>NC_062980.1:11600390-12881080 GCF_023078275.1 Leguminivora glycinivorella | reverse complement strand
TCTAGTATTAGTTTCGAAATAAGTTTTGGGCTGTCTAGTGCCTGAAGCACTGATTTGCTGTCTGATAGTATCAGTATGTTTTCATGTTTTACCTGTCGTCTCTTTATGGCATTGCAAGCTTCTATTATTCCCACACATTCAGCTTGGAATACCGTGCTGTGTTCACCTAAGAGGCTTGGATATGTGTAAGTTTAAGTCCTCTGAGAAGACTCCACACCCCTGTTCCCTCCTTGTTTTTGATCCGTCTGTGAATATTCTTAGGTTTGTTTGGTGTAGTCCTTCCTTTGGATCTTCTGTTAGCAATGTTGTATAATTTTTGCAGAGATCGTGGTTTTTGGGTAGTTTGTCCACTGGCGCTTCTAGCATCGGCAGTTTGAGATCATGTCGCCGTATATTCTTTTGTGCGTTGAGTTGAGTTTTGTCCATAGGGTTAGGTCTTTCATTCGGGCCTTGGCTGCAGCTTCCTTTTGTATATATATGTGTAGGGGTAGGAGTCCTAGCATTATTTCTAGCGCTGCGGTCGGAGTAGTTCTCATACATCCCGTTGTTGCTACACATGCTAGTCGTTGTGTTTTATTCAGCTTGTCTATTGCTATGGTTTGCTGGGTGCGGGGCCACCATACAATGGCCTCCATAACTGATCATCGGCATTATTACCATTTTGTATAGCCACAGTATGATGTGGGGAGCAAGACCCCATTTCTTGCCCACTGTCCTTTGGCATTGCCACTTAGCTACTATTGCTTTGCTTAGTTTTTGTTCTGAGTGTTTGCTCCAGTTGAGTTTGTCGTCGAGGATTATGCCTAGATATTTCACCTCTTTTGAAAGTGTCAGTCGTGTGCCAAATAGTGTCGGCATTTCGTATGTACCCAATTTCCGTTTATGTGTAAAGAGAATTATTGTGTCGGTCTTTTTAGGGTTTACCGATAGGTCATTCTCCGTGCACCATTTCTCTACTATTTTCAGTGCTGTCTGTGTGAGATTGCACAGTGTACTGATTACCAGGCCGCCAGGATATGCAGATGATTAGTATGACTAAATCATCTGCATATCCTATGGTAGTGAAGTGCTTTTCATTCAGTTTTGTTATCAAATCATTTACCAGCAAGTTCCAGAGTAGTGGCGACAGCACCCCTCCTTGGGGGCATCCCCTCATGACTAGTGCCTGGTGGTTTTGATTTTCGGATAGTTTTATTCTTCTTTGTCTTAACATATTCATTATCCATTCAATAATGAGTGGTTTTGTTCCGTGTCTTTGTAGTGCTTGTTTAATGCTGCTGAAGTTGGTCTTATCAAAGGCTCCCTCTATATCAATGAAGGTTCCCAGGCAAGAATTTTTCATCGCTAGCGCATTTTCTATGTTACTAACTACAGCGTGTAGCGCTGAGTCTGTCGATTTACCTTGACAGGCATGTTGGTTTGGGTGGATTTGTATGTGCTTCATTGCGGTTTCCTTGAGCTCTTTGTCACATAATCTTTCCAGTGTTTTTAGCATGAAGGATGTAAGGCTAATTGGTCTAAATGACTTAGGATCTGTATAGTCCGTTTTGCCTGGTTTAGGAGAAAAATTACTTTTACTTCCCTCCATTTCTCCGGTACGTATCTGAGTGCTATACAGCTGCATAGTATGTTTGATAGGTGCTTTGTGCCTTTATGTCCTCCCCACTTTAGTAGGGCTGGGTATATACCGTCAGTTCCTGGTGCTTTGAAGTTTACAAAGCTGTTTACCGCCCAGTGAGTTTTGTTGGGTTCTGTAATTTGTTCAGCAGTTTTCCATTCGCTTTCCGTTGGATTGTAGTTATTTGTTTGTTCTGAGTCTAGTTTCATTGACTACTTTGCATCCTGGGAAATGCTTAAAACCAGCAGCCTTTCTGTTTCGGCTGGGCTACCGGTGTCTGTGTTGTCCTGTCTCCTCAGGGTTCCCAGTAGTTGTCTAGGTTGGTCTGCGAGTATTTTTCTCGTTCTGTTTGCCCTGACTTATGCTAGCTATATTGTCACAAAATTTCTACGCCATGAGGCTGATTTTTTGTATCTTAGTCTTTTCTTATAGTCCGATTTAGCTGTTTGGTATCTGTCCCAGTCCTCTTCAGTTTTTGTGTTCATTGCTCTATTCAATAGTTTTCTCATTTTTTGTTCTCATTTGTTCCAACTCCAGTTCTTTACCAGCTGTTTACGTTTTTGTTTTTCCCTGCAGCTGATGGTATCGACGGTGGACATGTGTTTTCGTAGGAGTCAGTTATGTGTTTTGTTAGTGAGTTTACCTGGTCTTCCAGTTCCTTTGTGTTGTTTGGTCTTAGTATTAGTGTATTATCATCTAATTTACCTTCTAGGAGTTTCTTGTACGCCGTTGTATCCGTGCGCCTCGGGTTTCTTTTGGGTATGATTGTGTGCTTGTCGGCTGTCAGGTCATACCAGATCCATCTGTGATCGGAGCAGGATGCATATAAGTATTTATATATTATATATATCGTTGTCTGAGTACCTGCAACACAAGCCTTCTTGAGCTTGCAGTAGGACTCAGTCAATCTGTATAAGAATGTCCTATAATATTTATTTTATTTATTTATTTATTTAATTTTTATAAAAACCATCTAAGACCGTCATTTCCTGACCCAACAACTCAAATTGTTAAAAAAAATCGTGGGTGTAAAGGACGTTCATAGCATTTTGACGTGTGTCCTTTACAACCATCTAACTTCTAAACCGTTTTTAGTTTATCACTACGGTTGCTACACTGCAGAGTTAAGGATAGGTACTAAAATTCTACATATTTTTCTATATACATCACAAATATAGGTCAAAAAAACAAAAAAGATATTAACAGTTTTCTAAAAAAAAAGTTGTTTTTGCTTCTCCTGAAAACCTGCATTTTGTCCTTTACGCCAATTGAACCCAAAGGTATCGAGATTATATTTAACCTCTCGTATGCTTAGGAGCAGATCTGCTCCATAATTGTTTTAACATGTATTTATTATGACTGATATATAGATATGACAATTTTTTTATTTTCCCTCACTAGCTCGAAACACGTGTTTTGTCCTTTAATACCAGCAGGTAAAAACGCATTTTATCCACTAGTGGGTAAAGTAATTTGACCTTGAATAAAAGTCAAATTAACTGCTTTAAAATTGATAAAAGTAGGTGAATCTAGTAATAAAGATGATTTACCACCTGTGGAACTACTGGAAGCAGTGATAAACGCATTTCGTACAAACTTTTTAAACTGAAATAAATATCTCACTGAAATAGTTAATTGAGAATTATTGAGGCATTAACAGAATGTTTAGGAGGAAATAGAAAAGTGCGTGGGCATTTTATTTTGTTGAGTGCTGGTATTATTAGCCTTTATTGCAGAAAGAAATCGGTAATTAGGGTGCTTATCCTTCAAGTGATATAAGGTATTTTCTATTATTAAATCAAAAGTTAATGGAAACAAGACTCTACAGACTTAAGATGGGATAAAATCATGTGTTGATTTGACGTATCGACAACGACGCTGACAATTTGACAGAACTAGGTCCCACGTAAAAGAAAATGGTAACATTTTGATAATAATATTCTCCCTAACATCGGTTGAGGGTCATATGCTAAGGGTCCTTTTACACAGTGTGAAAACTCGCATGCCAGTTTCATTAAGATTTCAGTATTTGATTGGTGTTCTGAATTGTAACATCTAAAATTGCATGCGTGTCTTCGCTCAGTTTCAATTTAAATGAGCTTTAGGCGCATTCTAACAAAGTATCGTATTTATGACAACAAGGTATAATTAGGGTTCTCAGAGGTCGGCAACGCATAAGTGGCTCCTTGCAACTGCTTCCATGAAGCGGTTTGTTTGCTCGCTTGTTTCCTATGTCATAACAGGGGCAGCTCACTCCGCGGTTCTATCGCCGCGCTACAAGTACTATGCTGGCGGCCGCGAGTTCGCGGCCTAATCAGGAGTGGCGCGCGTTCTCACGGAACGCACATTCGCACTTTCTATTGTTACTTTACGTCGCGAGTTTTCTTAAGTTTTATAGGCGATGTCCGCATTGTCCGCGTGTGAATGGCTAATAAATGCTTAGTTAAATAGACATCATGAATAAAATAGGACAATCTTACACATCTAATATTGATTAAGTCCCCAAAGTTCAATAAGGCTTGTGATGTCGGGACTTAAATAAAAATATATAAATACTGTATATATACCTAGAATGTACCCAAGACTGGAATATAATAGTATAACATTTTATCTGAGTACTAATTCGTTTTAATCCATAGGCAACCCTATCGCCCGACGCTGCGCACGTGCGGCTCGTTTTCTTTGTTAGAATTTTGTAGGCATTTAAAAGTAGTGGGCCTTCTGTACTTGTACTATTATATATTCTGTGGTCATAACCAGTTTTTTCCGCGGCTTCGCCCGCGTACTAAAAGTAATGTTATTCAAACTTTGGACCACCATTTCACATGCTTATAAGAAAAAATCTGTCTTAGAGCTCCTCTACACCTTATAAGGAACCTACGTGCCATATTTGAAATCTCTAGAATCAGCGGTTTTGGCTGTGCGTTGATATGTCAGTCAGTTTATTATTTTATATATTTAGATAGAAACAAAAAACAATATGGACATTAATTAAATATGAGTATTTCAATTGCTTCTGTTTTACCACCGGCCTTGCATTGAAGCCTTTCAATAAACGTGAACTGACTCTAAAGTGGTACTTTCATTGAGTTACATACAAAGTAAAAATAGACCCCAAGTCATTGCATGTAAAGTTGCAGTTTGAAACCGCAGTAATGATAAGAGGCTAAGCAGATCTTAGCCAGTGTACGATGTTACAGACGACATGTTTGTTTGGAGACTGATTCGATCCTGTTTTCTAATACAGCCAGCTTGTAAGCAGAACCACGACTGTGTGAATTTTTGTATGAAAACATAGAACAGACCCCGTGGCCGAATTGCATTTCTGCGATGCGAAACGCCGCAGAAATGTAGTCTGGCTCTGTCGCGCTAATACGCAAGAGCGATAGAGATAGATAGCTACGAAAGAGATATTATCGTGAGCGTTTGTGCATTCGGCTACACACACAGGCATTCATGATTTACGATTATTACTGATTATTAGGTCCTACTAATATGATTTGTAGATAAGTATCATAAGTAATTTTAGAGTACCAGTACTACTTACATTTTAAATAATGCCAATTGGGCTTTAGCACACACAGTTTTCTAAATTCTGGAACAGAATTTACGATCAATTTTATTCATGATGAGATTTAACGCTCCTTAAAATCAGCAACGGCGTTCAAGAGAAAACACATTTCATGATTTAGTTTTTCGTCGTTATACTTAATAAAATTAATAAAAAGTATATTGATAAAAAGGTAAAGACGGTTTATTTATTTATTTAAACTTTATTGCACAGTAAAAATATACAGTTACAAAAGGCACGCAAGGGGTTACGGTGGTAGAAAATATAGAGTCAGGTGCAAAGACGTCAAACTAAAGTTTGCTCTACCGCATGCACCAAAGCTAGTTGGAGGCGGACCGAAAAGAAGAGGACGAGAGATTTTATCCAGAATGGTGGAAAAATCCAAATGACAGGGTTCTAGTAGTCTTGTGAGCCTGTTACACTATCGCTAGCAAATACTCTTCACAGTTCAGCTACTGAATATACATTATCTGTGTTCTCAGCCAATAACGGACTGAGAACTGTTTGTGTAATGCACTTGTGTTTCGTACCACTAGGGCTTTGTTCAAGTCGACGAATGATAAGGACTTTCCAGATAATGTTTATCTTGACGAATACAAAGAAAGTTAATCAATGTAGCCTACATGTAATTCTGTCTAGCTATGTTTGGCTTGTCTCGTTAAATAATAATGTTTTGTATCTACTTAATCGCGCCATGCTTGGTATCAAGATGCAAGATCAGTGAGAATACCGAGCTGCGTCGTCGCACCAAGGTGCAAGGTGCATGTGGCGTACTAGAAGAGAGGCCTATGCTCAGCAGTGGGCGATAAAGGGCTGATATGATGATGATGATGTTCTACTTAATCAAAAACTCTTTGTCGCTTGCCGTTGGCGTTGTCGTTTCGCTTTTCAGGCCTTTGGAATAATACCAGCAAAATTGGTGTGGTCACAAAATAGAACCTTTAAATAGACTGCCGCACTATACAATCTTATTAGGTACATTCTTCAGAGACTCTTAGATCAAGAGAGCAACTCATCAATCAATAAAAAAATGTACTTTACTGGGCAAAGAAATCGTATTGACATAATTAGATTATGTATTAGATATTTTCATTTGACATGTATTCCATTATGTATTCATTTTTTAGTTTGACTATTTGTAAATGCAGTTGATCCTGTAAATTGACAGTTTTCACTTTTATTTTTACTCTTTTTGTTGTCTTTCTCGTGTCATTGAATGCATCTGAAATAATTATAATTATATCGACGATCATAATGTAAATGAATATAGGGTAACATAGCATAATTTATCATTATGAAATAAATAAAACTAAACTTTCCCGTGTGGTGACGGGTTAAGAATTTCACCACCCCTTTCTTCCGTGGGTGTCGTGAATTTACAATTCATCCCGATACCGATTGTAAATTATACATATATAAGTACGCGATCATTCCATTGAAGCATTGAGCATTTCCATTGAAGGGCTTTTCTTGGGAGGTAAGATGGAATATGATCCGTATAATGAAGCACCACAGGCGGCTTTCTATCTTTCCCCGCAAGAAAAAACCCTTCAATTTTCCCCCACCTTACCTTAAATTATTTCTTCATTAATTCAAATTCATATTATAATTACAAGCAAGCATGAAATCTGCTGCGTTTCTGGAGCGTTTCTGTTTGGAGTAAGTAATTGCAGGTTTAGCGACAAACAGCCTCGTATTGCTCGGGTCGCCGCAGAATGTTACCTAGACCGTCGTGGTTACACTGGTTACGCACTAGCCTGTGTCCATTACAGTAAATTAGCACAAAAGCATACTTATTATACATACATACATATAAATACGCCTGTATCCCATAAAAAGGTAGGCAAAGCACATGAACTACTGAGTTTTAGTGCCACTCTTGCACTGAGAGAAAATACAACCAGTTTTCATGTTCGTTCAACAAGTTTTTTGGTTAAAATAGCGCCTACGTGCTCTTTGGTTCAAACAACAAGCTACTTGTCATTTGAATCGGCAATATATTTGAATCAACAAGTTGATTTTATAAAAACAACCTGACATAATATATTGTTTTAAACATACGTTTGGCTGATTCAAACGGATAAACCGCAACAAGTCGAACTTGTTAAATTCACAATGCAAATTTCTCTCAGTGTGGTAAAAAGGGTTGAAAAAATCCAAATTGTGACATTGCAGTGACAGGTTGTGAGCCTCTCGCCTACGCCACAATTTAACCCATATCGCACAGTCGACTTCTGCGACACCCACGGGAAGAAAGCATACTTATATACATTTAGTTTATATAATAATCTGACAGACGACGAAGAAACCAAGGTTGTTATGACCTCAAAAATAATTTACCGGTTTTACCCTTGAGCCATCTTGAATGTTGCTTTTTGTGGCGGCCCATTTTGTGAGGACGAGTCACTGTCTGCCGGAAATAAAATTAGATATCATTTTAATATACAAGCGTCCAGTTTTTATTCTATGGCTCAGTATTTGGGTGAATCAACTTTTCTTTGCCAGCAAAATTACGCATACTTCGACTACATGTGGTCAGAAAATTTAATTTGTATTTAGTGTAATTAGTTTATACTTATTATATTAAAAATAGATATACAAGCTATGCAATACATCATGTTTTTATAGGATTTGCTATTTTATTACTTTATTTCGAGCAGTGACCCAGTGGACATAGCTGTCCCTCACTTTTTTATGAAAAAAGTGTCTCTTCCACTGGGTCACATTATAGATTTAATTGTAAATGTTTTTTTTTTTAATTCTTCCCTTAATGTAAAATAAAAATAAGGATCTTTATTCACGATGGCCAGATTAAAACTCACATAAGTAGAGCTAATAATAAGTATGGGCAATTCTTGCAAAAAGCAAGAAAAAGTTGATTCACCCATTTAGTCTGCCACTTTCATCCGACAGCCTAGTTCATTTTAGAGTTTAGAAAAGGAAGCAAGATGTTTTAAAATAAAATTCATAAATCTCAAACATGTTATTTAAATTAAACTCATTAGTAACTAAGTAATATGTATATTGCTTGTTTCTCGAGTGTTGGTATTCTGCGTGAGTAATGGCCAGCTCAGCGACAGACTGCCCCGTTTCGCCGCAGAATGTTCCCAAGTGAGCGGTGGTCACAGGCCAAGGATAAACTTTGCTGAAACTTATGTTGCAATGCGTATGTAATTATTTTCGGCCTTGTTACTGCACGTCTTATATCAAATAGACCAATGGATTTTCTTTAAAATTATGCATGCGAAAATATTATACTTCTACCAAATAGTCATGTTAGGTTCAATCCTATCCAGCTAAAAATACGATGACATTTCGTAACTTTTTAATGGTTTTTATAGATTGACAATTCATCGTCGTTGAGAACTTTTGCCCACTGAAACCTGACAAAAAATGTATTTTGTATTATGGATTTTGAAACCGTCAAAGTGTTACGCGGTGTACTAACAGGACCCTGTTCTGAACAATGGCCTTGGATCAGTTTTTGTTGTAAATTGTATAATTGTATGTTATATGTACCTAATTTTCTCTTTTAAATAATGAGGGAAAGAAAGTGAGGTTATTAAAATAATCATGGTTTTATATTTATTATAAAAGCCTAAGATATCCAACATTCTGATAAAATTTTGATTGTCCTCATTAATCATTATTATCGACCTTGGATATTTTTTGAAATAAGTCCGATTTGTATAAAATTTTAGTCAATGATTTTGATGATATTTATTACAGTATTTTTTGTTAATTTACTCGTAACTGAAACATAACAAAATAATGTTACATCTGAAAAAGAAAAATGTTTCAATTATTTATTCTGTCAGTAAAATTAAATAAATTATTAGCTATATGTGTATTAGCCACCGAAAACCATATTTAACAGATTTCAAATGTAAGGATACAGCAATTCATTGGATAGAGAGAAGAATAATGTATAAGGCTCCATACATTTCACTTCTCTTCTCTTTCCCAAGGCTCTTCCACGATTTTGCCACCGTTAAGCCACATCCTTACAATGTAATGTGTAACTCAATGATATTAAGGACAAACCACACATCAAAGCGGGGGAGAAGACAGTCCAGCCTCGCATGAAATCAAAAGATTTGTAATCACATTAACGTATACAATGTATAACATACATCATCAATGAGATGTCTGTATCCTTAATCTATATAATTTAATAGCCTATAGGGCTATAGGTATGCTTAAGGTAGGCTTTTTGTCATTTTAGAACACGTTACTCAATGAAATTTATGTAATACCTACGTAAGTTTGTGAAAATGTAAAAAAAAAAGATAATGCGCCTTCGTAATGTGAGATATAAATGTTAGACTCCATGAAGGATTATAACGACAGAATATTATACTAATTTATTCCTTACTCTTTTTAATGAGTTTGAAATTGAAAATGGCAATTCAATACCATTTATCAAGTAAAAAGCAAGCATAGAGGAAAAAACTGAGTAAAAAAGGCAACACGTTTTCATTGCAAGTAAATAACAAAGCGTTATGAGATCAATAGCCGAGATTAGAAGATATATTTACCGATATTTGTTCCTGTCGAGAGAGACGGATAGCTAGGGGTGACAGAGAGATATTATACCGTCTTGTTAAATTATATTATCAATTACTTTTGGTTCAGCGACCGGGCTTCCTGGCTCGTTATCTTTTGTACTGTTGTCTCAAACTAAATTGCCTTTTATGCGATCTTGTATTTCATAGGGGAGGCATTGTTATGTACTTATCTTTAATGATCGTAAATGTTTATGTATTATTTTTGAACATTAAGATAAAATATAAGTACCTTTAAGCTCGTTGAAATCAAAACCCAAACCCTTCGGAACGAACCCTTGTTGTTATAGAATAGCCAGAGAGGCATTTTATATCGGATATTGAAGCTTCGTTTTTTAAATTTCTGTAATTTTTTGTGTACTTTTTTTAACATTAAACAGGAAATTTCTTCTTTCATACAATATAATTTTTAAGAAAAAAAAAACCGCCGCTTTTGGGGTTCTGGTGAAAGGTACTTTCGAGTGTTGGATTATGTAGAAATGTGTAGGTATTTTTTAAAACTGCTTTTAATGTAAATCTTTGATTATTTGATGGAAATACAAATGAATATACGTATACCGTTAAGGTTTGAGGAGTTTCCTCAATTCCTCATGTATCCAATATCCGATTATAAGAAATCGAGCTTTACAAAATTTGACTTGAAAACTTAATATGCTTAACAAACATAACAAAGAGAACAAATCTCCTAACAAATAAATATCAATGTTCTGAACAATGCATTTATGCATGCTGTTCTTATAAAAATACCAAAGTCACTAGAAGTGTGCCGTTCTGCAGATTTGAGGAGTTCCGTTCTGACCATCATCAGCAGTTCCACTACACCAAATGTCACTGCTTCGTATGTAAATGCATGCTGTTCTTATAAAAACATAAATATCACCATATGTATGCCTTTCAGATTTGAGGAGTTCCCTCGATTTCTCCAGGATCCCATCATCAGAACTGGGTACTGATAAAAATGGGACCAATCAAAATACAGACGAATTGAGAACCCCCTTCCTTGAGATTTGGGGCGGCGTTTAAAAAGTAAGTACCTTTTAGCACGTTGAAATCAAAACCCAAATCCCTTATTATGCATAGAATAGCATGAGAGCTATTTTTGTACTGAAGCTTTAAATTATAGAATTCGATCTGATCATAACAAATAGAAGGGAAATTATATGGAAGGAGAGGAAGGGGAAGGCCAAGAAGAGTTATATGAGCCAAGTAAAGGAACATGTAAGGGCCGTGTCGTACCAGGACACTAAAAGGCTAGCTTCGGATCGACCAAAGTGGAGACAACTTCATCAAGCTGCACCGACAAGAGCCCCGCTCTTAAATTGAATTGAATTGATCTGATAATATAAATAAATTAACGTCATATCAGGAAATACATTAAAGAAAACGAACATGACATAGTGCGAGATTTTAATAGATTAAAAAAAACTTCCAATAAATGTGCACCAGGTTGTATCAACAATATCAACCAATAATCTTAGTCACTATACATTGTGTTTGAACACAATATCCAGTGGCCTAATTTAACTTCGTACAAACAACAACACTGATTGGTCACCTAGCGTGGGTTTCCTGTTAATTCAAAAACGTCATAAGTCTCTACGCTGCATATAGGATATCAGGCATTACAGTTTACGCAATGTATTGTGCCCAATCAGTTAGATGCATATCATCACGCATCACCATAATTTTGTGGTTGACATCTAACCTGGCATCATTACGGTTCAATGGATCACATTGATCGGTAATAATTCTCAATAACTGCATGTAGGTACAGCAGGTTTATGTAGCACAGAGTTCTAAAATTCAAAATTTACGATATAGATGGATAAAAAAATGCACTCCAGGTACTAATAATGTAGGATAGGATGACATTATGGACACACGTTTTGTACTAGTCCGAGTTCTTAACCAGATGTACAGTCCGGTCTGGCAGAAAGCATGAAACTTGGTATGTATATAGCTTATAGGTTTATAAGAAAATATGGAATTAGAAACACGCCAAGGTGTCAATGTTTCCCCTCTTTCCCCACACTTTTGTATCCCTGATTTCAGTTTTTTAATATTTCCATGAAAACCGTGAAAGCTATCATCACGATGTTTAGGAGAAGTATATTCTTCATAAAATTCTCTACAATATTGTCTATAGAAGTATAAAGCTAGAACTTATAATTTTCAAACTATGCTCATTTTCCCCTAACAATATTTCTCTTTGATGACTTGAACGATAAGTAAGACTAGCAACTTTGCTCTTTTACCTGTGGCGACGTTGCTTCACAAAATTGTTCCTTGGGTGAAACTGATCCGATTTAGCTCAATAGTCATGAAATTGTACGTCACTACCCCCCACAAGACAAAGGGAAAGGGCCTGTTTCCTCGGTGAAATCTATGCATTACTTCTTTTTGCTCTTAGTGACTAGGGCAAATCGTATATCATTTTCGTGTAATATAGGGACGAGTTAATCATTTCTGAAAAAATCGTTGCACCTTTTCATACAAAAATAACGACACTCCATATTTTCTTATAAACCTATAAGCTATGTACATGCCAAGTTTCATGCTTTCTGCCAGCAGGGACTGTACTCTCATACTAATGAGCCGCTTCCGCCCCGCACTATACTTTCTCATTACGATTATAATACCTATGAGGTATTATGATAATCCATTCCATACTAATATTATAAATGGGAAAGTGTGTGTGTCTGTTTGTTTGTCCGTCTTTCACGGTAAAACGGAGCGATAATTGACGTGATTTTTTAAGTGGAGGTGGTTGAAGGGGTGTAAAGTGAGATCGGCTACTTTTTGTCTCTTGGGCAGAAGCTAGTAAATAATAAATCAGTATATCTTGTATAGGTACTTCGGCGGCTTGCACATTTCAAATTTACAAGAATTGTTTCATAATTATTCTAGTGTGTACATTTCATACAAGATGACACTACATACAGACATGCAATAGGTATACACATATCCAGGTATTCTAATCAATGTTCTAACACAGTATAATTATTACATGGTTAAATACACGTCAAAAATAAATTCTAATAATACAAAATAAATGAGCAAAAATATTATCTACCTAAATCATAAATCTCAAAACTCTTGAACGCTTTTCAAAACATCTCATATTTGTCTTATCGGATTTATCCAATACCTGTTACGGAACACTATTGACAATAGCTCGTACAAATTTACAGAAGCATTACAAAAATAATAACTCTCGTCCCCAGAATGCTTTCTACATTCTGCTAACATTCTCCATGTTCAAAAACACGCCTAAACTCTCGCGCTATGTAAGCAACGTAAAGTATCTTTGCTCTGTAGAAAGGTGCCACAGCGTCAGAATTCTATTAAGAGGGTCTCAAGTTGTTTGCAGCCCGGGCTTTGTTTATGTTACCTTCTTCTATATTGTGTGAGCTGTCAGCCGACAGAACCGCGATACATACACGGTGTTTCCGGTATCACTCAAAAGCTCCGACACCCCAACTGATTTTTATTTTTTTAAACGTATCTAGAATGTTCATTTTTTAATCTGATGATTATTATTTTTTAAATTGAGTTTTAAATTTTCTGTGCAGCTCTACTAGGCTTTTAACTCTACACTCAATAAAATAATTGCTAGCTACCACCATATACCTTCAAACTGTTTAATTGTGTACGTTACTGCAACGACATAAGGTTTACCAATAGACAGCTATGTCAATGTAAAGCATTTAAATAACCTGTGTCACAGTAAACTTCAAATTGGACAGGTGACTCAGTAAGCAAATTTAAACCTAAAATTCAAAATGACAAGGTTGTAATTAGGTACGAGTTCAATTTGTTATGACTTATGATAAACTTTAAAATTAAACTGACGCACAACGTCTATCTCGTAGCGGAAAAAATAATCGTCCTAGTAACCAGCCAGTATTAATACCCTTAAATACTGAAAAAGGTATACAACCTCTAACAATATGATATACACAATGTTGTATTACAAATTTGTAGAATGGGCACGTAAACAATAACTAATAATACAAATTAAAACAAAAAATATTACCCCCATCAAGATATAGCTCAATCGATTCTACTCTCGATTCTGAACAAACAGTTTTCAGGTTTTTAGTGTTAAGTGAAACACGGGTGAGCGTCAGAATGGCGGGTGTACATCAAGCAATCCTGGTGTGGTATACGTCAGGAGTTAGTGCTAGCAATGTGCCAAATGTGCGCCAAAATTCGAGCAATGTGCTCTTTGAACTCCAGAGATATTTAAGAAATTAATGACACCCGCCATTCTGACGTCAGGTTGGCGGGTGTACTTCCAGTTCTAGCTAATGGCTGCCTACTCAAGAGTGAAAGTACTGCCTGAGGTTAGTGCTCGCAATGTGCTTCCACATGTATGAAACACAAACTAATTCAGAGAACCGTTGAAGAGTAATATGGGATTGAATAAATATATCTATGAGTATCACTTTTTTGTGAAAAGCGCCTGCATGTTAATGCTGCATTGCAGGCAATGAACATTGCTATTTTATTTCAGCAGGCGTTATAGATATATTTATTCAATCCCATATTACTCTTCAACGGCTCTCTGAATTAGTGTGTGTTTCATACATGTGGAAGCACATTGCGAGCACTAACCTTAGGCAGTACTTTCACCCTCGAGTAAGCAGCCATTAGCTAGAACTGGAAGTACACCCGCCAACCTGACGTCAGAATGGCGGGTGTCATTAATTTCTTAAATATCTCTGGAGTTCAAAGAGCACATTGCTCGAATTTTGGCGCACATTTGGCACATTGCTAGCACTAACTCCTGACGTATACCACACCAGGATTGCTTGATGTACACCCGCCATTCTGACGCTCACAAACACGGTGTATATGTTGATATCAATATTTTTTCCAGCTTTGTGTACATTGGTTTATAGGTATTTTAAATAAATCTTTATTCACATGAACATATTTACATAATTGGCACCGTCTCACCTCCAACGGACCAAGATAAAAGCGGGCGCAGCGGCAGGAAGTGCCGAAATTTTGATTCGCACAACGTATCAGCATTGCGATACTGCGAGGAAATGTCGCCAGTATCCTTGGTACAATGCCTCAAGGGCCTATTTTAGACATTAGCTAGCTTTTAAGTTTAGTCTTAGTTTCTTATATAATTATTTATAGGTATAGGTAATTCCACGGAGGTTGAAGTGAATGATAACACACACAGCTAAATGAAGATTAGTACTGATTGCAAAAAAATTAATGAATGAAATGAGTGAGTGAATGTAAAAAAAAACGATGAATATATTTTTGAAAAACATTATTATTTATTGATATACTTATCATGAATGGTATTAAAAGAAGTAAAAAATAATGAACAAATCTTTTTATAAACCACCGTTACTTGGCATATCTTCATCTGATTCGTTAGGATTGATTATAAGGTTCGGTTTATCTCTTGGAAAATGCAGTTGTCAATAGGTATGACTCCGATGTAACGAGTGCCAGTTACTTCAATCATATTTGAAGAGGTTTGATAACGAAATACCTAATAAGCAGACAGAAGTCGCGGTGGCACAAATAAAATTTTGCTAAAAACAAACGATATTATTTTATTAAATTAAATTATCCGGTGAACTTTATAGCTCATATGAAATTTCACTTCCAAATAAGTATTCAGCTATCGATATAAATTAAAATTGAATTAAAATTGAAATTTATTATATATTATCTTTGATTTCTACGATTAATATTACAATCATAATTTGACAATTAATTAATCACATACCTACGAGATATTTTATTTTCTGTTATGTTTGAAAATTGTTCTATAGACGTAATTCTTAACAAAATAGTTAATAGAAACTTTTTGGTCTTTCTTGCAATTCACTGTTGAATCTGCAGTCGGTACACAGTAAGAACACTAATTTCAAAATTTCGTTGTCATTACATGACAGTGTTGTAGTGTGCGTGGCCTCAACTGAGTTGAAACTACCTATATTAGATTGCTTATCATCATGACAAGTACAATCTTGAATAAACTGCAACTCGTAATGACGACAGACAATAAAAATACGTACATACAAATACATCTTTGTGTATGTTGCAGTGGCGTAGCGTCGATACAACTCGATTCCCAACGAGTTCCCTAAAATTCTGCAGTATCTGTAGAAGTCCATACAAAACAGATCCCAAAAACCCTTCCGGCTTTACCAACAAATATTTTCACGCGTCGCCACTGGTATGTTTCTTTACATTTACATGCCAAGGAATTTGATTACCACTAGTCTGGATCTGGACGTAAACTAGCGACAAAATTGATTGCTTTGCGACCGCATTCAAGACTTGTTCCGATTCCAAAATAGTGACAAACCAATTCAAACTCTCAGAAATTTCAAATATCTGCTTCCGATGAATAACATCGTCGTACCGTCTTTCTTTAATTTTTGTTTGAAGAGTTATCATTTACAACAGTGACATATACATGAATAAATATAGGACCTGTTATACATATTGACTGAGTCCCACAGAAAACTTAAGAAGGCTTGTGCTGTGGGTACTCAGACAACGAACCCAAGGACTATGGCTTAGCGGGTAGGGTCACTATGCGCTACGCCAGACGATCGTCACTTATCCGATCCTTATCTTATCTAGAGTTATGTTTGTCGAAAAGTTCGAATCAGCAGAGTTAGCGCATAATTGTCGCGAGAGTATGTCGCCGCGAGATAGACTACCCGTCCTTATGTCATTAATACAATCAGAAAAAAGATGTGTGATCTATCTCGCGGCGACATATAAGTAATACACTAGCGACAATCATTTGCTAGCCCTGCAGACGGTAAGACAGTGTTATTCATCGGAATTCATGAACTGGATAGATAAATCAATCTTATTGATTTAAAGTTTCAAGTTGAAGAGCGACTAGTTTCAGTTTGTTTACGTTGACACGAACATTTATGTAAGTATTATGTAGCTAGAAACAGATTGGTAGTTTAGGCGAATCTATTTAACTATTTCTATTTGCCGTTACATTGAGAACAACAATAGTTTAAAATAGAAAAAATGTTCACGACGTAGTGCTGACTATCCTCCTGTTGGCCGCTTTTTCTTGTTGTATATTTGTTGTATCTTGTCTTTCAAACTAATTAAAATCAAAGCTTAAATAGCAAGCTAGATTATACCTATTTTTAGAATTATTAATATATTAAACATCTCACTTTCTTAAATTCCTAATAAGAGACATGTACTTGTAAGTAGGTACATAGAATCAAATGGCAAGACCGCGGCCGAGTTCCGAATTCTGAGGCCCCGCTTCATTCCAGGCTATATGGAATGAATGCTCTACTAATCCAGCTAAGGTGGTGTAAGCAAGTTCTCCGTATGGACGGGCATGTTCTGCTTTGAATTGGTCGAAAGCGAAAGCATGAGGGTCAGCATATCTGTTACAAGAATATGCTCAAACGACACCAGGCGGCTTAGTACAACTTGAACTCTCACGCGCGAGTCCATACATCAAACGCGACTTCAAGTTTAGTATGGATTCGCGGGCGAGAGCGCAAGTTGTGCTAGACCGCCTGAGGGCCTAGCCGAAGTGACAATAGTTGACGCTAGAGAAGCTCTGTCGCGCCACTACTTACAGAAGAGCGATATGGTTGTCACTTCACATTTACTATCTTTAACTGTGTTAAATGATTGGATACCGACCGTCGAAATCCCTCTTACGCGTATATATATATACATAGTTACGTACAATGAGCCTGGCCACAGTAGGTATTGTAACATTTGAAATGATTACATATTTTACAGTCAGCAAACTTCCACGAAAAGCCAACTGTGAAATTTTAAAGTAATCGCAATTTACTAGAACTGCCAAGACTAATTTGAATGTTCGTACGAAGCTCATATTTTTAATCCACATTCGCAAAGTAGACGATTCATTGCGGGTAATTTAAAAAGTTAGCTTTGGTTTTTTGCGCTGTGCGGTGTTTAATTACCAAGTATTAGTTTATTTTGTTTCACTCGATTCTCGGGTTTATGGTTGATTTTTAGGGTTCCGTACCTCAAAAGGAAAAAACGGAACCCTTATAGGATCACTTTGTTGTCCGTCTGTCCGTCCGTCCGTCCGTCTGTCAAGACCCTTTTTCTCAGGAACGCGTGGAGGTATGAAGCTGAAATTTATATCAATTACTCAGGTCTACTGTCCCTTGAAGCTGTGAAAAAATCAAACTTCTAAGCCAACGCAATCAAAAGATACAGCCGTTTATGCCGCAAATTTTCGACACTTGCAAGGGAATCAAAACCTACAGGGTGCTTCCCGTGAACTCAGAATCTTGAAATTTGGTACGAAGCAACGTCTTATAGCATAGATAAAGGAAAAATTACGAAAACCATAAATTTTTAGTTACATCACATAATATATTTTTTTTTAATAATTTTAACCTTACTACCCATTTCCTCATAAACGCGTAGAGGTATTAAATTGAAATTCATACCAAATACTCAGGTCTATAATACCTTTAAGCTGTAACAAAATCAAACTTCTATGTCAACGCAATCAAAAGAAACAGCAATTTAAGCTGCATATTTTGAAACTCGCAAGTACTCGCAAGGGAATCAAAACCTAAAGGGTACTTCCAGTCGACCTAGAATCTTGAAATTTGGCATGAAGCAACGTTTTATAGCACACATAAAGGAAAAATTCCGAAAACCTTAAATTTTTAGTTACATTACAAAATATATATTTTTTAAGGTTTGTACGGAACCCTCGGTGCGCGAGTCCGACTCGCACTTGGCCGGTTTTTTACGATATTAACTCAGTTATAACATTTCTGTATAAATATGATGCGTTAATAGTTACTAATAGTACATTACGATACAAGTGCGGAAAAGACGAAGTTCGGAACGAGTGGCGATAAATTAAAACATGACCGAGGATAGTATTTTAAATCGACACGAGCTACGAATTTCCTTTTCACACGTGTATCATACGACGTTTTTCAGATGACTCTCCGAAATTTCGACCTGACAAAAAATGAACCACTTCTCGCACTAGTGCGTAAAAAAATCACCTTCTGTACTGAAGTAGTACATTACGATACAAGTGCGCAAAAAAGGAAGTTCGAAACTAGTGGTGATAAATAAACACGACCGAAGGGAGTGTTTTAAATCGACACGAGTTACGATTCGTAATTTACGAATTTCCTTTTCGCACGTGTATCGTATGACGTTTTTCACTACAGATGGCCCTTCGAACTTGCGTAATCACCATCTGTACTGAAAATAATATTTTAATTTCAAATAATCCTTCGTTCGCTGATTAGTGAATACCTGATTAGTGCAGTAATATAACGCCATACGTATTATATACTGTAAAATACGATCATTACATTGTCACTTATTTAATTCCTTCTTAATGTTCTAAGTGCTAAGTAATCAGTGACATACTTGAACTGATAATTATTAATGAATCTCTTCCTAGTGATAGCAAGACAAAAATAAGTCTTACACGCGTTTTAATGATGAGTAAAGGTTAACGGATACTGACTAGTTTTGTCTACGAGTCGTTGACAGTTGTCATTGATTGTCATCGCAACCACGTTTACAGTACATTGCTGCTGGGAAATTTTTCAAAAATTAATTATGGGCTGAAAATTAAGAGTAACTCAAAAATACCTAATTGATGATAACAATATTGAATTATATGCCTGGTTTCATTTATCGCCCTTATTAGGTTTACGCGCTGTATTTTCAGTATAAGTATATACCTTCACCATTAGAGCATTCGTAATGATGCCAAACTATGGAAACCTCATGTGTGTGGTAACCTTTATACTACAGACTGAACTGCGGGCATACACACTATTCTTGGTGACGCACGTCGCGTATAACGGTTGTGTGTAGGAATATTTTGTGAATATTATGTGATTGTGTAAAAAAGAAAGATATTGTAAGTATTGAGTAATCTATTGAAATTTTATATTTGAGTTCGTTTGTATCGACACACTTACACAAAATTAAATATGTAAAGTCGCGTCTTGGCTCATTAATATTACGAATTTTGTTAGATATTATTGTCCCGGTGTGTTGATGTAAGTACCTAAATAGACTCGACGGTATATAAATATTTAAATATTGTATACATGTTTTAAAATTGTCGTTATTCTGCCGTCGTTAATATCAAAAAATACTAACACGTTAATATTACATTCGTTAGTACTTACATTGTTTACTAAGCCAAAAAGGCTGTTAAATGCAACTACAAATTAATCATTCTTATGTAATATTTTTTTTCGTATTGGTGTTATATCTTATGCCACAAAAAAAAAACATAAATAATACGGATAGGGGATAGGGCTAACATGGAGACTATAGTCCGAATCACGCGTGAGAGACCTGTGTCCAGCAATAGTACATAATGCTCAATTATTTTTTACTTACTACCACGTGTAATAACAAAATTGAACCAAAGAATAACATAAACTCAACACGTGTTTGCTTCTCTGACGCTGGAGTTGTTGACCGTCCAGAGCTACAAACGTGTTGTGTTTTCTTAAAATAGCATATCACTATTATTATTAGACATCGGACTTTTATCGTTAGGGAGCTATGGAGTCATCAGTGATCAATGTGATTATGAAAATTATTGTCAGAACTTCTTTAATCATTTATAATTCCTGATTTTTAATTTGCTTTATGTAAAGGCAAACCATGAGCCTTGGATATATAAGTAAGTAAATGAACTACTGAGACAATTAATTATTTGAGCATTTCTTTTTTTTTGCCAATAAAAAAGTTTTGATTGTTTAACGGAATTTTAGGTCAATTGTAAGTTCAGAATCACGAGTACTTTCAATCTCACTGGGAGACAAAAAGTGTCCCAGAATTTCCATACATATTTGTTACTTTCCTCTTTTGTTACCCCATACAACATGTACGGAAAATGGTAACATAATAAGAACAAATCGTATGGGACAATTTTTTTAACTACTGGGATTGAAAAAGCTAGTAATTCTGAGTAGAAATAGCATATTTTTTTCAAAAATATCACACTTCATTAAAGTGGCAAAAAAAAATAGAAATGCTCATTTAGCAATTTGCGGTTCAAGTACATTTGTTTGACACATACTTATGCTAAGAGCTGTCAAATGTAAAGTGAACCGACCGTACAATAATTATTATATCTAAAATGTGATTTTGTCTTGTGTCTTTTCAGAGAACAGTTCAAGATGAAGATATTATATTTAAGTCTGATATTAGCCAATTCAATGCTGTTCTGTGAATCAGCAAACATTCTATATCTAATGCCATTCACAGCGAAATCTCATTATATTGGCATGAAGAACTTAGCGATAGAACTTGCGAGGAGAGGGCACGATGTTTACGCTATTACTCCTTTTAGAGAAACAGAGCATCCAGCGACATATCACCAGATGATGGTGTCAGACGAACCTGTATGGAAGAGACTATGTAAGTTTCTCTAAAATAAGAAGTCTTGCCACATTTTTCTACTATGAAACGACTTACTCAGCCACAAACTACCCGAGGCGGAGATGTGGTCTTGGATAGAGTTCGCTCGCCAGTGGTGTTTGTGCCTGTTCCCCTTGATTTACCTGTCATGCTAATTGCTTAATCGTATGTTCACTTTCTTTGTACTATGAATGTCATCATCCTCCTTGCGTTATCCCGGCATTTTCCACGGCTCATGGGAGCCTGGGGTCCGCTTTGACAACTAATCCCAAGATTTGGCGTAGACACTAGTTTTTACGAAAGCGACTGCCATCTGACCTTCCAACCCGAAGGGTAAACTAGACCTTATTGGAATTAGTCCGGTTTCCTTTCGATGTTTTCCTTCACCGAAAAGCGACTGGCAAATATCAGATGACATTTCGCACATAAATTCCGAAAAACTCATTGGTGCGAGCCGGGGTTCGAACCCGCGACCTTCGGAAAGTCGCAGGTACTTACCGCTAGGTAAGGCTACCAGCGCTTCTACTACTTTGTACTATGAATGTAATTTTCTGTAAAGGTTTCGCTATCGTAGCAACATAATTATACAAAATATGTGGCAAACCGGAAAATGACATAGTATGGAGAATGTAAACAGTGCCTAAATACGTTAGGTTAGGTTAATATTGTAGTACATACTTATAGTTACCTACTGAACTAAAACTTAAATAATTATGTACATTTACGTGCCGATTACGCTATCGAGTATAGTATAAAACAACACCGGTAGCTACAAAAACATCACACTTGATGACATCGACGTAAATGTATACATCTCGTTTGAACTAATAATTATGCTAATATCATAACGAGATGTAAAAGTAAGTTAGGCTCATACTAATCAATATATGTAATATGTGGTAATATTATGTTAGCTGTACGCGAAGTTTATTTATCAGATTTATGACATTGTGTCTAATTTTTGATTTCAGTTGATGTGCCACCACGAGTATTCGACATCATGGATGAATCGTTTGAGTCATTCCAAAATATTATGTACAAATTTGGATTTATGATGAACGAATTTGTCTTTGAATCCAAAGACGTGCAAGAGTTTATGAAACAAGATCACAAAATAGATGTCGTTGTTGCGGAAGTGTTCTTTAATGAAGGACTTTACATGTTTGCTCACAAATACCAAGCTCCTCTAGTGTTGATGACGACCGTTGGTAACTCACTTAAGGGAAATTTCTACATGAGCAATCCTCTTCAGCTGTCAATATTGTATCATGAGTATGGCAAACACAGTGAACCACTCAGTTTCTTTGGAAGACTGTACAATTTGTACATGTGCACGTATGATCTTGCCATGCTCAAATTTTGGTATTTCCCTCGGCTACAAGAATCTACCCTGCAGTACTTGAAGGATTTGCCAGAACCAGTTCCCACATTGGAAGATATAGCTTCTAACGCAGCCATTTTACTTCTGAATTCTCATTATAGTATTGATAATGCAGCTGCATATTTACCAAATATAATAGACGTTGGTGGACTACATATTAAAGAAACAAACGACACGTTACCAGCGGTAAGCACTAAGCATATTATATTAAATAATTTGGGTACTTACAATATGTTTCTATTTACCAATAATTACGGAAGATTGACAAGGGAGATATTTCTCCACACTTTTCTATTTCGTCCACAACGAAGCAAATTATTTTATTGGCAATTCATTAAGACACCCTGTAGTAACTTAAACTATGTACAGTCAACCAATTGAAACCCTAGGCCACTCTACAGCCAAGTGAAAATGACAATCATTAAATGACTTATCTATCTATGACTTATCTATCTAAGAGATTTCTTACAATCTGATTTATAACGTCACTATAACATAGTTCTACAGTGGGCTAGAGTTCCAATTGGTTGACTGTAGGTACATAGTATTTTAAAACAATTTATTCACTTTACTCATTTATGCAGGTTGTTATTTCAACCTTTATTTGGCTTATCGAATGTGTCCCTATATCTGACAAAAATCATGCAAATAAATAGCGTATTGCATACAATCTGTTTGATAATTATTTCAACGTATTGTTATAGAAGACATTTTTTTTCGATTTTAAGTAAACATACATACATACATATAATCACGCCTGTATCCCATAAAGGTGTAGGCAGAGCACATGAACTACTAAGTTCAGTTCAGTTCAGTTTTTAAAATTAAGTGGCTTCAGTCCATTGGGACTGTTTCGCCAGTGTCAAGGTGATGTGAGCTAATATTAGTAATTTTTGTACGGTAAGTACGACATTGTACGGTGACTTAGCACTTGTAAATTGATAGCTAGATTTTACAAGAGCACGTGGACTACCGGCCGTTTACGACAAAAAAGAGGCTAAACGCGTTTCGAGAACAATTCTTCATCAGCTTCACTACACCATTAGTTTACTGCATAATACGCTATCAATATTACACTTTAAACAACATTAATGAGTAAAAGAAAAATAAATTATTCACGACACGAAACCGCTATGATGGCGTCCCAACCGGAAGTCAACTACTAAGTTTCAGTGCCACTCTTGGCAAAAAGGGGTTGAAAGAAATCCAAATTGTGACATTGCAGTGACAGGTTGCCAGCCTCTCGCCTACGCCTACGAGTAAACATTTTTTACCTAAAACACTTTTTTTATTTTTCAGGATCTTCAAAATATCTTGGATAATGCTAAAAGCGGTGTTGTATTTTTGAGTTTTGGTTCCAACGTACAAATAAATGAAATGGATACTGACAAGCTTCAAGCGTTCTTAAAAGTATTTGGAGAATTAAAACAAACAGTTCTTATGAAATGGGAAAAAGAACCCCTTCAAAATATATCTAAAAATATTATCCTACGGAAATGGTTTCCACAAAAAGCACTTGTAGGTGCGTAGACAATGTTTTGGTTTAAATAGAATATAAACTTCAGCACTTTGATTTTTAAATGCATTAACTATTTCACTTAATCACACATATATTTCTTACAGCTCACCCCAACGTTAAATTATTTATCGGTCATGGAGGCCTGCTAGGACTTCAAGAGACAATAGCAGCCGGGGTACCCATTCTGGGTGTACCAGTTTTCGGAGACCAGTATCTAAATATTATTGACACTATTCAAAAAGGACACGGAGACATTCTTAATTATAAAGAAATCAATGAAGATATTCTACGGAAGAAGATCAACAAACTGCTAAATGATAAATCATACACGGAAACCGCTAAAAAAATTGCCGCTAGGTTTAAGGATAGACCTATGAAGCCACTAGATACAGCAGTGTGGTGGACTGAATATGTGATCAGACACAAAGGTGCTGAGTTTATGAAACCGCCAACGATGAGTTACATTGCATATCACAATCTTGATGTATATTTGTTTGTGATTAGCGTAATAGGATTTGCCTTATACACGATATTTAAAACAATTAGTGTTGTTAAAAACGTTCTTAAAAGTCAACAAACAAAGAAATTAAAGAAGAAATAGACTTTTTTTAAAAGTACTAGCTAGAAATAAAAAGTAGGTATACTATTTACTCCAGTTTTTTATTTATTCTGACAGCTTGAGAGTAGTGACCACATCAGACCGAACGATTAAGAAAAGCCTTTGATTAAATAAGAAAAAAATATATAAAAACTCAAAGGATCTATCCTTCCTTACTATGTCCTTTCTGCGGTCAATGGATATACCCACAACCCCTTCCTCCATGCCAATCATAATGTGCATTTCAAGGAGCCTTGTAAGCTGGCAGCTGCTTTTTCCAGAGACGAAGTCTCGCCAACCAAAAAGGTTACCCTGCCAATCCTCCGGTAGCTTAGGTACATTCTGGAAGCATTTTTAAGTTTATGATGATGCCAACAAAATAAAACTACTATTATATAGCTACTACTATATGGTTTATCTGTAAGTGTAAGTTGGTTCATAATACTTAAATGAAATTAAATGATGCATCAGTTGTATTAAATGGCTAGATTTCTTTTATAAGTGCGCTTTTATTTTTTGATGTCTCTAAAAACAAATTTAGCAGATATACATATATAAATATATATAGACATACTAACGCTTACTAGTTTACGAAAAGATCTTAATACCTAAGTGGTAATTTTTAACTTCTTTATCATTATACTGATTCGTAATGTCATTATAATTGGTTTGATGGGACAAATCTCCGTATCATCGTGAATCGCAAGGAATGTTTATAGTAACCGAGCTCTTCTAATAACAGTAGTAAACAAAAGTGATTGATAATTATATGGAAGCAAACACCAGACAATCACGTGATGGGCAGAATCACTCGCGAGATAGACTATCCGTTTTTTTCTATCAGTATTAATTAGAGTAGGAACTTAGTCTATTTGGAGAACATGCGAGATATTATAGTCTCATATCAGCAATAATGTCAGTTGGACAATCACAATGTTTTTTATAACGGCTACATTATTAAGTAGCCGAATGGCATTTCTACGAAGCGAAACGAAAGCGAAACGCCGCGAAAGGTAGTCAGGCTCTGTCGCGCCAATACGCGTGCGATAGAGATATATATCTACGAGCGTTTCGTTTCGTAAGCGTTTCGTGAGCGTTTGTGCCATTCGGCTACGCACGTTAGGTTTTTATTTGTATCGTATAAAAATTTCATAGGTGGCATTATATCTCTCCCATGGTCACCTTTGTGTCCTATTCATAACCATAAGTTAACAGCTAAAATAAAGGATAATGTTCTTATATTCTTTGCCCCTGATCCTGATACATGCTCACGTCATCAAGAGTCCAGATGATATATTTATATAGTTTCAATGAAGTTTCATTTTGTGGACAAAATTTAATATCAGCTTGTGGACATACCAACGTGCTTGCAACTCAACTTTTATTTTATTTATATGTTTTTCTATAATATACTGAGCGTTGTCTGAGTACTCTCACTACATCTTGAGCATACATACCGTGAGACTCAGTCAATCTGTGTAATATTCCTATGTATTTTTTTTAAATTTATTTACTTTCATTAAAATACACATCACTATTCAAATAACTTAAAATCAGACGAGCAAAATGTACTCAAAGGTCTTTTCATTCCAGCACTCACAAAAGGTTCTAGACTCGCTAAGCAAGGCGTTGTATTCTTAAGTTTCGGCGCCAACGTTCAATTACGTGAACTCGATAAGGATAAGTTGGATGCCTTCTTGAAAGTGGTTCCGGAATTAAAGCAAACAGTCTTAAGACGGAAGTGAAGGACTTGAGAAGAATCGCCTTTTCATAGAAATGTAGCCCTTATTTTCCTTTCTCTAATAACTATATGAAAACTATTGGATACATTTTGACACTATTTATTGTAGGTACACAATTATGATTAATCGAGATGTTATCATAGCAGGCTGCGATAGCGATAGTTGGCAAAATTACTTTTGATATGACATTTTGGGAGACGAATACCTGGATACGTGGAAAATGAAACGGGAGCCTTTGCCTCTATCTAGGCTCATATAAATAAATAATATATAAACCACAGCTACGTAAGAGGTGTTTAACTAAGGTAGTACACATTTTCCTCTCTGGATATTGACATAATTACATTCTTATGTATTTAAAGCTAGAAACATTTAAAAATGTATAATTATGTCAATATCCAGAGAGGAAAATGTGTACTACCTTTGTATAGACAAGTGGCCGCCTCGTTTCTTCGTAATGAAATGGGAGGACGCTATACAAAATGTACCGAAGAATGTCGTACTGAGACGGTTCCCGCAAAAGGCAGTCGTAGGTCAGTTTACATTTCATTTTGCTAAGTACTCTGAGAAAATTGAAGCTGTTGAATTGGTATTCAAAGTAAAATAGTTTGCCGTAAATATTGAAGGTGCATAAGAATATTACTGGAAATAAGTGAAATTTGTCGATAAAACTGTTTTAGTTTCAGCTGCTTAAAATAACTTAAATAGTTGAAAAATTACTGTTTTAGGTGAGACGAACTTTCTACCTCTATATCGATTTTGATTATGCCGCCGTTTAAGAAGTGTGAGACGCTCTTACCATAGATATCGCTAGAGTTTCTTAAACCTGTTTAATATGTTGAAGAGATTTGTCGATAGATGAGGTATTGGAGGCCCGGCTGGTAGTGCAAGCGCTGGATCAAAAGACCCTGAGTTGAACTCTCACCTAAAACCGTAATTTTTGTACTCTTAAATGTAAGTACTAATCAATAATAAATAATAGTATATTGTGCAACAAGGGAGGTAAGGGGGATTTTGTCGACGAGTGTTTTAACTCGCGACAGCCGCAGGCTGGAGAGAGTTATAGACACGAGTTTACAAAATCCTTACCTCCTGAGTTACACAATATTTTTCATCACATTTGAGAGGAAAACACAGAGAAAAAAATCATAAGGCAAAATCTTCAGTGAATGGCGGTGTTGTACTGCTCGTTGCTATGGCAACGCGGTCAAGCGCAATCGAGATGGCCGTCACAATTTCCTGCCAGATTGCAAATTATAACGATTTATCTACGTCAAATTTACAAAATAAATGTAAAACACACTGAAATAATAGTAAAACATAAATAAAATGCATTTTTCATACCGTATTATATTTTTTTATAGCTTAATAGTCAAATTTTAGTTGTGCAAAAAAAAAATCCTTGGCTGATTGAAACATCCTTTGCCTGAAGTATTGTACGGATTGTATTAATTTTTAAAACTAAATCCATTATTCCCTTGGGAATAAAATAGTACATTACTCTTCAGTACACGTAGACGCAATGAGACCTTTAAACAGCAAATGTGATGAAAATAAATAAATATTATAGGACATTCTTACACAGATGAAAACAAATGAAAATTAATGTTACTAATTTGCTACACCTACACCCTCTCAGGGTTCATGTTTAACATATTTTCATTATTAATGTAGTACATGAAGGCCAAAAATAAATGATTTATTCATGTAAGCTTAATATTATCATAACATCGTTCATCGCTTATAGCATTGTTCGCATACCTTTTATATTATAATTGATAAATAGTATTTTATAACACTATAATAGGATTAATAAGTACATTATGATGTCGGATTACACCGTACTAATTTACCTTAATAGAGAACAATCAGGTTTGAACGGATTAAACTTTGATTTAGGTGTTAATAGAGTATTAACACAAATGCGGGTCGCAGTCAACTATAGGTATAAGTATACAAGGTGCTCGCGAGGAACCCGCATAACTTGAACCACGCGTTTCTGAGGCCAAAAGAAAGAAAAAATGTTATATGAATTTTAAAATTTTTCGCAAAAAAAAAAATTTTTTTTTGTCTTTTTTTTTACTTTTTTGGACGTATTTTCACATATAAAGTAATTTTTATCCATGAAGTTGGCAATTAAAATGAGTTCCTTAATTTATTTTTCTAAAAACCAAATTTTTTGGAAGTTTTTCTTGTCACATTTTGACATCTATCAATGACTACTGTGAGACTATGCTCCACAACTGCGCATTAGCGCCGTTAAGAAGACCTTTTCTGAGTAACAATACGGAAATGTTTTTTTTTTAATTGGCAATAACTCTGAAACTAGACGAAATCTAGAAAAGTTTATATGACATTTTAGTCTTAAAATGTGACCAAGAATATGCCGTTAAAGTTATATGGGTTCCTCGCGAGCACCGGCCTTGTATATATATTAATAAGTTAACAGACTTTAGTGGCTTTTTATTCACGTCATAATCTTTACACTGCGCGTGTATAGCAGAACAATCTACAAATCGTATAGTTATCATAAAATATAATAAGAGTTTTCTTTTGATTACATAGCCTATTTCGTGTCTCACTGTTGGGTAAACTGGGGGGTTACCATGACCACAGTATAATAAAGAGTACTATCGTACAGTATGGCCACTCCCGCTCCCCGCTGAAAGTGCCGCCCACCCCCCTCTCGGTTACCTGACAGTTACCGCCTGTCAAAAACACGAAGTCGACCTGTCATATCTCACTCATACAAGCATAGTACGCGTTCACCTACACGAGCTTAGACTGTGTGCTCGGAACGCGCCTCTTTCATATATTTGATCACCAGTGTCCGAGGTGTGCCATGACGTACTAAAGACGTTCAGTTTAGGTTGAGAGAAAGGGACACAGCTATAGCAGTTACATAGCTCCGTCCTCCGTCCTTCTCTCTCAACCTAAACTGAACGGCTTTAGCACGTCATGGTAACCCCCGCTGCTCCCGACGGTTGCTGCAAATGCATTGAGGTCATCCCGGCGTCTCTTCTGCAGTTTGTGACTCTGACTTTGCCCTGACCAACATGCGGTGTCTATTCAGTAGCCAATTAGGCCCATCGATGTCTGTTATGGATGCATTCTGCAGACATGTCCTGCCCAATCCTACTTGCTTGGGATTTATTATTAAGTAATCCCTACATACACATATCCCTAAAATATTCTTGTAAACCAATACTCCATCCCACAGCACACATCACCTTATTTCACTTTGATCATGCGTAGGTCTTAGTCAAAACTGAGCCTAAAATCATCAAAAACTGCTTCGATCGGTTTTTGATGTTTTAGAATACTAGTAGAATAAATTAATTATACTTACACAGAAAATTTATTTATGTCATATTTGGTTTAGTAAGTCGCCAATTTTCCGTGCAGAATCATTTTCCATTTACGCTATTAGTGTAACTTAATATTAAAAGTCATGGAAACATCTTTTAAGTTATGTTACTTTTTCAATATTTGCTCGTACTTTAGACGTAATACAGATACCAGTCGTCTGCAATGTCGGCATTATGATTGGATGCAAAGGGGAAAAAATAATGAAGTCGGATACCACTTTCCCCTCTTCCATTGTTGTCATTCTTCAAACGTAATCAAGGGTTAGAATGCAAAGCAATAGAAAATGAGAAACGCAAATTCTTATGCGAAAGCCTGCCGGCCTAGTCAAAGTGACAATCGTTGATGCTATGTGGCGATCGAAACACTGTCTATCTCTGTCGCGCCACTATAAAGAGCCGGCTACGAAAAGTTTATGAAGCGTAAGCGTTTGTGACATTGCATAGGTAGCCTGATGTTGCTTTCTTCGTTTATTTCTGAGAAACGCAGACATGTTGATTAAAACACAAAAGGTACAAGTGTATTATTTATTGTATTGAGTGCAGTCTTTATTTTTATTAAATACTTTAGTGTGTGTAGCTTTGGCTGAGTTGTAAAACAAAATGTCTTAAAATAGTATTTTATGCAACTGGTGGTTAAAAGAGATCAAAAAAGGTGAGTGGCGTGGGTAACAATTTGAGGCGAAGCCGTAAATTGTTAATAAAGATGCCACGAGCATTTTTTGACTCAGTTAAACACCGTTGCATACAATACTTTTTCTACGACCAAGCACTTATTTTGAAAGAAAATTATAATATTGTCTTCGGTTACCGCGATAGTTACTCATGAAATAAAACTATGGAAATGGATTAAATCGCGTATAATGAATTTAAAATACATCCCGACGTTTCGAACTCTTTACAGCGTTCGTAGTAATCGTGGTCAACGGGTGACTGAGGAAAAATTAAAATGTGCAAAAGCTACCCACTTACAAGAAATATTAACGAACCATGACCACAAATAATATAGATTTCTAATGCAGGTTCACACACTATTAATAAAGCTAGTTATACAATATTCAAAAAATTTTACCATTACTCTGTTAAAAAATAATTAACCAATTAATCTACACAAAATTGACAAAGAAACAAACTGCAAATGTCCAACACCATACAACACAAATGCCTCACAGCCTTCGTCGTGCTTGTTCCATTATCAGATGTACTACTGGATCCCAAGCCGGTGGTAAAGTAAAGCCATCCTCTCTATTAAAGTTTGGATATTTCTTGATCTCAATGGCCTCTCGCAACATTCTAGGTATATATCGCTTCTCCTTAGCGAGAACCATAGGCTTGTCAAACTTTATAGCATGATTGACTTTATCCATGACATGTTCAGAGACTGCAGACCTTTGCCGACGGTGCTTGACATCCGCTATGTGTTCCTTCACCCGTGTGGAAATGCTTCGTTTCGTCTGTCCCACATATGACAGGCAGCACTCACAGTCTAGCCTGTACACTCCCGCGCTTTGTAGAGGAGTTTGACATTTCACAGGCCTCAGGAATTGGGACATCTTCTTCATAGGCTTGAAATAAGTATTAATAGAAGCCCGTTTCAAGATGTGGCTGATCCTATCTGTGACCCCTCTAACAAAAGGGAGAATTGCAGGCCGGCGCTCGACTGTAGGGATCTTCAAACGGGCCTTCTGCTTGACACGTGGTATCTTGAGCTCGTTCGCCAACAGCGCCTGCCTGGCATGTCGAAGCTCCGCGGTCAAATGTTGGTCGTCACATATCCTTTGGGCTCTCTGAAACAAAGATTTGCCTACAGTAGCTAGTTGACTGGGATGGTGGTGGGATTTGCCATTTAAGTACCTATCAGTATGAGTAGGTTTTCTATACACAGTGCGACCTAAGCTATTATCAGGATTCCTCAAAATGAGAACATCCAAGAAGGGAAGGGAACAGTCTTTCTCCAATTCCATAGTAAATTGTATTTTACTATGGATAGAATTTAAATGGTCTAAGAAAGTTGAAACATTACTTTTAGGAAGTATAGTAAAAGTGTCATCTACGTATCTTTTAAATATCATCGGCTGGACGGCAGCCAATGAGAGCGCTCTCTCCTCAAAGTCCTCCATGAAGATGTCGGCGACTACTGGAGACACCGGAGACCCCATTGCCACGCCGTCCACTTGAAGGTAGAATTCACCATTCCATAGCAAGTAATCCGATAGCAATAGCGATAGCGATAGCGGTAGCGATTTAATCCGTTTCCATAGTTTTATTTCATGAGAAAATTATAAATTCAACAAATACCTACTTTCAGTCATCTTAGTTATCTAGGTGGACCGCCTACCATTTTGAATATGCAGTTTGAGTGCAAACATGAAAATAAAACTGTCTATGGTATGGTTCTTTGAAGCCTGGCCACTAAGACGAATCGAGCGGAGTTGAATCGAGTTCTCATACATTTGAATGCGAGTCGACGCGTCGCCAATGAACGCAGCAGAAAACGAAGGAGTCTCGACTCTGCGAATTGGTTTGTTAAGTTGGTAGTAATGTATTTACTGAACTTTAACAGCTATATCGTGCTACTGCTACTAAATGTTTTCAGGGTATAGACTAGATAGACTTGTCCTGACATCTTTTATGTAGGGTTTTAAAGTTCTATGCACGACCTTGTAACTCACGAGTACAGTACGGGAGTAGAAAATACATACTCATTGAGTGTGTTTAGTAAAACGTCCCACTTTGTCGGTTACCATTAGAGCGAGATTTACTTGTATTTTTATATGAATAAACTGTCAACGCGACTTTATAGCAATCGACAAAGTGGGACGTTTTCCCGTGCACACTCAATTATAAATCAAGCTTAGTGTATGCAACTAGGGAACAAATCAAATTATTTTATTGAATATTTTTGATTTGTTCTTTTTACAGTCACACTAGTATATATAAATTATAAATTGAAATAGATATCATACATGAAAGAAGAAACGGCAAGGCCCACTGGTGGCCGAGCAGTGAATCGAACCCGGGTCTTCAGCTTCCGCGGCTAAGCTGAAGCTGAAGACCCGGGTTCCTGCCGGGGCCTTGCCGTTTTTTCTTTCGTGTATGATATCTATTTCAATTTATAATTTATATATGTGACTACTTGAAAAAAGAACAAATCGAAATATTTTTTTTTTTTTAATATTTTTCGTCGGGTACCACGGCGGGCATGTGGTCTAGTGGTAAGGACGTTAGCCGCGTAAGCTGAAGACCCGGGTTCGATTCCCGGCTCGCCCACCAGTGGGCCTTACCGTTTTTTCTTTCGTGTATGATATCTATTTCAATTTACAAGCTTAGTGTAGTTATTATGCTTCTTACATACAGTTGATATTAGACACTACTGGAGGTGTCTGTTGCTTTTCTTTGATATATTATGTATAGATAGGCATCTTATTTCGATTATATATTGTCTGACCATTTGAATAACATAAGTCAAGATATTCGGAAAAAAATTTGGTTTGTTTCCAAACTTGGGTAAGCTTAATTTCTTAAGTCAAAACAAAACCTAAATGTTTTTTTTTGTAAGATATATATTATAGTTTTATAGCTGATGTCTATAGTTCGCTAAACGTTTTCTAATTTAGCACCTTATTCTGAACTTTCAATTAGATGTAATGTTGATGAGCTAAGCGCTTTTTGACGTTAAAGCGAGCTTCTTCAAGGATAATAAGGTTACGAAAGACGGGCTGAATTTAATTCATTAGTGCTTGTAAGATGCAGATTTTGCTTCAATGGTCCACTTTCATGGTACCGAAATGTAGCCTAAGGTTACTAACGAGTGAAATAAATTTGGCTTCCTGTAATCTTTGTTTCGTTAACTTGAAAAAAAAAAGCATAAGATAAGGAGGAAAATTACTTGATAAGGAGGAAAAAACATATAAGCAGCATTAGTTTTTTGCAATATTAGTAATTTAAAAGAGATGAAAATATATTTTGAAAGATTTTTTTTAAACAGGAACGTTGTCGTTTTATTTTCCTATAAAAAAATTTGCACAATACCTACATTTTATTAAGGTACAGCGGGGTAAATCTCGACTTGGGGTCAATTGTAACTAATCCATTTTTTCCATTATTACACTCTATTAAATATTCAAACATGGTAAAACATGGAAAAATGGACCAGTTACATTTGCCCCCAGTGGAAATTTGCCCCGCTGTACCTTACATTATAACCACACAGGCTTCATTGACAATTATACTTGTTATAAAATCAATGACTTTAACAATAAGCTATATACTTGACATTGAAAATAAGCTATTCTGACGAACGTTGCTGCATAGTGCAGCTGCAGTCGTGCAGCCGGCGTATCATGCTTCCAATTTTATCACTTATCCTCGTGGATAAGATATCTGTCACTCTTTGGCAAGTATGTCAGTGTAAGAGTGACATATGTCATATCCACGTGGATAAGTGATAAAATTGGAAGCATAATACGCTGGCTGCTTTACTCATTTACCTGTAGTCGTATTGCTGCAGTAGTGCGGTTAGAAATGGAACACACCTGGCCCCGTAGCCGAATGGCATTTCTCCGACGCCAAACGAAAGCGATACGCCGCTGGCTCTGTCGCGCCAATACGCAAGCGCGATAGAGATAGATATCTACTAGCACTTCGTTTCGTGAGCGTTTCGTGAGCGATTGTGCCATTCGGCTAGCCACCCTGTACGTCGTCCCGGTGTCAATTAGCTGCAGGTACGGCGTGTCAAGTGGTTAATTAACCACGACGCGCCCCCTGTGTATGTGCACCCGGTGAAAGGGTGGTTAAATCACTGGATATCTGGTTATTTCGGGGCTTTTTGGAATTTTAACAAAGAAATTTGACAGTATACATTATAAAATATTTTGATCAAGTCGTTTTTAGGATAAAATTATGGTAGAAAATATGGCTAATTTCCATTACATATAACCCTGATGTAATAGTACATTACATCAGAGGCCGGGAAAATGAGGATTCCCGGCCAAGTGGGTATATACCGGATAGGGATACGAGGCCGGGAATCCGTTTTCACGCCGAGGCATGTATAGTGCTTTTCTCAAACATACAATGAAATAAAAAAAAATGCTCTAAAGGACAATATTTTATAAAAAAAAGTTACTTTGCAGGCCTAGGCCTAAAACATAATATGAAATCCCTTTACAGTCCTCTCGAGTTGTTGCGCCCAATAAGCGATACTTCCCAGCCCATTTTAAGGAACGTAAAGACAATATTTCATTGCATGTTTGAGAAAATACATTTTACAGTAGTAAAAAATAATTTGTGAAAATTGGTAGGTACAACATAATTATAACACAGGTAAACAATTAAAATAGTCCTTCCAAAAACCCAACTGCGTATGTTATTTAATCTTATAAGAGTGTTTTCATTTCACAATAATGTAATTGTACGTATGACTTGAAAACATTTAATTTATCAAACACTTTCAAACTTCAAAGATTTCAATTTTCCAAAAATCTCTACCATCTGCTACCATCTCCCCACGAACAAGATCGAAAACCAAATAAATCGTCCCGTCTAAATAGATGGTAAATTCGTGTAATCTCTTATCTTAACAAAATCTTCCATCCTAAAAACAACTTACAAGTTTATATAGTAAGGTTTATATTTTAGAGCAAGGTTGATAAGACTGGGATGTACATAAAATAAGACCCGACCAGAAATGTATCGCATAAAGGGGATTGGTTCTGTGCAATTTCAGTAATGCACGACTTGGCTGGCCAAATAACGATAACATTCAAGATTTTTATGGAGGATATAGATAAAATAAAACCACGTGTTTTTCTTAATGTTACTAGTTCAAAATGTACACTAAGTGAAGATACGAATGCCTTTTTAAATAAGAATTAATCTTATTTGATTTTAAGATCTACAGTCGTGTTGGTATATTATAACTTATAAGATATAATTATAAAGATCAACTTTATTTTATTTCGGGTTCAGACATAATTCAATAAAATATTAATCGATTCGATCCAAATAGATATGGAACTTGCCTATACTTAAATAAGATATACAATGCACGAAATATAGCATCAGATAATTACAAGAATAACAGTGACAATACAATAGTTATTTATAAATCTAATTTCTAATTAATAACTCGGATAGTAAGATAAAAAGTTAAGAAATAAGTCGACCGTGACGTCACTCAATTTGATTTTATATTAAATAAAACATTAGCAAATCGTTCAAATTCGTTTTTCCAGTTAAAAAGAAGCTGATTTGACTAGAGAGAAAGTATAGCCTATTGGTGGCCTATTGTGACCAATTAATAGTACCTACTTGAAACATATACTACGCCGCCGGATTACCATTATCTTGCATAATTTTTTTTGTCATATTTTACCTTCGCATAACAACGCTTGGCAGAATCCTCTTTTCGCAGAATGACTTTTTGCATAAATTTTTTGGCATACTGTCATTTTGCAGAATTATTTAAGGCAGAGTAATACAATGCCATAATGGTAAATTGTATAATAGTCGTATAATCGACTAATTGTTTTGTCGAAAATTGTGTCGCATTCTAGTGACTTGGCATACTTACTGTCATTTTGCACAATTCTCTTAGGCAGAATAATACATTGGCATAATGTTGATGCGCAGAATAATGTCACTTATGTTTTATTTATTTTTTACACTTAAAAGGGTTTTCTGGTTTACTCAATGTCAACCTAAGACGCTCCTCCTCGCTTCGCTCGTCGTCGCACCTAAACCGACTCTGTGACATATAAGATTTCCGTGTCGTGTGAGTATTTTGTCTGGATGGGGGTTCTAACCTTATGTACATTTCTGGCAACATGGCATAATAAATTCGTCGGAACGTCTATTCGGTGCAAAATTACAGTCAGAAACATGAGTATTATGCGACATAAAATGCTGCAAAATTAAAGTCGACGATATTAGCAGTATGCTATTACTAATTCGGTGAAATGTAATGTATACTATATACAATTCTACTATATTAAAATCGACGATATTAGTATTCTGCTATCCAGAATTCTGCCAAATGAATGATATGCGATATGACAGTTATGCTATTTGTACAATTATGCAAAAGTATCATTCGGGTAAAAATGTTTCTGCGAAAGCTGCTATGCCAAATGTATTTCGGACAATCGATATTCTGCAAGATAAAGGGAACCCTATGCCGCCATCAAATGATACGGTATAAACAAATCTTCTTCTACCTACCCTTATCCCACGTTATGTGGGGTCGGTACACTCACGGACTTACTACTTACTTTGTTGAGCCATTTAGAGGCCACAATAATTTTGTTATTTCATAGTTAAGCTGTGACGTGTTCAGTATAAAATGAGCCAGAAGTGGATCAACAAAATAAAGTCCGTAACCGTACAACATGTCTTCCTCTTCCATTCTTCTTTATTTTTCGTAATCTCAGGTATAAACAAGTAAGTAATGTAATGGTTTCTTAAGTTTTCAGCTAAAGTTGCAATAGTAACCAGTCATAAAATCTGCAATATGAACTAAAACTCCGAACTTCCTTTCACAAAACAGTTTATTAAACTTAAGGCTATGAGTGGTATTTTTATATCGCTAATTTCACAGCAAGCGTGCCACCACAATAAATTACACGAGGGGAAATGAGCTCAGCGGCCCGGAAAGAGGAAAAAATGCTAATAAAATTGTACCTTGCCCGTTAATCTTAACCCTCGACTCCACATCAGTTTTCTTCAGATTTCTGGCGGGAATTATTTTTCTTTACTACTCACTTATTACGAGTATTAGCAGGGGTGTTAAGGTGGCGTTTGTCGGGGGTCGCTAAGAAAAACGTACTAATAATTAGCATAATGCATTTTTGTTATGACTTTCTGTAAAATCATCATCAGTTATTTTAAACCCCGACACAAAAACGATGAGGTGTTATAAGTTTGACGTGTCTTTCTGTTTGTCTGTTTTTCTGTCTTGTGTGTGTCTGTCTGTGACATCGTAGCTCTCGAACGGATGAACCGATTTAGATTTAGTTTTTTTTTTGTCTGAAAGCTGTCGGGAGTGTTCTTAGCCAATTAGCCATGTTTCATGAAAATCGGTCTACTATGTCGCGGTCGGGGGTTTTTTCAAAATTTTAATTCTGTGGTTAGGTTAGGTTATTTATAAAGAACTTTTTGAACTATTGCATCCTACTATATTCAAAGTATTTCCAGTTGTCCACTGACATTTTAATGTAGACGACGTTAACAGTTATAAAACGGGTAAGTGTGTTTGAAGGATATATTTAAAGTACCACATTTACTTTTTGTGACTTTAATAATGTTTTAAAAAACTGTTTATATGACAGTGAAGTCACTAATATAATATCCAGCAAACCCACACAGAGTTTTTGCCGGTTAAATATAAACTAGCCATTGTGCGACAAAACTGTGAACCAACGTTGTCGCAAAAACAAAATGCAAGAACGCTCGAAGTTTCTAAATATAAGCCAGTTCTGCGACTAAATACGGGACTGTTAAGACCAGGAGCCTTATTCGACTTGCCAAAACTGATGTTTCGTGCAGATGGGTAATTTTTTTACAAAGTTGTCCACCCCACTTTTTTTGTAACATGGGTATTTTTTACGCGATCCATACTCACAATCCCGAAGTTTTTCGATCCTGATAGAAGAAAGAAAATGTCCCAAGATTTACATACATTTTTCAAACCTTCCATTCCGTTACCGCCATACAAAATGTATGAAAAAATGGTAACATAATGGGGAAAAAACCTTGGGAAACTTTTTTTCTCCTATTAGGATTGGAAGAGCTTGAAAATGGGGTGGACAACTTTGAAAAAAAAAAATGGCTCAGAATCTCTATTGATCAAATCGCAAGTAGTCTAATAGGTTTAGTCGCCTTCAGATATATCAGAGCGCTCACTCTGACGTCCTGAGGTGTGTTCCGATATTTGTGACAGTTTTGGTACAGCTCCAATATATAAAGCGTACAATTACGTATCAAAATTAGACATTTGCAATGTACAGTTAGGTGACAAGTGTGACGATCTAAACAACTATTATAAACCATTTAGTAGGAATGAAATGAAAGAAAAGTTTTTTTTTTTCAATTAATACAGTTAATTCAATCACGGTTTAGTAGAATCAACATGCAATACTACATAACATTGTTGATTTCAAATGATACTACTTTGACGGTTGATGCGAGTGGAATAAAGCCCCAGTGCAGCCATAAGACTTAATCTCATTTGCAAAGTTAACTTTTTCAGTGAGCTTAGCTCGGTTTGATCCGTTTGCTCGTTTCAAGAATTAAGACGATATACGTATATTGTAGTTATTAGTTTTGTTTATTTATGTTAGGGTCACTTAACCCTTAAATTCTTTCTAGAAATTTAAATTCTTTCTTTTTATTCTTTTGAGAAATAAAGATCTTTAAACCGACTTAACCCTTAAATACATGACCTTGACAAAAATTTATTTAAATTCGAATTTTGACATGCTGTCAATATATTTAAGAATATATGATGCTTAGATACATCACTATGCATTTAAGGGTAAGGTGAACTTTGATCTTTATGATACATACAAAAAAATAGTCAGTCAAAAATGTCATTATCCGAACCGATTTATATTTATTCGTGTTGAATCGGGCGTTTAGTTTCAGGTAACGTTAATAACTATAGATACTATTCGCACTATAATTTTTACACACATTACTAGCAATAATATCACCACTCTGTAACGTAAAGACATGTTAATATAAAAATATTTATACACCATTTTCCATGTCCATTGAATATATCGAAACACACCATCATATCACGTCTTTTGAACTTGGCAGCCACACCTGATTCCGCCCCAGCTATGAGTTTATTCTTAAAAGCATCTGAGTATTGAAAACTCTTCATCAACCAGTAATCTGTGACCTTGAAATCCATAGTAACCACTTTATCTGAGAGTGCATTTTGGATCAGCTAACCTCAAGAACGGACAGCGATTGGATTGACAGCTCCTCTTAACCAAAGTTACAATCGTTGCCGCTACGTGGTGCTCCAAACGCAGTCTAGCTCTGTCACGCCACAATGGAAGAGCGATAGGGAGAGAAACTATACGTTTCCGAAGGGTAGGTAGACGATGGATAGGTACAGGGAAAAGCATTCCATCCATCCTCTCTCCGCCCGAAACTGTAAAATTCCGGTTTAATTAAATGGAAACAAGAGAATGGTGGGTCCATCTCATCACCGCTCCATTGGTTCGTTTTTATACGAAGCCCTCGCATATTCTGTATTAAAAAGACAATGCAGTCGATCGGGAATTTATGGGTGACTCTTCCGCCGAATCTATTACGGTGTCCGTACGAATTATTTGCAGGAACAGAGATACATTGCGGCGGACGCATACGCAGTTGGGTTTTTGGAAGGACTATTTTAATTGTTTATATCTTATATACCTTTAAATGAATCGAGCAATTCTTGTTTATTTATATATATATGTATATATATATATACCGAAAATCTCGAAAACCGGCTCTAACGATTTCGCTGAAATTTGTTATGTGGGGGTTTTCGGGGGGTGAAAAATCGATCTCGCTCGCGTTAGTAAACGCAAAATATGGTTGCTAATTTCATTGTCCGCGCATCGACAGCACGTAGCTCAGTCGTAAGAGAAATTGTTTTTTTTTATCTAAAGACGTGAATAATAAGATAGAACCGAGCGTCGCCCCGGTACTATTACATAAATACACACGGACCTCTTTTTTACATTTTCGTAGCTTGCAACTTATGCTAATATCTAAACAGTGACAATTACTACAAAACTGAGTTTTAAAAAGTTTCCTTTTTGAAGTAAACTAGAACTATACAACAGTCGGTATCTATGAAACAAACAAAAGAACAATTCAGGGTTCATAAAGTAATAAAATAAATTATAAATATTAATTGTGACATGTGCAATACAATTGTACAGTCAAGTGTAAGAATATGAGTGTGCTAAAAAGTCTCAAAAATAAGTCCCATATATTTTAATTCTTCGACATATTTTTGACCAACTTTTGTATACCCATACTTTTATGCATGTAGAGGTATAATCTTTCATTCATATAATGTTATTTGTAACTTCAATTATTGAGCAAAAGCACAAATGAGCAAACATAGCAGTGTGGCCGTATAATAGCCACAGTTTTCAGTAAAATTCAATAAATGAAAGAACGAGCCTCACGGGTCGGTCTAATAGACACATTGATGTATCAGCGAGTGGCGCGGCGAAAAACTTCTCTGATTTAATAAAGTCGGTGTACAGGGCTCGGTGAATGGAGGCATATTTACGGGACTTATTAGGGTGAGTACAGATTTGTATTTTTAATTAGGTTAAAGTTGGACCTTAACAGAATAAAGGTATCAATTTACTACCTATATTAACCGAGTATTTTTTTTCTGCAAACTGCATTTGAAAATTTAATGAATATGGTGAAGGTGAGGTTATCCTTGTAGTTTTTCGGTACTACAAGGGCCTAGTTGGCAGTGATCCTAGCCAGTGAAATCGATGGTCCTTTGTTCGGATACCGCCCTTGCCGGTCATTTGTGTGATAAATAATGATATTGGTACAAAACCCATGGATATTTTCTATGTATATTCCGTTATGTATAGGATTATAAACCTTTAATTACCCATACCAAAGACATCGCATAATACGTATTTACTAAGAACAAAATAGTAAAAAATGTTTGCAGTCCATTTTCATGTACTAACGTTACAACGATGCGAGTTCAAACTAGCGCAAAGACTCATATAAAGCAATTCTGTAAACACATTCGTTTTTTCTACGCAATCAAATCGGTGAAACAACCACGCAACGATGCCAATTGCAGGCGAAACTTTTGTGTCATAAAGAAACTTTACAATCGCGGTTCTGGCTCGTATAATAGATTTATAATTCTCCTGAAAACAAAGCAGGAACAGGGTAACTAGCCAGCGTCACAATCGCTTACGTTTTGTACGCATTTCGTAGCTGATGTCTCTCTCTGACGCTCTTCTGTCACACCTCGGACAATGGCGATCAAATATACGAAAGAAGCGCGTTCCTACGCACACGTCTAAGCTCGTGTAGGCGAATGCGTATCATTCTTGTATGAGTGAGATAAGACAGGTTGTCTGGTCGCGTTCTTGACATGCGGTAACTGTGAAGTAAGTAGGTTCAGCGGGGAGCAGGAGTGGCAGTGAAACGATGGTAAGCATTATTTATACTGTGCTTCTGTAGTGGTGCGACTAAGCCAGATTGCATTTTGATCGCCAGCGTCAACGATTCTCGCTTCGGCTAAGCCGGCAGGAATGTGTTTAAGTTTGGGGTTGTTGGTGTCAGTCGGTGTTGGTTGCGTGTGAGTATAAAGGGCACAAATATATTAATCATATAATTAATTGAAATACGGTTGTACTCACGTTATTATATCGCTATTGCTGCGACATGTTTCAACCGTATTTCAATTAATTATTTGAATATGTCTCACGGAAGTTTAACGTGTATATATTAATCATACTTAAAGTCGTGACAAAAAACATTCGATGTTCTCGATGATTTGACAAGTGTAAATAAGATAAGAAAGGTCCATCAATCCATATTTTCAGTTCGTGTTTACTGTTTCGACATTGGAGACAGTACCATTGTATTAAACCATAGGTAAGGTAATTAAAAGAGTAAGCATTAGCGTTAATTATTCAACAAGCGATGTACTTCTGAATACTTACCTACTTGACAAAAGACTGAGTATCTTTGATTTGTAGTTCAAAAAATCATTTACGAATAAATTATTGGCATTTGTTACAATATTTTAATATAAAGTTCAATATTTATTAGGGCGAGATGACAAAGGCTCACGTGTGTACACGGCCTATCTAAGAGGGATGGAATGTAAAATTTTTTCAACATTTTCTGCAGCTGCTGAACTGAATTAACCACAAAGTTGGCCCATTAATAATTCTGTTTTCGTGTAGTCGACGGCAGCTAATGTTTCAGGGCTTATTATTGGGAAATTTTGTAATGACTGTTAATATTACGACACGCCACGGTCCCGATCACGCGACCACGGGTAGGATTAAAGTTCAATGCACTTTGACAATTATTACTTAATCACAATAGTTTCGAAGAACAATTATTTACTTTTCACCGTCTTTGTACGGAAGAAAGCCATAGAAGTTAAGTTACAAAAACTCGTAAGTAGTACTATCGTATGTAATTAAATACTCGTAAGAACAACAAATTAACCTAATTATTGGGTACATATAAAATAGGTACAATCTATGATTTAAGTTTTCACAAGGGAATACTAGTTTTAATATAGGAAAACTCGTCTAGGGGAGACCGGGGCTAGTAGACTATAGAGTAGGATTACTAACTATTAAAAAATTGAGCCAAAAATCAAACTTGAGCCAACCAGTGATACGATATGTGATACGAGAGGCTCACCAGTGACTGGGCGGGAGGAGGTGACGGACTTTCGTACCTCACTGGTTGGCTCAAGTTTGATTTTTGGCTCAATTTTTTAATAGTTAGTCAACCTACCCCTATAATCAACTAGCCCCGGTCTCCCCTACACTAAAAATTAAAAATATAAACCTACTTATGAAACCCCAAAGATAAAGTAAAACTCGTAAACGCAGGAAAGAACAATTCAAATGATTCCGAATGTTATTATTCACTACAAGTGATGCTCACAAATACATAAACTAGCCACCACGTAAATACACCCCTAACTACATACATATCCGCACAATTCCCCAAAAAAAGAGCTTTGGACGTGAATGCCTCAACGATGTTAAATCCAACAGATAAGGTACCTTCATCCCTTTCACGTCTCCTCACTAGCGACCATTTTTCATGTCTTTGTTGGAGCAATAGGTATGAGGGGAACCCTCCGTTTGTTAAGCGATTTAATGTATTTTTCAAATTTTATAACGTCATTCAAAGGCATGTAGGGGTACCTGCGATGCAGATTTAAATAATCTCAGTGAGCTTTTACGAATGAAATGTCACATTTTGATGGAATTACATGAAGATTGGGGAAGTCATTTGTGGGGTATTTTTTGGTTTATGTCTTTTATATTATGAATTTACGTCATCATTATGACATTCATTTTCGTATACGGAAAAACCTACGAGCCACAGTAGGTCTTCAAAATATTTTGATATAATATTCTAAAACCAGAGGACGGCCAAACGGAATTCAAATACATAGGTAAATTATAATCCTTATTATGACCCACAACATACATGGCTTACACAATGACAAAAAAATAAGTAGTGTACAAAACAACAAAAGATAAAAATATACAGAATGAGCAAGTAATGTGTTGTCACACATAATCAAGCAATGTGTTGAGACACAGAAAAGGCGCTGGCTAAACATGAACCTGATTATACAATTGAAAAATGATATAATACACCGTGTTTTTTTTTTTTTTCGTTAAATTCGACACGTCATTAGGTTTTATCAGGAACCATTCTGTATATCACTTTTAGATAAATTCGGAAAAAAAAATTTCATCGATTTCATACATAATAAATGAATTTATTAGTGTGAGAGACCCTTAGAAATTACATTCAAGTTTATTAGTGTCAAGTGATTGACGGCACATGTCAAAACAAATAACATTAGGAATTGGTAAAGGCTGTCGTAAGGTCGTAACACACGTGTTCAGTAATTATTTTTATAACTTGATAACCGTAAAAGTTAAGACGCTTGTTTCATAGAGAAATTAATAGATCTAAAGAACCTTCCCTTAATGTTAACGGAATTCAATAAAAACATGGTGTACACTTATTTTGAACTAAGCTAAGGCACATAGGTAACAAGTGTAACAACTAATTAAAAGTTGAATATGCAAATTAAAGTTCCGTCAACCTATTGGAGTTTAAAACAGACTAGACTAACAAAACCTTTACTGTAAATGACTGTAAATCTAAACTGGATACAAAACAAGGGATCTGTCTGACTTTTAATGTACATTACATAGCAAAGTAACGATTTGTTAACTAGCTCCGGGCCCGTTAGCGGAGCTTTGGGTTCTTAAATCAAACAGAGAGGAAAACTTTTGTTGTGAACGCCCGTGCGAGTTGTGCGGGCTCGACATATGATTATATCATAGATTCAGTATAATAGTCTTGTTAAATAAATAACAGAAAGCTTGATTCAAAAAAGATAAGACTTTAAAAAAGACAAACTGCTCTATGTATTTTAAATAAGTTCTCCATTTAATGATTAGACTCGCTACCAGCTATAAGCTGTAAGATTGAAGATTAGTATGCTATACTTACGTAAATATAATATAATACGTAAATGTTTTCTCATAAATAAATTGAATGATATTGGTGCTATATTTATTTGACTACCGGTCTGGCCTAGCGGCTAGTGACCCTGCCTGCTAAGCCGCGGTCCCAGGTTGGAATCCCGGTATAAAGGGCATTTATTTATGTGATGAGCACAGATATTTGTTCCTGAGTCATGGATGTTTTCTATGTATATGTCGCAGTAAGATAGATAAAGCCGTTATATAGTTATAACCCTAGGAATATAATTATACGTCGTAACATAGTTAAACGAAAGCGATTAATTGCTATCTTACTAGGAATATAACTATAATACTAAACTAGTTTAGTCATATAGTTATATGACTGGATCCAGTTTAGTGGAATGATTGTAGGCAGGAGTGCGGCGGTGCGGCGGAGGTATAGTTATAACCCTAGGGATATAATTATATGCCGTAACATAGCTAAACGAAAGCGATTCCTTACCATCTTACTAGGAATATAATTATAATACGTTACTAGTTTAGTTATATAAGTATATCACTGGATTAAACTTAGTCTAGGGATATAATTATAATACGTCTCTAGTTAAGTAATATAGTTATACACCGTGTTTCAGTTAACACTAAAAACCTGAAATCAGTTTGTTCAGAATCGAGAGTAGAATCGATTGAGCTATATCTTGATGGGGGTAATATTTTTTGTTTAATTTGTATTATTAGTTATTTTTTACGTGCCCATTCTATTGTATTCGTAATGCGACGTGTGTATCGCATTGCTAGAGGTTGCTTACCTTCTTCAGTATTTAGGGGTATTAATACTGGCTGGTTACTTGGACGATACTTTTTCCGTTACGTTACGAGTTTGACGTTGTTTGTCAGTTTAATCTTAATGTTTATCATAAGTCATAACAAATTGAACTCGTACCTAATTACAACCTTGTCATTTTGAATGTTGGGTTTAAATTTGCTTACCGCGATTAAATTACCGGGATTTCCCGGGAAATCAAGAACCGGGAAATACCGGGAGCATGCCCTAACTGTTACGTTTTAACTAATATAGCTTGGATTCGTTTGTTTAGTAACCAAACCTTGTGTACTATGTTCGATACAAAATAAATAAACTTTGTTCTAACGTCAGTGACGGTGTTGTTATTCCAAATCGGCCCGCTATACGTATTATAAAACACTGATTTAAACTTTCACGATTTTTACACATATTTAAAATTGCAAACGGGACTTAATACATAGTAATACGCGATTAAGTCCCGTTTGCAATTTTAAATACCGTATTATAATTATATTCCTAGTAAGATGGTTCTGAATCGCACCCTTATATCCCTAGGGTTATAACTATACCTCCGCCGCACCGCTGCACTCCTGCCTACAATTATTTCACTAAACTGAATCCAGTCATATAACTATATGACTAAACTAGTTTAGTATTATAGTTATATTCCTAGTAAGATAGCAATTAATCGCTTTCGTTTAACTATGTTACGACGTATAATTATATTCCTAGGGTTATAACTATATAACGGCTTTATCTATCTTACTGCGACATATATATGTATTCGTATATTATATATATCGTTGCTAAGTACCCACAATACAAGCCTTCTTGAGCTTACCGTGGGGCTCAGTCAATCTGTGTAGAAAATGTCCTATAATATTTATTTATTTATATTTATTTAGTCGTATGATGAAGATAAACAGAACCGAATTCTATATCAAAGTGCTAATAATGTGAAGACAACCGATTACGTAAGGGGAGAAAAATAAAGTTTGTCACAGTGCAATAATTTTCATGAACGTCGGAAGCCAAGGAGAAAAATATTAAAACTGTTGGTTCTAAGTTCATTTTACACACAAAATATTGTATATAACTAGAGCCAATTCTCGACACCTTCATTAATGACGATAGTAAACAATCGCAGACAAGAAGACATGTACATATACGTTTCTTGGCATGTTTATGTCGGCAATGTACTAGTAAAGTTGTACACCAATCACACTGGCACCGATTATTTATCGGGCGATCTTTTAAAGTTTTTTCTAACACGCTAAGGCAACATTAAAGTTTGTAATGCATTTATACCGTTTTTGCTTTAGCCTGATTGACAAGGACTTTACCGGATGGGAAAAAGAGCTATTTTCTGTTGCCTATTGAGTCGTGTTACAATGAAATGCGTTCAGGTGGCGCGGTCGCGTGTTGAAGGCCTTTTTAAGTGCAACGTCATTTTACAGGTTCGTTCTAAGTGCTAAATGTAAGCAATTTGCCTAAGGAAATAAGTGGCGTCTTGACTCGTTGAAGGATGTTTTCCAGTGATTTTAGTATCCATAATAATATAAATGGGAAAGTTTGTGTGCCTGTTTGTTTGTCCATCTTTCACCGCAAAACGGTGCAACAAATTGACGTGATTTTTTAAATGGGTATAGTTGAAGGGATGGAGAGTGACATAGGCCACTTTTTGTCTCTTTCTAACCCATCACTTTCCTAAAATAGGGGGTGGAAGTTTGTATGGAGCATTCCCATATTTTCAAATTTAACACGAGCGAAGCTGCGGGCAAAGGTAGTACAATTTATTTGTCACACGCACACAAATCCATGCCTGTATTTCCAAAAGTTTGCTATTGCCCATTCCATAATTGAATGTTATTATACTGTGTACCTCATATCCCACCTACGGCACTGGTCCCATCGCGAGCTAGTAAGCTATGAGCTATCGGCTACAAAAACGAACAAAAGATAAGCACTCCCGTGCAAATAAAAGAGACACGGCGATTTTGATAGCTCACCGCTGGGCGAGTAACTATAAACATCGCCGTGTCTCTTTTATTAACACGAAAGTGATTACTGATTATCTTTTGTTCGTTTTTATAGCCGATAGCTCATAGCTTACTAGATCGCGGTGGGACCAGTGCCTAAAGCAGGAAATGGGGCGGTACAATTCTTAGGGTCCCCCCACATCTAGCGTCTCGCGAGCGTCGCGTCGGGCCAACTGTATGGAAAAAGACGTCGCGTCGACGCGACGTCGGCGCGGCGTCAGGCTTTGCCCATACAGTTGGCCCGACGCGACGCTCGCGAGACGCTAGATGTGGGGGGATAAATATTGGTCTATCATATACACCCCGTTTTAATTGAATTCCGTTAACTTTAAGGGAAGGTTCTTTAGATCAAATACAAAGTGATATAGAGGATGGTTCCTGATAATGAACCTAAAGACGTGTCGAATTTACCGGAAAACAAAAAAAAAACACGGTGTATATTAAATGAGTAGTATTTTCAATTTTGCATCAGACCGGCTCTTTTGAAAATGCTGTCCTCTTGTTTCCATTGAAATTAATTTCCAACGGATGAAGTTCTTTGTGCCGCATTTTTAAAATTGTTATTCTCTGAATATTGACAATATCAGTTATCAATTTTCCTACAAATAAAAACATCGGTACCTGAGGTTGAGGTAACTGATGACTGAAGAGCTGGCAACTTTCGTAATCCGTTTCCTTGGTGCAATGCCTCTCAGGGGCCTATGTTAGATTTAAGCTAGCTCTTAAGTTGTATATGCCTAGTCTTAGTTTCTATTTGAAAATTACATTTTCACAAAAAAAATACTAACACTTACCTAACATTTGGCAAACAGCACATCTTGCATTCAAGCGTGTGAGTCCACTTACTTGAAGTTCCACTAGATGTATGGACAATTGGACATCCGCTTGACATGGGAGTTGCGAGAGTTCACTCAACAGCCATAGAGGAATACTAGTAAGGGAAGAGTTTGTAACTCCATAAATCAGTAAATGCGGGTTATTAGTAGTGACATCTAGCTAAAATCAAGCGTCAATCACGCGTTAAATAGCGTAAATTATCAGTACTGCTATTTTTCAATAGATGTCGCGACGAATGAATAGTCGCTCACCAATTTTTAGCTTATAAATAAATAAATAATAATAAAATTCGTTTATTTCAGATCCATCATTGATCCATAAGATGTTAGTACAAAAAATAAAAATAAAAATTTAAGAGCTATGTTAGTTAGTTTCTACATTAAACACTAAGATAATAACTAAAACTAAGACCTACAGCAAGTACCTAAAGAACTATTAGGCAGATGTGTCGATTCAGATAAAAAGCAAATATTTTATATTTTATTTAGCTCTCTTTTTTCTTCTGTGACAATCGATCATTTTCATTTCACCTCCACCCAATACTTGGTAATCGGGCAGTCGAGGCGCCCGGCCAACACCCTGAGAAGACTATTGCTGCTGCCGCGCACCCGTCTCAGCATGGAGGCGATTCTTTATATCACAATAGTAGTATTTATATTACAATAGTATTAATCAGTATTCTGTTTTCAATTCCTTTTCCTTCTGCTTGTAATATAAATTGTAAACTGTTCTTATAATAATTTTTGGCAGACGAGACACTGTATCGAGTAGTGGTACTGATAATTTGACGCGTGATTGTAGCTAGATGTCACTACAAATAACCCGCATTTACTGATGTATGGAATTACAATTCTTCCCTCTACTGGTCAACAGTATTAAATTCGCCAAAATACTAGGAACTGTACCTACTCATAAAATCTGGAACACGAACGTGACTGCGATATGCCGCTATTTAATTCTGAAAAGGACGGACGAGATTTTAATGAGAGATCAGGTTTTTCAATTATCCTCATCGCAGTTCTTTCGCCAAGTTTTTACGTCAGATTTTTATCGACTGTGCAGTTTTACGAGCGAATACGGCTTTCGAGAGTTGTTTAGAAAGAGATAAGTCGTATTCTCGTCAATTTTGTTTGCAAACTTAATTAGGTAGATTTACAGGGTAAGCACCTTTTGTCTACCTATAGTATTTAAGAAAAAAAATTACATTTACATTACATCTCAAAGTCAATGTACATCGGTGATTTCGGTTTTAACGACGATTTATCACATTTTAGCTTCAGCTGTCATGAGATATTAAGCGTATTATGATTATTCAGGTATGACTTTATTTACAGTGTATACTGTATACAGATTTCAATTAGTCGTAGATTATACAATTTTTATTACAATTCAATAGTTAGTCAATTTTATTGCTTTAAAGGTTTCTTGATAGATTGCCACAGTATCATTTCGAACTTCCTCTATTGACGGCGACTTTAGTCACTTGTATCGTAATGTATCGTAATGTACTTTTTTAATACAGTTGCTCAAAAAGTGCCCGTTTTTTGGCTGTTTAGCGTGCGAGAAGTTGTATTTTACGAACTAGTGCGTAAAAAGAAGTATACGTTCCATTTTACGACTACTTACCGAGCTGTTTTCATATTAGTCTAGTCTACTAAGACAGAATAAAACTATAAACATACTATTAAGTTCCTAATATTTAAAACGTTCATTTTCATATGTAATTGTTTACTTTTAGTCATGCTAAACATAATTTATAAAATGGTTTGTACTTTGAAAAATCGGTTATAATGAGTCGTGTAAACAGAACATGATTGGAATGAAACGCGTTTTCTACTGTCAAAGTAGAGGCGTCTGCCATGTTTTAACTTAATTCACGTTCAAAAACCTCAATATGTTACGCGATTTGTCATAATTATTTTACGTTATTTGCAATACGTTGGGGCATAAATGGATCGATTAAATTAAAATGTAGTTGTACATTAAAGAATCGTCCCAAATCGTAAATGTTTATGTTTTTATGGCACCCAATGAAATAAATTATGTTAGATGAATAGCAAACTCGAAAATATGCACGCAAGTTTAAAAGCTTCAAAAATACGCCTTTGAATTGTCAAATAATCCGTCAATGTCCATGGGAAAATTGATAGTTCGGATTGTTTTATTTCGTTGTAGTAGTGTTTTTTCGCAACTGTATTAAAAAACGTCGTTCGTCACACGTGCGAGAATGTCATTCTTCTCGCACTTATAACGAAATGTACTATTTCAGTACAGATGGTGTATTTTTACACACCAGTGCGAGAAGTGGTTCATTATATGTCAGGTCGAAACTTCGGAGGACCATCTGTACTGAAAAACGTCGTACGATACACGTGCGAAAAGGAAATTCGTAACTCGTGTTTTAATTTATCGCCACTCGTTTCAGACTTCCTTTTTTCGCACTTGTATCGTAATGTACTATTATAACATAATTTCCTGTTAACCCTTAATTTGGCAGAGACTCTGATGACATTAATTTTAAAATTTTACTAAACATATTGAATAACAGGTGTTTTTAAAGCTTCAGAAAAATATTTAAAAAAATCTAGATGTATTAGTTTTGGAAAAAAAGTATGTCCGCCGTAGCGGACTCTGCCAAATATTGGGATACATTAATATGTCCGCTGAGACGGATATTGTCAAACATACGGTCATTTAAAATAAACAAGTATTTCATAACATTTATATTTATTTTAAAAATTAACGAATATAATAATTTTGTATGAAAATCAAATTGACACATATTTAAAGTCACTAATAAGTCAAATATCATTATTTTGCCTTTTTTCCGACTTTTCCGCCAGGTTGCACTGGCCGTGGTCACGAAAACTGATGTGATAGTAATGTCTCAGCAAAATGTCAGAATACGCCTGTATGCCAACTTAACCTGATTACTATAATACTTGTAGCCAAAAACCTTGTCGAAAACGTTCAAAAGGCCCATAAAATATGAATCAAGAACAAATGCCCGCATCAAAGTAACCTGGCAACTCTGACATTATTAAGTTAGATTTATTTTATTTTCAAGACTCTCAAAAATAAAAGACAAACACAAAAGTGTTCAATTGAGGATGTTGCAGGATTGATACCTCAAATAAAATTTGAGCAGCATACAAATTTTCGTCCATTTTTGTACACTTTATAAATGTAACCTAGTGTGCAAATTTCAATTTTCTTTCTGTTCTAGTTTTGGCTCTGCGTTGATGAATCTGTCAGTCAGTCAGTCAGGTCACTTGTGTTTATATGTATAGATCACTAATTTACTCGTGTAATAGGATACACCATGTATATCGGAACTATTTTTTTAAGTGTGATAGCCGACGTTGGAATTTTGGTCACTTTTTAGAAGATAGCAAGTACCTAGGTACAAATCAATTATGAAATATATGAAGCTGTATTTCATATAGTTAGTAATATTATAAGTGTTTTAACTGTGCCTACTTTAGACCGATCTGTTAGTCCTTTTTATTTAAATTAACGATATTTGATACTATTTTAAATATTTTATTTTAAATTAAAGCCACTAAATAAAACTGTTCAAGTGTTTTTATACACATACAAACGTCGTGGTAATAGTAATGCTTAATTTAACATTATTAAAGAATTTAGCAATTCTTCTAATTACCTACAAAATTAAAAACTCTTCAAACAAAAGTCCGCAAGTATTTTAATTTCGAGAACGCATCTTGTAATTATTCGAATTTCAATGGAGTCTTAATTAATAATGAAATGAATTAAAACCTTTAAGCTACCAAATTAAGTCATTTCAAATTAAAATGCAAAAAATTCAATTAAGAGGACCTTTAAGCAAAACGGAAGGACTCCAATTAAAACTATGTCTTCGTTGAAAAACTGGCAAGAGGTAAAGAGGATAGACAGTCGAGCACTGAAAAGCACTTTACTGTGGGTTAAATTAAGGTTTCAGAGGTTTGAAATATCGCCAAATTAAAACGAATTCGCAATAGAAAAAATAAACACGGAGGCCAGCGAGAAACACCCTTGAGTTGATGAAAAACTCTGCGAAATGTTTAATGATTACAGAAAATCTTTTTTGAAATGTTTCGTTTCTCAAATTATAATGATGTATAATATTTAGAGCATACAGTAATAAAGCATCGTTTCGTTAACTTACCCCTGTGTCAAAGAAAAACCCGTCTATCGCAAGTCGGTTTAAAAAACCGAGTTCATATGACATGACAAAGTGTTATATTTATGTGCATCATAATGAGGGTGTTATTAAATATTTATACAAATGTGCAGCTCGTGTCTCTTATCGTATATTAACACAAATCTGTCTCATACGAATTGACTTCATACTTCATCACCGCCCCCGGTGAAACTCGGCAGATATTTATTGAATGCATGAAAACTGCATATATGTATAATTTATTGCTATAGGTAACGTATAGGTCTACCTTATGCTTATCAAGTGGTATGTTTACTAAAAAGAATAATTCAAGTTTGTTTTCCCAATTCAGTGACAATTTATAGTTAATATCCATCAACCGAACAGACGTGTTTACGCCATGTTTTATGCACTTGACTTGCCTCAAATGTGTATAAGACTGGAATAAAGTGTTAATAAATCTCTTTTAGTGGCGTGGTGCCGGTGTTTCTAGGCCATAAACACGGCAGCGGTCAGCAAACAATGTGGTTCGTGTGAAGAAGCGACATCCATTGTGTCGGCAAAAACTGCTAACGCCCGGTGGCCGGTGCTTATTGTGAGTAGAGATTGGGTTTACACCCCAGGACAGAAGTATGGAAACAATTATTCAGTAATATTTAGTCTCTGATATTATAAACTGTATATTGGTAATCGGAATCATACCCAAAATATATTAATGTACATACCAATTTATATAGTTAATTTTATAAATGATAATCATTCATATGCCTCACAGAGAGACACGATTAAGTCACTGAACAGATTTATTCTTAAAAATAGTACAGAGCTCATTTGAGTCCCAAGGAAGAATATAGAATTAATCTCGAAAATCATCCCTTAGGGCAAATATGATCTCCCAAAAGTGAAATAAATGAGGCAGCCTGTCTGCTTATTGAAGTACGCATTTTGCTCAAATTTAGTTATTATACTTTCAATCGTTCGCTATTCAAATGTCTAATTTCTTGCAGACAAAGTCGAAACAAAAACTAGACTAACATGATGCCATAAATAATAAATTTGGAAGTATAAGAATTGTATAATAAATAAGAAGAATATTTTTCATGGTAGTAAGGATTTCGAGTTCCTAATTATTTTCTCTGGTTAACTGCGTCATGAGCAAAGAATATAATATAATACTCACTAGGAGGTCATGAGTCATGACGCACTGATAGGTAATTGTACAAACCCATTCAGTTTTATAATGACGATTCTCTTTCGACTAGGTATTGCTGTGCAAAGTAAACGTTTTCCGCGCAAGTAACGACAAAAGTAACTGGAACCAAATTCGGAATTGAAGATTCAGTAAAAATGTAACATTCATTCTTACATTAAATCTTAGACGTTCAGGGTTGTATCGTGTTATAGCTTTCCAATTCCTGACATCATCCCTTTCGGCTATAATTTAGGGTTGTTGAAATTCATGTAACAGTAATAAGCAGCGTACGTAAAGGAACGTCAAGTTCTGCCAATGCAATTATGTACTTAATTGTTCGTAGCAGTGCTAAGCCGATCGAAGCAGGTCGCCCGTAGCGCACAGTTTGAGCATTGCCACAACATAATACACGCAGTGCTATTAAAGCCTAACCAGTAATGCACGCGCCATGTTGCGGAATTTCATTAGAACTATTTTTTTCATACTAGATATACTGAACTGTTTCCGCCTACATCAGAAATAGCGCCCTCTTGACAATAGTTAATTATTTCTGGTCAGGCCACGTAGCCGAATGATATTTCTGCGCCACCAAACGCCGCAGAAATGCTGTCTGGCTCTGTCGCACACATACGAAAGAGCGATAGAGATAGATTGCATTTCTGAGACGTTTGGCGTCGCAAAAATGCCTTTCGGCTACGGGACCTGGCTTTACACATATTTGATATAATTCTCAAATGCGAATTGCACACACGAGAATAAAGACCCCGGAGTGTTGCAAAAACTCAATTAAAACTTGGGCTAATACCAGCTCACACGCGTAATATAAGAAACTCGATCAGCTCTGTCTCTTTGTTTGCTCTGTTTTGGTCACAGACTGCCTGAACTACTAGACGGAGCATTCAAGTCGACTCAAAGTCACCACATATAGGTAAGTATTACATTCTCCCATAGTAATTTAGTATAGAAACGCAACAAGCAAAAATCCAGGATACCTAGTTAACGTCACAATCGCTTACCCTTCGTTAGCGTATCGTAGATAGCTCCCCCCATCGCTCTCCTGTTTGCGTATCCGAATGCACAAACGCTCACGAAACGCTCAGGATAATATCTCTTTCGTAGCTATCTATCTCTATCGCTCTTGCGTATTGGCGCGACAGAGCTAGACTACATTTCTGCGGCGTTTCGGTGGAGTTTCGCATCGCAGAAATGCCATTCGACTACGCCGCCTGTAGTGGCGCGACAGAGCCAGACTGCGGTTTAATCGCCACGTAGCTTCAACGATTGTCATTATGGCTAGGCCGGCTGTTATACCAACGCTTAATTATATGTGTTATGGACCAAGTGATTAATAAGGGCATTATGTATAATGCCTAGCTGTATTGGGCAATGTGATTAATCATTGTCTAGACGCCATTTTTTATTACATCGCCCGGTCATTATGATACTGCTGCGTGATCGTTGGGCAATTTGATAATAAGTTTAACAGGTTTGTTTAAACGCCATTTTTTATCACATTGCTCGATGCTACGTGATAGTTGGGCAATTTGATAATAAGCTTAACAAGTTTATCTAAACGCCATGTTTTATCACATTGCCCGGTCATTATGATAATGCACATTATAATTTATGAATATTAAAAAATATAGTTTAAGGATTGAACCTGGGCCGTTACACTATGTAACGGTGTAAGATAAGATGCTACTAAATTACGCTTCTCAAAATATGGTATTTTACCAGTAAAATTGTATAATATCTGGTGACCACACGCTCTTTTTAAATGCGTCATAATGCGGTGTCTGTAGTCTGTGGTTTTCGTTATTCCATCCCGCAATTATCTGGTTTTGTCGGATTTTAGTTTTAGGTTGAAGTTTATTGGCAACTCTAAAACCGGCTTTAAGCTAAAATAACTTCGATAATAGATAAGTGTTATTTAAGGAGAGCTTTTCCCGTTTTAGAATGCTTTGTGACGTTTAAAATGTTTGTCTATTTTAACTTAGGTTGGACTGGAGTAAATTTATATTGAAATATTCATTCCTTCCTTCAATGGAAGCGACTTAAAACTATAATAAGTGGACTTACATTTTTGGTACAAGCTTTTATCAACTTTCCTTCTCAGGGCAAAGAACACTCATCGAGACTTCGAGGCATTTCCTGGATTCTAGTCTTACATAATTGTATGTACCTAGACTGCAAAACGTTTCCACTTAAAACTCTTCTAACTGACTTAAAAAATCCAAGAAGCAGAAAAACAGAAACACCTCGTCCTCTTGTTTAGTTTGATCCGCAAGTTCAGTTTTAAGTACAATTTATAAATTACATCATAAAGTACCGTTTTCAATGTCTGGTAGATTCCACGAATGACAAATCATTATTAGATCAAATAAGAACGTTTTAAAGATTAAATTCATCAAACACAGCAAACATAATGAAACGGAATTTATCGTTATTCTTGTAGACAGCGGGGCAAATCTCGACTGGGGTCAATTGTAACTAATCCATTTTTTTATTATTACACTATGATGTTGAGTTCTATATGTATCCACTGAACACACCTACCATATATAACCGGTGGACACTCTATTTAATAATGCAAACATTGTAAAACATGGAAAAAATAGACCAGTTACATTTGACCCCCAGTCGAGATTTGCCCCGCTGTAATATTATATATTTTACACCACAGAAATCTGTGTAGGGTAACTGCTATAGGTTATTGCCGTTATTGGAATCTACAATACAATACAAATCCACTTTATTGCACAACCTCAGAAATGTACATAGGAACACACACATTACAATAGATTTTATTACAGAGGTAAACAACAGGCGGCCTTATCGCTAAAGAGCGATCTCCTCCAGGCAACCTTTGGGTAGTGGAAAAATGGTATTCATAACTTTAACTAATTAGGAGGTGCAAAAAAAACTAAATTAAAAGTAATTAATAGCTTAGCTAAAAACCGGCCAAGAGCGTGTCGGGCCACGCTCAGTGTAGGGTTCCGTAGTTTTCCGTATTTTTCTCAAAAACTACTGAACCTATCAAGTTCAAAACAATTTTCCTAGAAAGTATTTATAAAGTTCCACTTTTGTGATTTTTTTCATATTTTTTAAACATATAGTTCAAAAGTTAGAGGGGGGGGGACGCACTTTTTTTTCCTTTAGGAGCGATTATTTCCGAAAATGTTAATATTTTCAAAAAACGATCTTAGTAAACCCTTATTCATTTTTAAATACCTATCCAACAATATATCACACGTTGGGGTTGGAATGAAAAAAAATATCAGCCCCCACTTTACATGTAGGGGGGGTACCCTAACAAAACATTTTTTTTCATTTTTTATTTTTGCACTTTGTCGGCGTGATTGATATACATATTGGTACCAAATTTCAGCTTTCTAGTGCTAACGGTTACTGATATTATCCGCGGACGGACGGACGGACGGACGGACGGACGGACAGACAGACATGGCGAAACTATAAGGGTTCCTAGTTGACTACGGAACCCTAAAAAGCATATACCTACATAATACATATAATACCTACACATACATATACATACATACTGCTTACATATTATATACCTACATGCATATATTATAATGCATACAATATTTCGTGCCAAACGTGTAAGTGGAGAATTTACAGAGACACTAATGAAGGGACAAATAATAGTCTTTCAGATGGGATTTAAAAGTAGCAAGGGATTGAGCGTATCTCAATTCGACAGGAAGAAAGTTCCAGAGCCGAACAGCCCAAAAATTGAAAGAAGAATTGTAGAATTTGGAAGAGGAAGGAGGAACAGAGAGAAGCAAGTTTTGTGAGGATCTAGTGGAGTTTAAATAACTGAAACGTTATTTTAGGTAACGAGGTGTGGTGGGATTAATAAGTATATTACAATCTACATAACCTACTTAGTATAATATTTGGCCTTTTCAATCAATCAATCAAAAATACTTATTTGTATATAAATAAGGGTACATAATAGATGTGAAATACATTTTCATTTGAAATCCTTATTTTATCACAGTTTGGCGTACAAATATTTAATTCTTAAAACTAACTTAGCTTTTATACATTATATGTACATAATTTAAATGGCACAAATTAATTAAATGTCAAGAACTAAATATCAAAAAATTATCAATATAAATTAAATATATGATTGCGCAATTACATACAAATTAATTAATTTAATAATACATTTTAAATATACTATAATCAATGGCCAATTCCTTACTCATAAATCACACTTTTCTAAAAACTCATTAACAGAATTAAATTGGAATCTTTTGCTTGTTCGGCTATCAACATTGCTACGTGCGGTTAAAAAACAACATTGGCTCTCCTTTTAATCTATAGTAGGTACCCACTTAAATTCGATGAAACAAACTATTGGTTATATTTTGGTCTAGATATCTTAAATAAGCGTAGTTCGTATTGCGTGTTATTATGTATAAAATATGTCGCAAACAGTGTGCCCTTGGCATTCAATGTGTTAAACGTCGCTCGGCACCCTCATCGCTACTAAAAAAGAATTTGGAATGCAGGTACGCAATAAAACGTGGTTCTTTAACACACGTCTGAATGTTGAAGTTTTATTATTAATCGATGGTTCTCTCTATATTTTCTACTATTTTCACTTAGCTATTTTGTGGAGTTTCTTTGGTTTTATGGAGTTTTGAGTATTAACAAGACGCGAGACACCAGTGCGTTGATTTTACTTCCTGACTCCTGACAGTTATGCGATCGCGGTCAGCAGTTCCACTCTGGCATTCGACTTGTCAATAATTTGCGTGGATGCTGCTTAAAACATTAGAGTTTATTTTGAAGTCAAAGGCTGATGATGATGATGTCAAGAAGCAGTTTTAACACATTCCCTGCCAGCAGCAAATATATGAGTTCATCGTAATTTTTGTTTCTAGGTCCCAACCCCAGCCCAGTGTTACAGAAACTCATTTACCTGATGTACCTATATGCATTTATTTACTATTAACTCTTGCTCCGTACTTAGTCCGCAAAAGTGTAATTTAAAGTTTACAAAACTTAGAAAAAAAGCTTTATTGGTGTAGACTTATAAAATCCACCATATTCTCCCATGTTGATAAAATTTAAAAGAAGTTCTAGTTTGAGAGTAGCCGTGAATTATCGCAGTCTCGTTGGTGTCATTTGTAAAGTTCTGGCAACTTTGGTCTTCAGAGAGGTCTCGGCGATGCAACTTTGCCCCATCCAGACCGGCTTGTTCAAAATTCTACAAGTAGGACGCCTTAATGTCCTTTTGAATCTTTCGGATTTTTCCTGAGACTAATGTAGGGTTGACTATCATAGTTATTGGCCGCTACTAAATACCTAACTGGCTAATTATAACAAACTTCTTTTCGCTTGTTCTTAGTACTTAAGTTAGAAAATCCCATTTAATTTATTTAAAAAAAATTGTATAGACGTTTAATGGAATGTACCTACTATTCTGTTCAAGAGTTTTTAGAAAAGTGTGATTTATAAGTAGGGAATTGGGGGGGGGGGGGGCGTTGATTATAGTGTATTTAACAACATCTCACCTAATCGAGTTCATCAATTTTAAAATAATCATTTAAAAGTCAATTCTACCAGCCAGCTTTGGGCATCAAGTAATATTACCTTCTGAGGTGTTTCCGTGCGCTATGACATGGAGTTCTCCAAGAAGCAGGTATTTAGGGTTCTCAAATTTTGGCGCCAAGCGGCGCGGCGCGCGCCGCCACGCCACCTGGGGCGCGTCTTACGTCCTTCCTATACAAAATGTACTGAGGAGACGTTTTTTGAATTACACTCAGGTGGCGTGGCGCGGACGTCCGTTGCGCGCCCCGAGACACGCGACGCTCTGATGTGGCCGGTCACTAAAAGAGCGAACTAGTTCATGGGAGCGATTGAACGTGATCGGAGCGCTCCGATCAACGAACGAAACGGCACAAGCCTACCGACAATGACTGCTTTCCATCAGTGGGCTCGTCTGCTCGTTTGCTGTCTATATCATAAGAACTAATGTTCAAAGTTTTTACCTAAACTTCAGACTGGATTTCATGTACCATTTGTAAACCTAAAGCAATATTACTTGAAACGTCTCGACATCGTTACTACCGCGATACGTCTAAAATCCGAGTCCGCAATCCCCTTGCACCTGATGCCAAGTGTCATCAACGCCTGTCTATAATGTTAGTTGCATTCCGAGGGCCCTGTATCGCTGGAGTGCCGTGTCCGTGAAGTTGACAAATGCCTCATAGGTGTTTGGCGACACGCCACTTGAGATGAGAGCTTGGCCTTTAAGTATAGGTTTGAGCCCCAGACACTGCCGGATATCATGTCCGGTGGACACTTCGAATCATAAATACATGTAGGATTATAAGTACATTATATTGTTACTCATGGCTCAATATGGACTTTAGTTAACTTGAATTAACTGCTTAATTTTAACTTTAATACGTCATAATTTGTTCTATTTATAGTGCGTGAACATTCAAAGAGGCCTTCGGATTTTGAAGTGTCTATTTTACGATTACTTCCGATTTCAACCAAAAACTGGAGGCTTTTTGAAAATCTCCTCGACTGTACGACATACTAGATTCTAGATAGGTTTTTCTACTAACTCCTATAATCCTAGATAGATACTAGACGCCACGTTAGACTGAAATAATTCATCTTCATCATCATCATCATATCAGCCCTTTATCGCCTACTGCTGAGCATAGGCCTCTCTTCTAGTACGCCACTTGACCCGGTCCTGAGTAAGTCTCACCCTGTTGTGAAATAATTAATTCATCGTAACTAGACCTTCGATTCGTATAAGTATTCATTTTGAACTTAGGCACCTAATATCTAACGAACAATGTACGTGCATTAAACCGATATAAATAATAACAAAAAAAGAAATGTACCTTAAACTATAATATAGTTATAACAACCACATGGGTGTAAGGATAAATATTAGAGCTATATTTTATTTGTAAACATTACTATATAAATTAAGCAAGCGACCGAGGTTTTGAGCGATTGAAAACGGAGATTTACAAATTAATAAAAGCTGACAAAACCAAGCTTGAACAAAATAATCAGAAGAAAACTCAAGGCGAGGGACGCCTGATTTGTCAAAGGATTTACTAGCAATATTTTTTCACCAAGCAGCCCTTTACAAATTTGTTATGCAAATGCAAAGCCTTATACACTTCCTTAATTATTTCGAAAGCCTTTGCCAACCCGACGTCTTTGTAATATTTTACGACATCATTTAAAATGGCGTCTTGCTTAAGTTAATTTTCTTGTCGCCATAGGAAATCATTATGTCAAACCATTATTCTGAAAGGTTTTTCTAACTTAATAACGTTGTTGGTATTGTAGTTTCTTACTAGCAGAATAAAACACCTAATGAGGATAAAATATAATCAATGATGTAGATAGATAGATAGATAGATAAATAACTTTATTCATGTACTACATATTCTTAATTTAGATTGATTTGCAAAACGGATCAATAAATAAACTTGACATATTTTTTATTAGATAGGCAGGTTAAAGTACCTAATTTCGAACTATTTATTCCGAGCCGAATTAACTATGTAACAAAATTATACTATTTACGTAGATACAGACTGGGCAAAGTGTGAATCAGGCCGTCGAAAATTACTGTTATTATTGAATTATTTCAGTAGCCTCACATAATATTATTTATGAAGTAAAACTATGGAAACGGATTAAATCACGTATAATTAATTTACAATTCATCCCGACGTTTTGAACACTCACACGAATTCATTATACGCGATTTAATCCGTTTCCATAGTCTTATTTCATGAGTAACTATCGCGGTAACCGAAGACAATATTAAGTGTAATATTATTTACCAAAGTCTTTGTGACAATAAATATCATGAATTTAAATAGTAACTCAACGAAACTATACTTACATAGTGTAAGTTATCGGGCCGCCGGTGGTGAATAAAAACGTGTAAACTTCAGCTGTACAGTATAAGAAAATTATGTACACATCACATACAAGAAAAAGCAAAGAATATATGTATACAAAAAGCTAGCTGTTTACACAAATATTTACAAAAGTTGTGCGAAATAGAACATTTGTCGCTCACTGACATGACAGAACTCTCAGAAAAAATCCGTATAAAAACAAAAGACACGCGCTGGCAGCGGCATCCGTACCGGCCAAGCTGCCAGCACGCGCGCAGCACGGAGATTGGTACTATTGGTAGTTCCGTCGCCTACACATAATTAAAGCAGTATTTACACCCTCACAAAGTAACAATTCAAAGAGGACAGAAACTTTTAAATAACGGATGTCTACTGCAAAAAAGGTTCCAGGACAGAGATCTGATGCATCACGACTTCCGACGTTATCTCGCCGAAGACAAATCAAGCAGAATCTAAGGATTACTCACACGCAAACGAAACATTTTATCGCGAAAACAGTTTTCTCCTGAAGATATCTTAAGCCTCCCATCTTTGTATACAGAAAGTCGGCTTAAACTTCTACTTTCTAAGGCTTTAATAATAGGTCCCTTTTCTTTTTTCTTCGGGTCGGGTCGCTAGGTTCGACCGCAGGCAGTATTAATATTAATCTCGCTACTTACAGGCGATTTTTGGGTATGCTAAGTTATTTTAACCATTCTTTCTGCAATATACTTGCATAGTGCTTAGACTCTAAGCATATTTTTATACCGACTAGTGATACCTAATACCTAGTGAAGCTAATTTCTATTAGATTTCTATCTGTGAGAACCTATAATTGGCCTCCTGTGTCTATTGTATCTGCTAATATGTTTCATATGTTGTTGGTTTTCCAATAAATAACATACATACATATAATCACGCCTGTATCCCATACAGGGGTAGGCAGAGCACATGAACTACTCCAATAAATAAATAATAATAAATTGCCCGTGTGGTGACGGGTTAAGAATTTCATCACCCCCTTTCTTCCCGTGGGTGTCGTAGAAGTCGACTGTGGGATAATTATGGGTTAATAATGGGGATGTAATTTAGAATTATTCGATAAGAAATGTAACACTGGGAAGCGAACAGTCACACATAAAGCTTTAGTAGTCCCAAATAGTAGACTAGAGATGAATAAGAAAAATTGCTACCACATGGCTGTTCGTATTTTCAATGCACTTCCTATGTCGTGGACTGAGTTGCCGAACCATAAATTTTTTTCTAAGCTAAAAAGCTATCTAGTAACCGAATGTTTTTATAACCTCGAGGACTTCTTTCATGAAACACAATTTATTGATTAACACGCATGTATACTTACTCTGACTATTTTCGACATTAATTATTATGTAAATGAGCTGATGTAATATAGATTTATAATGATATGAGATATTAAATAATAAATAATAATGTAGTTCCTATATAATAATGTACCTGACTGTTTTTATTATTTAAGTTAAATTTTATTTAGTTATAAGAATAATTATGTATATTGTATACCGTAAAACGGTTGATTGTGACACAAGCTATAATTGTTTATTAATATTGTAACATCTGTAAACTGATTTGCACAATCTGACAATAAATGATTACTTACTTACTTACTACTTAAATTGTGGCGTAGTCGAGAGGCTGGCAACCTGTCACTGCAATGTCACAATTTGGATTTCTTTCAACCCATTTTTGCCAAGAGTGGCACTGAAACTTAGAAATCCATGTGCTCTGCCTACCCCTTTATGGGATACAGGCGTGATTATATGTAATTATGATTCCAACTTTATCATTTATCCACGTGGATAAAGCATCCGTCACGCTTTGGCAAGTATGTCAGTGTGAGAGTGACAGTTGTCTTATCCACGTGGACAAGTGATAAAATTGGAAGCATGATACGTCGGCAGTTCATTTTAGATTCCATTAAATCTCAAATAGTCCTTACACCCTGGCGGGTGTTGCCTCCGCGTGTGTCCCATGATACGGGCAAGGGCAACATCCGCTCGGTGTACCCCTTACACATCATTAAAGTTTCAAAAGGGCCTCTACGCGTTGGCTTCGGCCCCGCGCACGCCTCCTAAAGGTCCGAAACAACATTGTTTCGTGATGGGAAAGACATGCAAATAATATTTTTGACAGGATAAGACAAAATTGTATACAAATGAGGTTTACAATAGAATTTATCAGTCCTACATGCATACATAAACAGGCCTGTATATATAACGTGGTAGGCAGAGCGCATTAAACTGATCAAGTTTCAATACCACTCTTGGCCATTAAGGGGTTGAAAGAAAACAAAGTTCTGATTTTGCAGTCACAGGTTGCCAGTCCATCGCTCATACCGCAATGATACCTGGGGGGTTACCATGACGTGCTAAAGCCGTTCAGTTTAGGTTGAAAGAGAGGGACGGAGCTATGTAACTACTATAGCTGTGTCCCTTTCTCTCAACCTAAACTGAACGTCTTTAGTACGTCAGTATAATGCAGTTGACTACTATGAGACCAACGTGAGTGAAGTTTTATACCTTAATTAACCCATTGCCTTGTCTAAGAACACACAGTAATTAATTCAAAATGTTATTTTTTCATAAATTTCGTAGTAGATAATGTGAAAAAGAATAGACAGCAAGGGTCTCCGCGAGCATTGCCATGAACCATGAATAACCATTTCTCGTTTCTGCTGCTAAGCCGCTTTATTTTTATCAATTAAAAGTATAGGCCCGCAAAACCTGTAAGAGTACTCTTATATTTACCAACGTACTTATTATAAAATATCCGAGTTTAAAAATCCTGCCTCCAACACTACTAATTTCGTCCTAGCGTGACTAATACTACAATAAACTTTACCAACTTGTATAAAAAAAATGTAAGTTGTTTGGTAGATTGAGTCTCGCCCGGCCGCACAGGCGGGTCTGGCAAACGGAGTTGCCTCTAATAAAAACTTCGCAAAGTGCCCACCGACTTTTTCTATACTTTTTATACCAACAATGCTGTTCTTATTTTCTTTTTTACATAAATTACACGATTATTTTCCATGTTCTGCGATCGTGTACACTAATGACTGAGCTTTTCAAAGACTGCGGCTTACCAAAGACTGGTATTAAGATAAACATCTTAAATGAAATTTTGATACCTACATAGGTAATTGTACTACGATTTTGACAGAAGTGAATTTTTACTCGGACTCTTGAAGTGATTACGAACGTTGTAACGGTTTCTGTATTCAAGGATGTATTTTAAACTTTAAAAATGGAACTTACGGAAAATAATTCGTCAATAGCTATTTTTTCATTAACCTAGTTTTAGTAGGAGTTGAAATAAAAATAGTCATAGAGATACTTTTATTCCTTCTATGTAACATTTTTATTTTGACTTTTTTTCAGATGATGACAATTTGTTTTGAAGTAAACACTAAACAAATCTTATCATATTCCGTCAGCGTAATTGAAAGTTATCCACCACTTTGAATATTAGTAACCGAACTTTTTAATGAAAGCGGGTTGAACCGAAAAATACTCAAACCTCAAACACGCAAAGCTGCAGAAGTACGAGACCGGCATAATGTTTGGGACAGAAAAAGTTTTACGCTTTGAACCCTGGCGGGTAAGTGTTTTGCATTTCGACCTACGTAACCTGCATACCAATGCGTGAAAGGATTGATGTTTGTACGGAGTTCCGCAAAAAATATCTGGCAACTATGTATAGCCCTTGGCGTGTTCGATAGTTCGAGGATAGATCATAGATGTTTTATTGACCTTACATTCGTAACTCGGGGTGAAAATACAATATCAAGTCTCAAAAGGCCTGCCAAGAAAAGGTACAGTTTGATGTACAGGTACAGTTTGAAGTTACAACCTTACAACAAATTTCAACAACGCTTCAACAGTTAATTTTTACAATGTGTTTAGTAACCTATGACGAATTTAATCGACAAATCAACACTCATGCCTACGTTTTTCTGTCTCTCTACCATTTAAAAAAATAAGCCCTTCAAAGTTGCCGTTGCCAAACACGACTGCATTTTTTTTTCTTTTAATCCCTTATAAACGAACATTTAAATAACTAAATAATATGCATAGTTAATAATGGACGTAGATCTATAATTACATTTGAAAATTAACCACCACCACCACTTTAACCACTTTTGTTGTTTTTATTAAGCACCACGCCGCTGATATTAAGCAAATAGGCAAATATTTATTTTTCCTGTCTATTAACCAACTTATATTCAAAATACATCGCTATCTACATTAAAAAATTCCCTGTAACATTGTGCCAAGTTCGATTTCGTGCGAACTTAATTGGGCCCTCGGGCAATTGATGTCGTTCACAAATAGCAATCTCAAACAGACATTATAATATTTACTATTCGAATTGTACATTTTCAAGTCTATGAGTAAGCCTACTAATTATATTATTGGGCCGTGGTTTATCTTATAATAGGGTGCATTGGGGTCATTTCGAAGCACAGAAATGCTCGTGTAATTTCGAAAGGGGAATCTTGATATGATGGAAATAATGGTGATTTTTATGTGACTTTCGAAATTAGACGACTTTCGAAATTACCCCAATATATTGCATTATAATCTTAATTTCTTGTCATGTCTATGCAACTAAAAAGAGGAGATACGAGTAGATATGTGATTCTCGAATATTAGTCAGCAAAATGTTTATCACCCTTAGATATCGGATATATTAGGAGCTCCCTTTATTAATATTGTAATACAGCGCGTGTAATTCAGCTCCTATTATAATAATAGGTATAGTGGCGGCAACCACTTCATAGCAATAGCAACTGGAGATGAAATCCTTACGTATTTTTACCTGAAAAAAATGTGACAAAGTTATTGAAAGACATGCGACAAAATGAAAGACTTAAGACATGAAGAACCTCCTTCTTATAGAATGTCAATGTGCAAAGAGCAATTCAATGAAAATTCAAAGGCGGTAAGTATTTGAGTAACCAATATAAATTACTACTAATCCCGATTATACAAAATAATCCTACTCATAAAGTCAGTAATCTTATTTACTGAAAAACTAACTCAGTACCTAATTTGTATTTCATGAATAGAATTTATCTAATAGATTTATCTAGTTTGTTGAAAGCTAGTAAATATTTTTAATAGACAGAATTGATGGATTTAGTATCTTAAAAGTACTAAACCAATTTGAATCTTGAGAACTCCCCATAAAACTGTAGTTTGCCTGCTTTGTTTGAAAGCTTTTTATCGTTTGTAAAAAACAAAACTTTTTAAATTACTCTCGATAATGGCTCAGTTGTGATATCGTACCCTTTTAGAATCCATTTGCTGCCGTTATTGCTAAGTGATTCATGAAAGTTAATAACTGTAAACCAATTTGCTGTTGCTAGCATACATTTAAGCCCATTTATATCGCTGTTACTGATTCTGTATGGAAATTAACGAGTTTTATTTCAATAATTTAAATGAAATCATCTGGCTTGTTATAGCAAGTACCTACGGGTTACCAAGTAATTACAAGTTTCAAAACAGCCAATTTTTACTCCAATTCATTTCATTTAAAATATTTGTTAATACAGGTGGTATTATACTGTTTTTGGTCTGTTACTAAATCTATCAGATTCTGATCCGCGTATTTTGAAAATATTCTTGTTTTCATGTTTACCGTACTGTGTCAGTTTTCGGATTTATAAGTGCGGTAATTTTCATAATACGTACCTAAATAAGTTGCATTTCACAATTTGTGTTAATTTAAATCTCTTCTTTCGGACATAATTGACATATCGACGGTGAAGTAACAAGAACTCCTAAGTACAGTCGACTACAGAGATATGTATCCACTTTTTCACCTTATTGCATTGTAATAAGGTGAAAAAGTTATACATATCTTTGTAATCGACCTGTACTTAGGAGTTCTTGTCACTTCACCGTCGATATATAATTATATCGCCACTTGAATTTCCTACCTTTCGCACTGTACAGTCGACTACAAAGAGATGTATCCATTTTTTTCACCTTATTACAATGCAATAAGGTGAAAAAGTGTATACATCTCTTTGTAGTCGACCGTACATATAGTGTACTCCTAGGTAGCTACGTGTTTGGGATCCCGTAATAGCAAGGTCATTTATTTTGTTACGGCCCGAGTACAGGGACCATAAACCATCACATTACGTTAATACTCGCGATATATTGAGTAGCAGCTCTTTACTCGATCCTCAGTAGGCCAGGGGAAAAGTAAAAGGTAAGATTTATCGTAGTTTTTACAATTTTCCGGTCAACGACTTCACTAGAAACGCCAGGGGACACATTACAGGAGATATCACAGATTTACTTGAAACCCGATGGTTTCTCTGGAGGGAAATCTAAAAATGGAGCTTGATGGCAAACTCCCATTAAGATGGAAGTGGACGGGCCGCGAAATCGCCTTTTCATACAAACGTCTTCAATTTTCTTCCTTGATATTGATACGATTGAACATTCACTGCCACAGTTATATTTAAATCGGCCAAAACTCTTACTTCGATGGCAAAGTCTTACAGCACAGTATTGGCGTCCCTCTTCTTCTCTAATTATTAATACATTTTAATAATTTGACCATTTACGTCGTCGTATGAAACAATTTTGCAGTCCTAATTCTTATTAAAAATCAAATAAGCTAAAAAAGCTGAAATTATACACGGTTTCGTCCTCTATAATATCATAATAGACACATGTAGTATCGCGTAGCGCATGCCATTTCACACTTTTTTGAGAATTTAATTTGATTTTTTCTCTCTTTTCGAAGTATGGTCACCAAACTTTTAATTAAACACGACTAGATGGTAAATTATGTAAAGGTTCGATGTAGAAGATGTCAGCAAAAGACGCAATTAACAATTATGGAAAACAAACTACCTATAATAAATATTTTTTTAAAGTTATCCAGAGGAAAATGAGAACAATATTAGTATGGAAAAGCGGCCGTCCTCTTTCCTCTTAAGAAGCCGGATTTTACGCCGATTTAAGGAAGGTAAGATTTATTGATGGTTGTAGGCTTTAAGGGAAAAGTAATTAATTCTCACCGGGTGTGTTTTTGTGGCTTACGTGAATTTTAAACCTAATACTTGTTTAATCATTAATCGCTTATTTTCATGTGATTAACAGGCAAGATCCGCAAAATAAATTGTTGACGGTTTGTATTATCAACATCTCAGAAAATTAAATCTACTTAAATAAAACAGTGCCTCCATGTAATCAAGTGTTTTATGTAGATAACGGTCTAGTTATATTTTTTTGATGCCATTTTATTCTTACATTACACATTTTTATCGAGCACGGAGTAATTATATTTGGTTCCTAAAAGGTCATTGTACTTCATCTGCAAAAAAAAAACATTTTTTGTTGGATTTTTAAATGAAAAAGTCTTCAAGGCAATAGAACAATAAAGCCCGTTTTGTGATGGAAAACCAAAAATAATATATATTTTTCTTTGGTAGTAATGACTTGTAGTTAAAACAAGGAGCTATTAATAACGTTTTAAAAAAGTTTTAATAATAATAATAAAAGTGCTGCACTGACATAGTCTTTACACCTGGCGGGGACCATCTCCGGATGTATCATAAATATTGTGCGCGCGGGGATGATATCCGCCACGTCAGCCACGTGTATCCCTTGCCTTTATATTAAACTGTCTAAAAGGGCCTCTGTGCTGTTGGATTCGGCCCCACACATGCCTCCCAAAAGTCCGGGACCCCATAGTCCCGAGATATGGTAGACATACAAATAATAATAATATATACTTTATTGTACACCACTTATTGACAAGGAGATTACAAAACAAAACATTATATCATTAATGTTCTCACAAAAAATATAACAAGTAAAATAACACAAGGCAATCATTTCTGATTTCACACCACTCAAAATGTTCAAGTGAGGAGTAGATCCCTAAAGCTTTGGTTTACCGATCCGCTTTATCAAAGTCTGTTTTAGAAAAACAATAAATCTTCAAGTACCTTTCAAATATTGAAAAGGGTATTTTTAAGGGAAACTGCAAATCATGACTGGAAATCAATAATCGAACATCTGCCCCTCGAACCTTCGTCTAACGTGTAGGAATATAATCTTGCTCTAGCTATAGTGTTACTTTAGTGAGGCAAATCCTGTGGGTAATGGGCATGGCTTGGATAGAGTATCCCACAGAACTAGATTTAGATAGAAGAAACAAGTTCACCTATTTGTATGGCGGCCGAGCGTGTCAGATTTTGTACTGAAGTTGTTACTTGCCTGTGATTTTAAATATGTCTCAAGCCCTTGAGTGTTCATATAGTTTGTGCTGTTGCAATTAAATACGTAACGAGGCATTTTTAATGTTTTTGTTGACTTCAACTTACAAAAATTGACGCCCGAAAGCTGCGATCAAGACGGACAACTCAGTGGACTTTACTGAGTTCATTTGACACGCTAAGTATTATGTTTGCTTGATCTATGGTATATACGTAATCTATGGAGTATAAATAGGTATTAGATAAAATATCAAAGTAATTATAAAGATTAAATTCAGAGATATTGACTTTTTCAATTTTATAATTACAAAATAAAAATTGAAGACGCTATGCTTACTAAGCACTGAATTGATAATCTGAACGTGTGTGTCCGAGATCGCGGATATTATTACAATTAAACTATGATAACTTTAACAAATCGACGTTGAAGCATAATATAAAATACATAATATAAAATATATAGAGTGGCCCTGAAGCTTTAGTAGTTTCATGTTCTCTGCCTACCCCTTTATGGGATACAGGCGTGATTGTATGTATGTTGTGTGTATGTATGTATAAAATACATGAAATTTGTAATAAATAACAAGGACGTCAAAAAGGTGCTATATCCGTAGGTAATATAGAATCGAAACTCATAAGTAACTTCAATTTGAGATCAATTATATCGACAACCCAAAATGTGGTTGAAAACATCACATTTTTAATGATGAATTTAAAAACGCGATGGGCGTCTTTAGCTTTGGCTAGTTTGTGGCCAAGAGTAAGCCCATTTATAATAATAATAATTAATAAAAAATGATAATTATGAGCCAAAGGTGAAGCGTGGTGAAGGTGAGGCGTGAAGTTATTAAATTATTCATTAAGTTACTAGATCAAATTATGTTAGTAGAGGCAAATGTAACTGGTCCATTTTTTCCATGTTTTACCATGTTTGCGTATTCAGTGGATACATGTAGAACTCAACATCATAGTGTAATAATGGAAAAAATGGATTAGTTACAATTGACCACCAGTCGAGATTTGCCCCGCCGTACCTTATATATTTATTTTGTACTAATTTATTTTTAACCGACTTCAAAAAAGGAGGAGGTTCTCAATTCGACTGAATGTTACTCGATATCTCCGAGAATCGTGGACCGATTTTCAAAATTTTTTTTTTTGATCGAACGGGTATAACCCCGAGATGGTCCCATTGGCACCAAGTCGGGGTCTGATGATGGGATCTTGGAGAAATCGAGGGAACTCTTCAAATGTTATAGGCACATGTGATGTTTTTAGTGTATTTTTCAAAGGTACACCAGTATTTACGCCTGATGGTAATAATTTTATGTGACTGAGCTGATGATGGAAGGTCAACTCCTCAATGGTTAGGAGTTAAAGGATAATTTGTTCACTACTGTACATATATTCGGACTGATACATATAATATCACTAGGAACCACTAAAAATCAACAAATAAATTAACTTTTTAACAAAAAATAAAACTGCCTTCAAAAAAAGCGTGCTACAAAACACGGAGAAACTAAAAAGCCAAAAATAATAAACCTTCGAATTCAGATTTATTATCGGATTGCAATAATCTAAACATCCAAATTATAAACAAATCAATTATTTTTGGAGTCGGGCCAGCCTGCGTAATTGCGTATGGTTGGGTGGGGCAAACAGGAAATAGCAAGGCGACGAACAGGTCTGGTACCGACTACAAAAATAATTGATTCGTTTATAATTTGGATGTTTAGATTATTGCAATCCGATAAGAAATCTGAATTCGAAGGTTTATTATTTTTGGCTTTTTAGTTTCTCCGTGTTTTGTAGCACGCTTTTTTTGAAGGCGGTTTTATTTTTTGTTAAAAAGTTAATTAATAATATGTTGTAATAAACTTGAGACGTTTATAGTCGTTTGTTTAAAAACCGTCTTGACTCGTACTTGATACGTCAAACTAAAACTGTTTCAGTACCTGTAGCTATGTATTATGCATAGTACCAACGCTATTGTATTTCAGTTCCACCAAAACAAAACACAAACAGTTTATTTTTACTTCACTAAAGAACCCAAGAAGGTATACTTCAAGTTAGTTTTCCTTCATTTTATGATGAAATTATACATAAAATAATATAAACAAAATGTATATTTCTGAAACGGATGTTATTGATTGGTTCAAAGCTGATTGGTTCCTCGAATATATAGGTAAGAGGCCTTTACAAACAGGACTTTCCTCACACAGAAACGAGACGATCCCTAGAAATACTTCAAAACAAAGAAACGGACCTATAAGAAGATTACAGAACCCGCACCGAGTTAGCTATGGACAACAGATCATTTACCTATGAAATATGTAGCGAAGCAAATAAAAGGCCCATTCGGAGCCTAAGCGAGAGAGATACGCGACTCCTTCAGCAAAAGCGATACGATTACACAAAAGTTCAACAAACTCCACACGAAAAGTTTTCGTAGCGAAGGTATACAAGGTGTAACATGAGGAAACCGAATAGTTTTAACAGCGTATTCCTTGCAAAATTTGCTTGACGTCATATAACATTTCATCTTTATTTTGTCCTCAGAAATACGTAGTTAAAATCTTTCGGTTCCCTTATGTTACACCGTGTATTTTATTAGCATAGGTTCCTAACGTCATGACGACAGGTGTAGGTATGCGTAATGTACCTAAGCGAATAAAATTTTTTTTTTTTCATAAAACGATTACCTACGCATATTCGACACCTGGTTTAGAGGTCTCTAAGATTACGCTTACGCTACACTTGTTACAGGTTTTTTTACGCTTACGCTCAATGTGGTGAGTGCTTAAGACTACCGATTACTCTTCATCAAGGTCATAACTTATTCAGTGCTCTATTGACAATATGAGTGAAGGACTAGCTCTGATTGTCCATAATACACGAAATCTCATTAAAAATGCTAGCAGCAACACGGTCAGCACATGATTGCCGCAACAGTATGTCGCCGCGAGATAGGTCACACGTCTTCATTTAATTTGAAATATTAATGACATAAGGACGGGTAGTCTATCTCGCGGCGACATACTCTCGCGTCCATCATGTGTAAACCAAACTAATGTGACGTCAATATTAGTAAAACAAATGCGGCGTCTATTTACACTGTTCTTTGGTAAAAAGTAAAAATAAAATACAATGTTAGAAGTTTAGACCTGCTTCAAACGAATTGCGGTCACGGAGGCGAATATATTATTTAAACCATTAATGTCAAAGCTTTGGTCTACGAAAAGTTAATGTAAAGGTAGCGAAATAAATCTTTACTCATTTAGATTATATTTTTAGTACGTTTATAACATTCAAAGTGTAATAAAATTTAAATTTTCCATTTAGCCTGTAATGAATTTTGAGTTGGACAATAAATATTTAATATAACCTCAAAAATGATGAAGTATGAAACATATTCTGTTCAGGTTAAAGTAAATAAGTAAAGACTTTTGCCCTTTTTGTGTTATAAAAAGTCACCCTTAATATATTTCAATATCCCTTAAATGTCATTTGAAAACCAACAAGTTTCACCTAAGGGAGGGGTGAGGCCATAAAGAAAATGCCGAGGGTAGAAAACAATATGAATTATACGTCAAATTGAGTTCCAGATGGCGCATCAATTCGTTACCTGCAATGCTGTCATATATTACACCCGAACCCTTTTCTGTGTACAGTGCCATCAGATAAATTGGAGCTGTCGAAGTGCTTCAAAAAAATGTGAACAAGAATTCTTACTCTTCGGCAATAGATGCCTTGGCCGCTCTTATAAACAAAAAGTAATTTGCCAATTTTGGAAATTGGAGTTTGGAATACCAAGAGTACCTACATCCAACTTAGGATATCATGTGAATTTTTTGGTTACTATTAATACTTTTAAATACAAAGTATAAATTATATTATAATTTTATTTATCAATGAATATATTTATTTTGTCCAAAACATTAACAATGAAATATTTAGTGTATTTACCATTAAGCGTTTTTTTTTTGTTTCAAACAAAAAGATCAGCTGTTTCAATTTCAATACGACCTAACATGTTGAGTGACTTTAGTACTATGTCGTAATAAACTTGAGACTTTTATAGTCGTTTGTTTCAAAACCGTCTGTTGGTAGCCTTTGGCACCGGTCCTTAAATTACTTGATACGTCAAACTCAAACTATTTCAGTACCTATTCAGTTCGTGAACATTCACATACATATAAGTACCCATAGCAATGTATGCATAGTAATACACCAACGCTATTGTACTTCAGTTCCACCTAAACAAAACACAAACAATACAGATATCTATTCATTGCAGTCTCGAATATGACGTTAACGTCGTTTTCAATATAAAAAAGAAACGTTTGAGCTCGTCAAAAATAATTTTATTTTCCATAAGGGCAGAGCGATGGGGCGGGCCCCTCGCTCGTTATTCTGACTACGCACCATGTAACGTCTTTTTGCGAGCTAAATATGTATTAAATTGTCATTCAAATTTTACTATCACGACAATGACATGCCGTTACGAAATATTGAAAAGATAATAACATTCGAAGTACGCTTATTGACTTTTACGTATACAATATATATATATACAATCACGCCTGTTTCCCATAAAGGGGTAGGCAGAGCACATGAAACTGCTAAAGTTACAGTGCCACTCTTGGCAAATAAGGGGTTGAAAGAAAACTAAACTGTGACATTTCAGTGATAGGTTGCCAGCCTGTCGCCTACGCCACAATTTACCCCATATCCCACAGTCGCCTTCTACGACACCCACGCCCTTTCTTCCCGTGGGTGACTTTTACGTGCAATATAAAATCCCATTGTATTTAACGGTATTCATTGGCCATGCGTTTTAGTTGGAGTCAAATGACTCTATAATGAGTTTAGGGCGCACTGATTTCCATTTTCAAGATGAATATTTATTTGGGGTTTTATTACAGTAGGTAGAGTGCTCTGGAAGTTTATTCAAAAGCTTTACGCTACTGAAGATAGAGCTTAATGCTGTTAACATAATTTTGCAGTTCATTGTGCGAACTAAAGTGATAGCATTAGTTAAGTGATTAAGACGTGCTTTGTACTTGAAAAGGACGGCTTCAGAGGACTGACCTATTTTGATGACCTTATTGGTCTATTCAGGACTTTAGGAAAAATTTGGTTTTGATCTTGATTATTCACTTGAACTGACATTATTCACTTGAATGTTTTGCGCGCTAGGGATGTCTTCGTGGGCTTTATTTAATTTTTTCAATAGTCTTTCACATCAACGTCAAACTTGAACTCGATTTCGAACAACCAAAATGCATAGTTGAAAGAATAATTAAACAAAAAGTTTTATTTACTATTACTATGCGGTTTATATTTTTTATAATGGATCTGAACTGAGAGTACTTTTTAGGGTTCCGTACCTCAAAAGGAAAAAACGGAACCCTTATAGGATCACTTTGTTGTCCGTCTGTCCGTCCGTCCGTCCGTCTGTCAAGACCCTTTTTCTCAGGAACGCGTGGAGGTATGAAGCTGAAATTTATATCAATTACTCAGGTCTACTGTCCCTTGAAGCTGTGAAAAAATCAAACTTCTAAGCCAACGCAATCAAAAGATACAGCCGTTTATGCCGCAAATTTTCGACACTTGCAAGGGAATCAAAACCTACAGGGTGCTTCCCGTGAACTCAGAATCTTGAAATTTGGTACGAAGCAACGTCTTATAGCATAGATAAAGGAAAAATTACGAAAACCATAAATTTTTAGTTACATCACATAATATATTCTTTTTTAATAATTTTAACCTTACTACCCATTTCCTCATAAACGCGTAGAGGTATTAAATTGAAATTCATACCAAATACTCAGGTCTATAATACCTTTAAGCTGTAACAAAATCAAACTTCTATGTCAACGCAATAAAAAGAAACAGCAATTTAAGCTGCATATTACGGAACCCTCGGTGCGCGAGTCCGACTCGCACTTGGCCGGTTTTTTTTTTGCTTATTACCTGTTTGCTAATGTAACATTTTGAAAGTGATTGCAATTTATCAAGCCATAATACTCATGATTGCTCTCACGATTAATACTTATATCAGATTTCACACGTCTAATAAAATCCAGTTTACACAAAACACTCACGATACCCATTCTACTTTCAACCTGCGATTTATGTTTTACTAGCTTTTAGCCGCGGCTTCACTCGCGTTAAATTCGGAAATTGTGGAATGTTCCATACAAACATCCACCCCCTCCCCCATCATTCATTTTAGGGAAGTGGGGAGTTAGAGAGCATATATAAGAGTTTTGAATGATTCACGGTTATTTTCATTAGACTTATATTGACCGGGATATAGACCGTGATTACCTTTTTGATTTTTGTCGAGCTCCCGATATAAGTCTATATCCCGGTCAATATAAGTCCAGTCTACCTTGTCACTCTCCATCCCTTCAACTATCTCCACTTAAAATATAACGACAATTCCTGTCTCCATTTTGCCGTGAAAGTCGGACAAACAAACAGACACAGACACTATGCCATTTATAATATTAAATATGGATTTAGTAATAACTTACCATATGGATACCACTCTTACGGTAGATGTCGCTACGGGTCCCATTGACCTTAGTGTTGGAAAATTTCGCTGGCTTGGTTGAAGTCTTGGTGGCTCGGTTGGCAGAGCGCTGGAGTATCGATCCATATGCCGTGAGTTCAAGTCTCACCCAAGGCAGACCTTCCACTTTTAAATTTATTCTAAGCCTAGTGGCATCGATTGCAGACGTTTCTGCTAATCAGAAGTTAAAAATTTACCATATGGATGTTTTACTAAAGCCTTTAAATGATCAGAATATCCGAGGAAATTCTTCTGTCCAAACTTGATCATCCAATGTGACGATTTTAGTCACCTGAGTTACCTGAATTTCTAGTACATTAGACTAAAGGATAATGACACGAGCTCGTCAAGCTGATAGTAGGACAATGCTGAATTACTGCATTGTCACTCAGACCATTGAACTAGCAGAGATTCAATCGTCAAGTTTCCAACTGGCTGCGTTTACAACAAAGTAGTTAGTTATATATTATACCTAATACATTATCGTCATACAAACATGACTGTATCAAAAATTATCGTCGACTTTAATCTGTCAATTAGGACACCACAGACTGATATAAGTGCTGACTTTTCGATGTTAGCTAGTCTTTGACACTTACTCAACCATAATATTTCATTACAGTTAACTTTAACTTTAGTTAACTGTAATGATTTCAAAAATGGAACTTCATACAAGTTCTATACTAAATAGCGATACCTGGCATTTTTTTCTGCGTCTGAAACACATTTTTCTTTATCTATAGCGTTATCAGCCAGAGACAGTTATTACAAACAATTGGTTACCAGGAAATTCGATATTGACATAACAGCGAGTTCGTCCATTGGTGATGACGATGAGGACTCATAGAAAAAGTATTGTATACGATAGTGATATAATTATGCTTTTTATTCTCGTACCGTACATGGTACTAGACTGAAAAGCACTGTAATACATAGATCACGACTGTATAAAATAATTATTTTATTTTATTCGAAAAACCAACGACTTATTATAGTAGGTATTCAATCCGTTAGCCTCGATATTATATGATATCAGCTTCTAAAAATTTATGCAATTATTTTATGGTTCGTTCAGTTTGATTCCGTAAAAAAAACATCTTGCTTCAATGTTACAATTTTTTTTAAATCTTCACTTGGTTTCTTCTTATTTCAGTAACTGCGAACTTATTTATGTGATGCGTTTGTTCTTGATTACGTACGCTTGTGTGCAAGCACGCGGTAAGTATTCCCAGTTCTATTCATTACATATCAAGTCAAAAAATACTGGATTTCGAATAGGCCGCCTAACAAGAAAAGTTCACCAATGATACTAGTGCTTGTTGTTCATTTTCTGTTTCTTTATCAGAACCCAATCTATCGCCACATCGGCCGAAACATTAAACTTTGCTGGCGGCAAACTTTTAGAGGAAACACAATAAATCCCGCTCATAATAGTCTTAATAAACGGGCTCTCGACCTAGCTCTTTCATCTGGCTTCGGTTGTAAATCTGAGGGTGAAAGTGCTTTCAGGGCTGCCAACATAGTTATATTTATAAAATATAAATTATTTGAGGATGGAGAGGGACGTAGGCTACTTTATGTCTCTTTCTAACGTGAGCGAAGCCGCGGGTAAAAGCTAGTCTACTATAAATAAATTTAAGTTTGTACCCACTGTACCAGACTCTGTTTTGTAGCTTGGTTTTGGATATGGAATAATATTATGGGGTAATAATGGCTAATAGTAGCACTGAAACTAAGGAGTTTTACGTGCTTAACCTATCATACAGAGCGTGGGTTTTTAATTTCGGTAAGTATATATCTCAAGAAAAATCCTGGTCAAAATATTAAAGTAAATGAAACTTACTTGTATTTTTTGTACGTAATTTTAATAATTTATTAAGTGTTGTTACTATTTTGTAGGCGTGGCAACCTGTCACTGCAATTAAGTTTCGTTTTCTTTAATTTATTGAAGCTGTGGTAGTTTCATGTGTTCTGTTGTTAGGCGTGTTTGTATCATGTATGTTGTTACTATGTATCATAATCATGTTTATCTAAAAACATTTAAAAAGGGTAAAATTTAATCTTTTAAACGATATCAAAATGTATGTATATCAAAATATGTATTCCATGAGGTTAACGTTGATTCCCTAATCGACTAATCAAGCTGACAAAAATTAACTGACAGTGACATATTACCCTGTACACATTATAGTATTTTATGCAACTGGTGGTTAAAAGAGGTCAAAAAAGGTGAGTGGCGTGGGTAACAATTTGAGGCGAAGCCGAAAATTGTTAATAAAGACGCCACGAGCATTTTTTGACTCAGTTAAACACCGTTGCATACAATACTTTTTCTACGACCAAGCACTTATTTTGAAAGAAAATTATAAATTCAACAAATACCTACTTTCAGTCATCTTAGTTATCTAGGTGGACCGCCTACCATTTTGAATATGCAGTTTGAGTGCAAACATGAAAATAAAACTGTCTATGGTATGGTTCTTTGAAGCCTGGCCACTAAGACAAATCGAGCCGAGTTGAATCGAGTTCTATACATTTGATTGCGATTCGACGCGTCGCCAATGAACGCAGCAGAAAACGAAGGAGTCTCGACTCTGCGAATTGGTTTGTTAAGTTGGTAGCAATGTATTTACTGAACTGTAAAACAGCTATATCGTGCGACTGCTACTAAATGTTTTCAGGGTATAGACTAGATAGACTTGTCCTGACATCTTTTATGTAGGGTTTTAAAGTTCTGTGCACGACAAAAATATATCCAGTTATCAGATTATTATTTTTTGCATTGTTGTAAAAGAAGTCAAATGTAATAACAATGACAGCCTGAATATTAATTCAGACCAGTATCGTCTATCAGTGTCAGATATAAATACAGCATATAATAAAGGTCAAGAGACAACCCTACTATAAAAGCATTACCGGGGCGATACAAACCCCGGTAGCACCAACATTAAGGTTATACCTACTCGTACCAGCGAGTTCACAAACATCTTTACTAACGGACATTCCAAATATATGTAAACACGACTTTCTTGTCATTGTCATATAGACGAGTAATAGTTACCTGTTTTTCAAGGAGCAAAGTTGTTAAACCCTCTCGTATTATTGACACCCGAACAAGTGCAACCACGAGCGTAGCGAGTAGGTTAAAAAGTGGAATCTTGCTAACTACTAAAGCTTCAGTGCCACTCTTGGCAAATATGGGGTTGAAAGAAAACGAAACTGTGACATTGCAGTGGCAGGTTGCCAGCCTCTCGCCTACGCCACAATTTAACCCATATCCCACAGTCGCCTTCTACGACACCCACGGGAAGAAAGAGGGTGATGAAATTCTTAACCCGTCACCACACAGGCTCGAAATACATGCATGTGTGTAAGTTGTGTATGTATTAAATAATTTCTGAAGCTTGCTAATACCAAGGAGGATCAAGTATTATAGAGAGTTACTGTCAAAGTAAAATGTGTAATCACAGTGCATAGACTGCCATCTCTCGACAGGCTTAAAACTTTTGAACCTCAGTTTTGACAATTTTGCCCATATTCTTAGCTTGATATGTGTTAAAATGTCAAATATTAATATTAGTGCCATCTAGCTGAGCGTACCCCAAAGGTGTAACACCATCTAGGCCTCCGTACCTTTTCTGATATGGTCTGAGGTACGTTTTTTTCTTAGACTGTAGCTGTCTATACGGAGTTACATATGTCTTTGCTAATACCCTGCCCAGACATTTTCAATTTATGTCATTTTTAGGGTTCCGTAGTCAACTAGGAACCCTTATAGTTTCGCCATGTCTGTCTGTCCGTCCGTCCGTCCGTCCGCGGCTACTTCCTAGTGCTTACAGTTACTGAGATCAGTAACTGTAAGCACTAGAAAGCTGAAATTTGGTACTAATATGTATATCAATCACGCCAACAAAGTGCAAAAATAAAAAATGGAAAAAAATGTTTTATTAGGGTACCCTACATGTAAAGTGGGGGCTGATATATTTTTTTATTTCAACTCTAACGTGTGATATATTTTTGGATAGGTATTTAAAATAAATAAAGGTTTACTAAAATCGTTTTTTGATAATATTAATATTTTCGGAAATAATCGCTCTTAAAGGAAAAAAAAGTGCGTCCCCCCCTCTAACTTTTTAACCATATGTTTAAAAAATATGAAAAAAATCACAAAAGTAGAACTTTATAAAGACTTTCTAGGAAAATTATTTTTAACTTGATAGGTTCAGTAGTTTTTGAGAAAAATACGGAAAACTACGGAACCCTACACTGAGCGTGGCCCGACACGCTCTTGGCCGGTTTTTTACTATCCTCGTAATTCTCGCAACAGTTTTTTAATCAGTTTGCATGCACCAGTAATACCTGTACGGATTCGGTAAATCCGCCCGCCACAGACGGATTCATTCCGACTACAACGCTCCCTTTGAGCGCCGCAATCGCGTATGAAAAACGAACCTGTCGTGTTCTGAGTAAAATCCTGTGGAAAACTAACGAACATGGACAAACATGTTAAAAGCATATAGCTGGATTTCAAAAGGAAATTTATTTTTTGTTTATATATATACAGTGTGTTAATCCGATACGGGCGATATATTAAACGAGATATACCGTGTAATTAAAGTTTATTTCTATTATAATTAGTTAGGAACCAATAATTATTTCCAGAAAAGATACATGGTCACAGTTTATTCGGTTCGAATCCCGGTAAGGGCATTTATTTGTGTGATGAGCTGATATTTGTTCCTGAGTTATGTTTTCTATCTATATATGTATGTATTTATCTATTTAAGTATGTATATCGTCGCTTAGTACCCATAGTACAAGCTTTGCTTAGTTTGGGGCTAAGTTGATTTCTATAAAGTGTCTCCAATATTTATATTTATTTATTTATTTATTTATTGCAAATATTCTGATATTTATATCACATGACATTACGAGATACGAGATTTTTACAATAACTGTTACATAATAAGTGTTAATTCGTATATCGTACTTTGTCTATTGCTTTTCGGGCAGAATTATTTTATGCGTGCGTATACCTAGCTCTTGTCATTATTTTTATAGGAAAAAAAATGTCAATACGTTTTAGGACTAAACCCCCGCCATTTAAATACTCGCCCGTATTGAATTTAGACACTGTATTTTACAATTTAATATTTCATTCTAATTATTTGTATTTTATGTAAAATCATATAACATATTTGGTACATAAATACGATTATTAGTCACTGGAACAAGCAAAAAATATTACCTATTGGCAATTTTTATCTAGTTACAAGAAGGACACAAAAGAACGGTAAATAATTGTTCATTTAATTTACCAACCGACACATTTAATATTATTAATCAAAATGATTAATTACTTAAAAACGAAATCCATATATGTACATAACTTAAATACTAGGTAGGTAATACATAATATTTAATGTCGATATTTTACGCACTTGTATTTAATTTTCTCCGAATCAAATGAATAGTGATACCTACAAATATTTTAGTCTAACAAAATAAACACAATTTACGTGTTAGATAATGAGAAACACATTATACGGTATCTGAATTGACGGTACGATATCACATATAGAATTTCCTGCGTTCGTTCATAATTTAACGGGGAAACCGAATTTACTTACCGAGTACCTAGCCAACGTAACAATTTCTCACGCTTCCTAAGCGTATAGTAGCTCGCTCCCTATCGCTCTTATGTAGTTGCGTGACAGATCGATGGGAATCGCTCGCCACGCAGCATCAACGATTGTCACTTCGGCTAGGCTGGCTGCTCCGTCGAAAGGTAGGTATCTGCTGAAGAGTTTGCTATTTTTCAGTATTGATTTCTTATCAAGATTATTGAAATTAGCCACGTCACATCGTCTTTTAGAATCAGTAAGTACTTTTATTACACTTTTCTGATCTACATATTTCAATGACGGACAGGTATTGTATTTTGTAAAGCATAAAGCAAGCGATGTTGCCAAACATGTCGATACTACACTAACTATAGATATAATATAGAGACTTACGCCGTGGCTTGCGTGGGTGTCAGTCGCGCGATGGTCGCGCGACGGCGATGCGACGCATACGAAATCAAACCTTATCGATATGGAAGTAGATGATGCGATGAGACGCGACGGCGACGGTCGCGCGACCGTCGCCCATGCAAGACACGGCGTAAGGGACGCCACTGGAGACCGAAGAGCTGGCAGCTTCCACGCTCAGCGTATTAGCTTGACAATCCAGCGAGGAAATGCTGGCAGCGTCTTCGGTACTATGCCACGGGGCCGTTTTTAGATTTATTTTAGTTTAAGCTTAGATTTATTTAGTTACGTTTTTATTTTAAGTTTAATTTTAGTATCATTTTAGATTTATTTAGTTTAATATTATTTTAAAACTAAAGATTCTGTCCACAGTTGTGGAATGTGTTTGCTGACTTTAGAATATTAATTAATTAATATTGGACTCCACTGTTTCCGAACAGACTATACGATTTTTTCTACCAGCCTAGTGGAATGGTAATCGTTGACGCTATACGCCGATCGAAACGCAGTCTGGCTCTGTCGTGTCAATACGAAAGAGTGACAGAGATGGAAGATTACAATACTATCGTAGGCGTTTCTAGATTTGGGCACGTACCCTGGCGACAAAAGTTGCCTGCGACTGTGGTAGTAGTGCGACGTTGCTGGATATCTCGACATATCTGGCAACATTATTATTGAAATCTGCGGGCCGATTTTTGAGTCTCACGCGTTCGAATTCAGAAAAATTGTCACTGAAAATAATAAGCAAGTCACCGTTTTCAACCGGTATTTGAGTGAAAAAATCCCGTATGATTCAAAAAATCCCGTATGCGAGATTCAAAAATCGCCCTCCTGGTCTTAATGCGTAACAAATCACCTGGCAAATTGATTTACTTCACATACAAATAACAGTGTTTTGTTAACAATTACATACTAATTCAAGCAAGTTGCTGTTAAAGCTATACTAGTTTTGGTCTGCAACCTCGTCTGATAATATTTAATTAAATTTTTATATCACATTGTGTATATGTTGGAAGGTCACGTCAAATCTTGGAATTAGTTGTGAAAGCGGACCCCAGGCTCCCATCAGCCGTGGCAAATGCCGGGATAACGCAAGGAGGATGATGATTGTGTATAATTATGTTGTATGTATTCAAAGTGTATCCTGATATTTCAAAGACATTTTCTTTATTTAGTTCTACCAAAGACATATGTAACTTCGTATAGACGGATAAGGTCTAAGAAAAAAACGTACCTCAAAGCCATAGAGAAAAAGGTACGGTGGCCTAGATGGCGTTACATCTTTGGGGAACGCTTGGCTAGATGGCGCTAATATTAATATTTGACATTTTAACACATATCAAGCGAAATACAATACACTAATATGGGCCAAATTGTCAAAACTGAGGTTCAAAAGTTTTAAGCTTGTGTCGAGAGACGGCAGTCTATGCACTGTGATTACACATTTTACTTTGACAGTAACTCTCTATAATACTCGATCCTCTTTGGTTCTACGTAGTCTGACTAATTATATTTCATGAAACTCCTAAAACTGATATTATTTCTGATAGGTACCTCTCGCTCACGATAGATCTTTGTAATTTGGTAGTGTGTTTCTATTTACTGAAAATGTCAGTCGATAAAATATAATACACATGAAATATACATTTTTTTTTGTTACATACTAGGTACTAATATTGAAATACAATTCGCCATGCTTTCGTGTTCACCTTGAAACCAGAATGTAACGTAGGTACAGTATTAGGTAGGTACTTAAGTGGCATGGAAATTTTAAATGGTATTTTGCCAACACAGCCGTCTTAAATTCGTATGTAAGTGAATTAATATACCTATTTCTGGTAAACAAATATTTTTAATACAAAAATAAACATAATTTCAATAGATAGTTTATCAATTATCTATCATTTTCTGTGTAATCGATAAAATTAACGATTTAATATATTTTTCCCCTCACTAGCTCGGAAACACGTGTTTTGTCCTTTAATACCAGCGGGTAAAAACGCATTGTATCCTCTAGTGGGAACATAATTCGACCTTGAATAAAGTCTTGAATAAATTGATAAAAGTAGGTGAATCTAGTAATAAAGATGATTTACCACCTTTGGAACTACTGGAAGCAGTGATAAACGCATTTTTTGCGTTGTAGTTTCCTCGCTATAGTGAAGGGAAAAGTTTTGTGTTACACTTCGGGTGCAAATGTATTTTACTTCTCGTGTGTTAAAAAACTCGCAAGTTCAGGATTCTATTCTCGAACCACTCGCTTCGCTCGTGGTTGAACTATAGAATCCTTTCACTTGCTCGTTTTTCAATTCACACTCGGCGTTAAAATACAACTTTGACCCCTTGTATAACAAATAACTATTGTGGTCAATAGTAAAGTTCAGTGTACGTCAGTATTTTAAGCAGTGGGTACCGTCCAAAATAAAATTTCACAAACTTAAAAGTATAAATTATGTATTTGCTAATTTGCCGATTGAGGTTTTTAAAAAAATGTTTCTTCTACTTTTTCCTTTTTAATAAACGATACAGAATGTTCCTTTAAATACATCCCTTTTTTATTGACTAGATGACAATGGTTCGTGGAACCATTCTACTTGTAATGATGGCCGTAGTCCTGATGGCTGCAATCACAAGTGTGCAGGTAAAATTCAGCCGTTTCATATACTGTCCATCGATTTGCTTTGATGTTATTTTATTGCTGAAACCATATTCAATTCAATTCAATTCAATTCAAAACCTTTAATTTTATAAACAACACATGTCAAAAATACAGAAACAATAATACAATAAATAAGGAATTTAAATAATCTTAAACAACTTAGTCAAAAAATAATGATAAATTTAAATACTAACCCTAATTATATATAAAAAAAGACACAAGAAATTAAAACAAAATGTCAAAGGAAGAAAACACACATTCATCATCACAAACACACATTTTTATTGGGCAAATAGTTAAATTACACCAGGTGTAAGGTACATCGGGGCAAATCTCGACTTGGGGGACAAATGTAACTGGTCCATTTTATCCATGTTTTACAATGTCTGCATTATTAAATAGAGTGTCCACCCGTTATATATGGTAGGCGCGTTCAGTGGATACATATAGAACGGAACATCATAGTGTAATAATGGAAAAAATGGATCAGTTACAATTGACCCCAAGTCGAGATTTGCCCCGCTGTACCTTTGAAAAAATGGTGAGGAAAACATAGATTTTTTTTGTCGAGAGACGTGTCTGGCTGTATGGAAACCTGGCCGACTCGGACAACCTACCAAAAATTACGCGTAAAAACATTTTCTTATACTTTTCCGATCTGTAATACGAGTACAATCACAGAACTTAATTTAGATAGAAGAAACAAATTCATATATCCCTTTCCGACCGGTTTGATATAATCCTGCAAATTATTTAAAAAAAATCTTGACAGAAAGTAAATTGTATTTTCGGGCTCAAACCTATACCGATCGAATCTGCAGACACTAGCAACACGGGCGCGGTATTTTGGTGAGAATAGTGACCCACGTAAGTTCATAATTTCGTATATTTTTGGTGACAAACCTTTTATTTAATGCATGATTTTTACTGTTAAAGAGCTAGTGGTTTTATTAATTATGAATTAAGACTAAAATAAAGTGATTTCGTGTTATTAATAAGATCGTAAAAAAGAAGTGCACGAATTTGTAGGTTCGGTCGTAGCCCGTAATCCGTTTGCCATAAATATCTGCACGTTTATGTGTATTCGGCCTTTGGGCGTAAAATGAATTTCGAACAAATAATCAAATATTTTCGCGGTTTATTACAAATTTCGGTTTGTAATTCAATATTTATATTCTATAGGGCGTCCATTAAGTGATGAACAAATCCTTGAAATTTTGTGCAATGGTGAAATATCAGATCAACTTATTACCTTTTTGAATGGCGTGACAACGAAAGTTTGGAGGTTGACCAGCTGTTTTTTGAACCTTCGTCTTCAAATACTTTAACTGATTTAAAAATACACGATCCGTCAATTGTTTCTGAGACGCAATGATAATGATTTAGCTTTGGTGAATGCATGGAGGGCATACGTACAAAATTGTTTGCGACGCATTGGGCCTCCCTAGACGCAAAGTACTTATACTAGATTTCCGCTTGGAAATCTTTGCAATGCTCATTAAAGCACCAAGAAAACGGCGTAATGAATAGAGAAGCATGTTCGAATGACGTTTCACATGGTAAAACACCTGTGAGGCCCAGAAAGAGTCAGAGCTCGCCAGCCCCTTGCATCTATCATATTTGATAGTTATTAATCATTTGCCTAAATTTGACGATATGAAATCCCCCAAAACCTGCATTCCCCATTCGAATCCTGATCCAGTCGAACTAATACACGTTGCATCAACGTTGCAACAACGTGTACCTTTGCATTACACGCAAAAAGAAATGTTTGAAAGATTTACATACGAAGTGAAATGACGGAAAACGGATGATAGGGAGGTATGGAAGCGGAAGACATGCTGCGCCGACCCCAAATGAATGGGATAAGGGCAGGCGAATGAATGATGAGTCACTTTTTAAGTGTCCTTCCGAATTTGCACTTTTGTGCATTTACATATAGGTCCTGAACGTCACTTTCCTGCATGCGATTTTTTTATTGATTAAAGGCAATAAAACATTTTATATTATTTTTTACGAGTATTTGACGACCATTGAAAACTGTTCACATGCATTTTTTATGAGATTTTAGAAAATAATTTTCTCGGTCGTAAAGGGATATTTGTATAGGGGCCGAGCGTGTCAAATTTTGTACTGAAGTTGATTCTTGCCTGTAATTTTAAATATGTCTCAGGCTCTTGATTGTTCATAATTTTTGTGTTGTTGCAATTGAATATCACGTAACGAGGCATTTTTTATGTTTTGGTTGACTTCAACTTACAAAAATTGACGCCCGAAAGCTGCAAGCTGCGAGTAAAGACGGACAACTCAGTGGATTTCACTGAGTTCATTTGACACGCTAAGTAGATACGTTTGCTTGATCTATGGTATATATGACATCTGTGAGTACAATAATAATAGTACTAGGTACACACTTGCATTATTACAATACATAATCATGATTTTTTCCCCTCACTAGCTCGGAAACACGTGTTTTGTCCTTTAATAACAGCGGGTAAAAACGCATTTTATCCACTAGTGGGTAAAGTAATTTGACCTTGAATAAAGTCAAATTAACTGCTTTAAAATTGATAAAAGTAGGTGAATCTAGTAATAAAGATGATTTACCACCTGTGGAACTACTAGAAGCAGTGATAAACGCATTTTTTGCGTTGTTGTTTCCTCGCTATAGTGAGGGGAAAAGTTTTGTGTTACACTCGGGTGCAACTGTATTTTACTTCTCGTGTGTTAAAAAACTCGCAAGTTCAGGATTCTATTCTCGAAACACTCGCTTCGCTCGTGGTTCAACTATAGAATCCTTTCACTTGCTCGTTTTTCAATTCCACACTCGGCGTTAAAATACAACTTTGCCCCCTTGTATAACAAATAACTATTTCATCTTACAGTTACAATCTTTTGAAGATGCTGAAACCAAAAGGTATTTTTTTTTTTTTTATTTAAAACCACTGTTTTTAGTAAATAACAAAAGATTTTATCTTCTCTTACCTACTATGTTTTTACTTTCTTTGGACTAATTCCAATAAGGCCTAGTTACACTTCGGGTAGGAAGGTCAGATTGCAGTCGCTTTCGTAAACCAAGTTCCTACACCAAATCTTGAGATTAGTTGTCACAGCGGACCCCAGGCTCCCATGAGCCGTGGCAAATGCCAGGATAACGCAAGGAGCATGATGATGACTAATATATTTACTTTGTTTACGCGATAGCTTCTACTTCTACAAGTTATTACAATTGTTCTACGTTTTTTATACTTCAGTTTTTAGTTGTACAGTATATAATCACAGAATAAACAGAATAACAGTTCATCAAAAAATTTAACCATCCTTGAATATGGAACAAAACTTCAATATTTTTTTGCAGTTTGAAACATGGACGCCAGCGTAAAATTGTATTCTGCTTTATTTATTTACCAGGTTTAAGCAAATAGCCGACCTGCTGTCAATATCAGACCGATATGGGTCTGATTCCTTCAATGATTTCGACGACAGGTATTTTTTTTTTGTTTTCTGTGCATTTTGTAATATATACCTAATTATCATCTAGGTATATCCACCACATTTATCTTATCATAATTTCACTTTACCAAAAAGGGGTCTTCCGAGAGCAAATGCTCTAGTAACTGACAAAAGTGACCTAATTACTTCTTCGCCTCTTCTTCTTTTTAGCCTTTTTCAATCTTGGAGATGTAGGTCTCCTCCTCGTTTTTTGCCATTCTGTTCTATTCTGGGCACGTTCTATCCACTTTGATCCAGCTGTTCCCTTGATATCGTCACACCAACGCATTTTGTGCCTCCCTGCTGGGCGTGACTCTTCCCACGGTCTCCACTCCATGTACCGTGTACCATGTACCGTCTTCTCGTGCCACATGCCCAGCCCACTCCACTTCAGTTTCGCCATTCGTCTGGTTAAGTCAGTGACTTTAATCTGTTCCCAAATCCATTTATGTGTTTTCCTATCCCTAAGTGAGATTCCTACCATTCTTCTTTCCATCGCTCTTTGGGTTACTTGTAACCTATGTAAGATTTCTTTTGTAACGACCCAAGTTTCTGCTCCGTAAGTAAGTACTGGTAGGACACACTGGTCGAATATGCGACTAATTATTATTAAAAATATTTCGTGGATTTTTTTTTACACATTTATAGTTCAGTTGTTAGTTTTATATCTTAGTCTTACAGAGTAAAACATTTATCTGCATATCAGATCAGCCCGATTTCCATTTGTCCGCTATCAGGTTAGGGAAATAAATTACTCACTGTCCTTAAATTCTCAAAAGAGATTCAAGAAAATAATATAATCATCATTCCCAGATTATTTTCGACCGCCTTAGTTTGAGAAATTAAGTTAAAATATATAGAGACGTCTCACTTGACTCGCTGCTAAATATCCTATACGAAATAAGGCCTACTTAAACGTATAGGTTACGTCAAGTTTTCTAATGAAATGTACATACACTAAAGATTTTTTTTTCACAGTTTATACGCAGATAGAGGTGGTGTGAATTCTCTGCCCCGTCGTCGTCGTAATATGGCTATGCGCGTCTGGCTATGCGCTTTTAATTGTCATGCAGGATAATAAAATTTAAAAAATAAATAAATCATACTTTTACTGAAATACTAACATACAAGAGCGCCCTCATAATCAACATTGGCATGTTTACGGTTAAGCCCGCTCCAGACTATGAGCGCGAATCACGGTGCGACGCCGCGAACGCGAGTGTGGAACTTTTTGCGTATCGAATCCACACTCGCGTTCGCGGCGTCGCGCCGTGATTCACGCGCATTGTCTGGATCGGGCTTTACGACTATAAAAAAATGCAACTGTCAGTGTCGCCAGTTGCGTTTCGATCGTAACGATTGTTATGTACTCTAGAAAACAAAAGAACGGCAATTAAGCGTTTAATTGTTTTGATAAAAAATAAAACCTATACAAATAGGTGGTACAATAATATAAGTTGAGTATTCAGCTGCATGGGATAGTCATACTACCCTATGGAAATTTTTCTAAAAGAATAATAAACGTGTACTTCTGTACTTGTCAAAAAATAATATTTTATAACGCTCAGGCGAGACGTGGCCCAACCACGAGCGTGAAGCAGGCTGATCCCGCCCAGCCGTTCCAGTATTTGCCACTTTCTTGCTGAATGGCAATCGTCGACGCAAGACGTCGACAGAAATGCAGTCTCGCTCTGTCGCGTCAATACGCAAGAATGATAGAGATAGATAGCTACGAAACAAATATTATCGTGAGCGTTTGTTCATTTGGCTACCTACCCTGATCTCTTTAACCTACTCCTGTATTTTTAAAGTTCGAAAAAAAATTGGGCGTATGCTCAAAAGTTTTACAGCGGATTTGATTGAGAAAATTTGCTACTGTCTTTTTTTTTTTTTTTTTTTTATACTACGTCGGTGGCAAACAAGTATACGGCCCGCCTGATGTAAAGCGGTCACCGTAACCTATGGACGCCTGCAACTCAAACAGTGTCACATTATGCGCGTTGCCACCCCATTAGAAACTTGTACATTCCCTTTTGCTGTGTTAAGTACACAGCAAAAAGGAGTGTACAAGTTCCAAGGAGGGTTCGGGTTGCCGACGACTCAAAGGACAATAAACGGAACAAGTTAGTTCCGTAAGTCCTCCCGTCATCAGCACACCGCACCCTCGTTGAGCTCTGGCAACCTTACTCACCGACAGGAACACAACATCATTTATTTTGGATTAAGTACTCAATGAAAACTAAAAGAAAACAACCGATCAAAATCAATTCTCACTCGTTAATAAAGCTCAGGCCAGACGCGGCCCGACCACGAGTGTGACGCAGGCTGATCCGCCCGGCCGCTCCTAATCGCAGCTACACGGTTATCCCATTTGCATAGCCTGTTACAATTTGCGTATCCTGAGAAACGTTAAACACTATTGATCGTGGTAAAAATACATTGTGTTTACTGGGGTTTAGTCTACAGTGATTTTACATTATGAAATAATAACTGATGCCTGTAATGTATTGTATTCCAGATATTATTTTATAATGTGTGAACTGTGTTACAAACGGATTTAATGAGGTTCATATTATTCAATGAGTATGAGTTTGCTTTTATTTATGTAATGGTTTCTTAACGTACTTCACCATAAGTCATTTGAATAAAAAAAAAACAAATTTTCTAGACTACATAAACGTAGCCCTTACAGTCTAACCCCCTTTTTCATAAACGTTGACTAAAGTTATCAAGCCGATAAAGTTCGTTTGTCCCTTTCCGACGTATTGGTGTGATAGAAAGGGACAAACGAACTTTATCGGCTTGATAACTTTAATTAACGTTTATGAATAAGGGGGTAAGTGCGTTTTCACATCGTCCGATCTGATATCGGATGTAGGAAAGGATTTCAAAGACAAATGTCAAAGATAGCTTCTTTAATAATTTTATTATATATCTATTTCATTTTATTTATTGTTCAGAACACATACAGTCATATATCAAATAACATAGGTAGCAAACATGTATAAGGGATAAAAGACCTGGAGGTTCATAAATGTTTTAAAAAATAGGGTATACATCAAAAACATGCAAATGCGTCTTAGCGAGGAGAAAAACATATAATAAATTTACTTTAACAACAAAAGTTTAGATCTAATATGTCCTTTTAAAGCTGAAAGTGAATGCATACATGGATCGATGTCATAGAAATACTCATTGTAATTTTTAGATACACGTTTGAAAAAAGTATGCCTAGAATAATTAGTACGTGCGAAACTCACATAAAACAAATTACGAGGACGTAAGGAGCGATGCGCTACATTAAACATAATATTTTGTAGTAGATTTTGGCTATTAATTTCATTTTTTAAGATTTTAAATAAAAACATTGTGTCTATAAAAAGTCTTCTATTACAAAGATAAATTATGTTGAAATGCTTAGCCGACCTGGCTGATGACTCAAATAAAGTGCCAGTTCTGTAACAGAGTGCTCGTAAGAAAACATTTTGTATTCTTTCTAGGCGATTAATATGGATATGGTATTGAGGAGACCAGATCACAGACCCAAATTCCAGAATACTCCTGACATAAGGCCTGACTCGTAACGGATTTGTCAAATTCAAAACTGTTTTAACGGTACCAGAGCCGGCCGAATTAAAGTATGTTTTTCTATAATGTGTTTAAAATGTATTTAAAATTTATTATTTATTAGTAAATTCATCATTCTCCATTTCTCCTCGCTCATGTTGTAAGTTTTGTTGTATGCCCTCCATCGTACATCCGACAGTGTTTTTCGACACATTCTTAGTTTTAGTCCTATCAAGGACTATCTTTTTTTAAATATTTTGGTGGCTTATGGTTGGTGTCATTTAAATGAATGAATTTCTTAGACACTCCATCCTATTCCGGTTAATAGGTGAATACTATGAGACTTCGTTAAATTAAGTTTTTTACCCGATTTGAAGAGCGTTAGCTTTAGCAGGCTGCTGGCTTCATAGCTGTGGTGGATGATATCCAGCTATTGTCAGAATAAAGTTGAAAGATCATATTATTAAATAAAATCTGCGAACAGCTTCGTTCAGCAGTTTTTGTTGTAGATTTTTTATCGAAAAGTGGTTACTTTGCTTTAAATGCTTAGTAACGGACACTGCATCGACTGAATTCCTAGTAAAGTGGATATTTGGAGACTCATCTACATTATCATTGTTTCATAGGAATCGTAAAGAAATTGCCTTTCAGATAAGGTATAATGTTGGTTGCCTGGTAGTGTTGAAAATGATTTAAATGCAAGTTTCGTCAACAGGAATCAAGTTTTTGACAGCAATTTGTCGCCGAATTATTTTCAGCGATCACTTTAATTTTATCTATCTAGTTAGTTGAGAATTGCTTTTAAACATGATTCTAACATAATAATTTTGTGAATCTGGCAATTTGAATGGTGTAATGTATATATAAAGTAAGCTAGAAATTATACAAGAAAAAGCGCTCTGAATTTGACAAATCCGTTACGAATCAGGCCTTATATCTAGTCCAACTCTCGATATCGGACCGGATAATGTGAAAACACACTAACGGGTGCTGCCTCTGCGTGCTAATGGCAGCATCCGTTCGGTGTACAACCGCTTAAATTTCATTAAATAGGAAAAGAGCATCTGAATGTTTAAATCCACACACACATCATATAGGAACTCAGAACAACATTTTCCCGTATTTCCCGTAATGGAAATAAATTTAAATATTTTTTTATAAGTGTACAAATGAATGTTTAAATCGTAAACGGTCAGCTACATCTATTCTGCTTTAGATAGTTGTTGATTAGGTAAGTACTTAAATATACGGAGTGTTATTCTCGTTTATTTACAGAAAGTAAAACCATATTGATTAGACTTAAAGAAATATAAAGTAAAATCCACCCAGATCTAAATTAAAATAAATCAACTCCCACATTCAACACCTCGCAACAACATTAACGTTTTAAAAGCACCGCAGGCGAATTTGACGACTAAATTAAATCAAATTTCTAAAACGACGGCCCACAAACGGGATCCGCCATTTTGATGCTTAAGGACAAAGAAGACACGTTTGTTTTACGACCGCCCTTATCTGCTGGGCCCTAACTTTGTTGGTCATATGGGGGTTTGCGAGGCCCCTTATTTAAATATTAGCTGTTGTTTATCCGCATTGTCCTTTCATTCTAAAAACGTACTCATGTACTTACAGTCACCGTCTGATATATCGAAGCGGGAAAGGTGCTCACAAATATCGGAACACCTCTATTACCAAAGCGTTAAAGTACCTGACGCCGCAGAAATGTAGTCTGGCTCTGTTGCGTCAATACGCAAGAGCGACAGAGATAGATAGCTACGAAAAATATATTATCGTGAGCGTTTGTGCATTCGGCTACGCACACTGTTCCGATATTTGAGAGCATTGTGTCCGCTCCGATCCGATATGTTGGCAAATATCCTCGAAGCAGTGGTCGGCTATTGGCCGAGCATACAAATGTGATCGAATAACTTCTGATAAGTGTATTAGAAGAATATTCAGGTATGGCAGGACAAGATTAATGTGTTCGGTCGATACAAATCTTATGGTATTGGCGTAAGGATTATACTCGCTTAATTTATTTAGCAGTAATATTTGGGAAGTTCCGCAGATATGAGGATAAATACAATTGTGAAAAATAGGTAAGGTTTAAGGATACGTAAAAATGGCATTCTAATGTTTTGCTTCTGTATTTATTTTATTGTTTGTTTGATATTCTGATCTCTTAATCCGCTTAACTGATTAATAGAAGTGGTGTTCATCTCTCGTGATAAATAAAAAGGTATAGTATAAAGGTGTTTTAAATCGAAACATGAAAATGTTTCTCTATACAGCTACATTTTACATTTTACTTTCAATTTGTACTCTCATCAAACGTTACAATCCTCGATACCGTGTCTAACGAACAGATATTTTTCAAAAGCTTTGTTATGAAATAACAACAAAAAAATATCGTGACAACTGTAAAAAAATCGCAAAGTGGGGGTTGAACAATCAAAATGCTCCGGCTCTGAGAGAACTCTGAAAATGAATGTCGGTGAGCAGACGAACAAATTCAAAGGACAACAAAGGATGGAATTTCTTTGGATCGTTATGAGGAGTTGTAAATATATGTACTTTTGACGTCAAAGATTGCGTTCCTGTATAAATCTGTACTTATATCTCCATTCATTTAAAATGGAATGTCAATCCCCACGCAAACGGGATAAGTCCGCCTACATTGTATATTACTGACTCTGTAACTGTGTCTCTTTTGTTTCCTTTATGTACAATAAAGCTTATACATACATACATACATACAAACATTCAGACGAGATTCCGTCTCATTAAAAACGTTTTCCCAGAAGCGAAAGTTACAACAATCAGTAACAAGTGACAATTTACATATTTAAATTGACGAGCCGCAAATACACAATTGAGAGAGCAATTACACGGGCCTTTTTAGCCTACCTCTCGACTCTTTTATGTTCTCCCGACAGGCGAAGACATAGTTTTAATTGGAGTCGTTTCGAAGCACGCAAAGAGTCTTTTAATTAAAATTTCAACTTTTAATATTTAAAAAGAGCACGGTGTCTCGGGATCCACCGCTATTGCTGTAACTTCCCCGGGGAATATTTTCTTGCATTAACCTCTCCAACTTTGCATAAAAAGACTGATTTATTTACTTTTCCGCATTTAATCCTATCAAGAGCTTGACTTAAAAATATTGCAGTTTGATCTTTGTATTTGTAGGGAGGGTATATTTGTTATTTATAACTGAAAAGCTTTTTACTTTCATGTTTTGAAAGCATTTTTTGTGACATTGCGGGGAAGTGTTAGTGTTTTTATTTTTCGTAGCTTTTAATCCGTGGGAGGTGACCTACATCTTTTAAAACTGAGGTTCATAATTTCTATGGACTTCGCTTCGCTAAATATATTTAAAAGATAGGTAGGAACCTACACCAAAGCGATTACTCGTGTTGGTTTATTATTATGAGTATTGAAGCTACTGGTCTGATAAATAAATGTATAAATATTATACATATAGGATATAGATTAATATAAATATTTATTCCCTTTATGTAAACGTTTTAACTAACTTTAAAATTATGAATATAGGTATTTACAAAACAATATAATGTATCTTGCTCCTGCATGTACCTTTGAGGAAACAGATTCCAAAAATAATTTAATTTTAGACATTCAGATTGGTTTTAGCTTTCACAGTTCAGTTACCGAATCAATTTGAATATACGGCGTTCACTGTATCGCAGTACAGAGCAAGTTTAAACAACTTCGTGATTTATTGACGTACTAAAACTATCTCAGTAGGTATTTAGTGTGCGGTCTGAACGTCACTCTTATCAGGAAAACTTCTCTACTTTGCTAACTTTCGTCTCAGGGCATTAGGCACCGGGTTGCGTGAACAGAGTACGTAGCCAAATGTCGTTTTCGTAGCTAGCTATCTGTCGCTGTTGCGTATTGGTGAGACAGAACCAGACTGCGTTTCGATCGGCGTTTAGCGTCAACGATTGTCATTTGGATAGGCCGGCTGGGTACTTAGACAACGTCACAATCGCTTACGCTTATTGTAAGCGTATCGTAGTTATAGCTTTCCCTGCTCGTCTGTAGTGGCGCGCCTGAGCAAGACTGCGTTTCCATCGCCACATAGCGTCAAAGATTGTCACTTCAGCCAGGCCGGCAGAATTCTCAACTAAGTAAACGTTTTGACACGTCCCATAAATCTGAGGTGTTTTCATTTATGACTATCCTGAGTTTTATTTTAAGGAAGGAAATAAAACGGGGTATGTAAATTGACTTGAATACATTTGAGGGTATGCGAAAGTTTGTGGTTATTATCTTATGTTTCATAAAATAATTTAGTTTAGAACTATTTGAACACTTACAAACTTTACCTGCATCACAGGATAGACTTTGAATGCAAATTTGCAGCATATTTTAATGTCAATTGTCTGTGAAATTAGAAAGTTAGTGACATATATTATAGCCTTTTAAAAATAAACTTTGGTAAGTACCTACACAGATACCTAGTGTGCAACCCAACAAATGACAATTATGCCGAAAGTGAGGGTAGTTTCGCACCGCCCCTGCCGACGCCGACCCCCGCGCCGAGCCAACGGTCGCAGCGAGCTGCGGCCCGCAGTCTGCGTCGGGATACCATCGGCATCGCGCGTGCTCAATGAAAATGCTCCTCGTTACGGAGAGAAACATGTCGAGCGACCTTCGACAATTTTACGTGAGTTACCCGATTTTACATGTTTAATACCTACACAAATTTTTGAATATTATGAAGTAATTTTGAGAGTTTGTATTTTAGCTCCTGATTTAATTTGATTTAACTGGTTCTAAATAATTCCCTTGTAACTTCTGGAAAGCGGCTAAAATTATCGCAGTAAGAGGAAGTAAAATTTAAGAAAGTAAACGGGCCTCCTCCTGTTCATTTGTAACAAAATAATTTCAAATAAAAAGTCACCAGGCCCAGAACAGAAGCATGTGTAACCAGTTTCTATAGCTGCTTTATATGTATAGAAATATTCCGTTAAAATCTTTATAGTGTCATATCTGCGGCTAAATATAAACCAAACCAAATATAGTAAGCTATACATTTTGAGGAAAATAGGTAAGTAATTAAAATGCCACTCAACAAATAGCAAAGGAAATTTAATTAATATTGTTATACCCTGTTCAAAATATCACAAATTTTGGCCTTACTTTATTGAAATGGTGCTAAATTAAACCTGTCACATTTTTCACGTGTAACAAATTGTAAAATGATAGAAAAGCTATATCGGGCCCTCTAGCCAAGAGTGCAAAGTGCATTCATTGATGCTCCGAACTGTATCATTGTCTCTCTATCGCTCATCCTTAAAGGCGCGACAAAACCTTGCGTATTGTTTACCACGAAGTGTCAACGATTGTACGTTTGGCTAGAAACCCTCTTCTTTCTCGAGTTTAATTAAGTACGCTATATAAACACGTTTGAAACCAAAGCCGAAGGGAGCCATAGAGCCTTTAACGTAGTGACAAAACGAGCCCCTCTTTGATGCTGTGAAATGGAGCTTACGAATTAAAGGCGTTTTTCAAGAAGCGAAATGTAAATGTTTTGGAAGGTGCAGGTGCCAGGTATAATTTAATTTCATTTGGGGAAGGGGGGTTGATTATAAATTTATGTGAGGGTGACTTTACCCTACTTGTTATTCGCTGAGCGAGCTATTTTATCGACTAGTCTCTGATGAGGCTGACATGTATATGATTAAAATTCTGTTGTAGTCGCGTGGAATTCAATGTTTGATTTTTAATGACACCGCTCTTAATTTGGTAAAAAAAGTATTCGCCCATAAGCAGAGAGTATTTCTAGTTATCCATTAAAAACAAAAAATAATACCTAGTAGACATGCAGCGCCTTTATATACAATTATTTAAAAAAATATGAAATATTCTACTTTCTTAGTTATTAAACATCGCAAATAAATTATTAAATTGGTTACTATTAAATTAAATTGTAGATGATTCTACATCAATGACATATATTAATAGGGACGTAAATAATTTACGAATGAATCCTTTTGGGAAAGCAAGCATTTCAGTTTATCAAAATGCTTCAAAGTCCTCAACCAAAATTACTCCCTTGAGGTGTGTTTTACAAAACAAACGTTGCCACTTAATGATCATTTAATTATACCCGCGGTCGTTTCGGTAGATTTACTCGCGGAAACTAAATTATTTATTGTAGGGGGAAACGAAATATGCTTTTTGATAAACTAATGGGTATCAGTGACTCACGAAACCAAATTCTTTCGTGGCTTGTCCGTCAAGTCAACCATTATTTAAACTGATCTAAACATTAACAACTAAGGCGCGGTTGTATGTAAGAATTGGAAACGGTATTCAGTTATTCACTCAATACAAAAATAGCGGTATTTTAATTTTTTGGCTTTGGTTTATTATTTTAATTTTAATCCGACAATCTGATATATAATATAATTCATTGTGATTAATACACGATAAGCAAAAATGACAAAACAATTCAGATTATCGATATAATTTTTTGTAAGTATTAGGTACACTTAGTATACTTAATAATATTGGTTAAATTGGTTACCTGCTCTATAGTACAAGCCTTAATAAAAATTCCCTAATGTACACGTGTACGTAGGTACGGTTGTAAAATTTGTTCCGCAAACATTATTTCCATTCTGTACCGTTGCCACTTTAATCCAATCGCTTAGGGAATCTTGGCACAAGTAGAAGCAAGTACGGTTTAGGCTTGTAAAGTACATGTACTATAGTACAAAAGACTTTCCCTCCACTGTGCTAAACCGAACTTCCCAACTAACAAAAATTAGTCTTATAGTGGCTTATAATGCCAAAAATAGTACTCTTATAATAACCTTGTAAACCCTTTACAAGAGGGCATTTGGGCACACCTTATAAGGCCAAAAACCTTATATCCCCCTTGTAGTTGCTATATTATTAGCTTTCTTATCTTGTACGTGCTTTATTATGGCATGCAATAAGAAAGTTAACCTTATAATGGCAAGAAAAGTGCTTTTAAAAGGCTAATGTACTAATAATAATCATATTTAAAGCTTTAATAAAGGCAATTATACTTGTAAGAATCATATTCAAAGCTTTAATAAGGGCAATAGCTCTTGTACACGTTTTGTGATCATCAGATATAAGGGAGTAAAACTCATAACGGCGAAACAGGATGCTGTTTTAAAAGTTTATTGTGCTTTTCGTAGTGATTTATGTGTACATCATCATCAAGTCATCCATTTTGCAAGTTAGTAAACGGTAAGTTAACTTTTACATATTACAATTATTTGCTTATTTATTATGAAAACTGTGTGGGAATCCAATTTCATGGTGAAATGTGATATAAAATGTGTTGTATTATTAATGCGCCCTTGTATTTCAACGGTTTTGTACTAAAAATGCGGTTAATTAATTTTGACATGTCTTGAGCAAGGCTGTTATAAGAGTAAATGCAGTAAGCACATCATTTACAAATACTCTATAAGAGTAAAAACTTTATAATAGCCACCGGTGTTACTTATGATTCGCCATTTTATATATCTTTAGGGTTCCTTCTCACAATTAGTGAAATCCCGAACCTTACCATCTAGTTAAATATTTGTAACGGATACCAGTTAAAAATTCATAACGTTATCGTTAGAGAGCAGATTTCAGGTAGCGATTTAAATATTAATATGAATATGACTCGCATACAATATTTATTATTTTTTCTACACACGAAAAAATGTATGGGAACATAAAAGTAAAACCCTTTTTGGATGCTTTTGTGAATATTGGGCAAAAATTATAATGATAATAAATAAAAATAAAAAAAATATTTATTTATACTTATTTCTTTAATATTTCTTCTGCGCATTGCACAGTAAAAACTTCTATTATGGCTCAAAGAATATAAAAATGAAAACAATTCGCTTCTTATATATATTTAAATTGAAAGTCCATTATTTAGAATAAAATACTTTTTTTTAAATGTAGTTTGTTGAAAAAATAACATTAATTTAATCTAATTATTCAGTGAAGTTTGTGGTGTGCGATGTAGGTAATAATAATAGATTATAAACCACATGACATGTATTTAAAAAATTGCACTAGTCATATCCATATTAATATTTAAATCGCTACCTGAAATCCGCTGTCTAGTTATCATGTACTTGGCGCAAACCTTTGAAATTGCATTTTTGTTCGAAAGACCGTTCTTTTTAAACCGGTATTTTGGGGAACGCTTTGATAAAGGTTTGGTTCGATTAACCGGCATAGAACAAAATAAAACCGTGTAGTCCGCAGCATGTCAGGTAATACTGATATTTTCAATATTTCATTAGGAAGTTATACCTAGAATTTTCAATTTAAAACAAACTTGTGCTTCGGAATATTTAATCTTCTGGTGCCTTATTTTATTACTTCCTATTGATTTATTGTAAATGCTGAGTCAAATACTCTATTTGATATTTATTATTATGGTTATTGTTACAGAATCTGTGGATGAGATACATAGTCAGCCGTTTTTAGTGACGTGAAGATGACAACTCTTCTCCTCCTCTTAGTAAGTAAGTGCTATTGAAAACCACAGACGATTTCAGTACCGCCATCACAATGGACTTTGTGTCGATAACTATAAACAGCCTAGCCTAAGACTTCAAATAAATATTTTTTTTAATTACAGATGAACTACAAAACGGCACATATTCTGATGGAGAAAATCAGTCACAATCATTAGTTACACCCAAAAATAAGCCCGGAGTGGTGGATCAAAAAACATGCAAAATGGAAGAGGACGCAGGAAATAGTTTAGGTTGTAAGAAAATCACACCAAGCAAAGATGGCGCTGATAATTCAAAACAAGAAAACGAAAATCAATATATCTTTTGTGAATTTGATGAAGACCTCGATAAAAGAAACTACTTATTATTTTGGAAATTTACTGATAGGTTAATTACAATTTCTACCACCGTGTAGGCGCTCTGAAGAATATATTAATATTTTGAAGTATGTAGACTCATTGAAACAGCAACATCGTGAGCAATAGAACTGAAAATATTAATCTTATAAAGTTACTTGTATCGGTTTGTTTTCGTTGCACATAAATAAATATCTTAAAAACAGTGAGTTTGTCTTTATTTGTCCTCAATTTTAATCTGTCTTAGTCCCAAAAGGACTACATATAAAATCGGTTTCTTCTTAAAATAGCCGAACATTGTATTCACTTATTCAGATCGTCCAACATTCACAATGATAATCCGCAATAAAAGATTTTTTTTTATTTCAGACCAAAGTCCATAAAGTAAGGAATACACTTTTGGAACTTATTCTAATAAAGTTAATCTTAAAAATTAATATTAGTAGGTACTGATGGATAAAAAAACTGAGTGCCTTGGTAAATAGTCTCTTATACGCTCAGTTATGTATAATTGGCCACCTCCGAGTGCATGCTAGTCTGGTATAACCGGTGGACACTCTATTTAATAATGTAAACATTATAAAACATGGAAACAATGGACCAGTTACATTTGCCCTCCAGTCGAGATCTGCCCCGCGGCCCCGCTGTATATACCTTAACATTTTTCACCGCAGAGCTACAGACACCTTAAATAAGAACAAAAAATATAATTATTAAGCTAAATCCAAACTCAATTCATCATTTAACGATATATCTGTATTACTGTCACTGCTGCTTGCCTGCATATTCTTATAATTATTCCATAATTGCATCCTCTACGGAACCACTAATCGATAAGTTGGGATCAGATTGTTCACATTCGCTGGATTTTCAAAATGACGAATCAAGTTTTATAAAAACTTTAAAATACGACACTTTCAAGAATAATGCCTTTATAATTATTGTATAAGAGAAAATGTATTGCTTTAATTCTTTTAAACACTTTATAAAATGCTATAATTTGTTTGCTGGATAGACGTTTTATAATATGCTCCTATGAGGCATAAAGCATCATAGTTATCTTATGCATTACTTTTATAAGAATAATTGGCCATAACAAAAGCTTTTATAGTGCTTTGAATATTATACAGCGAAAAGGCATTTTAAATGGCTTCTATAAGAATACATATTTTTAAACCCTTATTGCAGTCATATAAATTGGACTTATTAACGTGTACATGGCCAAGTTATAAGAGTAAATGTACTATTGGCCAAATCCTCTTATAATGAGCTACTATAAGAGTAAATATTTTTAAACCCTTATTGCAGTCATATAAATTGGACTTATTAACGTGTACATGGCCAAGTTATAAGAGTAAATGTACTATTGGCCAAATCCTCTTATAATGAGCTACTATAAGAGTAAATATTTTTAAACCCTTATTGCAGTCATATAAATTTGACTTATTAACGTGTACATGGCCAAATTATAAGAGTAAATGTACTATTAGGCCAAATACTCTTATAATGAGCCGCTATAAGGAACTCTGGCATAATGAATGCTATTTTAAAACTACTATGAGTGTTTAGCCCTTATAGATTGATTTTATAAGGATATTTTGTTTGTTGGGAGTACTTTGACTTGTCCTCTGCAATGTTTCTGCACTCACCCTGTCGCTCGCACTCCCCCGCGCCGCCGCCCGCCCCCGGCCGGCGCCCCGCGGCCCGCTATATCCCTTAAGGCTACTAACAATGCTTTAAGAGCTATATCGTATGCGTGGGTGCGCGGGGCGTCGGGCGGGGGCGGGCATCTTTTATGTAGGGTTTTAACGATCTATGCACGACACGGTAAATGACGAATAACAACACGGGAGTAGAAAAAACATGTAAAGGGTTTGAACTCTTATGGATGGCGCATACATCGTCCGTCACTATAGTTAAAAACAATCTAATATATCTCACTCAAAGCTGAAACTCAGTAACCGTATAGGTATTCATTCTACACATCATCATCCTTGCGTTATCCCGGCATTTGCCACGGCTCATGGGAGCCTGGGGTCCGCTTTGACAACTAATCCCACGATTTGGCGTAGGCACTAGTTTTTACGAAAGCGACTGCCACCTGACCTTGCAACCCGAAGGGTAACTAGACCTTATTGGAAATAGTCCGATTTCCTCACGATGTTTTCTTTCACCGAAAAGCGGCTGGCAAATATCAAATAACATTTCGCACATAAGTTCCGAAAAACTCATTGGTTCGAACCCGCGATCTCCGGATTGAAAGTCGCACGCTCTTACCGCTAGGCCACCAGCGCTTATTCATTCTACACATTAGTAACAAATTGTTTTGTGTTTTCGTAGACAAAAGAAGATTAGAGAGTTTTTCAAAGTAGTGATGAAATTCTTTATAAGCCTGAATGAGCTAAAAATCGTCTGTCGTGCCTGTAATACTAACTGTTTATGTATAAGAAAAAACTAAATCATATATTAACTAAATATGGCCGTAACTTTTTATGAACAAGGGGGCTTTATATTTCAAGGGCTATAAATATTTAAATAGAACAAAACAATCTTTCCTTTAAGTGTGTATTAACAATATTCGTTATTGTTGTTGGATCTTAGAAAGCTCATACGAAATTCAAATGTAATGTTAATGTAATCTAGATACTTAAACTTAGATCTAAAAGCGACCATCATAAAAATGATAGATCACTACAGTTTTAATGAAATAAAATTATTTCATATTATGTGATTATTTTCAATAAAGCTTTCTCGTCATAAAAACGATTCCCGGTGGATTTAAAAAGCAATTTATGTTGACAAAATCAAATACACGTAAAGTATTTTACTGAATCATAAGCGTATTTCAAATATGTAAAATAGCTTCTAAAAGTTAAACCTATTTATTATATATGTCGCAGGGAAATGGCCAAAACAGAGATTTCATCAAATCACTAAGGGATATGATCAAATCACGCAGAATGTCAAAGTGGCGAATCCATTTCATCATTTCTCTAGAAAATTTCAGTCATTTGACTAAATCCCTGACTCTGTTTAGTGAAATCACGAAATCGACCAATAGACACGCCACGTTGTCATTTCACTAGATTTGTTCAGGGATTTGATAAAATCCCTGAACCACGCAAGCGCGGATCCAGCTTCGTGCCCAGGGGGGGGGGTCACGTGGTAAAGACCCGGGGCCCCAGGGGGGTCTCGTGGTCTATTTGTATGGCCAACTTAGGCTCCTGGATCCGCGCATGGAACCACGTCAGTAAGTTGACGAAACGAGCTTATAACGTCAACTAAGTTTTATCATTTCGCTAAACAAGTTCAGTGAAAAGACAAAATGTTTTAATAAATATGAAAATAATTTAAAATGAAACATTTTACCTTTGTTTCTTCATTTATTCTATTTTTTTTTCTTATTTATAGAAAACCAAAAACTCTTAAAAACGGATTCAATTTCACCATTTCACTAATCTAGTTAAGGATTCAATCAAATCAAGTGACAAAGACAAGAGTCTAATAAATCTAATTGGATATATTAGATTCTTGGCTTTGTCATTTTACGAAACCAGTTCAGACATTTGATAAATCACAAGTTGAGACTTTATCATTTCCCTAAATTTGTTTAGGGAAATGTTAAAACTAGTTGACTTTTTGAGTTCGTTTCGTCAACTCACCGTCGCGGTTCGGGGATTTTATCAAATCCATAAACAAATCTAGTGAAATGACAAAACGTGGCGTGTCTATTGGCCGATTTTATGATCTCACTAAACAGAGTCAGGGATTTAGTCAAATGACTGAAATTATCTAGAGAAATGATGAAATGGATTCGCCATTTTGACATCCTGCGTGAATCTCTGTTTTAGCCATTTCCCTGCGACATATACATAAGGGAATCCGTTTATTTTCGCGAACAAATTGTAATACAGAATCTAACATTATGCATAGCTGAATAGCTAGTTTGAATCTAAAAAGTCATAGAGCCATATATCAATAACTAAAAAGGTATCCAAACCCCTAAAAAAGCAAGATGTGTTTAATATTTTTAAAACTCTCCCTAAATTAACACGATTCGACTTCACAATTCCCAAAATGAAAATGATATTTTCATCTTGAAGGGTTAAAAATGAGATATAATTCAAACAAAGAGGTGTCATTATCCCGCCGTGAGATAGTCATCTACAAATGGTGTTCCATTTCAGGAACAAAGGGACAAATCAAAGCGAAGAGCTTCTGGAAAGTTCTTTTAACTTTGGAATCTCTTTTAAGTCAAACAGTTATCTAATTCGTCTCACAATACAAATGTTTCTAAGTATTAATCTGATATTAGAATACCCGAGGGTTGTATGCCTTGATAAATAAATGAGTAAAGTAAACAAATTTAAGCTTTCTATTTGAAATTAATGAGCTACAAAATGGTAGTAAGTAGGTACATAGATCGTGAAATTCAGATTGATAGTAAAACTTCTGAAAACAATTATTTACAACTGAGCTACGATGCGTCGTAGCAGATACCATGGATTTCATTCATTTCATGGATATGTAACTAAAATTCTTCGTAGAGGCAAAACGAACGTAGCGTGTACCTTTATGGCACCTATTCTAGAGGGCTGGATTGCTATCCAGTGGCGCAAAGCGACCAGCCTTCGGGCACCTTACCTAATAAACAGGGCCTGAGCCAATTTTTGTATTTGTTAGTTTTAACCCTTAGAGTCGCAACATTTTTTTTTAATGTAAAGCAGTTTTTAAATGTTTTTTTAGATTTATTATAGTGACAAAGTAAGTGTAAAAAATACAAAAAAAAATCTATAACTTGTAAATACCTAAATAATCTACGTATAGAATAATATACGTTGTCAACAACTCAACAAAAAACGATCCTGGGTATATGTATACTATTCTAAGCAATACTATACTTCCTATGCAATGCGATGGTAAGTAACAAAGCAGTTTCTTATCTTCACGTAGCACAAATGCACATCACATTTCGTGCATTTTGTACTTGCCTGACCGTTCATAACGGATTTTTTTCAGGCGGTCATTTTGTTTCTTTATATTAGCCAGTTTATAGTGACGTCGTCTCAGAAGCCATGCGTTATTGATACACGTAACTATATCAATAATTTGAAAAAAAATATTTAAGTACAACCAACGCATGGAAATTAATTTCGGTACTATACAATGCTATCAGCATAGCTGCGAGATCCACCCCTCCCGTGGCGATTGTAATGAATGACGAACAGTTTGTCCTTTAGTACCGTTTCGTGACTAAAAATTGGTAACCGGGAAACGGGAAAAGAATCCCAAATCGTAACTGGCTTCAAATTAGGACTTTCCCGTTACCTATTTGTAACCACGTTTGGTAACCAGCTTCGAAACGGGAAAAAGCATCCCGTGTTGAAACTGGTTACAAAATGAGACTAAATCATTACCGATTCGTATAGCCATGGTTGGTAACCAGCTTCCAAACGGAAAAAAATTGTTACAAAATGGGACTTTTTTTACCGTCATGAATACCTACATAATTTATTCAAATAATGCGGACATTGAGTAATTTTTTAGGGTTTCGTAGTCAACTAGGTTGACTATAGGAACCCTTATAGTTTCGCTCCGTTCGTCTGTCCGTATCTACACCGTCTTAGCTTTTATTTGGTAGAAAGTCCGATCAGTACCTAACTCGGGCCCAATACGTAACCAGCTACAAACAGGGAATTCTATATTCCCGTTCTGTAGCCAGTTAGAAAAATTAGTAACCAAACGGTACCACGCTGGCCCAGTTCGTAACCGGCTACAAACCGGGAATCTTGATTTCCATTTTGTAGCCTACGAGAATAGGCAAATTCTCATAAAATGATGGGCTCTTTGTATTGAGGCCATTAAAATGCAGTTTTGCCTGGGTTTGCAATTAAACATAGGTATTAATAAGTCTAATAACACTCTAAACAGTTTTAAAGTTATTTAGAGTCGTAGTCGCAACGTATAGTATGCCATACGGAACAAATCAGACTTCATTCACAGGAGTGTTGGCAACGTAAAGTATACTAAACCGTGTTGGAAATATGACAATAAAACGTAACTACAACGTATCCGACACAAAAATATTGCATTGAAAGATAGAATATTATCATTCCCATACAGGGCACTGCTCTCTTTGGTTGAATTCTAAGAAATTTTATTAAATTATGTTAATTTACCTTATGACTCCGCAAAGATTTTCTCATGGTCGCACAATTCGTCTAATTGTGTTATTATCGAGCACTAATACACGTCAAGGTATTTTAATGCAAATTCTACCCACCTTTATAAATTGTACTACAAAATTCATTCCTCTTTAAACATTGGCGCAGTACCCTATTTATTTTTTTATTTGTTTTGTATAGCATGATAGACAAAGTGACTCTAAGGGTTAAAGTAGAATTTTTTTAATATGTGTCAAGTTGCTTTTATAAAATCGACTTATTGACTCAAACATATTTTTGATTCAAATGACGAGTAAGGCCGTTTTCACATTATCCGATCCGATATCGGATGTCGAACCAACATCCTACATCCGATAAACGCTTCCGATAATGTCGGATGTAGGTCCGATAAAACGCATTGTTCCAAATCAATGAAGTATGATTTTGTATCAAAAAATATTTAAAAAATAATTTATATTTAATAATTATAAGCACTATATTCCAAATATTATATTGTAAAATTAAAATAACGAACATAAAACATATTCAGAGTGTCAGGCAAAATAAATAATTTTACATTCAACTATATAAATATATATATTATATATATATATATTCAATATTATATATTGTAAATAATATTGCTATACTTGTCAATAGTTGTCATGCTTTCTAAATTTATTTTTCTCACTGCACCCACATTCGCGAATTTCTGTTTGGCCTTGGCCCTATGGTTGACTGGTAGAGAATGCCTTAAGGCATTAAGTCCGCGATTTGTACTTTTTTCCAATTGTGCAATAAAGTTTAAATAAATAAATATATCTACTAAAAGATGAAAAAACTAGTATCCGCAATTCGGACCGATGCATTACAACCTTTTTTTTTTTCAATGGAAATTGTCAACTAATTTGAATTTCGATCAATAATTCACAGCTGTTTAATAGACCATTTTTGTCACGCACACTACTACATAGGTATACCTACATTATATACGCACACAAACAAATATTATCTGCCGACAACTGGCGGGGGGTCCGGCATGCCAAAAATAGTCGGAAGCGTCCTGCCGATATCGGCAGTTCGATGGTGCCTCGGACAAAAACTGTTGTAGGAGAGTGCCATCGGCATTAAATCCGCAATTTTTGCGTTTTATATCGTTTTTTAGTAATAATGATCTATTAAATACATAAATGAAGACGTGGAAGCGTATAAATCTTACATTTTACGTCCTTCCTACATCCGATATCGGATCGGATAATGTGAAAACGGCCTAACTTGTAGAATGTACTAGTTACACTTCACAAAATCTAACTTGTTGTTTGAACCAAAGAGCACGTAGATGCTATTTTAACCGAAAAAACTTGTTGAACGAACATGAAAACTGGTTGTTTTTTCTCTTAGTGTAAGTGTTTTATGATTATGTTAGTTTTAATATTTCAAGTTGTTAACAAATGGAAAAAAATACAAATGTAATTCAGGTCAATATGGATCCTATCTGTCAAAATTGTAAGTTACATGTTACGAATCTAACTCTAAATACTCTCACCGATACGGTTTCCCGGGTCTCTTTGTTTAATTTTGTGAAATTTAACAATCATGTAGCCCGAAATTTCATTAAACATATTTTACACGCCGGCTCAAATCAGTCCTAATTACGCGCTAGATAATTATGATTTAGGTATAATTAGCGCACGCTGGCCATAACCACACATACTTGCTTTTAGCCAAATGATCTAAACATTATTTTAGCAAAACCGGTAATGTGTACGTTAAGTAATTGGGTAGGTAAAGTTTTTTGAAGATAGGCAAATAATATATTTTTTCTACTCCCGAACTGTTCTTTATTTACAGGGTCGTGCATAGATCTTTAAAACCCTACATACAAGTATTTTTCCCAAAGCCAACAAAAAAATTAAAAACGCATTGTTTGGCTCTGTAACCCTAGCAACGCATTGTTATAACGTTACTGGGCGCGTGCGCGGGAAGCCGGCGGGGGATGGCTTTGGGCAACTGGCTCGAGCGCTGGCAGTGCAAACCTTTGCGTCAAAATACAGGAAACAGTGTGAATTTCACGAAAGTTCTTAAAGAAAACTATTAAATACTAAGTGCATGATCATAGAAAAAGTATTGTATGCAACGGTGTTTAACTGAGTCAAAAAATACTCGTAGTGTCTTTATTAACAATTTTCGGCTTCGCGTCAAATTGTTACCCACGCCACTCGTTTTTTTTGACCTCCTTTAAACGCCGGTTGCATAAAATACTATTTCTGAGAATACTTTATAACGATCACGTAAAGGTGGCTCGTTTATTTTTATTTCGTATTTTTAATAATTATCTTTTTTAAGTGACCGAAATGAACTTGGTGAAATTTAGTGGCGGACGAAGTGACAATTCATTTGCGCGTTCTGAATGTATGAAATTAGAAAAAAAAACACCAATGACAGCTAAGTGAAATTGACAGTTGATATCGTTTTTTTTTTTCTTATTTCATACATTTTTGCACGCGCAAAAACATTGTCACCTCATCGGCCATTAAATTTCACAAACATCATTTCGGTCACTTAAAAAAGATAATTAATAAGTAATACGAAATAAAAATAAAATAGTCACCTTGCCGTCCGTGATCGGTTATAATATAATGTACCTATTCTATCAGAAAAATATATTATTTGCTCATCTTCAAAAAACCTTACCTACCCAATTGGGCTTTGGTCGGCTTTTTGTTCAATACGACCGATCTGAAGCTAAACAAAGTTGCGAGTTTAAAGGGTAGTTTGGCCTACTAAGAGCTGCTGAATGATACTTACCACTAAACTACCTCTTAATTGCCTACAGCCTAACTTTATACCCGTGTGGTGACGGGCTAAGAATTTTACCGCCCTCTTTTCTCCTGTGGGTGTTAGAAGTCGACTGGGGTATTTAGGTTCAATTGTGGTATGGGTGATGGGCACTAGCCGGTCAGGCAACCAGGTAACTGAAAAATTTCGGTAATGTCCAAGACGTGAATTGCTAAAAAGTGGATCTGAAACTTCTATGCTCTGCCCAGTAGGTTTAATTTACATTTAAATCATTCCATACAGTTACCTACATAAAAATTACACGTAAGAAATCAAAATCCTCACGAAACCCACGCAAAGATTAGATCAATGAAAAACGGTTTACAGTCGAACTGCGTACTCGCGGCCATTCATCACCCCACAGCCGACTTGTAATCAATATGTGACACCCGATAATACAGGCGTGGAGATCGGCCAGGCGGGAGTTGAACGAATATTTCCGTGTCAGTAGGTACATACGATTTTATATATTAAGATATTAAACATGACGATTATTTGACGACCGGTCTGGCTCAGTCGGTAGTGACCCTGCCTGATAAGCCGCGGTCCAGGGTTCAAATCCCGGTAAGGGCATTAAAATTTATTTGTGTGATGAGCACAGATAGGTATTTGTTCCCGAGTCATGGATGTATATAAGTAAATAAATAAATAAATAATATATATTGGGGACACCTTACACAGATCAACTTAGCCCATCGAACAGTCCATGAATAAACTTTGGGCTCAGAATGAAGAGCTGAAACAAAAAATCGAGGAAATGGAAATTAGTAGCAAAAAAGATAAAGAATACATAATATTACTCGAAGATAAATTGGAAAACACACAAAGAGAGAGCCGGAAGAGAAATATAGAGATAAAAAATGTACCCAAAATCGGTAAGGAAACCAAGGCAGACGATGTATATAAGTAAATAAATAAATAAATAAAATAAATAATATATATTGGGGACACCTTACACAGATCAACTAAGCCCCAAACTAAGCAAAGCTTGTACTATGGGTGCTAAGCGACGATATACATACTTAAATAGATAAATACATACTTATATACATAGAAAACATCCATGACTCAGGAACAAATGTCTGTGCTCATCACACGATTCGAACCCAGGACCGCGGCTCAGCAGGCAAGGTCACTACCGACAGAGTATTTGTATTTTATATCGTTGTCTGAGTACCCACAATACAAGCCTTCTTGAGCATACCGTGGGGCTCAGTCAATCTGTGTAAGAATGTCCTATAATACATATTTGGCTAACTAATAATAATATAATGGTTGACTGGTAGAGAATGCCTTAAGGCGTTAAGTCCGCCATTTGTACTTTTTATTGATAATTTGTGCAATAAAGTTTAAATAAATAAATAAATATTTATTTATTTAAACACGCAGCGCAAAATAGAGGGTGTCTGTCTGTAACATTGTAGATAAAGATACATTTATTTGCAAATGTGGTAAATATAGTTGGACAAAAGAAAACATATAGAAGAAAGAAGTGCTTACATTTTACTTAAATAAGTATGCAGAATTTCCTAATTAACTGGGGACTACTACGTAAGCCCTATTAATTTAGGCTCTGTACCCAAAAAGATAGATATTTCAAGATTTTATTCTATATGTTAGCGAATTTCTTGTGGTACCTAGCCGTCGTTTTAGCGTCGGGGGTTAAAAAATATCGATCCAAAATTTTTTAAGAATATCGTAAGTATGCTTTTTTTGAAAATAATGTTGCCATACCTAAAATGGAGTTTTGGCATAATGCGATTTTGTTACAAATGTTAATGTGGTAGGTATGTGGTTCACATATAGTACTAAATCCGGATTTCATTATTTTTTTAGTAGCTATTTGTAAGATTATTTGTTTCATTTATGTTTTACTGTTCTGTTAATTAAAGCACATTTAATAAAGTTGTTAATTTAAGCACATTTTCCAAGCTCCGGACTATCGCCAGTGTTCGATCCGGGGTCAAACTTTTGAATTCCGCACCAGGATTATAAAATCCCAGTCTACAAAGACACTTTATGTTGTTGGCACCCTTCAGGTAGTTACGCAACCCTACAAATCCAAACTCAATGTGGCCAATCCAGAGAGTGGCGAGGGCTTACCATAAATAACGTTTACTGCTGCGGAGAATGTAGAGGTGTTCAAATTGCTTCTACATGATATATCCTCCAAGCACGTTTAGCCATATTGAATTTTTAAGCGAAGATGGTTACCAGCATGATGCGAGATCATTTGTAACGGTCATGTGGAAAGACATACTTACTTGTAAAAGGATTAAAGGACAATAAAGGTTTTTAGGAATGATGACATTTATGAAATGTGATGAAATATTAGAGTTCTTATTCTTGGGTGTAAGGGCCCATACACATACATACACATCTACATATTTAATATAAGGTGTAGCAGCAAAAATACTATAAATAATGACTAACTTGGTAACACATCATATTATACATTTAACATGCTAATTACATGTTACGAGTTACGGGTATGTTAGCCAAGATGAAACCCGGCATGTCGATGAATATCGAAATTATCTGTTTGTCGCTCTTTCATATAAGTGCTACAAAGAGAGATTACTACGATATTACGCTAGCGTCAATGATTGGACTCTTATCTTCTCAGACAGAAATCGTCCGAAATTGAAACCCTTTGGTCAATATCCTTCCTTATATCGCCGTGTGCCTGCTATACGGCCACAATTCAAAAAACCATTTTTTCGAGAAATCTCGTCTCAAAGTTTTGAGAGTATAGTTGAGGCTGTTTAATAGGATCTTACTTCTTGAGTTTTAGGTCTATGAATTTGAAATTTAGCTATTTTTACTCGGAATGATATAACCCTCCATAAGATCATGCCACTTTTCCCAAAAAAAATCTTTTTTTTGAGATACAATGCCTGAAAGACAGGTATTTAGAGTTATGGCTGTATTGCAGAAACGTTTTTTTATGATTTTGAGATGCGTCCAAAATTAAACGATATTATCATGCAAATATATATGAAAAAAACACCAAATTATAGTTAAAATAATTTTATTTACGAACTTTGACAGTAACGATAGCAATAATTATGTGTAACTAGCTTATAATCATCAACATTATATTACGTCATTACCAAATAATATTAATTATTTAAAATTGAAACAAATAAAACTTTGTAGCTTACGTATCTTGGTGTCACCCTGGATAGAAGCCTGAATTTCAAGGAACACCTGACCAGCCTCTGCGAAGGTCAAGACCCAAAACAGCATCATTCACAAGCTTACTGGAACTACCTGGAGTGCCAGCGAAGCAACATTTCGGACAACCGCGCTATCCCTAGTCTACTCCTCTGCCGAGTACTGCTCAGCGGTGTGGCTAAACAGCACCCATACTACCGAGGTAACGCCCAGCTGAACCACACTATGTGACTCATCAGAGGCTGCCTAAAACCAACTCCCACACACTGGTTGCCGGTGCTGACTCATATTTTACCTCGTAAACTTCCGCCGAGAAAAGTGCCTATTTCGTGAAATCGCCAAGATTCGAGCAGACACAAGTTTACCCATCCACCGAGACCTCGACGCGCTAAAGGCTCTCAGACTGAAGTCTCGACTACCCTCCCAAGGCCCCTTAGAGGCATGGATAATGGACTGGGTAGCCAGAGCTCTTCCTACAGAGCTGTACGAGTTCGATACTGGGGCCCGACCGGTGTGATTTAAGGAGCCTCGACAGGTTTGGTGTCGGCTGAACCGTATCAGGGCAGGCATCGGAAACTGCTCATCTTTGTGGTGCAGATGGGGATGGTGCGAGTCTGTGGAGTGACAGTGTGGCCACCCAGATCCGACGGTGCACCATATAGCCTTCGAGTGCCCCATAACCAAGTTTAGCGGAAAAAGGGCTGATCTTAAGACACTTTCGACAAATCATCATCCTCCTTACGTTATCCCGGCATTTGCCACGGCTCATGGGAGCCTGGGGTCCGCTTTGACAACTAAGACACTTTCGACAAATGCCGTTGAATATCTGAAGTCTAGTTTTTTAATAATTTAAGTAGAGAACAACGTGTACTGACTGGTAAAAATAATTATGACCTTTAATGAGACATATTGAACTGCACTTGTAAAAAAACAAAGTTGAGATTTGTTTAATCATTTTGTGTAGTAGTTTCGGCGTCGGGCTGGTAATTTTGTAATAATAAGTGTGATACTTACTGTTTGACACAATATTTAAAGGGATTTATCGCAATTATCACTCAAGTTTTTAGGACGCAACTCAAAACTTACATTTAAAACGTGTGCTATACAGCCACAACTCAAAACGGCCGTCGGTTTACATGCGAACAAACTGGCAAGTGGCCGTATTGCAGGGAATCTTCTGACAATTTATGGTCAATTCCATACGGCCACTTGTGAGAAAAAGGCTCTTAAGGACCTTTTTTGCTATGGCTCTCGAAATAAGGTCGTAAATTGAACAATTTTGAATACGAATCTGCAATAATCCAGAAAATTAAAAATTTTGAGTTGTGGCCGTATAGCAGGCACACGGCGATATTACTTTAATATACCTAGCTATTATTAGCTTTATTAGTTAAAACTTTTTATGCAGAAAGAAAAGTACACCATTAATCTGTACAAAGAATATATCATACTATTAACGAAAATGTGAAAATTATTCAAATTCGTGATATCCAGAAAATTCAGCTCTCTAATGGGAAAATCCGATGGCCATTATATTTTTATCTATTTTCGTGGCACTGGCCAATATTGCTGTTTTTTAAAGCAAGGCTGGCAACACCGGTGCCCCAATAACACGACCCACATCCGAGCTATAAACCGTAGTCCGATCGCGCGACTGTTAATATCGTCGTTTATACGAAAACCGAACTGTACCTACAGATGCTTTTAACGGCCGGCCTCGTTGCCTGTTCGGTACTAGTCAGTGGTGACCCTATCAGGGTACGTCGTCAAATGCACAAACGCTTACAATAAGTGGCAAACTGACCGATCGGTACCAGGACGTTTAGATCGGCGTTTATCGTCAATTATTGTCATTTCGGCCTAGTAAGGAAAAACCGTTAAATTGTGACTTATACGTTACGGGTCACTATTTCGTCAATTTGCTCGTATAATCTCGCTAGTGATATACAGTTTTACGATAACGAGTAGGTATACCATCTGACCTATGTACTTCAAAAACCTTGTTTATTACATTCCATTATTTGATACTAATACCTAACTCATTTATTTACTCTTTACTTCCATGACTTTAGGTACATCTCGTTTGTAGAAATGCTTATTTTAAGTTTTAAGCTCTCTGTTACATTACTCTCATAAAGAATATGCTAGTCACAGCCCACTTCAGGTAAATGTGACACGTCTGGTCTATCGTGTACATTATGTTATGACATGTACAATCCATCAGTTGGACGCGGGTCTACGTTTTTGCGACGGTCGTAAAGCAGCCCGGTTTCAAATTGAGATAGGTCGGGCCGTCAGGTGGTTCATGAAAATTTTACATCTCGGCCTGATGGCGGACCGGCCTTTAAGGTGATTATAAAATGTAGTCTAATGAAAAAAGGCACGTTAGGATTTTAGTATACTTAGATGTTTAAAAATCTAATAAACTTTGATTTGTTACTTTTGCGTTCACTCATAATCATTATGGTAATGACCACCGATGTAGTTTATAAATATTTAAGTAGGTACGGCTACCACCAATTTCACAGATTCATTCGATAGCACGGGTGGAAATGAGTTTATTCTAGTTATTTATATCAGACTGATATTAATATGCAAAGACATAAAATTTCACGTAATAAAGGAGGGCGTCGTATTTTGTGTCGGAATAAAAAAGTTCAATTTTATTTCCTTTCTACTATGTTATATCCTGCTATAGGTACAGTCGACTTCATGAATATGTGTAAGTAAATCTTTTCACCCTATTTGCTACGAGAATGTACACATATTTTTTATGAACTCAACTGTACGCAGTGTAATCTAGAAACAGCTTAAAAATATATTTTTCGTTGGTTCGTTACTATACAGGTTGTAAACGGACCCTAGCACTAAGGTTTATGAAAATCTCTCTCGCATAAAGGTCCGTAGCATGGTAGATAGCTATTATGTATTTTACTTTTACTATCTAGTCTAACTTCCAACTATACTATGCAAGTCATAAAGAAGAAAGTAATAAACTCCCGTACATCTCAGACTGACCTAAATAATTTATACCGGCTTGCTTCAAAAAATGCAATGAATAAATAAAAAGAAGGCCACGGGCGGGGTCACCAACAAAGGCGGGAATAACAAGCAAGTTTTCACCCTTGAGACAAAAGGAAACTCTTCGGCTAACGATGTACCTGGCACAAGGGGACGCAGTGCCGCTTTAGGGCATTAATTTTCTAAAAAATGTCTTAGAATTTTAGAATAATCCGTTTATCGGAAAAATTACAAAGAAGACATATTCATATCTGAAATCCAATTTAATTAAGAGATATTAGAAATGACTTCTACGGAACTTGTGCACGAGAACTCCGGATAAATTAAAATTATACTTATTTTGTGTAAAATCCGGAGACACATAGGATTTATTGTGAAGGCAATAAATAGCCGTAGTTCAATAATCTTTGTACAAACGTAAGTACAGAAATTGACTGAGATTGTCATTTTAAAGTCTAAACTAAAGATCCAAGAGTAACAAGACATTTTTAAACCTTAAGTGTTTTATAGTATGTAGGACTGTAGGTAGGTGTTATACTTACCTAAGTATAAGTATTTAACACTTGACAAACTATTAAAATACTTAGGTACCGAGGTTAGTTTCATAAAACCAACTTCAAAGCAAACTCTAAACATCTTTAACACAAAGTATTTAAACATGCACGTTACTTCGCTAACAAGCAGAACTTCAGGTCATCTATGTCGTTGGGAAGCCAATTCGAACTTTCATTTTGATATCGAAATGATTTAATTTTGTTATCACTCGCCCGCATTTGCTTGTACAGTCAGCATCAAAAGTAGCGGTACAAATAACGATTCAGAAATAACTACCATTCTGTAACCGCTAAACAAAAATACTTAAATGTTTATCGTACCACCGTACAAACCACCCGCCCCGGCTGGGCCCGGCTTTACACTAAATGCACTTGCAGCAATGGGTATACATAATAGTTTATTATGCTCAAGAGATATATTACATATACCATTGCCAACTGTTTTGTAGACCATTGGATCATTTCACCATAAGTACGTTGTGTTATTATAATTATTATATCTCAAACGAATTGGGCAGCATTTTAGATTAAACCCCGTAGTAGCTTTATTTTCTGATTTCATTATCAAATATCGTCATAAATTTGGGGATTTATATAAATATTCTCGAAAATAACACAACAACGACATAAATAACAATCAATTTACACAAAACCTTCATAAACTTTTTAAACCATTCTCGAGAATCACTCTATTCGTCCGTTCGTTCAGTAGACGGGAGACTAAATAGATAGTTTTATGAAATGCAAGATGTATTATTGTTGCGAGCGAGACACACGGGTGGATGGATACCAAAATGGTATAATTTTTCCATCAAAATGTTAGTTTAAATAGGCCCTTAGTAACTGATGGTGGAAACTTCACCGGTCACCCGAGGCTCTGGTTGGCGAAGGTCCAAAGCTATGTTTTTACACGAACTAACGGAACGTCTGTGTCTATTACTTATGCGAAACTGCAACTTATGGTCTAAGAGTTTCGCAGTTTGAAAATTTATGGATCTTCATTAAGGGATTTTTTAAGGTAAGCACATCCTTTGAAATGTAATTAAAATAGGTAGTGATCTGATATGAATGTAAATTATGACAGGTACGCCTTGCAAAAAGAGTAGATATTAAAGATATTAAAAAGTGGCAACATCGTAGTTTCTTCCCATTTGTTTTTGTCACACTCATTGATTTCACTTGAAACAGACACCACTACGCTGGTTGCCACTTTTTGATTTCTACACTTTTTTGCCAGACTGTACATCCATCATTGTGATGTGTACCTATACCTACAGTGTTTTCTTTATTTCTTTCATGTCTTACGCCGTTTCTTGCGTGGGCGACGGTCGCGCGACCGTCGCCGTCGCGTCTCATACTTCCGTCGCCCACGCAAGCCACGGCGTTAGGCTAGGCTATTTATAATACGAATATAAAAGTAAAATACAAAACCACTTACAATAGTACATTTCGTTATAAGTGCGAGAAGTTTCTCGCACTTGTGACGAACGACGTTTTTAATACAGTTGCGAAAAAAGACTACTATAACGAAATAAAACAATAAACAATCCGAACTCCCAATTTTCGCAGTGACATTGACGCATTTTTTGACAATTCAAGCTTTGAAGCTTTTAAACGCGTTCATATTTTCGATTTTGTTATCCATCCAACACAATTTATTTATTTCATTGTGTGCCATAAAAAACATAAACATTTACGATTTGGGACGATTGTTTAATACATACCTACATTTTAATTCAATCGACCATTTATGCCTCGAAGTATTGCAAATAACATAAAATTATTATGACAAATCGCGTAACATATTAGGGTTTTTGAACGTGCTTACATTAAGTTGGTAACATTGGTAAGACGCCACTACTTTAAGGGTGCGCGCACACGGGCGACAAAGTTGCTCGGCGACTTTCGTATTTGTATGAAAAGTTGCGTCGCCTCGTGTGCGCACCTTCATACTAGCCCATAGACCGAGCGACTGAGACAAAACAGTTTTGTCTCCCGTCTCTGGGGGCCCTAAATGACAGACAACGCGTATCGTTCCATTTCACGTTCTGTTTACACGACTCATTATGAGCCACTTTTTCAAATTATAAACCATTTTATAAATTATGTTTAGTATGACTAAAAATAAACAATTACATAATGAAATATCAATGTTTTAAACATTAATCACTTAATAGTATGTAACATATAGTTTTATTCCGTCTTAGTAAAATATACTAATATTAAAACAGCTCGGTAAGTAGTCGTAAAATGGAACGCATACTTTTTACGCACTAGTGCGTAAAATACAACTTCTCGCACGCTAAACAGCCAAAAAACGGGCACTTTTTAACCGACTTCAAAAAAGGAGGAGGTTCTCAATTCGACTGAATGTTTTTTTTTTTTTTGTATGTATGTTCCTCGATATCTCCGAGAATTGTGGACCGATTTTCAAAATTTTTTTTTTGCTCGAACGGGTATAACCCCGAGATGGTCCCATTGGCACCAAGTCAAGGTCTGATGATGGGATCCTGGAGAAATCGAGGGAACTCTTCAAATGTTATAGGCACATGTAATGTTTTTAGTGTATTTTTCAAAGGTAAACCAGTATTTACGCCTGATGGTAATAATTTTATGTGGCTGAGCTGATGATGGAAGGTCAACTCCTCAATGGTTAGGAGTTAAAGGATAATTCTTTCACTAGTGTACATGTATTCGGACTGATACGTATAATATCAATAGGAACCACTAAAAATCAACAAATAAATAATCTTTTCAACAAAAAATAAAACCGCCTCCAAAAATAAGCGCGTTACAAAACACGGAGAAACTAAAAAGCAAAAAATAATAAACCTTTGAATTCAGATTTCTTATCGTATTTCAATAATCTAAACATCCAAATTATAAACAAATCAATTATTTTTGGAGTCGGTGCCAGCCTGCGTATGGTTGGGTGGGGCAAACAGGCAATAGCAAGGCGACGAACAGGTCTGGTACCGACTGCAAAAATAATTGATTTGTTTATAATTTGGATGTTTAGATTATTGCAATACGATAAGAAATCTGAATTCAAAGGTTTATTATTTTTTGCTTTTTAGTTTCTCCGTGTTTTGTAACGCGCTTATTTTTGAAGGCGGTTTTATTTTTTGTTAAAAAGTTTATTTGAGAGACTGTATTAAAAAATAACAAAAAAACCGGCCATGTGCGAGTCGGACTCGCCCATCGAGGGTTCCGTATTCCGTACATGGTAACAACATAAGAGTTTATTGAACAGTATGGTACTTATATTAATTATAGAGTTATCAGTCAAGATTTTCGAATGCAGCGCCATCTATTATTAAGTTACGACAACTTTTATGCGATTTTCCATGCCTGAAGGTTCCTTATAGAACATAAAGGGTCCCTTTAGACATGGAATGCCACATATATAAATAGGTTTTGATGTTTTCATTCACAAACCAGCACCCTAAATAACTATTTCAACACGAATTTTTTTGCAAAATAGATGACATTTTTAAAATTTAACAACACATAAATATAATTAACCATAGAATGTCGTTCGCTAGTTTGCAGGTGGTACAGCGACATCTATCGAAAACTTGTACATCAATAAAACTGACCAGAGTAGTCATTGGGTTGGTAAGAAAGTAATGAGCGATCGATTGAATTCCACATAAAATTTTTGAGAGAGTTCTAGAATCTTCTATGGTCGAAAGTATATAAAGGGCGAGTCGCACAGTTTCTCGTCAGTCATTCACTAGCTGTCGCCGAGCTAATATAAGGAAGAAAATGGACGAATTAAAAGTGCATGTAAGGCATTGCTTACTATATGAATTTCAGTCTGGCCATTCAGCCGCCGAAGCAGTGCGTAATATATGTCAGCGTGTTGCTCCTGAAGTTGTGTCTGAGGCCACGGCGAAATGATGGTTCCAGTGGTTTCGTAGTGGCGACTTTTCATTATCAGATCAACCTAAGTCTGGTCGACCGGTGAAGATTGATGTAGCCAAATTAAAAACCTTAATTGAAGGAGAACCGAGGCTAACGAGTCGTACTCTTGCTACCGAGTTAGGCTGCTCTCATGTCACCATAGAAACACATTTACACGAGTTGGGAAAAAACTACAAATACAGTGTTTGGATACCGCACGAACTTGATAGAGATCAACTAAACCGCCGTGCCGATATCTGCATACAACTTCTGTCTTTTCGCCGCACATTCAACTGGTTGGACCATCTTATCACTGGAGATGAAAAATGGGTCATATATATAAATCACACACGCAAACGTCAGTGGCTAGCTCCAAACGAAAAAGGAATAGAGGCACCAAAAACAGAGCCTCACCCGAAAAAAAGTTATGCTGTCCGTTTGGTGGGATATTCATGGTATTATTCACTGGGAACTCCTACCAAGTGGAATGACTGTTACCGCATCAGTATACTGTAATCAGCTTGAAAATTTAAACCAAAAAATCTGTCAGAATCATCCACAGCATGCTAAAGTTTTTTCTTACACGACAATGCTCGCCCACACATTGCAAAAGTGACTCGGCTAAAGCTATTGGAGCTAGGTTGGAAAGTGATACCTCATCCACCGTACTCTCCAGACTTGGCACCTACGGATTACGCATTGTTCAGATCGCTAAGCAATGCCTTGAATGAAAAAAAGTTCGATGATCAAGCCCATCTACGACAGTACATAGCTGAGTTTTTTGAATCTAAACCTAAGAACTTCTTCGCCGATGCTATTCATTCTTTACCAGAACGATGGAGACAAGTAGTAGATAACGAAGGCCGTTATATTTTTGATAAATGATTAAAATAATAAATTAAATAAAAATTACAATATTGGTTATGATTCGCTCATTACTTTCTTACCAACCCAATACTTTGCAGGGGTAACAGTGACATCTAGCGAACAACTTGCACTACTGCATATAATTGTTTTTCACGCCCTCTATCTTTTACTTTCCCAAACCTATTCTAAGTACATCGGATTTACTATTTCCTTTGACTGGAAACACGGTTATTTTTGCTCAGATTTCAAAAGAAAACATAAACCTATTTAAAAATCCCGTCATAAATACGTGGCGCTCCATGTCTAAAGGAACCTTGGAAAGTTACATAAAAATTTGTCCAAATTTGTCGTCCAAATAGATAGCGCTGCATTTGAATATCTTGACTGATAACTCTATACCATATACTATTCAATGTACTCTATGGTAGGGCACAGCACAGCGAATATCATCTCGCTCTAATCTAGACCAGAATCTAACTGGGGAAGTACCTCCGCTTTACAGAAGACCGAAGCCAAATAGCACTAGAAGGGTCTACTCATAGTATTGTGTTCCTGCCGGTGAGTAAGGCTGCCAGAGTTCAACGAGGGTGCTGTGTGCTGACGAGGGGAGGACCTACGGAACTAATTAGTACTGTCTATTGTCCTTTGAGTCGGCAACGCACATGTGCCACCCCTTGAGTTCGACTTAAACAAAAAAATTAAATCAAAATCGATTGATTCGTTCGGGATCTATGACGCCACAGACAGACAGACATGTCAAGCTTCAAATTTATTATTATTATTATACCACTCCGTCGTTTTTGCGTCGGGGGTTAAGAACAAGAAACTTCCTTCAAAACTATAATAAAACACAACTTTCAATAAAAATTTCCATACAAAAAAGTCCTGAGCGTCTTCAAATACGTGATAGCAAAGTTTACTAATTTCGTACTTTCATGGCTGCGTATATCTCAAACGATAAGAGATAGAGCAAAATAGACTTCAGATTTGGGATTTCGGCGGCACAAATTTTATATTTTCGTATATATAGACCTTTTTTTAGACCGATTTGGACAACATTTTGGACAGTCAACTTATACACGGTCTTAAGCGCCTCCTTTTTAGAAGGAACAAGTCATTTTTGAAAATAATCGATATTTTGAACGATTTCTAAAAAAAAATGAATTTCTTTCTACCTGCCAAACGCGCACACAAAATTTTAATACATTTAGTAACTACTTGCAGCGGCAGTGACAGAAATTCTTAATTTGAGTTTTTGTCACTTAAGTCCGAATTATGCTTAACTATAGATTTCTAATAGGTTTTTCTGTAATCTACAGGCTATATCGTGTATTTTATTGATGAAAAATATATTTGAGATACTCATAAAATGCTCTTTCATTTGATATGTAAAAGAATACAGTTTTAAAAATGTTGATTTTTAATTTACACTTTTACCACCCAAAAGTGGCCTCTATGATTAAATTAAATTTAATTAAATTACATGTCCATCTTTGGGTCACAGGTTTACAAATGTGTACCAAATTTCAAGTAAATCGGTCCAGTAGTTTCGGAGGAAATTGTCTGTGACAGACGGACAGACAGACGCGCAGATGCGCAGGTGCGTAGACACACATTTTTATTGGGTAGACATTTTGCCATTAAGTACTTAAAAATATGCAAATTGTTTAAATTAAACAAGCAATAGCAGTGTGTACCTACTGGAGGAAGGCCTAAAATTGCGTTTCCTTAAAATGGGCTATTGCTCCTAAACGTAAGGAGTTTAAACAATGATTACAATCAGGATTTACACTAATTTGCATTGTAAATGTTAATGGAATCAGTTTACGAGTTTTGTCAAAGGTATGACCGGTGCGATACGTAATTAAATCGAATAAATTTGACCTTTTTGACTTTAATAAAAAATCAATTAAGAAAGCTGATTTTGATTCACCTAGTTTTATTTATTTTTTTCTCTTTTGTGATTCGGCCTTGGCCAAGGTGCGTCTCATATGTACAGTACTGTTGGCGTAGCATCTTTACATAAAAGCTTCTATGCAGAGCTGGGGGGTGCAACTTTTTCTCTGCAACTGATTGCAGACCGATAAACGCGAATGAGATATCTATATGACTCCCACTACATTTCATTCGCGTTACTTATGCCCACTTGCACCAACTACTTAACTCAGTGTTAGTGGGCTGTTATCTGTCAAAATCCGTATAAAATGGTGGGTTAACCTCGAGGGGTTTCGTTGGTGCAAGTGGCCCTTAGCTAGGTATCGTCAAGGTCGTATCAGTAAACCTAGCATAGAACTGGCGCAACAGTAGGTATCTCGCCTTATCCCGGCATTTGCCTGGTCTCATTGGAACCTGGGGTCAACATATTTACAATATTTTAAGCCAGTTCCTCACGTTCTTAATCAAGTCGAAATAAGGCTCGACATGATGTTTCGATCCATTTCCGAGGATCTTTTTTACCTGTCGAATGCGCGGCGCGTGAACTTGAGTAACCTGATAGAGAAAATCCTATTTCCCTTTATGTGTTAACAGGCGAGAAACAGGAAGTCTATCTTGTGAGCAGGTTACTGTCAGACCGTTCCTGTTCAAACGTGCAAGATCTCAAGGAACTCGATTAATTGCCCAATTTGTCCACCTCCTTCGTTTTATTCAATATCATAGATCGTGTCAAAGAGATTCAAAGAAAAGCTTATTGACCGAAGTAGTAGAACTATCTCATTCCCGGAGTCGAAACGCAAAGCTATTCAGGTAAATGATTCTCGAAAAGCACAAATGATACTCAATAGAACCAATACCGTGCCTCAGTCGCCTTTCATTTCCATTTGCAGTCTCAGCGTTCGATCGGCTTAATCACTCACTTTTCGGTTTACCATTTCCATTCCTATGAATCTAACGGAACTGGAGTGAACAATTTAAAAGAGTAGTTAGTTTAAACCCGGAATCGAGGTACTCCAAGTATTAATTGCTTTTCGTGGCTCATTGTTATTCAGACGTGAGAGAGAGATGCAAATCGCGAAAGTTTCCAACTGCTCTACTTTTCTAATAGGGGCGCTGGAAGTTTTAAAAACAAATGCTGCATAAATATGCCCGTATAAACAGAACCAACATACGTTAATGAAAGCGCGCTCGTGATTATAAAACTGGACATTTACCTCACCCCTTTCCTCACGCGTGTCACATGCGTCGACATATGGGTTCAATTGTGATATTTGTGGTGTGAGCAATGGGCTAGCAACCTGTCATTGCAATATCATAACTTCGTTTTCTTTCATTCAATGAGCAGTTTTATGTACTTTGCTTATCCATTTCATTTTACATTTCCTTCAACTATCAATGAATTTTGATCTGTGGATCTGATGTGACGTACGTACAGTGCTCTAAATATTTTATAATTCAATTGTGTCTTTAAAATTAGGTTATTAATTAATAACCAATAACGATGATGTAAACTGGGAACACAACCTCGTATAGCTCATAATAAATTGGCTTAAGGTCTTGATGACACAGCCAATAATTTTAGGGTGGATGCATACCCTACGATTTGTAATTTTATTAGGTAAATAAAATTTATATTTAAAAGATGAGATGATACTAAAAAGTGATATTTAAAAAAAATACGTTGAGACTGACTGTGATATGTATAAAGATTCAAATCTGCTTGAAGCACCAATAATAATTACATAATAGATAGTTGCATGCATATGAAAGATGTAGAGTTAGTTTAAGCTTGCATTTATAAGGTTCTTTCATCCTGTTTTCACGTCATTATAATATTCAGTCAGTCCATTTACATAGCATTGACGTTGACTAAATTAGAATGAGGAACACGATGGTTTCCAAGAAAATGAGATCGAAAACTATTATGTACTATAGGTATTTTACTTAGGTACTGAGTAAGAGTGAGTGAGTCCTGTTAGTGTGTATGCACCTTTACCGCGCTAGTGACGCGGCACGTTCGAACGCAACGTTAATTAGTAAAATGCGACGCGTCGCATACAGAATTGGTTTTGCGGGTGTCAGCCGTTTTCAATACGGCTAATGAGGACGTGAATATTTCGCACAGATATTATTAATAAAATAACTAGCCATGACATTTTGTAACGTTTATAAAATTTCATATTCAATATATATTTTTTTAATATTTCAGGAGAAAATGCGACGCGTCTCATCAAGAATTTGGTTTGCGGGTGTCAGCCGTTTTTAATACAGCTAATGGGGACATAAATGTTTCAGACATATATTTTTTTAATAACTACGAGTAGACATGCGTTGGCGGGTACAATAGTCATTTGTTTTACAAGGGGGCAAAGTAATTGTTTAACAGCACGTGCCAATATTGATACCCGAGCAAGCGAAAGATTCCAGTATTCTAGTGGAATCTTGAGCGTTGCGAGGGTTTCAAGGTACGTAGGTTAAACAAACTTTGCCACCGAGTGAAACACAACATTTTTCACCACAACAACACGAACAAAATACTAAGGTGAAATACCCCATAATGGACGGTGATGCCATTATGGACAAAAAAACACAAATCCTTAAAAATAAGTATCTAATATTAGTTTTTAAAAACTGACGGCTATGTACCATAAACTAGAGTTGTAGAGCTGTTTCATTTTGAAGTTTCAATTAATTCGGTTATTTCTGAAGGATTTGGCGACAAGATAAAATTCATCAGTTTACTGAAAAAATATCAAGACGAATTCTTAGTAATGTTGCTAAGAGAGTTGAGTTCATGTATAAAATAATAAAAAAATAATACTCGGTGTAAACTTGAATGCGTTTTACTTACTGCATTAAGCATGAGATAAGGTATAAAACATACTAGTTTGTTGCTCCAAAGATATAAAGAAATGGAGTTTTTTTGCGAGTGTCCATTACTGGAACCGAAAAACTGCCTACCTCCTATGATGGACAAGGAACAATTAACAAAACCAAAATTTACAAGAAACAATCCTATGTTATAATAACTCAAACTAATTGTATTTTTGGTATATAAAATTGACTCATTGAGTATCAGTTGGCTTTAAAAGTAAAATTTTAAACTTATTTCACTGTCCATAATGGGGGATCCATTACTGGAGAACTGCCGTCCATAATTGGAGAAAAAACACCTAGTTTTAATCTGTTAAGTGTGAAGAAACTAATAGGAGTATCCATTCTGCAATACGCTTGAAATGTAAAAGAAGGATAGGACATTCAAGAGTTAACACGCTTAGCGGTAGAATTTTTACATTTATGAGTGAAATATCAAAAACAGGCGAATTTTTTTCTTAAACTGTCCATGATTGGGTCCGTTACCTTAACTGTAAAACATCAAATTGAATCAATTCCATCAATGTATTCAATATTTTATGATACAAAATCGTCATTTATAAGTAAATTCTACCAGCCAGCTAAAGACATCAAGTTAAAATTCTTCACATTTGTGGATAAAATGCCATTTCGCTATCCGTTTCAGACAACTATAGTGAGTAGTTTGTAATATTTTAGAGCGCCTATTTATTTTAGTAAGCAATAAAGCATAAAAACTATTGACGTGCTGCCTATTTTTACAAGCGCTTTTTGATAAGGCAATGTATCCTCGTCTGTAATGTGCCTTCGATTTTTGCCAACTAATTTAATTTTTTAATACCTATTGAAATCCGATATAAATACTAATGGCATGACAAAACGCATTGAATTGTTCTAATATTATTAATTATTATACCTTTGTATCTCTTTTGATATTAACCTAAGCTAAGCAGCAAACTGTAATTAGCAACGTAGGTAGGGGTAGACTGGTAGGTAGGTAGGTACTAGTAACCACACTCTAACATGTGCAAAGTTCTCAACATTTAACTGCCAGGCATAAATTAACTACTCTCTCTCACAATTTCGCAAACCAGACGTATTCCTGCAAGTAGACTAACTGTGGGATAAAACCACAAAATGAAATACGATACGCTATTCAAAGAAGTTATCTCAAGAAAATTGATTATGCAGACGTAGCTTAGTCTCCCTTATGAAACAAAAACATTCTCACCCTCAAATGGAACCCCGTGAGTACAGACTACATAGCACAGACACCGCATTATGAGTAGTTTATAAAAAGCGCGTCGTCACCAGACATTATGTAATATTTTACTTATAAAATACTACAATTTAAGCAAAGAATATTAACCTTTGCTGGGACTTCAGTTTTCCGTGACCACGGCCAGTGCAACCTGGCCGACACGTGGTAAAACAACGTAAAATAATGAAATTTAATCGCGTTCGATCTTAAAGTGTTATTGAGCAAAGAAATTGATAAGTGCTTACATCATTACATATATTATAACAGTGCAGGGACAACCTTAAAATTAATTATTTATAAAATGTTCCAAACTTACACGAGTGCTGGTTGTAAATGTTGACAGACTGGATCAAGCTATTTGTGTTCCCAAACTGAATTACTAGTATTAGGTATAGGTACGAGGGGTGCCTTTTAAGTTGTGTCGTTTGGAAAAACTAAAGACAGTTTAAGTGTTAAATGGTATTTATTGTTTTTCAAAGTAGTCACCGTGATACGCAATACACTTTTTCATTCGATCGAACCAATTTTCGAAACACTTATTCCATTCTGAAGTCGGGGTCTCCAAAATGGCGGTTTTATATGCCTCAACCGCTTCTTCAGGCGTCTGGTACCGTTGACCACGAAGTTTTTGTTTGATTTTTGGAAAAGTAAAGAAATCATTAGGGCTTAAGTCTGGAAGGCGGGTGTTCCAGATTTTCGACGCTTTTCTCTTTTAAAAACGCAACTGTCTGCTGGGCGGTGTGTGAGCTCGCATTATCGTGGTGCAGTACTATACGACGCCTTGGGTTATTTTTTCGGAGCTCGCCGATAACTTCTGGCAAACAGACAGTGGTATACCAATTAGCGTTAACTGTTTTACGATCTGCTAGCACGATGGTGGCAACGTGGCCACTTTTCGCTACAAACGTGGCGACCATTTTTTTCGAAGTGCTCCGTGAGCGTATTACTTTGGTCGGTTTTAGCTCGTCTTGGAACACCCATACAGTCGACTGCTGTTTAGAATCCGGATCGTAAGCATATATCCAAGATTCGTCACCACCGACAATATCATAAACGTGTTTAGAGTTTCCTCGGTTGAATTGCCGCAGCGTTTTGCGACACCATCTAACGCGAGCCGTTTTTTGGTCTTCACTAAGTAAATGTGGTATCCAACGTGAGATCAATTTTTTTACGCCTAAGTGATCATGCAAAATTTTTTGAACACTAGTCCCTGAAATGCCTAGGGAAGCTTCTATCTCACGGTATGTCGCATGGCGATCTTAGGTGATCAGGGTCCGTACAGCATCAATGTTCTCCTGGGTTACGGCTGTTTTTGGCCGACCTTCACGATGCCTATCACTAAGACTAGAGCAACCACGTTGAAATTCCAAATACCAACGTTCCACAGTCCGGAGGCATGGTGCTTCATTATTAAAAACCGTAGTCAACTCTTCAAAGCATTGAAGACGTGTTAAACCCCTTTTGAAGTTGTAAAAAATTATCGCACGTAAATTTTCCTTCGAAATTTCCATTTTCACAACTGACTTGTAAAACTTTGAATCGACGCTATTCTAAAACGGTTCGCCCGATCTCGAGTCATCGTACTACAGAAGAACTATATTTGGTGACTTTCAGTTGATTACAATGCTCCGTCTAGTAGTTGAGGTGATCTGTACCTGTGAGCGAGCGTCTGTAAATATCGTGTCATTCAAGATGACGCGTACATTGCCTCGTATATTCATATTATTAAAGTTAGAATTTGAGAATTTTGCGCGTCTTCGCAAATGACACGAACTATACGGAGTATACGGGCCACAATCTCATGGCCCGTTATTTGAAATATTTATTTTAATAATGCGATAAAACTGTGGGGTGGAAAGTGGTTTTCTCTAAGACTCTGTGACAGGTGGAAAATTAAGCTTCGGGGGAAATTTCAGTTCGTTAAATGCACTGTGTCTGTCTCCGCTATTCTGTGTAATGCAACAAAAACACAGTACTGCGACAATATAATTAAACAACTGTGTTTGCTTTAAAGATTGAAATTCTGTAGAACTGATAATATTACGAGTTGATGATATGTATTATGTACGAGTAGGTAATATGGTGCAATTTCAATGCATGATTGAAATGTTGTGATTTACATACTAAAGTACTCTAAGTATTTAAAAAAGTACAGTCGTTATTGTGATATATTTTGGCGAAACGTAAAGTTGCGGAAATTCCATAAATGTGTGTATGTACTACACCTTATTCATTTACCTACTAATCTAATTAAAATAGATTGTAATCATAGCATAATAATCTGGACATCCCCTATAAGCAAAATGACTATAGAAAAACTTTTAATTTGAATTTAATATTTTAAATTCCAAAACAATTGCAATTCTTTGTCAACAGCAAATCCGTTTAGAAGAGCACATTGTTTCAGTAATAATCGTTATGGGTGATCGTCACGCATAACGATACGTACTCCTGGCCCCGTAACTGAATGGCATTTCTCCGACGCGAAACGAAAACGAAACGCCGCGAAAGGTAGTCTGGCTCTGTCACGCCAATACGCAAGAGCGATAGAGATAGATATCTATTTACTAGCGTTTCGTTTCGTGAGCGTTTCGTGAGCGTTTGTGCCATTCGGCTACGCACCCTGGGTACAATATCGTTATCGTAGCAAGCTATCTCTATCGCTCTTCCGTATTGGCGCGACAGAGCCAGGCTGCGTTTTGATCGGCGTCTTCAACGATTGTTATTTCGGCTAGGCCGGCAGTTGTTATGCGAAATCACCCGTTATCGCACCACTACGCTTGTTTTGATAGATATTCTATGATACTGAGCGGTACGTTGGCTAGATATGGACATGCCATGATAGTACTCTGTATAATAGATAGCTTAAATGTAATATAATATGTGAGTGTGTTTAGTAAAACGTCTCACTTTTTTTTTTGAGGTTTTACAATATTTATTAAATATTAAATTATACACAAAACCATATAAACTAGTAATACCTAAAACAAAGATGTTAGATGTAGTTAGATGCATGATAGCTATAAATATCTACTTGATTGTAATCTATAAGTAGGTACTAAATATTTTGCGTCAATAAATGACTTTTTTTATATACTACGACAAGAATTGAATATCCCCGCCAAATGATCTTTGACAATTTTTAAATAAGCAATTGTTTTCGCCCAAATAGTTGGAAATATTGGAAATAATATATTACTTCCAAAAAACATACAAATATGATAGGCCACGTCTTATTTTTATATTAAAATTGTTAAATTTGTTAAGAAACTTATCTAGTGACCTATATAAATGTAAGGTTCGTTAATTCGATTAAGTACCTACTAGTTATCTTTAGATAATGTGAAATTACGTATGTAGTTGTATTTGACAGTCCAAAATTAATCGTTAAAATATTTATTCCTGGCAGTAGGTAAGTTAGTCGTGACAGCAGTTATCAGAAGTCACGTTATCGTTCGTATACTTTAGCTTTATTTATATGTATAATATACGAGTAACTACCTAATTTTGTACCTGTATTTTTTATTAACATTGCGCAATTTAACTTATTTTTATCTTGCAGATAGGATTGCGAGCGATACTATACAGCGCGTAAACCTAATAAGGGCGATAAATTATCAATATTGTTACCAGGTGTTTTTGAGTTACTTTTGCATAATGAATTTTTGAAAAATTTCCCAGCAGCAATGTACTGTAAACGTGGTTGCGATGACAATCAATGACAACTGTCAACGAGCGGTTAACGCGAGATAGGAATTATTTTGTATGGATAAAAAAAATATTTCAATTTTAAGTAAAAGCATTTTTTATGTCCTATACTCACCACCGTTAAGAGGTTCGCCCGTATTAGGTTTACACCCTGTATAATATTTAAAAAAAAAATTTTTTTGAAACAACCCCCGACATAATGCACTGATTTTCATGAAACATGGCTAAGAACACTCCCGACTCAGCTTTCAAACCAAAAATAAACTAAATCTAAATCGGTCAATTTTCTAGGGAGCTACGATGCCACAGACAGACAAACAGACAGACACGTCAAACTTATAATATCCCGTCGTTTTTGCGACGAGGGTTAAAAAGGAAAAAATGGAAAAAAATACATCTCCGGCAATACTCGAACCTACGACCTTCTAGATTATCGTTCCAGAAATCCAAAACCCAGAATCTAATCCAGAAGGCAATAGAAGGATAAATAGAAGGACACTATATTTTTTTCCTTTAATTTACAACTAGGGAACAAATCAAATTATTTTATTGAATATTTTTTGATTTGTTCTTTTTTCAAGTAGTCACACTACTATATATAAATTATAAATTTAAATAGATATATATACACGAAAGAAAAAACGACAAGGCCCACTGGTGGCCGAGCCGAGAATCGAGCAGTCGGGTGGTCTAGTGGTAAAGACGTTAGCCGCGTAAGCTGAAGATCCGGATTCGATTCCCGGCTCGGCCACCAGTGGGCCTTGTCGTTTTTTCTTTCGTGTATGATATCTATTTCAATATATAGTGTTGTGAAACTTAATATTTTTGTGTGTACATATTAAATCAGTTTTTCTTATTTCGTGTTTTCCGACAAACATACGATATTACTGGTTATCATTATCTAGATTATATTTTCTGAGCCTTTATATTTTATGAATATTTTAATTAAATTATAAAAGCTTATGTTTTACAGTTAACTCTTTACTTGAAAACAGCGGGCTACCAGAAAAAAAAAGTAGGTACTAATAATTATATAATCGCTTCGTGCAAAATTTGTTGTAAGTACATTTTATATTAAACCAGAAATAATCCTTGTCCATTTTTGCGTAGGTTAACTTTTTTATTTAATTTTTATTCAGAGTTTATTGCACACGGCTTCTGAAATTATAATATTTGTTGCATAATATCAAATTAATACGTTCAAAATTTTATTTTCTTTATAACCATAATATAGTAGTAGTTTGTATATTTTTTCATTTACTTATTAAAAATGGTCTTATCCTTAATAGATTCACCTATACATTTCTTTCGTCCCAATGAAGAGCGGAACCCTCCATCTCGTTCCCCGTCCCGTTATCGCCTTATTAAAATAAATATTCCGCGGAGCCCTGAGTACACTAGCAAAACATCATCGCTTACGTTTCGTTAGCGTATCGTTGCTCATTCAATCGCTCTTTTGTATTTAGCCCGACAGAGCCAGACTGTGTTTCGTTCGATCGCCACGTATTGCCAACGGTTGTCATTTTGGCTAGTCCGGCTGATGTTGTACTGACTCCCTGTAAGTTCGCAACAACACTAAATCGCATTTGAAAAGGAAAGATTTTCCCCACGGCGACTCATAATGGTGATTGCCTTGGAAACACAAATTATATATGGTGTAGATTTAAAAAACGGGCGGGATAAGATTACAAAGATTTTTGGTACCGTCGGTTTTTCTGTGGCTACTAAGTTTTTCTGTACCTACGTTATAGTTTTGTCTAAAATATAATGAGATTAATTATTATTATAGAGTAGTGATTTTAGTACCTTTATTAAGTACACGCTGGATTTCATTAAATTACCTAACTTCCTGAAGTTGAGTTTCAGTTGATAAATCGCTAGGTTTACTCGTGTAGGCGCGGGTGAAATCATGAACAGTTTGTGACAAAAAGTATTTATTGATTTACAACTAGTACTTAAACGATTTAAATAAAAAGAAAATGCTTTTACAATTTAACTTTATCACATATTCTTCCGCGTAACAGTTACATTTATTTAAAAAGTTAATATAAAATGCAGTTTAAGAGAACGCTTGATCCCCGTGATGCATCTACCTAAAATAAGCGCATGAATATCGTGAGTGCCTTCGTAGGTGTTCACCGCTTCCAAGTTCATAACGTGTCTTATGATATGATATTCATCAGAGACTCCATTACCACCGAGCATATCGCGAGCGACTCTCGCAATCTCAAGAGCTTTACCGCAACTATTACGCTTTATAAGCGAAATCATTTCTGGCGCCGCCTTATCCTGATCCTTCAAACGCCCGACTTGAAGACAAGCTTGGTATCCGACAGCTATCTCTGTTAACATATCAGCCATCTTCTTTTGTACAAGCTGGTTCGCGGCGAGCGGTCGTCCAAATTGAATCCTATCTAATGTGTACTGCCGGGCGATCCGCAAACATGTCTCAGCCGCACCGAGGGCGCCCCAAGCGATCCCGTAGCGCGCGTTATTGAGACATCCGAAAGGCCCCTTCAGGCCCTCTACGTTCGGTAATAAATTCTCCTCCGGAATAACCACTTCGTCTAGCAATATCATGCCCGTTGTCGAAGCTCGCAGAGAAAATTTACCATTGATTTTAGGTGTGTCTAGACCTTTTTTGACTTGTGACCTTTCGACAATGAAACCCTTGACTTTGTTGCTATCGTCCTTTGCCCACACTATTAGGACGTCAGCGATTGGCGAGTTTGTAATCCAGGTTTTTGAACCGTTGAGTGTATATGTCTTATTTTTGGCATTATATTTGGCCCTAGTGACTAATCCTCCTGCGTCGCTGCCGTAATTAGGTTCTGTCAAGCCGAAGCATCCGACTAATTCACCCTTGGCCATTTTGGGTAAAAACTTTTGTTTCTGTTCTTCAGTGCCGTAATTATATATAGCGCCCATGGCCAAACTGCTTTGAACACTTAAAGCTGATCTATATGCTGAGTCGACAGCATCAAGCTCTCTGGTGATCAGTCCGTAGGTAACGTAGGAAACGCCAGCGCAGCCGTAGCCCTTAATCGTGCAGCCGATTACACCAAGCTCCCCCATTTCTTTGTAAATTTCTCTGTCGAAAGTTTCATTTCGGTTCGCTTCAACAACTCTTGGCAGTAGTTTTTCGTTACAGTAGGCCTTGAACGAGTCCCGAACCGCCTTTTCATCGTCGTGTAATTGTGCATCTAAATTCAGCGGATCCTCCCAGTTAAAAACTGTCTTCGCATTGTTTGAGCTTGTTGTAGACAGGGCACGAAAACTGCTCGAATTTTTACATAAGATTGATAACAAGTTCATTGTTCTTGACACTGCCATTGTAATCAACTTTAGTAGATGTTTTTCATGCACTTATTCACTATATACAAGTTCTTATTTCTCGCACATTTATAACTATCACTGATTATTTAAATTATTCACTTGTTTTTGAGGAAATTCTAACAATGGCACGTATCTTTTATGAACATAACCTCGCCAATGACCCACTGACAGCCGAACTGAACAGCAGCTATATTCACACTACGGACTCACGTCAACACAACGCCTGTTATGCGAGTTTAGCAATTCCACGAAAGTAGTGCACTTGCAAAGACAGTTATGGCCTCGGCCAAGAATATATTATTGCTTGATTTACCTGGCTTATCTTTACATTTGGTTTTTAAATACGTAATCAGTGTGATAGTGTGTGTAAATTATCTTATTTACATCATCAAGAGCTCTACCGTTGTAAATTGTTTCTATTTTAAGTTTTAAAACTTTTCCATTGAGTTTATTTTACAATGTATGTATTTAAGTTGATTTGTTGTTTACCTATATTATTCCAACATGTTTGTAACAAAGCGATTGAGATAGTATTTGATAAATTTTATAAACTGATAAGTGTTGCCGTGGTGCTTTTTCTCTCTGTGTTTGGTTTACGTTTTGATAAGGTTATAAATAACAAGTCAAACCAAAATGATGACAAGAAGACAAATGAAGTAAATTATCGAATTTTTCATCAATAAGAAAATACACAATTTACCCAGTAACATAATTTTTCCTCACCCTCACACACTAAATGTGCTATTGCAAGCAGGTGGAGCATGAGTAATAGAAAAATCGTTCTCCCAAGGGAGTTATGAAATTTCTAGTACTGTACTTAACTTTTTTACACCTATAACTCGGGGAGTATGAATATTACAAACTCGAGTCTTTAAATCGCTCCGGCAAGCCGTCGCGATTTAACTTACTCTCGTTAGTAACATTCAACTTCCTCCCCTTGTTGCACAATGTACTATAAAGTTAACTGGGGCTTAGATTAGTCATATTAAAACTAATTAAGTAGGTACACTAAATAATTATTAGATAACTAAGTAACTTAGGAATAAAGGAACAAGTGCAATTTACCAAAATAATAAACCTAGGTTACTAAATATTTTTATTTTAATTTTTGAGTACATATTCATTAAATTACTATACATCTGAAATATATATGTATTAGGTCATAAAGGAAAAAATATATTCGTATTTAAACGTGGACTCTGAAAAAACAAGCAGCACGTTGCATTTATTACGCTTCCAGTGGGCAATAAAAATATGCTGCTCTAATCCTCGGCTTATTTTGTTACATTTCTCGCCACGAGGCAAGTACGCGGGGTAGAAAAATACAAAACCACTGAGCCTTTTTTCACATTTTTTAATACGTTAATAACGTCAACGTCTCGGAAATGTATGTAAATTTTGGTTTCGGTGTGTAACCATTGGAGGAGGAAGGAGGTAAGGGGTTATGTACTTTCTCCACGCACTGTACGTCATTTTTCGTGACATTTGGGACCTTCTGTTACACTTATTATGGAACAATATCCGAATTAAGAATGTTCATGTTCACTATATTCGCAAAATTGTTAAAAAAAAATTTTTTGTTGCTTTTTATATAATAAGTTTAGTTTTTATTGATTTTTCATTATTTAACGTCAACATATATACGTATAAATAGTTTCTCAATTTTGCGTAATTCGGTTTTTATTTCAGTGCCACAGAACTCATTCCAGTTGAAAAATAGTATAAGTTGTAGAAGCTCGTTAGAACGTTAGGTAGGCAGCAGACTCTCACGAAAGTGTAGCTGTGAGAATTTTATTTTGATAAGGTTAGCTTCATCGTTACCATCATGGGCCTTTACTAGCCCCAACTCACGGTTAGTGAGCTGTCATCTGTCAAATTCCATAGAAAATGGAGGGTTAACTAGACTGTTAGAACAGTGTTTTGTCAAGATTAGCTTAGCTAGATTATTATTATAGAAAAATACTTCACGAAATATCTTCACTCCAGATACATAATATATTATAGATACTCAACAATTAATAAAAGATGAGACGTTTGTCACAGACCTGCATAATGACATAAATGTGTCTCGCATCTGCCGGCCTATCCGAAGTGACAATAATTGCGGCTACGTGCCGATCGAAACGCAGTCTGGCTCTGTCACGCCAGAGGAGCGATAGGAAGAGCAAGCTACGGTGCGCTTACGACGCGTAAGGGATTGTGACGTTGGCTAGATGACGGCAGTTTACCGCGTATTATACGGAACCAAGAATATTTTAATATTAGAACTAAAATAAATACAAAGACCAAAGCAAAGACCTAATGTCAAAACTCCAAGTGTTTGTGAACAAATGCTTGAGGCAGATCCTGCGTATCTTCTGGCCTAACTGGATCACAAACGCCCACTTATGGAGAATAACTGGACAAGCACCCGTACAAGAAGAAATACAGACGCGGAAATGGCATTGGATTGGACACATCCTCAGAAAACCTGATACCCACCTATCCAAAATGGCCCTCACCTGGAATGTACCCGGAAAGCGCAAACCATGCCGCCCTAAATCGACCTGGCGTCGTTCGGTTCAGCAGGAGCTCAGGGTGCTAGACATGGGGTGGGAGGAGGTCACTCAAACTGCCCAAGACCGGAGTAAATGGAGAAATATGATTCGAGCCCTACACCCCAGCAGAGGGTAACAGGATGTAAAGAAGAAGAGAAAATAAATACAAATTAGATGGTTTCGTATTGTGATGATTACTTACGAATAGCATAGGCTAATAAATAGATATAGGTAGTATTTTTTCAATCTTAAGTCAAACTTGCAATTCACTGATTTTTTGACTATATAATCTGTCGCTGTCGAGTTCACTAGAAGTAAACAAATGTAACTTTAGTCATCGGGTAAAGCACTTTGGATAGAAAATTTTCTGATGTTTGCTACTTTTACGAAATTATCGCCTGGTTACACTAACGATTGACAACCTGTATACAGCACGGGAAAACTATTTAAGATCTAAATATTGGCCGCCACTTGAGGTTTACGTTATACCAGTGTATTTTTGTATGTACGAGTATACTCTAGTTTAAAATACTTAAAGTTGATTCGCTCCACCAATAAAGTTGAAGTCCTAATACGGTTGTTAAACCAACTTTGGACATTGTAAAACCATTATTTTTGACATAAAATTCAACAGCACAAAAGCTAGGAACATCACAAAGCTCAGATAACGACTATTACGAACGTACTTAAATAACTTATAGATAACAATCGCACCGCGCTATTACGAGTAAATGGGTTGGCTATGTGTGCTCCGTACAATGTAGATCCTCATAATAGAGGAGGGATGAATCTTCTATAAATTATTCACTCTCTATTTGCATGACAAACGAGCAGGAAAGGTCTAAGACCTTTAATGGTGTCTTTAGAGTACCCACTCCATCCTTTAACACTACAGGACCCAACACTCTTTAATGGGCCCGTGATTTTTCCCAGTCATATGCAAATCTCTGATTAGCATACATTTTATTCGGGCTAAACGACAGCGTTCATGATGTTATAAATTTCTTTTAGTCTTAGCTTTTAGGTTGGAGTAATTAGTATGGTAACGAACTTAGACTTACTTAGAGTGTAGGTAGTCAGAATAATTACATACATATTCGTATTTGCGCTTATAAATTTTATAGCACTGTTGTTTTGAAAACAACAGTACCTACTATTAAGAATGTTTAACATTGTGTTATTTTAATAATTGATAACCGAAATAACTTAAAGTGATAATGATAACATACCGGGACCGACTGCGAGTAGCATTTGCACTAAAAACACCTTTAATGCTAACTTAATATTTATTTAATATCAATACTTATTTAAATTATGGGTGAAAAACTTTTACCTACCGTACCGATACCGTTTTATGAAATGGTTTTGTAAAATGATTACCAAATTAAAGTAAATAATAGATAAATAGTGGGTAGGTAAAACAAACTCAACATTACTAGGAATATAATTATGTTGGTCTATCTGCTATTATTTTGATATTTTTACACAGAAACGACTCAATCCACAAATAATATAAAAAAATAACTTCCGTTACCATTAAAACTTTCCAATTTCTACAAAAACTGACCAAAAAGCCGAAGTAGCCGCGAAATAAATGGAATAGTCATGTTCAATGTCAGTTGCTTGTGGAACTACCGGTGCGGTGGCACATCAAAGATGCTGACTAAATTAGTGCTCAGTGTAAGCGGGTGGGTACCTAGGTTTTTACATTATGTAATGTTGTAAGTAGTATAAATTCTAAATTGAACTAATGAATACTGCAGACAGCTTAGAGTATAACAAAATAGTACATTGTGTATTAAGGGCGGATAGTGAATGAAGGATTACGAACGAGAGGCTGTTAGAAGCCCGACGCCGAATAACTCGAGTTTATAATCTTTCAGCCGCCCGTGATGTTTTTCATCACACTCGCGAAGTAATAAACAAATTTTAAACTAAATGTATTGAACTACTTACGCTGACATTTCGAAGATTCGTCCGCCATCTTGTAATTTTAACAGGTCGTGGAAGGCCCCACCCATTTATTCACTTTTACCTCCCTAGGGCTTATTACGTATCAGTATGCAGGTCCGCAATAACACCGTTTACGAGCGAGTGTAATGAAAAAAATGTTTATGAATCAGAATCAGAATCAGAATATTTATTGGTAAAAACAATTTTACATGTCAACATCTTAGAACAAGGTAGATATTATTAAATATTTACACATTATATAAGTAGTTATTATGTATCAGAAGGTACAGTGATTTTATTATTATTATTTTATACCTACTTATGTGGATCAATGAATTCCTGATATGTATTCGTCAATCGAGTAGTAAGCCATCTTTATTAAGAAAAGTTTTAATTTATTTTTGAATACTGTGTCACTGGCTGAGTTGACAACATCGATTGGAAGCGCGTTATAAATCCTAGGGCCTAGCACAGTAAGTGACTTACGAGCCTTTGAGAGTCTCCTCGTCGTATGCTATCAACACAAATTAATAAAATTTAACGAATGTCATTATCCTCCCTGCGTTATCCCTGCATTTGCCACGGCTCATGGAGCCGGAACCCAGCTCTGCTCATTGACCACAAATGCAATTATCAAACTTTACATATATTATTACTTTGTTTGATGATTTTGATCTAACTGTCGTTTCTAATATTAGAGTATCGTTCGGTTTTTTATGTCATCTTAATGTATGGTCAACCATGGTGACTTTAGGAAAATACGAGGTTACTTTGATGGTATTTGAACGAGAGGGCAACCTTCACTAAATTTCTGACATTATTCGTGATTGTATGTATGTATGTATTATTCATTATTTACTGAAACTGCTCATATAGTACCTACTGCTAGTTAGATCAATAAATATTCTTGTAAATCTGCCATAAAAAATTGCGAATTTATTTACAATATTACTTTAAAGCTAAATTTTCAAAGTCGCCCCTGCGTTTTAAAGCCACCCCGTTTGACGGTAGTTAAAGAAACGGTGCGCATCCCTTCTTTTTTTAAGTCGTGGTAATTTATACTACACGGTAGTGCCCAGTAGATGACACAAACACTTAATAATGTAAGTGACATCTATTGGGTCACAGTCGAATACTGGAGTATACTTACTTTTTTATATTATGTTAGTCAAAAACGCTTACACTGGCCCCGCACAATCGAAACTAAGGCATAATTTGATCTGCCTTAGTAATTGGGCTGCACTTAAAGCTTCTCTGAATTTCGTCTGATAATGATTAGAACACAATTTACATAAAGGAAACTATTTGTTGAACATAAGTAATAATATAGTAGCATGCAAGTTATATTTGTCAAAGCAAAATTTGGAAGTTCGTCTTACCAAAGACGATCGAGTATTATAGAGAGTTACTGTCGAAGTAAAATGTACATGTAATCACAGTGGCAAAGACTGCCATCTCTTGACACAGGCTTAAAACTTTTGAACCTCAGTTTTGATCATTTGGCCCATATATTTAGCTTAATATGTGTCAAAATGTCAGATATTAATATTAGCGCCATCTAGCCGAGCGTCCCCCAAAGGTGTAAGGCCATCTAGGCCACCGTACCTTTTTCTGTATGATACTGGGGTACGTTTTTTTCTTAGACTTTATCTGTCTATACGAAGTTACATATATCTTTGATCCCTATCAAAGAGGATCGAGTATTATAGAGAGTTACTGTCGAAGTAAAATGTGTAATCGCAGTGCACAGACTGCCATCTCTTGACACAGGATTAAAACTTTTGAACCTCAGTTTTGACAATTTGGCCCATATTCTTAGCTTGATATGTGTTAAAATGTCAATGATCTCTATAAAAAACAAACAGATACAAAAATTTGCCATAATGCGCAGCAATTTAAGATCTGACCTGATTTCCCAAAATTTCCCAGTAATTTTGCAAACGTTTTGTGAATTGCTCATCAAATGTATCAATGTATCCATGTATCCATGGTATCCATGTATCCTATTTAAGAAATTCAATTTATTTTATTTCGCGATACGTTTTTTGTTTATTTAAAACAGAATTATAAATAAATGGGTACGTAAACGGGTGACCTACTCTAATATACAACCATAACAGTCAAAATAAGTACATTAAAATTAAGTCAGGCCCATTTCCTGAAATTACTCTTCTGGGTATTTCAAAAGTGTTCATTATTAAGATTTATTGACGCCAAGGACACGGGGCGCGAATACTTGGAGCCCTAATTCGTTTGCCTGGGTCCGGGCTGTAAATTTCTTTTGAACCTGGCATTGGTTTATTTATATTTGGTCGCAGGTACATAATTGGAATATAAATTAATGAAATCAGCGTAAGAAAGGGGTCGATTTACACCCCGCCCGTGGAAATTACCCACCGCTACCCTGCACGTGGGTGGTGATAAAAGTGCAACATCCTGGCAACAGCACTGTCTTCTCACCTCGCGGTTCTAATAACACGCCGTACGATAAAAAAAATGAGCAACAAAACAAAACACTCTCAGTGAGCAGAGGTTCAGATCGATAGTATAAGTAGTTCTCGAAATATTTTTAATATTTTTTAAATTAATTCAGGAAAATGTAATAAACCAACCAACCAAGAAGAATAAGCCGCTAACCGGGCGATTTGTTTACAATTACCTAGACACGCTCTTATTCTCCAACATTGTGCGTCAAGATCATTCTGAAAACCTCGCCTGTGTAGCGACTTCCCTTGTCCGCTTATTGTACTATCAGCTGCAAAAGTGCATGGCGAATTTATCAATGAATTCATTCATAATTTCTCCATACACTTTAGCTGATGATAGTACCTACCAGTGGCGGAGCGTCGATACAACTCGATTCCCAACAGGTTCCCTAAAATTCTCTAGTATCTGTACATTCAAAACAGATGCCAAAACCCCTCCGGCTTTACCAACGAAAATTTTCACGCCCCGCCACTGGTACCTACCTGTACCTACCAGGTTAAGTAAGAGGACCGAGGCAATTGGGAATCGGGGAATCATAAATGCTTTATATAGACTTAATAAAGGCATTAGGCAATAAAATGACGAGTCTGGAAGTCTGAAGTGTTTAATTAGGATAATTAGGAGGCATTCATTTTGCTGAATTCGCTTGAGCACGCAGAGCGCTTCTCGAAAGTTCTGTTTACTTATAGCGCGTTATTGACTCACAAAGGAAAATGAGTGTAAAATGTTATTTTATTGGTTTGAGTGATTTTACTGGCATCAGTTCAAAAAATAAAATTTATCAACATGTACGTAATAAAAATAGATAGGTACGTGAACGAAAAACTCATCTAGTTTTATGGCTGCAAACATAATTGGAGAGGAATTGCCTAACAACTTTTACTAGGCGTTTAAATAATAGTTACACAGTCAGCAGCTCAAACAGCTTTGTATTGTATAGTCGCATTTTCTTGTGTTATATTCAGTACATATCTAACTCTTTCCCTGCGAAGGCTCGCTACTTATACATTATTATTACTTTGCCTCGTCTTTGATATCCTTTATTGAAATGAACGTTACCTACTTCCATGTCCTGCCTCATTACCAACTTCGATTTGAATAAAACTTCAGTTTTATACTAGTATTATGATTACCTACATAACTTACGCAAGCTTCCATTTTTAGCCTACATTGGTACGTGAAGCAATGGCCTTTCCTTGTTGTTCCCACTTGACCCTGCTGCCAACCCGCAATCTACTTTTCTAGCGTCTTCTTCTTCTAGCGTCCGCTATTGGATATGATGGAGCATTGCTCCAAATTCCAACCACACCTATTATAAAAAAAAAACTACTTTTCGGTCTGCCTGTTTCCTAAAAGGCTGCTTTATGGTGTTTATACATCGTAATTATGAAATAAGGCCAAAGATGCGGTATCTGGTTCCGTACAGTGTTTTTCTAGAAATTAACTTTAAAAATACACATAGCGACCAATTGTAGTTTAGATTTGTCATACTAAAAAGAAAACAACATTTATTAATACTGTTTAAAAGATTTTTCTATAGAAAAACATTGAAAACAAGTATTGTTTTCTATATAAAGAACTTATAAGTTAAACTGGATCATAGTTAAATTCTCATGCAACCCTAATTGAATCCACGATGGCGGGCTTATGGCAGTGAATGCGTATGATAAGTAATATAGTCGAACTATAAAAGCGTATTTTTTACTTCTTGGATCCATAGTAGAAACTATGGTGCCAATAATTTTATTGTATTGAATTATATTTATTTATTTTATTCAAAACATGTATAAATCGAGGGCGCATTTAAAATACTCCATTAAACTAATATTCTTTTAACGGTAAAATTTCCATCGCATACCTTTTTGCAGTAATGATGATGATGATGATGATGATGATTCTAATGATGGAAGTATACGAAATCCAAATTATGTTAATTGACACTAAACTTCACAAGTTCACACGCCACTTTTCGTTAAGTTACTCGTTTAGAACAGTTTTTGTTAAATATTACACACATTAAATTATTTTATAAATTTCGCATTAAAAGGGACGGCAACTGCTATTATAGAACAAAATAACCTGTATAACGGAATCTCAAATACTACTATAGCATAAATTGATACTATAATAGCGTTACTGTGTCCTCTATGTCAACAAATTAGCACAAGTCATCATTACATCACCATTATAGACCTTAAACGTCACGGATGATACTGCTATAGGCCTATTATATCACTAAATGGCTGCATAATTGCGCCAAATCGGCTCTACAGTACCAATATAGACTATTTATAGGACCATTTAGTGTGATTTAATTTGGTGTCCTCGACCACTATAGGACCAGAAATTGTTACTTGAGAGGAACTATAATAAGCACACAAAATTTCATCCCCATTGGTTCAGCCGTTTAGGAGGAGGAGGTAATTTGAATAAAACTTCAGTTTTATACTAGTATTATGATTACCTACATAACTTACGTAAACTTCCATTTTTAGCCTACGTGAAGCAATGGCCTTTCCTTGTTGTTCCCACTTGACCCTGCTGCCAACCCGCAATCTACTTTTCTAGCGTCTTCTTCTTCTAGCGTCCGCTATTGGATATGATGGAGCATTGCTCCAAATTCCAACCACACCTATTATAAAAAAAAAAAACTAATTTCGGTCTGCCTCTTTCCTGGCATGTGCCGTCTATGGTGATTCTTGGATACCACTCATTTTGTTCATATTTCCAGGTCAGACATGTTTATAGCAGTCCCACTTAAACTTCTTTATTTATTGAATAACAGTACAATTTTAATAAAATAATAAAACACTGAAATACTTACGTATACTTACAAATAAGAAAATTGTCCTAATGTCCCTGTCGTTCGGTAGAGTGCCCAGAAGGCTGGCCGCACTGCCCCTCTGGATAGCTTATCTGGAGCGTAGTTCCATGTATCTGAGGTGTTTTTTTATTTTTATTTTTTTGTGACATGTATCCAATTTATAAACTACCTGAATGTATGTTGTACACGGAAAAGTAATGGAAGCAACGCTTTATAGCGGCCAGGATTGTGTCATACAACATAAATAAGCAGTCGCCAGTCAGCGGGCTTTTTGCTTTCAACTGGAGGACAAGAACCTTCATATGACCGTGTGTCGTGCTTTAGCACTGCGTTGAATGAAGTTTAAAGTAGAATACATGGGACACAGTAAGTAAATACTTATACCTATTTAAAAAATTACTAGCTTTTGAGGGGTTGCTTTGCTCGAAAAAGAGACAAAAAGTAGCCTATGTCACTCTCCATTCCTTCAATCCACTTAAAGAATCACGTCAATTCGTCGCTCCGTTTGGCCGTGAAAGACGGACAAACAAAGAGTCACTCACACTTCCCATTTATAATATTAGTATGGAAGTATGAATTTAAATGGGAGTACCTTGTACATTTAACTATACAATGAACTACTATATGTGTATCTTTATTCCCATCACTTAACGTGCACAGAGCGCCAAGAGCAGTGAACACTAGTAACTTCTATGATTGAATCATATGGAAATCTATTCAAAGCGCGTGGCAAGACACTTGTCCATACTCTTTTGCCATACTCATTTGTGCAGGTTGGTAATACAAAAGTTGGAATATTAGCTAAATTTCTCAGGTTTTCTGGTCTGCTTCTTTTTGTTAATTCAGGAAGTTTCCAAATATATTGATTTACAATAGCTAGGTTGACCTTGTCATAGACAGGTAAGACTCTGCAATATTTGAATAGATTTTCATATTTATTTCTATACTGGAATTTTATTTTTAAAGGTACAATGGTTTTTAACAATCTTATTTGTATTTTATATATATTGTCAAGGTATGATTTAAATGTCCTACCATAACTTGACAGGCCATAACTTATGATAGAGTCTGCAAGCGACATGTAAAGCATTCTAAGTGTACTATAGGGCAACTTTGGCTTTAGTATAGATAATTTTGACAGAAGCGATCTCAGTTTGTTAGTTACATGGTTTACCTGTTGGCTCCAATTAAATTTGTTATCAATTATAAGTCCTAAATAAGTGTGATCAGTTACTATATCAAGACAGACACAATTGCAATGGGTAGTACTCGTGTGCATGCAATGATGGTCGTGTGCAATTAATAACTATCCCCCGATGATCGATTATCCATACAAAGGCCCTAATTTTCCTCCCTGTATAATTTTGAAAATGAAAAAAAGACTTTCTATTTTTTTTCATAATTTTTAAAACTTCAATAATGTCAAAAGCGAGAGCGAAAAATTTAATTAAATCGTTGATTGACTTAGTTCAAAACGTCCAGTAATAATAAGGTTTCCTATTTTGTTTTTATTAAAATATTATGAAAGCAAAATCAATTAGAACTGACAAAAATGCACCTGGCTTGGCTACGTTCACGACAATTACGCCACCTACCATGTGAACTTGAAGTGGCAATTGTCAAAAAATGACATGTAAACAAACATAATTCTATTTTAACGATTTTGCGTTAATTTTAAATAAATCGAATAACAAGAGCTACTATTTGAAGTTTAATTTAGGTAGATAGATTATAAAGACATACACCGTGTTTTTTTGTTTTCCGTTAAATTCGACACGTATAGCTAGGTTCATTATCAGGAACCAACCTTTTTTTTTTTTAAATGATCTGTGACTTCCGAGTCCAGTCCCCGCGAATGATACGGGCGGCTGAATTCAATGAACCAACCTGTATATCACTTTTAGTTAAATTCGCGAAAAAAAAATTATTCATCATTTTCATACATAATAAATGAATTTATGAGTGTGAGAGACCCTTAAGAATAACATTCAAGTTAGTGTCAAGTGATTGACGGCACATGTCAAAAGAAATAACATTAGGAATTGGTAAAGGTTGTCACACACGTGTTTAGTAATTATCTTTATTGTTTTAATAACTCGATAACCGTAAGAGTTAACACGATAGTTTCTTAGAGAAATTAATTGTATTTGATTTAAAGAACCTTCCCTTAAAGTTACGGAATTCAATAAAAACAGGTTGTAGATATAATAATAAAAATCAGTTTCCAAAGCATTACTCACGGTATAAACTTCCAACCCCAGACCACAGAAAGAGGCAATAAATTGGTGCTGGCAAGGCATAAATAAGGAATCTTGAAGAACATAGGAGTAATGGCAGAAGTTCTACGAGCGAGTGATATGGTATTCGCTAAACCTCCGTCCCGTTAATGCCATATAAAACAAGTCTAATCGTAAGTACCTAGTCATGTCCGTGGCCGCAGAAATATCCGACACGGGCCTATTCCCAGGCCAGGCCTGAATCTTTAAGCATAATCTTTTACGGTAGGAAAAATACTAACAGCGTATTGAACAATATTAGGTAAACAAAGCTTAAATATAATTTATTATAATGTTTTGTTTTGACATATCACTTGTTACGTTTTCTTTTCAGGGCAGCTATCCATTTAGTCCTTTGATCCAATTTCCAGTGTGCTCTAAGAAACGAATAGAACGTGCAACGAGTATAATTTATGCCATTATTTTTACAATTAACAACAAAACAACATTGCTGTCCCATTTCAAAGATTACAAATTGTATTATATTTTATGATTTTTGACAGCCCGTCGTCACTCCATAGTACGATCACCCAGGCAAGCGATGATTGCCAACATTACAGCCCAAAAAAATGTTATCGAATCAAAATGACATGATGATATGTAGTGATTCAATGCTCTTTGAGTTTTGATAGATGACAAACCACTTTCAGTGTCAATTTTGACCACCGCAACTGCGATCGCTTTGCTTACCCCCTCCATGCACATCGCACGAAACCAATAGATCGTTTTACGCATATAAATACGTATAACTTTGGTATCAAATATCAATTAAACCAGCAACTTAACCGGACGGACTTAACCTATTGAGTTATTGTCCTAATGTTTTACCCACCACGTACGGGCGCACAGCGCACACGAATATTTTTTATAATAATCTTGCTATGGACCAATCATAGTATAAAAACGACATGGCAATGATAATTATGTAATGTCATACATAATGGCTTTGGTGGTCGTCCGATCTTGGAAATCAGTCAACGACAGAACGTCACTCGACGACGAACTCCTTCCGCTAGTTAATATTCTAATGTAAACAAAAATGGTTCGTGATTATTTTGAAGCATCGATTCGTCATATTTATTTTTAACTATCAATTTAGTTACCTATTTATTTTCTTTTCAGGATAATTCAGTGTTTTTGTTTATACTCGCAAGCGCGGTGTGCTGTCAGTGCGCTAATATTCTTTATGTGATACCCTTTACCTCAAAGTCTCATTATATCATGTTGAGACCAATTGGTTTGGAGCTGGCCCGCAGGGGACACAATGTGACAGTGTTTACCGCCTTCAAGGAAACTGACCACGCACCAACCTATCACCAGATCATGGCTGATGACAAAAAGATCTGGGATGTATCAGGTACCTACCTATTTATTTTATTTTATTTGTCGATACGTTAACATGACATTACAGTGAGCTAATACGCCATGAAACTTAAATAACACATAACAATGTATAAAAGTAGATACCTTACCTACCCAATATAACATCACATTCACATTATACTCGATGGCCTAGCATCCTCAAGCATTCATTTCTCATAGTTTTATTACCTATTTAGTCTTAATACAATGTTAGCTATATACTATAAATAAACATGATTATATGACCATGATTTATAATGTGTATAATGTATATTGTCTGTATATTATAAACAAACTGATAACATTCAAGATATACGTTTTTTTTTAATTTCAGGAAAAATGGAAAAATTCACACCTAAACCTAACCTAACCTTAATTCACGCTACCCTAAGGCGATTGAGAATTATTGAGGGAAGGCATACATTCGCACACATCCAGCAGCCCTACGTGGCGAAGTTGGGAGCGCGATGGCCCCGGCAAGGCCAGAGGTCGCAGGTTCAAGTCCTGCCGGAGGTGTGAATTTTTCCATTTTTCCTTTAATTAAAAAAAAATGTAATACCTATCGCTCGCAGACGTTTCTGCATGATAAAAAAAAAACGCTTAAATAATAATTAGTTTAGACGTTTCTGCATGATAAAAAAAAACAAATTAAGATATACTTAAATAATAATTAGTTTACTATTGAGATATAAAAAGTGGTTGATTCGCCCACCTACACTAGTAGCTTATGTTCATGAAATATTGTGTTTATAACAACAACAACAACAACATACAATCACGCCTGTATCCCATGAAGGGGTAGGCAGAGCACATGAAACTACTCAAGTTTCAATGTGTTTATAATGCTAATTAAACTTAAATATAAAAGTAGGTACTACATATTTACAATACAAAACACGAAACTGGCAAACGAAAAGTTAAAAAGAACATTGTGGACCAATTTACCCCTGCTTACCTATTAAATTATTTCAACATACATTTCGTTTATATACAGGGTGGCCCATTCAAATCGGTCAGTATGGGAAAGTCTGAAACTATAAGACATAAATTAGGAACCATCACCGATTTTGATAAAAAGAAAAACTGCATTCATACAACATGGGGAACATTTTGAAAAAATAAACTTACACTATTTCTATTCAGATATCGTTTGTGTAGGTCTTAAGCAGTAAATATCTCTAAGAAACATAATGTCTAAAATGAATAAAATGCATTTTTTTCACATACTTTAATTTATCATAGTAGGTGTTCAAAGTGACCACCGTTACAATATTCAGCAAGTTCACTTCATCTTTACAACAGTGTACAAAAATAGCTACAACACCGTTGAAGACCTAAAAGTAGCCATAGAGTCAACTTTAACGCTGATTCACCACATGAAGATACAAAATGCAATAGTAAGATCGTTACCTAGACGTGTTGAATATTGTATTGAAAAAGACGGTGGTCACTTTGAACACCTACTATGATAAATTAAAGTATGTGAAAAAAATGCATTTTATTCATTTTAGACATTATGTTTCTTAGAGATATTTACTGCTTAAGACCTACACAAACGATATCTGAATAGAAATAGTGTAAGTTTATTTTTTCAAAACAACCTATTGATTTGGCCGACTAGGCCGACTACCGACTAGTCGGCGCTGGGGTGGCCGATTAGGGTTCGATTCCCCAGCTGGGTAATCCTGCACATGAAATTGATAGTCCTAAGTAGGACATTTTTTTTCTGATATTGAATTGTATGAATGCAGTTTTTCTTTTTATCAAAATCGGTGACAAGGTTCATAAGAACAAATCTTCGTATGTCTTATAGTTTCAGACTTTCCCATACTGACCGATTTGAATGGGCCACCCTGTATATTAAGAAATCAAATACGAGTATTGTAACGTATCTGTAACATTATCTTAAAGTTCGCACTGCGCCGGTCATTATACTCTGTACTTTTAGGTATTTAAAAAAGTAAACAAATAATTTGTACCGCAACTCCATCTGGTGGTTTTTTCGACTTATGAATTTATCTGATTGAATAGATGTTTGCGGCTGTATAAACAACCGATTTAATACGTGTTTAATAAAATAACTAGGTACCTACCTACTAACCAATTATTTTAATAAAATATGTACTATAATATAATTATAATAGTGTTTTACACAACTTTTTTAAAACGTATTGATTTATTATTATCACTCTGATAACATGTCTACTTAAAATAACATGATATGACTGTTATCAAACCAATAACTACAATAAAACAAAATTGTAGGACAAAGTCCACCAATAAACCAAATTATTTTATTGAGACATATCTTAATGATACCTGATAGAAAATACTTTTTTCAGTACAGATGGTGTTTTTTTTACGCACTAGTGCGAGAAGTGGTTCATTAAATATGCGAGGTCGAAACTTCGGAGGCTCATCTGTACTGAAAAACATCGTACGATACACGTGCGAAAAGGAAATTCGTAACTCGTGTCGATTTAAAACACTCCCTTCGGTCGTGTTTTAATTTATCGCCACTCGTTTCGAACTTCCTTTTTTACGCACTTGTATCGTAAATGTACTATTTACATAAGTGACCAATATTTAAATAGATTTTATAGTCACCACTTATATGATTATTTATGTTAATGCTTAATTTCGTATTCAGAACAACTCGCTACGCACCTGGTTAATTTTTTTGTTTAAGTAACTAAATATTAACACCATAGGTTAAAAAATCTTCACCACGTTTTAAAACTAGTAGGTAACTAGGTACTTAAATACCTATAATTGAATTAAGTACCTACGGCACAAGAACCAGTTTGGATTAAAAATATCTAACTGTATATAACTGATAAAAAGTGCGATAGGGAGTTACGAAAACGATATTATCTTAAGCGTTCGTGTATTTGGCTACGTAAGTTAGGTACTCTGAAGTCTGAACAGAAAATTATTATTATTTTTTTTTATTATGGAATGATCGGCGATTGACCCTAGTCACACCTGATGGGAAGTGAAGACAGAGTCTAAGATGGAGCTCACCGATTCAGTAATAGCCTATTCACTCTACGTTTAAAGAGACCGAGGTCGTATTACCTCTAAATAAATACCTCTAAATAAATATTGGGGACACCTTCCACAGATCAACTTAGTTCCAAAACTAAGCAAAGCTTGTACTATGGGTGCTAAGCGACGACATACATACTTAAATAGATAAATACATACTTATATACATAGAAAACATTCATGACTCTGGAACAAATATCTGTGCTCATCACACAAATAGATGCCCTTACCGGGATCCGAACCCAGGACCGCGGCTTAGCAGGCAGGGTCACTACCGACTGAGCCAGACCAGTCGTCATTTAACTTGTACACAGAAGTCTTATTTTTTCCCCTCTTTCGATTGTTTTTAAGCTGGAGCAATGTAAAATTATTTGCACAGTGGATAATATCTATAGAAGATAGAACTCATTTTTATTGTTAGTGAAATTTTCAATACAACCTAATGTGTAGTTTTAAAATGAGAATAAAATTCCGTTTTGGAAAGGTCGCGTTCGACGGAACTTTGCGGACTTTTAATTGGTTACCTATGTACTTTGTTTGCTTTTATAAATAATAATAATTTTATTTCAGAAGGAGGACGACCTAACGTCTTTACAATGGTGGACATATCCGAAGAATTATTCTATGAAAAAATCCTCTGGGGAGGAGGTTTAGCATCCACCGAGGTAGCACTCAGTTCGCAACAAATCCAAGATTTTCTAAAGCAAGATCACAAATTTGATTTAGTTATAAGCGAAATGTTTTTCCAAGAAGCCACGTATGTTTTGGCACATAAGTACAACGCTCCTTTGGCTCTGGTAACCACATTTGGAAACTGCATGAGAAACAATATTATAATGAGGAATCCTCTTCAATTGGCAACTGTTATAAATGAATTCGTTGCTATCAAAGAACCACGAAGTTTCCTTGGGAGGTTGAGGAACTTTTACTTTGCTGCTTATGAGTATTTTTGGTATAAAGTTTGGTACATACGTAAGCAAGAAGAATTGGCTAAGAAATATATAAGGAACATGCCGGAACCTGTTCCAAGTTTAGAAGAACTACAGAGGAACGCATCGCTGTTTTTAATGAACAGTCATTTCAGCTTTGACACTCCTGCTGCATATTTACCCAATTTAGTTGAAATTGGCGGAATTCATCTGACTCATAAATTTGACCCTCTTCCAAAGGTAAAGTAAAATTTTTAAAATGTCATTCAAGAAACATATTGAAATAGGAAATTAAATAACAATAACAAGTATACTGGCTCTGCTGGCTTTTTTCAAAATTGATAATTTGTTGGTACAAATATTATACCTACATGCATAATACATACATACCAAATATTATATTGTCCCATAGGAAATAGAATACGACATCATACCGTCCATCTTTTAGACGTAATTGACTAATCATTACAGCTAGTCATGGTGACCGAAGAATCAATAGGTTCAAAGGTCAATGTTATCGGTTTGGTTAAAATATTGTTTACCAAACTTCGCATGAGTTTAGTTTACTTATTTTAGGTAGAGACTTATATCTTTTTACGCAATCTATTTTTGTCGACTTCTAAAACAAAATTTTCGCCCATTTAAAGAATGATTTCTGAAATGAAAACTAGGTACTTACCTTTAATGTATATCCAATAATATCAGTATGTAAAAGGAAGAAAATTAGACTGTTTGTAATCGATTCGCTAGTCCCATATGTTGCTTTTAATATTTTCGTTATCTTTTTAACCGACTTCAAAAACGGAGGAGGTTCTCAATTCGACTGAATGTTTTTTTTTTGTTTTTTTTTTTTGTATGTATGTTACTCGATATCTCCGAGAATCGTGGATCGATTTTAAAATTTTTTTTTTGATCGAACGGGTATAACCCCGAGATGGTCCCATTGGGACCAAGTCAGGGTCTGATTCAATTCAATTCAATTCAATTCAATTCTTTATTGCTTCCATGTTGGTACATAATTATTACAGGTGGCAGATATAAAAGGTAAGGCACAACACAACATGAGACCCTGTTAGGGTATTGCAAGAAATATAAATAAAAACTATAACTAAAATATACACAAAGAATAAATTAATAAAATACATTATTGAATACATTATTGAATACATTATTGAATAGCTTATTGAGTTACTTTTGGAATTTATATAAATTAAAATAATCTTGTAAGGAATAAAAACAATTGTCAATTAAGTAATTTTTCAATTTTATAACAAACTTATTATATTTAGTCTCTTTGGTTATCTCTTTAGGCAAGTTATTGTAAATACGTATAGTTGTCATATGCGGGCTGTTACTACTCATTTGCAAGTTGCTAATAATCTTGTAAGGAATAAAAACAATTGTCAATTAAGTAATTTTTCAATTTTATAACAAACTTATTATATTTAGTCTCTTTGGTTATCTCTTTAGGCAAGTTATTGTAAATACGTATAGTTGTCATATGCGGGCTGTTACTACTCATTTGCAAGTTGCTACTCGGAATAGCTAGTCTGTCTTTATGCCGCAGATTCATGTGATAGTTGCAATGATCTTTGACTTTAGAATACAGGGATGGGTGCTTTCGCACAAATTTACAGGCTTCTAGTATATACAAAGATGGTAGAGTTAGTATACGTAATTTTTTGAAGAACGGTCTGCAACTATCTAAGGTGTTTATATTTGCGAGAATTCTAACACACTTTTTTTGAAGTATGAACAGGTCTGGAGCGTCAGTGCTGTTACCCCACAGAATAATTCCATATTGGAGCCACGAGTGAGTGAAAGCGTAAAAAGCACTCATGGCCGTTTTCAAATCGGTGGTCCTTTTGATATTTCTAAGGGCATACGTGAAACTAGAAACTTTTTTCGCAATTTTTTCTACATGTGCTTTCCAATTAATGTTCTCATCAACGGTAATACCAAGCAGACTACAATTATTTATTTGTTCAAATTCAAAATCTAAATACTTGTAATCAAGTTCTAGAGGTTCTCTCTGATAGGGTCGAAATTGAATTAGATTTGTCTTTTTTAAGTTCAATTCTAGGTTATGGTCTCCTAACCACGTTATTACGGTGTCAAGTGTGGTATTTAACTCCAAAATCGTATCATTTTCGTCCTGGCTGGATATCACAATGGACATATCATCTGCGTACATAAAACACTTAATATTATGAGTATTTAATATTTTTGGCAGATCGTTTACATAAATTAAGAATAAAATACATCCCAACACACTGCCCTGCGGATGATGGGATCTTGGAGAAATCGAGGGAACTCTTCAAATGTTATAGGCACATGTAAGGTTTTTAGTGTATTTTTCAAAGGTACACCAGTATTTACGCCTGACGGTAGTAATTTTATGTGGCTGAGCTGATGATGGAAGGTCAACTCCTCAATGGTTAGGAGTTAAAGAATAATTCTTTCACTACTGTACATATAATATCACTAGGAACCACTAAAAATCAACAAATAAATAAACTTTTTGACAAAAAATAAAACCGCCTTCAAAAATAAGCGCGTTACAAAACACGGAGAAACTAAAAAGCCAAAAATAATAAACCTTTGAATTCAATATTCGATATCGTATTGCAATAATCTAAACATCCAAATTATAAACAAATCAATTATTTTTGAAGTCGGTACCAGACCTGTTTGCCCCTCCCAACCATGCGCAGGCTGGCCCCGCCTTCAAAAATAATTGATTTGTTTATAATTTGGATGTTTAGATTATTGCAATACGATAAGAAATCTGAATTCAAAGGTTTATTATTTTTGGCTTTTTAGTTTCTCCGTGTTTTGTAACGCGCTTATTTTTGAAGGCGGTTTTATTTTTTGTTAAATAGTTTATTTCGTTCTATTGGAAAGTAATACATATATTAATTACTTAATTATTTATACATTACGACATTTATGACAGCATGTACAACATTGTCGGTCGCCACTTTGTATTAATAGATTAATCCATTACATATTCATATTTTGTAGGATTTGGCCGACATTTTGAACAAGTCAACACAAGGCGTGATCTACATGAGTTTTGGATCAAATGTCCATAGTTCAGAACTACCTGTCGACAAGAAGAAAGCCTTCCTGAACGTTTTCAGACGCCTGAAATACACTGTGTTGTGGAAATGGGAAGAAGAAAGTTTAGAGGGCAAACCTGATAATCTGATTATAAGAAAATGGCTGCCGCAAAAAGAGATCTTAGGTAAGTCAATAACATAATCTATTTTAGATTTATCACTAGAAAATTACAAGAAAAGCCAATTTACGCGAAGTTAATCGTTTTTACAGTGTTAACTGTACTTAATAAAATAATATCGTGCCTTTTTCCTATAAATAAACTAGTCGTAACTTTTCTCGCAAGCGTAGGTACCTATCGTAGGAAAGAAGTTTTTTTTTTGTCAAAAGTAAGGTTTAAAAGTTTTAAGCTTGTGTCGAGAGATGGCAGTATATGCACTGTGAATTGTGATTACACATTTTACTTTGACAGCAACTCTCTATATATAATACTTGATCCTCTTTGGCAATACATAACGACCTTCTTCGTAAAATGTAAAGATTTCGTTCCCAAAAACCATTATTTTTAGATGTCCAAAATATCCAAAATATTAATTAAAGACCTAATATTTATAAAATTGTTTACAGCTCACCCGAACGTCAAAGTATTTATATCTCACGGTGGACTGATCGGGACACAAGAAGCAGTATTCCACGGGGTTCCAATCATCGGTGTCCCCATATACGGAGACCAGTACAACAACCTTCTGCAGGCTCAGGAAGCTGGCATGGGCAGAATCCTACAGTATCATGATATCAACGAAGAAAATCTAGAAGCTGCCTTACGCGAAGTCTGCGAAAAAGACTCTTACAAAATCAAAGCCAAAGAGTTGTCAGCCAGGTTCCAAGATAGACCGTTCACAGCACTACAAACTGCTATGTACTGGATTGAGTATGTTATAAAAATAATGGTGCTGATTACATGAAGAACCCAGCGCGTAATCTTAGCTGGGTTGAGTATCACATGGTCGATGTTTTTGCGTTCTTTTTGGCGATCGCTGTAGCATTCATTTTTGTTGTTGTAAAAATCATCAAAGTCATCAAGTATTTTGTTACAAAAGAAACAACTGTCAAAAAGAAATCGAAACGCAGTTAAAATATTTGCGACGTTGCTATATAATTATATTTTTTAACTACAATAAATAGTGATACGTGTTATTGTTTTATTTAACGAGCGTAGTCAAAAAAACATTTTATTGAACGGATGATTATTGATTATTCAAAATATTTAAACGCGTGTACACGGCCTGTAGCTAAGAGTACAAATAGTTCATAGTTCATAGTTATCTCTCTCTGTCGCTCTTCCGTACATCCTCTGTATATCAGCCATCCGTTCTTGGTACGTACGTATGTAATTTTTAATATAGGAACGATGTTAAATATTAGATCTTATAATGATATGGATCGGATACTTCTGTGGGACTACTATTTAGATTAAATAAATTGGAAAATAACTTGAACGTATTTTATTGAAAAATCAAAAACTAGAATAACATAAGTCAGTTTTTACAACAAGGTATAAAAATTATCTTAGCGGCCTGTGTTCGTAGGCGGAGGTAAGCTAACCAGATTCAAAAGAGGTTCGCCACACTTCAATGTCAAAAGTATTGTTATTACGTACCTATGTGAAGACTCATCATTTTTAACAATGACATATTGCAAATACTCTAAATATTGCAATTCATATTGTATCAATAAATTATTTCTTGTGATCTCGATGAAGCGTAGCGGTAAGTGTGTGCGACTTTCGTTCTGGAGGTCGCGGGTTCGAACCCCGGCTCGGACCAATGAGTTTTTCGGAACTTATGTGCGAAATGTCATTTGATATTTGCCAGTCGCTTTTCGGTAAAGGAAAACATCGTAAGGAAACCGGACAAATTCCAATAAGGTCTAGTTCCCTTCGGCTTGGAAGGTCAGATGGCAGTCGCTGTCGTAAAACTAGTGCCTACGCCAAGTCTTGGGATTAGTTGTCAAAGCGGACTCCAGGCTCCTATGAACCGTGGCAAATGCCTGGATAAAGCAAGGAGGATGATCAATAAATTATTTCTCGTACTTATCTTAACACTCGTATTGCGCCGTCATTGTTTAGTCTTAGATACTTACTCTTAGATCTGCCTCCACTCTATCCGCCCAACGATAGGATGGCCAGCAGAACGGCGTCCAGTTGGACAACCCACATAGGCCCTCTTGACTTCCCGATCCTCACCCATCCTTATGAGATGGCCAAGCCAGCGGAGACGATGTGCCTTGATCTCACCTATTATATTCGGTCCAGCTATTAGATGGCACACGATGGCAGCTCTTTTCACGGTCTTAATAGATAACATTACTAACGCCGTGTCTTGCGTGGGCGACGGTCGCGCGACCGTCGCCGTCGCGTCTCATCGCATCGTCTACTTTCCATATCGATAAGGCTTGATTTCGTATGCGTCGCATCGCCGTCGCGCGACCATCGCGCGACCGTCGCCCACACAAGCCACGGCGTTAAATAATAATTATTGGTGAATATGAAATACTTGCAAGTGTTATACTATGTGTCGGAATAAATATGGTACTACGCTATTATTACACCCGATTAAGATCATATATAAGTAAGAGATATTTTTGAATAAGATGTGTAAACTCATATTCTTACATTTGACCGTTTGTCAAAACCTACGAAGCTACATAGACATTTCGGCCGCAAAAGCCCTTAAACCAGCCTTGTCGGTACTGCGTCCACTGGATATAATTAGACAAACATTGGCACAAAACGTCGACGTTTGCATAGGCACCTTTGTCCAAGTGCTCGCTACGTCAGACTTATGAATTCGAAATGTGCAGGCCTTGAAACTACGGACCCCTTGCAGACTGGTACAGTCGGAACCAAAAGTAGATCACACAACGCTATCAGAGTTTAGACTACTAACTACTACTAACTACTACTAGAAGTAACTACCATTCTGTAACAGCTAATCAAGAACGATTTAATGGGCTGACAAAGCCCATACAAAAAAGCGTACCCCTGAAATGTATGGACATTTTAGGCTTAAAACTAAAAGGCGCTGTTTGCAGCCTGGAATTGACCAAAATCATATTTTCCCCAAATATTTTTGCGTGTTTTTATTTTTTATAAGAATAAATGACATAATTTTAGAACCATGACATAGACATAGACATTTTATTAATAATATTATAAATATTACACGTTCATCAATAAAATTATTTAACAGCAATTAAATTTGATTAACACAATTTCAGTCTAATTATAATTTCTAATATTTAATTGAAAGATGCATTCATTGATTATATTTAATACATAAGTATGATATGTCATTTAGATTTGTTAATTTGATTTTATACATTATTATTATTTTATACTTAGATATAGTTTGCATGTACCTAACGAAACTCAGATACAAAATTGTAATTGGTTCCCCGCGATACAGGTGTAACCTAGTGCGGGGGCCTCTCATTGACGGTAGTTAAAGAAACGGTGCGCATCCCTTCTTTTTTTAAGTCGTGGTAATTTATACTACACGGTAGTGCCCAGTAGATGACACAAACACTTAATAATGTAAGTGACATCTATTGGGTCACAGTCGAATACTGGAGCATACTTACTTTTTTATATTATGTTAGTCAAAAACGCTTACACTGGCCCCGCACAATCGAAACTAAGGCATAATTTGATCTGCCTTAGTAATTGGGTTGCACTTAAAGCTTCTCTGAATTTCGCCTGATAATGATTAGAACACAATTTACATAAAGGAAACTATTTGTTGAACATAAGTAATAATATAGTAGCATGCAAGTTATATTTGTCAAAGCAAAATTTGGAAGTTCGTCTTACCAAAGACGATCGAGTATTATAGAGAGTTACTGTCGAAGTAAAATGTACATGTAATCACAGTGGCATAGACTGCCATCTCTTGACACAGGCTTAAAACTTTTGAACCTCAGTTTTGATAATTTGGGCCATATATTTAGCTTGATATGTGTCAAAATGTCAGATATTAATATTAGCGCCATCTAGCCGAGCGTCCCCCAAAGGTGTAAGGCCATCTAGGCCACCGTACCTTTTTCTGCATGATACTGGGGTACGTTTTTTTTTAGACTTTATCTGTCTATACGAAGTTACATAATATGTCTTTGATACCTATCAAAGAGGACCGAGTATTATAGAGAGTTACTGTCGAAGTAAAATGTGTAATCGCAGTGCACAGACTGCCATCTCTTGACACAGGCTTAAAACTTTTGAACCTCAGTTTTGACAATTTGGCCCATATTCTTAGCTTGATATGTTTTAAAATGTCAATGATCTCTATGATATAAAAAAAACAAACTGATACAAAAAACTAACATGATGCGCAGCAATTTAAGATCTGACCTGATTTCCCAAAATTTCCCAGTAATTTTGCAAACGTTTTGTGAATTCCTCATCAAATGTATCAATGTATCCATGTATGTACCTATTTAAGAAATTCACTTTATTTTAAAACCGAAATAAATTACACATATGAAAGAAAAAGTGACCAAGTCCTCTGGTGCCTGAGGCTGGAATCGAACCAGCGTACTTTCCAATCGCGGGAAATGCCTCTTAATCCGCTCGGCCACCCACTTTATTTTATTTCGCGATACGTTTTTTGTTTATTTTAAACAGAGTTATAAATAAATGGGTACGTAAACGGGTGACCTACTCTAATATACAACCATAACAGTCAAAATAAGTACATTAAAATTAAGTCAGGCCCATTTCCTGAAATTACTCTTCTGGGTATTTCAAAAGTGTTCATTATTAAGATTTATTGACGCCAAGGACACGGGGCGCGAATACTTGGAGCCCTAATTCGTTTGCCTGGGTCCGGGCTGTAAATTTCTTTTGAACCTGGCATTGGTTTATTTATATTTGGTCGCAGGTACATAATTGGAATATAAATTAATGAAATCAGCGTAAGAAAGGGGTCGATTTACACCCCGCCCATGGAAATTACCCACCGCTACCCTGCACGTGGGTGGTGATAAAAGTGCAACATCCTGGCAACAGCACTGTCTTCTCACCTCGCGGTTCTAATAACACGCCGTACGATAAAAAAAATGAGCAACAAAACAAAACACTCTCAGTGAGCAGAGGTTCAGATCGATAGTATAAGTAGTTCTCGAAATATTTTTAATATTTTTTTCTCAAACATGCAATGAAATATTGTCTTTACGTTCCTTAAAATGGACTGGGAAGTATCGCTTTTTGGGCGCAACAACTCGAGAGGACTGTAAAGGGATTTCATATTATTTTTTAGGCCTAGGCCTGCAAAGTAACTTTTTTTTATAAAATATTGTCGTTTAGAGCATTTTTTTTTTATTTCATTGTATGTTTGAGAAAAGCACTATACATGCCTCGGCGTGAAAACGGATTCCCGGCCTCGTATCCCTATCCGGCCTCGCTCGCACGCTCGCTCGGCCGTATATACCCACTTGGCCGGAAATCCTCATTTTCCCGGCCTCTGATGTAATGTACTATTAAATTAATTCAGGAAAATGTAATAAACCAACCAACCAAGAAGAATAAGCCGCTAACCGGGCGATTTGTTTACAATTACCTAGACACGCTCTTATTCTCCAACATTGTGCGTCAAGATCATTCTGAAAACCTCGCCTGTGTAGCGACTTCCCTTGTCCGCTTATTGTACTATCAGCTGCAAAAGTGCATGGCGAATTTATCAATGAATTCATTCATAATTTCTCCATACACTTTAGCTGATGATAGTACCTACCAGTGGCGGAGCGTCGATACAACTCGATTCCCAACGGGTTCCCTAAAATTCTCTAGTATCTGTACATTCAAAACAGATGCCAAAACCCCTCCGGCTTTACCAACGAACATTTTCACGCCCCGCCACTGGTACCTACCTGTACCTACCAGGTTAAGTAAGAGGACCGAGGCAATTGGGAATCGGGGAATCATAAATGCTTTATATAGACCTAATTAAAGGCATTAGGCAATAAAATGACGAGTCTGGAAGTTTGAAGTGTTTAATTAGGATAATTAGGAGGCATTCATTTTGCTGAATTCGCTTGAGCACGCAGAGCGCTTCTCGAAAGTTCTCTTTATAGCGCGTTATTGACTCACAAAGGAAAATGAGTGGAAAACGTTATTTTATTGGTTTGAGTGATTTTACTGGTATCAGTTCAAAAAATAAAATGTACGTAATAAAAATAGATAGGTACGTGAACGTCGTGAACGTAAAACTCATCTAGTTTTATGGCTGCAAACATAATTGGAGAGGAATTGCCTAACAACTTTTACTAGGCGTTTAAATAATAGTTACACAGTCAGCAGCTCAAACAGCTTTGTATTGTATAGTCGCATTTTCTTGTGTTATATTCAGTACATATCTAACTCTTTCCCTGCGAAGGCTCGCTACTTATACATTATTATTACTTTGCCTCGTCTTCGATATCCTTTATTGAAATGAACGTTACTTACTTCCATGTCCTGCCTCATTACCAACTTCGATTTGAATAAAACTTCAGTTTTATACTAGTATTATGATTACCTACATAACTTACGCAAGCTTCCATTTTTAGCCTACATTGGTACGTGAAGCAATGGCCTTTCCTTGTTGTGCCCACTTGACCCTGCTGCCAACCCGCAATCTACTTTTCTAGCGTCTTCTTCTTCTAGCGTCCGCTATTGGATATGATGGAGCATTGCGTCGTTGCGCTTTCCAAACCTTACATGTGCATTTTTATGATTTTGTTTTTATTTGCTATTTGTCAATATTTTTAAAAGCCGCATCTAATACAAAAACAAACAAGTTCAAAATCGAAACAGAGGCGAAGATCACAATTTTAGTATGTGATATGATCAATAAAAAAAGTATACAAGTGTATACAAAACACTTAACAATGTTTTTAAATCCAGTCAATTAACACATATCAGTATTGGTTTGCACTTGTCACATTTTTGTTTTTATTGCATTCTGGCGGTAGATTGAGTTAGCGAAGGGTTATCGAAGTGTAAAATTTGAAATAAATTGTGATAGTGTGATTTTTCTGGTAAGTTTATACTTTATTAGTAGCTAAAACAATTATATCGTCACTACTTTTAAAAAATCCCGTATCTCACGCTGTTCCTCAAAGTAAAACGCAATAAGTCTATATGCATTCCATACATACTTACTACAATGTTCGTTTCATTGACAGACGAAGATACAAGGTTTTTTAAAAGTAGTGACGATATACACTTGGTAATGAGGGTCTTTAAAGATGTATGTATTTTTTCGACATTTTTATAAGTTTACAACTGTTTCGATGTTTGTTGCATTCCTAGAACGGAAAATATATTTCATTTGTTTATTTTATATTCAAAAAGGCTCGTTCTTTCTAGTTAACGCAGTATACAAATGTCTTCTATCAAGTATACACCTAATATGTATGTATATTAGGGTGTTTCATTTTTCCAAAATTTTGATTTATCTTTGACTTCGCTTTTAGCCCATATACCAAAAATCAGGGAAATCGGACAATATTTAGAGGTCGCACACTGTGGCAACTTTTGTCTGAAGAAGTTAGTATGGGCGCAGCGCAGGAAAGGCTAGAAACAAAACTTATGTAACTTTTTGTAGTAGGTGGTTTAAAAGTGATTTTAATGAAAAGTTTTTATATTGAAGCAAGTTCTTTTAAAAAAATTACTAGTTGACGTGGCATTTAGTTTCTAGGCAAGGTTCCTTATGGTATTTTTTTGGGCGCTCGACTTCCTTCTAAGGAACAAGTTTTTTTGGTTTTTTGTCCTGTTTGGTTTGGCATGAAGCAGTGGTCTCTCGGCCCTCTCGGGGCACTGATAACAGGATAGGTGGATGATATCAAGCGGCACATTGGCTATCACCAGGTCCGCCATGGACCGGCTCGGCAAAATATGGAGAATCTTCATCACAAATGCCACTAAAATGCGACTTGTCAGGGCATTAGTATCTCCCAATTTTCCCATATTTCTTTACGGTTCTGAGACGTGGACTTCAAGGGAAAAGAAGATAGATTTCCTAGAAATGTGGTGCTGCAGAAGAAAGCTAAGAGTATCCTGGACAAGGTTCAGATGCGATGGACCAGCCAAGTCAAGGCTACACTTAGTGGCCCACTCTACGAATGCGTAAGGAATGTCGATGCATTGTTAAGCTTGCTACCACCCCTGATGTGACGACCACGACCACTCTGCCAAGAGTGTGATGACAAAGAAGAAAACAAGATCGTTCTTTGACTTAAGTATATTGACCGTACTTACCTTTTTGATTTTTGTCTTCGAACTATTTAATGTCCAGGATGTTAGCGATTATTGTAGCCCTGACACCAGACTTGGTCGATAGTCTAACAATAGTCTATCATACCGCAAAGAAGAATAAGTATAGGTACCTATATATTTAATAATAAAAATAAGTTTTTGGAAAAACAAAAAAAATATCAAATGTTATTCTGATTAATAGCCACTTTGCCTACTTTAGTAGGCACACAGGAAAAAGTTTGTGACTGAAAATGTTCCTCCGAGACAAGCAGCAATATCTAAAGCAGATGAAAGCCATACAAACTAATACATTGCATTTCATTCGTATTTTAATTACTGTATGATCAAATATGTTCAGAGCCAAAAGTACTAATATTTATATTTATACCCATGTAAAAAAAGTAATTGTACAATCATTGATATAATCATTGATATGTTATTGTCTGTATGTTGTAGGGGAGAGCGGGGTTCAACGTGCCGATTTTAAGAAAACGAGACATATTTCGATTTAAACTGAAAGATATACTTATACTATGTAACGTAGATCATGTAAAATTTTATGTAGTTTTTGTACCCATATGCTATTTTTAGGAAAATTTCATACAAATTATTTTATGGCCAATTTTATACGAAAAGTCAGAGGAGCACAATTTACCCCATCGTGGGGCGACTTGTGCCGGTAGTGGGGCAAGTTGTGCCGCTTCTCCTTAAAGTATGTAAAAACCGATAAATCCGTGTGCAAAGGAACAAAACAAAACAATAACTCGGAAATACAATTTAATCATCAACATGGTAACAGTCTTATAGCTTAAATTAGCATCTTATCTTGACTTTTGTACTTTATAATGAGATCAATCAGTTACACATCTATTTGACTCAATAATAAAACATAAAACTTAATACTATGTATCTACTTTTATATCTACTTTAACAAAACAAGCATTTTTTTTTGTTTTTTGATAAATATTTATCACAAACAATTCAGTTTTAAGTGAAAATCAACAAATAAACATTTTTTTTACCATTAATCAGTCAGAGTCAGAGTAGTCTGAAAAGCAATTTGGGCAAGTATAAGTCATATGAAGCTAATTCGGCCTCCTCTTCAGCATTAAACACCAACTTACGGGTGTACCCCACTGCAGGTGTTTCCCCAAGCTGTAATTTCTTTACATATCTTTGTAAAGTGGTATGACATATTTCCAGCTCACGGGCTACTGTCTTTAATTTTCTGCCGTCTTTTATAACTGCTTCAGCGGCTTTTTGAAGTAATTGCCGGGAAGTGGTACCCCTGTTAGTCTTCTTTTTGTAAACTCTCATCCTGACAACAATATAGATAATGATCAGAACTACACGGGGTTAGTTGTGCCGTAAACGGGTTCATCGTGCCGCGGCACAATGAGCCCCGGGTTATCGGCACTTTGAGCCCCTTTGGCAATACAATTAAGTATCATCAGATTTTTAGAAACACGTTGAGCACATCGTTATTATACACAAAACTCAAGCTGCTTAAATAAATCATTAACACTCTAAATAAGCGTTTGAAATAATAACTCGCAAAATGTAAAAAATAGACCAAAAAGTAAAAACACAAAAATATTTACTTACGTGACATCGAAACAGCTTGTGGCAGCGAGCTACTCAGAGCGCGGCGCTGACGCAACTAAGATGGCCGCCGACTGTGCGCGGCGGTAAAACATTTCAGGACGAAGCAACAAAATGTATCTATCTCTTTTACTCTCGGAGATATTGCCATCGGCACAACCTACCCGCGGCACGTTCAACCCCGCGTTCCCCTACCTACGCCATGAAATTAGGTAAAAGTTTTCCAACACAACTGTGATGTTAAGTTTAAGGGTAAAGAAATTATGATAGAAAGTTTATTTTATATGTCGGTGTATGAAGAATTTTGTCCAGCACTGTATAGGTAACACAATGAACACATTCCCGTTCAATTTTTTTTAGTTATACACAACGTGACAATTATTATAGGTAGTATATAATTAATTATTGTATAATTATTAAAAAAATAAAAGTAAACACCATGATTATTAATTTTATTCAAAAGTTCATATAATGTTACCCTTACCTTCAGAAAAGTCTTTAGAACATTATCTTACATGTGCACGATTTGCACATACTTAACTTTAGTGGCACAAACCAAACCAGACATGTGCACAAAAAGTAGTAAAACGAATATAACTACAAAATAGGTCACAATTATGTGTTTCGTTAAATATTATAAGTATAATTATATTTTTTTACAAATTATTAGCATAATTTTGTAGGCTTTCAGCCCGCGACGTTTCGATAAAACCGTTTTTTTCGTCTACTGAAAAGTCATGTCGACACACATGTACATTTTGGAAAGCGCAACGACGATTGCTCCAAATTCCAACCACACCTATTATAAAAAAAAAACTACTTTTCGGTCTGCCTGTTTCCTGGCATGTGCCGTCTATGGTGATTCTTGGATACCACTCATTTTGTTCATATTTCGAGGTCAGACATGTTTATAGCAGTCCCACTTAAACTTCTTTATTTATTGAATAACAGTACAATTTTAATAAAATAATAAAACACTGAAATACTTTTATACTTACGTGTACTTACAAATAAGAAAATTGTCCTAATGTCCCTGTCGTTCGGTAGAGTGCCCAGAAGGCTGGCCGCACTGACCCCTGGATAGCTTATCTGGAGCGTAGTTCCATGTATCTGAGGGTTTTTTTTTGTGACATGTATCCAATTTATAAACTACCTGCGTTTCAGTGGAACGGTGCATGCATGTTGTACACGGAAAAGTAATGGAAGCAACGCTTTATAGCGGCCAGGATTGTGTCATACAACATAAATAAGTCGCCAGTCAGCGGACTTTTTGCTTTCAACTGGAGGACAAAAACCTTCATATGACCGTTTGTCGTGCTTTAGCACTGCGTTGAATGAAGTTTAAGGTAGAATACCTAAATGGGACACAGTAAGTAAATACTTATACCTATTTAAAAAATGACTCCTCGCGTTAAAAAAAGACAAAAAGTAGCCTATGTCACTCTCCATTCCTTCAATCCACTTAAAGAATCACGTCAATTCGTCGCTCCGTTTGGCCGTGAAAGACGGACAAACAAAGAGTCACTCACACTTCCCATTTATAATATTTGTACATTTAACTATACAATGAACTACTTCCGTTCCGACCATAGACCAGTGCGAGTCAAAGTTCGTTTCAACATTAAACTTCACCGTAAACAGCTTTTTATAAGAAAGATAAGGCGCCTAAATAAAGACACATTGTTATTGAATCACGATACATTCAACTTAGAATTAAGAAATAGTTTTGACACACTCGACCAATGTTATATAGATAAGGATGCACAAAATCAATATGATGCTATTATTACCAGCATAAAAACAGCCAGCAGTAAAATTAAACCAAACAGAAAGAATAATAACAAATTGACTAAAGACACAATCAAATTAATTGAGGACCGGGAAAATACTAAAAATGACAGAAAAAAATACAATATTCTAGACACACTCGTGAAAATAGAAGTATAAGACAAGATATACGAAATTTTAACACTAAACTAGTCGAAGTAGCTTTAAGGACCCATTCATGTCTCCGAACGGCAAAACAAGGCATAAACAAGGAAAGACCTTGGATCACAAGCCTTCGAGATGCAAATGGAAAAAAATGTACTAGCAGGGACCAAATCACTGAAATTGCCACAACTTTTTATAAATCTTTATACTCTTCCGATTCATCACTTTTATTGCCCAAAAACTGTAACTCCAGTCCGAGCCCCGTCTTCCCAATAACAGACTCCGAAGTAAACGCCGCTCTCAAGAGCATGAAGTACCAAAAAAGCCCTGGAGTAGACGGCGTTACAACCGAAGCACTCAAGACGGGCAAGGTTACTTTGTTACCTCACTTAACAAAATTATTTAACTCCGTTCTTTACACTGGCAAGGTCCCTTCCAAGTTTTGTCATTCTGATATAGTACTTCTGCACAAAAAAGGAGATAAATGCGATATAAATAACTATCGTCCAATTAGCCTAACATCCCATTTGTATAAATTATTTATTAAAATAATTGAAAATAGAATTGCTCCATTGCTGGACAAACATCAGCCACCCGAACAAGCCGGATTTCGACCTAGCTTCTCAACCACTGACCATCTACACACCCTTAATCAAATAATAGAAAAGTCCAACGAGTTCAATGTCCCCCTATACCTTGCTTTTGTTGACTACAGCAAAGCTTTCGACAGCGTGAAACACTCCTCCATATTCTCCGCCATGCAGAATCAAGGTATACACCCGGCATATATTGAACTCGTTAGAACTATCTACAGTAATAGCACCGCTAGCATTAAATTGCACGCACCCGGTCCCGTATTTAGCATAGAGAAAGGCGTCAAACAGGGCGATCCGCTATCTCCGAAATTGTTCACCAGTTGTCTCCAAGAGATATTTCAGAAGCTGGCGGTCTCATGGGAGACTATGGGCATAGAAGTCGACGGCAAGAGGCTGACAAACCTGCGCTTTGCTGACGACATAGTCCTCTTCTGCAACAAATGCTGCAAGATCTTAGCACGGCAAGCCTTGAGGTAGGACTTTCAATGAACAGAGCAAAAACCCAGTTGATGACCAATCAAGCTGAGGATAGAATAGTGGTAGATGGGCAGGATATACAATACGTCAAGGAGTATGTTTACTTGGGCCAGATAGCATCCTTCGAAAACAGGCAGTCTGTCGAAATCGATAGACGTATCAAGAATGCCTGGAAGAGCTTCTGGTCCATGAAAGCGCTAATGAAGGGTGACCTTCCTCTGTGTCTTAAGCGCAAACTCCTTGACATGTGCATCCTGCCTATCATGACTTACGGGGCACAAACTTGGTCATTAACTGAGGCTCTAAAGTTGAAACTCAAGGTTTGCCAGCGAGCGATGGAGCGTAGTATATTAGGTGTTCGTAGAACTGACCGAATCAGAAACACGGAACTACGCTCCAGAACTGGAGTTGCAGATGTGGGCGTCAAGACCGCTAAGCTAAAGTGGGACTGGGCTGGACATGTCTGCCGCATGCACCCGGAAAGGTGGGCCAAAATATTTACAGACTGGGACCCGCGAAACACCATAGACGGGGCAGGCCGGGGTGCAGGCAGACCAAAAAGGAGATGGCGGGACGACCTGGACGCATTCTACCCGAAATGGTGGGAAAATGCCAACAACAGGGTCGAGTGGAGAAAGCGAGGGGAGGCCTTTGCCCAGCAGTGGGACACAAAAGAGGCTAATTAAAAAAAAAAAAAATGAACTACTATATGTGTATCTTTCCCATTACTTAACGTGCACAGAGCGCCAAGAGCAGTGAGTACTAACAACTATCAAAATAAGTACATTAAAATTAAGGGATAGTTACTATCCCCCGATGATCGATTAACCATACAAAGGCCCTAATTTTCCTCCCTGTATAATTTTGAAAATGAAAAAAAGACTTTCTATTTTTTTTTCATAATTTTTAAAACTTCAATAATGTCAAAAGCGAGAGCGAAAAATTTAATTAAATCGTTGATTGACTTAGTTCAAAACGTCCAGTAATAATAAGGTTTCCTATTTTGTTTTTATTAAAATATTATGAAAGCAAAATCAATTAGAACTGACAAAAATGCACCTGGCTTGGCTACGTTCACGACAATTACGCCACCTACCATGTGAACTTGAAGTGGCAATTGTCAAAAAATGACATGTAAACAAACATAATTATATTTTAACGATTTTGCGTTAATTTTAAATAAATCGAATAACAAGAGCTACTATTTGAAGTGTAATTTAGGTAGATAGATTATAACCGTGTTTTTTTTGTTTTCCGTTAAATTCGACACGTTTATCTAGGTTCATTATCAGGAACCAACCTGTATATCACTTTTAGTTAAATTCGCAAAAAAAAATTATTCATAATTTTCATACATAATAAATGAATTTATGAGTGTGAGAGACCCTTAAGAATAACATTCAAGTTAGTGTCAAGTGATTGACGGCACATGTCAAAAGAAATAACATTAGGAATTGGTAAAGGTTGTCACACACGTGTTTAGTAATTATCTTTATTATTGTTTTAATAACTCGATAACCGTAAGAGTTAACACGATAGTTTCTTAGAGAAATTAATTGTATTTGATTTAAAGAACCTTCCCTTAAAGTTACGGAATTCAATAAAAACAGGTTGTAGATATAATAATAAAAATCAGTTTCCAAAGCATTACTCACGGTATAAACTTCCAACCCCAGACCAGAAAGAGGCAATAAATTGGTGCTGGCAAGGCATAAATAAGGAATCTTAAAGAACATATGAGTAATGGTAGAAGTTCTACGAGCGAGTGATATGGTATTCGCTAAACCTCCGTCCCGTTAATGCCATATAAAACAAGTCTAAACGTAAGTACCTAGTCATGTCCGCGGCCACAGAAATATCCGACACGGGCCTGTTCCCAGGCCAGGCCTGAATCTTTAAGCATAATCTTTTACGGTAGAAAAAATACTAACAGCGTATTGAACAATATTAGGTAAACAAAGCTTAAATATAATTTATTATAATGTTTTGTTTTGACATATCACTTGTTACGTTTTCTTTTCAGGGTGGCTAGCCGAATGGCACAATCGCTCACGAAACGCTCACGAAACGAAGCGCTAGTAGATATCTATCTCTATCGCGCTTGCGTATTGGCGCGACAGAGCCAGCGGCGTATCGCTTTCGTTTGGCGTCGGAGAAATGCCATTCAGCTACGGGGCCAGGGTGGCTAGCCGAATGGCACAATCGCTCACGAAACGCTCACGAAACAAAGCGCTAGTAGATATCTATCTCTATCGCGCTTGCGTATTGGCGCGACAGAGCCAGCGGCGTATCGCTTTCGTTTGGCGTCGGAGAAATGCCATTCGGCTACGGGGCCAGGGCAGCTATCCATTTAGTCCTTTGATCCAATTTCCAGTGTGCTCTAAGAAACGAATAGAACGTGCAACGAGTATAATTTATGCCATTATTTTTACAATTAACAACGAAACATTATACTACTCTTTGGAAACAACATTGCTGCCCCATTTCAAACATTACAAATTGTATTATATTTTATGATTTTTGACAGCCCGTCGTCACTCCATAGTACGATCGGGTCAGGCAAGCGATGATTGCCAACATTACAGCCCAAAAAAATGTTATCGAATCAAAATGACAAGATGATATGTAGTGATTCAATGCTCTTTGAGTTTTGACAGACAAACCACTTTCAGTGTCAATTTTGACCACCGCAACTGCGATCGCTTTGCTTGCCCCCTCCATGCACTTCGCACGAAACCAATAGATCGTTTTACGCATATAAATACGTATAACTTTGGTATCAATTAAACCAGCAACTTAACCGGACGGACTTCACCTATTGAGTTATTGTCCTAATGTTACCCACCACGTACGGGCGCACAGTGCACACGAATATTTTTTATAATAATCTTGCTATGGACCAATCATAGTATAAAAACGACATAGCAACGATATGTGATGTCATACATAATGGCTTTGGTGATCGTCCGATCTTCGAAATCAGTCAACGACAGAACGTCACTCGACGAACTCCTTCCGCTAGTTAATATTCTAATGTAAACAAAAATGGTTCGTGATTATTTTGAAGCATCGTCAATTCGTCATATTTATTTTTGACTATCAATTTAGTTACCTATTTATTTTCTTTTCAGGATAATTCAGTGTTTTTGTTTATACTCTCAAGCGCGGTGTGCTGTCAGTGCGCTAATATTCTTTATGTGATACCCTTTACCTCAAAGTCTCATTATATCATGTTGAGACCAATTGGTTTGGAGCTGGCCCGCAGGGGACACAATGTGACAGTATTTACCGCCTTCAAGGAAACTGACCACGCACCAACCTATCACCAGATTATGGCTGATGACAAAAAGATCTGGGATGTATCAGGTACCTACCTATTTATTTTATTTTTTATTTATTTTATTTGTCGATACGTTAACATGACTTTACAGTGAGCTAATACGCCATGAAACTTAAATAACACATAACAATGTATAAAAGTAGATTTTACCCTTACCTACCCAATATAACATCACATTATACTCGATGGCCTAGCATCCTCAAGCATTCATTTCTCATAGTTTTATTACCTATTTAGTCTTAATACAATCTTAGCTATATACTATAAATAAACATGATTATATGACCATGATTTATAATGTGTATAATGTATATTGTCTGTATATAAACAAATTGATAACATTCAAGGCATACTTTTTTTTTAATTTCAGGAAAAATGGAAAAATTCACACCTAAACCTAACCTAACCTAAATTCACGCTACTCTAAGGCGATTGAGAATTGAGGGAAGGCATGGATAAATTCGCACACATCCAGCAGCCCTCTGGCGACGTTGGAAGCGCGATGGCCCCGGCAAGGCCAGAGGTCGCAGGTTGAAGTCCTGCCGGAGGTGTGAATTTTTCCATTTTTCCTTTAAGAGGGGGTAGAGCAGGGAGAATTTTCAGAATCTGTCAAATTACCCCATTACACACACAAACACCCTTCACTCACACTACCTCAATTTACTGTGAAAGGTCAGTGACCCTTAATTTTTTTACGGGCGTTATTTTGAGTTTGTAGTTAACTACTGACCTCCTCTGAAAAATTAAAACTGTAAAAAGGTTCGCTTATAAGAAGACAGAGATAAAATCCGTGTAATCTAGCTTTCCTCCTCTGTTCATGTCTCATGTGAATTTAATTTACTTACCTAAATATGTAGATAACGTTCCTTACTCAGTTGATTGTTTACCTAGGTGTATTTCAAATTACTTTGCACTTCATTTTGCGTTACTTTTCTACATTTAGATAAAAAATCGTCAGCCTGCCTATCTCTGCAAAACATTAATCAAAGACGCGTGTGAAGGCCGATACCTCCAGGCAGACAACTATGGTCGCGTGATAAATGATAAAACATCAGGCTGTCCCTATCGCACTATTTGTAAGTGCGATAGGGACGGCACGATGTTTTATCATTTATCGCGCGACCATGATTGCCCTGCGCAGGTCTTCAGAGGCCTGTACGGGAAGCATGGTCGCGCGATAGACGATAAAATATCAGGCCGTCCCTATCGCACTTAGAAATAGTGCGATAGGGACGGCCTGCTATTGTATCACTTATCGCGCGACCATAATTGCCTGCCTGTGCTGCGCATTACGTATATACGGGTTGTATTAAAGACTATCAGATATTTTCTTTATTCTTTTTGGTCGTTAGGTTTTTTATCATTTATTTTAATACAAAAATAAAGCATGTGTATAAAATTAAACCTAATGAATAGAGTACAGAGCTAGTAGCAGTCAAGTCAGAGACACAAAGAAAGACAAGGAATATCGACGCATATCTTATCCAATACCGATACCGCCATCGCCATCTGCATCAGACTCTTGATCTTACCCAATTTCCGAGTCTCTTCTCTTAATTTCAGTTCCTTGAGTTGAAAATGTTGAAACTCATACTTAGTATTAAATAAAACACAAATACATATAAAAATCACAATATAATTTTAAATTATGGCTTAGGCCCTGTACCAGTTGCAGTCGCCACGTCTGTAAAGCCCCTTGTAGTTTCTTTTAAATGGCTAAATACCTAGATGTCATGTCATAAACATCTGTGATGTAATTGAAAATTAAAAAACATCGCTCAAAGATAAGGTTCAAATTAGCATGGCAAAAAATACAGTGCAGTCAAAATACCATCAAAATACGAAAAAGCATATGTCAATGTCAATATCACTGCCGTATGCCGTATTTCAGGCCATAAGGGCTGTTTTCTCAAATATGAAAAAATCTCAAAAGCAGAATTTTAATAAGACTTTCTAGGAAAATTATTTTGAACTTGATATGTAGAACAATTTTTAAAAGTTGTACAAAAAAAATCTGAACTAAGTTTGTAACTATATGAAAAGCATTTTTATCTTAGATTGCATATTTTAGTATCGTAACGAATTTTCTTTCAAATAAAAAGATAATTATTAGAATAGGTTGACGGTGTCTACCGTAAACTGGGGTTACATTGACCGATTTGGGAATTTAAACTTCTCTAGTTTCTACATTTAATGGGTATTTTTACCCATTAAATGTAGGAGTAAGAGAACTATAAATTCCAAAATTGGTCAACGTAACGTAACTAAGAAAGAAAAAAATGAGACCATCAACTTTTTAAGTCTTTTCCTGCTAAAAATATAAAAAGGTAACAAAATAAGTGATATCAGGATTATTGTTTTCTGTCACGATGCCTGCACGTATCAAATGTTTCTTTTTAACCCAGTGGTTGACTGGTAGAGAAGGCCTTAAGGCATTATGTCCACCATTTGTACTTAGTGTTTTATGTGCAATAAAGAATAAATAAATAAATAAAATAATGTACGCAGAAAAAAAAGATGTGATCAAACTTAAACTGACATTGGGGTTACTTTGATACACTATATTTTTTTTAATGATAATCGAATGTAATTCCTTACAAAAGTATTTTATCTCAAGAAAAGATAAAAAAAATGGTTCGCAGAGTCAAATATTACAACTCTTTAACGCTATTTTGAGGTTACTTTGATCAAGAATAAAAATTACCATCTTCAAAAAACCAACTTTATTTGCAATTGTTTCAATATTTATCATAAGAAGAGATCCAATTATCAGCCTCAACTCAACAAGTACCGTGACATAATCAGACAATAATCAACTATGTGTCATTATGGTCAATATGTTACCCCACACCCCACAGAGTAAATCATTAGTAGTAAATACCTAGTTTGACTTTATGATACAAAATTCAATACAATGGTATAGATAAACACATTTCTGGCAAGCTAATATTCACTGTGAACCTTTTACTTTAATACCCACTTCGTTAGTTTAGAAGTTTATTTAAACATGAAAAATAGCAACAAACTATGCTTTTATTTTGACACGTTATCCGCACTGCCCACGACCATACTTACTTATTCACCGCGTCAGAGCACCATCTAACTATAGAGGTTGGTTAAGCGTTATGATATGTGTAGATTTCATTACCGACTACTCATAACATATTAAACCCTTATTTTTTTGGTCAAATAAATATAATATGCTCGTGACAGGTCATATTTTGTTCGCAATCCGAAAGAGTCAACCCTAGCACTTTTCCCTATTCACCCCCTTCCCGACCCTATTCACCCCAACGTTAGGGTGAGCGAAAATTACTAAATAAAACGTCATATTTTCAAAGAAAAACCAAAGTTCACACTGTCGGAAGATTTTTTGTGTAAAAAATTAGCATGGCACATATAAAAAAACTGCTATCGACGTTCAAAAGTCGGTTTTGGCCATATTCACAATAAATTACGTTAGTTTATACCCGTTCCGACCCCATGAACCCAAAATCTTCAGAAAACGATGTACTATGTAGCCCAATTTTAATTGGTATTTTGGAGGTAACTAGTAAAAATAATTTAGTTTTACAATTGTGCGAAAATAGATTCTCATTTGGCCGGTTTTTTTAACCTGGCCTGGTGGCCTAGTGGTAATAACGTTAGCTGCGTAAGCTGAAGGCCCGGGTTCGATTTCCGGCTCAGCCACTGTGGGCCTTGTCGTTTTTTTCTTTCGTGTATGATATCTATTTAAATATATGTATGTATGTATGTGGACACTTTATTGTACATAAGACAAGTTAGGACATAAAAATACAGTATAGTTATGACGTACAAAGGCGATCTTATCCCTATAAGGGATCTCATCCAACCTTTGAGCGAATTGAAAATTTATTATTTATATGAACTTGAAAAAGAACAAATCAAAAATTATTCAATAAAATAAACTTTTGAACAAAAAAAAACCGCCTTCAAAAATAAGCGCGTTACAAAACACGGAGAAACTAAAAAGCAAAAAATAATAAACCTTTGAATTCAGATTTCTTATCGTATTGCAATAATCTAAACATCCAAATTATAAACAAATCAATTATTTTTGTAGTCGGTACCAGACCTGTTCGTCGCCTTGCTATTGCCTGTTTGCCCCACCCAACCATACACAGGTTTTGCTTTTTAGTTTCTACGTGTTTTGTAACGCGCTTATTTTTGAAGGCGGTTTTATTTTTTTTTGGTAAAAAGTTTATTTATTTGTTGATTTTTAGTGGTTCCTATTGATATTATATGTATCAGTCCTATTGATATTATATGTATGCACACTAGTGAAAGAATTATCCTTTAACTCCTAACCATTGAGGAGTTGACCTTCCATTATCAGCTCAGCCACATAAAATTATTACCATCAGGCGTAAATACTGGTGTACCTTTGAAAGATACACTAAAAACATTACATGTGCCTATAACATTTGAAGATTTCCCTCGATTTCTCCAGGATCCCATCATCAGACCCCGACTTGGTGCCAATGGGACCATCTAGGGGTTATACCCGTACGATCAAAAAAAAAATTTTGAAAATCGGTCCACAATTCTCGGAGATATCGAGTAACATACATACAAAAAAAAAAAAATTCAGTCGAATTGAGAACCTCCTCCTTTCTTGAAGTCGGTTAAAAATAATTTTATTTCTTCCCTAGTTGTATAGTTTCATACTTATGATTTTTATTTTAAAGTAATCCGTTTATATTATAGCAACCATGGGTGATTTTTGCGGACTTAAGTAGAAACGTAGAGGTTGACAGAAGTGTGATTAATATTTCTAAGTGTTAATTTCTTGTATTTAGTCTAACTACGAAGCAATACATTGACGTATAAATTGCGTCCATATACAGAGAGGTCATTCATAAAAATATCACTTTAGGTAACAAGTTATATATCTTTTATACAATGTGACAAGCATTGACCATACATCCCAATTCACCCCTCATCCGACCCTAATCCCCCCTTCGTAAACCTATTCACCCCTTTGCGACCCGATTCCCCCCATTCCTGATCCCATTCACCCCTCAGGCCGCGGATATTTATTCATCCCGTAAATATTCTCCCAACACAGTTGCATCGCTTTCTTCATGAAAACCATTATAAAAATGAAAATATGTCTTATGATTTTCTGTTATACATAAACTTTAGAAGTGTATACACATTCAAAAGGATAATGAACGATTAAAATAAGTAAAAATCCAATAAATTTGAACGTCAACTTTGACAGACATGAAACTGTAAATATATTATTTTCCTACTTTGATTGCGGAAAATAGAAGGAATATGTAACATTATATACATTAGAAATATAATAACATTATATATTAGAAATATAATAACATTATATACCCCCGGAACCCTTTTCACCCCAAAATACGGTATTTATTAAATTGTCATTATGTAAAATGTCGGAAACTACGGAACCCTACACTGACGCGCTCTTGATCGGTTTTTCTTCTTAATGCTATTTAAGAGATAATAAAAAATTACACCTCCCAATTTATAATAAGTTTTTTTTTGCAAAAATTTCATTTTTGGCACAAGCTATTATCGCCGACTTTACCTTTCATTCAACAATCATCTATTGCTCTCCGAGACATGTCTAAAAAACCCTGACTCAATGGGGATACGACGTTTCATAACAGAGTTCCTATGATCACCTTTCTGCTCCATCATCAGATTAGCTCCATGATACCATAATATTGCATTGTCACTTGATTTACATATTATGTGTGCAAAATTTCAGCTCAATCGGAAACCGGAAAGTGGGTCAAATTTAGCTTCTACGTTTTGACTCAAACTAACATACCTACTAACAAGGCACGTTGAATAAAAACTTGTATAAAGGCTTCTGATACTAGATTTGCAATATAGTCATACTAGTTATGAAAAAAAAAGCTGCACTTTTAGATGGAAGCAAGCCGCTTTGCGTGGTGATAGTAGACATCTTAGTAAACGATATTTTCCGAGGATATCGAAATTTCATTCCTTAGGAAGCCGAGCGTAGCGAGGTGTTTTATGAAAATGAAAAAATTCTATCTTTTTATTGTATCGTCCGATTTTGACAAAACGTATCTCAAATGAAAGGTATAGCTTTATGTAATTAAAAAAAAAATTATAAAAAGTAAGAAAAAAAATAAAAAAAGTAAATTTACGTCTCGCACTGAATAACTTCAAAAAATGACAGACGAAATGTACAATGTCGATATATGAGTTTTTTTAAATCAAAGACAGATAAATTCGTAGTTGAAAACTAAATACCGCATCGAAATCGGATTAGCATTTTTTAAGATACAAGTTGCCAAAGTTGGGAAAATTTGCTTTATATGGCCACTTTGAAATTCCTTTGCCAGAAAGTCAGAAATAATATATTTTTCTTACATAGAAAAGTACATAGTGACAGCAGAACTCAAAATAAAATAAAAAATTCCGAGGATATCATAATTTCATCCCTTAGGACGACGAGCGTAGCGAGGTCTGTTACGAAAACCGAAAAAAAATCTAGTTTTTTTGTACGTCGTCCGATTTTGACAAAACATATTTCAATTGAAAGGTATTGCTTTATGTAACTTAAAAAAAAATATTGAAAAAAAAATTGTAAAAAAATGTAAGATTTTTTTTAAAAAAACTTCAATTTTCGTATCACACTGAATAACTGCAAAAAACGGTAGACACGATGTATAATCTCGATATATGAATTTTTTAAATTAAAGACAAATAGATTCATGATTATAAACTAAAAACCGAATTGAAATCGGATCAGTAGTTTTTAAGATACGAGTTGTCAAAGTTGGCTTAGTTTGTTTATATGGTCGCTTATAAATTCCTTAGCTAGAAAGTCAGAAACATTATATTTTTCTTACAGTTATAAGTATGCATTGGTAATAGACATTTCGATTCGGTTTTTAGTTTATAATCATGAATCTATTTGTCTTTAATTTAAAAAATTCATATATCGATATTATACATCGTGTCTACCGTTTTTTGCAGTTATTCAGTGTGATACGAAAATCTAAGTTTTTTTTTAAACTTTTACATTTTTTTCCCAATTTTTTTCAATATTTTTTTTTAAGTTACATGAGTCAATACCTTTCAACTGAAATATGTTTTGTCAAAAGCGGACGACGCACAAAAAAATTAGATTTTTTTTTTCGGTTTTCGTAACAGACCTCGCTACGCTCGTCGTCCTAAGGGATGAAATTATGATATCCTCGGAATTTTTTACATTATTTTGAGTTCTACTATCACTATGTACTTTTCTGTGTAAGAAATATATATTATTTCTGACTTTCTGGCAAAGGAATTTCAAAGTGGCCATATAAAGCAAATTTTCCCAACTTTGGCAACTTGTATCTTAAGAAATGCTAATCCGATTTTGATGTGGTCTTTAGTTTTCAACTATGAATTTATCTGTCTTTGATTTAAAAAAACTCATATATCGACATTGTACAAAATTTGTCTGTCATTATTTGAAGTTATTCAGTGCGAGTCGTAAATTTACTTTTTTTAATTTTTTTCTTACTTTTTTTAAAATAATTTTTGTTTCATTTTTTTTTAATTATATAAAGCAATATCTTTCATTTGAGATACGTTTTGTCAAAATCGGACGATACAATAAAAAGATAGAATTTTTTTTATTTTCATAAAACACCTCATTACGCTCGGTTTCCTAAGGGATGAAATTTCGATATCCTCGGAAAAAATCGTTTACGTTTGCCTGTGTGGTGACGGGTTAAGAATTTCACCACCCCCTTTCTTCCCGTGGGTGTCGTAGAAGGCGACTGTGGGATATGGGTTAAATTGTGACGTAGGCGAGAGGCTGGCAACCTGTCACTGCAATGTCACAGTTTCATTTTCTTTCAACCCCTTACTTGCCAAGAGTGGCACTGAAGCTTTAGTAGTCTCATGTGCTCTGCCTACCGCTTTATGGGATACAGGCGTGATTGTATGTATGTATGTATGTAAAATCGTTTACTATGATGTCTACTATCACCATGCAAAGCGGCTTGCTTCCATCCAAAAGTGCAGCTTTTGGCCAAAAATTCTCCATAACAAGTATGACTAATAAGTTTACTTGTCATAATTTAAAAACAGATGAGACAGACATATCCAATGACAATAAGTCTACACCGTTTTCATGAACTGTCAAATCACCTCATACAACTTACGGCTGTAAGGCAACTAAGTAGGGTTTGTTATTGCAAATTAATTACATATTAATGATTTCTAGCCCGTAAGATATATATTTGCTTTAACAATGGATAGATATTTATGCGGATGAGAGTGTAATTTAGGTTTTTATAAGGAATCAAATCAAACATTTTTAAGCGACCCGATCAGATATTTATCCGGATAAGGACCCTCTCACATCTACCGTCTTGCGATCGTAGCGTCGGGCCAACTGTATGACTAAGCCGGGCTGACGCGGCGGCTTTTTCCATACAGTTGGCCCGACGCTACGCTCGCGAGACGCTAGAAAGAGAGACGATGTTTTTGACGGTCACGGAGCATCACCAATTTTTGCCGGGAACATGTCGTCATATACTTATGGCCCCCTATAGAAAATCAGATATTTTTGCACGGCCGTTCATAGTCATTTTATGCTGGTCACCAGCTGGTATTCCATGAATATCTAGTTGAGTGGAGAAGTGCCATTCAAAACAAGCGCTTTCTAAACAACGATGTATTTAGGTACTTTATAATTAAGTATTATTGTTTTCAACTTACGGTTACGTGTTCGCGGTATGCACAGAGTAAATCTTTAATGAAATTGAGACATTGTTTTATATATACAATTAAATTTGAACCAGAAGCACTATACCTATACCCGCTCGCATTCCCTTTTTTTCTATTCTAAGTAAGAATCGATTAATAAGTATCTAAATATGTATGGATAAATTAAATTGTAATTGTTTACATACAACCTGTGAAGTTTGGTTGACAAAATTTGACGTAGGTGCTGTCATATATATTTTTAAAATGACGTACTGTTAATACCAGCGTAATGAAAATGTATTCCAATGAGTAAAAGAAAACATGAAACTTTTTTCAATTTAACCGAACTAGAATGAAATAATTTATACTCATTCGGTTGTGTTCGTTATTTTCTTTAATAATGTGATATATTTTTATTTATTTTTTATGCACAAGCCATGCACCTTTAAACTTTAAATGAGATTGGATCTCCACCTGACATATTTGATTTACCCTATTTATTTTGAGCACAGTTTTACACTGGTATGGTTTTTCGTGTACGTACACTATTTTCTGTCAAAATATTTGTCAAATTTAATTGTCAACACGGAGCGACCGGCGACACGTCTGCCTCCGATGAGCCGCTCACGGCGTCTAATCGAAAGGAGAATTCTGACAGCAATGGCGAATGTATGGAAATTTTACGATAGTTTAAATTTAAGGTAAAATTTCTGTGTTGCCTTTGAGAGGAAAAATATAAAAAACCTCAAAACTTCTAGTCCATTTATCTGGCTTTTAGAATCACTTAATGTTATAACTAAAGTATTGAATTTTTTTAACAAAGTTTACTAAACGGCGACATACGTTTTTCTCATTTTGGGTCAACTTTGCGTGGATTTATTTATTATACCCTTAATAATTAGAGATTCTGAATAGTCAAAAGTTGTAGACACACTCTTTAAGATAATAACTACATTTATTTTATTTTATTTTATTGAGAAATGTGAGCAGCATTTGTTAAACGCCGAATGCTCTTTTCGAGGATTTCGTACGACCCCCTCTTAATTAAAAAAAATGTAGTACCTATCGCTTGCAGACGTTTCTGCATGATAAAAAAAAAAACAAATTAAGATATACTTAAATAATAATTAGTTTACTATTGAGGTATAAAAAGTGGTACCTACACTAGTAGCTTATGTTCATGAAATATTGTGTTTATAACAACAACAACAACAACATACAATCACGCCTGTATCCCATGAAGGGGTAGGCAGAGCACATGAAACTACTCAAGTTTCAATGTGTTTATAATGCTAATTAAACTTAAATATAAAAGTAGGTACTACATATTTACAACACAAAACACGAAACTGGCAAACGAAAAGTTAAAAAGAACATTGTGGACCAATTTACCCCTGCTTACCTATTAAATTATTTCAACATACATTTCGTTTATATATATTAAGAAATCAAATACGAGTATTGTAACGTATCTGTAACATTATCTTGAAATTCGCACTACGCCGGTCATTATACTCTGTACTTTTAGGTATTTAAAAAAGTAAACAAATAATTTGTACCGCAACTCCATCTGGTGGTTTTTTCAACTTATGAATTTATCTGATTGAATAGATGTTTGCGGCTGTATAAACAACCGATTTAATACGTGTTTAATAAAATAACTAGGTACCTACTAACCAATTATTTTAATATGTACTATAATATAATTAACAGTGTTTTACACGGCTTTTTTTAAATGTATTGATTTATTAGTATCACTCTGATAACATGTCTACTTAAAATAACATGACATGACTGTTATCAAACTAATAACTACAATAAAACAAAATTGTATGACAAAGTCCACCAATAATAGTTATTTGTTATACAAGGGGGCAAAGTTGTATTTTAACGCCGAGTGTGGAATTGAAAAACGAGCAAGTGAAAGGATTCTATAGTTGAACCACGAGCGAAGCGAGTGGTTCGAGAATGGAATCCTGAACTTGCGAGTTTTTTAACACACGAGAAGTAAAATACATTTGCACCCGAGTGTAACACAAAACTTTTCCCCTCACTATAGCGAGGAAACTACAACGCAAAAAATGCGTTTATCACTGCTTCCAGTAGTTCCACAGGTGGTAAATAATCTTTATTACTAGATTCACCTACTTTTATCAATTTTAAAGCAGTTAATTTGACTTTATTCAAGGTCAAATCACTTTACCCACTAGTGGATAAAATGCGTTTTTACCCGCTGGTATTAAAGGACAAAACACGTGTTTCCGAGCTAGTGAGGGGAAAAAAGTATTTTCTATCAGGTATCATTAAGAAATGTCTCAATAAAATAATTTGGTTTTCCCCTCACTAGCTCGGAAACACGTGTTTTGTCCTTTAATACCAGCGGGTAAAAACGCATTTTATCCACTAGTGGGTAAAGTGATTTGACCTTGAATAAAGTCAAATTAACTGCTTTAAAATTGATAAAAGTAGGTGAATCTAGTAATAAAGATGATTTACCACCTGTGGAACTACTGGAAGCAGTGATAAACGCATTTTTTGCGTTGTAGTTTCCTCGCTATAGTGAGGGGAAAAGTTTTGTGTTACACTCGGGTGCAAATGTATTTTACTTCTCGTGTGTTAAAAAACTCGCAAGTTCAGGATTCCATTCTCGAACCACTCGCTTCGCTCGTGGTTCAACTATAGAATCCTTTCACTTGCTCGTTTTTCAATTCCACACTCGGCGTTAAAATACAACTTTGCCCCCTTGTATAACAAATAACTATTAAGTGACCAATATTTAAATAGATTTTATAGTCACCACTTATATGATTATTTATGTTAATGCTTAATTTCGTATTCAGAACAACTCTCTACGCACCTGGTTAATTTTTTTGCTTAAGTACCTAAATATTACCACCATAGGTTAAAAAATCTTCACCACGTTTTAAAACTAGTACGTAACTAGGTACATACCTATAATTGAATTAAGTACAGTACCTACGACATAAGAACCAGTTTGGATTAAAAATATCTAAATGTATTTTTACATACGAAAAACAAGGTCACTCTGTTAAAGTACATGATTAGGATGACTTTGCAAAATGCCATGATAAACAGTTGCGTGTAGGACAAGTATGGTAGGTAACTACACCTTGCAAGGTCACCTGGACACTAAGAGGTCATTATGACGGGTGTATAACATATTTATTTCTTAGCTGTGTCATCATCATTGGCCACAGCATATATTGTAGATGTTTGTTGCATCTCTGTTGCTGGATATAGAGTCCTATAGTAGCAGCGCGGCACTTCTTGCCACAACGACCACATACAAAACGTGAGTCTGCAGGGAATGGTACCGCTCGACGAATGCTTTTCTGTTTTTAGATTTTCTAGCCAGTTACTATCATATACTGTGTATAATTTAGCTATTAGCTATACCTATATAATAGCATAGATAGATCATTTATTTCTATAGAATCCGCATGTTAAGAAATTATACCTTCAGCCGGCCTAGCCGAATTTACAACCTTTGACGCTACGTAGCAATCGAAACGCAATCAGGCTCTGTCCCGCCAACTGCAAAAGTGCGATAGGGAGCTACGAAAACGATATTATCTTAAGCGTTCGTGCATTTGGCTACGTAAGTTAGGTACTCTGAAGTCTGAACAGAAAATTATTTAACTTGTACATATAAGTCTTGTTTTTTCCCCTCTTTCGATTGTTTTTAAGCTGGAGCAATGTAATAGTTATTTGTTTTACAAGGGGGCAAAGTAGTTGTTTAACCACACGTGCCAATATTGATACCCGAGCAAGCGAAATATTCCAATGTTGAACCGCGAGCGTATATGTAGCGAGTGGTTCAAAAAGTGGAATCTTGAGCGTTGCGAGGGTTTCAAGGCACGAAGGTTAAACAAACTTTGCCACCGAGTGAAACACAAAATTTTTCACCACACCAACACGAACAAAATACTAACTATAAAAAACATCAAATTAAATCAAATCTATCAATTTATTCAATATCTATGATTAAAAATCATCATTCATAAGTAAATTCTACCAGCCACCTTAAGACATCAGGTTAAAATTTGTACGAAATTACTTTGCACTCTTGTGAATAAAATCAAAGATAAAATGCAATTTTGCTATCTGTTTTTGAATAGCATAGTAAGCCTTTACCAGTTGGTGTGGTGAAAAATTATTTGCACCGTGGATAATGTCTACAGAAGATATAACTTTTTTTTATTGTTAGTGAAATTTTCAATACAACCTAATTTGTAGTTTTAAAATGAGAATAAAATTCCGTTTGTGTGGAAAGGTCGCGTTCGGCAGAGCTTTGCGGACTTTTAATTGGTTACCGATGTATTTTGTTTGCTTTTATAAATAATAATAATTTTATTTCAGAAGGAGGACGACCTAACGTCTTTACAATGGTGGACATATCCGAAGAATTATTCTATGAAAAAATCCTCTGGGGAGGAGGTTTAGCATCCACCGAGGTAGCACTCAGTTCGCAACAAATCCAAGATTTTCTAAAGCAAGATCACAAATTTGATTTAGTTATAAGCGAAATGTTTTTCCAAGAAGCCACGTATGTTTTGGCACATAAGTACAACGCTCCTTTGGCTCTGGTAACCACATTTGGAAACTGCATGAGAAACAATATTATAATGAGAAATCCTCTTCAATTGGCAACTGTTATAAATGAATTTGTTGCTATCAAAGAACCAAGAAGTTTCCTTGGGAGGTTGAGGAACTTTTACTTTGCCGCTTATGAGTACTTTTGGTATAAAGTTTGGTACATACGTAAGCAAGAAGAATTGGCTAAGAAATATATAAGGAACATGCCGGAACCTGTTCCAAGTTTAGAAGAATTACAGAGGAACGCATCGCTGTTTTTAATGAACAGTCATTTCAGCTTTGACACTCCTGCTGCGTATTTACCTAATTTAGTTGAAATCGGCGGAATTCATCTGACTCATAAATTTGACCCTCTTCCAAAGGTAAAGTAAAATTTTATAAAATGTCATTTTTTATATAATATGATTCAAGAAACATATTGAAATAGGAAATTAAATAACAATAACAGGTATACTGGCTCTGCTGGCTTTTTTCAAAATTGATAATTTGTTGGTACAAATATTATACCTACATACCAAATATTATATTGTCCCATAGGAAATAGAATACGACATCATACCGTCCATCTTTTAGACGTAATTGACGAATCATTACAGCTAGTCATGGTGACCGAAGAATCAATAGGTTCAAAGGTCAATGTTATCGGTTTGGTTAAAATATTGTTTACCAAACTTCGTATGAGTTTAGTTTACTTATTTTAGGTAGGGACTTATCTATTTTTACACAATCTATTTTTGTCGACTTCTAAAACAAAATTTTCGCCCACTTAAAGAATGATTTCTGAAATGAAAACTAGGTACTTACCTTTAATGTATATCCAATAATATCAGTATGTAAAAGGAAGAAAATTAGACTGTTTGTAATCGATCCGCTAGTCCCATATACTTTTAATATTTTCGTTATCTTCTTCCTTATATTCGAAAGTAATACATATATTAATTACTTAATTATTTATACATTACGACATTTATGACAGCATGTACAACATTGTCGGTCGCCACTTTGTATTAATAGATTAATCCATTACATATTCATATTTTGTAGGATTTGGCCGACATTTTGAACAAGTCAACACAAGGCGTGATCTACATGAGTTTTGGATCAAATGTCCATAGTTCAGAACTACCTCTCGACAAGAAGAAAGCCTTCCTGAACGTTTTCAGACGCCTGAAGTACACTGTATTGTGGAAATGGGAAGAAAAAAGTTTAGAGGGCAAACCTGATAATCTGATTATAAGAAAATGGCTGCCGCAAAAGGCGATCTTAGGTAAGTCAATTACATAATGTATTTTAAATTTATCACTATACTTCACCTTTTTTTAGTATTAGAGAGAACGAAACGAATCACGAAGTCTTTTATATGAGACATTTTTGCCACAACTGTCATCATCAACTGTCAGCAATGACATTAAATACAAGGACGAACAATTCCAAACAAAAATGTTCAAAAATCTGGGTCTAAATGACATTTGTCACATTCTTGTTGATGCTAATAACGTTAACTTCTTATCTTTTTAGAAAATATCATTAATGTCATAACCAAGTTAGTGTAATAAGACCTAAGTATCAAAATTGCAAATGGAACTGCGGCACACTAAAAACTCTCCATCACAATACCTTTTATCCATTTTTTTTAGCTGATTGTGTATCCTGTACTTCTTATATGTATTTGTCCTAAGGTTGACGACAACTGCTTCTTTGTTTACCAAATTTCGAAGTCTAAAAAAACACTTCAAATTACAAGGAAAGCCAATTTACCCGAAGTTAATCGTTTTTACAGGGTTAAACTGTACTTAATAAAATAATACTGTGCCTTTTTCCTATAAATAAACTAGTTGTATCTTTTCTCGCAAGAGTATGTTTCATTAAATTGCGGTGTGGGCGATAGTCTAGCAAATTATCACTGCAATTTGTTTTTTCTTTATCATGCAGAAACGTCTGCGGGCGATATTATATATTTTTAAATTAAAGGAAAAATGGATAAATTCACACCTCCGGCAGGACTCGAACCTGCGACCTCTGGCCTCGCCAGGGCCATCGCCAACTGCGCTACGGAGGCCCGTTGGATGTGTGCGAATTTATCCGGCATATATATTTATGTGGCATAAAAGGTGTCCAAAATAACCAAAATATTAATTAAAGACCTAATATTTATAAAATGGTTTGCAGCTCACCCGAACGTCAAAGTGTTTATATCCCACGGTGGACTGATCGGGACACAAGAAGCAGTATTCCATGGGGTTCCAATCATCGGTGTCCCCATATACGCAGACCAGTACAACAACCTTCTGCAGGCTCAGGAAGCTGGCATGGGCAGAATCCTACAGTATCATGATATCAACGAAGAAAATCTAGAAGCTGCCTTACGCGAAGTCTGCGAAAAAGACTCTTACAAAATCAAAGCCAAGGAGTTGTCAGCCAGGTTCCAAGATAGACCGTTCACAGCACTACAAACTGCTATGTACTGGATTGAGTATGTTATAAGAAATAATGGTGCTGATTACATGAAGAACCCAGCGCGTAATCTTAGCTGTGTTGAGTATCATATGGTCGATGTTTTTGCGTTCTTTTTGGCGATCGCAGTAGCATTCATTTTTGTTGTTGTAAAAATCATCAAAGTCATCAAGTATTTTGTTACAAAAGAAACAACTGTCAAAAAGAAATCGAAACGCAGTTAAAATATTTGTGATGTTGCTATATAATTATATTTTTTAACTACAATAAATAGTGATACGTGTTATTGTTTTATTTAACGAGCGTAGTTAAAAAAACATTTTATTGAACGGATGATTATTGATTATTCAAAATATTTAAACGCGTGTACACGGCCTGTAGCTAAGAGTACAAATAGTTCATAGTTCATAGTTATCTCTCTCTGTCGCTCTTCCGTACATCCTCTGTATCAGCCATCCGTTCTTGGTACGTATACGTATGTAATTTTTAATATAGGAACGATGTTAAATATTAGATCTTATAATGATATGGATCGGATACTTCTGTGGGACTACTATTTAGATTAAATAAAAAAAGGAAAATAACTTGAACGTATTTTATTGAAAAGTTGTATTTTAACGCCGAGTGTGGAATTGAAAAACGAGCAAGTGAAAAATAGTTGAACCACGAGCAAGTGAGTGGTTCGAAATAGAATGAACGATAAGTAAAATACATTTCAGTGTAACACAAAATTTTTCCCCTCACTAAGCGAGGAAACTACAAGCAAAAAATGCGTTTATCACAGCTTCCAGTAGTCCACAGGTGGTAAATCATTTTTATTACTAGATTCACCTACTTTTATCAAATTTAAAGCAGTTAATTTGATTTTATTCAAGGTCAAATTAAACTATGGATATCTTAAAGGACAAAACACGTGCGAGCTAGTGAGGGGAAAATTATCTTAGCGGCCTTCGTTCGTAGGCGGAGGTAAGCTAACTCAAAGATTCAAAAGAGGTTCGCCAAACTTCAATGTCAAAAGTATTGTTATTAGTTATTACGTACCTATGTGAAGACTCATCATTTTTAACAATGACATATTGCAAATACTCTAAATATTGCAATTCATATTGTATCAATAAATTATTTCTTGTGATCTCGATGAAGCGTAGCGGTAAGTGTGTGTGACTTTCGTTCTGGAGGTCGCGGGTTCGAACCCCGGCTCGGACCAATGAGTTTTTCGGAACTTATGTGCGAAATGTCATTTGATATTTGCCAGTCGCTTTTCGGTAAAGGAAAACATCGTAAGGAAACCGGACAAATTCCAATAAGGTCTAGTTCCCTTCGGCTTGGAAGGTCAGATGGCAGTCGCTGTCGGAAAACTAGTGCCTACACCATGTCTTGGGATTAGTTGTCAAAGCGGACCCCAGGCTCCTATGAATCGTGGCAAATGCCGGGATAACGCAAGGAGGATGATCAATAAATTATTTTCGAGGCTGGCGAAGCTGTGCTCACGCAGGATCTAAACACCCTACAGCAGTATTATTCCAAATGGAGACTCTACCCGAATCCTTCAAAATCAGAGGTTGCCGCTTTTCATCTGACTAACTGCCTGGCGGATAGGCAGGTGGATGTTACCTTCTGCGGCCAAAAAATTCGCCACAATTCTAACCCAAAATATCTGGGGGTCACGTTGGATCGGTCACTCACATACAGGGCACACATGGAGACCCTATCCCAAAAGGTTAAAACAAGGGTAAACCTTATAAGTAAGCTGGCCGGAACTTCATGGGGTGCTCGGGCTGACGTGCTGCGAACTTCATCTATGGCCCTTGTATATTCTCCGGCGGAATACTGCGCACCTGTGTGGTATAAAAGCGCGCACACCGGCAAGGTGGATGTTCAGCTGAATCGAGTGATGCGAACAATATCCGGCAGCCTCTTACCTACGCCCTCCAGATGGCTTCCCGTGTTATCACACATTGCTCCTAATAAATTATTTCTCGTACTTATCTTAACACTCGTATTGCGCCGTCATTGTTTAGTCTTAGATACTTACTCTTAGATCTGCCTCCACTCTATCCGCCCAACGATAGGATGGCCAGCAGAACGGCGTCCAGTTGGACAACCCACATAGGCCCTCTTGACTTCCCGATCCTCACCCATCCTTATGAGATGGCCAAGCCAGCGGAGACGATGTGCCTTGATCTCGCCTATTATATTCGGTCCAGCTATTAGATGGCACACGATGGCAGCTCTTTTCACGGTCTTAATAGATAACATTACTAACGCCGTGTCTTGCGTGGGCGACGGTCGCGCGACCGTCGCCGTCGCGTCTCATCGCATCGTCTACTTTCCATATCGATAAGGCTTGATTTCGTATGCGTCGCATCGCCGTCGCGCGACCATCGCGCGACCGTCGCCCACACAAGCCACGGCGTTAAATAATAATTATTGGTGAATATGAAATACCTACTTGCAAGTGTTATACTATGTGTCGGAATAAATATGGTACTACGCTATTATTACACCCGATTAAGATCATATATAAGTAAGAGATATTTTTGAATAAGATGTGTAAACTCATATTCTTACATTTGACCGTTTGTCAAAACCTACGAAGCTACATAGACATTTCGGCCGCAAAAGCCCTTAAACCAGCCTTGTCGGTACTGCGTCCACTGGATATAATTAGACAAACATTGGCACAAAACGTCGACGTTTGCATAGGCACCTTTGTCCAAGTGCTCGCTACGTCAGACTTATGAATTCGAAATGTGCAGGCCTTGAAACTACGGACCCCTTGCAGACTGGTACAGTCGGAACCAAAAGTAGATCGCACAACGCTATCAGAGTTTAGACTACTAACTACTACTAACTACTACTAGAAGTAACTACCATTCTGTAACAGCTAATCAAGAACGATTTAATGGGCTGACAAAGCCCATACAAAAAAAACCGGCCAAGTGCGAGTCGGACTCGCCCACCGAGGGTTCCGTACAAACTTTCTTTCAAACTACCTAGTAAAAATAATCTCATATTTTCATATAACTCTAATGACTTGACTAGAAGACAAAAGTATAGGCACTAATGAGTATTATTGTGTATAGCGCCATCTCCCGGTCAATTTGCTAACTAATTTGCGCGACCTGGTTTTTTAGGGTTTTTCAGGGATAATTCTTTATAATGTTAACCGATTTAAATAGTTTTTACTTTATTGGACAGAAGATGGTTTACGTAACATCTCGCATTAATTTGAAGTACGATATACATCCGCAAGGGTGGGTAAATTTAAAGTAAAAATCTGAAAAGTTTTTTGTGAATTAAAAAAAAAGTATTCAAAATAAAAACACGATTATATTTTTCCTGTAATATTTAGCATAAAACCAATGTTTACTAAAATTTTCATAATTTTTCGTTGGTAAACTTCGGAGATAAGGGGGGGGGGAACGGTATTTTTTTTTACATTTTCCTTCAAAATTCTTTTTTTTCCACAACAAAAAAATTATAAAAAATAGCTTATTTACGTTCAATTTGAGCTCTTTCCAACGATACCCCACTTGACCTAGTAACTTGAAATTTACAGTTTGCCCCCCTTTCATTTTGGCCATTTTCTACAATTAAAATTAATATATTTAAAAAAATTATACTTTCTATTTGTAGAGGTTTACAATGTTCATAACTATTCCAAATTTCAAGTTGATAGCAGTAGTAGTTCTCGAGATATTTAGGAATGTGACAGACGGACAGACAGACGGACAGAGTCGCACCATAAGGGTTCCTGTTGTACCTTTTTGGTACGGAACCCTAAAAAGCGTACCCCTGAAATGTATGGACATTTTAGGCTTAAAACTAAATGGCGCTGTTCGCAGCCTGGAATTGACCAAAATCATATTTTCCCCAAATATTTTTGCGTGTTTTTATTTTTTATAAGAACAAATGACATAATTTTAGAACCATGACATAGACATAGACATTTTATTAATAATATTATAAATATTACACGTTCATCAATAAAATTATTTAACAGCAATTAAATTTAATTAACACAATTTCAGTCTAATTATAATTTCTAATATTTAATTGAAAGATGCATTCATTGATTATATTTAATACATAAGTATGATATGTCATTTAGATTTGTTAATTGAACTTAATTGGATTTTATACATTATTATTATTTTATTCTAATATAAGTTATTTGGTAGGTCAAAGAACTCTTTTATGTCATAGAAGGAGTATTCTAAGAGCCATCTTCTTAACTTTTTTAAAAATTGGTGGTACTGCCTGCATTTTTTATTTCTGCTGGTAGTTTGTTGAAGACTCTAGGTCCTATGTGAGACATGATTTTAGACGACTTAGTCAGTTTGGTAGTATGAGTTTGGAGTTGATTTTTCGAGCCCTGTCTGGTGCGAGTGATTTTTTGAACGGGTAAGAGTCCAAATTTTCATTTCACGTCAATACACATTTTGAAAAAAAAAATAAAGTAGGCGTCATCAGTGTACCTAGTTATGATAGTATTTAATAGGTGGCGCACAAAAATCGAGGTACGATTCTTAGTATGAAGCACGTATGAATAAAATCCTATATTGGGTGTGTTTAGTAAAACGTCCCACTTTGTCGGTTATCATTAAGGCGAGATTTGCTTGTATCTTTATATGAATAAACGGACAAAGCGATTTTATAGCAATCAACAAAGTGGAACGTTTTCCCGTGAACGCTCATTATAAAATAATCCTTAGGCTAAACCATAGTTATTTGTTTAACAAGGGGGCAAAGTTGTTTAACCGCACGTGCCAATATTGTTACCCGAGCAAGGGAAAGATTCCAATATTTTCGTGTGTTAGTGGAATCTTGAGCGTTGCGAGGGTTTCAAGGCACGAAGGTTAAATTAACTTTGCCACCGAGTGAAACACTAAATTTTTCACCACACCAACACAGATTTATCTATATTTAGAAAAGTGATTCAGGATGTCAGATAGATTTGGTTCCTTGTTTCATCCGCTACTGTTGATGATGACTGTACCTACATTGTTTACAATGCGTGTTTGACTTGTGATGTCTGGCTGATATTTTTTGCAGTGCAGTGAGTTCGTATTTTCTTTTTTTCCACTGAGCATAAGCATGAGCGAGATAGATGGATTTATTCTGAACTACGGATACTTATGATTTTATTTCCGTAAGTATTCAAAAGCTAAGTTTACTCAAGCATATACATGTAATATAATAACCGATGAGCAAATTCCGTATTTTTATTTTATATGTCTACAATTTATTAGAATTTTTAAATTGCACTTAGACCCATATATGCAAAGTCAAAAACTTATGATTTCAATAACTTAAATTCTCTGAGAAATGCCTCAAGATTTATACAACCTTATTCATAACTGTACTCTAAAGTTATCAAGCCGATAAAGTTCGTTTGTCACTTTCCGACGTATTAGTGTGATAGAAAAGCACAAACAAACTTTAGAGTACATTAATGAATAAGGGGGATAGACTTTATAGTTCAATTTATGTCAGCCTTATTGTAATCCTAAAAAGAAATTAATTAGTGACACTATTACACTCATTTAAACTGATCATTTATAGTATCTATAGGTACTAAATAAAAAGCAACTAATTCAACAGTGGTCAATCCCGGAATCGAAGTCGTCTTCAGGTTACGTGCCCAACGCGTCGTCCTGTAACGTTACGGCCGGTGGACTTAATCGTTTTTTCTTTACTGTATGATATCTATTTCAGTTTATTATAGGTATTAAACTGGGTCGTGTGCGGTTACTATTATTTTCATATATGTTTATTGTTTATATAAATATATATTATTATTTATGTATTTAGGTATAAGTATTGCATTCATTTTTAGAGTAGGGATGTATATTATGTGTATATATATATACCGTTGCACTTTAGTTGTTTGTCTACCATCTATTTTCCTCTCTCAGTTATTCTAAGGTTAGCTGGAAGAGATCCCTAAAGGGATAAGCTCGCCTTTGTACATAACCGTTATAATTATTCTCTGTACATGTAATTTGTTCTGTACAATAAAGTGTTTACTACTACTACTAGGTACATACGATAATTTCTTAAACCAGAGCACCAAACTTTACAAACAATACCCTGCACTAATAAACGGAAAGATTAAAATAACACTGACTAAAATTGCAGCGCATTGGCGACGTACTATTTTGAGCTTGTTGCCTACCTCATTAAGAGTTCGCAATTAAAACTTGGGAATCGGGCCGCGCGAACACTCTGCGAGAATCGGCCAAACGGCTGCGCCAATCCCCTCAGTTTTCGGCAATCAGCAATCAGGCTTGGATAATCTTTCATTAGGACACGGATAATTTCCGCGTTTTCAGATTTAAATTTTATTTGGAAATGAAATATTTTTGGCTTTTTGACTCTTGTTAATCGCAAACATAGTAAAACCACTCGCAAGTACCTCCAGTCTCTCTTTCGATGGTAAGCGATCACTGCCGCCCATGGACACCCGGAACACCAGAAGGATCGGAAACATAATCATAATGGTTTGACTATTTTAGAATAAGGTTGTAATATCTACTATTTTTTTTACTATATTGTCGAGAAAATGAATGATGTCTGAAGTCTTAGGCTCCCCACAGACAGTCTTAAAAATTCATAATCTTAAAAAAAACTTGTATGCAATCTGACAGTTCAGATCTGTCAGTGTCTTGTCAGTGTCAGTTTGAACTGTCAGATTGCATACAAGTTTTTTTTAAGATTATGAATTTTTAAGACTGTCTGTGGGGAGCCTTAAACAAGAAAAATATGGGCAATGCTTTCACTTAGATCGAAAAATGTATGTGCTACTAACAATACGTCAGGCGTTTTGGTAATAACATCTACATACTTACCTACACTGTAAACTCTAGAATTATTAGTAGGTAATTTCATTTGTTAAGTTATAGATATGTAGTTATCAAAGAACATATTAAGTTGAAGATAGTTATCGTTAATAATGAATAAAATAAAATAGCAAATTCACAAAATATGTATTTGATAAAATAGTTAGGTACATAATATCTTGTTAAAGAGATAAATCTGTCTGGCGTTTTTCGCTCAGACTATATTTGTCTTGTATCCCCTTACGTATTATATCAATTTTTTTATATGTGTTGGAATCGTCGTTGTTGAACAAAAGAAACTTTTCAATTAACTTAGCGGCTTCAAGTGCTTGTTGCATCGTTGGCGGTGGTTCAGAAACTTCCACATTACCTTCCTTATTTTCCTTACTTTTTGACACTAAATCAACATTAACTTTTGGTTTCAGAGACACTTTATTAATGCATTTATTGTTCACGTCCATATCGACATCTTGCACCTCACCGTTCAGTTTATTGTAGATGATTTTGTGGCGTTGCTTAAATTTTCCGAGCCAACCTTCCGATGCCTTAAAGTCACTTATGCCAAGTTGTTTGGCAAATTTCATAGCCTTGGCTTTAATAATTGGCCCTGATATAGGTACATTACTCTGGCGCTGATTCTGGTACCAGGACAAAATTGCTTTATCCAGCTCTTCAAATTTTGGCTTTTTTAATTTTTTACTAATAGACCTTCCCTCCAGTCCGGCCTGCAGAATTTTCTCCTTGTTTTTCCAAATGGTAGTAACAGTAGAGCGACTCAGTTTAAAACGTCTCTCAACGGCACTAATTTTTCCTCCCTCTTCAATCGCTCGAATCACGCAAATTTTTTCGTCAACACACAACACTTTTCTCTTACTGGCCATGTTAACAGTTTAAAAGTTGGCTTACGACTGATGGTTTAGGACTTATCTAACGAAGGAATGGCGGAAAAATAAAGGGATCATGGTAATAAAAGTTACCTGGATGTAAATAACTTTCTGGTGAACCTTATGCGTGTAGCCTTACTTAATAATGAGCACGTGGTAATTAATGAAAATAAAAGAATGACGGCTGGTTCGGGACCCAGATGTTTCGGCCTGAATGGTTTTATTGGCACCTTTTGTAACATCGTAAGATAACATAAACAAAACAATTCATGTGCGTTACAAAATAGGCATTCGACGACAAAAGCAGGCAGGTATCAGAAAAAGCTACCCAAATGATAATGTTTGTTTTCTCATTAGACTTATCAATAAATTGGACTTATTCAAAACTCTCTTTGTTTTCTCAGTTTGTAACTCTCATGGCAACTCAGTAGACCACAATGAAAATAGTAGATTGTGTAACAAGGGAACAAAATGAAATATTTACGGCGAGGGTGTTTATTAAATCCTGAACGAAGAAAAGCAGTGAGGGATTCAAGTACTAACAGCAACACTCTTAGCTAACCATCGCTAGACGTTATGCCCTTGTAATAAGGATTACAAACATTGGCAACACTGTTACAGCTAACAGTGTTGCCAATGGTACGCCGAAGGTTAAAAATAATTTTTCCCCTCACTAGCTCGGAAACACGTATTTTGTCCTTTAATACCAGCGGGTAAAAACGCATTTTATCCACTAGTGGGTAAAGTAATTTGACCTTGAATAAAGTCAAATTAACTGCTTTAAAATTGACAAAAGTAGGTGAATCTAGTAATAAAGATGATTTACCACCTGCGGAACTACTGGAAGCAGTGATAAACGCATTTTTTGCGTTGTAGTTTCCTCGCTATAGTGAGGGGAAAAGTTTTGTGTTACACTCGGGTGCAAATGTATTTTACTTCTCGTGTGTTAAAAAACTCGCAAGTTCAGGATTCTATTCTCGAACCACTCGCTTCGCTCGTGGTTTGCCCCCTTGTATAACAAATAACTATTGCTACTGCCAATTGTAACGAAATATTTTACGATACAAGTACGGAAAAAAGGGAATTTGAAACGATAAATTAAAACACAACCGAAGGGAATAGTTTAAATCTACGCCAGTTACGAAATCTATGTTCACACTTGTAAGTTTCGACCTGACAAGAAATGTACTAGGTACTAGGTACCTACTTTGCGAACTAGTGCGGAAAAAAGTACTATAATATGTACAACATACCATAATACATATTATATGTACAAATTTTATAATACACCAATTTTTCTTTAGATTTACATACAGATGTAATACGAAAAGATTTGCCTTCGTATTGTTACGGAAACGTATGAACGTATGCTACTTCATTCAGATGTAATGACATTGACTGAAATGCGCACACTAGCATGACTAGCATGACAAATACGAACGTTTCCGGAAAAACACGAAGGAAACCCTTTTCGCACTACATCTGTACATTACTAGCGTAAGCTTTATAGACATCGTTACCTATAATAATCAATAATCATAAAAAGTTTCACTGCAATTTCATGTTCAACATTTCATTCCCAAGCTTCAGCTTAACTAAGTGTGAACTCCAAGCGAGAAGTGTCCAAATTCGCCGCTTAGATCTCGGTTTCTCAGTTACCGCAACTTTGAGATGGGACGCTAACTCGCGCCTAACTTATGTACCCACTTGGTAGGTGTTGCTTCATTAATCTATGGGCTACCACTTACACAGTTTATACGTTTAATTTATTATATCCTTGCTTATATGGGGCAAGGCATGGGTTTGTATGAGCGAGCGGTCTGACCTAGTGGATAGTGTATGTGTGTGCTGGAAAGACTATTTATTTGTATATGTCATGAGTATAAATAATGATATGTATTTTCCTTAGTCAAGAGTGCTACAGATGCACTGGAAAGACAAATACTTGCATTAATCCCACGGGGCATAATGTCTAAAAAGTGGTAACTCCAATTACCTACTACTCTCAAGTTTCTCAAGAATTCTGATGCAATTTTTCCTGGTTATAACAGTATTATTGATTTTTTGAGACGATATACCTCTAAGTTTCTGGCTATCTGGCCAATCCATATCGTACCTATCTAGTTCGCTCGTAACACAAAGCATTCCTTCAGACTATTTACCTAAGTACTCGTACGTAGCATAATCCCCATGTACACTGTTTTTGCTACTCACCCACAAATTATGAATTGACTCTTTAAAGTTTTTCAAAAATGGGCACGGTCAAAGATGCCATCAGCATATTGTTTACCTCTTTAATCTAAACAAAAAGTTTCGCATCATATTATAATACTGTACCTACTGATATGTATCTGTAGTTAGCGTACCCTTGCTCGCTTGAAAAATACTACACTAGAGGCCATCATTTTAGTTTGACGTCACTAGAAACATTTCGTCCATTGTCATCTTTTATTTCATGATATTTAATTAATTGTCTCAGAGTTTTCAAGAACATTTCAAGGTTCAATATTGTACTGACTGGTATGTGTATGAGTCATCCGCCATTTGTACAAATAATAAAAGACCGTGGTTTAGTGCGTATTAACACGTTACATTTATTGATACATTTTATTAAAAATCCTTAATTTAATACTAAAATATGGACTCAATTAAAAAGTCATTTGTTACAAGAAAAAATATACAAAAGTCTACAAAATTGCTTTTTATGAACGGACTGGCAAAATGCAGTCATACTACGTCATAATCGACTTTATAATAATTAATAACATCTGTTACAGTTACAGATATCGAGAGTGATGTTTTCTTGTTTGTATGCATTATTACAAGAAGTCCCTTTAATGGTATCTTCAAAACATTGTTTCTGACTTGATAATAAAACGAAAGTTTAATCCCATTCATACATTGGGGATTCTAGGTGGGTTTGAGTAACAAGTTAAAAGATCACTTAAAGTCAGTTTGTTAACTGACAATGAAATCGTTATTTTTTACTTACACCACCACACAAAAACAAATATTTTTATGGTCACAACTAAAAAAATAGCTTGCGTTTTAAATTAGAAAACTACGACTATTTATTTATTTAAAAATTCGTTACAATGGACGGAATTAGACAAGATCTAAAGTAATAACATTAGTAAAGCTATATATGACTTTTTACACGACACAGCTTACATATACAGTTAACAGTTTTAATAATATAGTTAACGTCGCTGATTAGAACTTAACGAAAGCGTTTATAGACTCAGTCTGCGTTTGACTTTTCAATTCGTAAATAAAATGGCATGCATGAAATTTCCATAATTGTATCTAATAATCTCTAATTTTCTCCATCACTCTGTAGTTACTTCTCCTCCGTTCGGCTGTGTACCCATTCTTAGATTCATATCCCACCGGAGACGATCGTATGCCATTTTCGATGTACTTTACGTTTGACAAAGGCTCGCCTTTGTAACCGCGGCTCTTCGTTACCGAGTTCACTTCCCGTGATTCGATAATCTCTTTCGACCGACCGTCTCTTGAAGGTACAATTTTCTTGCTTACTGTTTCTACTGTGTCTGTGATACTAGGTCGCTCGGGGTCGCCTGTACGTGTCGTGTACCTGTACGTTTCCGAATAGTTGTCACTGCTGTTGCTGCCCCGGCGGATAGCTGGGGACTTGAGGCGAGTTTCCATACGCGATACGAACGGGCTTGTTTCTCTGTTCAATGACTCTGTTTTGTACACAGGTATTTTACGCTCTTCGGATATTCTTTCCTTATAATGTGGGGACGGAGTATAACGAGACAGTCTGCTGCCATCTGACTCATCTTCTGCGTGCAACGTCTGGTATAGGTCTGGTGCTCGCTCCCGTAATCCTTTGAGGAACATTTTCTTTTTGTCTGTCTCATCATACGATTTAGAGTATCCGTTGCTGTGTCCATTAGTAATTGGTGTAGTTTTGCCATAGCGAGCACCGAATAAACCATCCCGTCTGCGTTCAGTTTCACGAGATACGGCATCAGCAAGGTCACGTTGACTTCTGTTGATAATTGACACAATACCAGGACTCTTGAGTTGTTCAGGAGTTTCATCTAGCCGACTGAGATGGGGGTTTGATTTATACATGGTTGAGTAGTTTCGGTTCATTCCGGATACGTAGCGGGGGTGGGTCTCCTGTTCAGGAGCGCCCATAGCAAAACTCTTGCTCCTGTTTAACGCCTTATAGGTCCGAGCAGGTTTAGCCGGACCTGGCGGGTAACCGTTGACCTTGACGTCCGGCGAGGTTGTCACGTGGGAGACGTTGACGGCGCTACTGGACCTCTTGCTCGGCGTCAATCGGTGCCAGTACTTGTTAGAACTGGGCTTTTCGGCGGATTTCTCCTTGCGCTCGTGTAGCTTGCGCGGCAGCGTCTGTGCGCTGCGCGAGTAATCCTCCTCGGGCTCGCTGTTCGGATTCAGTCGACTAGTTGAATGACTGAATCGACCCAATGTGCTCGAGAATTGGACTCTGAAAAAAACAAGTTGCTCTATAAATCATTTGTTTTTTGCAAGTTTAAAACTAACAAAAAATAAGTTGGTTGTTGACAAGACGATCTGAGCCCACGTACGATGTTTATTATCTCTCCCGTGTCGCAAAAACTCGCATACTAATAATTGGATTTAATGGGGAATCTCCTCCTACGCGCCTAACGACCATGCTTTGTTTAGAGATACGTACTTGGCTCAACACCGGTGTCGTTAAGCGATGGTACCTACGCCCGAGCCTGACCCAAAACAATTTACCATGCCGTCACGTACGTACTACCTTCAACTATACAGCTTGATTACAAATATTAGGGCCCATTTCGTGAACCACCATTGTGCAGGTAGGTATATAAAGCCGAGATAACCCTGTAATAAATAAGCTTCTCTAAATTGAATAGCGCGTAGTAATGTCTACTGTATGTTATTCAGTATTTATATAAAGTAAACCGCCGCCGCACGTTGCACGATACAAATCACGTGTAGTTTGAATAATTGCATCGCAAACGACCACGTACTCTGTGTGTAGGTCTGTCGGACAATTTTATTGGTATCGTTAACGCTAATTTGTTATATTATGTACTGTGATGCATGCATGTATGTCTGAATCTATACATACAAAAAGTTTTATCGATAAATGTTGACCGTAATACCAGAGTGAGCCTTACATTATACAACTCTTTGTATAGGTTTAACCTTGCTTTTAGGTTCCTAAAAAAACTTTATTACCTGTATTTTTACATGAGCAATATTTTAAATTGACATGACAGGTGCAATCAAGACTGAGTTCCAATCGATTATTTAATATTCCGCAAAGATAATTGTATCAAACTAATTTGCATGCCGTCAACCCACACCTGTACAGGTACGTACAGCTGTTGTTTACCGAGTACATTTCCTAGGCATGAGCAATAATCGTTGGACACTGTCCCGATCGGGCGATTCCGCCTTCGTTCGGCTCTCATTGCTACGTCGCAATTATTGTTTGGCACTACTTAATGTTCCTTTGCTTGCGCTAACACAGATAAGATAATTACTTGATTTTTGACAGCCCTATATAGTCGAAAGGTATTGTTCTATGCATTACAAAAAGACAACACGATTCCGTTGAATCGTTGTCATACTTTAGTTTTGAAGGAAGTGTCCTCTCTGTACGTAAGCACTATTTTTTTCTGTGGCGTGAGTAAGATTGTCTCGCAACTTTATCAGTCTTAATAAAACGCCAGTGAGTCAGCGTTCGTCAACTAAATAAGGGTTTCATTGTAAATAAAATGCTCATTTGCCCTTACTTGGCGCGCCATGGACGCGTATCGAAAAGGCAAGATATGCCGGAACGTTGCTGATTAAAACGCCGCGCTTTGATTGATTCAGAAGGTTGTGCAAATGTGCAATTATTATGGCGCTTGGATGTTTTTAATAATAAGTAAATGTCTTTGTTCTTGCGGCAAATTAGATGAAACGAGGTTTAGTTAGAGATGTTTTGCTTGATGAGCAGTTTTATGAAACTTTTTGAAGAATATTAGTAGGTAACTATGTTCTAAAAATCTAGTATTTAAGTAATTTCACAAGGTGAAAAGGCATACCTACAACATATTTAGCTTATAGACCTAAGTAATTTAACCTAATTAAAATTAAAGGAATTCTAGTTATGTTCTATCACATAACTACAACTGTCTTCACGCTCATTTTCATTAAAATTGGATCAGCGCTTTCTGCATAACTCATAGAATAGACAAAAATTACTTTTCTTTGTATTTCTGTAGGGACCAGTATAAAATCAAAGTCTATCAACTCGTTTCATAGTAAATAAATATCATAATCATAAAGCAATATTACACAAATATACTAAGTCCCACAAGCTCGTGTTGAGAGGACTTTTCTAAATAGAATATCAACATTATTTCTAAGTCAAGCTATCCTCCAGTCCTTAAACGTAGCTCGAATGCATAGTAATAATTATTAGAATGTAACTTGGTCAGACTCGCTTGCACAATCTACACGAGATCCTTAGAAAGTTAGCAAATTCGCTTTTTCGGTAAGAACAAACGTAATACAATGTTTCTAAAAGAATACGCCAGTTTCCTCTAAATTGGCTAAAGAGACTTGAGGTCTCTTAGACGTTATGATATTTGCTTTTTATAACAAATACAATAAGATTCGCTGTCTGAGAGATACAACAAGATTTAAAGACAAGGTAAGTTTTTGTAGTTTTGAAAGTTAAAAGTTACTTACTTGATTAAGATTTTTTCTTTAGGCACGAGCTTAAGTACCTAACTATGAATTCAATTTTATTTTATCTGTATGGTACAATTCTCAATATGATGCCAATGTTTGGTCTGACCGTAAATCCCCATCGTATTCATATAAGTAAATCATTGAATTTTCTGATCTCAGTCGGATATCACCTGATATTCTAGTTGGACCCTAAAATTCGCCATAAATGTATTCTAATGCGAAACATAAAGGCATCATAATTAAAGTAGGACTGTGGGCGGCTTTATCGATAGGCGTCTGGGCAAGCTTCTATTTAAGATTTAATTGATTTTTTGTTTGAATATCACAGGATTGACGCTATCATAAACTAAATATCTATTTGCCTGTTTGTATAAGAGAATAAAATTAAATTGTTGCTTTGTTGTTATTGTAGTGTGTGGGTGTGGACTTACCGATCTCTGTGGTCACGGGTGTCGTTGTTGGCGGCGCGTCTCGGACTGCCCTCGTACTTGTGCTCGCGGCCGTAGATGCTGGGCGCGAAGGGGTCCTCGCCGAGGTAGTAGCGGTGCGGCGGCGCGGCGGGGGGCGCCAGCTCGCCGCCGTACTGCCGGTACGTCCGCGAGGAATGCTCCGGCGACGGTGTGCGCGAATTACGCCACCGCGCGCGACGCTCCGCGGACGCCGATCGGATCTTCCCGACTAACTTCCTGATCGAGTTGCCGATCGCCGACCCGACTGATTTCCGCGCCGGCGAGGGACGGCGGCTATTCTCCGCGAAACGCGTCTTTTGATTCTGCTTGCGCTCGTCGCGTTCCCGCCGCCTGGGAGGCGTGCGATCCCTGTCGGAACTTCCGCGCCGCTCCCTCGGCGGGGAGTAATCCGGCGGCGGCTCCGTGGTTCCTTCCTCGCGGCTGTCGCGAGATCTACCTGAATTTTCATTACGGGAGGAACTTCTATATCCACTGTCGTAACGATTTTCCTCTGAAAGTCGCTGTTGCTGTTTTAAGTGCCTTTTTCTTTCAGGGGCGACCGGTGGCCTGTAATCATCTTCGACCGATGGTTCGCGGTATGCTCGATCGACATCTAAAGGCCGGAAAGGTGAGCCGCGTGGCGGACTATGCATGGTCGACGACGATACGTAGGCGGAGTCGTCGCGCGAGGGCGGATGACGGCGGCCGATAGGCGATGTCCTTCCCTGCGGCATGTCTCGCTTCCCGTACACATGTCTCGGCGAAGATCCGTTTAACTGATCGTCACTAGTGTAAGGAGAGCGCACTGCTGGTGGGGACGGGGACGAACTGCGGGGCTCAGGCATTATAGGCTTACTGGCCCGCCGCTGTGACCAGTCTGCTACACCTTTGAAGTATCCGCCGGTTCTGTTCACTACGGGGGCTGGTCGTTCGTCAGAAGGCGTCGAGGACTTAGTTTTCCTCAAAACTCGGTCACCGTACACGGGCGGCGGGGGTACAGCTGTCTTTCCGTAATATTCCTCGTCATCGGCTTTCTTTGCGTAGTAAGTATCGGGTCGCCGACCTATTTCTTCGGCGATGGAATCGTGTGAGGATCTGGATTCACTTCCGAAGTGACTTTCGAGCCACTTGGAGGTTTCCTTTTTTCGTGTTTCTTCCTCAACGTCGAAGTCCAGGGGGCGTTTGTAGTCCTTGTCGTGATCTGGAAGCAAAGATCGCGGTGAGTGATCACGGTCAGTGAGATCGAGAGTGGTGCGCGACGCGGGCGCTCGCGCACGGTGCCGCGGCAGAATGCCCGCTTAACCGCATCCTCACACACATGCTAGCCATGGCGTAATCGTTCAGTCAATATATTTGCCAAACTTGTGAAGGTCAATGCGATGCAAAGACCGGTGACCGGTTAACCGGTGTGAGACAGTGCTAGTAAGTTATTCACAGAATAATAATTTCTGGGTCACTATTTGTTTTGTGTTTACAGTGATGTTATGTAACAGTATACCGTGAACAAAAGGTGCAGAAGAAAAGTGACATGAACCCATGAATAACAGACTATTTGACATTATTATCACCTAATTTTAATACTAAAGTCTAATTCTGAAAGATAAATAAGGTAAAGTGGGGGAAGCTTGAAGGGCTTATCTTTAGGGGTAAGACGAAATATGTTCAGTATGACGAAGCATTGCAAGGGCGGCTTTCTGTCTTACCCCACATAAAAACCCTTCAATCTTATTCGGGTCATAACTCGGTCTCCAGCTTTTATTAATACCTTTATTGACAAAAAGTTATTCATTTAAAAATCCCTGAAACTCCTAAGTCTAAAATGACATTTAAATTTTAAATTTGTACTTTAAGCGCTTAGCTGATTTTTGGGTAAAAAAAAACTGAATAATTAGTTTAGTTCAATTTTATAGGAATTTCACTAAGGGATGAGCCCTTAAGATTAGCCCTAAATCGAACTTAATATACCTATTCCTAATTGAGGAAAATTTCATTAAGGGACCTTATTCAGTATCATAAAATTATTATTAAATAGCATGTGATTATTATTTTAAGCATGAATAACATGATGGATAGAAACCGGGGATTTCACGCCGGTTTATTACACTAGTTTCACAATTTGCAAGAAATAATCAAATAAATTACAACTACTATTTTAACCACCTTGGCATTTAAATTAGTGTAGCAACGAATAGTGAATGTAAAATTTTGTCACACAAGTTAAAATTTTCGTCTTCAATCATATTTGCTCACTGGCCATAAATAGTACATTACATCAGAGGCCGGGAAAATGAGGATTTCCGGCCAAGTGGGTATATACGGCCGAGCGAGCGCGCGAGCGAGGCCGGATAGGGATACGAGGCCGGGAATCCGTTTTCACGCCGAGGCATGTATAGTGCTTTTCTCAAACATACAATGAAATAAACAAAAATGCTCTAAAGGACAATATTTTATAAAAAAAAAGTTACTTTGCAGGCCTAGGCCTAAAAAATAATATGAAATCCCTTTACAGTCCTCTCGAGTTGTTGCGCCCAAAAAGCGATACTTCCCAGCCCATTTTAAGGAACGTAAAGACAATATTTCATTCATTGCATGTTTGAGAAAAATATTTTTATTATATTATTTTTGTCATAAAACAAACATAAAACAAGGCTTCAATTACCTTTGAAATCGTTTAATCAAAACATCGATGCAAATAAAGTAAAATCTCGCGCGTGACCTCAGTGTGCCATCATGCCCATAAAGGCCTAAGTGGGTTGTTTTATAAACGTTTATATGCGTTTTTGGTCCAGACTGGAAGCTGCGTAGGCCCAATGACTGGCCTTATGCGGCCAGCAGATGGACAAGTAGTTTAAATGCCCACTTTGGTCCGCCGAGCCTTGTTTTATGCGCAGTGCGTAATTATGCCAAACAATGCGATTTTCACTGCTGGAGAAAGCGAGCAGTAAATATGTAAATGTGTATAGCCTCTGCCACTGAAATCCTACGAAATAACTGTAAATATAACAGCTTCCTAGTTTTTGTTATTTTATTAGTTAAACACTTATACGCGTGTGTAATAGCAGATTTAGTAGAAGAGTCTTTCATATCTAATATTTTAGAGCCCATTCACAAAGTGTAAGTATTGGATAGCTACCTAACAAAAACATTAACTCCAAGATAAAGCTTAGGACTTTATCTTGTAATAAATGAAGATTGTGAATTCGTCAGATAAGTGGCAAGTACTTTATTTAAAGAATTTAATTAGAAATTGTGAAACAGGCCCATATCAAACTGAGATTGCATTATTTTATAGATAGGTACCTACGTTTAAATACGTCCATGTCTCTCGGGAGTCTCGGGACCAGTTATTTTTAATCATCGATTGCTTCTAATGAACAAAATGTCATCTCAATCAAATAGATTGGTTTGAGTTCGTCAAGCAACAGTTTTCAGTGTTGCAACTGTTAGGCAGATTAGAGAAGCAAATATTGACGGGCCCACTCTACAATCGAGGATTGTTTGTATAGTCCACGTCATTGTACATTTTTGTACTCCGTTCCTTTCGCCGTGACAGTACTTTGTACTTTTATAGTTTAGTCTTGTTCAAACTAATCAATCAAAGTTTATCTATCCACTCTATTTTATACAAATCTCAATAAAGGTAAAAACGGACCGAAATTATATTCTTCTCAATTATCATATCTTATGTTTTATCTGCGGCCCTTACAGATAGGTACACTAAACTTCGACCCATTGGGATCTTTTGTGCAATTACTCGGCTATCCTGAGATCTTTCTGCTGATGATGAGATGTGTTTGATGATGAGAATCATTCTCTATATTAAGACTTATAAGTAAATTACGAATCTTAAAGCATGTTAAGCAAATATACTTAAACAAACTACCAATGCCGTTTGAAGCAAACATATTGATGTCAGTATGTATACTTTGTTAATGCATTATACATTTGATTGGAATTATACATTCGGCGAACATAATTTATGATTAAAAAAATATATGGAACGACTGACTTGTATCCTTGTAAATAAATATAGAAGAAATATCCCAATTCAAAACTGATCGGCAAAGGAATATCAATTCATATAATAAAGATAATAGGTACCTACACAAGAAATATATATATCTACTTATTTGTATAATCTCGTATGTAAGTTAAAATCAATTTAATTGCAACTCTCAAATGTTGTATTACATAGTTTTATTTTTATGTACTGCGGACCTAAATAAAACTTTTACCAGCATTTCCTTTCTTTCGCATTCTAGTAAACATTTTGAAACTGAATTCTAGTGGACGTGTCAGACGTGTGTTAGCAAAAAGCTACTGTTGTCAGGTCTCGTTTGTGCCACCCGTTACAACGGATTCCTGCACACATTCTTCCGCACAACGCGAAAAGGACAGTTTTGCTCACTGAACTGACCATAGATAATAGTATTTTATGCAATCGTTATTTTAGAGAGATCAAAAAAGGCGAGTGGCGTGGATGGGTGAGTGATGTGAGTAAAGAAAGATGCCACGAGTATGAAACTGCCCCTGCCTCTGCGTGTATTTATGTACAAAAATGTACAAATGCTTTTTACGGAATAGACTATTGTCTTGACATTAAGGTAGATAGGACTTTAAATATCTTTGCACGACTCTGTAAATGACAAAAGTACGGGAGTAGATAAACCGACTATCGAATTTGGTTGACTAATTAACAATGAAAGTAGAATCTCGTTTAAATGGAGAATAAAAGTTAAACACTTTTAAAGCCATGCGTCCGCCATATTTGCATTTGATTTATGGTCGACGGGCGGGCTTTTTCATTTCAATTAAAGAGAAATAAAGTTGCGCTGTGTTTAAAATTTAAACGAATATTCGGAAACATTAACTACGCTAGTTAATAACACAAAAATATGCAAAAGAATACGTCAATATCGATTAATAATTTTGTCTATTATTAATACTGAATACAGGATGTTTGGCACATGACCCGTCAAAAACATGGGCTTCGAATCAGATTGGATGATTCAAAAAATCATTTCGTATCTCCAGGACCGTGGCTCCTAAGACCGAGATTTCAAAGACGAAGAGGAAGGAAACGACACCACAAACCTCCCAAAAATGTTGTCGGGTCATGTGCCAAACACCCTGTATATGTGAACGTGTGAATTGTAGGTTACAATAATCTATATTGTGAACTTAGTATAATACATAAGAAATACACAATTACACATACTTATATAAATCGCGATGCACCTAGAAGCGCCTTTGACCAACTCTAAGCCATCGTTCCCACTTAAACGTCGCGTGTCTCGGGACGCGCAACGGACGTCCGCGCACGCCACCTGAGTGTAATTCAAAAAACGTCTCCTCAGTACATTTTGTATAGGAAGGACGTAAGACGCGCCGCCAAGCGGCGCGGCGCGCGCCACGCCGCCGCCACGCCACCTGGGGCGCGTCTTACGTCCTTCCTATACAAAATGTACTGAGGAGACGTTTTTTGAATTACACAGGTGGCGTGGCGCGGACGTCCGTTGCGCGCCCCGAGACACGCGACGCTCTGATGTGGCCGGTCCCTTAGAGCGAGCAATTTGTGCTTGCAGGTGCATTCGCCAAACCAAACGGCATACAATCGAATTCATACTAGCCGACCGTGTAAACAAATGCTTACATAATGCAGCAGCATAAGCATATGCATTCTTCAAGCAATGCCTACTCGTAACTACCATTAGCATTTCGGTATTTTAACGCCTCTGTCGCATGCAAAACTCGCTATTCATCATACAAGGTAGCAATCAATCAAGTTATACTGCTTTAGTCGGACGGAAACTGTCAGCAAGGTCGGAATATGTAACATTGCCTTAATAGGATGCGCTTGCGTTCACGGAGACAAGAGGCGGTAAATACTTCAATCATTGTATCTATTAATAATGTGACATTCAATAGCAATATTATAACATCAAACCGTTTCAAGCCTCAGTCAGTCTAATCTTAAATAAATTACCTACCTATTCGATTTTCAATGTTTTTAAAAGAAATTGGGGCGTAATATGCTCCTTTGAACATTATTTTCTAATTATTGTACCTACCAAAATTAAAAATAAAACTAAAACTTTTGAATTCGATAACTTACAAGTGGCGTATCGTTAAAATAATTAAAGTTTATTCCCTGAAATTCTACTTATAGGCTACTACATCAAGCCGTAGATATCGTCAAAACTAAACAACATGGAACCAGAGGGAAAGCTAATAGCATGGCTTTGTCTTGTTAATTGATTGAATTGTCGAAGAAACAATTGCGAATCAGTATATCGTTGAGCGAGCTAAATGTAAAGGGCAGGATTTACTAAACACTAACCCCCTTATTCATAAACGTTCACTAAAGTTATCTAGCCGATAAAGTTCGTTTGTCCCTTTCCGACGTATTAGTGTGATAGAAAGGGACCAACGAACTTTATCAGCTTGATAACTTTAAAGTACGTTTATGAATAACGGGGTAAGTCGTTAGCCTTATACCTACCTATTAAATGTATAGCCTCTACTATAAATTGGAGTGTTAGAATACGTTATTCTATAGCATAAACGTGACGGGAAATGACAATAATATTAATAGTTACTGTTTTATGATATTTACGCTATCAGGTAACATTTTATAAAACGTCAAAATCTCATGGCACCTGTCTCAGTAACTTACTACGAGTAGTTAGCTGGTTACATATACCTCAACCAATGGGACCAATGCCGAAATCGCGAAAAAAAATTTCGCTGTTCCATAGAAATGAGCGGTATCATTTAGTCGAAATGTATGAAACAGCGGGAAAAAATCTTTCGGGGGGGGGGGGGATTTCAAATGTAACTGGTCCACTTTTTCCATGTTTTACAATGTTCATCTTTTTTTTTTGTTGTAGGCGTGTTCAGTGGATGAACTTGGCACCCATTTAGATCAATCATTTATTTTTTCAGTGAAAAACATAGCATATAGCATATTATTGCAAATGAGCTCTCATTTCAAGTTCAATAATATGCTATATGCCTTGGTTGTTCACTTCAACGAAAAAATAAATGATATCTAAATGGGTGCCAAGTTCAATGGTCAGTCCTGAAATTTATTTATAACAACATAAAATACTTTTAATGTGGGACTAATGCCGAAATCGCGAAAAAGAATTTGGCTGTTCCATAGAAATGAGCGGTATCATCATATCATGACAGTCGAAATGTATGAAACAATTACCTATCTTCATGCCAAATTTGAACATTCTAGGTCATCTGGAACTGGGTTAGAGTTTATGTAGTTTATATATATATATATATATATATCTGATAATAATGACGCAAATTTGACACGTTTATGTAAAATAGTTTTTGAGTTATGAGGGGGTCAAAGGTGGCTCCAAATGATTCGTGTAAAATGAAAATGAAATATTTATTTTTCAAGTAGGCATATTACAATGCGCATTATGAAGTGTGATACTATACAGCACGACCACGGATGATTTTATTAATTCTGATGCGGTACAAATTCACGAAAAAAAATGTACTTTTTTGTACTGGCGTTTAAAAAAAATGTACCCTTATGATTTTGGAGTTTCGACATAGGGCCCGGGGTCGTGCTAGGTAGGTACTCCCTGGCACGACCACACTATATTTAATGAGATTTTAAATTTCTGTTGCAGTACAAATTCACGAAAAAAAATGTACTTTTTTGTACTTACCTTTTAAAAAAAATACCCTCATGGTTTCGGAGTTTTGACATGGGGTGTGGTCGTGCTAGATAGGTGGTACTTCCTGGCACGACCACACTATATTTATGTTTAATTTGATGGTCAAATGAATACTAAACAAGTGTTTTGAAATTGTACTATGTAAATTACTTCAAAAACTTAGTGCGGTCGTGCCAGGAGTACCTATCTAGTACGACCACAACCCATGTCGAAACTCCGAAACCATGAGGGTACTTTTTATAAAAAGGTAAGTACAGAAAAGTACATTTTTTTTCGTGAATTTGTACCACTACAGAAATTAAAAAAATCATTAAATATAGTGTGGTCGTGCCAGGAAGTACCACCTATCTAGCACGACCACACCCCATGTCAAAACTCCGAAACCATGAGGGTATTTTTTTTAAAAGGTAAGTACAAAAAAGTACATTTTTTTTCGTGAATTTGTACTGTAACAGAAATTTAAAATCTCATTAAATATAGTGTGGTCGTGCCAGGGAGTACCTACTGACACGCTGCCGCGTGTCTAGATAGTGTAATAATGGGAAAAAAATTATCAGTTACAAATGCCACCCAGTCGAGATTTGCCCCGCTGGACCTTATACATTCTTGTAGCATTTTTTTTTATATCAATTAGTCCATGCTAAATTATGCTGTCGAAGATATTGCATGGGTTTGTAACTATTAGATAGGTACAAATAACCAAAAAAACCTCCAACTGGAAAAACTATGTTTTAATAAAATAAATAAAAATAATTCATTGTTTCCAACTGCTAAGGTCTTTTAATTTAATGTTTTAATGACATTTAAAATCTTTTCCAGGTTCTAAAGAAATTTGAGTTAAGCAATTAGGGTCAATTGATTGTTATATAATTGAAACTATCACTTAAAAAATCACGTCAATTGGTCGCTCCGTTTTGCCGTGACAGACGGACAAACAGACACACACACTTTCCCATTTATAATATTTTAGTATAGTATATATATATAGTAGTAGTAGTAAGAGAGATATAGTAGTAGTAGTATGAATATATAGTAGTAGTAGTAATAGTAGTAGTAAGAAAGTAGTAGGAAGAGATCCCTTATAGGAATAAGCTCGCCTTTGTATCTCTATTCCTACAAATTGTATATAAACTGTTGTACACAATAAAGTGATTACTACTACTACTACTACTATAGTACGGATAATTATAGAATTGCACGTTGAAAAGCAAGTTTTATGGAATATCATAATCATATCAAAGAGTTTTTCACCACACCAACTAATAAAGGCTTACTTTGCTATTCGAAAGCAGATAACAAAATTGCATTTTATCCACAAGAGTGCAAAGTAATTTCATACAAATTTTAACTTGATGTCTTTAGCTGGCTGGTAGAATTTACCAACAATGATTTTGAATCATAAATATCGAATAGATTGATGGATTTGATTTAGTTTGATGTTTTAGAGTCAGTATATTGTTCGTGTTGGTGTGGTGAAAAGTTTTTGTTTCACTCGGTGGCAAAGTTTATTTAACCTCCGTGCCTTGATACCCTCGCAACGCTCAAGATTCCACTTTTTGAACCACTCGCTACGCTCGCGGTTCAATATTGGAATCTTTCGCTTGCTCGGGTATCAATATTGGCACGTGCGGTTAAACAACAACTTTGCCCCCTTGTAAAACAAATAACTATTAAAAGTCACTGATATAAAAATGGTAAATATGTTTTAATTTTTAAAGAATAAGTAGTTATTATTTCAAACTGTTTGCAAGCAAAAAATGGAACTAAGTACTCAAACTGCAATATAGGTACCTACATTGTAACATGAATTACGTGATTGACTGAGTACTAAAATTACCCGCACCAAGGACCATATAACATGGGACAGACAAAGCCCACACAAAAAAGCGTACCCCTAAAATGTATGGGCCTTTTAGGCTTAAAACTAGATGGCGCTGTTTCGCAGCCTGGAAGTGGCCAAAATCATATTTTTCCCAAATATTTTTGCGTGTTTTTATTTGTTATAAGAACAAATGACATGGTTCTTTATTTCAATTTTCAATATCATGTTATCACGTCAATTTGGAGAAAAAATGTAGGCATCATCAGTGTAGTTATGATAGTAAATAATAGTGGCGCTAAAAAATGAGATACGTTTCTTAGTATGGAGATTGCAAATCCTATATGTATAAATAATCCTTGCCCGTACTTACCTTCAGACCGAAGGTTACTTATTTAAACTATTTTAAACCTATTAGCCTTCCGACAGACAAACGCACAATGTGCACTTTGTATAGACACTGCAATGAACTGGCAAGCCGCTGTTCAAAGAAGTCTTTCCGGATAGGACGTCCGAGTAAAAAGTAACGTGAGTTTGTATTGTACAAACGGAATTTAGGGCAATTATAGCCTAGTTGATGAGACCTTTCCTATGAAGTTGGGGATATTGAGTTCAAATATTGGCAAGGGCGTTTTTTCTAGTTTCCTTGTTAAGAATATAATATATATTCAAGGATAGTCGAGACTTGTAACTGTTTGATTTCTGTAAACTTTTGGTTGAATACAGTGATTTTATAATCTATTTGTGGCTTAACCGTGTTTGAGGAAAGCCAGTTCTGTCACATTGGTGTAACTTGGCAGACATTCATGTAGGTACTCTTTGAGTAATCACTGGTCAAACTATATACATAATAGATGCTAAAATCACTGTAGGTATTCGTAAAATATAAAGAAGTATATAAATCTACGAATTATATTTTGCTCAAAATTAAGTTACAAATTTAAGTTAGTTGTTGGGATCTCTAAGTCTCTATCAGTCAGATAACTACATTTCGGGCAAAAATTTTCCACGACAATTTTCCATAATACGACAAGTAAAAATAACTATTTAACTGACCATATAGTTGGTACATCTTGATCATTGACCATGTTCCGGTCGACCAATGATTACCGGTGCGGCGCAGGAGTCGGATATCGGACGGACACGGTTGGTCGGCGAATATAAGTATGCGAGACGTACAGTTGCCATCAGATATATCGGAGCAGTATAGGTGCTCAGAAACATCTGGACACACCTCTATTGGCAAGGCGAGGCGTGTAAATATTTATGAGTACATCGGGCGCTCCGATATTTAAGATGGCCACGGTAGAACACGTGTACATACATACATACATACTATCACGCCTGTATCCCATGAAGGGGTAAGCAGAGCACATGAAACTTCTCAAGTTTCAGTGCCACTCTTGGCAAATAAGGGGCTGAAAGAAAACGAAACTGTGACATTGCAGTGACAGGTTGCCAGCCTCTCGCCTACACACACACACGTGTGTAATTAGATTATTGTTTGCTCTGTGAGATATAGAAACTTGGGCCAGGATAGAACAGTCATTTTATTACGTCGGCGGTAGTTGCATATTAGGTAACCTATCGATGCGTTTTTAAGTACCTACCGATTTAGCAATAGTTTGGACTGTCAATGCACAGTGGCGTGGTATCCGCTAATTTGTTATTTATGTATGTAATGGTATATGGCGCTTGCATTCTAAATAATAGATGTCCAAAGGAACTATCATCCGCAAAATCAATGAAAATCCGGCAAAAGTTATGCGAAGTATAGTCAGTACATTTTTACGTACTTACAATGACCATAGTTACAAATCACCTCGATCACACAACACCGGTACCTATATATTTTTATCACATTCACATCATATATTACAAAGTCCGAAATTTAAAGCTCTACGTGTCTTATTTCATTAATTACATTTTCTTAAGATGATTTTCAGCTTTAAGTAATTGTATGTATAATGTATGTATGTATAATGTAGAGTAATGTCTTATTGAAATATAAAAAGGCATCAGCATTACTTACGTATTTTTTTACTTATCAGGCCTTTTAATGAAGCAGTTATTAATTGAACATGTTTTAACAAATCAAGTATAACTGATTAGTAACATTTACATAACATAATTTTATTAATGGTCTATAAGCTTATCGCTGATTGTTTAAGATTGTCAAAGCGGACCCCAGGCTCCCATGAACCGTGGCAAAATGCCGGGATAACGCAAGGAGGATGATGATTGTTTAAGATTATCGTCCAATTTACATTCTTGGATACAATCCACCATCCAAGGTCAACAACTATACTAATCGAAGCCTATTAACATAATGGTAAGCTGAGTAAAACCTAATGTTGAAGCAAATTCTTTTAAGGTGTACTAATTTGGGCACGCAAAAAGCTATCGGTGACACTTTAAAAGTGATTTTTCATATTTGTTTTGACCTTAAGCGTGAATTTGACGTATTTGGAATTGAATGACCAATTTGGAATTGAATGAAATACATGGTTCGATTTTAGGCGGTCATGTGTGAAAAGCTTAGCTACAGATTTGATGGGTCTGTTATAAAATTCTAAATATAATTATGATCAGAAGACGTTTAGTCCTATTGATTTTAAATAGGAAAAAGCAAAGTACTAGTTCAATCAATAGGGATGTCAATAAAAAATAGCCTACTTATGTAACATTTTTTCCTACTTTTCTCCTCAGTTCGTTAAAATCATTCAGGTTCCTCGTGTCACACCGTGTAACTTTGTACTTATAAAACGTCAAACGATAGACGTGCGAAGAGGGAATCAGGTCAATCCGCGTCAAGAGTAACATGAGTCACGATTTTATGGCATGTTCTATTTAATCACGACGAAGTTCAAGTGATAATCTATCTCTAAATAAGTGTTCCTTTCCCGATATATTCATATATCCTTTAATTTGCAACTGTACTGTAGTTCAAATAAACACGCAATGAAGTCGTGACTCACGTTACATTTTAAAACCCTCCCTCCGATCACGTTCATGACACGTCCATGAATTTCCTCTCTTCCGCACTTATAATACTTATACTATTGGAGCAGACTGTTCAATAGAAATGAGCATCACGTTTCAGGCCCTAGTCTCGTTAACTACATTACAATGAATTCGGATATCGGGGAGGTTAAATGTCGTATGCCCGCAATAGATTACCGACGTCCCGATCCCACTAATCACTTGTAAAATTAACCGCCTATACGGAGTGGCACTTAGCACGGACCTTTATTAAGTACTCGTCTATCACGTTTAGTAATAAAGTAGCTAAGTTATTGAATTGAATTAGTTTTAGATGTTAAGAATTGCAAATTAGTGTTAGGTACTTAATTAATTTTTATCTTGTCAATCAATCGGCTTTTTTAACACGCTTTTATTAGGTCCTCAGAGGATTAAATACTATTTCATATATCTGTGATTAGGTCGATCTGTAGGTACCTATGTAACTATGTAATAGAAAATAGAATAAAGGAAGCTGGAAGTTTTCTGTGTCATTCACTAGCACATATTATAAATTTATCTTTTAGTCAGGCGCATTTCCCTGAACAGCTAAAATTGTCTATTATAAAGCCGCTGTTTAAAAAAGGTGAACGTGATGATCCAGGTAACTACAGGCCAATAACTATAGTACCAATTTTATCAAAAGTAGTTGAAAAGGCCTATTATGTGAGATTGAGTAATTTTTTGACGAAATATAATATCCTACATCCTGATCAATATGGTTTTAGAGTGGATAGGAATACAGAACTAGCATGTTTTGACTTCATTAAATATGTGACTGAAGCAGTAAATAGCAAGTCTCCGGTTATGTCAATATTCCTTGACATGACCAAAGCATTTGATCTTGTGGAGCATTCAAAGCTATTGGACAAACTTAATGCCTATGGCGTAAGGGGACTAGCGAATGATTGGATTAAATCATATTTGTCGAATAGAAAGCAATGCACTGAGATTACACGACTAGAAGAGGCGGATAACCAAATTCACAAAAAAGCGTTTCGTTCGTCATTCCGCACGGTTGTCTCAGGAGTACCTCAAGGTAGTAATTTGGGTCCACTACTATTTCTATTATTTATTAATGACCTACCGAAAGCCATGAATCAAAAATCTATTCTATTTGCTGATGATACAACAATAATAATTAAAAATGATAATGAGAATGTATATAATTATGAATCTGATATTAATAAGGCTCTAACTGACATGAATAATTGGATAAATAATAATAATCTTGTAATTAATTTATCTAAGACTCAATTTATGCAATTTCACTCATCCAGGTCAAATCCTACACAGTTAAACATTACCATGAATAACACTGGACTTATGGAAACCAAAAAAGCAATGTTTCTGGGAATTAATATGGATTCCTTTCTTGACTGGAAGAGTCATATTGATTATATTTGCTGTAGGCTTGATCGGTTTGTTTTTGCTTTACGAAAGCTAAGGCAGTGTGTATCTTTTAAAGCAGCACTCTTGGCCTACCACAGCTATGTTTCCTCTGTCCTCAATTATGGCTTAATTCTATGGGGCAACTCTGTTAACGTAGAAAGAGTTTTCAAAATTCAAAAAAGATGCATACGTGCAATTAAAAATGCCTGGTTTAGATGTAGCTGTAAGCCTCTTTTTAAAGATCTTAACATACTTCCATTAGCCTGTATGTATATTTTAAAATTGTGTATGTTTGTAAGGAAAAATCCAGGATATTTTAATAAAAGGACTGATGTTTTCGCAGGTAACTTGAGGGCCCCTTACAAAGATCTCTTAGACCAGCCACGTTGTAAAACTGAAATTTACAAACGAAATGCATATAATATGTGTATTTTCGTTTATAATAATCTCCCAGTAGAAATAAGGAATCTGGAAGGCAAAGAATTTTATAATGACCTTAAGATTTGGCTACAAGACCATTGTTTTTACAGCATTAAAGAATTCCTAAACTACAAGAACATGATGACATCACTGTATTGAATATATATATCCTTTTTTTTTTTTTTTACAAAATATATTAGCTTTATTATTATTTTTCTTCTCATAAAATTATTCTGTTGTGTACAAATTGTATATATTATAATGAACGTGTGTTAAATATACCGATACATGTATAGTTTTAGGAATAAGTTATACATTTGCATGCTGTCTTGAGATAGCGGATAAAGGTGGAACAATTATTAACTTAATTTTAAGACCTATACCATGGGGTCTCATCCGGAACAGTGCAAAATTATTTCCAAATAGAAATCATAGATGGCGCCAAGTGTCACGATTGACGATTATTATTTTTTTATCAAATAGATTTAAAGGTATTTGAAGCGTCATAAATTAAGTACATTATAAATTAAATACAAACATCGATGACAACACAAATTTAATGCATTATTTTAGAATTTTTTAAAGAAATAATATCACGTAATATATTGCTACTGACTATGACGCAACAACGTGAACAACCTGCGCGCGACAGTATCGAGCTACCTAAATTTTATTGCATATTGTCACTAGATGGAGCTGCCACTATCTACAGTATACTGCCAACGAAACGGTGAGATTGTGTGCGTTCCGTTCATTGAGATATATGTACTACGTACTATAGGCGACGTTGCCAGACGGAAACTCTGCACAAGCTGACAAATGCGCGGAGTGCGCGAAGCGGTAATTTACGCGTAGAGTAGTAAGTCCACCATCAGATGTGACACATTATTATATTCCGCCTGTCAAAATTATTTATTTATTTACAACTTAAAAAATACAAAGTAAGCGATCACTGCCGCCCATGGACACCCGAAACACCAGGGGTGTTGGAGGTGCGTTGCCGGCCTTTAAGATGGGTGTACGCTCTTTTCTTGAAGATTTATTTTCTTCTTTAAAATACAAATATATACTTATATATAATAATATATATATATATAGTGCGGTCAGTTTTTTTGGACAAAGCGTATCCATTGTTCTCTTTTTTCATGACCAGGCCAAAGAAAACAGCAAAAAGTGAGCGTGCTAAAAATACAATTTTACTCAATAACTATTAACAATCAAAAAACAAATTAACTTTTTTTAGGGTTCCGTAGTCAACTAGGAACCCTTATAGTTTCGCCATGTCTGTCTGTCCGTCCGTCCGTCCGTCCGTCCGTCCGTCCGTCCGTCCGCGGATAATCTCAGTAACCGTTAGCACTAGAAAGCTGAAATTTGGTACCAATATATATTTCAATCACGCCGACAAAGTGCAAAAATAAAAAATGGAAAAAAATGTTTTATTAGGGTACCCCCCCTACATGTAAAGTGGGGACTGATATTTTTTTTCATTCCAACCCCAACGTGTGATATATTGTTGGATAGGTATTTAAAAATGAATAAGGGTTTACTAAGATGGTTTTTTGATAATATTAGTAATTTCGGAAATAATCGCTCCTAAAGGAAAAAAAAGTGCGTCCCCCCCTCTAACTTTTGAACCGTATGTTTAAAAAATATGAAAAAAATCACAAAAGTAGAACTTTATAAAGACTTTCTAGGAAAATTGTTTTGAACTTGATAGGTTCAGTAGTTTTTGAGAAAAATACGGAAAACTACGGAACCCTACACTGAGCGTGGCCCGACACGCTCTTGGCCGGTTTTTTTATATTATAGTAACATAATTCATAAAGTAGTAAGTAGTTACCTAATAATTTTCCAAATTGAAATAAATATATTTCGCAAATCTATTAGAGGTGAAACACATTAGTAGGAACAATGAAAATGGCACATCTGCGCGGTTAACTTTTTAGTCTATGAATGCGTCACCAAAATGGCGGCAGCCTCGCTCCCGCTCGCGTGTTCGTAGAATATTCAGCTGTCGGCCGATAATATTTGTTTGTGTGCGTTAATAATGTAGGTATACGTTTGTAGTAGTGTGCGTGACAAAAATGTCGTCTATTAAACAGCTGCCAATGATCGAAATTCAAATTAGTTGAACAATTTCCATTGAAAAAAAAAAGTTTGTAATGCATCGGTCCGAATTGCGGATACTAGTTTTATCATCTTTTAGTAGATATAATTGAATGTAAAATTATTTATTTTGCCTGACACTCTTGAGTATTTTTTATGCCGTTATTTTAATTTTACAATATAATATTTGGAATATAGTGCTTATAATTATTAAATATAAAACATTTTTTAAATACTTTTTGATACAAAATCATACTTCATTGATTTGGAACAATGCTTTTTATCGGACCTACATCCGACACTATCGGAAGCGTTTATCGGATGTAGGATGTCGATCTGACACTCGATATCGGATCGGATAATGTGAAAACGGCCTAAGCATTAACCGTTAGTGCGTTTTCACATTATCCGATCCGATATCGGATGTAGGACTGATATCCCATACATTGAAGCCGCCATCTTTGATTTTTGCCTTTGAAATCCTTCCGACATTTGCCACATGCACGACCGATGCGATGCATGCGAAATCAACTTATCGATATGGAAGTATGAGACGCGACGATTGCTGACTGGCTAGGATTTCCGAACGCACACGAATGCGCGCTCGGTCGCCGATCTGCGGCGGAGTGGGCCGAGACCTCGACGCGACGCCACACTTGCGTCGCGCGAAGCGCAACAGCATTTTAAAACATTATTATTGTACAAATATAATTATATAAATACACCTGTCGCCACATCATTATACTTATTTTATTTACTATTATACTTATGTATTTCTTACATAATAATATTCATTTCCATAATTCTAATTAACTACGCGCCTGCTTTCGAGTGCTTTAAATTTTAACAAATCAATGCATCCTTTGGTCGGGGGCTGGGGCCTCTCAACTCAAGGTCGCCGGCGCCGTGGTCGCGGGGCGCGGGGCGTGGGGCGCGGGGTGGAGCGCCGCGGATCTCATTCATTCAATTCCGCTTGCATGTGTTGCGGACAGAGCGAGTATATTATACGTACGCGGCGAGCACACCACACATACAAGCCGCACGGCAACGCCATCTAGTAATGTTCGACTTTAAACGTCCATGTGACGTTATAGGTTTAGTGCGTGAAAGCTAAAACAGATGTCGCAAGATGTTGCAGTTTGATGACTATTTCGACGTAGGATACTGAAAAGAGTTTTGTTGGCCACGCGTGGCTACTGGCGCCATCTAGCTCTTTGAGTGTGGATTAAATTTAGCCTACAGGTCTAGAATACTTAGGACGGCGCCCATTTTTAGTATGGGATTAGGTATCTGTACTAGTATTATTTGATCTGTGCCTATACTAACCCTTTTTCTGCAAATAAATCATTGAAATTGAAATTGAAATTGAAATCTAAGGTAACTAATTTAACCATCTTCCAAGGATCTTAGAGTAATGAAAATGGACATCCGTACATGTAGTTCTGATTTAATATCTACCTAGGTATCCATACTAATCCATACTAATATTATAAATGGGAAAGTGTGTGTGTCTGTTTGTTTGTCCGTCTTTCACAGCAAAATGGAGCGACGAATTGACGTGATTTTTTAAGTGGAGATAGTTGAAGGGATGGAGAGTGACATAGGCTACTTTTTGTCTCTTTCTAACGCGAGCGAAGCCGCGGGCAAAAGCTAGTTTACTATAAATATATTGGCTGAGCGATATATTTTTTTAATCAATTTTAATTTATAGTGCAACATAGACAACTAAAACCAGAATGAATCGAGACTAGATTTTGAGTTTGTGAAAATAAGCCAGAAAGTACATTTTAAGGGATTCTCATCAGCCAACACATATTTGAAAATCTCAAAGCTGTAAGTGCTCAAAGGAGAGCCTACGATGGAGTGAGCTTGCCCAGAAGATGCATTTGCACATTATCCGATCCGATATCGGATGTCGAACCGATATCCCATACATTACAGGTGCCATCTTGGATTTTCTCCATTGAAATCATTCCAACATCCGATATCGGATCGGATAATGTGAAAACGGACTGGATACCTTAATAGCCGTAAAGTGTACGTACATACCTACGTCTTTCATTATGAAAATTGGTAAATATATTTAAAACCCTAAAAAGGTTACAATGTTATAATAAAAGTTAAACTAGGCTACATCTATGTCTACAGTAAAGCGAAATACGAACGTCCTACCCTGTATATCGTATATCCGATACCCACGCTTAATGACTTCTAATCATGTTTTGTGCCATAAGCCATTTAAGGCAGTCGACAACTTTGGTTTATAACTCGGGGACCACTCGCCAATATTAAGCTTAAAATGTCATATACTACTCAGGAATCAAATATACATACGACATTTTGAATCTATAAAGAAATAGCAACCTGTAATTAACTGTTTAAGGTTTTGTCGTGTCTCGGTCAAGTCTATTAATATGTTATGTGACTTATTATTGTAGCCTTGTAAGTAAATATCCGTCGTTTATCAGAATTTATGCGAAAATTAAGTCGATTTAAATCTAGGTAGGCCCTGTGTGAGTTAACTTTATAAGTACGAGTAGATAATTCGTAGTAGGTACTTTATCGGCTAAATAACGTGAGTAAGTTTGTTATTTAGCCGATAGTTCTAGTCCCACCCACGGCAGTAATTTAAGTAATTTAGCGGAACGTGCAAATTTTTTTTTGGAAGAGTTTTTTTTCGACTCGAGATAGGTACATACTATTAAAGTAGGTATGCACTTTTAGAAGACTATTTTATTTAAAAACATGACCATACTTAATAACAGTGGATATACATAAATTATTATTACTAGTTTATTTTTATTTTGTCTTTCACTTTATTAAAATTAAATGATTTTATATAAATGCGCCATCTATGACATACGCTACTAACTACTACAATCTCACTGTCTTGCCTGAACAGTGCCCTCTATGATCACACCGTAGTAACAAGTTAACCGTGGAGGTAGCTACGCCATCTGTTATCGAGTAGCCAAACTAGATGTGTCCTAACTTACCGGCTTGTCGGAGACGGCGCTGGCGTCGCATTCGCACTGATAAACTGTCCCAATCGTCATCCATGTTTGGTTGTCCTTCTCGCTCCGCTGCAAATAAAAAAATATAATTGAAACCATTGTATGGATTTATATTACATATTGCTTTTATTGTCTTGTTTTTGTCACAAAATTTAATGTATTATGAGTATTGTTTTACCTTCTTCGGTGCGAGTTCTAGAGTGCACGTGTGTAGCTACCCTCCTGCCTCCCGCCATGAAGTCGGTGCTCCGCTCCTGGTCTACCCGTTTCCTTCGCTCCGTGCCCCCTTTCTCATCTACCAGGCTAGCGTCGCTTGCCAGCGATCGTGCCTGTAAAAATTGTCACATTAAAAGAAGTTGGTTAATAATGACGAAATAATCGTCACATGTGTTTTCTGGGCGTAAAATATGTATAGTTGACTTGACAGTGAAAATACCATAATATATTGCTTAGAAACTGCACGGCGGTTTCTCTGTAACGAATTTTAAGTAAAGCTTGACCAGAAATATATGACTAAGCGCCTTGTTGCGGAATTTCATGAGAACTATTTTCTTCATACTAAACTGAACTGTCACTGTCAGAATAACAGCGCTGGGAAAGTGTGTGTGTCTGTTTGTTTGTCCGTCTTTCACGGCAAAACGGAGCGACGAATTGACGTGAATTTTTAAGTGGAGATAGTTGAAGGGATGGAGAGTGACATAGGCTACTTTTTGTATCTTTCTAACGCGAGCGAGGCCGCGGGCAAATGCTAGTAGTCATATATTTCTCTTTAGGCTTTAGGTACCTAGACATAGACATTTTATTAATAATATTATAAATATTACGCGTTCATCAATAAAATTACTTAACAGCAATTAAATTAAGATTAATACAATTTCAGTCTAATTATAATTTCGAATATTTAATTGAAAGATGCATTAATTGATTATATAGTCCTATATTGTTTTACTAGCTTTTGTCCGCGGGTATAGGCGTTAAATTCGAAAAAGGCGAATGCTCCATACAAACTTCCTCTCTCAATTTTAGTGTAGTGGGGATTAGGGGTTCCCTCTATTTGGCATAACTTTAATTGTCCGAAACGATTTTCGCATAACAGACTTATCACAATCGATTTTCGCCGAATGTTAATTTGGCAGAAAACTTATTTGTCATAATCGAAAATAATACGAATAACACATTGTCCGAAAATAATTTCGCATAATTCTGTTTACGCCGATTGTTTTTATGAATAAAATTAATTCGCATAATTGTATTTGGCATATTTCTTAAAATCAGAATATCCACCCATACTAAATGCTGTTAAGAGAGTCGGTTTGGTTAGGTTAGAACTGCGACCTCAACAAATAAAACATTTTGTCAAGAATTTCGGTTAGGTTAGGTTAGAACTGCAACATTAATATAGTAGTATTACCTATGATAAAAATTCTGCGTAGTAAATTTCCACTAAACCCTGTTATGCAGAAATAATTTATGCATAAAAACCATTCGGCGAATAACCTTTATGCATGAAATATATTCGGACAAACAAAAATATGCCTAGACAAATTATGCGTAACTATACTATGCCATAACAGATTATGCGAAAGGTGAATTATGCCAATATAGATTATGCCAAAAATAATTCTCGATTGAAAAATTATGCCAAAACAAGGGGAACCGGGGATTAGAAAGAGGCAAAAGATAGCCTATGTCACTCTCCATACCTTCAACTATCTCCATTTAAAAAATCACGTCAATCCGTCGCTCCATTTTGCCGTAAAAGACGGCCAAACAGACACACGCACTTTCCCATTTAAGCAGTATGGATGAAGACGATGAAGTATGAATTTACCTCGTTTTTAGACAACTCCTCGTCGCAGAGTCGCTCTTGTTCCTTGGTGTGCCGTGTCTCTGTGACTATCGTACCGTCGGGTCGCAGGGCCCGCAACTCCTCCTGAAATATAAATATTAGGTAAAAATATAAGTAAGTAAAGGATAAGTACCTAAGTATAGATATTTACATGATTTTTTTCACTTAGCAATCAGAGAATATTATACTTAGAGTTCATTTCGGACTAACTAGTCAAACTACGTGAAAGTGAACAATTGCACATAAAAATGTCTTAGGATAATTACCTACTAGTGCCAGCTAATGTCAAAAACATTTTTGGGAGTTCCGGCGACGAGTTTGTATGTACAACAGATCTAAATGTGTCGATTCGTGGGATAGAAATAAAAATAAAAATAAATATTGGGGGACACCTTACACAGATCAACCTATCCCTAAACCACAGTATAATAAAGAGTATTATCATACAGTATGGCCACTCCTGCTCCCCGCTGAAAGTGCCGTCCACCCCCTCTCGGTTACCTCACAGTTACCGTCTGTCAAAAACGCGAACAGTCGACCTGTCATATGTCACTCATACAAGCATAGTACACGAGCTTAGACTGTGTGCTAGGAACGCGCCTCTTTCATAATTATAATAAATCGCCAGTGTCCGATGTGTGCCCAAACTAAGCAAAGCTTGTACTATGGGCGCTAGGCGACGATATACATACTTATATAGATAAATAGATAAAACATCCATGACTCAGGAACAAATATCTGTGCTCATCACACAAATAAATGCCCTTACCGGGATTCGAACCCAGGGGGCCGATTTTTAGTCTCACGGCGTTCGAATTGAGAAAATTGGCACTGAAAATAATAGGCAATTCACCGTTTTCAACCGGTATTTTAGTGACAGTGAGACTCAAAAATCGGCCCCCAGGACCGCGGCTCAGCAGGCAGGGTCACTACCGATTGAGCCAGACCGGTCGTCAATACCTACCCTAAGTTTTTAATAGTTAATTGTAATCCAGGTCTAAATATTCCTTTCTTCAATGATGTGCTTTGCTTACATCATCATGACAACACAACATTATATAGCACAGTATACAGCAAACCTGACATAAAGATTCTTGCTCTGTTGCTATTAAAGAAAAGTATACTTACCGTGTCATCAGTGTTGATGGTGGTGTTATAGGTGGTGGTGTCTCGCAGCACTTTGGGTCCTCGTGGCACCAGCGCCAGGTGGTGGTCGGTCTGCGCCTTCAGAGCATCGCGGATGTCTTCTTCCTCCGTCTCTTGTACTGCCGCTATTAAAGCCTGTAACAATCAAAAAGGAAAATTTAAGACTATTTTATACATTAAAAATCGAGTAAAATTCAAGGAACATAACTAATCGTAATGCACGAAGAAGAATTGTTAAATTGTGATATGCATCTGATGCACCTATATTATTATTTATAAATACTGCAGCTTCAATATTATTACAGTCTGACCAACAAACTGTTATACACGCGATAGACGATAAAATAGCAGGCCGTCCCTATCGCACTATTTGTAAGTGCGATAGGGAACGGCCTGATATTTTATCGTCTATCGCGCGACCATGCTTCCCGTGCAGAAATACATATATTATGGCTACGCGCTATGTTGCGGAATTTCATTACAACTATTTTCTGCATACTAAACTGAACTGTCAGCCGATATATCAGAATAACAGCGCGCAGGGGCCTCCTGACAATCCATACTTTATACTTTAATATTATAAAAGGGAAAGTGTGTGTGTCTGTTTGTTTGTCCGTCTTTCACGGCAAAACGGAGCGACAAATTGACGTGATTGTTTAGGTGGAGATAGTTGAAGGGATGGAGAGTGACATAGGCTACTTTTTGTCTCTTTCTAACGCGAGCGAAGCGGCGGGCAAAATTTCTGGTCAGGGGGCCGATTTTTGAGTCTCACGGCGTTCGAATTCAGAAAATTGTCACTGAAAATAATAGGCAATTCACCGTTTTCAACCGGTATTTTAGTGAAAGTGAGATTCAAAAATCGGCCCCCAGGCTTTAATTTTGACAGAAACTAATGTGTAAAACCTCAAAATGATATTCAAACCAAACTTTTGTGAGAATCTATGACACCACGTTTTTGACATTAACAATAAAAACTCAAGCTGTCACAAAACCAAAAACATGTCACAATTTGATTAATTATTTTATAATGTCTGAAAACATTTTTTACACAAAAGCCGCAAAATACTGGGCTAATGTCCCAGCCACGATAAACGGCGTGCTTGGCGGCTACGAGCATATCTCGGGCATTGACATCAAGGGGTCCAAGGCCTTTCTAAATGACATTCTAAGTCTTAAAAATGCCCCCGGTACTGAGTTAGCTCTAGACTGTGGAGCCGGGATCGGCCGAATCGCTCAATACCTGCTGATTCCCGTGTTTGACAAGGTTGATTTGGTCGAACAAGAGAAGAGGTTCCTCTCCGTCGCCAAAAGAAGAATCGGTGAACTCCACGAAAGACTTGGATCACTTTACAATATAGGCTTGCAACATTTTACCCCGAAGAAAAAATATGATGTCATCTGGTGCCAATGGGTACTTGGTCATTTAAACGATATCGATCTAATTGCGTTTTTAGTAAGATGTAAAAAAGCGCTCAACACGAACGGTGTTATAGTAGTTAAAGAGAATATCACTGCAAGCGAAGAAATAGAATATGACGACGAAGATTCATCAGTAGCCCGACCTTACAAGCTCATGCAATTAATATTCAAAGAAGCTAATTTAGAACTGATAAAAGAAAGTGTACAAGACGGATTTCCAGATGATATCTATAAAGTTTATTTATTTGCTCTAGTCCCAAACGATTTGGACAAAAAAGCCTTTGTTTTAGCTTCTTGATTATTGAATAATCTTGTTAGGTTAAAAAAAAGGATAAGTTAATAAAGCATTTACAACCGTTAAGCGTCTTCATCTTGCTAACATTTTGCGGAAATATCGGTGAGGCAACCGGAGCACTTGTAGTCTTGCAATATGTGTTTACATATCTGTACCTTATTCTCTTGCAATAAAGCGAATATTGTATAGATGTTTTTGATGTCGGCAGTAGTGTTTGCCAAGGCTTATCGGAGATGCAGCGGAGTCGTGGGCTGAATTCGTGATTGTGACGTTTAATAAAGTAGGTTCGCAGACGAGCGGCCCAGCGACATTCGCACGTGAATTTACCGTTTAAGTACTACAAGTTACATGTTGCATCACTGCGCTATGGAATTTTCAATTGAGCTGAATAATGAATTAAAGGATAATAATTTGAAATAAATCGACTTGACTAGGCTACTTAAGAAGACACTTCTAATGTATTCATTCAATCAAATGGTAAGTTAAAGATAACAAATTCTTGTAATATTTTAGTAAGTTGACTTTCGTTGTTTAAGTAGAAGTAGGTACTTATATCATGCTAGTTGGAGCCCGTATTTTCATCTGCGTAGAATAATAATGATGATGATTAATTGCAACAATCTGGTAATCCTGTTATCTCAATTCCAAATTGCACATAGTTAAATTAGCTCAGCGGTTTACGCATAAACGGGTAACAGTAACAAAAAGAGTTAGAGTTAGAACAAATTAGGAAGTAGGAATTAGTTTATATAGTAAAATAAAGTAAATAATTACAAGAGAATAAGTTGCGTACTTATAAGTATGTATCAATTACTCATTTCAAAATGTATCTGTCACGATCAGAACTGAGAACCATAGTATCAATGGCACAGATACCTTCATAAGTATGCCCGACAATTAGTTTGACCGATTGATGTTCGAAGAACAGTTAGCGATGGATATCGCACTCGGGTCTATTATTAGGGCCGCCAATCATGGAATGGAGAGGTAAATGCGAATTGACGTTTACAGTTACCTCGTGATCGACCTGGTATTCATTTTGAAGTGCTCTTGGTGCAAATTTTGATGGGAAATGCTTGTACGGTACTAAACTTCTTTGTATTTGAATAGCAAGTGAATGCAGCTCTAGTCTATCAAGGCTTTGTAATTTTTTATATTATTTTCGAAAGCAATTTACACATGCGTGAACTGTTGAGTTGTGTGGTTCCCTTGCTTTGTAAAATATGTTCATCGGTAGGTACTTTTAGTAGATTTTGAGCCCATTAGGTTCAGCTCCACGTACAATCGTACATGTTTAGAACAAGCGTTTTAAATTTTTGACAAATTAATTGTTATTTTGAAAAATATGGTGAGTAATACATAGGTATTCAAGCATCGACTCAAAACTCATTGTTAGCTGATGATTTTTCTAAATCTCTAAAACTATTTTCATACATAGAATTCAATCAAATGTCTCGTGGTTGAAAAAAACAGCAGGGGGCCGATTTTTGAATCTCGGCCATTCGATTTCGTGAAATTCGTTTAATAATATCTCCACTACTAGCGATTTCAATTCTACTAACAGAATCGAAAACGAGTGGTTATTACCACTAGTTTTAAAATTACTAGCCGTCCTTCTTCAAAAATAGCATTACGTCGTTTTCCACCGACTTTCTAACGGCGAATTCGTACGTTCGAAATTCAAAAATCGATCCCCTGGTCTCAATATATTAAATTCTCTAAACTTTTTATATTGCGGCTAGTACGGCAAATTTGGCCGCGATTCGGCGCTCTGATCATTATTCAGATCAAGTCTGGTCTGGAACGGCCTTTTTGCTTGGAACTCATTATTTTCGTCGCCGCAGAACTAGTTTCGATGGAAATAACTCGCCAAATCTTTTACTTTAGAACAACTTAGGAAGTCAGCGAACTCTTGACTTTATCATCTTGACCGGGATGCATGTCATTACTTTTCTCTAAAAGCTTTTTGGTTTCATATATTAACAATTGAGTGTATATTATGTTTCCTAAATACTTATGTAGGTAATTCTCGAGTGAAAATCTACGGATTTTCTTTTTTGTAGAATGTTGTGCCTATTAGTAAATTAAGATAACAACAATACCTATTAATAACTCATATCCGGTTTTGGACGGCATAGAGTAAAACAAGTAAAAAAGTTTCGATCGAGCTGTAAAATTCTAACCTAAACTGTAACAGCAAAAATCGTTTTACTTGTAATTATAGTATCAGTTAAAAGCAAATAAAAACACGTAGCAAACTTAATTGGTTCTGTTATTAAGTTATTATTAACTACGAGTATATTGTTGCCAGACTATTACCTGCCAATCAAAAGTAACCGTACACGTTTATCCACTGCCAATAAAAAATATAATTGATTCGGGTTATTTATTAGTAGAATTGCACAAAAACAACTTATTTAATTTCTTTGATTGTACATTAAGGAGAAAAACGTGAGCAAAGGTCGTTGCCCAGTTAATTCGTCGGATTGGATACGTTACTCACGCTTAAGATTGATCATAACGCAAAATGTATGAATGTGGAAGTACAATTGAAGTGCCTACGAGTAATTCTTTAATTTTCTTCTAATTATACACAACTAGCTTTTTGCCCGCTGCTTCGCTCGCGTTAATTTCGCCCTCCCATTTTAGGGGAGTGGGAGGCTAGAAAGAGGCAAAAAGTAGCCTATGTTCCATCCCTTCAACTAGGTATCTCCACTTTAACTAACATAACCACAAAATTAAAATTAAAAAAAAAACCCTGACCGCGACATAGTAGACCGATTTTTATGAAACATGGCTAAGAATCCCGACTAACTCAGCTTTCAAACAAAAAAAAACTTAATCGAAATCGGTTCATCCGTTCGGGAGCTACGATGCCACAGACAGACACGTCAAACTTATAACATCCCGTTGCGTCGGGGGTTAAAAATCGGACGTCGTGAAAGACGGACAAACAAACAGACACACACACTTCCATTTACAATATTAACAAGTAGGTAAGTACATATATAAGTATACCTAAAAGTATGGATTATATAAAAATATATAGAAGTAACATACACGTACCGTACCTGTATGTCTAGCGCATGATTACCGCGAGAGTATGTCGCCGCGAGATAGATTGGATGTCTTTTTCTAATGACATAAGGACGGGTAGTCTATCTCGCGGCAATCATGTGCTAACCCTGCTGAGTACTTTTGAGCAACCAGTTGTCAAAATCATACATATTTTCTGAAACCACGAGCATTCAAGTTTTAATTATAACTACATTCTAAAATTATAACACCAAATAAATACATTAAATAAAGAACATGTCAAGCCAGTTTCCAGTAAATCATATTGCAAAACATGTACTTATACTTGTACAAGTAGAAAGCAGTTATCATACTTGCAGCGTTGAATGGCGTAGGCCTGAATTGCAATTTAATTTGTTGATTGCCTTCTAGTATATCAAACTAACAAGTTCATTTACCCGCTAGACTGTATGATATAGAATCTAACCCGCTTAGTTTTAATCGTATTGATCTTAATCTTACGCAATATTTACATATTAGGTACCTAATAAGAACCAGAAAAAAAAAAAACATTAATTTACAAAAACCTAGCTAATTACCTATTAATTTGGCAACTATAATTTCATAATTATTTATTTAGCTGCTTTTTTCTGGGTACTTCCGCAGTTAAGCTATTCTCTAGATTTGGATTGATATCCACTTTGCTGTGCCATATTGACGACCAAATCACCAAAAGGAGATGCTAATTATACTGTATGGTGAAATTTGAAGGACCAGCCATACTTTTTTTCATTATGACCTCATAACTCATAAGTCATCATGCAGTATGGCTGGTCTTTAAAATCTCACCTGTATATGCCAAAAATTGGACTAAACAAAATGATGTCTGGTAGTTACTTACATTTTGTTCAAATACGAGAACGAAATCTCATTTATGAATTTTATGATACTGATTTGTGATAGCAGCATTGTTTATTTTTTATCATTAATTAGACCTTAATATTACGAAAGTTCAATTATTATTCTTATCGCATCAATCACCTGTCAGTTCGGACATAACCTCTTTATTTCTTCAAAAGTAAAAGTACCGGACCAGTCGGCGACAATTGCCCCTTCACAGGCCAAGCATATAATGGCGCGACAGTATTGTAATGAACAAGATATACCACCCGTCCTACTCTAATTGATACAGAGAGAAGAGGACAGATTAGTTTATCTCGCGGGCTTGATAAGTCGCGCCCATGTGCTTGTCCCGCTGACCGGTGTTTTGATGGATTCCACGGAAAACGTCCATAAACGCTCAGATGAATATCTTAATGGTTGACAAGACAAGGTTTTGTGTATTTATAGTGTGTTTACGTTATTATTAAAATATTCTTAGGCCGCAACGCACTTGGCCAAATTTTTATAAACTTTATCGACTGCAAGGGCTGTTGTACAAGGCAATGACATGATCGGGCATTTTCGCGAGAACAATCACCAAAAATATTTTTTTTAGGACGGTAAATTTTATGTTTTTCCTACTCGAGCCCTTTAGATAAAACAAGAGTCAAAAAAATGGTCCCAAAATTTTCTATTATTTTGCATACTTTCCACTTTGTAACCGCTGTACAAAGTGTTTGAAACATTAAATTTGGGACGCTTTTTTTACCTAGGAGGATCGAAAGGGTTCGTGATTCTGAGTAGGAAAAACATTAAATTTATCTCATTTTGAAAAAAGGTTTTACATATTTTTTTCGCGAAAATGCCCTGATGCATTTCTTGCATATATTACAGATATGTATATCAGTCTATTAAAGTTGCCATAGTCCCAAAGTATCTGCAAAACGGATATATTTTATTCGTTATAATGATATTGATAAGTGTAAGTTACACTCAACTCTACGTTTGTTAGAAGTTTTACTAGTTTTATACTTACTGTGTCAAAGCCATCCCCTTTCTAAAACTATTCGCTTTTCACCGTACCACATAGTGCTTGCACGTAAATGTGCGTCCCAGAGACCCCAAGTTCGCGACCTTACGAGTTACGGTTGCCATAGCAACCTCCTTACTAATCTCAACTTTCATGACATCAAGGCCATAAGACGTTAACCAAGTTTAAGTTAATCAGAAAATGTATAATTCATAATGAGAATTTACTGCACCGTGCACCGTTAAACAGTAATGTAATTTTATTATGAATTAAAATACAGTTAGTTACGGGAGAGGTAGTGGGATTTGATTATAATTTGAATTCTATACGTCTCAAGTACTGTACCTATTTTATCATCACAAAGCAGCAAATTGTTTTTTTTAATAAGTCATTTGGATTAATTAGTTGAACGCCATATTCTTTTTAATTTGTCGCTGTTACTCACTCACGTTTATAATTTACCACTAGATCAAGCAAACGTATCTATTATACTTAGCGTATCAAATGAACTCAGTAAAATCCACTTAAGTCCGTCTTTAATCGCAGGTTGCAGCTTTCGTGCGAGAATATTTGTAAGTTGAAGTCAACAAAAACATTAAAAATACCTCGTTACGTGATATTTAATTGTAACAACACAAAAATTATGAACACTAAAGGGTCTGATACATATTTAAAATCACAGCAACTTTTTCAGTACAAAATCCGACACGCTCGGCCGGTATACAAATAGACGAACTTGTTTATTCTATCTAAATCTAATTCTGTGCAATTTATGTTATCAAAGTTACTTATCATACGGACATTCGTACTCAACTTAACCTTTTTATACATATTTTTCCCATATGTGTCTTGGATACAGAAAATCTATAGCTTGTTGATACTGAGTAATGATTATAAACGATAAAGGCCGTTGAAACTTGAAAGTGCGCCCGCGCGGCTCTCTCCTGTCATCGGACCACTTGTTACCTGTGATATATTTTTAGAAGTCATATTCAATCTATTGTACATGGACTTCGCTTATTTCTGTTATAGATTACATTAGAATTACGTAAAATTGTACCACTGTGTGCATGTGCAATGAATAAAATTGTTCATGTATTCAAGTAGGTATCTGAATTATTAAGAAACCTTTATGAAAGTATAATTTGTCTCCTCTTTATACGAACATATAAACGCATAAATGTAATATTAGCAATAAGGTTTTTTTCAATAAATAATTCTATTCTATTCTATTCTATTTTATTCTATTCTATTCTATTCTATTATTCTATTCTATTCTATTCTATTCTATTCTATTCTATTCTATATATTTTATCGGTATTCTACTTTTTCCCGGCCGTTCGATTTTGTGTTTAACATTTCCAATTTTTTTGTATTTGGATTTTTTTATATACTTTTAGTTTCCACTCAGAATCGCGAGCTCTTTCAATCCTAATAGGAGAAAAAAAGTTTCCGTTACCATTTTTTAACCCCCGACGCAAAAACGACGGGGTGTTATAAGTTTGACGTGTCTGTCTGTCTGTCTGTCTGTCTGTCTGTCTGTCTGTCTGTTTGTCTGTCTCTGTCTTCAAGCTCCGAACGGATGAACCGAGATTTAGTTTTTTTTATTTGAAAAGTCGGGAGTGTTCTTAGCCATGTTTCATGAAAATCGGTCCACTAGGTTGCGGTCGGAGGTTTTTTCAAAATTTTAATTTTGTGGTTAGGTTACTGATACATATTGTATGGCGGTAACAGAATGGAAGGTTTGAAAAAAGTGTGGAAATCTTGAGACATTTTTTTTCTCCTATCAGGATCGAAAGAGTTCGCGATTCTGAGTATGAATCGCGTAAAAAATACCCATGTTACAAAAAAGTGGGGTAGGCAACATTGAAAAAACTGGCCCATGTCACTAAATTTCCAATTTTACCTAGCACTTGTAATTTAACAAATAGCATATCACTTTCCATATATGTACTTTCGAGTGATGAAAACGTACGCTCTAAATTCAAAATGCCACTATGTACTTTGTTGCCAGATCTCTATTCTTAGAAACCAAGTATATTAATAAATTCCCTCGCATTCTCAATATTGATAAGACAGTTTAAGATAAACTTTGCTTACGGCAGCATGATCTTAACTAAAACGACCAATAGATACTTTCTCACGTCAGTAATAGAACTGCAAAATAAGAGTAACATCAAGTTAAAACGAAGTCGATAAAGTACGCAGTGGGAGAGGACACGACAAACCACTTAGTCGCTAGTCGCTTGTGACAACCTCATTGAATTAACCCTACCACATGCAATAAAAATAAGCTTAAAATTGTGCTTTAATAGGTATCAGTAGAGTTGAATATCATATTCTCTAAATATGGCTTCGTATGCAGGAAAGGGTTAAGATCTCGAGCCGTGCCAACTTTGTAATTCTACTTGATGTTTAATTAACTTAGATTTATTGGTGCAACACGTTTGGCTTTACGTCTGTTACTTTTATTAATTTAAACTGACGTGCAGGTAAGAGGCAACAGTCTTTGCTGAGTAATTAACTATTTAAGGACTTGGCTCTGTACACTTGAGCGAAACAAAGTTTTATATTTCGTCTTGTAACCTATGGGCATTTTCAGAATTTGGGTCCCCCAATTAGCGTAAGTTGTTAACAAAAATTTACTCGCTGTCAGTTTTGTGACGACAATTAAGCATAAAATCTGTATAAAAATTTACTTTTTTCACATTCTGAATTTACTTTTTTCACATTATCGCTTAAAGTTTATGTAATTAACACAAAAACAATATTTTTATTGAAATTTCATGCTTGATTATCGTCACAAAACTGACAGTGAGTTAATTTTTGTTAACAGGGGGGCAGGGTCCCAAATTCTGAAAATGCCCCTATAATTTTAAAACGGTGCTTAGTTTAAGAATTATTAATTTTACACAAATTGTTCCATCCTATGAGTATGTTCACGTCACGAGTGAACATGCACCATTCCATAACATAAATTGTTCAATGGAGTAATTTTATTATAAATAAGCATCGAGTCTTGTCTGTTTTTATCGTTCTGCTATTTGTTTATCAAAATTATGCAACAATTATACAAATTCTAGTAGCTTATAAATAAATTAAATTATAATTCACATAAAGTACAACATAATAGCTGGACCTAAATATATTTCCATGTAGAAACAGGCAATGTCAACGTAAATTTAACAGAACTAACTCTGAAAGCAAATGAGGCTACATTTAAACAAACTGTTGGTCTAGCCGAAGTGAAAATCGTTGAAACACTGTCTGGCTCTGTCGTTCCACTAAGGAAGAGCGATAGAGAGAGCTATCTACAAAGCGTAAACGATTGTGAAGTTGGCTAGGTGGCTGAAGGGAGTTCGCAAACGATGACTCACGATACATTTATTGCAACAGTAATACAGTTGGGAGAAGGCAATTAAATGAAAAACGTACAGCAATAAATAACTAACTGCAGTACAGTTACCCACGAAGGTATAAAACTAGAAATCTTCGAAGACGATTTTCTTGGCTACGACCGAAGAGCGTTTTTGTTGGAAGACCAGGTTTTGAAAGAAATATCATTGGTAGGCAGTAATAGTGTGCAGTGTGCAGGAAAAGGTCCGGTGGCGAGATGCTACGCGAAGGAACTTATAGAAGTGTCTTGGATTTATCACTAGATACTCTTAGAAGTAACTGTGGGAACAATTTTCATGTGTTAAGTTACCTAAGTAGGTAGAGGTTTGAACTGTTATGTAAAAATTTGAAGGGTTAACAAACCCTTTCACATTAGGTACTTACTTATTGCGATACGGATAAAAACGACTGATGCAATGACATAGTAAAAAAAAACTAACCAAGAAACTATTTATTGTATGAATTTTTATTTAAGTGTTATTAAATATTTTTTGTTATTAATAAAAAAACTTACCAAAAAACTTAAACGATTAAGTTTACGTAAATACCCAGTGTGTTTGTTTTTTTATACAACGTCGGTGGCAAATATGTATACGGTATGCCTGATAGAAAGCGGTCACCGTCACCTATGGACGCCTGCAACTCAAGGAGTGTCACGAGAGCGCGTTGTCAACCCATTAAAAACTTGTACAAGTTCTAAGTTCTAGTTTCTAGTAGTTAAGTTCTAGTTTGTTGTCTTCATTTTGAAAGAAGAAGAAGAAACACTAGCCATTTGAAAGTGTGATGTATGAATGCCAGGTAACAAATTTTAGAAATATAACTATTTTTTGACGTACCGACCTAAATAATTAACAAAAACAGAATATCATCCCCTCACCTACGCAGTGCAATGCTATTAGCATATGCTATAACCGTTATACTCCGTATTCATAGTCATAATGAATGTTTATCGTAAATCCACGCAATTTCACAATCGAAATATTATTTCTCAGGGAACCATTAAGAAAATGGCGGAAGGTATTAAGATGAAAGGGGACGCACAAATCCGCCTTTTCATACAAACGTAGACTTTATTTTTCTCTTCAGATAATTAACATTATTAAAAATATTTTGATACAATTAAATGCATTTTGACCACAACTGTGCCCCTACGTGATATATTTTTCAAAGCTTTAATTCATCTTTAATTATTTATTATAAGAGTAGGGCCTGTTTACACGGTGCGACAACTCCAGAGTAGGTATACGAGTTTCAGTACATTGCGGTATTTCATTGGTGTGCTATAAGTATCCATCCTTAATAGTCTGCAATGAATTAAAATCGTATGCAGATTTGCGCGCCGCCCTGAGGGCCATTATACGAGTAAAAGTATAAAAACTTATTTTTTTTCTAAACTATTATACATTAATAAAAAAATCTAGAAACTTCGAACGAAGGTTGTGCAGCTGTTTGTTTATAAACTGTATGAAAATATTATACGTAATCGATATCTAGAGAGGAGGCCCTGGTAGCCTAGCGGTAAGTACGTGCGACTTTCGTTCCGGAGGTCGCGGGTTCGAACCCCGGCTCGCACCAATGAATTTTCATCATTTGATATTTGCCAGTCGCTTTTCGGTGAAGAAAAACATCGTGAGGAAACTGGACTAATTCCAATAAGGTCTTGTTTACCCTTCGGGTTGGAAGGTCAGATGGCAGTCGCTTTCGTAAAAACTAGTGCCTACGCCAAATCTTGGGATTAGTTGTCAAAGCGGACCCCAGACTCCCATGAACCGTGGTAAATGCCGGGATAACACAAGGAGGATGAATATCTAGAGAGGAAAATGAGGATTCGGTTTGTATAGAAAAGCGACCGTCCCTTTTCTCATAAGGGCCATCGTATTTATACGGCCCACGCGTAGAACTTCATTCACATCCGCCGAGGCGAACCATTAGGCATCGCTAAATTGACCACCTGCTTAAGACTAATGCACATTGCATGCCATTCATGTATTTTGTTTGATTTTCTTTGCAAACAGCTGCCTTCGTTGTATTGGAAATAGAGAGGTCCGGCAGTTCCGGTAATCCGGTAAAATAAAGAAAATTCTGTAACCGAATTATCTTCCCTTTAGATTCTACAGGGTAATCCGGAACGGATTCCGGAACAGATTTTCGGGAGATAAACAGATTTTTCTTTTCTAATTGGGTGATATGAGATTTTTTTTTGTTAATAAACACTTAAAAACTGTAGCATTAAACGTAAAACTCACTGTAAAAATTTTGATTCAGCCGATTGCAAACCGATCCGGTTCGCAATACTGAATTGGAAACTCGTTCTTTAAATATATGTTTATTATTATAAAGGTTTTGTATAAGAATATATTCCACTTATGCTGGAATATTATTCTATTTGCCTATATATCACCATTATTATGATGATATTTATGAATAAATAAAATACATACCTACTCACATTTATAGTAGCGATAAACTATATTTCTATCGGCTTATTTTAGAACCTTATACTACAAGTATAATGAAATGAATCTATTCATAAGAAAGACCCACAAACTTAGATACGGAAGAACTAACAATGCGCAAACAGGTCGGCTTTTCTTAGACTATAAAATACGATATTCACGATCCCAGTCGAAAGCTTTTAGTAATCCAAACACTTAAGATGGAGCCCAACAAGTTTAGCTAGTCTGGGAAATTGTGCAGTAAATATAATGTTTAAAATAATATCTACTTACAAATCATTTTCCCGAGCATTTCCCTTCTATACAGCTAAACAATTTGAAAACAAACACGTGTGCACTCCCCTTTACAACAGACAAATTCGCAATTAATGGCATTCGACAGTGTCGCAGTTTATCTCCGATCACAGCATCAGGCTTTCTAGCGACATCTGCCACAGATCGCCGATACTCTCAAGCGTAAAGTACGTGGAAATGATTTCACCATTAGTAGAAAGGTTTTTGTGCCTATCCTTTACTTTCAAACGATGAATGTGAGATTTCTAAAACGTTTGGCATTTGTTGACGTTGAAATTGTATTCTAACAATTATTCAATTGTGATTAGGCATTTTGAATATTGAAAAAGTTTCTCAGTTTTACCTATTGTTGAATTATCAAGAGTAAACCGCGGAGGCGGTAATATTAAATTTCTGAGCTAATATACAAGAGCGTTACGGATAAATGAAACTACTAGCTTTTGCCCGCGGCTTCGCACGCGTTAGAAAGAGACAAAAAGTAACCTATGTCACTCTCCATCCCTTCAACTATCTCCACTTAAAAAATCACGTCAATTCGTCGCTCCGTTTTGCCGTGAAAGACGGACAAACAAACAGGCACACACACTTTCCCATTTTATTTTTAGTACGGATAATATCGTATTAAATTGTAATAGCATTATAATAAAGCAATGAAGTAATTTGTACTCTTATATATTCTGTAAATAAAAAAGTTTGGCGCCTTGTACCCTTAAAATTGACGTCAAACAAACAAAAAAACCTTAATTGTCTTTTTGGATTTTTGCTCTCCTTTTTCGTTGTCTACAGCGATATGCTCTTAAGATTACGCGAGAAAAATGCCGTAAACAGTTTAAACATAACTAGGGTTTTGCGCAATAAATAACATTCTTGACAGGGGCCTTAAGTTTGTTTGGTAAGGGCTGTTTTTGAATGGGCTAGTAATCATGTTACGTTAAACACGGTATAAAGTTTATAAACCGGTAGATAAATAGCATCGTGGTTAAAAAAAAAGCATGCGCTTGCGCATCAATGACCGACCTTCGCACGACCGCTGCAAGGCAGCGTCGTTTCATACATACTTTTTATCGACGTTATGGGATGAAATTTAAATAGAATAAGACTCTTTCCTTTTTTGGGTCTGATAAGGTTGCAAATTGCAGACCTGGGTTGTTATGACGGTGGTATTTATCTAAATATGTCTGTAGTCTGTAGTCTTAATTTACTGACGAACGAAGTTTACATTGTAAAAGTTTTCACCACACCAACACGAATAAAATACCTACCTACTAACATCTAAATCAAATCCATCAATTTATTAAAATTTTTGATTCAAATTCAAAATCATCATTCATAGGTAAAATCTAACATCCAGCTTAAGACATAAAGTTAAAATCTGTATGAAATTACTTTGCACTATTTGTGGATAAAAAAACAATTTTGACTCTCGATATATAAAGGTTAGATTAAATAACACTAACATCCGTAGTACTAAATCATGCAGCACAGGCTGCACAGGTGAGGCCCAACCTGCGCGAATACCAAGATATCTACCCCAAGCATCGGCCTTGAGAAAGCCGTCCGTTCTCCGCTGACCTTTTCTCTTATTTATGAGCGCCGTCTGGGGATAAATCCTCGGCAGCTGGGCCGTGTGCATCCGCGTTGTTTATCTCGAAAATCGTAGTCTAATTGCATAATATTATTGCGGTTTTGAGATGAATATCTACCTAAGGTTCGAGGATATTATCAGGTCATTTTGAACGTATACCAATATCAAAGAACAAAGTCCAGTGCACTGTCTGTCATGTTTAAATTCGCCATTTGCAAATCAAATAAGTAGTAAGTACGTACGTACTAAACGGCACATCCATTTTATTCAATAGGTATCGGTGAGGTTGACGTATCATAACTTCATAAGTGAGCCAATTTTTCATTCTTTTCCATTTTTCAAAAGTTCGGGTCATTTTTTTTTATAATAGGTACTACACTACTAGTACGTATTGAAGCAAAAGTATTTGTGTTGAAACCAATTTTTGTTGAAAAAATATATTAAGTTGATTACTTGGCAATAGCTGAACGATGAAGTTTTCGACAATAAATTAATTAAGTATGTGTACGTCATTTTGCTCTTCTCCTGGATCCCCTTTTTGGGAATACAGTCGTGAGTTTATGTTTGTAATATTACGTATACAGTTTCTTCCAAAGCTACACGCTCATACATAGGTAAGTATTCCAACTTTTTTTATTGAGGCAAAACTCTAGCCCCCTCACCCAACATAACTTAAACCCAACAAAGGGTTACTTGACGCACACCCAACATATTTTAAACTAACAAACGGTGCACTGGACATGGAATTAACAGCGATTTCGCCTTAAACCAAACTGTAGTCAATGTCATTAATCTATTTGTGATTTTCCTTCTCAAAAGGATCCTTGCGGTCCAGGTGCAATAAGGACTTTTTCATCTAAAATTCCAATAGAAATTAGTTTTTATTGCAGTGTAAAATAAGGATCCTTTAGGTATAGAATGTCACATTTACTAAAAGTTCATGCATTCCACTGCGCCCGAGTTAGCCAACGCCCACAGAGCACGTTACGCATTGGTTAAGGCATTTATTTTATCTGCAATGAAATTCAAAACAGTTTAATATACTCCGAAGGATTTCTCAAAACCTGTTTCACAAAGTTTACAGGTGTATATTTCGATATTTATTAGTATAACTCATTATAACTCATCGAATGCCGATGCCGCAGTAATATTACAAAATAAATTTATATTTTTTTTCTGGATTTCATTGTGTTACATTCACAGAGCTGCTTTCGGGTCTGTTACTTGGTCGATACTGATCGGGCACGGCGAGCGCCCGCGCTTATATCAGTGCAAATACTAGGAAGGCTGGCCACCGCGAGTCGTCTTGTAATAGATGTCTATAGGGGTTGGTCTGTGGTTACATTGTAGTTGACTTTTGGCAATGTGCATGAAGGAGTAGCGCTTCAAATACGGATGAATTGCAGAAAAAATGTACGTAGTGTGTTTTGGATTTCGTAACGAAACTGAGAAGTGACAAAACTAGTAAAATTTGTAACAAAACTGATGCAATAAAAGTCTATAGTTACACGTAATTTTATGAACGTGTTGGCGGCGGTCGTTGAAACTAATCTGACTAACATAACATTTAGCAAAGAAAATCCCACAAAAAGAGGAGAGCACTACTCGTGCATATGGCAAATATGTCTTTTAAATTATACAGCGAACATTCTTACGGCATTCGAACTACCTATTTTATTGAGTATAAGACATTCCTAGGATAGTGCAATAAATTGCGCATTAACGATCTAAGCACTGAATGTGTTAAAGTTGAATGAACAATATCATAGACCAAAGCCGCAGTGCAAAAATTCCAATAAATAATAACGAAAACACAGTATTCAATGATATAGATCATAGACCAGGATAAGGCCGTCATGCACCACATTGTTTCTCCATTGAACGGCCCGAGGACTTGTCCGGCGCTGTCCCATCCTGTCCAGCTTCTCAAGATGCTATCAACTTTCAACTTTGTACCGCGCGCGACAGTACCAGTGCTTATCAATAGCCTAGCATTATTTATAAGGGGCCAGTTTGGCAGCTACAGGATTTATAAGGGCTAGTCTGGATAAGTTATGGGATGCGCTTGGTGCTTAGGTTTTCCGACATTTCTGTTCGAAGTTCTTAGATATAGTTTCTAATGGGAAAATATCAGATTGGTATAACATTTTGATGTCAACTTTATACTGCAGCCTTAAATCGAACATCCTAAAAGAGTAAGCCCATGAAATGGGCTTTTATAATATTTAAAAAAATCATGGAGATGCTCGTGAAACATGGAAATATCAGGTAAAATTACTGCTTTAGAGAGACCCTGTAGATGCCGATGCTGATTTTAAATCTTAAGTCATCCATACTAATATTATAAATGGGAAAGTGTGTGTGTCTGTTTGTTTGTCTGTCTTTCACGGCAAAACGGAGCGACGAATTGACGTGATTTTTTAAGTGGAAATAGTTGAAGGGATGCAGAGTGACATAGGCTACTTTTTGTGTCTTTCTAAAGCGAGCGAAGCCGCGGGCGAAAGCTAGTTGTCAATAAATGTGACAGAAGGGTTTTATCAATAATTGGGCAATTTGGGCATTGGCGTGTCAATTACTGGCCCCGTAGCCGGATGGCATTTCTCCGACGCCAAACGAAAACGAAACGTAATCCGGCTCTGTCGCGCCAATACGCAAGAGCGATAGGGATAGATATCTACTAGCGTTTCGTTTCGTGAGCGTTTGTGCCATTCGGCTACGCACCCTGATACTTTACTTTTCCCTAACTCTGCTTATTAATATAATGCTATACAACATTTTCATTGGATTTTTTAAAGTGTTTCCGTTATTTTTTATTAAGCTTTAAACAAACCGGCTCATCAAGAACCTAACTCATGTTTCGCGCAATTTCTTCGGGAGAAACCGCTCATTACGAGTAACCTACATAAGTTACGAAGAAATGAAAATGCAATGGGTATAGTGGACAAACTTGAGAGAAATTACCCGTTGGAGACAAGGTAAACGGGTACGTGAAAGTTATTGGCGGACGGTCAATCTAAGGCTGTTTATGGATGCAAATAACCATTTTCTTACGAGATAAACGAGTGTAGTGGAAATTATTATTTCCTAACACGGTTTAGTCTGCTTGTTGAGACCTAAATTCAGTAATTACGGTATTTTGACCGGCATGGGCTTTGGTTAAATGTTATGTCAGACCTAAAACTTTTATCACAAATGTAGCTAAAAGATAATAGGTGCATGATTACGGCAGTTCTTACAACCAACGTGCCACCAACGTCTTCGGGAAATAGGTTTGTTATAGAATAAAATTAATATCAAGCGGTTTCTAACCGCCACCAAATTACCTTCGGTATCATGGTGGTAACTACTGGGAAACCTCATTTGTACGAGTAAGCTGGCGTGACAAACTGAGCCATGAGAAGCTAATCTACAATTAGATAAAAGAACTTGAATCTTACTGTACGAGTGTAGGTATAAATCGTTTCATTTACGAGGACATGCAGATTTGTCAAATATTACCTTTCATAGTATGACAACACATGGCAAAGCGCGGGACTTCGTGAATGAAACGTTGCTTCTCATTGCAAAGCAGAGCTAGATTGAACGAATGAATGAATGATTCCCACGGGTTGCCAAGTTTTGTAAAAAATTGAAGTGCAATCCACGTCCTTGACAGTCGTATTGGCTGCCTAAAAACTTTAAGTGAACTATTACTGAACGTATTTACAGCTTTTTTGAAGCAGAATTTATCTTTTTGCTCTAATTGGACTCCATTCAAGCGTTTTACTATCTAACGAATGGATTCGGTAAAAAGACTTCATCGCTTCGCTACGTGCGGAATCTTTGCAGGTTTTTACTAGTGCAATGATTAGTAAGTAGGAAGATATTTTGTTATTAGATTAAATATTGTATAGACATATACTACTATTAAAAACAACAGCACGAGAAATATAAATACGTAAACAATTTATATGGAGTGTAGAACATTAACTTCCACGAGTATCCCAATAAAAATACTTATATAAAAAGGTCGACTCGCTTTTAATTACTTTATTTAACATAATTTTGATGAGACGACAAACAAACACCTATTAAATAATAATCATAATTACATTGATGATGCCTACAATTATTTTTTCAAAATGTATATTAACATTGAAATACAGAAATATGTCATTTGTTCCTATAACAAAACAAAAACAAAAAACTATTTGGGTAAAATATGATTTTGGCCATCTAGTTTTAAGCCTAAAAAAGCCCATACATTTCAGGGGTACGCTATGTCAGTCCCGTATTATATATTCTTGAGACAATTGTCAAAATTAACCTCCTAAAACCAAGTGACTATCTTATCTGACTTTATACGAACAATAGACCCTTTTACACCACAATATGTGAGTAACACACCTCCGAGAGAAAGCAGTTAAGTAGCATATTGTTTAAATAAAACATGAATTACCTTATACAGTTTTCTTTTCACTTGTCACAAAGCAATATATGTCTGTACTAACAGCAAGTTACTGCGTGTATTGTGAATATCGTGTTATACACTTGTAAGATACATACAATGGCTGGTGGTTGGAAAATATTGCTTTTCATGATGTTACATGAAAATGAATATGTGCAATTGTGCATGTATGTACATACATATTTTAATGTCTTCGGTTACAACTTCCAGTCCGTACTGCACGGGGTGCACGTGATTTCATTTCGTTTAATTTCATTTATTTCATTTCATTCTTTCATTTGAGTGTTACAGTGTAAGTAGGTTAGGTACATTTCAATTTCATAATCGGAATGCTACGAACTAATTTTTTTTTTGTGAAATTTATTTAGAGACAATATTTAAGCTATGTTTTATGATATTGACTAGGCACTCTTCAACAGTCGAAAAACTCGTGTACTAAACTCTATATGAAAGTTTTATAAATGCGTTCAATTTTAAATATAAACAAAGAGGATCAAGTATTATAGAGAGTTACTGTCGAAGTAAAATGTGTAATCACAGTGCATAGACTGCCATCTCTTGACACAGGCTTAGAACTTTTGAACCTCAGTTTGGACAATTTGGGCCATATTCTTAGCTTGATATGTGTTAAAATGTCAAATATTAATATTAGCGCCATCTAGCTGAGCGTACCCCAAAGGTGTAATGCCATCTAGGCCATCGTACCTTTTTCTGTATGATACTGAGGTACGTTCTTTTCTTAGACTTTATCTGTCTATACGGAGTTATATATGTCTTTGATATAAAAAAATAGCAACACCGGTGTATTGTACAACCACTCATTCATTTCCCATAACCTTCCAATACTTTAGTATTCACGACATATAAGTTATCGTACTCACGTTCAGGGTACCTAGCGAACGACACAATCGTTTACACTTGGTAAGCGTATCGTAGCTAGCTATCCCTATCGCTCTTCTGTAGTGGCGCGACAGAGCCAGGCTGCGTTTCGATCGCGACGTAGCGTAAACGATTGTCACCTCGGCTAGGCCGCTAGTTCCATGAATCGCGACGCTATCCTATGGGCCCATAAAGTGGCATTCTGTATTCCTTACCAAACACTCGGAATGTGCGCTCGCCACGATTGTTCAGGCGAAAATTAATGGCATACATTCTTTGTAAGAAACACGGTGTCGTTTTTTAATAAATGTAAAGTTATAAATATAAATTTGCATTGCAAATGGGTAACTCAAGCTTGTATGATTTAGATGTCGACGATTGGTAGGTACTTATTTAACACTTTTGTTCTTGGACTGGTATTTTTAGCTAAAAATACAGGTAAAACTACTAAAAATTATATATTTTTCATTGCAAAGAATTATGCAAAATATAATATAACATTGCATTTCAAATATTGTCATACTTGTAAAGTTTAGATGTCGAAATACTAAAATTGCTTATACGTAGGTAGGTATATTCTACGGCCAAAATATATACAATGATCTTTACTTCAGTAAATAAGTAAAAGGAAAAAACAAAACATGTTCCATTTGAACTTTTTGAGACCCTCGATTACCTAGAAAAACTCGAGATCCAAGCTTCTTTAAAAGCCACAAAAATATTATGTTACAAAAAATCTGCCTTCATTGAGACTGGTGACCTTTGGTGAAGCCCCAAAAATAGTCTCAAGCACTCCAAGTACTCCAACACAGCAAACAACAAGCAAAAGAAACGAGTCCTTAATGAGAGCGCTGAAAGGGGTAATTAGTTGATTACCCCCATTTCCACCATTAGCGGCCATTGCTGGCCCATTCAGGCGCAGGCGCCGCGCCGTCGTACCTAATTAGATTAAATGACCGCGTGGCGATAAACTCGTCTTGGCTTAGGATTCGTTGGAGTATTTGAAAACAGAGCGTTTAGTTCTTACATAGAAGAATAAATAAGGGAAGAGTTGTAACTCCATACATCAGTAAATGCGGGTTATTTTTATAGGCATAGTTAAGTGACTTCTAGCGACAATCACTAATACTTAACAGAGTACTTAAAGTAACGAGTAGTTCTTCAAATGAAGTTTGGTCTTTGCACTGCTGTATCAAATCTGCAATCTGCTGCTGCAAGCTCTCTTTTAGTAATAATCATACCACCAAAATTATTAGGCACGAGGGCTTTAAAATTATACCTAGTTTCCTTCATTGAGTTATACGTAACGGCTACGGGAGGAGGAGCAAAGTCGACGACGTCATTACAGTTCTGCGCGTCTCAAATAAAGACCTATAATTGCCGGCCGTCGCAACACATTATAGCATTCACAGACGAAACCTGAGAGAATGTGCTGGTGTATGTGAACATGTAAAAAGTAACGATCGTTTAGTTCTCGTGGAATTGGGATTAAATATAGCAGTGGAATTTAAAGGGACACACAGAAAGACGTTGATTACTATCAACATTATTTTTTCTTTATTAAAAAGCTTTTGATTATTTCAAAGTATACCTATTATAAAAGGCTTAATCAATCATATATTTAAAAAATGCACTTTTTGATATTATGCAAATGATACTGAACTGTAGAAAACACGCACGCAACGCAAGTTTCATACTTATAATGCTGGCGCTAGGTTTTAAAGTGTCATACATATTTATTTTGAACTTCTACTCCTATAGTTGTACCTACTGACAAAATTTTGAGAAAGTGTCATTTTTTATGTAAATATATTTTGGATCAATATGGTCTGCAATTATTAATTAATGCCTTTTAGCACTGCTAGCGATAAAAGTTATAAAAAAAAATCTGATATCCAACAAAAGTATGTATGTATACCTATAACTTATTCTAATAGGTCTAAGTTTAGCCAGGATACATTATCTACAATGTATGCAGCTTTACTTCATTTCAACGATACAGATGAAGCAATTGCGCCTACGCACAACATGAACCAGCGCTAACGCATAATCTTCGACCATAACTTTCAATTAATCGATACTGTAAACGCCGCAAAGCGCGAGGTACAGTTGTACAATGAACAGTAACGGTATAGGGCAGTTCACACGAATATCGTACTAGTTAATAAACAATGCAATAGTGGGAATTCGTGAGCAGTCATGATCATATTCGTACATGATTACCTCCTGTAGAATCCGTAGACAACTGGTATGCTATGAGCCTTGGGTCAACTTTAAACCTATTCTAAGGCTGTTACCCAGCATAAAACCAAAAGCAGATTAAGTTAGAGTTGAGTTTCCTGTTTTTCTATATTTTAGCCTACGATGATTCGGCACGGATGATATAGATCAAAGATATAAATTCTGTTAACTCTATTTATATCGATGTAATTTACGTCTATTTATTGTCATTTACTACAAGCGTGGAGTGTCAAATTCCCACAGCAAAAATTACAGTTAAAAAAATCCAATTCTCAACTCTAAAGAAGTACCTACTTACTAAGCGACTAATACCGAATAAAGAGGTAATAACTTCAGCAAGTCAGCATATTCCTATATGGTGACCACAAAAGTCGTATTTTCTTTAACCTATGCTCCATCTAACAGGTGAGCGATCTTTACGTTAATAAAGCTTAAGGAAGTGCAATTATAATGTTTCCCGTTATGCGTAAACTGTTCGTCATTCTTGACTGTTGAGCTTACTATTAAGCTAGTAAGTGTAATACCTAACTGTTAAAAGTGTTAAAAGAATCCTAGATGTGTTGTTAAGAGCGTTTAGTTGACTTGAGTTTTTTTTTTTTGTGGAAATGACATCTTAACTATCTCAGAGGAAAAAATTCTATAGAGAGGACAAGCCGCGCGCGGCCTGGTCGCAGATGTAGGCCCATTGGGCCTACACCGCCGCCAGTTCGCAGTCCGCTGTCATCGAGTGTACACGCGCGCTGTTCACCGACGAAAAACGAGTTTTATCCAAAATGCCGAAGTGTGCAATAATAACTTGCAAACATCGCAGTGACCTGAATAATTTCCAAGCCGATAGGATAACATTTCATAAGTAAATACTATTTATTTCCTTTTATTTCACATAAAACACGAATTCAACGTAATACTCCGAGTTGTACCATGTAACCTTACGTTTGCTTGTGCTTTAAAACGTTAATTATACATTGCGGCTACACAAGGAACATATTGTAAACAGTGTAGTGTTTTGCGCCGCAATGAACGGTGTACAAAACGATTCACTCAGTGAGACATTTTTCTCGGAAACGAGGCGAGGCGTTCCCGCTATTTATCGTTGTGTGCGTGCGCGATCGCGCTCGCTTATCGTTCGCATGTACACAACCATTGAAATGATGCTCGTGTATTGCGCAATAGGAGCGTCCAGCTACAAGTGTGTGTGGATTAGGTGTGTGCGTGCATTATCTTTACAATTACTGGTGCTTTGTGTGGGTTGCGCAGACCTTGCGACAGGCGTATTCTATACAAATCGCCCGGCATGACCTATCTCCCGAAATCTGTGTTAACTATTAAGCCTTAGTACTTATAATGACCATTACACACTAAGATATTTCAGATTGTGTAATATACATGCAGTCCTACATTGCTAAAGTAGGCTAAAAATCCTAAAGTTCTGCTTGAAAAATGTACCTATGTAATATTATGTTTGGCAAATAAACGATTTGTGATTTTGATTTGTGATTTGATTAAAAACCGGAAAGTTACAACCAGGGAACAAATCAAATTCCTTTTTTCAAGTAGTCACACTATTACTATATATAAATTATAAATTCGTGTGTGGGCGGGCGTGTGGTCTAGTGGTAAAGACGTTAGCCGCGTAAGCTGAAGACCCGGGTTCGATTCCCGGCTCGGCAACCAGTGGGCCTTGTCGTTTTTTCTTTCGTGTATGATATCTATTTCAATTTATAACAGTAAAGTTATTTTCTCAGCGAAAACTCTTCATTTATCCGTTTTATATAATTTAAACAAAATATCTTAGAATTTCATCATGGAATACAAAGTCACCAAATAGCAACATATAAAACCGTTTAACTTCGTTTTCATTTCCATTCAAATATCCATACTAATATTATAAATGCGAAAATGTGTGTGTCTGTTTGTTTGTCCGTCTTTCACGGCAAAACGGAGCGACGAATTGACGTGATTGTTTAGTGGAGATAGTTGAGGGGATGGAGAGTGACATAAGCTACATTTTATCTCTTTCTGACGCGAGCGAAGCCGCGGGCAAAAGCTAGTACTTAATAAAAGTCTAACATAGGCATTTCCTGCACTTTATTTGGATACCAAAATAAAATGCATATCTAGTTTGATATTCAGTTACAGACGAAGACAGGAAACATATTAACTATACACATCATCTAAAAACATTTGCAGTATGTATGCCATACGAATAAATAAAATTTGCAGCAAGCATATAAAATTGGCACATTGCCGCATAAGATGTAAAGCACATGTAGGCACCTCTACGTTTAGTAACCTCATTCGTGGCGATCAGTAAACAGCAAGCATTTCACATTTGTATTCAATAAGTCAATCCACCGGTTCCAGTGAACAGGACCACATATTTTATATGAACAACGAATCATAATGGAACATTTTGTAATGTTTTATAGCGTATATGAATGGTTATTTTTAATCTTGAAGCTTTGTTTAACTTTTTGACAAGCAGAAATGCTTACAATCGATGCTACTTTGTGGTTTAGTAGGAAAAACGCTGGAGTATCGTTCACTCACGGTTGAGTGCAAGTCTCACCCAAGGCAGTAATTTTCCACTTTTAAATTTATTCTAAGCCTTGAAGCTTTGTGTCAAAAATATAATAGTACTACACTTAAGTTGTAACTAAGTTGTAGCAAATACGTATTAAGCAGCTTAATAAACTAAATACAAAATACATAAAGCGATAAAAAATCCTCAAAAAAAAATCATAATTTAAGCCTGTGTTGAGCTTTAAGCAGCTTAACTAAATTGTAAACCAATATCGATTAATTTTATCCTCACAAGCATCGGTACTAATTAATTATTCCGATTTTTTAGGTCTGTGCAGTTCAATTCACAAAAAATCGCCGTTTAAATAGTCTTGCCATAAAATTTACCACCTTGCCAATGGAAATATGAAAAACTTTTGAGCAGTTACTATATTCTCAGTTTGTCCGTATTCTAAAAGTTATGTTAAAGATAAACAAGCCAAAAAAAAATATTTAAGTAGTTTTGAAGTTATACATCGACACACGTTGCGCAAATAGTAACAGTAAACCTACCAGATTGACAATTGACCTAACACAGTCTCCTCTTTAAGTACTCCTTATTAAGTAATTTGGATTGACGATGTCGTCTTTTACGCCGTGTCTTGCGTGGGCGACGGTCGCGCGACCGTCGCCGTCGCGTCTCATCGCATCGTCTACTTCCATATCGATAAGGTTTGATTTCGTATGCGTCGCATCGCCGTCGCGCGACCATCGCGCGACCGTCGCCCACGCAAGCCACGGCGTTACCAACAATCGTAATCTTGTCTACGCCCCCTTATATTCAAATGATTCCCTAAAGCTTCACAGAGACATGCATCAATGGGAAATTCACATGCGACTTCCTCGTACTTGAATGAATGGAACTCTTCCTAGCTTTTTCTGCAGATAATTGTATCTCGTGTTAACATATTAGTTGGTTGTCGGTGCTAATTTGTATGGAAGCCTATATGCGTGTGCTTAATGAAGTAAACAAGCTTTTTGCTTCGTAAATTTTAATATGGCCCATAATACTCGTACCTAATTACCGGTAGAATAGAAAAAATGTTAATGTAATGAAACTTAGGTATTATTGACAAGTTTGCTCGGTGAGATTAGGCATTATGTTATGGATTGTATAATTTTATGACGTAATTAATTAATTTTTGAACTATGACGAGCATTACCTGCAATACCAATGCAATTACTGAGATTCAAATATGTGATCGATCGAATGTTAAAAATTACTGTATTGTCGTTGTGTATTTTTAAATTGATAGTGAAAATATCACCTGACAAAAAGTAACAACAGTTTCACTAATATGCGTGGAAAACATTTTAATTAATTATAATGGCCATGTGTTCGAAGATATTCTATCAAATATCAGAGTAATGAGATGAGACTACATTATGATTTATAGTCCATCAGTGGTAAATACTGCAAAACATTGAATCATGAACAAAGGTTTCATTCTCGACTCTGCATTTTGCCAATAAAAATAGTATCGAAAATGTATTGAATTCATGCTTTCGTTCTACTGCATCAATAGTGTAGTTATATGGCTTGGAATAGCGTTACTTTGTATTAGTAATAGCATGAGGGCAAAAGTTTGAAGGCACTACTGGGAAAATAAAAATAGTGCCTGGAGTCCCTCCGCGTGGAAGGAGTGAAACTTCGTAATGTGGAAATGAAAATAGGAAGGGGTCAAAATTCGAGTTGGCAATACTGAGCGTTAAACGTTGAACGCTGTCAGTGAGCTGTTTTTGGAAGTCGCACTTCAATGCGTTGTCTGTTCATTTTCTAGAACTGCATCGTTTTGGTATTGAAATAGAAAAGTCTTATAAAAGGTATCCCAGATCCTAGCAATGCGTTTCTTATTTAATAAATACGTGAAGCTTTTATGCCTCACCTAAATTGCGTTACGCCGTGTCTTGCGTGGGCGACGGTCGCGCGACCGTCGCCATCGCATCGTCTACTTCCATATCGATAAGATTTGATTTCGTACGCGTCGCATCGCCGTCGCGCGACCATCACGCGACCGTCGCCCACGCAAGCCACGGCGTTACAATACTTATTGTTATTAAACAGTTGTTTCTGAATATAGTCCCAGTTTTTCCAAAGCGCATTATGCATTTGTCTTGGCATTCCCATGTCAGCGACAATGGGATGCGCGAGGTTGCTCACCTCGCATTGTACTACCATATGCTATGCTAGAAAAGACACATGTATGCTACCTATGAGGACAAGGCAAAATGGACCTCAAGGGGCACCTTGTGCTCTAGCGATATCCTTGGCTACAGTCACTTAGACTTTTTTTATACTACGTCGGTGGCAAACAAGCATATGGTCCGCCTGATAGAAAGCGGTCACCGTAACCTATGGACGCTTGCAACCCAAGGAGTGTCACGTGCGCGTTGCCAACTCATTAGAAACTTAGCCGAAGTTACAATCTTTGACGCTACGTGGCGTTCAAAACGCAGTCTGGCTCTGTCGCACCACTACAGATGAGTGATAGGGAGAGCTATACGCTTACGAAGTGTAAGTCATTGTGGTATCAGATAGGTGCCCTGATAAGGTATATTTTCTATAAAAGCCACATGAACTTACGACCTTTAGTTATACTATGCGCCAGCGATGCCACAGTGCGCAGATTAACTGGATCCGAATTTGAATTGCGACAGTTGTAATTTTATGTGAAGAGCGTTCCGTTAGAAAGATCGCATTTTCTCTTCTTGCTTGTAGAACAAATTTAACTGAACTTTTGTACATTGTGACATGAGCTGTGGTCACATATATGTATTATAAATGACTAAGCATCTGGTACCTAAGGTTTTTCTTTGATTGTGTAGATGTATTACCCGTTGGTGATCCTTAAATAAATAAATAAATTTTCTGATTGATTAGTGGTTACTTAGGATCCGTGGTATTCAATGTACATAACTTTTTTTATAACTATGTTACGGTTATTGTATCATTGTTCAGTTAATTATTAGTTTTGTGATGTGTAATGATTGTGTTTCGCACATTAATTATGTAATATTGATTATGTGACATGACATAAAACACAACATAAATTGCATAAATAAAAGACAACAAACAAGTTTTTAAAAACTGTGTGCTGTTTGTAACTTTGATTTTGTTATTTTTTTATTTCTCTAGCTGACATTGTCCAAATTAACCCGGTGCAAATACGACGAATTAAATAAATTAATATACTTATACGAGTACATATTAATCATCAGAAAACTATAGTTGTCTAAAATTTACAACATTAACAATTATCTTCATTATGAAAGAAAATTAAATAAATGAATAAACGATATTAAAAAATATATTTTTATTTTTGATTATTAATAAAATTTCTTACTATTGCAAATACAAACTTCTGCAGGTAAATAAGCTGCGACGCTCCGCGGGTGGGATCTTACATCGCGCGAGTAAATGACTGATTGAATGAGAATGAGCATTCAAAGCTCCATACAACCTGATTAATCGGCTCATTATGTAGCGAATAAAGATTTCATAAGTAGGATAAGGCAATTCGTATATTTTCGACTGAATGTTTACGTTTGTGCCTTGGTATAACGCTCCAACACGATTCATTGATGAGTTCGCATCACGCGCGCCACTGCACGATTGTCTCACTTTCGTGCTCCGCTGTTCTGACGCTATTTTTGGTGCTCATGTACCACGTCCTTACCAAGAAATATATAAGTCAATGGTAGCGCACTAATTAATTAAATTGGCGATTGACAATAAACTTTCATAATGAAAGTAACGGTGCATTGAGCAGTCTTTATTTGGTGTTATTGATAATATACTTTATGCAACTTTCACTTGATAAGAGAATAAACAGTGAATCGACAGTGTAAACACTTGAAGGCCGTATTTGACAGTGATATGGCAACTTGCTGGGCGTATTTGTAAAAGTCAGTGCCGCGGGCAAAGATAAATGTTTTGATATTTGAAAAGTATTGAGTCCGAAGCGGAATTCAAAAAAAAAATTACGACTCACAATAAAATAGAAAATATAATCATACCCACACTAACCCCCTCATTCATACACGTCTACTAAAGTTGACAAGCCAATTAGTAGTCATTTGTCCCTTTTCATCACCAACACTTCGGAAAGGGAGAAACGATTCATAGCTGCTTATTAACTTTAGTAAACGTTTATGAATAAGGTAACTACTTAAAATATCCATCATTAAAGCTAAAAGTTAAGGATTACTAGGAATTATAGGTAAAAGTACCTATGTACATTTTCTAATCTTTCATTCACTAAACTCTCACATTAACATCGTTAATATAGTTTATTGACTCTATCTACAAAACAATAGAAAATCAATTCACGGATGAGCCATGACAAGACACCACAACGTTTCAAGAAAAATATATTTTCATACTAACTTATTCATACTTAAGCCCTTTTAGAACAGGCACTCTAATTAAAAATCAGCATATCACATGTCCGCGCAAACAGCGTTACTAATGTCCCAGCTATCTGTTCATCGGAGCATACGCCGCTTGGGCGATTTTCCGGTGAGTAGCGCCGCGTGCGGCCGCCGCCGTGACCGACGAAAGTTGTTTTCTCGCGATAATTATTATCGAATTAGCGAGTGTGAATTGGGATTATAGTAGGGCTTTGTGGGCTTTGGAATTTCGCTTTTTCTTTTCAGTGTGTGTAAAAGGTGTTTGCGTTTTCTGTATGGCGGTGTGTATTGAAGGCTTAATGTATTAGTATATGTGAATTAGTATTTATAGAATCTACTGAGCAAAAATAGTAGGATTATTTATGATTTATGCATCGAAATTTATGTGCCATGACTGAAAATAGATTATTTAATAAAATAAGCTTTTACTGCCTTGTCTTAATAGTTTTACAAATTGAATATAATACATGTAAATAATTAAACCATCGGCATTACCGATGACAAGTGGCGTTGTTAACATAAAACATGCAGGTTGAAAAAAACGCCATGTGTGCACATGTATTTCCATCCCACTTTACAAACTCTTTGTTTAATTATATTTCAAAGTTATGTTTTACTTTAAAGTACAAAAGGTACAGCGGGACAAATCTCGACTGGGGACAATTGCTACTCTATGATGTTGAGTTCTACATGTATCCACTGAACACGCCTATATATATATAACCGGTGGACACTCTATTTAATAATGCAAACATTGGAAAACATGGAAAAAATGGACCAGATACATTTGTCCCCCAGTCGAGTTTTGCCCCGCTGTACCTTATAAAAATATGTTACTAACCATAGCGATAAGTCTTTGTAAATATGTTTACTAGGTAACTAACAAAAGTATGGTTCTTTTATTTCTGAAATAAATAAATTGATTGATTGATTGATTGAATATATGATAAAACGATATTATGGTGTAGTCTACTACTAAAACACGCTAATAATCCGCATTGTTCAAAGAAAGGTCTCGCAAGTTTTGATTTAATAACACTGTTTGTGTTTCATAATTCCCTATAGTCGGGTAGCGATAGCTTTTGAGGTTTCGATAATATTCATGTTGCTTCTTTTTTGCATATAGTTTTTAGACTATTGATCAAATATAAAAATAATATTTTGGGTCGTCCTAGGTACCTGCTTAGCTCGAAATTTAGGTATTTCTATTTTTAAGCAGTGTTCAGTCAAAGAAATATTCGAGAAGAAATTATTTGTATCTATATAAAAACAATGTGGTTGCCGATGTACATATGCATTTTGGGTCATTTTCATCCATGGGTTTAATGATATTTTAAAAATGTCTAATATTGGCCCTAAAACACCTAACAAAATATTAGAGTTGGTAAGTGAAGTCTTATACCATTCAGGACATTATTATATATATATTTTCTTAAAGTGTGTCACATTTTATCCATTGCTTATATATAAAAAAATTTTTTTTTTATAAAAACCCTGTCAAAGCCTGAAAAAAAAATTCATGTTAATAAGTTGACGTCTATATTATTATAAAATGATATCAAGTCATCATTTTTAATTTGGGTCACTTTCATCCATGGGTTTTCAATATTTGGCAGAATAAAACGCAACGCAATAGAGTAGTATTTTAAATTTTTGCGCTGTGTGGCGCGCAACCGATAGCCAATCAGGTTGGCGCATGCCGCTGGCGCGACGCCGCGCTGTGACACGAGGCGTAGGTACCTACTTCTCGTGCGCAGTCATACATAATTTAAGATTGCCAGAGGGTCGGGCTTTGGCGGGATTCTCCCGATTTTTTTGTAAGTCTTCCCAATTAAAACTTATACATAGTAGGTAACCTTAAGAACTTTATTACATTAGTAACGAAAACAGACCAATTATAAATGTCGAAAACACGTAAAGGTCTACTATCTAAAATAAACGAAGTAAACTAGCTAAACTATCGTAAATTTTTATTATGGTGCATTAGGGTAATTCCGAATGACAAAAATGCTCTGGTAATTCCGAAGAGGGAATCTTGATATGATGGAAATAATGGTGATTTTTATGTGACTTTCGTAATTAGACGACTTTCGGAATTACCCTAATGCACTATTATTTTACATTTCCCTACGAAATCCTCGAAACTCCAGAACCTTTTGTCCCGATATTGAAGTACCTAATTCGATCCGGCGCTCCTATTCATACACCGTGATTATATTATTGTAACTATTGATTTCAGTTTTTAGTTCCACAATACAGGGTGTAATTTTTATGACGGGAAATATTTATGGATGCAAATGGATACAAAATCCAAAAACAATAAATTGTAACTTGAATATTATTTCCTATATTTTCCTTAATTTTCATTTATAATGAACACGAAGCGCACGGCGGCATAATATATCTGTACACCTTATAAAACAAAGTCCCCCGCCGCGTGTGTCTCTGTGCGCGCGCGTGTGTGCAAACACAGGTGGTGAGACTGCGGTAGCCATTATTGTAATTATTCTCATTATATGGCATTAGTATCCTTTTTACAGATTTTCGACATTACCTCAATTGGTTTCGAATTTAACCCTACCTTAGAAAAATGGTAATCAAAATACTTATGTATTTTTTTTACTTACATTTATCTATCCATACTAATATTATAAATGCGAAAGTATGTCTGTTTGTTTCTCCGTCTTTCACGGAAAAACGGAGCGACGAATTGACGTGATTTTTTTAAGTGGAGATAGTTGAAAGGATGGAGAGTGACATAGGCTACTTTTTGTCTCTTTCTAACGCGAGCGACGCCGCGTGCAAAAGCTAGTGTAATATAAAGCTGCAACACGACTGACATTTTTCAAAAAACAGCCAGAAGGAGGTTCCGCCGGTGGCAGTGTTTGGTGTGGCCGGTTGTCTATTGTTTGCCCGACAGTCATTTAACATAATATTCATTTGCCCGAATCTAACTTGCCTGAATTTCATTTGCCCGAATGATTTGTTTACCATAAAAATCATATGACATACTCGTTGTTTATCCGAATATTACCTTCCATAATCATACAATGCCATACTATTTGTTAGCCATATTATTAAGTGCAATAATATGGTTTCATAGAATATTCAAACGCCATAAGCAATTATTGCCATATTAATTGTTGCCCATATTATTACCTAACCTAACCTACTTTCTGATAGCAGTTTCATTTTCCAGGGGTCACAGTTTTAACCTAACCTAACCTACTTTTCCAGCAGTTTCATTCTCCAGGGGGTCACAGTTCTAACCTAACCTAACCTACTTTCTGATAGCAGTTTCATTTTCCAGGGGGTCGCAGTTCTAACCTAACCTAACCTACTGTCTGATAGTATTTTCATTTTCCGGGGGGTCACAGTTCTAACCTAACCTAACCTACTTTTCAAGCAGTTTCCTTTTCCAGAGGTTCACAGTTCTAACCTAACCTAACCTACTTTCTGATAGCAGTTTCATTTTCCAGGGGGTCACACTGCTAACCTAACCTAACCTACTTTCTGATAGCAGTTTCATTCTCTAGTCCTTCTAGTACCTATTATAGTAGTTTTCGATTCTGCCAAAGCACATTATGGAAATTGACTTTTCTGGACGCTAATTTGTATGACAAGGATTTCGATGATTCTGACAAATGACATTATGGAAACTGACTTTATGGGAAACAAAGTTTCTGGCACTAGATTAATATAGTAAACAATGATTATGGCATAAGATGTTATGAGAAACAATATTATGATTGTTGAATAGGATGGCAAATAAAATTATGGCAAATGAAATTCTGGCAAATGGGGGTATCCCGGTGTGGCCGTATAGAGGTTTGTCCTGCAACCCTGTAAAAATCCGACCGTCGGTCTACCTGTTCCAGGTAAAAAAATGTTGGACGGCCTGACCAAACGGCGGGAAATAGCCAAGGGGTGTTCGACCAAATGTCATAGAGGACCCTGGGTTGTTTTTGACGCTGCCATTTTTTTTTCAAAATGACCGTCTTTTTTAGACGATTTTTCAAGTTTGTCGTAGAGCACTCTAATTTTGGTCGTAGAATCTCCAAGCAGCCTTGATTATAATGAAATAAAAAAAAATTGAAAAATGCGACAAATGTGAGAAAACTGGCTACTTTTGTTTTGTATGGCAACTTTTAAATCGTAAGAGATAGCCGGGGTGCTCGACCAAATGTCATACAGATCTCGGAGTAGAAAAAAGTTGTATTAAAAAAATTCAAAATGGCCGACTTTTTTTTAAATTTCAAAATGGTCCTAGCGCGCTGAGATTTGGCACACGAGTGGACGGCCGACGGATTAGTATTCAAAAAGAATATTATTGAAAAATTTCAAATGGCGGCCTTTGTGGGCAAATTGAAATTTGTATGGAAGATTTTTTTAATAACCATATCTCCGTAACGGTAGGAAAAAGGTCAAAAAAGCTTGAACTACACAATTTCAAAATGACCGACTTTGATTTTGGGAAATTTGACTTTGTCCCCTCTCGCCGCCGTTTTTGACTTTTCAAAAAAAAAAATTCTCGTTCCTATTTTAGGCCCCCGTTTTTACCACGTGCCAAATTTTACCGCGCTCGGACCGAAGATAAAAAAAAAATTCAAAGTCGGCCATTTTGAAATTTTGTAAATGCCATTCGATGGACCTAAGATAACTGTACAACATTAGTTCAAGCACTTTAACCTTTTTCCTACCGTTACGGAGCTATGGCGATTAAAAAAACCTCCATACAAATTTCAATTGGCGTTCAAAGGCAGCCATTTTGAATTTTTAGAAATTTTCTTTTTGTATACTAATCTTGGGGCGGCTATCCACCCGTGTTGCGACGTACAGACTTGCAATTTTGAGTTTTAAGTATGTTATTATAGCTTACTAGACGACGAAAATTTCTGCGTTCCGGTCTTATCCAGAGGTTCTCAAATAGGGGCCTGAAAATGCGGCGAAATGGTTCCAGTAAAGGATGGTACGGCAGTGTTGGCTTCGTGCTCGACTTGGCGGGGGTACTGCCGTGCCCCCAGATTAAATTATAAGATAGTTAAGTTTAATGAAAATGTTTATCTATTTGTATTCTTTTGCAGCAGCGTCTCAGCGAATCACAATGAGTTGTCTTGCCTTCGGCCGACCAATCGTATTAGTCTCTCGTATCTAAGTACTATTTAACGAGAGCTGTGATAGGCCTGTTTAAAATTATGGATATATATTAAAATCATAGTTCAAAACGATGGTTTTTGCCATACCTTTAACAGGCTTTAACACTGGCGTGTTTATTTTTGATAGGGGATGATTTTATTATTTCATAGTATAATTCCTCAATAAGGAAATGATGTATCTATTATTTTCGAGATACCTACAGTATCAACCATTTCAAAAGCTTTAACTGTTGTTTTGTGAAAACTTTTTATATAGTACTTTGGAGACTAGTTTCGAAGTCGTGACAGTTTTCAGACGTCCGTGACTGGCATCGCCTCGGCCATTTTGTACAACCGCGTTAAGAGCAAACGTCACCCAGCGTAAAAATCAACAAAACAAATCATGCAGTGATATCATAAAGAGATACCCAAAAACGCTGGCTACGCTAACAGGACTCAGGGTTCAGCATGAGCTAAAGCTTAGGTACTACTTTCCCAAGCGCTTATCATGATGAGTCGTACCAAAACAGCGTGTCTTTATATAATCTCTATATTGTACCAAACCTGAGTTCTACTAGGTACAGCCGAGCCAGTGTCAGCTCAGTGTCAGCTCTATCTTGGATACTGCTCACCCACGAACTCACCGTGACGATTTCTTTAATTACGATGATAATTTGTTTGTTATTTTTCGAAATACATTAACTTTAATGACAATTGGCGTTCATTAATTTTTAATGGTTAATGACAATTAAACTTTTGACTGTGTAATTTTTGTTAATTACCGTTCGGCCAATACTCCTAGGCATTTCTTGCAGCCAATCAATAAATAATATCCTAAAACATCTGGACGGCCGAGCTTCGCTCGGTTCTATTTTATTATATCACGTCTTTAGAAAAAAAAACTTATAAATACAAGAACAAAAAAAAAACAAAACAAAAAATTAAAACTTAATTTCTGGCCGGGATTCGAAACCCTGACACCTGCAATCTGTCTGCGAACATTAGACCGACCTCGTACGACTAAGCTAAGCGCAGCCGATGTGCGCGGGGCGAAATTAACGACCATATTTAACGTTTACTAACGCGAAAGAAAAACTCATTAAAACTCCATAATTCGCCGTTTTCCGGGACCTAAGGCTACGCTAGATCGATTTTCCAACCCCGAGAACCCCTACATAACAAATTTCAGCGAAGCTAATCTTCGGGTGGCCGTCCACCCGTGTGACAAATCTCAGCGCGCTAGGACCATTTTGAAATTTTTCAAAAAAAAAAGTCAGCCATATTGATTTTTTTAATGAAACTTTTTTCTACTTAAAACCCTGTATGACATTTGGTCGAGCAGCCCCGGCTATCTCTTACCGTTTAAAAGTTGCCATACAAAACAAAAGTGGCCAGTTTTCTCACATTTGTAGTATTTTTCAATTTTTTTTTATTTCATTCCAATCAAGGCCTCTTGGAGATTCTACAACAAAAATTTGAGCACTCTACGACAATTTTAACTATAAAACTCCCGTGAGACTCATACATATTTAAAAATATTTTAAGCGGGTTACTCACGTATTAAGTCGATATAGCGTTCGACATGTTTACGACACTCTACGACAAACTTGAAAAATCTTCAAAAAAAAGTCGGCCATTTTGAAAAAAAAAATGGCGGCGTCAAAAACTGCCCAGGGTCCTCTATGACATTTTAGTCGAGCACCCCCCGGCTATCTCCTGCCGTTTGGCCAGACCGTTCAACATTTTTTGACCCGGAACCGGTAGACCGACGGTCGGATTTTTCCGGGGTCGCAAGATCAACCTCTATACTACCACAGCCACACCAAATACTGCCACCTGATCAAAATCTCCTGGCTATTTTTGGAAAAATGTCAGTCGGGTTGCAGCTTTATATTATATAGAAATAGAAAAATAGAATAGAATATAGAATTGATAAATAAATGAATATACAAGAATTGCTCATTTAAAAGTATATGATATTCTTAAAGAAAATATATAAGTTATATTTAACCAAATTAACATGCAAAGAACTAAGTTATTTTATTTCATCTTTGTTTAAACGACAGGTAGGATAGGATAAGATTGGCTTAATAGTAATTTGAGGAAAGATTTCGTGTAGGGTTCCGTAGTTTTTCGTATTTTTCTCAAAAACTACTGAACCTATCAAGTTCAAAACAATTTTCCTAGAAAGTCTTTATAAAATTTTTTTTTCATATTTTTTAAACATATGGTTCAAAAGTTAGAGGGGGGGGGGACGCACTTTTTTTCCTTTAGGAGCGATTATTTCCGAAAATATTAATATTATCAAAAAACGATCTTAGTAAACTCTTATTCATTTTTAAATACCTATCCAACAATATATCACACGTTGGGGTTGGAATGAAAAAAAAAATATCAACCCCCACTTTACATGTAGGGGGGGGGGGCAGGGGGGGTTACCCTAACAAAACATTTTTTTCCATTTTTTATTTTTGCACTTTGTTGGCGTGATTGATATACATATTGGTACCAAATTTCAGCTTTCTAGCGCTTACGGTTACTGAGATTATCCGCGGACGGACGGACGGACAGACAGACATGGCGAAACTATAAGGGTTCCTAGTTGACTACGGAACCCTAAAAACACTACGTGACGTCACGCGAGGCAAGTCCATTGGGCGTTTAGTGTTTTGTATTCGATATCAGTTATATGACTTCACCACGTTAAATATTGCCGGTTATAAAAAGTACATCCTAACACTTTAAGTTCTCGCGCTTTGTACACATATTTAAAGTCACACACAACAAACACACACAAAACTTTAACAGGGAAGACGGGTATAGATTATCGCCAACATGGGGACCAGTGATTCAAATGTTCAAACCAAAAGATCTATCTTCGGACCAGTGCGCGGATGTTGTGAGTGCTGTGTGTCGTGCGGTGGGAAATAAACAATAACTAAAAGCGGGTAGATTATATTTATTTGTCTACCCCGAACATTTATATAAATTAATATCGGGTAGTTTTGTGTTGTTTACATCTCCGGTGACACTTTGCTGGGACGTCAGTCTTCCGCGACCACGGCCAGTGCAACCTGGCCGAAACGTTGGGAAAAAAGGTAAAAATAATGTTAATTAATCGCGTTCGACCTGTGTGTGACTTTAAATAAAAGTACATCCTGTATTTTGCTTTATAATCCTGTACTTTCTACATATAAATTCCTCACCATTTTACGATATAATATGATCTCGTACCAACGTCGATCCCCACATGTACTTCAAAATAAAATATGAATAATCGGCGGCGCGTGTGTTAGCTCATTGAATTATATATATTTTATGTATGTGGATTCATATTGAAAGATAAGCGCTCAGCTACCTGCATAGTGAGTGACACACTTAAATATAAGTCTAAAGTACTTAGATGATAAATCGCATTATTTTATTTGGCAGTAGTAGTAGTAGATTCCACGATGTATACTAAATTTATTATTTATAAATTAAATTATTTACTGACGCATGTGGAAAATAGGTATATTAAGTTAAAATTGTTACTCTAGTAGTCTTATCAAATACAACCCTTTCAGGCTTAGCATTAAATAGCGTGATGCGCACAGTTGAAATAAATTTTGGCGTTTTGTACACAACGTGCGGTTTGTCGAATGTCGAGAGAGGTCATTGCCCTTCCCCGCTGCCGCGCCACGGCCGCGCGGTCGGTATCATAATACCTACACTACCCGCGTCACTGCGCTCGCTTGACTTGATCGAACGCAAATATTAATACCGTATTATTTTTCGAAGCATTCTATTAAACTTACCCAAATTCACGTATCTTATTTATCTTGTCTTTTTAGTTAATAAGATAAGAACTCTAGTAACTTTAATATTTTTTTGGAATGGTAAAAACCTATTTTTGCTAAATTATCGCAAATTTTATCAAGCACTGGAGTAGGAAAACACAATTTCAGTTTATTGATATATTTAAAGGAGGCAATGCGACGTTTCTTATTTTTTTTAACATGAATATTTTTTTGTGTCTGTTTCGCTAGGTATGACAAATTGTCATATAGCACTCGAGTAAATTGACCCAAACTACGTATACACGCTAAAAATATCATTCTAAATGCAATACAGTTACATTTTTTCTCTCGAATATTTTTTTTACCACATTAGGTCAAATTAAAAATTATAACCACAAATTACCAAATTACTAAAAAAGCACCCTAGGAATGTGACCCAAAACGAAATGTTAAATTTATATGTTATCAATGTATTTATAAACGAAAACAAAATCGACTTTAATATTTTTTTAACTTAGGGCCCAAAATATAGCCAGCGCCGCAGGACTACAGTTAAAATGCAGATGAGCATACAAAAAAAACAAACATAGGAATGTTAAGTAGCTTTTCTTAAATAAATATCACGTCTATGTCTATAATAACACGTACCTAACATATACATAATAAATATTAATTTTGTGTATATTTGCGTTGTTCCTTTGGAAAACACTTTCAATCGCTACGAATATAGTGGAAAGCACCAGAGTAAGCAATTTGTCAGTATAATAAGACTGCACTACATGCATCGCCAGTAAATCAGGGGATACACAAACATGTTATCATCGCTAACAGAGTTACATGCAGAAGAACTATTGTTCTCTCGAGCATACTTCTGTTACTAATATCAATTTTACAGTTACATAACATCTAGGGGCCGATTTTTGATGTCAATATTACTAGATTCCCAGTTTCTGACATTCGGTAATATATATTTCGCCGTCTATTGACGTAGTGCGCTCGAAATTCGAGAATCGGCCTCCTGAAAATCCTTTTATTCAGTTCAATGACACAGCTAAAGGGATTTTCATGCTGAGGTAGATGTAAACAGTAAGATGTGCTATCAGCTGCAAAAGTTCAGCTCACTGTAGACTTAAGCACAGGTGTGATGCTGCCATCATTCGGGATACCAGAAATTCGTAGAGATGGCGTCTCTTTCGCGCCTGTATCCCACATTTGGCCGGTATAAAAATGTGGTTGATGCAAATTTCTTAGAGCGGTACAATATAAATTGGTTGATGATCTGCAGACTTGCACTCTGCAGCCAATGGGAGCACACGACCTGCCTCGTAATTGCGAGAACAATGCCCGCGCCTGAGAAGTGATGCTTTCCCCAGATCCGCGGGTTATCTAATTTTATTATGTTCTATCAGAACTCGGGTGGATTTAATTTATTAATCTATGGTTAGGAGCCACTTGTTATTGCTACTTTTACTCAACTTAATGTTTAGTTTGCTACGTTATTAGAGGTATTTATACATATTTCAATTTGTTATTAGAACGTTTTTCTGTAAGAACATGTTTTATAAGAAAAAAAGCTTATATCCCTCAAAGAGCAAGCAAGAGTATGAAATTATAGGAATTCAAATTTGAATAAACTATCTACTTATACCCCTTCTTGTTTTTAGAACATTTTATAAGTAAAGGCAATTACTATTACTTTATACAATCATGCAATAAAATAAATAATAATGATTCCACGTAATGATTCATAAAACAAGTATGTATTATGTTACTATACTTATGCAATATATTTCTATTAATATACATTTCAGAAGTCTCGCCCCTATAAAGAATATTTATCATTTAAACGTACAATTATTGTTCAAAGAATGAAAAATATGTATAGAAAAACATAATAAGGCGCAACCGAGATATCCACACAATTAAGTACGAGTATTCATGGACGATCCGTAATATAATAAACGTCATTTATTAGATAATTGGTACATAATTGAATGGAAATGTTATCCGTTTTGCACTTGATGGCTCTTAATTGTACCCTTCTACATATAACACACTCAGAGCACGTACAAGTTCTTTTTTATCTATACATATCTATCTAATACATATTAAAAACCGTCGTCGCTTCTGTGCGTTTTCGATTTTCGTCCGGTTTTTCATATATCAATAGAGTGATCCTTGAGGAAGGCAACTTATAGTCCAAAGCTCCCAACTATTGTCCAAAATTAACTGTAAATATTTCTTTCAAGTGTGCCTTTTATACTATACATATGTTTTGTAGTCCTAAGGCTGACTTATTTTATAAATGGATTAAAATATTCGGGCTAAACCAAAAAGAGCATTGCTAATGTTGTATATTTTGTTAACCCGTTGAAGCCGAGGTGGATTGCTTGTTTCATTTATAAAATCGTAGTCTTTTAAATAGTTGTCTAAAATACATATCTAAAGAATCAAAGTAGGTAATTTATAGTCCCATCTTAAGTCTGGGAATGTCATTGCCAACACACCTTTAGATGACTCATTGTTTTGAAACTTAGCCAAAAACTTGATTAAATAAAACTTGATTAAAGGTCAGCAGCCACTTAGTTGCATAATCATTATAAATTCCATTACCGAAATAAACTTTACTTAAAAATTTTCAATGCAATTGAGAAAACTTTTCAATTGAGAGAACTAAATCTAATCCAACATGCACCAATATTTTCTAACGCCATTTGCACCAAATTACAAATAGTAAAGTATGCCACATTATGGTTATGAAATATATGTACATACCAAATTTTATATGTGAGATTTGTTTTCGCTTCACTCCCCTATATGTATCTAATTGAAACATAGAAATTTCAATTTCATATTCAATGTAACATATGCTGTTAAAATTAAATTAATGTCAGGACCAAGTCACGGCGTGTAAATTTGATTGATTCATAATAAATTACTAATATTGTAACTTCCTGCGTAGATGGGAATTCAAATTAGCAACGACGCATAATATCCGTTACACACGTTCGCAAACGTGTAAGACCTGTGTAACTAGCCAACGTCACAATCGATTACGCTTCGTAAGCGTATCATAGTTAGCTCTTCCTATTGCTCTTCTATAGATGCGCGAAAGAGCCAGACTGCGTTTCGTTCGATCGCCACGGTGCGTCAAAGTCGTCAACGATTATCACTTCTGCTAAGCCGGCTGTTGGATGACCATAAAAAGTTATTGCGGTTTTCTTTAGCTATTGTGGTGCTAGATGGGTGGGCTTTTTTCAAATACATAAGAAGAGTCCTGTATTATGTATCTATTTATATTGCTTTTTTTTAAATAAAAGTAGTTTCTCGAAAATAATGACTAACAAACATGAAAATTATCGACTCTGTGTTAAATATTGTCAGTTCATTGCGTTTGTTAACTGCTCCAAGAAAAGTAGACTATACAGTTTGCGATAAACTGTATTACAATTTTTTTTAACTATTATCGAACTGAAATAAGAATTTCTATGTCTGAAAGTCAATGGCATCGTTTGCAGACATTTTTTCTTGTCAAAAATCAATTGTAGACTCGATTCAGTATGCTCAGAGGTCATTAAAACATTTTATCTCTGAATTTTAATATTTTAATTAAGGTCAATAATGAACTAAAGTTAGAAATCAATAAACTATTAACAGCGCTATTTGATTAGAGGATAACTGCCCACGATCATGGTATTATAAAATCTCATTGCAGACCGATTGGTTCTGCTTTTACCACGTTGATAATATGTTGATTGGAAGATTTCCCATAATACGTATCGACGGGGTAATAGATATAGACGATTTTATACTATCCAGTGCTTTATAACGCATTATGTACAATTTGCGTATTTAATTGAATACGGTACTTTCATTTCCAGAAATTCTAATTTAAATTAGTATGATACTCATCAATTTCTTGAGCTACACTCACAGACTAGGTATATACAGTAGGAACCCAGACACCTCATTGTAAAGCATTTTAAAAGAGCGCATGGTCACCAGGGTGCGTACTGCGTAGCACAAATGCTCACAAACGCTCACGAAACGAAACGCTCGTAGATATCTATCTCTATCGCTCGTGCGTATTGGCGCGACAGAGCCAGACTGCCTTTCGCGGCGTTTCGTTTTCGTTTCGCGTCGCAGAAATGCCATTCGGCTACGGCACCAAACATACGATTTGCGCAGCGGAACTGAATATTGTCTTACGCTATTACGTACACGTAGTATAACAGCCTAGGTTCAGCCCTAAAAGCTCGGCCACACAAGCGCGTTTTGATAGCGTAGGCGGAGCGGTAGCGGAGCGTCAGCGGAGCGCAACGATAAGTATAACGCTGGCGTTGCGCCCTGCGGACGCCGGCCTAACAGGTTCGGAAGCGCGCGGATTGCGAGCTTAGCTTAGCTTAATACTATTTTTTTTATAAATATTCCCAAATTACAAGTGCTGGCTGTGAACGTTGACACAACTGCATCAAGTGACTGCGTTCTCATACTAAATTACTACGAGAAATCATGTGTGGTGACTTTGAGTTGTTTAAAAAATAAGCGCGTTACAAAACACGGAGAAACTAAAAAGCCAAAAATAATAAACCTTTCAATTCAGATTTCTTATCGTATTGCAATAAGCTAAACATGCTCAATTATTTTTGTAGTCGGTACCAGACCTGTTCGTCGCCTTGCTATTCTGTTTGCCCCACCCAACCATACACAGGCTGGTACCGACTCCAAAAATAATTGATTTGTTTATAATTTGGATGTTTGAGGAGGTCTGTGCTTATTTTTGAAGGCGGTTTTATTTTTTGTTAAAAAGTTTATTTATTTGTTGAAGTGGTTCCTAGTGATATTATATGGTCCGAATACAGTACAGTAGTGAAAGAATTATCCTTTTAACCATTGAGGAGTTGACCTTCCATCATCAGCTCAGTTGATTTTTAGTGGTTCCTAGTGATATTATATGTATCAGTCCGAATACATGTACAGTAGTGAAAGAATTATCCTTAAACTCCTAACCATTGAGGAGTTGACCTTCCATCATCAGCTCAGTTGATTTTTAGTGGTTCTAGTGTTATTATATGTATCAGTCCGAATACATGTACAGTAGTGAAAGAATTATCCTTTAACTCCTAACCATTGAGGAGTTGATCTTCCATCATCAGCTCAGTTGATTTTTAGTGGTTCCTAGTGATATTATATGTATCAGTCCGAATACATATACAGTAGTGAAAGAATTATCCTTAAACTCCTAACCATTGAGGAGTTGACCTTCCATCATCAGCTCAGCCACATAAAATTATTACCATCAGACGTAAATACTGGTGTACCTTTGAAAAATAGACTAAAAACATTACATGTGCCTATAACATTTGAAGAGTTCCCTCGATTTCTCCAGGATTCCATCATCAGACCCTGACTTGGTGCCAATGGGACCATCTCGGGGTTATACCGGTTCGATCAAAAAAAAAATTTTGAAAATCGGTCCACGATTCTCGGAGATATCGAGTAACATACATACAAAAAAATAATAAAAAAAAAAACATTCAGTCGAATTGAGAACCTCCTCCTTTTTTGAAGTCGGTTAAAAATTATTTTTGTAGTCGGTACCAGACCTGTTCGTCGCCTTGCTATTGCCTGTTTGCCCCACCCAACCATACACAGGCTGGTACCGACTCCAAAAATAATTGATTTGTTTATAATTTGGATGTTTAGCTTATTGCAATACGATAAGAAATCTGAATTGAAAGGTTTATTATTTTTGGCTTTTTAGTTTCTCCGTGTTTTGTAACGCGCTTATTTTTGAAGGCGGTTTTATTTTTTGTTAAAAAGTTTATTTATTTGTTGATTTTTAGTTCCTAGTGATATTACATGTATCAGTCCGAATACATGTACAGTAGTGAAAGAATTATCCTTTAACTCCTAACCATTGAGGACTTGACCTTCCATCATCAGCTCAGTTGATTTTTAGTGGCTCCTAGTGATATTATATGTATCAGTCCGAATACATGTACAGTAGTGAAAGAATTATCCTTTAACTCCTAACCATTGAGGAGTTGACCTTCCATCATCAGCTCAGCCACATAAAATTATTACCATCAGACGTAAATACTGGTGTACCTTTGAAAAATAGACTAAAAACATTACATGTGCCTATAACATTTGAAGAGTTCCCTCGATTTCTCCAGGATCCCATCATCAGACCCTGACTTGGTGCCAATGGGACCATCTCGGGGTTATACCGGTTCGATCAAAAAAAAAATTTTGAAAATCGGTCCACGATTCTCGGAGATATCGAGTAACATACATACAAAAAAAAAAAAAAAAAAAAAAAAAAAAAAAAAAAAACATTCAGTCGAATTGAGAACCTCCTCCTTTTTTGAAGTCGGTTAAAAATGCTCCGTCAGTTATAACATTAGCATTCGTAAGAGCTTTTGGAACTAGGCCGGGTTAACTGGCCGTAAATACGTGTATTGAAGAGATCTTCTTAAGACGATATGATAACTATAAAATCTTGTATATAATTATCCCGGTTGCGGACCCCGGCTGAATTAATAAAATAGGCCAGAAAGTGCCTACTAAGAAACATAACAGGAAATTAATATAGAAAGTGCCTACCTACTTACGTGTGGTAAAGCCATAATGCTAAACCATAAAGGCTACGAGTACAATACTATTAGGTGCTTGAACTATGTACGTTGAAAGCCCTTAGGTTTTATGAAGAGATGAAACTTGTGTTTCTACAATGAACCGTCATAATTTCCACTTCTAAGATGTTCATATCTTTACTTGGAGACAGTCGAATCGTACCAAACTAATTTGGCAAGGATTTTGACTGCTTCGCCAGTGGAAATGTTATTTTGTCAAACTCCGATTAAACTATGATGTTTAGGTACTTAACCCTTGCACTGGCGGGCGGGGCTATCAAAATTGTTGCTAACTTAGTTTAGACTGACTGCTATCACGGTTAAGTGGGTTGTATTTTATTTACAGATATTGGTATAAAATAAATAAATTACATCAATTTACTTAACTGACGAACTATGTATGTAATATTATGGAAAGCAAAAGTAAATAAAAAACATTTTTTTTTAAATATAATTTATACCTGAAACAACTGTCGAACAAAAAACCGCTACAATTTTAATAACCATGTCATCGTTCATAACGCAAGTCACTATTCTACATTCTTCTGGTGACATGACATGGCTCTAATTATTCGTCGTCGATATTGTGACCTAACTGTATTCGTATTACGAATTACTATTGCTTGGTTTTGACTGATAGATGAGATTCTATGGACCATGGCATCGCGTAGAACTCGATTTTTGACGTGTTAATTGAAGTTTGAGTTGAAGTTGAAAAATTAAATATTTGATTATCTACAGTTAGGTTTACATTTGATATTTGCTGCTAGCTCATAACTGTTTTTAGAGAAGTATTAAATGACAAAGCGACTTATTTACAAGCGATATCTTTTTGTAGAACCCATTATTTCATTTAGTAGAATCAAAGAAAAAAATAGATTGATTCGATTTTATAATTACGAGTAGTTCTACTTTTCTATCATTGTCCGACTTGAAAACTATTGAAGTCCAACAGATTCATCGGATGTTGTTCACACTATTTTTGCAGTAGGTGTACGTACTTTGATCGGAACAAAATATGTTTTATTGTTAGTGAACTTTACTTCGGACATGCACTTCATTTAGAAACCTTATTTTGATTTGTCCGTGACATTTTGCATACCCTCGCTACTTAATAGACATCTTATCTTTTAATTTATTACAGACATTTGATTTATTTCTTATAACTTCACTTTGAAGGTACCTAGTTAATCGATAAAAAGTTTATAGGAGTACCTACTCCTAAGTATACCTATTTGTTAACTTACCTACAGGTTAAGTTAGATTAGCTGATCGATGGAACCGATATACCTATTTATGAACGCATTTTTACGTCATACTATTTACAGTCAAGTTTACTAGCCAAAAATTCAAAATAACCATCATACGTTACCCAAGTATTCACGCCATATGTTACTGTTTATTTTAATAAAATTTCATAATAAAGCCATCACATTTTTTTTACAATAGGTGCATTTAATAGAAAGTGAATAAACAGTCTAAGAGCACTTACACTTTTTATGCTCGTTATTGTAATGTCCGATCATCATGTTGTCGATACCCTATTTGGCCGAGAAATAATAAGATCGGATACAATTTATTGTACACGTGATCATCAGATTGCGCAAGAGACTTTCACTGGCGACTATTCTTTGCTTAAACTTCAATTAGCATGAAACGTTCTGTTTTAGTCTAATATTGTTGGTATGTAAAGAACACAAGTAGGTCGCATTATGCAAGTATTGGCGAACGTTTGTCTTATAGCGGACGCGTTTGGGGTCATGTTTTGAATAAGCCCGTCTTAGTGTTTATATTCAATGTAAGTAACTTATTTAATGAGATTGGCACTCTGATTTATCGACATTCGACAGTCTTAAAATAAAAGTTTTATAACTAAAGATACCTACGATTAATTTGCATTTATTTATCTTCGTCGAATAGTGACATTAGTGACCACTACTTAATTAAATATTATTTTGCTAACGTCACATTTACTAATTCCATTCTCCCGAAAACATGATATGACACATTATGATTAATCAATAAGATACCGGATACGGACAGATAACATTTCAACAAAATAATATCTGCGAAAGTCAATGCCATTCACTCACCGAAAGCTTCCATCGCAACGCAATAGTCGTTCTAAGATTTGCTTCAATCATTCGTTCATTATTTTTTTCTCTATGATTATTTTTTGCGTCTGTGGTTACCTCCCGCGTAGCTTTTTAAATTGCCATGTAGATTACCATGGCACGTAAACAACTAATTGTAACGATCGCCGGACGGTGACTTTTTGTGGTAAAATTGGTGTTGATAATGATGTATTTATTGCAATTTAAATTGATTATTGTACGTGGCGTCCATTATTCGAATCATTTACTTAGCAGGTCCGTTGAAAGTTCTCACGTAAAAGTTTTTCCACAGCGCAAACCACAGAGCTGGCTGTAAATATTTTCCAGCGGCAGGATCTTGAAGTTTATATATCTGTGCGAGTTTATAAAGGACAATACACCATAGCGCTATAATTTAAACGTCTTTGTAACTACCGTACGATATTTTCAAGCCAGGCTGGAGGCTAGCAGCAGACAAAGGCAATAAATAGCGGAGGAAGTATTCTTCGCGGAGCGCTTCGGGGCCTAATCAACCGTGGCGGTTCGCGGTCGCGAGTTTTTATTTCGATAAGACGGCAACAAATAGAATACAATAGATAGTTTGCTGGGAAAAAACAATGGAATCGTAATAATTGTTGATGTAATACGATGGTAGATATTTCAACGTGCCCGCTAATGGCGTATTAAAACCTCGTCATGTTGACGAGCCCTTTCGATCCAGATCAAAAAACAAGAGACAAAAAGATGGTCCCAATATTTTCTATTATTCTGCATACTTTCCAATTTGTAACCGTTGTACAAAGTGTTTGAAAAATGGTAACGAAGTGGAAAAATTAAATTTGGGCCGTTTAAATAATTAGGTAAAAAACCTGTAGAATCGAAAGGTCTCGTGATTCTGAGTATGAAATTTACTTATTTTGTAAGAAAAAAGTTTTGAATCTTTTTTGCCCATTAAGCTCTTGATTTTTCAATCTTTTTCCAGTTAAGTAGGTAAGTAGGTATTCAAGATAGGTCCAAATAATTTATCTTAGTCTTACCTATATCGCTCGATATATTTTAATTAAAATAGTAAGTGACCCATAAATAGTTATTTATCTGACTGGTGTATATGTAAGTTTGAGAAGGCAAGCGAAAAAAAAACATACTTATGCAATCTGCTACAATAAAAAAAAGCTAAGTAATTACATTTCAAAGATCACTTAGCTGGAAATCCCTTCAACTCTTCTCGAAACTGCAATAAGCCCAAAAATACGATTAATTTCATTACAAATTTGTTACCAACAATACCAAGTACCCGTTAGTTTGGACGGTTCTCGGTAGCGCGAAGTCAACCGCAGCGAAGCTCACTTCGGCGCACTGACGGGTAAAGGACCCTTAATCGGACCACTCGTATCAGTCGTATCTGATACACTCAATTTATTTTGCCATTCATCAGCCAGGTTTATTTCAAAATATCTGAGCGGAATAAAGCTATAGGAAGGTCTATAGCTACAGCGTCAACAGCGGTAAGCGCACAGGGGGCAATCTGACAGCGGTGAAATTTCAGTTACGTACTGAATCGAAATATTTTCCTAGTTATATTATTATCTTAAAGTATCATTGTCCACTAACACATGTGACATAATTATGTGTCTTGTGTCTGTAAAACTTTACTTGGGGCCGTAGTACAATTACCGCGCCAATTCGACAATGAAATCAAAATGTTTTGTGCGTCAATCGCCAATATATCGCGTTTGAGTTTTTTACATAGTTTCTTTGCACGTGCGTTGATCTTGTTATCAATAAAACGATTAATAATTACATATTCAGTTAAATCAAGTATCATTAAAAGAAATCATAAAAAAATCTGTTTCCCATCAAATCGAAAGCTATTCATAACTAGTACGCCATAACTTTTACTCTTATCTATATCGAAGGTTACATAACGATGTAATTAACGTAGGTGTACCGGTAAACGATGAACTGCCTATAGTTAGTTTAACTGTTAACTGAATCGTTGTTATGTAATAGGAATAATGATACCGTTGGCGGCAACGCCCATATAGTATAAAATAAAAAATAGCTTTAAACTCAGAAATACAAGCTATTAACATGCTACGCTTAGTTAGCTGCAAAATCAATCAGTGTGAGAAATATGTTTTCCAATATTATTTATTTTATTTAAGGTACAGCGATGAATTTTTCCATTATTACGCTAATATGATGTTGAGTTCTACATGACGTATCCACTGAACACGCCTACTATATATAATCGGTGGACACTCTATTTAATAATGCAAACATTGTAAAACATGGAAAAAATGGACCAGTTACATTTGTCCCCCAGTCGAGATTTGCCCCGCTGTACCTTACCACAATTTTATTCACACCTAGTTTTTGATTACGTTAAAATAATCAACACTTACACATATTCAAAAAGGTCTTCAAATATCAAAAAATAATAATATTTACTGCTCGACCAGCCAATTTTTTAAGCGATAGGTACATAAAGTTCGACACACTAGGCGCTTCAACCACATATTGCGGCAATTTATTATAGACGGCAGGGTCCATCACATGTGTTAATTTGACCGTAAATTGGATTTCGCCAATTTACGGTCGATACCTACTAACTTTCCGGCATTTCGAATGTTGTACTTGGAACACATGTTGTTAGTTTTGTCACAGAATATATTATGTATAATAGTACAAGTACAAAAGGCTCCTTTGATGTTCACAAAATGACGCCATTCTAAATTCTTACCTACATTAACAAACGGACCGCACGCGAGCAGCCAACATTGAATTATTCCCCTCACTAGCTCGGAAACACGTGTTTTGTCCTTTAATACCAGCGGGTAAAAACGCATTTTACAGACTAGTCAGTGGGTAAAGTAATTTGACCTTGAATAAATTCAAATGAACTGCTTTAAAATTGATAAAAGTAGGTGAATCTAGTAATAAAGATCATTTACCACCTGTGGAACTACTGGAAGCAGTGATAAACGCATTTCTTGCGTTGTAGTTTCCTCGCTACAGCGAGGGGAAAAGTTTTGTGTTACACTCGGGTGCAAATGTATTTTACTTCTCGTGAGTTAAAAAACTCGCAAGTTCAGGATTTTATAAATAACTCGCAAGTTCATGATTCTTCAAATAACTATTATACAAATAACTATTATTGCGCCGCGCGAAGGTCGTCGCCAATGAATGGGCCGCGAACTCGCGGCCGCTGATATGTACTTGTAGCGCGGCGATAGAATCGCGGAGTGAGCCGCCCCTGGTTTTGTATGCTGCCAAGTTCTCTCTTACATAAATGGCTACCTGCATGATAACTATTGCAGGCAGTGTAATGAGTGTAAAGCTAGTAACATACTATGCGGACGTCCGTCGTAAATCGACCGCGACCGCGACCGAACAGTGTGCACGGAACAAAACATCCAGCGAGCCAGATTTCGAACGGACGTCCATGCGCTCAAGGCCACGTCCACGTCCGTCGACCGATAGTTTGCACGGTTAAGTGTATATTCATTGTCCAGATCCCCGTCCGCGGTCGATTTACGACGGACGTCCGCGTAGTGTGTTCCTAGCTTAAGGATTCTTATTTTTTAAAGAGTTCTTTGGCCGGAGTGTCTACTGTCTACAGGTACCTGAGCAACGATCCTGACAGCTCGTTTCTGAAAGCGAAAGACCCTCTCTCATTCAGGACAACATCCCCAGACCAGACCTCCGCAACGTACTGTATTAATGAATGGACAGTGGCGAAATAGCATGTCCGGGCTACTTCTGGAGCCACAGACTTTGCAACTCGACCTAAGGCAAAGCACGCACTGCCCCGACTACCACACGGTTTATCTACTTGCTGGTCCCATTTTAAGCCCTGATCAATCTTTAAACCTAGGAAAGTAGTCGTGGATGCCTGTTCAAGTATTTTTCCATTAATTATGAACTATCAACGGCGTGGTCATGCGGCCCGAAAGATTAAAATGCACAAAGTGTAATTAAAATGTTGGCAGCCTACAGCGATACATCGCAACTGGAGGACCTACGAAAGTAATTAGGACAATAGATCCTTCCTCCTCCTTCCTTCGGTCCTTTGAGTCGTCGGCACCCAGGCCCCTTCTAAGTACAGGTTTGTACAAGTTTCTAATGAGTCGACTCGGCAACGCACATGTGCCACTCCTTGAGCGGCAGGCGTCCATATGTAACAGTGACCGCTTTCCATCAGGCGGACCGTATGCATGTTTGCCACCTACGTGGTACAAAAAAAAAATCTCGACGAATTCACCTTAAACATTAAAAACTAAATCAAAATCGATTGATTCGTTCGGGAGCTATGATGCCAGACAGACATGTCAAGCGTCAAACCTATTATTATTATAACACTCCTTCGTTTTTGCGTTGGTGGTTAAAAACAAGAAACCTCCTTCAAAACTATAATAAAACACAACTTTCTATGAAAATCGGTAAAGTGCGAGTCGGATTTCGACATTTCCATACAAAAAGGTCATGAGCGCCTGACGACATGTGATAGCAACGTACACTAGATTTGTACTTTGAAGATTTTGCGTATATTTTGGAAACTATAAGAGATAGAGCAAATAGACTTCAGATTTTGGTTGTCGGTGGCACAATTTTTTTGTTTTCGTATATATACACCATTTTTTGGACCTATTAGGGCAATATTATGGTTAGTGCAGTTCTAAACAGTCTTAAGCGCCTCTTTTTTAGTAGGAACTTAAGTCATTTTGGCAAATGATTAAAATTTTTAACAATTTCTAAACAGAAATGAATTTCTTTCTACCTGTCCATGGCGCTCACAAAATTTCAAAACATTTAGTAAGTACTTGCAGCGGCAGTGAGTGAAAATCTCAATTTGAGTTTTTTCTCTTAAGTCCGACTTACGCTTGACTGTAGATTTCTAATAGGTTTTCCTGTAATCTACAGGTAGAGGGCTACCTCGTGTATTTTTTTGAAAAAATACTTATACTTGCTCCATGACAAATCCCATCTCGTATAAAAATATATCGAACGTACGAGTATACCTATACCGTATACTAATAATCTAAACATTTTACTGATAATCTATCTTCTACAAAAAACACGAGTGAAATATCTTTTGGAATGTGATTCCTTCCGCCGAGTCAGAATTCTGTCTGAGAGCATATAATCAAATCATCAACTTTTTTGCATTGATCATTTTTTTAGATCGTTACCAGCAAATTTAAAGGCATGATATGCCAACGAACGAATGTTTACTTGTACATATTACGCAACAGAGGTATAATATGTTTTATGAACCCCATGGTGGCTACCATGAGTAGTTTGAACTCAATAGCGTAAACCTAATCATGACGGAACATTACATTCATTGTATAAAATAAGTGATCAGGGCCGCCAAACTTACAAGAACCAAAAAATTACATACAATATCCGTGACGTTTAACCTATCGAGTAAAGTATCCTAAATCGTGGTAGAGGTACAGTGTTCATAATACATACAATGAAACATTTGAACACCTATAACACCCACCAGATAACGATCTCCTTTCGTAACGTTTGACAAAGAATGCGCTTATCTGGTTACTTAATAGTATCTAACAGGATGTCAGGGACGGTGTTAACATATAAATTAGATTTTTATCCAGGATTAATAGAAGATATTGTATAGTGCGATATCAAATGAAACTTTAGTACTTTTAGTTGTTCTTGAAACATTCTTAGACACACTGACGTATGTATTAACAGTTTAAAGTTTCAAAATATCGATAAGCCGTTAGGTAATTTTCTATTTAAAATCAAAGAGAATAGTGAATAGATTGCTTGTAATAAAAACATCGTCGCGCCTATTAGTTTGTCTACGAGCATAGTCTATGATTTCACAATAGCCCACCCACAATCTAAGGTAACTGTACCATATTACGGGAACTTAAGACGTTTCCTACTTTAAGTGAGGATTGAAACAAAAATGCGAGGTTTCTAGTGGTGTTAACTATTTTATTTTGAGGATAAGTCTTCTACGATTGATTTAAGACACTATTTTGCATCGTAACTTCTAATTTATAGAAATTACCGTTGTTTTACTAAACCCTTAGTTTGCCCATTATTCCGGGATACAATTTTGGTATGGCTTTAATTCCGGGAGTCGTTGTACATTATTACGGGATATATTTAAAGTCCACTTTGTTGAAGCATAATGTAAAGAAACGAATTAAAAATATTGTTTACATAAATATATAATGCACATATCGTTTTGATAAATGCTTATACAGAGTGTATTTTTTATAATTGGCAATATTTTGGTGAGCTGGAATGGGAAGGGAAATATGATATTTTACGGTATAACGATTATATAATATAACGACAGGGTGTTATAAGTTTCACTGTCTGTCTGTCTAAGGCATCGCTTTCGAATGGATGAACCGATTTTGATTAGTTTTTTCGTTTGAAAGAGCTGAATTAATCGAGAGTGTTCTTCTTAGCCATGTTTGATGAAATCGGTTTAAATAGGTACTATTTTATATTTATATATGTCTATCCTATTATGTATTGTCCTCATGTAAATTTTAGCTTTCTAGTACTAATGATGATTGAGCTAAATCGTAGACGGACAGACTGACTGACGGACAAACCAATATGCGGTATAAAGATTTTTAGCTAACTAAGGAAGTTTAAAAACATAATATCCGGGTCTCTGTACCTTATTTTATGAGTTTATATATTTTAATATACTTTATATAAGTATACCAGAATAAGATACACTCATATAAAGTCGTGTACTTACTTAATTACGGCAGTCAAAAAAAGGCTACATTAAAACAAACAAGATTTTTTTTCCTAGTATATGGGAAGATTATATAACAAATACACTCAAAACATTGAAATAAATAAACTTTGTGCTTTAATTTTATGAAATAAAACAAATTTAATGTTGATGCCACAGTCCAATATTTCGCACGTATTACTCATTGAGTATACATTTCGTATTCAATTATGAGATTAAAATCTAAAAAAATATATGTACCGTAATTATGTCACTATAATCTGTAATCTTTACTTAATGTATTTACATCAAATATATAAATATACTTAACCGCAAATAGTAATAGGACACCTTACCTCTAATAACTTTAAGCATTTATTTCTTTGTATCTTTACATTTTTAGGATCTTCGTCTTACATATCGCCTCAATGTAGAAACTACCCAAACCCCGAAGGAAATATACCCTGAAAAGGTTAAACAAAGTTTTGCGATATCAAAAAGCGCCAGCGCGAATATCGATAATGCGGGACGATTTATCGAAACAACATCAATATCAGCCGATACTCGGCCCATGTCCCATAACTTAACTACCCTGTTATATACACATGGAGGAAAAATATCGCAAAGTTTGATAATATTTGCCAAAAGTTACATATACTTTACAAGCGTTCTCATAACAACCGACAGTACGAATATCGATAATGGGTTACGCTTTATCGATCGTAGCAACTCGGAGGCAAACCATCAATATAATACCGGCCCGGGGGCGTCCGACATATCAGCCGATACTTATCCCGTGTCGCCTAACTACCCTGTCATATACACACAAAAGAAAAATAAGTATCGCAAAGTTTGGTAACATTTGCCAAAAGTCACATTTTATTTACAAGCGTTCTCATACCAAGCGACAGCACTTATAATACTTATATCAACTTATATCGATAATGCGTTACGTTTTATCGATCGCAGCAACTCGGAGGCAGGCCATCAATACCGGCCCGGGGCCACCCGATATATCAACCGATACCATCGGCCGGTGTCGCCCGCAACTAAATGCGGCAATTACCCTGTAATATACACACCAAGGGAAATATCCTGAAAAGGTTAGCTTTACTGCTGTCGGGAAGTTTTTTAAATTGCGAAATTGGATTGGAAAAAAATAATCCAATTCAAGATTTTTTTAAAGATATGCTTGACATGAATAGGTATTTATGTTAAACGTGAGATGACAGATCACAGTTTTATGTTATTGAAAACTCATCGCGATATTTATAACATTAACTGACTTTTCATTATTTCTACGTACAAGATGTACATTGTCAAGTACATTATCAAGTAAAGAGCGCATTAATAGTCTATAATTACAATTCAATGTTGAAAAAATATAATTTATATTTTTTAGTTTCAGGAGTAAATGATTAAATCGCTTATAACCAAGTGTTGAATAAATTAGTCAGACCGGAAGATTTAAACACGCCGATAATAAAATTAACAGGTTCACGATAACGAAGCACTTAATTTACTTAATTAAATTTCTTAATCAAACAGTATCAGTAAAAAGAATCGCTCAATATAAAATATCTGCTTCATAAGTTTAGTATAGTCGCCGTCAATAGACGTTGTGACCAATGTAAACAAACCCTGTAGTCAAAATGTCTTTAATTTTCATTCTACTTCACTGATCAAATACTGGCTAAATCCATGTGGTTTTTTTTTTATACTACGTCGGTGGCAAACAAGCATACGGCCCACCTGATGTAAAGCGGTCACCGTAACCTATGGACGCCTGCAACTCAAACAGTGTCGATACAAATAGATAAGCGCGTTGCCACCCTATTAGAAACTTGTACACTCCCTTTTGCTGCGTTAAGCACACAGCAAAAAGGAATGTACAAGTTCCAAGGAGGATTCGGGTTGCCGACGACTCAAAGGACAATAGACGGAACAAGTTAGTTCCTCCCGTCTTCAGCACACCGCAACCTCGTTGAGCTCTGGCAGCCTTACTCACCGGCAGAAACACAACACTATGAGTAGGGTCTAGTGCTATTTGGCTGCGGTCTTCTGTAAGGCGGAGGTACTACCCCAGTATTTAATCAATTCATATCACATTATGATCCTCAACCTTTAAAATAGTAAAATTGTGCTGGAATATTGATATTTTATATAATGGTTTGTTAACATTGTAGACAATTTCTATTGACAGCAATTTTAGTGAAAAAATGTCCACGACTCGATTAGATTATTCCATAGGCCTGAATATAATTTTAATCTACGTCGAAAGAAACACATCATAAACAAGTATAAGTACCATTTTTAATTATTTGATTTGTTTACATCAACTCGACATGGCAGTATCAAATTTCATAAAAAAAACGCATTATCCGCAATACGACACGTAAAAAAGTGGTCAATTATTTGGGAAAAGCAATCTACAATTATTGTCAGTCATAACTTTCATTTCACCCTCATATTATACAAGTTCAAATCAAGATTGAGTTTTTGTCGAACCATTTTGAATGGGTCTATCGAAATCGAAACAGTAATAATCATGAGCGCGCCGACGCGATTACATAATCATATTAGCCTTTCTCCGGCCGTTGACCAGCCAAGGCCACTAAACGGGTAATTGTAATTAGATTAATTTCTAATTATTTATACATTTATTCGTACTTTAGAGTTGATGGTTATCACAAATATGTCCTTATTAAAAAGTATAAATATATTAGACTTTTAACATGCAAAATAATTCTTATCGGAACCGTTGTTCAATAATATTTCGTTGATCCAATGTAATTAATTACATATTTTAGATATTGGCTAGCTTTTAAGTTTAGATTTAGTTTAGCTTAGTTCTTATACTTATAATTATGTAAATAAAGAGTTATAATTACTTACATTATGACTAAAGGACAAACACAATAAATGTATTAGAAATATCATCACAGAAGCAATAATATATTTCTTGTGAGATGAGAACTGTAAGATATTTTTAAACTTATCTTTAGATACGGAATGAATTAAATATTTCAGAGTCAAAAATGAAGTTTCTTCAAACAAAAGTTAGGTACAGCAGGACAAATCTCGACTGGGGCCATATGTAACTGGTCCATTTTTTCCATGTTTTACAATGTTTGTATTATTAAATAGAGTGTCCACCGGTCATATATGGTAGGCGTGTTCAGTGGATACATGTAGAACTCATAACATCATAGTGTGGTAATGGAAAAAAATGGATTAGTTACAATTGCCCCCAGTCGAGATTTGCCCCGCTATGCCTTATAGCTTATATTTGAAGTATCTAATATATTTATAGATTCTTCTTGTAAACTATGTGAGGTGTGCAATAAAGAGTATTGTATTATATTGTATTGTATTATTTTTGTGTTTTAAGCAATTGCATAATATTTGAGCGCTTTCATACGCCTTCGCCCAAGCCCTTAACCAACCACAATTCTAACATTCCTAACACGTCACACAAAAACTCTGTCATTTCCCCAAACACGAGTCAGTCAAGCAATTCAATCGACTAACCGCGACGCTGGGCCCGTAGACAAGTGGCCAATCGCTAACGCTAACTACTATCATATGGATCAATTATTTATACAATTATTTTACATTTTTCTACGTCTTTCCCTTCACGGAAATAATAAAATTGGGACACATGCACGGGGCCGAACCCAACCTTTATGGCCCCTTGAGACTTCAATGAAATGTAAAGGGTACTCAATACGGATGCTGCTCATGTCCTTGTCATGAAACGCACGCAGAGAAGCACCATTTCCAAAAAAGATCATAAGAAATCCTTTTGAGAATTCATCATATTTTCTTGCATGCTTCGAGTACATATAGATGGTAGTAGACGTCAGAATTTTAAGCGCAGAAACAACTCTTTAGCATAGATACCCATCTGTGTCGCACTAATACAGAAAAGCTATAGTTATACTTGTGTATCGAGCGTTAGCGATCGATCTCTTGTCTACGCGGCCTGTTTACGCCGGTTGCGTTTTTGCCGGTGACGTAACTACGTCATGCCGCATCAGCGGTCATTATCACAGCACTGCCTTCAAGGCAATCGGAACATGACTATTGATTCCTTCACGATGACGCGCAAGTTTGACAAATCTAACCAATGATGACATAACAATATGAACGAAGAAAACCGTCTTCGTGAGTGACGCGATGTAATTCTAAGTGGACTTAATGATGGAGTTAGTGAATGACTATTTGGGGATAATGGGAATTGTGGAGGTGAACGTTCCCCGACCTACCTAATCAATTTGTTAAGAGGAAATGGAAGCAGAATTATTCACCGGAATTATTTCTAACAATAGCAGAAATATGGAAATTCCTAGATTCGAATATTTAAGAAAAAATTTAGTATGATCAGTTGATCTAATTAACTATTTATTCCTTAACATATATCCTCCTTTTTGACATTTTGTTTTAATTTCTTGTGTTTTTTTAATATGTTTATGATTAATTTTGACTTAGTTTTAGATTATTTTAATTCCTTAAAATTATAATACAATAGTATTATAATTTTTTGTATTTTGACATGTGTTGTTTTTGACATTAAAGTTTTTAAATTGAATTTAATTGAATAGTTTATTAGAAATGAGCAGATAAGAGAGATGCTGCGATACTACCTACTACCTACATATTGATATCAGTAGTCTTGTCTCGCAGACATTTATTGATGATAAGTTATCTAAAATAGTACAAACCCCCGACGCTTCATATGTATAACATATTAGATTAACAAATTAATGGAGTGGAATGGAATGGAACTACCTTCACTAATGTAGAGATAGAATATAAATCAAAGAAAACACAAAAACATACAAAATCAAATAACAATCATCGTGAGTTGCAAAACATTACAATAATTACATAATGCTTTCTTCACACATCCAAGTAAAGATACAGAGCTTTCCTGCAAACGGAGAAATCGCCCACGCGCGGCGCACGCGCGGTTTCTTCGGATTTCTATGCAATTGTTGCACTAACACCTGTCACCTGTCAAACTTGCATATTCATGACGGCCGGTGCACACCTTTGAACCTAGTTTCACTAGACAAAGAAGTAATGAGGACTGTAAATTGGTGTCCAAAGTTTCTAACAACCAAAATAGTTTGAAGTAAGAGTAATTATAGAAGCCTCAGTATATTGAATATATTAAACAAAGACACACTTCAAAACATATTTATAAAAATACCATATCCATAATATCCATAATCCATACTTAATATTATAAATGGGAAAGTGTGTGTGTCTGTTTGTTTGTCAGTCTTTCAAGGCAAAACGGAGCGATGAATTGACGTGATTTTTTAGGTGGAGATAGTTGAAGAGATGGAGAGTGATACAGGCTACTTTTGTCTCTTTCTAATGCGAGCGAAGACGCGGGAAAAAGCTAGTAATATTATAAATGAGAAAGTGTATGTATCTGTTTGTTTGTCCGTCTTTCACGGCAAAACGGAGCGATGAATTGACGTGATTTTTTAGGAGGAGATAGTTGAAGGGATGGAGAGTTATACAGTATACAGGCTACTTTTTGTCTCTTTCTAACGCGAGCGAAGCCGCGGGCAAAAGCTAGTTTCAACTAAATCTGAGTACTTATATTGAATTGCATATCAAATTGCATATCTTCGATTAGGTACAATACTCCTTAAATGTTATAAGTGTTTATTAAAACTGTGCCACACGGTCAGTGGTTAGTAAACAATAAAAAAACCTTCTGTTCAGTGACTTACAAACATATTTGAAGTTTATCGTAAGTAAATATAATTATTATGGTGGCCAAAGTGGCTACATCTACAGCAAACTTTTAAAATCACCGTAAATAGAAATGTCAATAATGTAAACAAACTATTATATAAAATAGTTAGTTTATTTGTAAATATTTATTTTAAGTTACCTATTATTAAAATATTTAAAGTTTAAAAATATGCAATTTGAATATAATTGATTTAAACATTATTAATATTATTATATAAAATATCAATATTTTAGCACAATATTATTATTTTAAAGGTGGTACACATGGATTTAGCCAGTATCTGATGAGTTAGAATGGAAATTAAAGACATTTTGACTACAAGGTTAATTTACATTGTTCACAAATTCTATTGACGACGACTTTATTGATTCAAATGCCAAGACGTTCAAAGAAGATGAGCAGTTATTATTTCACTAGTCTCTGATTTCACCTCTTCGCTATTAATTAGCGTACGAAACTATAATGTGCAATTATGATGTCATAATTTACAGCGTTAACTAGCAAACTAGCAATGACCCGGAAGGATGCGGTGGCTTCGCCTACCACACTCGTTGTAGAGTTCAACCAAGCTGAATAGACCATGATATTAAAGATTATTAGCCACTAGAGTTATTAGTAAGTTCGCAAATTTATTGCGAAAGTGTTACTTTATACCAAATTGTTGTCAACTTAAGTAGCTTGGTCTGACTTTTAAAATGTATGTTCTGTATATTTGTTAAATGTGCTATTTTTGATGACCGTGGGTGATTTATCAATTGCCCGGCTATTGCCAAATTGAATTCACAATTAAATATGTATCAAAAAACTTTTATTTTCAATTTTTTGTCATACCTTACCTCGAGAAAAAAGAACTGAATTCTTTTGCCCATGTTTCAGAGTTCTTCAGTATTCTGCCGTCTAATTATACATCTATTCTCAACATAAAAACGTTCTCGTCCTTTACTTTAACATGATAAACGAGAAGGACAACGATGTCGAACGATTAAGATTTGTACGCAACCGGGTCCGAATCAAGAGGTTGTTCCCGGCCGGTTGAACGAGCCCAGAGTTTTAATTCTCATTGCTCACAGAGTTTGAGTAGGTAAGTCAGACAAACTACATGTTTGTCCTGGATATTGGTAGCAATCATAAGTAATTTAGAGAACTAAGTTATCCTGTAAAGTAAGTGAACCGCCTGGTATAGCAGTCTATGTAAGCGTTGATTTCAAATTCCAGCTCGTAAAATGATTTTTTGCACTAAAATGTAAAAAATATGATTTCATAACTGCCGGTGCGGAGTAAACATCGTTAGGAAACCGTACTAATTTTAATAGAGCTTAATTTACCAGAGGGTAAATTAGGGGTTGGAAGGTCAACAGTCACTTTCGTAAAAAAACTAGTGTCTACTCCAAATCCATGGATAAGTTGCTAAAAGTGGACCCCCAGGCTCAAAGGCCAGGGAAAGGAAAGAAGTAAGAGAACTAAGTTACACTGGCCCGTCTTAGCGCTCAACGCGGCAACCTTCAGAAATGTTTCCTTCCAGAGATGCAAGAATGCAGGGCCCAGCAAGTGGTTCGCTTTCGAAATGGCTCGCTACTTCGTTTTGTTCGTTTTAAGATACTCATTAATATCCGAATACAATCTGCATTATATTGTCAATGGCCGATGGATGTCCTGCGAGAGTTACACTGTATGTTATCTGTTTGACGGATTGCTAGATGTTCAGTTTGATCCCGTGTCGGCGATATGCGAGTGCGTGGATGCTCAATGAATTTGCATATTTATTGTTTTTTTTTGTATTCTGCAGATACTATTAATATCACCTGAGTTATTCTCTGAAAATATATCTGCAGTTGCGTCTAAATGCACGAAACTTTTAATACGACTGCGTTTAGGTAATTGCACCAAACTTTTCATAAGTACATTTTGTATGAAATACATGGTTAGCGTCAATTAGATCGCAGATATCTTGTTGAGGATGCCTGACGTAAATATATTTATATTTATATTTTCTTAGCGCTAAAATTAACCTTCATTAAAATGCGGAAATAAAAATGTTTTCATTGAATCGTGCTCCTTTGCGCATACTTACATGTAACATAACTAGTTTTTATTATGTCGTAATTGGCTAAAAAAGACTAAAAGAGCTCTAATCATACAAATGCTAAATACCAACACAAGTTCTACTAGTTTAAACATTGGCTGCAACATTTCTAGTTTGCATACAAAAATAACACAACAGGTGTGACGGCACCGGTTGTAGGCAAGTTGTTTGATAAGAACCTGCAAGTTTGTGCCAATAGGTATGTATGTATTTTCATAGACATAACTAATTTTAAATTTAAATTACTATTATAATAATATGCAGTATATTACTAGTTACTCCTTGCATAAAATATACTCACGTCTTTATTTCCGATAGAGGTAGGCAGATCACTTGAAACAGCTCAAGTTACAGTGTCACTCTTTAGCAATTAAGAGGGGTTGAAAGAAACAAAACGAAATTTGCAGTGACAATCTATTAGCCCATCAACACGGCACATCACATTCAAATTTAATCCCAGAGTGAATTTCTACGGTGGTAAAGAGGTGGTGAAATTCTTAACGTCGCCACATGGGAAGTTGTTGCAAATGATATTGGCTCTAATAATAGCCTTAATAGGTATTATAAAAAACATATTAAGTTAATTTTGCACACTGATTTTTCCTCGTCCTTCATGTAACTCGGAAATTAGTTTGAAGAAACGCATCCTATTTCAATAGCTTCCTGGAAACCGGGCAATTTGAATTAATGATCAGCTATTTCCAGATCCATCCTGCCTTAGCGGCTGGTTATTTATATTGGCCTATTCACAATTAAATACTTATTAGCAAATAAAATTCATATATATTTAATATAGATTTCGGTGTTTATACCTAATAAAGTTTCTTAACTTGTAAATGTCTATGACTGCGGATTTAAAACATGTTTTTAGAAATAAACTTCCTGAAAACTACAGGTTTCATAAATTATTATTATCGCAGTTATTTATGTTAGGTAGTTCAGAATCATACTGAATTGTCTAAAATAGGTACATTTACAAACTCACCTTTGGGTTTTGACGACAATGAACATTCAACTGAAAAAGTCACACTGATAAGTTCACGAAAAATCCAAAAGAACTGGCACTGTCACAACCTTTTTATATTTAACTGCTGTTAAATAAAAAAAAGTTCGTTTTAAATTTCGAACGTTCGAACGTTGAGCGCGACTGAACGCTCTCACCGCGCGCTGGCTCGCTGAGGACTGAGGTACGTACGAGGCCGCATACTATCTCTTTCGACAACTTAAGGTCCATGATAACGCTTAACTTAAGCCATCCTTTTAGTCCTTTTGTAAGCTTAACTATGAATTTATAAGCTATGTTGGTTAAAAGAATGTGATAAAGCGATAAGAGACAATACAGATTCATATCGCGCGGTGAAGTTAATATTAATTTAATTTCAAGGTATTTTCTAGGGTCTAGTTTGGATACGACGGAGACTCTTACTTAATAATTATAAAGGACCTTTTATTGACATAAATACACAGAACTTTCTACGTAATTTTGTAAGTAATCTTATATACTATCGTCCTTGAATGTTATTGTAAAACGAAACTCACGACACGACACTTTTCCCAGACAAAAGTCGTGACAGCTCCAAAACGTAGTAAACGTACAAGTAACCTTTCCTTTTGTTGCATTTCTCTTTCAGGCAGTTAAACAGGTTTTTCGGGAACTGATCATTATTTTGGGTCACATGCTGAGAACATCGTCCCACTCGCAACAAGTAAAAGTGATTTCGAGTAGGTGGTTTCAATGGTAAGATTTAAAAGAGTTTTTTCGCAAAAGATACTAAAAAAAACTATGAAATATATGACATGGTCCAGATAAAAAACAATTGTTCAGAAGAATATACACTTACAAGAGTTTTTCGTAATCATTTATTACTTTTTTGCGATTTATATTTGCGGTTTGCAATCAATCAAATTAATCATATATCTTACCTCTGCAGGGCGATTCTTAATGAGCATTCTTGTGTAATATTACATTTAATGCAGCAACCAAATGTACAGCCAGCAAAATATTGTGTGTTCAAAATAGAACCGCTCTTAAGGTCTCCGTTACAGAAGCGTGTTTCACTTACTTCTGACGTCTTGGTTGGTCGAGTTATAGACTGTACGGAGACCTTTATGATTGCGGCTACTTGGACGATTGATACAATCATGGCTAAAACTAAATGGTGCTTAATAAACGACGCACCGCAAAAGCCCTAAGTTTAAGTTTTTATCGGGAGCTTTAAGCTTGGCGGTGAGTTATAAAGTGGCTTCTAAATATAAACGGCCTATCTGGAGCCCGACACGCCATTGGCAGGTGCTGGATGCTTGTTCTAGGGTTCTGTCGCGGCTGACCTACGATTATTGAACTATAATAGGCTACTAGACTCATATCAAATTGGCACAATAAATTATTTTTTCTCTATAGAATTCGACTTAAGCAACCAATATTTATAGGTTTCAGGTATTAAAAGTGCATGATGACGTATCTTTGATTAAAAACAATAAAGTATGTTTTTTTTTTAATTTTGGACACCGAAAACACTGCCGGCGATGAAGTGACGTCATAGGATTCATACTCAACCTGACTCTGTCGAATTATAAATGACATTTATGTCATAAAATGTTGTTTTCCGGCAGAATGACGACAAGCACAAATAATCTATATACTAACATGGATGAATGGATGATGTTGTTTTTGCCTGATTAAATAAAAGTATACTTTAAAAATATTTTTGCGGTTTTCAATTCATAATAAAATATGGCAATTTTTTTTTTCGGTTAATTCAACAGTAATTAATAACACATGTAAGAATTTTTGAAAAAGGGTCAAGTAGCCTATTACATCAAAACATGGCACTCATGTAGAAATAGTAACTTGAAATGTTTTCTAACTCTGCTTCAGGTTTAACAGTCAAAGCGTTCGCAAAATTTTATTGTATGGGAAGTTCCGTAGACCTCTGCCGCGAAATATTCATGTGTATTGTGTACGTTAACTGTGATTAATACAACAATTAATAGGTACATGTTATTGCACAACTAATACATACATATACATAAAACATACATACATACAATCACGCCTGTATCCCATGAAGGGGTAGGCAGAGCACATGAAACTACTAAAGTATCAGTGCCACTCTTGGCAAATAAGGGGTTGACAGAAAACGAAACTGTGACATTGCAGTGACAGGTTGCCAGCCTCTCGCCTACGCCACAATTTAACCCATATCCCACAGTCGCCTTTTACGACGCCCACGGCACAGTATAATAAAGAGTATTATCATACAGTATGGCCACTGAAAGTGCGCCTCTCGGTTACGACCGTCTGTCAAAAACGAACAGTCGACCTGTCATATGGCATAAGTTCACCTACACGAGCTTAGACTGTGTGTTAGGAACGCGTAAAATTTAATCGCCAGTGTCCGAGGTGTGCCCACGGGAAGAAAGGGGGTGGTAAAATTCTTAACCCGTCACCACACTAATACACTAATACATTTATTAGAAAAAATCCTCGCGTCTCTGAGTTCTGTCTATAACAATAAAATCAGATAAAGCGGGACCCTCATGTAAACAAGTTGTTTTAGCTTGTCCAAGCTTTTTGCCTGCACATCCATTTTTATGTCGTTTTCTCAAAGGAGACAATTTTATAATTAAAGCCCGCATTCATCGGTTCTCGGGAATTCGCCAACCGCGTCTGATATCTGTATCTTTATGTACAGTTTACACTGGTGGAGTTGTTCAGAAACGTTCAAACATTAATTCATTTTTGATCCTTTTTCTTTAAATCTGTATTTTCATTAATTTCCATTTAATATTATTTAATTTAATTCATAATAATTGTCAAATCATATGTTCAATTTGCATATTTTTTAATTCAAATATTCAATATTATATTCATTCAAGTTGACATTACGCATTTGTATTATTTTTAATTCATTAAGCATTCATAATTCATTATTTATTCAATTTGTATTTTTTAAATAAAATATCAACATTGTTTATGATCAAAAATATGTAATTCAAATAATCTCTATGCAAATAATCTCTATGCACAAATTTACCTATGGCAATATTCGAATTCAAATTTGACAGCTTAAAGCTTTCAAAAACTTACGGTTTGTTACTGTTCGCTTGTGCCGCTCCACAACGACAATTCACAGTGTCATTTTCTTTGTTCTTCTCATATTTATTCACATTTATACAATTTGGAATCCACATCCATGTAATTTGGAAGTTTTCATGGTCCTTACGAAGCCTCTGAATTGTAAGAAGACAAAGCTGTGGCACCGAGTCGACCTCCACATATTCAACGGACTTTCTTCAGCGAAGCCGTGGGTCATCCAGGTTGGCGTAGGGCACATCCAGCTACGTGCCAGTTCCGGAGCTGCCACTCATCGCGTCCCATCAGTCAGGAGCGACGAGTGAATTCATACACAGCATCCACCGGACACACGGAGCATCTCACTACAGTGGGAATTCACCGTAACCATCAGACAGTTACGGAATCCAGCCCATCCAGCACCAACCAGACCAATCCAGGAGCAATCCAGTGGAGAACAGCGGCAGCCATCCATCATATTCAGGAGCAGTCAGCGCAGAAGGAGGAAGCACGAAATAGTGAGATCGTTCCTTTTCCTTCTATTCCATTCACATTCCTTTGTTTTTTTTGCAACTGCTCCATCGATTCATACATTTCAATTATATTCATATTCACAGTTATTCCATCAAATTCACATAATAGTAAATTCATTGTCTTCATTGCCACAGTTTGGTCAGTACACAGGAGATATTCACACTTATTCACATAATATTCATTTTTGTAGGCATATCCTAACCTTTCAACACATTTCGTAGTAACACATAACATTTAAATTCACAAATACACTTTTAACTTCATACCTAACTTTTATTAATTAATCATACAGTCTATTCAATAATTCACTCGTCTAATTTCAATTTTAAACACTTTTAATCTCACGCGAACACGTTTTTAGGTCAATTTTATGTCTAACTGCAGATTGCCGGTAAGGTGTAAACAAACTCATTAAGTGATTACATAACCATCAGTGCATCTCATCTCATATCAGCTTTGCATTTAAGTTTGAGCGCCTGATACTTTCGAATAGCAAATTTTATTCATGACATTTTATTTAAATTTATTTTCTTAGGCAATTCAATTAATTTATTATGTCACAATGTATTTTGACCGAGATTTAAAGAGACTTACTTGCAAGCGTGAGATTATTACAGGCAAACTTACTGCCTTTCAGCAGTTTGTTTCTAAATTAGCAGCCGAGCCACAGTTAAGCGATTTGCAGCTTGCTGAATTAAAATTAAGATTTGATAGGATAGGAAATATTTATGACGAATTCAATTCAATACAGACAGATATTGGGATATTGTCTGAGTTAACAGTCGAAGAAGATATCGGAGAGGAGCAAGCTCTCTTTGAAGATGCCTACTTTGCAAGCATGTCGTCTGCACAAGTATTGATTCAAAGATATTCAAAGCCTGGTTCTACTATCAAAGTATCGACTCAGACTTTGAAAAATAATGTAGATGACAAAATACATAATCTGCAGTCTATATTATATACACAGGTACGCACATCTGCACCTGAAACTCCCACAGATTCAATTGTCCCCAGGCACAGTTTAACGCCAGAACAAAACGCTTGTGAGGAGCAGTTTTCGAAAGCTGATCCTGACGAGCAACCCATACAGTTAGATGAGTCGCCTTCGGTTCAGGGCATCTCATTTCAGTGTACTTCAGTGACGTTTTCACATATTGTTCACAGACACAACCCCGATCGTGTGGCGGGAACACCGAGCAACCCCATTTACGGTCACGTTCTTGAGGGTTCAGGGTTGCTCAGTTCCATGGTTCGTCGTCACCAAGTATACATCATGATATACAAATATTACCGACTCACATTCTTTCATGCAGGGCCTCTTTTGAACAGGAAAACGGTGCAGCTCTTGATGGGCACCAAATCAAGAGAGCATGAGGCGTTAGAGGATTCACCGATTCATTTACACCAGTTAACATTAGTCACACACATTCACAAAAGCACATTCAGTCATTCACCTACTGATTCAAACTAACAGCAATTATTATTCAATGTAAATTCAGTCCTATTTCCTTCCCTTCCTATTTCCTCATAGGGCGATCCACTATTCCATGCATTATGCACAGATTGCAGTCTTCAAGTCTTCACCGGTTCGTGGCAGCTGCACTTCGGAAGGCATCCATGGCAGCGACGGCATCGCACGGGTTCTCAGCATCTTCTACCCTCTCCCTGTCTACACATTGTTGAAGTCATAGACTTCAAGGCGGGAGCATGTTCAGAAACGTTCAAACATTAATTCATTTTTGATCCTTTTTCTTTTAATCTGTATTTTCATTAATTTCCATTTAATATTATTTAATTTAATTCATAATAATTGTCAAATCATATGTTCAATTTGCATATTTTTTAATTCAAATATTCAATATTATATTCATTCAAGTTGACATTACGCATTTGTATTATTTTTAATTCATTAAGCATTCATAATTCATTATTTATTCAATTTGTCAATTCACTGAGTATTCTTTACTGGAGATATTGTTGCAGTCTGTACAATATTTTAGTAATCCTGATACTAGTAAAACTTAACTGATAAATACTTATTTACAGTTCCTAATATTTAGCGGTATTTCACCGCATTAGTGCTCAAAATAGTGCATTACTTGCCTTACTGTATGACGTCGTACAATGCACATGCGAAGAGGAAACTTCATATTTTCTGCACTTGTACACCAAACACCAGCCTACTTTATTTGCCTCATTTCATTGTATTAGACTTTATTTGATTTTTGGGTAGTCCAAAATTTCATTTGACAAACAAAAGTTTTATTTGTTTTCGGATTTACTTAGTTAAGACGGGACGATACACAGGAGTAAAAAAAAAGCTCGAGTTTTATATTGTAAACGGTGCCGCACAATACAAGACGTAAAAAAACAACTTAGCTAGTGTGAACCAGGCTTTTACACTGTGATTATGATACATTTTAAAATGGGGGCGTTTTAACGAAGTGATGTTATCGAGTTTTTTTTTATATTATTAAACTGTGCACTTTATAGTCTATGGTTTTTACAAGATTGCTTTTATGTCAATATCTTTATATGAGAAAAGTTGTTAATCTGATTTATTATTAAATGTACTCGTAACTTCTTTTAAAAGGTTAACGAGATAACGTATTTACCCATGCTTTACAATATTTTTACTCCGTATAGAAAAATGTTAAATACATCCGTGGCAGCCTCGGAATCCGTGACGTGGCGGATAAGCTGCAGGAAAGTCGCCTCCGATGGTATGGCCACATACGCCGCAGACCGGTAGACTACGTCGGAAACAGATGCCTCAACCTCATCGTCCAAGGCCCTAGGTCACGCGGCCGCGGTAGGCCTAAGAAGCGCTGGCTGGACGTCGTGACAGCGGACATGGAAGAGAACAATCTTTCACCTCAGGATGCCGAAGACCGGGCAAAGTGGAGAAGGCTGAGCAGGAAAGCGGACCCTGGCGCTAGGCCGGGAAAACGCTAGGTTGAAGAAGAAGAAGAAGATAGAAAAATGTTAAAATGTTATTCACTGACTTTGGGACTAGTAAGCAAGTTTGTATATTAAAAACATTCATCATGATATGACTACAATAGAATTGCCTTGACTTATTGAATGGAAGTTGTCTGTACATGAATTCAAACATTCAGCAATGAGGAGGCACACTGACATTTTATCCCACCAGGCGGCGCCTGTGCAAGTGCCTAGGCACAACCTAGGCATGTCACTGTCATTCGGATGTGAGAGAGAGAGAAAAACATATCATCTTCTCGCTCTCTCGTGTGAAATTATTTATCTGTGCAATGGACTAATAGAGTGGCGCCATCTGTCATAGCCTTTGAGTGTGCCTCCTCATTAACATATAATATGCAATGTAATGTATTTTTTTTTTTATTTAAGTTAGTGTATATATATAAAATTGTGTTGCTATGCCCTCTCAGGGTTCATGTTGAGACTATATTATACTTAGCCTAAGATCATTATGTGTACACATGAATTGCAATAAAGCATTGAAATTGAAATATTGTAGAAAAAATTCTTTTTCTCAAAGATACTAACAACAAAAATACATAATAGTTATTAGAGACCACGTAACACTAAGTGGGCTTCAAATGTAATTTAATAGTAATCAGACTATAACAATAACAATCTTTTACTTTGGAACTTTACATCACGCAATAGTAATATTATTGTGGAATGAAATTGCCCTGGTAACTAGGCTCAAAACCTGACAAAAAACGACATCAAATTACAATGATGTTTTAAATAAAGCCATAATAATATGCATATTATTCTAATCTATATAGTTTTTCTTTTAACTCTAATCTAAGTCTAATTTTTATCCATTTATGTTAGGATCGATGCGCTTCGTGCATGATAGATAGATAAGTACAGATGTCAGATAGTTAAATGAATATTCTTTATTGCACCGAAAATATAACAAATTGTTAATAAAACACGTTTAAAATAAAAATCAAGATAATAGTTGTAGTAACACGAGTTTTTTCGACAGATATGAAAGTACAAACAAAAAACATGCACATTTAATACAGGTGCCTAAAACTTATCAAACAGAGTCAGATCAACTTTATTAGCAGCGATTTTGATAGGCGCCTCTGCAGGGGTTAAGTATACACTTACGTCATAATTTCATAAAAATTTGACATTTATTTGTGAGTTGCTTGTATCTTTATATAAATATACTGACAAAGCGGCTTTATAGTGTATATCGACAAAGTGAGACGTTTTAAACACACTCACATTTTATAACAACAATAAAATTGCACTGGCAAATTAAGCTGTCAAAACGAGACGAGTTTGGTATTCTACAAAACGGTTTTATGATATTTACCTACCCGTTGCAAGATAAGTCATAAAATAATCTAATTCAATCAACGAGCAAGAAGAAAGGTGATATCAAAGGAAAGCAGCGTGACAGTTTCCACGCATTGGGGTCGCCATTGTCAGCTTTGTGCGCCCACGCTTAAACGTACTGCATTCAATTGGCACTAACCCTGAATAGCTTTGGGAATACGTGAGAAATTTTGAATTAGGAATCGTGCGGTATTAAAGAGGTAATACTAAATAATAATCATCTCTATGATCTGCTTCGTCTCAGGGAATCAGAAAATTATTTCATGTTTATGCATAGGAATTTTTCCCGTCACTAGCTCGGAAACACGTGTTTTGTCCTTTACTACCAGCGGGTAAAAACGCATCTTATCCACTAGTGGGTAAAGTAATTTGACCTTGAATAAAGTCAAATTAACTGCTTTAAAATTGATAAAAGTAGGTGAATCTAGTAATTAAGATGATTTACCACCCGTGGAACTACTGGAAGCAGTGATAAACGCATTTTCTTGCGTTGTAGTTTCCTCGCTATTATATAGTGAGGGGAAAATTTTTGTGTTACACTCGGATGCAAATGTATTTTACTTCTCGTGTGTTAAAAAACTCGCAAGTTCAGGATTCTATTCTCGAACCACTCGCTTCGCTCGTGGTTCAACTATATAATCCTTTCACTTGCTCGTTTTTCAATTCCACACTCGGCGTTAAAATACAAGTTTGCCCCCTTGTAACAAATAACTATTGTTATCAACCGAATCATACAAAGTTATATTACTGACAACCGTGTCAAAAGTTTAATCCATCGATATAGGTACATGGTTTCATTTAAATATGATTGCGTCACGTGAACCACGACGCGTCACATTTAAAAAACACATTAAAAACCTTAACGGTGAGAGTTAAAAGTAATCTATAAATATATATCACTTTGAATAACATACTAAATAAATAATAAAGAACAACATTCAAATAAATTGCTACTGTTACAATCTAACTCGTAGCCCGGCGCGGCGCGTTTATATCTTTTGTTAGGCACTATCAAAGCTTTAACCCTTAAATGCATGGTGATGTATATATGCATCATATATTTGATGGCCTATGACAATATGTAGCTATCCAAAATCACATTTATAGCTTAATTACTATTCAGTATTTATTATTATTTAATAAATAATTAAATAAATTAAATAATATAATGATTTACTATTTATTATTTAAGGATAAAGAGAAAATGGCGGAAAAGTGTGAAAAAATAGGATTTTTTCGGAGTTAGTAATTAGTTTATGTTTAAACATTTTATCATGGGGGTTTCACAAATAGTGTACCTTTCTAATACTAGTAAAACGTTACAAATAAAACTTACCAATAATTATATACTTATATAAATAAGTTTTAGCCTATTTAACTTCTAACACTGATTTAGTATTAAAATTGGTATTAAATATTTTTTTTATTATTTTTCATAGAGTTAGAAAACCAAAACCATTGTCTATCACATATATTAATATCTCGTTAAAAGAAAAATTCATGCATTTAAGGGTTAACTTGACCAAAGAGGATCGAGTATTATAGAGAGTTACTGTCGAAAAAATAACACAACTTACATATTATATTTTAATCCTTCCTACGTAGACAGACTTGCTTTTATGGATGTTGCTAATGAACAATAAGATATACTCGTAAGGCCAAGGTTCGAGTCCTACTGGGTTTTAATTAACTCTGAAACAACTAAATTAATGACCGTCTGATAATTCTAAAGCAGTTGTGTAATTTTATACGTCAGCCTACGGACGTGTAGATTAATGTTATTAATCATTCGATTTTTAAATAAAACTCAACAAATACAACTTCAATTTTTTTACACTACTTTTCGTACGTCCTCATCGTTTTCGATGACGGCGACCCTAAAATAAGCCTTACGGACGTTTCCTTGCGTGTGCTCTAATGTGGCTGGCCAGGCCGAACTTGGTTTTAAATACTCGCTGGCACGGGTGGCAATAAAGTTCGCCAGCGGAGTTATACGTGTACACGTAGGAGGGCTTAGGTCTCTCTTTTCGTAATTGGCGCTTTTCATCTAAGGTTTTGAGGCGGTTATCCTCAAATGCCTTAACACCGTTATAGATGGTAGTTCGCCAAGATGACCTTTTCCCAGCAAGCTCCTCCCAACGCTCATGGTCGATGTCGCAAGCGTTCAGATGTCGTTTGAGCACGTCCTTGTAGCGCAGGTGCTGACCACCGTGCCTTCGCTTACCCGCCGCCAACTCAGAGTAGAGAATAGTTTTTGGCAAACGGTGGTCGCCCATTCTAAGGACATGCCCACACCATCTAAGCTGCCGCTGCATTAATATGGCCTCCATGCCATATAATCCCGAACGACGCAGGACCTCGGAGTTGGGGACGCGATCCTGCCACTTGATCCTAAGTATGGACCGCAGACATCTCAGGTGGTAAGTGTCTAGTTTTTTAACGTCTGTTTTGTAGAGGAACCATGTCTCTGCTCCATATAAAAGGACAGGGATGATTAACGCCTTCATATAACTTTTTCATATAACATTTTCATATAAGAACCAAATGAAATATCCAAAAGAAAACTCCCTATACCAAAACTTCAGTATCTAAACAAAAATATTTATTAATTGTCCATGAATTAAATAAATAAAAAAACATTCATTTAATTAGGCATCCAATCCAAAGATCAGCAACCTAACACAATTATTCGATAAACAAGAAATCTACTTTCTTATAGATATGTTTTCTCAGTCTCATCATCGATTACCAACAATGTAAGACTTGTATCATCAGTTTCAATGCTCATCAACATTCGTATAATAAATACAGACAGATTTATTTAAAAGCACACTGACAGCAGAATATTTGAATAGGTGGACAATGTTATAACCCCCTTATCCATAAACGTGCACTAAAGTCATCAAGGCGATAAAGTTCGTTTGTCCCTTTTCGAAGTATTGGTGTATAGAGGATAGAAAGGGACAAACGAACTTTATCGGCTTGATAACTGTAGTGAACGTTTATGTATAAGGTGGTAAGTGTGTTCAATTGCACACAGGTGTAGCGGGAGTAATAGAAAAATCTTTCTCCTGAGGGCGTTATGAAATTTCTAGTAGGTACCTCAATTTACTTTTTTGTTTTTATTTTTTATTTTATCGCAAGTGTGATAGAAAATTGTATGTAAATCGACACGTAAAAATATTGCAAACTTAATTCATAAATCGCTCTAAAAACCGTTGCGATCCTCTCGTTTGCAATATTTAACTTACACCCCATGTTGCATAATGTAATAGTTAGGTCCTATTCTATATTACCCCCTAGATATGAGGCTCCATGATTGCTGATCGAGCGAGCCGCGATAAATAACGCAGCTAATGACCGCTACCCGCCGATCGATCCTGCAGGAGATTTATACCCGCTTATGATAGTAAATTATGTGCTACCTTGCTGTGGGTGTTAGATGGCTAACTGGTTGAAATGCTACAGTTTTATACCAGTCATTGAAGACATGGTAATATATATATTTCTCCTTTAATAGCGTGATTCACCATTAAAGGTGCTCCACTTTTAAATTCTGACTTGGCCCAACGATCACACATTCAACTGTTACATTTAATTCAATATATCTTTTTATCCGTCATTTTTTTCAAGGGAAATGTTATTCCAAAAACATTTCAGTGCATAGGTGTGCACTGTGTATAGTATAGCTTAATTGTCAATAAAAACACTAAGTATCTTAACTAAAGTATACAATTAACTATTCATTGATTGGACTACTTTTAATCGATTTGTCCAGGCGCAATCAGTTTTTATGTTCGAATATTAATTTACATTTTATGACTCACTTTCATACGACTCTTTTGCCCCATAAAATCTCGAACACCTTTTACTATTTATAAAAATACAAAGTAGATACAAAAATGACCACTATGTCACACTTTTATAAGTTATAATTATGTAACAAGTTTACAACTCGGGAAAACTGGGTTATAGACAAAACAATGAGTTTATAGACGCAGAGACGCGTAAATTTCTCGCAGCTTTACATAATTATATAGTGCTCTTATGTTGGTCAAATTAGTTGCCATGCGCCATATAAAGTAAGTAACAAAACTTTGTTCTACTTTTAGGTACAGTCACCTACAATCAAACAATAAATAAAGAGGATAGAGATATGGAAGAAAAAGGGATGCTGTGCCGACCTCAAGTAATTGGTATAAGGGCAAGTGAATGATGACTTACAGTTCAATAATACATAAACTGCAACAACGCGATCTTATAGACTACCTTACACAGATCAACTTAGCCCCAAACTAAGCAAAGCTTGTACTATGGGTGCTAGGCTACGATATACATTCTTAAATATATAAATACATACTAATATACATAGAAAACATCCATGACTCAAGAACAAATACCTGTGCTCATCACACAAATAAATGCCCTTACCGGGATTCGAACCCAGGACCGCGGCTCAGCAGGCAGGGTCACTACCGACTGAGCCAGACCGGTCGTCACGTACGAGTATTTTACATATTTTGGTTTTTAAGAACACGGTTCTACTTACTATGATCTTATTTGTAGTGAAAGAAGAGGCTCAGTCCCATATTTTTGCGAGCTTAGAAAAAATAACAGATAGTTGCACGTGACTCTTCATATTTTCATTCAGCCTTGTAATATTTCTTTATAGAAATTAAGCACTATTTATTTACAAATACAAGTAAGTACAACCGGTTTGTAACAATCGGAACCAGGATTTGAACTTGTGACCTCCGATTTAAATTCACACGCCGAACGCAGCTACCACAGCACTCTAATACACATTTATCATTCAGAAAGGTTAAACGGCGTCCACAATTTGTTCTACACTTGTGATAAGTAGAATAAGGTATACCAAAGTAAGACCGGGTGTAGGGTAAAATCGAATGCTCGAAATTGCTGCCAAAATAATAGTTATTTTATCACGAGAAAAATCATGTGTCACGCCATTTCAGTGAAGAGGCATGCCCCTCACGATCATTGTAGTAGACTAGTAGTCCCTTAATTGACGTCATTTGTTATGAACATTTAAAATAGACTAATTTTAACGATTTCAAAATCTTGAAAGTACATCATGTTGTCTTGCTTTAGAGTTTAAATTAGCTTTAATTCCGATCATAATAGTCCAAAAAAGTTTAAATATCGGTTTGGTGTCAAAATGTAATTCACGTTTGAGTGAAAATTACTCCTAAACTATTCAATTAAGGGTAAATTAATCTATAAAATTAGTTTTCTTATTTATAATTTGAATTAAACATTGAGAGGATCAACACTCGTGAGAATTAAGTTATTAACTTTTTGTGACGAAAATGGAATCCGGTCTTACCCGGGCATACCTTACCGGCCACCGTTCGTGGCTCATAAGTTACGTCACTCGAAATGCCAAGGAAGCGGATAATCTAACAATCACAATAGCTTCGGGATTCTGCGAATTGTATCTAATAGGAAGAAAACACGCAACGCCAGATAACGAGCAGGGAAGGTACACTCGCCATCATATACATCTGCCCGCGCATGGTGCTTACAAATATCGGAACGCCTCTATTACAAAAGCGTGTTCCGATGTTTATGATCACGTTGACCGCTCCTATATATGAGACGGTGACTGTACCAAGAAAGTTTAAGGGCCTCGCTAAACATCCTAGATCGCAAATCGATTTTATTTTATGACAGGGTAAATAGACAGTTCGCTATTGTGAAAAGTATTACCTAATAAGTTATTTCAAAAAACTTCTATAACTATTCCTTATATTACCTATAAGACATTTTTTACACGGATTGACTGAGCCCCACGGTAAGTTCAAGGGGTACTCAGACAACGACATATATAATATACAAATACATATATACATAGAAAACATCCATGACTCAGGAACAAATATCTGTGCTCAACACGCAAATAAATGCTCTTACCGGGATTCGAACCCGGCACCGCGGCTTAGCAGGCAGGGTCAGTACCCGCTGGGCCTGACCGATCGGCTATTAAAAGCTGTATCGAAGTTCCGCGAAGAAATACCTCTTTTCTTTGAAATACGAAAGTTCCTAAGTAAACTTTTATTGAAAACCCTGCGTCAGTGCTGCAGTAGCAAAAGGCACATTATAGCAAGACTTAAAAAAAAATTGGGGACACCTTACACAGATCAACTGAGCCCCAAACTAAGCAAAGCTTGTACTATGGGTGCTAAAATAGTGTTTAAAATAGTGTTTGTGTTGTTGTGTTTGTAAATACAAAAATAGTGTTTTGGTTTAGGACGGTCTTTTATGAGACCAACTCCTTAATTATACTTAATCACTACTATCACTAGGTACTGTAATTAAATTTACTTGAAGGCTTCTAAAATAAAATCGTTTGTCTTAATTGCTTTCGCTATTTTACTTTTACACAACACAGCTATTTAACTTAATAAACTTGTTGCAAACCTGTGTTTTACTTTTTTGTTTCTCTGACACAAAACCTTGTACTGAATACAAAGGCCTGTTTTCATAGTCAGTTGATATCCCGATACGTCTTTAGTTCCCTACGTACCTAAATATGGCGTTAAATGTGTAAAGGGTCCTTAAAATGTAAGAGTTTTGAATAATAGATTTATTTATTTTGTGTGTCATATTTTTTATTTCACGTCATTTCACGGCGTACTTATCGTAAAAATTCAAAATTGCGAATTACGTATCTAACTTGTGTGTTTTATGTGCACAGTACATGATTTATTTTAACGAAACCTTAGGTGAATGAACAATGTAACTCTAACATGACGAAAGCTGCGCTGTGGTTCTGTTTTTTTTTTTGAACTGAAATTTCCTGGACTTTCAGATGGAAACATCCAAACGTTCACCTGAAACTCTAAAAGTACTGTACAGCATTGTCTAACAGTGATATACAGGATAAGGGCCCTTTTGTAAAGGAAAGCCACTAATGCGTACACGCATTGTGCATCTCCACTGTTTATGACCGCCGCACGCTTAGGGGGCGTGGTGCTTCCATCTGCACAGGTGGGCATTTGGTATCAACTATTTTCATCTAATTCATTTAAAATTGATAATTTGGTCATGTCTTTGATAAATGAAAAATCATATGTTCAATTAAAATTATCGAATCTTAGAGCTAAACGAAGCGGAAAAGTAAAAACATGTTCTGAAAGAACAGTTCTGATACTTTCTAAGACAGGTATAATTTTTAATTTCACATCGATCAAATCCCTTACCTAAAAGTAATGTCATGTTATAACTGCCTACCTAAAAACGCACAACTTTAGTTTTGTGTAATAAATATTATAAAAAAAAAACAACTTTTCATGTCACTAAATATAAGTAAATACAATATAGACATACATGTATTTGCTGTGCGTACTTCATTTGATTCAATACTGTTTTAAATCCCATTATAATCCCATTAGATTATTAGAATAACAAACTAAAATATATGTTACAAAGATGTACACCACCGTCAGCAAAACGTGGCAAACCGTTTCCAATGAATGCTCAACCACTCACACGCTTAAAACACAGCCCACTTAGACGTAATATTACACGTCCCTAATACGGGTCTGCTTGCAAGTCGGTGCCTATATTATTAAATAGACCATATCTTGCTATCTGTCGGCTCTGAATGGATAATAACGCAACCAGGCGGCTCGTCTGCGTATGAGCCTCACTCCCGCCCCTGTAGCCAACAAGGAATTGAACCGGCACTTAACTCTAATTGCTGGCATGTTTTTGCGATTCGACTGAATTTACCCTTTAATAGGCCCGTTAAAGCTCGTTTGCCAGCTTCCTTGCTATGGTGGAAATTTAAGTACGATCTGGATTCCCGGAGGGATTAACAGGTTTTTATCTTGGTCATATTTTGTGTTCTTAAGGAATATTAATTTATCAATATGCATTAATTTGCTAAAAATAATAAATAACATGTTACATGAATTACTTAAGGCATTTAGTCACAGAAATTATATTTGTGTCGAAGTCTTTTTGACTAGAATTCCTTCCGTCCGCGTCTGGCTTGTTGAAGTCCATAAAGATGAGTTAGATGAGATTTGCTTGTGCTATATTTATATGAATAACCTCGTCTTTATTTATTTACAAGCGATAAAGTGGGACTTTTTGCCTGGAAATTAACGATGTAAATCTTGTCAAAATGTCAGCCTTATACTATAGCCTTTGAGTAGGTCCTATAGCTTTTAAAAGTCAGCGAACAGCAGAAGTTAATATAGGTATTGTCTAAATTGATAATCATGACCTGATGATACGGAACCCTAAACTGTTTATTTACAGCCCCTTAGCATTAGGTTTTACGGAAATAAGCAATTCACATGTATTTTGCTGTCTAACATTCTGTTTTATTTCGTTTTACGAACTTGGATGGGACCAATAAGGGCCACTCCGTAATGAACCATTAGATTCAATTGGTGCTGCCTTCTTGGTAAAAGTAACGAGGCGGTTGCAATCATAAATCAATTTTATACCTATCTTATAGACAATTTGCTAAACTGAATGCGACTGAGTATTGGTTTAAGTACAAGTTAAGTAATATTTTATTGGATAATGTCTATTGAAAATGCATTCATCGATTTTACTTAGCTATTTATCGGTATGTACGTGGTTCTATGTATATTGGAATCGTTCGCTTGTTCGGTATCAATATTAGCACGAGCGTTTAAAAAATATACATACATATAATCACGCCTGTATTCCATATAATAATGACTCCACGGCCGATACGGCCACGGCGACTGCTTTCAAGTCCGTTGCTGTCTCAGGTGTGCTCGCCAATGGCTGACGTAGCCGATCTTGTTGGCAAATGTTCGTGGACACTGCGGACACGTGAGCACACCATTAATATAGTTATATTGTATTGCCGCAGGTGGTCGGGCTTTTATTTCATCGCGCTTGGAATCTAGCTCTGAGCGCCGTTGATGTTCGAAGTCCATTACCGTAGTATTTATTTTACTCCGCCATTCAGTGCGTACGGCTGCCTGCTGTTCCCATCGCGAGGGCTCTATACGACACTTTTTCATGTGCCGTTTAAGCACATCCTTGTACCTGAGGAATTGGCCGCTCTGTTTCCGCTTGCCTTCCTCAAGCTCAGAGTAAAAGATGCGTTTAGCCACACGCTGGTTGTTCATTCGCGAAACGTGACCGCTCCACCGAAGCTGACGGCGCATGAGGTATACCTCAATTCCACCCACATTTGCTCTACGCAGAACTTCGGTATTCCGGACACGATCAGACCATCGGATCTTCAGTATCTTGCGTAGGCATCTGAGATGGAATCGATCCAACATGCGAATATGCCGGCGATAAACAGTCCACCTTTCAGCAGAGTAAAGAAGGTTAGGCAGCACGACAGCCATATACACGGATATCTTTGTAGCCAGTTTTAAATCATGTGAACTAAGGACCTTGTGGTCTAACTTGCCAAAAGCAGCAGCTGCAGCCCCAATTCTGCTATTAATTTCGGCATCAAGGTCACACTTAGCTGTTAATGTACTCCCCAGGTAACGGAACTTGTCCACTTGCTTCAGCTGGTCCTCACCGAGCTTGACGACACGTATTCCATAAAGGGGTAGGCAGAGCACATGAACTACTAAGTTTCAGCGCCACTCTTGGCAAAAAGTAGTTTTATCTATGCGGTGCTTATATTATGATGGTTGAAAGAAATCCAAATTGTGACATTTCAGTGACAGGTTGCCAGCCTCTCGCCTACACCACAATTTAACCCATATCCCACACCACAGTCGACTTCCACGACACCCACGGGAAGAAATGGGGTGGTAAAATTCTGAATCCGTCACTACACGGGGAACAAAAAATATAATTATATAAATGTGCATATAAATCATAATATATAAACTCGTTAAGAGATCATATTGAGAAATTAAACCTGAGTTTTTTTATACATATAAATAGGTAGACGTTTGACCACGATCACACTTGATGGTAAGTGATGATGTGGTCTACGGTGGAGCACGCTTACCTATGAGATACCTATTTACTCTTGCTTTAAAGATACTAATCCGGAAATAGGTAACAAAAAATGTTCTATGCATTTTGCTGATTTAACTCTAAACATCTTTGTTATATAGCAATTTTTATTTTCCAATATTGGGGTTGGACCTGTAATCAACGTTGTTCAGCTATATAATATACAGTACTATCATGAAAAATATTCAATTCGTATAATCAGCACAACTTGCGATAACTCAATCGATCTTATGATAATAATATTGCCGGCTGCATCGTGAGCGCAACTAAATTGCTAAACACACGCGAATCGAGTTCTGTATTTTTATCAGGTTTTCATCCATTCATAACTAACTGCGATATCGCGTTGCACCTTGTTTATTTTTTAATATCGCGTTTAATCAACTCAGTTCCACTCGTGTTATAAAGATTTTTTTATACAACAGTCGAAAAAGAGATGCTGTGCAAAATTGAAGGTTTGTCTTATTATTTATTAAACTGAGGTGTTTTTGAACAGTAGTCGTGTTTTTTAACAGTAGTCGTGTTTTTTTTTTTTTACTTAAAAAAATGTTATTGGATTACACAAAATTTGTCCAAACAAGTCAAAAGTTTAGAGTTCTTGATCTATAACACAGGCTTTGGCAGTGGACAGGAAACTAATCTGTTTTCCTAATATTCATAATGCCATCCCACATTCAAATATGTAGGTATTTACTTATTTAAACATTATTGAAATATTTTACCATTCTGAAAAAAAAACTTAAAAAATATTTCAATCAACACACTACGACAGAAATTACAAACTTACCAATTTTCACGCGTGTTTTTAACATTTTACTATGAAGATATAAAAGGAAACAATTAACACATTAAAGTACTAATAAATTATGTACGAAGACAAATTTTTAATTGCCAGTTGATTACGGTCACGCTACAGCCAATTAACTTTTACTAGACAGAAGTTTTTTTTTTAAGTCAAAATGAGTCTTTAAGTCAAATTTTTCGACAAAATGTGTTATATCACGTATAGGTAATACGTGATTTTTATAGATATACCTATCCTTTTACTTATATATATAGATTGATAGATTTAGATAAAATATTCACTATAGAAACTTAGTTATGAACTTTTCATATGACAACATTTACCTTTTTCAATAAATAAGGTAGGTAACTCTAGGCTTTTGTCATTTTTCTTGACTTATTAAATGTAATAAACCTTTCTAAAATGAAGATTAAGAATTCTTAGAGGATCTCACCGTAAGAATAATGTGTGAAAATATAATATGTATTTGATATTGGGAATAGGAACATTCTGTTTGCAATTTTCCATTTACTTGCAATAACATATATCTAAAACAAATTTTAGTCGATAACTTTAAACGGAAATCAGAAATTTAATTACAACAATGCGTGAGCTTAATAAAATGAGGCAATAAATATGGCACGATGGTCCAAATGTAGCGCTGCAGTCCAAGCGATCGACGCGAGCGATTAATACTACGTTGTATCACAATGGAGCAAAATTATACATTTACGGCGAGGCGGACGTTGAATCCTGAACGATGTGAATTTCTTATAGTTATAAGACCCAAGATAGATTTTTTGTATACATGTGACATATAATACTTTAAAGAAAATGATCTAAGCTTAATAATTGGAATACATGAACTAGAAAATTGTTGCTAGGGATTAAAGCCACAATTTTCCATTCTCTAAGCAGAAAAAGCGTTTTTTTTTTCGAAAAAGCGGTGGACAAGCGATGTTGCTAACTAGTTACTTTGACTACATAATTACATGTGTTTTGTTAATATGTACCTATTTGTCAACAAACACCAGAATAAATAAAATTGTATGTAGGTGTAGGATGCAATACATTATTTTTAGAATACCGAAGTAAGTAATACATTCATTTCCGCATATAAAATAAAATTCGAACCTAGGCGCCATCGCTACTTCCACTTGCGCCGGCGCACCTCCGCGCGCGCACTTGTAATTAACTTTAACGATTCATTGTAAAGGACTATCGCCACCATTTTGATTTATCTATAAAACAGCCATAAAACATACCCTTTTGTTCGCTAAGGTCAAGGCAATCAAACGCTGGAAATAAATCAATGGCTCAAACAGCTTTATATTCAATAAAAAAATACCTACATTCCAACGTCAAGTATTTATTTGTATCACGTTTCATGTTGCATCGGAACATGTCCAGCAGATGGACATAAACCATTCACGGGACACGATACAGCCGTCATAATAATGATCGAAACTGCTTCCTCTAAGCATTAACTATACGGACCGGGTCTCATTTCAAATAAAATAATACCACAAATGATCTCTTTATGCCATTCCCACAGGGTTTACAGCGCCGCGGGCTTATAAATATTAATGAACAAATACGGGACGCGCTTACAAGCTACCCGGCTATGGGATTCATAATCTTTGACAATAAACAGGGCCTATAGTAGGAGATAATTTTTCGTAACATCACCTCGCCGAGGCTATATCTGAGATTGGATCTAAAGGTGATCACATGAATTCTTGTGCACACCGCGCAGGCTTGTAGATGTTATCTAAACATCTTAAATTATTGTCTCGAGAGCTACCCGGCTCATCTGGGCTAGAAAATAGGCCGCTGGATGAGGCACTCGCGAGATAAGTGCGAATAAAGTACGGCCCGGAGCCTAATTATGTGCGTCGTAAGACCTTTTCAACCCAATCAAGGAAACATTATTTTATCGGTGATGAGAAAACAGTTTCGCTATTTATGTTACCTTAGATGTTACTTACGATAGCTTTAAGAAGATAACTACCGAGAGAAATCATGATGGTAAGTTTAATTTACAGGGGACAAACGAGCATGCTGCCTTCCTAATAAAAACCCCTTCGGCTACTTGTATTTATGAGAATTCCTGCGGCTTTTTTTTCTACTTTAAGCCGTTCACAGAATAAACACATAAAATTAGTCATTCGTGTTAGAAGTCCGAAATGGCGTCTGTGATCATTTTATTTACACACTTGTTACACGCAACAGCAATCTCCGCAAGCACTCCGGAAATATAAAATAACTTACGTCAATTCCGTTAAACACATCGAAAATAATGACATTACACCACGTTACGTATACGAAAAGGTCATATCCACGCAAAACGAGTTGCTTGTAGCGAAACTTGGTTTTATTATAGCACGTTGAAAGCACGACGTACTAATGCCTGGTAAGGTCAAATTACTGGCCATGCGCACTTAGATCGCCAGTGTTCAAATTGCTTGGAACAAAAAAGATATAGTGGGATTGCAAGTGTTTCCAACTGGCGAAGCCGCAGCCTATTACGCTGAAATACGAAATAGGTGAGCTTTCGTGTTTAACTGATTTCAAAAGACTTGGTTTATGCGTGAAGATACGCGTAACGTTGTGTTGGTGTGGTATTTTGTTTTTAGCCGGACTACTTTGTTGCGGACAAGGGGACCAATTCGCCTTGTGCGAATCATGGCTCGATTAGTAGGTACTTTAAGATACTGGTAAGATAATACGGCGGATATTAGCTTTAGATACTATAGAAATCCGATATTTCAGCGTGAAAATTGAATATTCGGGGTTGGGGGGTTTTCGTTTAAGGAAACGTCATTTTTGACAGTGCTAATATTTGACGTAGGTAATCTGTAGAAAATGAAATGAGCTACGAGCGGCTGGTTTGAGCTGGAGCGAGGCCACAAGAGTTGCTAAAGGTAGGAAGGCGTGACGCTAGCTGGTGAAGGCCCTTTGCACATCTGGGGTGCCTTAGGACTACAACAACAACATTGCCTTAAAGTTGCGCGCCGTCACATGTGCTGTGGATGTGTTTATTTCTGAAATTTTATTGATAAAATGAATGATTATTAAAATAACCGCGTTTACAAATGTGTCAAACAGGCCCCGTAAGTATCTCAGTGCCCCATTCATACTAGTTGCTACTTTTAGTCACGATCTTGTGTAAGTGCGGCTATAAAAGCTACGCAGTAGGCGATTTGACGTAACGATTCTTACAGCTTCTGATTATACTCTTTGAAGCTAGTACAAGGTAGTCGTTTGTTAACTCCTTGTTCGTAAAACTTAATGCAATGTAATTGTAACCGTTAAATTTTATAACACGTCGTTTATCTTTGATTTTATTAGATATTTAATTCAATTTCTAATCATCTCAACGTATATTGTGAATATTTTACAATGTTAGAGTCGTTGTAAATGAAAAAAAAAGATAATTAACTTTTCCATTTTAATATCTCTTAGTTATCTTATTCTATGGTATTTCAACTAAAAATAATCAAGTCGTCTGACAGGAACAATGGACAGAATATAACAATGAATCAGTTGTTCTTATTTACGAATGGCGGTGAATTCAAAAATTCAATAAAATCATACAATAAATTAAATAAAAATTACAAATACATTATTTTACCTACCCCTTTTAGGAACACCGGCGCGAATTTACGTATGTATGTATGTATGCATGTAATAAACGAATTATAGAACCGAATTCTAATACTAGCCATTGCATCCCAGTTTCACGCGACAAACGTGAACACTTTCGATGGCGACGAGAACTTTCATTGTCGCAACCCGCCCCCGCTCATTGGGCCATGCTGAGATGCATCCCGATATAAATCAATAGGTAATATTGCAGCTACGAGTATGGGCTATTGGGTCAAATATCGATATTGAATATCGTTATTAGATGATGACATAGGTAGGCTGGCTTATTTCTCGATAAAAATCCAAAGATATACAATTACAGACAAAGCCTTAATAATTTTAATATGTCTTCTATTACATTTCTTGTTTTGATTACTTCATTATAAAGCCGAAAGCAAGCGGTTAAGTCATGCTAGTTAAACATGTTAAAATTGTACTTAAATATCACTCAACCGAGCAATACATAACATACCTTAAACAGGTTTTTGAGAATAAAATGTGTAAGCATAAAAATTAAATAATTCATTATAAATATGTACCTGTATATAAAACGTAGCCAAATGACGTACATTATTATTTAAAAAAATGAGTTTTTCACAATATACGAACATATTGACTGTAAAACATATTTAAGAATTGGTAACTAACAAATTATATTAATAAAGCTTTACCCCTAATACCTAATATCAAAACAAGCACCAACTTACATATCAACCCGGTTCAATTGATTAAAATTTAACAAGCTCAAACAAGCTTAGCATTTGTATCTAAATTGGACAATTATTCACAAATGATACGAATAATTATTCAATTTATTTGATTATTGTAACAACGCGCCTGGCGCGAGCGCCCCGGGCCTTTGCATTATTCCTTATTCATTCATAAAAAGACGTATGTCTTTGTGAAATACACTTAAATGCGACCTTTTAAAGTATGTAAATAAGATTTCTAAATGTAAAGCTTTTCATGCTGTATTCTGAACTTAAGTCATTTTTGTAGCAGTGCTATTATTGTTGGTTGCAAGCAATATGGAACGATTTAAGGCTCCGTCACATTGACGCAGCAGCATCACGTATCACGAGGAGCAGCCTAGCCGAAATGACAATCGTTGGCGCTAAACACCGATCGAAACGCTTTCTGACACTGTCGCGCCAATACGGACGAACGATATAGATAGCTACGATAACGATTCATAATATAAACAGTCGCGAAACGGTCGCGGAATAAAAGCGGCATGATAGCGGCCACTCGCAGCTCAGATTAAAAGCGGACGCCATAGCTCGTGTTATTCACAACGAAGTGCAAATTTGAAAAATCTGGTATTGATTTCTTGTTAATGCGAACCAAGTTTCGCTTTATAGTGAATGACACTATCTATACCGTGATGCTAGGCCCCGCGACCGCTTCCACCTGCGTCAATGTGACGGAGCCTTTACTAAATATCGTTTTGGCTTAAAGCGGTGAAGCCGCTGAATTTACGAGCTCTCCGACACCAATAAACTTGGAATATTATGACTTTAAAGTTTAAATTACCATCTTATTTTAACGTAACTCAATTTTCGCTTTTCGCTTTACTTTACCCATATAGAGAGTTTGACTGCTTGAAGACCGAGAACGTTTTCAAACAACTATTTATTCGTGTTCTCTCAAAGCGTTTAGTTTATTACACTATTTATATTTCATTTGTAAAAACAACAAATACGGTTTAAATTCGTTAAAAGTCTTGGCTTGAGATTTGTATAAGTAGGTACATATGTACCTATCAGCGCTAACGACATATTATACTTACGCTATGATCTTAAAATTATCATATCTTACATATATATAGTAAAAGCGTCCCCCATTCTCACAACAATAACATAAAATTGAAAAACGCAATAAACTTTTGTTTTGTAAAAAGCGGTAAAGCGCTTTCGCACTAGGTACATTGCACAGTGGTTCAAATTGGTAGACAGGCTTTTACATTTCATTGACATTTAAATTTAGAGGCATCACAAGATTCACAAGTAACACAACCTAAAATATAAAATATCCTGCAATAAATCCTTATTAACACAACCTAACCCTGCAATAAATCCTTATTAAAACAATTTCGACAACCATTCATACTAATCAGTCTTTCACTTGGTTTTTTTCTTTTTTACCAAATTTGTATCGTACAATATCTAAGAACATTTTTACTGCTTTACAAGTAAAGGTGCTGTTACACAGGCAACACAATTGCCAGCAAATCACATACCATTGCCGCGTTTGCTCCATAGTTAGTTGGTGCGTATTGGACAAACGCGGCAATTGTAGTATGTGAATTGTTGGAAATTGTGTTGATCGTGTAACAGCACCGTAAATGAACTAAAATGTAAAAAAAATTTAAGCTAAAACCCAAAATTTCCTTTACTTAAAATTTAAAACCAATTTTTTTCATTGCATTTGCATTTAAGTTATATAATCTTACAACTATCACACAAAAGATCTAGAAAAATTTCGTCACTACTTTTAAAAAATCTCGTATCTCACGCTGTTCCTCAAAGTTAAACTTAAAACGCAGTAAGTCTATATGCATTCCATACATACTTACTACAATTTTATTTTCATTGATAGACGAAGATACAAGTTTTTTTAAAAGTAGTGACGATTTGTTGGTTCTATTTTATAATGCTTAGTATTTTTCTGATATTTGTCCACTCTGGACTCGGACAACCACAGTGCAGCGGCGTGGGCGCGGCCCCGCGGCGAACTATCTCGGTGAACAAATTATAATTTCAAAATCCCCGTCGATTTATGTGAACACTCATCTGAATAAACTGCTGCTCCATTTTGTATTCTGGAGCTTTTGTTCTTCGCATGTTTTGTAAAAATGTGATAAAAATGGCCGCAGCCAATGAGATACGACGTTTTGTGAACGAAGACTTCCTTTGACAGCAATTGGTTATGGTTATGGGTGGATTTGAGAAGTGGAGCTACACAAAATTTTGATTAAAATAGTCGTGATATAACATATTGATATCTTATTATTTGTGCCCAAGTTTAGGATAAGTAGTATACGTATTAATCGGGTACCTACAGGGCCATCGAATCCTTCCTTAATTCATTGACACTATTCAAGTACACGTATACATAACTCAGTCATGCAAATGTTTCCCGGAAACGTTTTAATAACTTTTTTATGAAGTGGAAATTTTGTAAACCGGAAACTTCAATTGTTTATCTAAAATATTTTCTAGCTAAAAAGTTAGTGGTATACAAATATGAGAAATAATAAAAAGTGAAAAGTAACAAATCTAAATCAGTACTTATTCAACAATAATTATCATATAGGATACTGCAGAGATCCGTTTTATTGGACACCACATTATGCTGTGAATTTCAACCTACATATACTTATGAGAGCGCGGTTATCACGTAATACAGCTTACAGACTAATACTTATTAATAATCTGTGCTAATGCCACAGAATACATATTAGTTACATACAAATCTTATTAAAGCAGTGCAGTATGTATGAGCTTCATAAATTGCGATTGCCTAAGTCTCAATCGGCCTACATTAGCAAACATTTAGTTAATTAATCTTATCTATCATTAACTTGTTGAGATCTTATCCATCATTTTATTGACGCCAACTGAGATTTTAATAGAGGAATTAATTAATTAAACGTGTTGGCAATCGTGATGCAAAATTGAACGGAAAATCTAATGTAATTCAGTTCCTTTCGTGTTTTTATAATGTATCTACAAAGTGGGGCCTGTAACAAAGGCGAAGAATTGAACTGTAGGCTATTCTCCTTATACTGATCAACATTTGTTCAGTGACTTTTAAAAATTATGAAGTCTTTAAATTTTTAATTTTTCATACAAAATAAATATTAGCTTCAATGTACGCCATTATTGTTGTCATTGACGTTGTCTGTCACACTTTAGACTTAACAGAATTCGCAATACATTACCTCTTAGAAAAAACTTTCAAGGGTGATAAAAATCAAAATACAAGTTATTTTTAAAAGTCGCCGAACAAATGTTGATCAGTATAAGGAGAATAACCTAGAGTTCAATTCTTCGCCTTTGTTTCAGGCCCCACTCTGTATAAGCAATGTCTTCTGAAAATAATTTTCAGTGTATCTCTAGTGTACAGTCGACAACACGGCTGTGAATACAGTCAAAATGCCAAAAATATGTATGCACACCATTATGCACGGGCAACAAAGTTCTGTACTTATACATATTTTTGGCACTTTGTCTGTATTCACAGCTATGTTGTTGTTGACTGTACAGTAGGTATAGTTTTGCCTACAAACTTTTCAAATATAACAACTACTTCTAGACGAAACAGTTACTTCACTGACGACAGAATTTAGTTAAATTAACATTTGAATGGCTGCTTATCAATTTTAAATTTTGTTTTATAATACCCCTTTGAAATTAAGTTTTAATGGCAGAGGTTAATACTTGCAACGGACTTTTAAATTAAATACACCGCCAACTACTTTGATACTGATTAAACGTAGGAAAATACGTATTTAAGCAAAATACCGATAAATTCACCCAGCCATTTCTAAAACCGATCGCAAAAAGAAAAACTCACCAACATTGGTGGAAGCACCTATTCCCAGCCCTCCATTAGCATCTATCAATTGATATCTCAACAGTTTACCTTCGTAACCTCGTACCTGAAGGAATAGGATTAGTAATACACATTTTATTTCATATCGAGCAAGAGCGCTTTTGGTATGCAACAAATGGGAAAGACAGAGTTTGCGAAAATGAAATCGATGGACTGACTAGCCAGCCGGCCTAGCCGAAGTGACAATCATTGACGCTACGCGGCGATCGAAACACAGTCTGTCTCTGTCGCGCCACTACAAAAGAGCGACAGGGAGAGCTAGACGATACGCTTAAGCGATTGTGACGTTGGCTAGGCCCTGGACATCGAACCTTGACACCCTGTCAATGTCCCGCATCTTATGGTCGAGATAAAGCCGTCATCCAGCGGTAATGGCACTAAAAGCATTGGTGAATTGCAATCAAGTATGCGAATTCATATTTTATTTTGGATAGATTAACTGGGCCGGATAAATTGTGAACTTTGTGATAGGTTGGTTTATGAGGGAGAAAGCTTTAGCGATAAGGCTAGAAAGCTATCACTCATATGTTTTAAATGACAATATTCATGGTACCACGCAGCTGACGAACACCGGCTGCTTAGAAAACGAACCATCATCGTGTTTTTTTAATTTTTATTGCCTGAAGAAAGGTACTGTCAGCAATAAACACTTATAGGTACACTCAATGTTTTTTTTGTGAAGTGTTTGAGTTCCGTAAATAGGTAAACAATAGTCTACTTTCTACCAAATGTTACTGGTCAAGCCACGTCTTTGCCTTTGGCTAGTCTGTGGCCAAGAGTAAGCCCATTTATAATAATAAAAAAAAAAGCACGCACGTGCGGTGGTCAAATACCCGATGTTATGAAACAAAGTAAAAAAACAGTGGAACGTGGTAAGTTAGAGTAGACCGTTGCGTCAGATTACGTTATATCCCCACAATAAATGTAAGCATATTTTATACATCCTGCTACGTATGAACAACGTAATTTCTGCAAAAATTTACAGCCATTAAAGATTTCCTCGTTTAAGTAACGGTGTACCTATAATTGCTTGTAATTCATGCAGTTTAGATTACACTCGTGTGCACTTATTTCGGCGCAATTGTTATGAGTGAGAATCAAAATAGCAAAGCAAAAAAATGCATTTCTAGAGCTTATTTAAAACTAACTGTTTTTTAACATCACGTCAGAGTTAACAAATAAAATCTGGGTATCTAACTTTCGTGCGCCATATGATGTATTTTCAATAAGTACCTAATACTTGAGAAAAAAGTGAAGTAATTATTTATCCACTGAACTAAAAACTTGATGTCTATCAACGATTTACATATATTTGGGATTTATTTTAATAATTTAATTCATCATTGCCGTATAACCATTAACCACCATCAGTCAAAAAAGTGGAAACACTCACGTCATGCGTAGTATCTCCCCTGTGGAACTTCTCTTCTGTCTCCTTGACTCGTTCAACGACATTCCTCGTAAGGACCCGGCGGTCTTTACTCTCTCGAACTTTTCCGTCAGGATTGGCCACCACTCGGGAGGATACCAGGACTTTGGCGTCGGCCGGAGCGAGCTCGTTGGAGAAGCCTGCCACTTCTGAAAAATATTAATTTAGAGGTTAAGAAGAGAGAATTCAAAGAGATAAATATTAGGTAATTTTATTTGTTGGCACATATTCCAAGTATTTATATACGATACGATAAAATGAACGCATTAAACTCGTCTTGTCTTTAATTATGATTTATGATCTACATACTATTTTATAATAAAATGTGTGATAAATCTACATTTTATGTTTTAACCAAAAGGGTATAAAACGATAATATCCATATACATGATGAATTGATGATTCATGAGTCGTGAGCAGGAGTGAACAGGGTACTGGGGAGGGTCACACTGAGCAACTTTCATAATGGGGCAACACTAAATTGTGATATTTTTTTTCTTAACTATGACTTAATTGATAGTTAATCATCAATTAAGTCATAATTAGAACGTAATTGATAATTAGCTATCAATTAAGTACTTATCAATTAAGTCATAGTTAAGAAAAATAATCACAATTCAGTGTTGCCCCATTATGAAAGTTGCTCAGCGTGACCCTCCCCAGTACCCTGTTCACTCCTGCTCACGACTCATGAATCATCCTGTATATATTCATGGTCTACAAATAGAATACGACATATATACTCTGTCAAACAAGTCTGGCAGTAAATAAGGACAAAAAAAACTATAGGTATCCTTTTCTCTAGCACCCTAAAGAAAAGGATGCATATAGTTTTCTTTGTTCTTATTTACTATCAGACTTGTTTGACAGAGTATAGTTATGTCATAGGTATACTGATACTACTGATACTTTTTGCTTGACCTTTTTAGACAAAGAATGTCGAATCGCATGTCACTACTGACGTCTCACTCAACTGTGATTGTCATTCAGCAGTCAGTTGAAGAGATTATTTCAGGGATAATGAGTGTGGAATTGTTTATTTCACATACTTAAAGTAAAACTTGGGAAAACGCTAGGTTGAACATGAAGAAGATGACAAAGTAAATACTTGTGAGGGTTTATCGCTCTCGTGTCTTGAATCACCTTAGTACTGGTTAAGAAGATTAAGAAAATAATAATTACCACCGGGCGCAGCTCCGATTGCTCCATCCACGTGGTCACCAAGAGCTGCCTGTTCTTCGCCATTTTGATCTTCAGGTACTCGGTGCTGTAATACAAAATGAAATTTTGTTTTACAACAAAAATCAACCTGCGTGTAGCTTCCGTAGCAGGTACACACAATATAAATTAAGCTATCTTTTTAAAGACAAGAGTTTATAGTAGATGAAATTCGAAATGTATGTTTAGATCAGGTGCATTAAAGTAACATAAATCTTTGTCTGTAGTATTTTGTAACGTTTAATTATGTAACTATAAAAAATGTTCTTATGAGTCTGTCGATGTCAATTCCTAATAAATAAATGTAAAGCCTACTAGGTCTTTGAGCCTCTTACCTTAGCTTGCTAGTAGTTAGTAGTGTGCGTGTCCTCTTTAGGTCCCAAGTCCTTCAAGATCCTTCAAGCACCGATTTTCGCTTGACGCATTGTGCTAAGTCGTAACTTCACTCTTACCGTCTTACCTCAGTTTGCTAGTAGTGTGTGTAGCCTCATTAACAGAGGTGAATATCTTAGGAACAGAATCATTCAGGATCCAGTACTTCCTCCTAAACCTCTTACCTCAGTCTGCTGGTAGTTAGTGGTGTGCGTATCCTCATTCACAGAGGTGGATATCTTAGGTCCAGAATCCTTCAGGATCCTTCCATCTTCAAGCACCAGTTCTCGCTTGACTCTCGTCGCGATCTGCCGCGTCGTCGTCACCTCGCTCTTCTTACGGGTCACCCATTCTTCTGCAATGCCAAAAATAATTATTATTGTACAACATTTACTCACCCCAGCAATTTATTTCAGAAGAACCCCTTCGTAAGATTACGGGTTATAAAATACATATTTAAAGATTAATAATAAAATATGAAATTCACTAAAATAAATTGCCACTATAAAAAATGTTATCCCAAAATGATAATATCCTGAAACAAAACTACCTACTTACTTTCATGTAGAAGCGGACATGCACAACTATTTTTTATAATTAGACATAAAAGAACTCAAGTATATTAGTAATACATGTCATTTTCATGGTTCTCAGAAATACTTAAATAATTACTATAATATATTTATTTACCTTCTTTAGTTGTTGCTATTGTGTCACCCGGCTCGGACTGAAAACAAAGAAATAATGTTTAGAACATCAATGCTCGAATTTTACATAAAGTTTAGAGACTGGTGGGACTATTTGACTGAATATTAGGTGCTACCTTTTCTGCATTTTAGGACGTACATACAAAACTTTAAAGCACACTTTAAAACATCCTAAAAATGCAGATTTCGAATAAACACGACACGTAGTTCATTACAGCGCCATCTCTTACCGAGTAGCTGAACCTGCCGAACGTAGATTCGTTGCGCTCAGGCGACCGCGCCATGAATTGCAACAGTACTCTCGGCCGCCGCTTGAGGGTGCCATGATCGCTCAATGAAAAAACTGTCACCATGAAAGTACATGCACTGAGTTCACTTGCGGGATATTTAAAACTTTTGTAAAGTTTTCACATACACAACTGCTTAGTCCTTGTATTTTCACTAACTATTATGCACATTTTTTACTACTAATAGTTAAGAAAAGTCCTTAAAGTCTATTTAAACCTGTAGGAAAATATTTATTAAAAATATTAACACAGCGTGCGTGTTACAGGTAAATCGTTTGCCGACTAAAGGAAAATCAAGGCTTTGGTTATAATTAAGCAGTCAACGGATGGATTAACATTTTCTTTTGGCGTACAATGCTATACGTAACGCATTGGCTATTGGTATGCTGCAAGTGCGAATAACTTCCGTTGGGCCACGCGAACGCTAGGGTATACGGAATTATTAACATTTAATTGTATAAATATTCATGCTGTCAATACATAATGATTGTTATATCAAATATGCACGTATATGTAATAAATAAATAGTACTTGTAGCTGTCTAGTGGTGAAGCTATTTGATTGGTTGAAAAATGATCATTTATTTTACGATGTAGTGGCATTGTACGGTCTACCTACTGGGTAATTTTATCAGAACGTTCAGAAGTTAAAATTTTATTATCATTACTTAATTAGCAATGCGAAAATACCAGTACCTAGTCAGACTTTACACATAATTATTAAATATCTTTTTATATTATGTAAGTTTAGCATTATGTTACGATATTCATCATTCCGGCTTATTTTATTTATTGTATTACACAAGTTCCAAAGATCTGGAATACCATAGAGAAAATAGTAACAATGGACACAAATGATAAATAAAATTATGGAAAGTACGCCACCACGCACAGTTTATTAATCTTGCCATTCCTGATGGCACGCAAATTTCTCGAATCTATACGTTAATTGCATGACAATATGAACTGAGGCACGCGTCTTTGTGACTGACGATCTACATAATATGAACCCGAGCGCCTCCCCCAAGGTACCTAGCCAACGTCACAATCGCTTACGCTTCGTTAACGTATCGTAGCTAGCTCTCCCTATCGCTCTTCTGTAGCGGCGCGACAGAGCCAGGCTGTTTCGATCGCCACCGATTGTCCCATCGGCTAGACCGGGCAGTTACTTCCATTGATAAACGACACGGAAAGTTTTTCCATCTACGGAGGCAAAGGAAATGAAGAAAATATTGTACGTGACTAGCAAATGTAGTGAATACCGGATCTGATTAAAATGATAATTGTTTTGTCTACAGTGAGGTTATGCGCGTGACTGGGGGCCGATTTTTGAGTCTCACGCGTTCGAATTCAGAAAATTGTCACTGAAAATAATAGGCAATTCACCCTTTTCAACCGGTATGTTAGTGACAGTGAGACTCAAAAATCGGCCCCCTGAACTCTTTGATTTTTCAGGATTATATTGACGGTTTTATATAAGTCCATACTAATATTATAAATGGGAAAGTGTGCGTGTCTGTTTGTTTTTCCGTCTGTCACGGCAACACGGAGCAACGAATTCACGAGATTTTTTAAGTGGAGATAGTTGAAGGGATGGAGAATGACATAGGCTACTTTTTTGTCTCTTACCCCCCACTTCCCTAAAATAGGGGGTGGAAATTTGTATGGAGCATTCCGCAATTTTCGAAATTCATATAAAATAGAAGCGATGAGGTAGTTAGTTATATTTGAGTGTCACATAATCAATTAGGTAAGTTATAAATATTTGGAACTGAAGTAATTGATATTTTAAAGAGAAGTAAGTACCTAACAAGCAAATGTGATAGCCAATAACCACTCAAAATTTTCATAAAGTGTATTTTGATAAGACAGTAGAAAAAAATAATCTTACTACTAAGTCTTAATTTTCATTCAAGCATATTTTTAATGAATATATCGCTATTTGTATAATTTGAAAAAACTAAAAGCGGGATGCTTAAAACTAGATAAACTTGAGCGCATCCAAAATATTTGCATTCGGTTCATATTTGGGTTACGCAAGTATGACCATGTTTCTCACTTTCGCTCACAGCTCAAGTGGCTCCCTATTCGCTATCGTCGTAACCATCATATCTTGTCCCTCTTGTATTGCATTTTATTTCTTCCTACAACTCCCCAGTATCTCAAGGCGCGTTTTAGTTACCTTAATTCTGTAAGGTTGTCCCGCAGTCTACTTTTGTCTGTCCCATCTTCTTCTTCAAAATTTTACAACTCCTCTTTTACTTTCAAAGATGTTCGACTCTGGAACTCTCTACCTTCGGGCATTAGACGGGCTCAATTTATTTCTATTTATCTCTCCCTTAGTGATCGTATTGCTATTTTTACTCTGTGGTTGGTATGATTGCTGTATATTGTTGGTTTGTTACTATATATCTGTCTTGCTGTATATTACTATTTAAGTATGTTTATGTAAGTCTATTTATATTCTCTTATATGTGTATGTTTATTCAATTTGTGTGTTGGAAATTAGAATAAGTATGATTTTTCATTTCGAAGCACCTACTCTTTCTGATTATGTTTTTTTTTTATTTCCGCCACCCAAAGGTTGTCTGGTAGAGATCGCTCTTTAGCGATAAGACCGCCTGTTGTCTGCCTCTATTTATAATCATTTGCGTTGTCTCCGCTGTATCTTTTTTCTGTATCTCTTGCTGAGGTGTGCCAATAAAGAGTATTCTATCTATCTAGATGACGCTGTTTCGCAGCCTGGAAGTGACCAAAATCATATTTTCACCAAATATGTTTGCGTGTTTTTATTTTTTATGAGAACAAATGACATGTTTCTTTATTTTAATATCATGATATCTCGTCAGTACACATTTTGAAAAAAATAAATTTGTAGGCATCATCAGTTTACTAGTTATGATAGTATTTAATAGGTGGCGATAAAAAATTGAGGTACGAATCTTTAGTATGAAGATTGTAAATATAAATCATCCTTGATAATACTAGTCATAGTACAGAGAAGTACTTCAACCCTTCACAAGTGACTGCACTTGTCAAGTTGTCACTAAGGCCGTGCCCTTGCCGCGTGCACCGCAGCAAGGCTGACTGCATTGTGATGCACCAGGTCACGGCTGCGGGTGCACCGGGATCAGTGATTCACAGCCTCATTTAGTAACGTCACATTTATATATCTATTGTAGACTGCAGGTGACGTTAGTAGTCAACCACATTTTGCTCTTCTGTTTTTTGGTATGCAGTAGAGATGGGCCGATTCGGCATATTCGGCAAGTTTTTCAGTGTTCGTATTCGGCCGAATAATTCGGTTGCATTGCCGAATATTTAACCGAATAAACAAAGTAAATAACTAATTGAGATCTTACGTATTCCATTGGATAATAAGCTCCGAGCTTACGAGCTTTCTAAGGAACTACCTAAAAATGCGTCAAAATATAAACAAAATTGTTTTGTAAAAAAAATGAAAAACCGTAGTTCAAGAGTTGAGAAGAGTTCAGAGTTGTTTTAACTAAGTTTTAGTTATCCACTAAATAATAAGAACATAGTTGTAGTATGTATAACTATTATCAATAATTTCATAGTTTTAATCTTAACATTCGCTTTAAAAATATGTCGTAACCGAATATTCGGCCGAATGTTCGGTTCGGTAAGAGCTGAACCGAATGTTCGGCCGAATATTCGTAATCGGCAAAGTCCATATTCGGCCCATCTCTAGTATGCAGTATTATACAGCATGCTTACTGATGTCGACAAAATCTCCTCACTTAAGCTGCATACTGACAGTATACTGGCAAAAGGTGTTTTGGTCCGCATTTATTTGCATATTAAATAATAAAACATTTAGAAACTACTTACGTCAAAGAAAATCGAGCATGTTGGTCATTATATTTTTGCCGCCATGGCCAACCCATGGTGTACTAAACTATTGCGAGTAGTAAGCTCGGAACCAGCCTAGGACCTTGCATTCATGCATTAAACACCAGCGCTCGCGGCTATCACAAACTATCTCCATTGGCCATCAATATTGGACACTGTTAGGGTTACCACTGCGATTTTGGAACATTTTACTTTTAATAGGCACAAAAATTGGGAGATAGTGCGTTCCATTGACAATCAAATACTAAATTATCTCTAAAGTTTTCTTCCAATCTCGTGAAGCTTTATATCAATCTTTCCAATTTCTAAAACAGACTGCTTTTGGTCAATGGAAGTTAACACACATTTACAATTTAGGTACCCTTTGTCACTGTTTGAATTAACATTTGTTTACTTTTCAATCTTTTCCAATTAAATTTTGCATCTCGTTTTATCTTAGTTTTAATAACAGTTAAAGTTTAGTTGAAACCCTAATAATATAAGTTAGGTTTTTATAAATACATACATACAACATACATACAATCACGCCCGTATCCCATAAAGGGGCAGGCAGAACACATGAAACTACTAAAGCTTCAGTGCCACTCTTGGCAAATAAGGGGTTGAAAGAAAAAGAAACTGTGACATAAATAGTTTAGTTAGTTTAGTTTAGTTAGTTTAGTTTTTATAAATAACCTGCTTATATTTTTTTATTGTTCTGTTCCTAGGTGTTTTATAATATTTAACTATTATATGCAAAAAACCTAGTCAAAATAAAAGTTTTTAACTAATAATATTTTAAATTAAGGCACATTTTCATCAAAATAAATTGCACTGATCACTTCCAATTTGAGGCAGCCCTACATCCCCCGTTGAAACAATGAAGTGTTTTAGGCCGGAGTTCGTACAATACAATATTTAGACGGCACTAATGGGGAGTATCGCCTTGTGGCACACAATACCTTCTATCGGCACATCTCGATTCTCGACGTGTACCGCCGTGTTCTTTTGGATTGCCGTCGCTTGTGGGTCGTGGGGGAGTTGAACTGTCAGGGAAACCAGTGAAACTGTAGGTATTCTGAACTTCAAAATATTCTCGATTTTTAGGGTTCCGTAGTCAACTAGGAACCCTTATAGTTTCGCCATGTCTGTCTGTCCGTCCGTCCGTCCGTCCGTCCGCGGATAATCTCAGCAACCGTTAGCACTAGAAAGCTGAAATTTGGTACAAATATGTATATCAATCACGCTAATAAAGTGCAAAAATAAAAAATGGAAAAAAATGTTTTATTAGGGTACCCCCCTCACATGTAAAGTGGGGGCTGATATTTTTTTTCATTCCAACCCCAACGTGTGATATATTGTTGGATAGGTATTTAAAAATGAATAAGGGTTTACTAAGATCGTTTTTTGATAATATTAATATTTTCGGAAATAATTGCTCCTAAAGGAAAAAAAAGTGCGTCCCCCCCCTCTAACTTTTGAACCATATGTTTAAAAAATATGAAAAAAATCACAAAAGTAGAACTTTATAAAGACTTTCTAGGAAAATTGTTTTGAACTTGATAGGTTCAGTAGTTTTTGAGAAAAATATTGAAAACTACGGAACCCTACACTGAGCGTGGCCCGACACGCTCTTGGCCGGTTTTTTTTTACTAATCTTATGACTATTCGACCCATAGGCAAATCTAAGTCCGTTTATTTATAGTAGTTTTTCTCAAAATGAACAAACCTAATAAGTCGTGGTTTCCAAGATTGCTACTCGCAGTTTGGTATTATTGGCGCTTCGCCAATATTTTTTAGGCTCTTATTAGTTCACTCAGTACAATTAGATTGATACAATATAAGTATATACATAGGGATACATCGGATTGTTATAGATAGATAGCATTTTTCAAGCCCCTAGACCGTGTAATTTAAATATTCTGCATTCTGCAATATTACACAAAACCTTTACTAACACTCGTACTTATCCACCTAAATCTTTCTCAAGAAACTATTTAATTGAACGTTTTGAAAGACCGAACCAGTAGTCAAAACTGAACGCAAATCTTGTTTAATAATCCTACACACTACGTAGGTATCAGATATTCATACCCATTGAGAGCCACCTTAAAATGGTCTACATTTGAGCGCAGAACTCAACTAAATACAGTGTGAATGTACCCGTCTACCAGGGCGGCCGCAATAGATCACAAGTTTGACAACACACGTAAACTGCCTTTTTGCGGTCTTATCGGTGGACGACCGATCAATGAACACGTACTGGTATAGTTTCCTTTAAGGAAAACGGCTGTCAATGCTCTTATCAGCTCGACGCTAAGTTGACTCGGGTTTTTCTATTTATACATTGAATGTACTTTTAGATAGGTATTTTTAGTGGTACAAATGTAGGTAGCTCATGTTAATATCGGGGCTCATGCACCGCGACACCAAGCCCTGAGTACTGACAGCCAAGAGTACAATTGCTGACGCACCGCGTCAATACGGAAAAGCGATAGAGAGGGTGAGATAAATACTGTTCGTTACGTAGTGACAACGATAGTGCACTTGACTACAGGGCCAGTGCTCTCATGAGACAAACCGTCTAGGTTCTGCAGATTCTGAACGTCCATCTGTATTCCAAGCAACACTATTAAAATAAATTAACTGAAAATATTTGCAACCTCGGTTTATTTCCGCATTCAATTATTTTTAAATCCCAAAATATGACTTATCTGCCAACCTGCCTAGGCCGACTTCTCATTTGTGAAACTGGCCCGAAAGGTCGCACCAAATAAAGGCAGGGCCAAAAGCGGGAGGCGAACGAAATTAAAATTATGGAACCACCTTGACTTGGCCAAAATGTCGATGAACGATCTTTTATTGAATTATGGTTAATGACATTGGGTGCGCCCTGTAAGGAAACTGACGAATTGCACCATGTTTTGGATCATTCTTCGATTAGAAAATACAATTGTTCGAGCATTTGAAGGTATTGTATTAACCTTTGTCTTATTGACCAAGCAAGCGTTCGAAAATATTTCCAGACAAAAATACTTGTGATGGACGATGTTGTGTGCCGTATTTCTTGGCCGATTGTCGTGAATTTTTTTAAGCAATTTCGGTACCTAGTTAAATTGTTTTTTCTGCCATAAATTTTTGGACAGTATTCAAAACGGAGGAAATTAGAATAAAATATTTAAACGCCAGTAAGTTTGTAATGTCCATTATGTTTAAACTTAACACAAATACTACCTAATACATATTACACATTATTATACTAGAAGCATCAAAACAATTATTAAGTAATGAATTATTCCACAGCTAATTAAGTTCCATTTTAATTTCAATGCAACAAAAACCAAACTTCTTATAAAACAAGCTACTTAGTCTTGAAAGTCTTGAAACCAAGAGTGATGCATCGATAACACGCGGAGCACAAATACCGTAGAACGACGAATGTTCCAACCATTTGTAGCGATTGAAATCGAGAGTTGTGTATTACAGTGAAGAAGCTTTACGTTTTTTACTAAAACTTTGCTGTGTGGTTCTGCTGGATTTGTTATTCTATCTCTAAAACTGTTTTTGGCAAGATATAAGTACATACGGCACTACTTGGTTCAATCATTACAATACATACTAAATAGTTAGGTTAAAGTTTAGTTTGCAACCAGTGACATGAAGTACGAAAATAAATGTGACCTTTTATTACAAAAGGACCCTTTTTCTTCAAGAGAAATAAACACGTTAGGATCTGTTATTCAAATGTTTTCCTTTATGCGTAAGAAGAATAAGGACCCTTCAGGCATGTAATGCCACAAATAACTATTTACATAGGTTCTAAAGACCTCATAATATGTTTGAACCATTTGTGTCATATGAAATCGAGAGTGGCGCTGCGCCGGCGCATTGTAAGCAAAGTGGCCCGCTGACCGGGCTGACCCTTCAGCAAGGCCGCCACTTGTTCGGGATGCTTTGTGCGATGTAAACAATAAACATTCTAGTTCTTGAGCGATAGTGAATTACGCTTGTCAAATTTATGACAAGCCCTGTGTAATCTATGCAAATGCACAGTATCTACCTGCTTAAGGTTGATTGATAGAAACTCAATAGAAAGACGCTTCAGGCCAAAATTAGAAGTCAGTTTCTCTAATTAAACAGAATTAGATCTGCAGTTTTTTATAAATATACATATCTAAGTACCTTCATGGTAAAATTAAATACAGAAAAATACAGTATGTGTGTTTTTAATGTGATTTAGAAGAATAAATGTGAATTCGAGAATCCAATGCTCTATTTTCCAAAGAAAACGTCAAGTAGCTTAGTATCGGCTTAAAAAAGCGTTATTTACAACAAGACACAATTTCAAATCAATTTAATAAAAATCACATGCCTACAATTTAAAATTATGGCTACAATTTTAATTTAATTATTATTTTAATTTTTTTTTTAATTATTCTCACTTCGGCACAAACACACACTTACAAGTTATAAACGTAATAATTATGTACATTTAGTAAACGTTGTCATTGATTCATTCTCAAAGGATAAACTAATTACGCTAATCCAGGTACACATTGAATAACCACAAGCGTGAAATCGAATCCCAGATCGGAATTAAACTTGCATTGATGTTCCAGTTGCATGCGAATTATCCACGCAAATTAGGAATACAAGTCAATTCGAACTATCACTGATATCATAACCATTAAGACATCTGAAATCATTCGGATATTTTGCATTTCGCTCATGCTGCACTGTTGCATTGACGTGGGTGAGACGCATGATGTCTGAAATGGCATTTTTTGCATATCGTTCTGATATCGGTCTACGTTTGAATTGACCTAATAGTCAACATCAAATATTTGAACCTTATTACCATACATTAAAGATACAACAAACATTTGACCACCTAATAGCACGGCAATGCATCGCTGCATAATTTAGCGTAGTGAAATTACGTGATCATTATTCAATGCACAATTTATGTAAAAGGCAGTAACCGCTTTGAATAATCGTAACCATACATCATTTTATGTCAAGAAACGTCGAAGCTTTAACCAACGTAACCGTTTGCAGGAATGACTTTAACATGCGTACATTACTCTTTATTGTTTTTCGTTGTTTGTTTAACATAAGTGAGGTAAGGATGCGTATACGCAAGGACCTTTGCGCGGATCGTGGTTACGCAATGGACCTATATTACTTTGAGTACGAGTACTAAAAATACTGCTCTACTTTTGTAATAAGTACCTTTTGAGGTATAGTTATTTTTGTTGTGAGAAGTTTTTAGTTGACACATGACATGAGTACATTAAATTTGCCTATATGAAGTATGAATGAGTTGAAACGAGACTACTTTTTATTAACACTGCACTGGGGCCATTTTTAACCCCCGACGCAAAAACGAAGGGATGTTCTAAGATTGACGTGTCTGTATGTCTGTCTGTCTGTCTGTCCGTCCGTCTGTCTGTCTGTCTGTCTGTCTCTCTGTCCGTCCGTCTGTCTATCTGTCTGCCTGTTTGTGTGTCTGTCTGTGGCATCGTAGCTCCCGAACGGATGAACCGATTTAGATTTAGTTTTTTTGGTCTGAGTTAGTCGGGAGTGTTCTTAGCCATGTTACATGAAAATCGGTCTACTATGTCGCGGTCGGGGTTTTTTTCAAAATTTTAATTTTGTGGTTAGGTTATTTATTCCAGATACAAATATTGTTATATGGTAGAGTTAGCAATATTTGTCGCATAACAAAAATTCTAATACAATTTTCGTTTGATTAAAAACGTGGTTCAGATTAAAAGCAAAGTTTTTTGCAGCTGACGTTTGGTGTCAAGTCTTGAAGTCACCAGAATGCGCTATTGAGAATATGCAGAATTGCGCTATATTGTCAGTATTTCGACAGGTCCATCTCCATGTTGCATGTTTCCCACAACGAATGCGAGTAACACACTACATAACACTAGCAAATAGCAACATATAGGTAGCAGGTACAATCACCTTGGTCCGAGGATCGCCTGTCCGTGAGTCACTGCGGCCTGAAATGCGATGCGCTATATTGTCAGTATTTCGACAGGTCCATCTCCATGTTGCAAGTTTCCCACAACTAATACGAGTAACACACTACATAACACTAGCAAATAGCAACATATAGGTAGCAGGTACAATCACCTTGGTCCGAGGATCGCCTGTCCGTGAGTCACTGCGGCCTGAAATGCGATACACAGCCGGCCTAGCCGAAGTGATAATCGTTAATGCTACGTGGCGATATAACCGCAGTCTGGCTCTGTCACGCCACTACAGAAGAGAGATAGAGAGACCTAGCTACGATACGCTTACGAAGCAAACGCGATTGAGGCGTTGGCTATACCCTGGCCACTTACAAGTTACAATAACACTGCCTTGACTGATTTGTGCGATAGCCGCCGTAAGTTACTTAATAGTCGATACAATTATGCCATGCTTGTGCAATGTAAAGGGATCCTTATCTTTTTCCGCAGTGTTTTGTCGGTATCACAGAGCAAACAGTTTAGAACTACTTGAAAGCATATTAACATAATAAGTTATTGCACACTAAGAATAATTAATTGGACGGTTCGAACTTGAAGATAATTTTACGAAATTAGATGGTAACTTTAAGGTTTGGATAATATATAGAGGTGCAGCTGCTATTCGGCCAACCAATATTAGTTTAATGATTGAGATATCATTTGAGATCAAATAAGCTCTTAAATCGAAATAAATGTCAAAATTGACACATGGCTTAGCGACCTCCCTGAAACATTGTTAACATCGGGTAACGTATGTAGTTTTTTTATGAAAATTAATTTTGCGTTCACTTTTCTTAGAAACACATAAATCAGTATGCAAGCGTGTAGGTAAGTTACCGTGAGCCCATTCCAACAATGCCAAACAAGTCTAATAAATATACAATGAACACGTCAAGCGTCGTTTGCCGAATTTAAATATTTTACACCTTGAAAACATGGCGACGCGATGTCAACAATACCTTCTGTTGACTTTATGAAATTTTCATGTTTATTGCACAGCATTCATTTTTTTTATTGGTTTCCTATTTTTAACATTTATTAAGCTGCTTCTGATATTGCTTGGACAATCGTAGACAAACAAGTCTCTAGTGTGCCATGACTTAAATATCAGATTACTCGTATCACCATACGTTTTTAGGGTTCCGTACCAAAAAGGTACAACAGGAACCCTTATGGTGCGACTCTGTCCGTCTGTCACATTCCTAAATATCTCGAGAACTACTAATGCTATCAACTTGAAATTTGGAATAGTTGTGAACATTGTAAACCACTACAAATAGAAAGTATATTTTTTTTAAATATATTAATTTTAATTGTAGAAAATGGTCAAAATGAAAGTCAAGTGGGGTATCGTTGGAAAGAGCTCAAATTGAACGTAAATAAGCTTTTTTTTTGTTGTGGAAAAAATGAATTTTGAAGGAAAATGTAAAAAAAAATACCGTTATTAAATTATGACCTATATCTGCATGACAAAATCCTTAAATCAAACCCTTACATGTATATGTCGCAGTAAGATAGATAAAACCGTTATATAGTTATAACCCTAGGAATATAATTATACGTCGTAACATAGTTAAACGAAAGCCATTAATTGCTATCTTACTAGGAATATAACTATAATACGTTACTAGTTTAGTCATATAGTTATATGACTGGATTCAGTCTAGTGAAATGATTGTAGGTAGGAGTGCGACGGTGCGGCAGAGGTATAGTTATAACCCTAGGGATATAATTATATGCCGTAACATAGCTAAACAAAAGCGATTCATAACCATTTTACTAGGAATATAATTATAATACGGTAGGTACTAGTTTAGTTATATAATTATATCACTGGATTAAACTTAATCTAGGGATATAATTATAATACGTCTCTAAGTGGGACTGGAACCGGAAGTCCCGGTTCTTTATAGTTCTATACCAAAAAAAAATCAAAAGGAACCCTTATGTCGCGACTCTGTCCATCCGTCTGTGTGTTTAGAGAGAATAAGCACATTGAATTGGAAATAATTAACAAATTCTTGCCCTAAACAATTCTTCACTGTGGTTTGTTTGTTTAACGCATATAATTATATCCCTAGGGTTATAACTATACCTCCGCCGCACCGCCACACTCCTGTCTACAATCATTTCACTAAACTGAATCCAGTCATATAATTATTTGACTAAACTAGTAACGTATTATAGTTATATTCCTAGTAAGATAGCAATAAATTGCTTTCGTTTAACTATGTTACGACATATAATTATATCCCTAGGGTTATAACTATATAACGGCTTTATCTATCTTACTGCGACATATACATTGTCAAGGTAAATTTTGTTAGCGCGATGTAGAAACTGTTCCTCCCGGTACAGCGCCATCTCAAGTCTTATTTAGTAAACTTTGTTGTATGAAATAACTTAATTGAAGTAATGAAGGTACAAACACGAAAGAGGTAGATAATTACCTATGTTTATTTAAAAAATAATTAAGTATCCACAAAAAAATTGAGCTGGCAAAATCTAGAATATTGTTCCAAGGGATTTGTTTGCCCTAACTGCACATTTCCACCATCGGCGATGGTGTAGAAATGCGGCAGTGGTATGGTATTTACACGATCGGCGCTCCCACGGCTTGGCGCAGCAAGGTGAACCGGCTATTCTTAAATCGTCGCACTTGCCGCGCTGACGCAACAGCTGATCGATACCGCTTACATCCTTAATGCCATTTGAGCATTGTTTTATCATAGCTGTAAATATTTACGTACTTTGATATAGTTTTACGAAATGTAGGAAATGTTTTACAAGCGTATATTTATGCGCGTGTAAAACATGGTGACGGGTTAAGTACCTACTATGACTATTTGCAAATCAAGTCGGAAAAATTACACTGACTAAATGCTCTAGGTAATCGAAAACGCTGCCGAAGCCAAGGAGATATAAGTATTAACAAAATGTATGATGAAATTGTCTGTCTTTTATAAATTGAAATTCCTTTATTGCCAGAGAAACGAATTAACAAATTAGCAATTAGGTACAAAAAAAACTTAACTAATACTAAATTAAATCCAAGTACTAAATTTAGACTAAAGTTTAGTCTTAGTTTCTTATATAATTATGTAAATATGTTAAAAACTAAATTAAATGTAAGTATGTATGGTTTATAAGCATACAAAAAAGTTCGCGATGTCATTATGCCTGTCTTTTAAGGGTAGATTTTTTATGTAGTTTATATACATATACAGGTATTTAATCAAAGGAATGAAAACATATTTACCAACACTCAAAATAATTGTCGTTAAAGAATAAAAACGTATAAACGTAAGTACATTAATTTAAATTTTAGTAAAATAATTAGGATTTAGATCCTACAAATAATATTATCAATAATTGATTTAAATTAAATATGGGTACTTGGCTACTTTAAGACATGTATTTGTAAAAAGATTAAAATAGTAGTATCCTTTGATTTTAATTATTCTAATATTTATTTAAATGTAAATGTCAGTCTTGATTGTATTAATCGGCAATAAACTACATATTACGGAACCATTCTAGCTAGTTCGCAGAAATATAATATAAATGCAAAACTAGAAGAACAAGTTTATATCTAGCAATGATTTCATTATTGGTTTGTCGGGGTCGTCTTTCCGTTATAACCTCATAAGTTTCGTTTAAAAATGGATTCAAAACCTGATATCTCTCACTCAATTTTGCAATATTTGATTTAAAATTTGCAGGATTTTTACCTAACGTTCATTTATTGACATTATAAATCAGTAATTTAACTAATGAACTTTGGCCGCAGTTATAAATAAAGTTTAATATTCATAAAAATATATTTCAAAATGAATGATTACATAAATTTTTTTACATAGAAATAGTACCTAATAAATAATGTAAGTTTTCATGGTCTAATAACGAAATATTTTTTTTAAATTAGGTCAGTACCTACCTAATATATGAGAGAACTAAAAAAAATCATTATACTTCTACCGTTCCAGGCAAAAATTCATCTTTTTTTTTATATACTACGTCGGTGGCAAACAAGCGTACGGCCCGCCTGATGTAAAGCGGACACCGTAACCTATGGACGCCTGCAACTCAAACAGTGTCACATGCTCGTTGCCACCCCATTAGAAACTTCGCATCACACATCATAGCATCTTGGGGCTTTTTGAAACTGCGGCACCGCGACCGATAGCAAAAAGTAATCGTGGAAGCGGTAAAGTTTTCCATTTTTCCTTCAATTTAAAAGTTAACAATTGTTCCGTGGGACTCAGTCAATCTGTGTAATATATAATATTTATACTATTTACTTATAATATTTATTTTATTTATTTGACACATGTTTCTAATCTAAATATTTGTTGGTAGTATCGCATACAGACATTAAGTGTTACAATAGTTCAACTATTTAATACTTTACTTTCTATTAATATAGATATCACGGTGTCGGTGGGTGGGTCACTGCAGCGCAAATGGTTACGCACATTCTGAAACCTAAAATGGTGGTGCATTGTGCCATTTGTGCCGTTTTAGTGGATTTATTCCTTACGGAGGTTTCTAAAACAGGTGTAAACTTGGAGCACACTAAGTTACCTACAAATCTTATCAAAAACGGGTCGTACTCTGGATACAAAAAGCGCATAAATATCATTTTCCCCTCACTAGTTCGGAAACACGTGTTTTGTCCTTTAATATCAGCGGGTAAAAACGCATTTTATCCACTAGTGGGTAAAGTAATTTGACCTTGAATAAAGTCAAATTAACTGCTTTTAAATTGATAAAAGTAGGTGAATCTAGTAATAAAGATGATTTACCACCTGTGGAACTACTGGAAGCAGTGATAAACGCATTTTTTGTGTTGTAGTTTCCTCGCTATAGTGAGGGGAAAAGTTTTGTGTTACACTCGGGTGCAAATGTATTTTACTTCTCGTGTGTTAAAAAACTCGCAAGTTCAGGATTCTATTCTCGAACCACTCGCTTCGCTCGTGGTTCAACTATAGAATCCTTTCGCTTGCTCGTTTTTCAATTCCACACTCGGCGTTAAAATACAACTTTGCCCCCTTGTATAACAAATAACTATTTAGTTTCCAAATACGTACAATTTGCTTTATTTACGTATTACATACATGAAGAATATGTACATGGCGTACCTATTATTGTCTAAGGCCCTCTCTAAAACATGATCATCGCTGAAAATATCACCAACGATACACTGTAAGTACCTACACATATCAGGTTTTACCTCGTCTCGTAAACAATACTAAAAAGTAAAGATAGGTACTAAAGATACACCATTAATGGGTATACTGACACCTTCATCACTTGTCGTTCCATTCTTTCATAACTAAATTAATTGCCAGTTCGAAACAATGACATGATTGAATTTTTGCGTCTCGTGAGACTCATTCAATTCATTCATAGCTGAATGATGCAGTTAGTAGCAATTTTATAATAAGATTGCTATTTAATAGGTATTTTCAAGGCTCTGCTAAATTCATCGCGTTGCACATGCAAGCTGTAACAAAGGCTTCTGCTGAAGTAGGTACCTATTAATTACCCTTTGAGTGAGTAATGTGCAATAAAAACAATAAATATGTCATTTTTATGGCACGTGTATTTAATACCTTTATGTATATGTATGTGTATTGTATTTTATTTGCTACATCCTTACCTTAGGTACCTACTGTGTCAGTACATGACTTACAATAAAAAAATACTAACTAAGCAACCCTTCCTCTACTTAAAAAATAGAGGTAAGGGAATAAATTTTCAAGTGTACTTACATTTATCAATTTATGCTACATACAAATTGTCTGGAAGATATCAGTTGATTGATGTGTGTATTATACAGTAGAGTGTAGAGTACCTAGTTTGCATTGTTTTGTATAGTATTTTATTTGTATGTGTTGCTGTTGATTAACTCATAGTTAAAAGATGATTAACTTTACCACGTCTATGTTTGAAAATGATACTTCGTTATTTATTGCAACATTTATTGAGATAAAAAATCTATATTTATAGATAGATATTATATAGGTATATAAGCTGTATTAACCACTTTGCTATATGCCTATATTCGATTCAGAATGATTTATTTACCTACAATCCCAGGGGCGTATTGTGGAGAGTTTTAATTTTGTTATTAAAATAACTAGTACTTAATATTTTGCCATACGAATTTGCAGTTACCAATACCCAACTATGTATATCATACTTTTATGTGCATAAGAATAACGAGTTATTTCTGTATACTGCTGAAACGACATTCAGTCCAGAGCTAGGTTAAGTAGAAGTACCTAATTTAGATAAAATGTTTTACGCAGTGTAACACAGTGTACATTACTGGCCAGTAAACTAAAACATCTACGTCATCAATTCATCATACTCTCATTAATTCAGTCCATCAAACGCTGAAACACGATCTAATGATTTTATCTACTTAATAGCTTATTTCTATTATACTTATTGCATAATATAACCCAATCCAAAACACACTGCACGTGCACACACACAATCACTGCACATCCCACAACACAATTTTCGCTTTTTTATTCGTATTTATCGTAATCGTTTCGCGCGAGAAGGCCACACGTCGGAAGCAGAGAACTGCACTAAGCCACTAAGCCATTGTATGCAGGTGAATAGTATCCATTTGACTTATAATAGCCATTCACGGCATTCACATAGTAAGCGAGCGATGCTACTGAGCGCAGTACTGAATTCGGCAATACTTATACAATCAGAAAATCACGCCAAGGTGATAAGATTTGCATTGCTAATTTGTGTACATTTAATAAAAGTCAATTCGTACACCGAACATCAGTTTATCCGTAAGATGTCATTGTGACTTCGTGAGTCTCGCCCGCTACGTGTAAGCAAGAGCAAAATGAACATAGAAGACAAGTATAAGTAGGATGACGAAGTAAGAACTGTCAAAGATCGAAACTGAGACCAAAGTTGAAACAATTTCAAGTGCCATTGAGAGTATTAAATTCTGAAATGATATATGAAAACTGAAATGTAACCGTTTAATCGTAGCGGATATCACTACTGTATCCTCTAAACACAACTTTTTGTGTTGAAAAGATTAGTCCGTTAAACTTAAATTGAGTAGTAAGCCGCTAGTGGCCGCTGTCCAGTTAAAAAATGGTTACTATAAATTAAAAAATGTATTTTTGTCCGCCTCTTTTGGGATGTATCATTCTTCACTTTCGCACCCTTCAGCAGTCTTTAAGCGTAAGTGAAATGATAGGTCTATGGAAATGAACGATATCCGAATGATATCCTTCAGGTGTCCTAATGATATCAGTGTAGGAATCGGCTTGTAAGAAACTAGTACCTATGTCTAGAGACGCACTTTGTACATCTTCGGCAATTAGCATGCGTGACGACAGTTATATGCCTACTTATTGGATGCCACTAAACTGTGTATTCATTTTCTGAATGTAATAATTATACCCAAATATTTTCGAGGATTAGCTTTTTAAATTAACGTAGATGTTTTTTTACATTTGACGGAGCTACCGCAAAATGTAATTGTGATGTGTGTCATCATGTCATCAACTTCATTTCACGAATTTCATGAAAAAAAAAGATTTCACATATCACATAACTACATACGAGTATACTACACAAAATTTTTGATACCTAATTAATATATATTATCATACGTTTGAATACTTTTATGGAACATGTTACACCGCTTATTTAAATTTTAAATAATTTTCAGATCTACATTGAAGATACCTGGGAACATTTAACCGGTCTAAGCTTTTTCGAGCATTTCTTAGGTATGAAATTTTTATAATAATTCTGTGTCAGGTTGAAGTCACAATTCTTCCAAATAGATACCCTGAAATAATGTACGGACAAGGCCTGGTGAATTTGGTGATCTTTCGCGAAACTCCGAATTTAAAAATTCTATAGTAACTGTCTATCACTTTTCCATAACAGTTGAGCGATAGAGATGCAAATATTATGAACACAGGACTTTCGCGGTAAGCCCTCTGCCTCGCGGCAAACTATGTAGTGAAGAGGACGGGCAGTTGCGCAACGCGTCGCGCTACAATAGACGACGCTTGAGAGGAAAAGGGGACAGCAGATTTTCCTTACAACCGCAGTCCTCATTTTACTCTGTGGAAATTGACTTTTTCATTTTTTTTTCATAGTTATACTTCGTATATTTCGATGTAATATATTTTTCATCACACCCGCACTTTAAATGTGCTATTGCACGCAGGCGGAGCGTGAGTTATAAAAAATTCGTTCTCCCAAGGGAATAATGAAATTTCTTGTACCGTACTTAACTTTTTTACATCTATTTACATATTTTTTACATTGCGAATGTGATGAAAAACATTGTATGTAACTCGGGGAGTATGAATATTACTAACTCGAGTCTTTAAATCTAAAAAACTTACTCTTGTTAGTAATGTTCAACTTCCTCCCCTTGTTGCACAATGTACTATAAATAGTTACCATAATAGGCCTATGCTATACCTCCACATTCGACTTTTCTCTTTTATTTGATTACCCGCGTTGTACGATAGAAGCAGAAACACTATTTTAAATAGATTTATATTGACCAGGATATAGACCGCGATTAGCGTTTTGTTTTTTGTGAATAAGTATAAATCTAACTGTAAGTACCTAACAGTGAATTATTCAAAACTCTGAATATTTTCAATGCTTCTGACTCTTATACTAATTTTAAAAATGCGGTTGGCTGAGGTTAATCGTCACAAAACCGTATTAGAATATGAAATGGAGGAAAATAAGGTCTACGTTTGTATGAAATAGTGATTTCGCGCGGCCCATCTACTTTCGTCTTCACAAGTGCTTTAGGCGATGTAGGCGTAAAAGGTAATAATCTGTCCTAAAGATGATACGTGTCTACTTTGTACATAGTTATGTACTATATGAAGATACCTACTAAGATACTATGATACATATAGCTAATCTATACATATGTATAGTGTTCGAGCAAATGAGTAGTTATCGCGCATCCAAAGGAATACAGTGAACTTCAGGGCATTTTAGGGTGTTTACTAAGGAAAACTAAGGACCATGTTGTTGTTCTAAGCTTACTTGATGGACTGAACATTGACATTCAGCAGTAAATTATGTCACTTACCAATCAGTAACATTTATTACCTACTATTGGAACTTGCACACTCCTTTTTGATGTGTACTTTAAACACAGCAAAAGGGAGTGTACAAGTTTCTATTGAGTTGGTGCGCATGTGACACACCTTGAGTTGCAGGCGTCCATAGGCTACGGTGTCTGCTTTCCATCAGGCGGTCACCGTATGCTTGTTTGCCTCCGACGTAGTATAAAAAAAATTGCCAACGGTGTTACAGGCTACGGGGGTTTATCTTAAATTCTCTTTAATTACTCTTTAACTGGTATCAAATACATATGCAACTCCGTATAGATAGTTAAGAAAAAAACGTACCTCAAAACCATACAGAAAAGGTACGGTGGCCTAGACGGCGATACACCTTTAGGGGACGCTCGGCTAGATGGTGCTAATATTTAATATTTGACATTTTGACACATCATGCTAAGAATAATAAATAAATAAATACATAAATATTATAGGACATTCTTATACAGGTTGACTGGGGCCCACGGTAAGCTCAAGAAGGCTTGTGTTGTGGGTACTCAGACAACGATATAAATATAATATATAAATACTTATATACATAGAAAACATCCATGCTCATCACACAAATAAATGCCCATACCGGGATTCGATCCCGGGACCGCAGCGTAGCAGGCAGGGTCACTACCGACTGCGCTAGACCGGTCGTCAAAAGTGAAGAATATGGGCCAAATTGTCAAAACTGAGGTTCAACAGTTTTAAGCTTGTGTCGAGAGATGGCAGTCTATGCACTGTGATTACCACGTGATTACACATTTTACTTTGACAGTAACTCTCTATAATGGTCGATCCTCTTTGCTGGTACTTAGAAACAAACAGTTGGTACATATACATACGTTGGCTAAAGCCTCTTCATATGTGGCAGGGTGCAGGGGCGACGCCGGAGGCGTCTCGTGTGAGAGGGCTGTTATCGGCATGTCAGCGCATCACACCTGGAATGAGAAGACGTTTTTATTAATTACTAGCTTTTGCTCGCGGCTTCGCTTGCGTTAGAAAGAGACAAAAAGTAGCCTATGCCACTCTCCGTCCCTTCAAGTATCTCACTTAAAAAATCACGTCATTGGAAATATTTTTTTATGTACAGAAAATCTTTTTTTAAACCAGTTTAAAAAAGATTTCCCCCCCCCCAGGGATTTTTATTAATTTCTTAATCTTTCGAATTGCGGAAACAAATTTTTCGAAATTCATGAGAAAATTAACTCCGAGGCACAATCATATTGGGAGAACAATATACCAATGTCAACGATTACATATGGGCCTATGACGTCCGTAGACTGTGAACGGACTTTTTCAACGCATAAATGGGTCCTAAATTCACGTCGTTATAGGCTCACACCTGAAAATTTAGAAAAAATTTTGGTCATTCTATTTTATTGGCGAAAGTAATTTTCGTAATAATAATCATTAACTAATTTGTCACTGGATATAAATTATATGGTCCAATAAATTTATAAAACACTTACAATTTTTTTATTAACATAAGGAAGTCTCTGCTGTACGGAACAGGGTTACATTTTCGAAATGACGGGCGTTTGTCCGATCCTTGTTTATCACTTTTCGACCTTATATGTGTTTAAAATAGAGTCGAAATGTGGTAAACCACTTTCTTGGCTGACCGTACGAGTACATTTTTATATACACTGATATTTGAAATCTCACACAATACATAATCTTAAAACATACATAATACATTAAATTAAACTTCCTGCAATTCCTGCTCCAAGTTTGTCGGAAAACCCTCGATCTTTAGGGATCAAAGACCTTGCCTAACCGCAGAATCTACGGTTTTTCCTTCAGGTGAAAAACCTTATAGACTACGCCATCAAAATTCTCGTAACACCAAGTGACACTCAAAACATCGATACAATCGTACGACCTTGCACGATGGCGACCGAGTGTCGGCTGTACAAACACATTACCATACGGAGACGCATGACTAACGAGCACTGACACGGCGAACCACGCGCCACTTTGTAGTAAACTTGGTTTAGACAGAGGGATACGCTCAAGAACTAGTGGAAAATGATTTTCCTATTTTTTTCTTTTATTTTATTTTCATTAAAGAGGGCTTAGCGTGTACAAAGAGATAATAGTTAGGGAAATAGACCTATTAGTAATATCGATGTGACTTTTCATTCGCACCAGCGGGCCGATTTTTGAGTCTCACGCGTTCGAATTCAGAAAATTGTCACTGAAAATAATAGGCAAGTTACCGTTTTCAACCGGTATTTAGTGACAGTGAGACTCAAAAATCGGCCCCCTGGGGATCGATTTTTAAATTTCGAACGCAGGAATTCGCCGTTCGAATGTCTGTGGAAAACATAATGCTATTTTTCAAAAGGACGGCTAGTAATCTTAAAACCAGTGGTAAATTACCACTGGTTTTCGATTCTGTTAGTAAATTTTAAATCGCTAGTAGTGGAGATATTATTGAAGGAATTTCACGAAATCGAATGGCTGAGATTCATAAATCGGCCCCCTGGCAATCCAATCGCTACAAATAGTCAGACTACGCTACGCAGAATGCAAAACAAAACTGCTGTATTTTTTTTTAATACAATACCTACATCCAAGCAGAGCAAGCTACGACAGTTACAATACACGTATAGTAAGTAGCACTAAATATATTTCACCACACCAACACGAACAAAATACTGACTATATAACCTAACCACAAAATTAAAATTTTTAAAAACCCCCGACCGCGATATAGGTGACCGATTTTCATGAAACATGGCTAAGAACACTCCCGACTAACACAGCTTTCAAATAAAAAAAACTAAATCGAAATCGGTTCATCCGTTCGGGAGCTACGATGCCACAGATAGACACACACACAGACAGACAAACAGACAGACAGACAGACAGACAGACAGACAGACAGACAGACACGTCAAACTTATAACACCCCTTCGTTTTTACGTCGGGGGTTAAAAACATGAAAAATCCATCAATTTATTCAATATTTATAATTGATGAAAATCATCATTTATAGTGAAATCTATATACCTGCCCGCTTAAGACATAAGTTAAAATTTGTATGAAATTACTTTGCACTCTTGTGGATAAAATGCAATTCTGCTATCTGTTTTCGAATAGCAAAGAGAGTATTTACCAGTTGATGTGAAAAATATATTAGTGTCAAAGAAAAAGCTTTGTTTTGAAAGATTCATTATTTCTAGAAAGTATGTCCAATACTTGATTAACCAAAAAACTAACTATATAGTTGTTTATTGAATTATCCATGAAAATATACTTTAGATATACCACGGTCATTCAGTGTATACTAACTTTCTTAAAAGTTTCCTTTGCCGATATAACTGGTTTGGTGGGAAGATTTCGAGATATTTGTTGTGAAACAGTTAATCTTTTCTTCTAGAAAATAAATTGACAATGATTGGCAGGAAGAGAAAACCGCGAGGTAATAGGTTCGCCTTTTATGCTTCGTCTGATTTTCATCCCATGTACAGTCAGCTAGAGATAGTTGAGCTCCCACATACAAGTTTATTTGCAAAATGGGGTCAGATAACTCTGCAACTGACAGTACATGGTCATAATAAGAATGTTTTGCCATATACCCATGTCCTTATAATTTTAGAAAATCAGTATTACACATTACTTTTTTTATCTGAAATAAATATTTTTTCATTTTCATTTTCAACCTGTCTATTGGTTTGATATCTGCAGTGCCCCCGCCAAGTCTAGTACGATTTATCTTGATAAATTGTATAATCAAACAATGTACAATTTCAAATCAATTAGGTTGAAAATGAAAATGAAAAACATATTTATTTCAGATAAGTAGGTATAAAAGGAAACTTGCAACTTGTAATATATTGCAACATACTGAATTATTTTCACGAACTACTTAAACTAAAGATTTTTTTAGAGTAAAAGTTTCAAAACGAACACGCGAGCACGTATATTTAATTCGACATTATATGTTTGTAGGAAGAATGTATAAGATAAAGAATGAGTATATCAGAGGAAGCCTGAAAGTAGCACCGATAGTTGAAAAAGTAAGAGCGAATCGACTAGCATGGTATGAACATGTAATGCGGAGGGATGAAACGCATGTGACGAGAAAGATATTACGAATGAATGTGGATGGTGGTGGAAGTAACGGGAGGGGAAAACCGAAGATAGAGGTGGATGGACTGTGTGAGACATGATATGGAACTAAAACAAGTTAATGAGGAGATGACGAGGGACAGAGATGTATGGAAGAGAAAGACATGCTGCGCCGACCCCAAGTGACTGGGATAAGGGCAAGAGAATGATGATATTTTTGTAGGAAACCATTTTAATAGACATTTTTTTATTAGAACAGATAGTTTTGTCAACGTGAACAGTTTCTTGTAAAATATTCATCGAATCATGTCCGATCATTCATTGTTTGATTTGTTGAACTTGTACGTGTCATACTTATACATTTCTGTCACCCACCTGTCGTCTACAAACATGTAAGATCCAGTAGGTGTGATAAATACATACATACCTACAATACCTACTCGTAATGACGTCATATCAGAGACGAGTTAGTTACAAAATACTGCTAATCTCCTAAACAATAATAATAATTTTATTGTGCAATTTACTTAACACAGCAAAAGGGAGTGTACAAGTTTCTAACGGGTTGGCAACGCGCATGTGACACTCCTTGAGTTGCAGGCGTCCATAGGTTACGGTGGCCGCTTTTCATCAGGCGGACCGTATGCTTGTTTGCCACCGACGTAGTATACAATAAAGATTAAAAAAATAAAAAATCAATGCCATTCGACCTTATTAATATGATGGATAGTCTAAATACAGAATTCTATAGCAAATTGATACATTTGATACTAACGAGCGATTTTTGATCGGTTAGAGCCTTAGAGCCGATTCTGCATCGACGGGGTTGGGGAAACCCTAATAGCGCAATTTCCTAAAACTATTTTATTACTTTGCGAAATTTCTTGAAATGTAAGTAAAACCATTGAATGTGGATTTTTCAAAATATATTTAGGCTTAGAACAGGTAGGTATTTATGATTGATGCAAAATAAATTTCAATACACGTTTGATTTTATTTGCATTGAGCAATTCATGTTTGGCTACAAGTTATTGTGTCACAACTTCATATGTACCTTATACAATACAAATATAGCTGCAGGTCAAACAGCAACAATGTACATGCCCAGTCTGTCGACATTGTAATGATTGTATGTAAGCTCACCTTTGATACCACGTCCATTGATTACTTCCTAGAAGACACGCAATGAAATTAATGAGAGGTGTGGCATCGGTGCCGTATGCAATTTTGAACCCTTGTTTAACGCATATAATTATATCCCTAGGGTTATAACTATACCTCTGCCGCACCGCCGCACTCCTGCCTACAATCATTTCACTAGACTGAATCCAGTCATATAACTATTTGACTAAACTAGTAACGTATTATAGTTATATTCCTAGTAAGATAGCAATTAATCGCTTTCGTTTAAGTATGTTACGACGTATAATTATATTCCTAGGGTTATACCTATATAACGGTTTTATCTATCTTACATACAGTCTCATGAAGCATACCGTATACAGAAAGAGACAGGTATAGCCTGGCAATCAGTGTCGTGGTACCGCATTTCACGAAAAATGTGTCTTTGTCTGAGTACCCACAACACAAGCCTTCTTGAGCTTACCTTGGGACTCAGTCAATCTGTGTAAGAATGTCCTATAATATTTATTTATTTATTTATTTTATTTATTATTTATGTGTGTAATTTTTCGTGACGCTCAGTATCGTAAAAGACTAAAAAGTCGTGGTAGCTAGAGGTACTGTTAGACATGAATGAGAGGTGCGTCATTGGTGGCATATGCGTGCAATATGGAATCGTTGACCATTGCACAATGCCATATAAATCCAGCTGTACAAATTGGATCATTTCATTTGGATAGCAAGTCTCGTTACTCAAAATAGTGCACTCTTCTAGAGCTACGAATGAATCCTTCATCATAATAAACAGTCGTGTTCATATTTATGTATGAAACATCATAGGTTATGTTATGTTTTTTTGGAGAAAACTAGGAAACAAGTTTGTAATGTTAAAACACCCTGTTAATGTAATCATTTAATGAAAACTCATTGAACAGGTTTTAGTGTCTTTTAACTGTAACTGGCCAGATTTTCCGCTGAACCAAAATGACATTTAATACGTACAATTTTTGACATGAGTGACATGACAGCTAGTGATAAACGTCTTGTCAGGTTAAATGTACATGGTGATTATGTTTATATAAAATTACAATACATTTTCTGTCACTGCAATGTCACAGTTTCGTTTTCTTTCAACCCCTTATTTGCCAAGAGTGGCACTGAAGCTTTAGTAATTTCATGTGTTCTGCCTACCCCTTATGGGATACAGGCGTGATTGTATGTATGTATGTACAATACATTTTTTGTTCGGTAAAGGAAAACAAAAAATCATAATATGAAAAGTATTTTTAATTTCTAGTGGAAGTTAATTGTTTTAATGTTAATTAACATCCCTTAAAATATCCGTGACTAATTTGTAAACACCTTATATATGTTACTAAACAATACTGTAATTCCGCAAGTACGAGTTGTTTTTATTTTGTTATCGTAGTATTCTGTCCAAAGAAACCAAAAAATTGTCACATTCGTTTAACAAAGTCACTCAGTTACTCAGGTCCAAAGTATGTTTACGGTTTTCGCGAACGAAAATTAATTTTAATACTCTTATGTTGTTGTAACTGTTGTAAATACAGGTTAATTAATGTGATAAGTCAAATAATTGGTAACTCTTTATTTACATGAACATATTTACATAATTATATAAGAAACTAAGACTAAACTTAAAAGCTAGCTAATGTCTAAAATAGGCCCTTGAGGCATTGTTCCAAGGATACTGGCGACATTTCCTCGCTCAGTCAAATAATTCGTTTGTATAGAATTATTCATATTTATGAATAGGTTGGTGCCCGGATTCCTATTAATTTATAACATTAAAATATTGGTTAACAAAAAATGTGTTTTCTAATTTCCAACCCATCGTGAAGTTGGCCCACATAACAAGACATATGGGAAGGGAAAGCCAAGACCAATTGACCATTTAGCTACTAATAACATAATTTATTACCAACCTAATCCAACCTTTTATAATTAACAGTTATCATAAACTAAATGTTTGGGTGGCTACAATTAACGTTTCATTCAAATGTAAGCTGACCGGCAAGGATTTGTGGACCACCCACAGGCACGCATTTTTAAAAATTCTATGATTTAAAAGGTGTTTAAAATATGAAATACTTCTACCGTAGATGAATAATGCTGTGCAAGATCCACTAGGTTTCCCAAAATGTCCCAGGTAGTTTTTATGAAAACTTCCTTTTTTGTTACCAAAATTTTATTCATTTTCGGTAACAAAAAAGGACATTTTGGGAAACCTAGTGGATCTTGCTCAGCATCATGGACTCTATTAGCCTACCAATTTTTATCAAAATCGGAGACTTGATCTAAATGTACAAAATTTTCGGTAATTGCTAATATATATATATATGTCGATATGGCACTTAACAACTTTTACCATTAACCATAAGGTTTTTTTAGCCAAAAATAGTCAAAGTTTGCGAAGTATCTAATATTTGAGTTATAGTTAAAAATTAATTGTTAACCTATCACCCTTGGGATGCCCTATATTTTCCTTTTTCGAGCCTGCAATGTGGTGTAAAAAATGCCATTAGATTTCCTTAACATCAAGATACCTATTTGCAAGAATAACGCGCCTACTAGTACTATACAATCCATACTTAATATTATAAATGGGAAACTGTGTGTGTCTGTTTGTTTGACCGTATTTCACGGCAAAACGGAGCGACGAATTGACGTGATTTTTAAAGGGGAGATAGTTGAAGGGATGGAAAGTGACATGGGCTACTTTTTGTCTCTTTCTAACGCGAGCGAAGCCGCGGGCATAAGCTAAGTTATATATATATATAATATGTCATGATATATGAAATATGAATACTTAATGTGTTCCGATTTATTCAAGCACAACCCACGCCCCACCTAAAATGCTATCATTCTAAGCTCGTATGCCCCAATTCATTATGTCAATAATATTATATCTACTCACCTATAATTTGATATATGTTCGTCATAAGCTTCCGTAAACATTAACTACCTACTTATTTATAGATTAAGTCCTATTAGATCTCATGCCAAGGTCCATTGGATTCAAATATCTCATGTTACTGCACGCATGGTCTAATAATCCTTTGTCGATTTTTAAGAAACAGAGATAATGATTAATTATTTTGCCATTACAGAATTCCGGGACGTTTTATTGCATTATACGTAATTGTGGTGTTATTATAAGATATTGAGGATTTTGCGCAGGTAATTTGTTTTCTTGTTTAGATGGTTATTAATCAACATCAAAATTAGCTTAAGCTTTAGTCGGTATAGTCAATTGTAAAAATATATTACTATGACTATCTCATAGCTCTATGGGCGAATCACTTCCCCGTACGATAAACTTGAAACACGTCAAATCGACGCCGACGATTTCGAGTAAATTCTTTTCGTTCGATGACATACTGTATGTATGTGTAGACTGTAAACATATAGAAATGCAGATACATAACCGAAGTTGTAGTCAATTATAAAGCCTTCCCCATTTGTATTAAAGAAGCCCAATTCCATGCCCATATCGACTGCGAACACATGATGAGTCAGCTCAGCAACTGTTTCAAACAGATCTTATGCTTACGAGGTAAGGTACACTCCAGCCGGCCTAAGCGTATGCGATTGTGACGTTGGCTATTTAGGTACTCAAGTTCTGTATTGCCTTAATACAATTTATTGTGCCTGTCAACAGATGCCACGACAATGAAATAAAAACTTTATGCAAAAACAGAGGAATCATTATTGAACTGAATTGACATCGCTGGCATCAGGCTCTTGGAATTTAACCTTTTCTCAATAACATACAGGTAATAAAGACGGAAATTTATAAACATTTAGTAACCATTATTCAATATTCACGTATGATTTAGGCATCCAACTTGCCAATAAAGTTTTTTGTGCCTATCTATATCACAGTGCTTACTATTAACATAAGATAGAAACAAGAATTAGTAATTAATTAATTACCTCATTAGAAAAAAATGGGTTTAATTCGTTCCATACCTTATTCATTGACTGGGTCTGATTCGATCCATGCAAAATCTAGCCATATATGGAGGAGTCGAATTTTCTCATACCCTTAAGAAGCAAATCGTTTTTTCTCCCTGCCTTACGTGGCAAATGAGTATAATGTTGACAAATTGATTTGGTGTCTCAAGCAATAATTGGTAAAGTATGATTTATGCGAAGGTTAATAAAATTATGAACAAAAATGGATCTTTAATTTCTGCTTTATCAAAAAACACTAAACATTGAAAAACATTGGCGTCTTATAGTCCTTTGGACACTATCAGGGGACCATGGTCTCAAACACCTTCCTTTTGGCTGCATTTAATGCCAATTGCTAATATTAAAATAACTATCCTTATTAAAGATACACTATAGTCAACCAATTTGAATCCTAGGCCACTCTAGAACGTACGGGACATTATTGGCTATAGAAGTCACTTTGACTGTGAAAAAGTTCTACAGTGGCCTAGGATTCAAATTGGTTGACTGTACATAACACCAAAACGTCATCAGATAGAAAGTGCTTTACCCAATTCTACTGCAAACAGTTCCCAAAGTTGCAAGTAAGTATAAGGAAAAAGTACGCTCGACAATAGATGCCATTTTCAAACTTAAGTCATTGTCAATACATATATGTGACAGTAGGGTGTCATTGATTCCTTGGGATATTGGGAATTATTGTGTCGAGCTCTGGTATACTGTTAAGTACCTTATAAGTGAAAGCGAATGACCTGTTAAATAGGCAAATAGCTGCCTAATTAAATAACTGCTGAACCTCGCAGCTATGACAACACTTTAATGGTAATATAAACGATTTCACACATGGCTACTACGGTAATAACGTTACAACATCCAGGTGTTGCATCTATACATTACACAAAATCCGCCGTCCAGCGTCCCTATTACCTGCTAGGCTGTTATTCAAAACACTTGTTACGCGCGGTATCTTGCGATCCAGCATAAGACTGAGGCGCGTTAACAATAACCTAACCACAAAATTAAAATTTTGAAAAAACCCCCGACCGCGACATCGTAGACCGATTTTCATGGAGCATCACTAAGAACACTCCCGACTAACTCAGCTTTCAGACAAAAAAAAAACTAAATCTAAATCGGTTCATCCGTTCGGGAGCTACGATGCCACAGACAGACACACACACAGACAGACACGTCAAACTTATAACACCCCGTCGTTTTTGCGTCGGGGGTTAAAAATGACGCGACAAAAACCGACCAATTCAAAAAGTTCCTCGGAGCTTTCCTCACTATACAGATTAAGTACTCGTAAATTAGTCAGTACGTAGGGTTGCTCTGTGCATGCAAATAAAGAAAGCCTACATGTTTCCGAAGGCTAAGAGGTTCTAGGCCGTCGGTAAGTTCGGGTACGCCAACTAATACCAACTGCCCGTCGTTAGATAGTTAAGAATAAGGATCTGGTATATGTGGGGTGGCAGACCTGCGGTGAGCAAGGCCATGGCCATGCAAAGCCGAACTTTAAACAGAGCTTTATAACATAATAAAACAAAAACCGGTCACCCAATGTCAAGTACTGTTTGACTATTATGCACCCCAAGCTTTTGGAGGCCACTTATCTTTACGCTTTCCTTTTCATTCATAATTGCTTCATAAGAAAAAAAATTGAATTTAGAACCTGGAGCACACAGATCGATGCAAAATGTTTCATGAATAGACAGACTGTTCTCACCAGTCTGCGTAGGCACAGGACTTGCGCAATAACCCTCCGAAGCGTCCAACTATCCTACGGTGAAACCACGATAATAGTATGATTCGACTATCAAATGAACCATGAAGGCTAAATACCTGTGTTAATTGCAGATTCATTCTCTCAGTCTACCAAACCTGTGAGAATTTAAATTTAGTAACATAAGTGATATTTAGCAATATTTAGACACGCCATACGCAGTCCACTGGTGGCCCCTATGTCACTCTCCATCCTTTTAACTATCTCCACTTCACAACAATCAATCAACAATCACGTCAATTCGTCGCTCCGTTTTGCCGTGAAAGACGGACAAACTAACAGACACACGCACTTTCCCATTTAGAATATTAGTTATATTATGACTACTTAAAAACCAATCAAAAAATATTCAATACGTTGATTTGGTCCCTATTTCGCCCCAGATCGCCTATCAGGGGGGTTACCATGACGTATACTAAAGACGTTCAGTTTAGGTTGAGAGAAAGGGACACAGCTATAGCAGTTACATAGCTCCGTCCCCTCTCTCAACCTAAACTGAACGGCTTTAGCACATCATGGTAACCCCCCAGATCTTGATAATAAATCGACAGCTAACACACCTTTAATTATGTGCGCGGACCATACATTTGTAAGCACAATCGATTTCGAAAATCTCGCCAAACTCGATGTCGATGCCCAATTTTTATTCGATTAATAATTCATGAGGCATCGATCGCACAATAGGCTTTTGCCTGGTTTATGGACAGTGATAAATACCGGTATATTAACTACGGTATAAAGTTATTCTTTATTCGGACACACCAATTACGGATAAAAGGTCCGTTAGTAAAAAGTTGTCTTTATTTCCAGGACGAGTTTGGAAGAAATCAATACTTTTTACGACCTAAGTCTGTTTGTCCCATTAGGATGTCTTAATTTATTTTATTTTACCCAACGATATCGAATTTCCATAATTGATGTGATGTTCGAAAATAAGCTGGGTCGATAGCCTTTGCATAGGAATTTCTTACATATCGGAGTTATTTTTATTGCAGACTTATAAACTAATTGTGTCATTCGTAAACGTATGTCAAATCTAACATGTCGTTGATAAACTTTGTTGATATAAAAATACAACATTTAACAAACAGTCCGTCACCACTGTCACCAGCCGGGTATATCTCATAGATAGGAGGGTGACACACGGGTGACCAATTTACAAACTTTACGAGTACATGGCCTCAGACACTGATACATATTTAGAACGTCGACTTTAAAATCTTTGAAAACTCTACCGACTCAAGATTTGCCAGGTTTTATAAATAAACAATTTTCTTATAAAGCAGAAACTTCTACGAGCTTTTTTTGACACTGCGACCTTTTGGAACCCTGGTCTAAGAGGTCGCAGGTTCGAATCCTGCCGCAGGTGTGAATATTTCTATTTTTTTAATTTATTAAAAAAAAACCGGCCAAGAGCGTGTCGGGCCACGCTCAGTGTAGGGTTCCGTAGTTTTCCGTATTTTTCTCAAAAACTACTGAACCTATCAAGTTCAAAACAATTTTCCTAGAAAGTCTTTATAAAGTTTTACTTTTGTGATTTTTTTCATATTTTTTAAACATATGGTTCAAAAGTTAGAGGGGGGGGGACGCACTTTTTTTTTCCTTTAGGAGCGATTATTTCCGAAAATATAAAAAATATCAAAAAACGATCTTAGCAAACCCTTATTCATTTTTAAATATCTATCCAACAATATATCACACGTTAGGGTTGGAATGAAAAAATATTTCAGCCCCCACTTTACATGTAGGGGGGGTACCCTAATAAAACATTTTTTTCCATTTTTTATTTTTGCACTTTGTCGGCGTGATTCATATACATATTGGTACCAAATTTCAGCTTTGTAGTGCTAACGGTTACTGAGATTATCCGCGGACGGACGGACGGACGGACAGACAGACATGGCGAAACTATAAGGGTTCCTAGTTGACTACGGAACCCTAAAAAAGGTAAAACATTGTGTACGATTGAGTTGAAAACTCGTAACGAAGCAGTTGATACCGTCAGTAATAAAATTTAACGCCCTCCTGTTTTTCTTCGTAAACAATCATCGTATTACAGCTCGTTACATCTCCACGATTCCCATTGTGTGGGGAACTGTTGCACTTGTTCTGTGTGTGGTCTTAGCTCTTATACAAATAGTTACTACCTACTTGCTATCTTATTATGCAGTTTAATAAATACAGTCAGCACTGACAGCAGTAAATGTTTCTCTGTATTTTTATATAAGATGTTAGTTAACAAATTAGTCAAGGATAATTTAAGGGACGTTAATTAACATTAAAACAATTAACTTCCACTAGAAATTATAAAAACTTTTCATATGATTTTTTGTTTTCATTTACCGAACAAAAAAATTATTGTAATTTTCATATAAAAATAATTACACATTTAAACTGACAAGACGTTTAGCTGTCATATCACTCATGTCAATAATCGTAGTGGTATGTATGAAATGTCATTATTGTTCAGCGGAAAAACTGGCCAGTTACAGAGTTAAGTTAAGAGATACTAAAACCTGTTCAATGAGTTTTCATTCAATGATTGATTACACTAAGAGGGTGTTTTAACGTAGCAAATTTGTTTCCTAGTTTTCTCAAAAAAAACATAACATAATCTATGACGTTTCATACATAAATATACTCCAAGAACGGAATACTATCAGCCGTAAAAATATCTGTTACTAATTTGTTAACACCTTATATATTGGTAATATAAGTAACAGTATTGTCATTCGATACCGACTATATGCCCTTATGATGACCTTACCATGTTCCCCACTATATTTGTTTCACCTTGTATAAGTTGCCATGAAAAAGACACAAATTACCAGCTATAATTATTGATCTATGCTCATTGGTATTGAAATAGTTTTAATTTTTATTTTTATGTAGGTATTGAAACTTTGGCAACGAAAAGTCAATTACGATTAATCGAGTAAGTTATCAATGTCGAAATTAGTCTGACTAGTAGCAAATACTTTATTAGCTCATGTAACTTATGGCTGTAGGGAAGTTTAAGTTAAACACGACCCAAAAGTAAAAGTGTCTTGAGAAGCTCAAATATTTGAATATCCAATGAAATAATTCTGTAGATGATGAACGAATCATACGGCTTATATGTGAAAATTTTGACACCCCTTTACGAGTTTCAAGGAGCCTGTATTACATCTGAAAGCTAAAAATCTAACTTTATCATGCCAAAATTTATCGAAGACTAGTAGCAGTCAGCTGATTATCTCACGTTAACAACAATTATACTTCCTATCCAAATCCGAGACAACAAATATTATTTACTATGCAGCACACGGAATCGTACCGTCCAAAGTCACACATTTCAGAGATATAAAATTTAAAAAACAAGTTCTCGCCATGCATACCTACTACCTTCAACATAGCCCAGCGCCCTGCGGCGTAAACCCATCATTACATGTTTTTGTGTCGTCCGAGTCACACGTAATTTCGTCAAAATAAGTGTTCCTCTAAAAGTGTAAATGTTGTGAATTTATGAAGTTCGGTAAGTGATTTAATACCTACTTATGTACCTATAGTGCGCTAAATGGTGATTATAGAATTCAAACCATATTTGAACAACTGCCGACCGCCGTATAGTACCGGCGAGTTTAGTCTAGTTATCGGCGAGTGTATAATAGTTTTGTTTTTCATTCGATCGTAGCTACGAGCTAATGTGATTTTACACATTAACAATTGTACTATCATTTAAGTAGCTTGCCTCACTTGCCTATTGATAACTAGAACTAAGAAGTTAACGAAATACTAAATTTATTTGCAGTCATATTTGGTCATACGATAGGATTTTCTACGACTACCTTCTTTTTCAAACAAAAGGCTTTCGGTATGAATACTTAAGTTGCAGTAGGAAAGTAATACGATGTAGTGTTACCTTATTACTAGTATATGTGTTTAAGTAATACGTAAATCACAGATTACTTACAGTAATATGTAACTATTAAACTACCTACTGACAATCGATGTGATCTCTGACTTCAATATTTACGAATATGATTTTACTCGTATATATCGTAGGCGTATAGAACAGTATATTATACGTTAACAACATGTCTGATCTATAAACATATTTTTTCTGGTTGGTGATAAAGCGCCTTTTATAAAAAGTTTAAAAGAAAAACGCATCGTTATGTAAATTGTAACAACATTCAACAATATTTATAAGTCAAACGAGCAATAGTTGTAGCAATATTTACAAATACTGGAACCAATAATTAAACTATATTTTTTCTGTTGATTCATTCAATAATGTATTAATAAATATAATGACCGACTGCACATTGCCAGTAACTGATGCATTTAAACAGGATGCGCTTGCACGATCTTACCTAAGGCGCCTTAACTAATACCGAATCCATGGCACAAACAGCAACACCTTTAACTGACTATCGTTAGACTTTATGCCGTGGTAATAGGGATCACAAATGTGTTGACAGTGTTGCCTGTTGCTTGCTGTTGTATATAGTACGGGCCGTACTTCGATGCCGACGAAAGGATTTATGCGAACATTACGGGTTTCTAGCTCGGCATCATGGTCACATAAAAATTTTTTCTATCAGTTTTGTGTGAAGACAAGTACCCTATGTGAGCAAGTCTCTTTTTGTAAGTAATTACCTACTATTTGGATGACATGTGTCTATGTCCAGCAATTAAATCATAAAGAAATAAAAATAAAGACATTAGAACATTAGATATTGTTTGACATTGTTAAGACATTAGAGATAATAATTATAAGAGCTTATTGTAAATAAAGATTTACTTGTGTCAATAATAAATATTGTAAGCATGTCTTGAAATAGTATTCCGATAGTATAATAGCGTCAAGGATGATTGGTTGAGTATCGGGTAAAAAAAAAAAAAAAAAAAAAAAAAAAAAAAAAAAAAAATCGAGAGAGCTCCGCTAAATGCGTTGTAACTATAATATGTACCAAATTTTAATAGTGGCGTGGCTATTTTTCTCCACAAATAGTGTCGCGGGCTCCGCTAAATGCGTTGTAGCCATTTGTGAATGAATTGAATGAATTACTTTATTGCGATAAACATGGTATACATTAGTTGGTACATTACTATTTTTGACTAGCAATACATGTTTAGCCAAAAATGGCATGCAAAATTATATCTGAACCTACAGTAAAATGCCCTTCTTTATTAGTAGCGTGACTATTTTTTCTCCACGAATTGTGTCGAGGGCTCCGCTAAATGCGTTGTAGCCATATGTGCCCCACTTTAATAGTGGCGTGGCTATTTTTTCTCCACAAATTGTGTCGAGTGCTCCGCTAAATGCGTTGTAGCTATATGTGCCCCACTTTAACAGTGTCGTGGCTATTTTCCTCCACAAATTGTGTCGAGGGCTCCGCTAAATGCGTTGTAGCTATATGTGCCCCACTTTAACAGTGTCGTGGCTATTTTTTTCATGAATTGTGTCGAGGGCTCCGCTAAATGCGTTGTAGCTATATGTGCCCTACTTTAACAGTAACGTTGCTATCTTTGTTCACAAGTTGTATCGAAGGCTCCGCTTAAGGCGTAGTAGCTGTTTGTGGCACATTTTAACAGTGATAGGCTATCCATTCAACTCAATTCAAAACCTTTAATGGCATAAACAAAACATGTCAAAAATACAAAAATAATAATACAATAAATAAGGAATTAAAATAATCTTAAACAACTTAGTCAAAAAATAATGATAAATTTAAATACTAACCATAATTATATATATAAAACACAAGAAATTAAAACAAAATGTTATCATTTTAAATTAAACTTACTATGTAATTCTCCACGAATGAAGTCAAGATCTCCGCTCTCTGACTGTTGAAACTTTGTGGGCTCCACTTTATTAGGAAATAAATAAAATAAACATTAATAGTGTGATCTTTGCTTCAAAACTGTATCGATGGCTCCACTTTTATAGATACATTTTATAGAGAACATTGTATTTATAGCGTTCTAGCTATATGCACATCAAGTCAACCTTAAAATGACTATATTTTCTCCACAAATTGTCTCAGGAGCTCTTCTTTCGTTCAAACTACATTGAGAATTCCGGTCTCACAGTGCATTGTCCACTGTGTTTTTTCAATCGGTTTACGCTTCGGTGGATTCACGCTTCTGTCGCTACGTTCATCGGTCACTTCGCTCTTCGCTCGCAACTCCAACGTTCTTAGATTGCTTCTCTCCTCGCTGTATTCAATCTGTTTATTCTTCGGCCGCTCCGCTCCTTGGTCTCTCACAAATTAAAGATAGTAACATTACTCCGCTTTAAAAGTGTTAATGTTAATGAGATTTACATTATCTCGAGACTTGTTAATCAGATTTAATGTAATGTAATGTTGTTATATAACTTATGTAGGTACCTACCTACTTAACGCACATTATACAGAATGAATATAAGAACACTTTCGTCTAAGGATTGAACCAATGAACCAATGATTGAACAGTAAACAAAAATGTAAATCTTATTTTCCTTAAAATTGCTAATACTATTGCTCTGACAAGACATACAATATAATGTTGCTACACCATATGAGCATCATGCATACACTAAAATAATAAAATATACGCCGTATTAACCCTTCAGTCATAGCTCTATGACCTATACCACAGCCTATACCTACACAAATCACTTTACAATGCTTAGTACGTGTCATCATTAATTACTCGCTGTTATAATAGTTATAATAATGAAAATAAATAATCAAGGCGCAATAAATCCCTTTCAGGGTGGCTAGCCGAATGGCACAAACGCTCATGAAACGCTCACGAAACGAAGCGCTAGTAGATATCTATCTCTATCGCGCTTGCGTATTGGCGCGACAGAGCCAGCGGCGTATCGCTTTCGTTTGGCGTCGGAGAAATGCCATTCGGCTACGGGGCCAGGCGAGCAACGACTATACCTGTACGTTGCCACATACGCATTAACTACCTACATCCTACACTTTAATTAACATACCTCGATTGAAAGAGAAATCTAATACAATATTTAGAGCTCTAAACTATAGGGGAATTGTGGTACGGAAAACAGGGGCTGACTCGTGGGTGGTGCACATTATCTAGGCCTATATACCCGGGGCGTAAAATCGCCGATGGAAACTAATACACACAATATAGTTGTGCAGTTATGCAGAGTTATTGCAGCCGTGAACAGCTAGATTAATAAATCCAATTAGAAAATAAAGTTTCCAATGAAATTAATATTTAAATTTGAAATCCCTGATTGACATACAGTCTCGCTTAGTAACTAGAAAGTTTAAATAGTTATGATAGTTGATTGTATAACCCAACTACATATTTTCTTTCTTGTTAATTGTAGTTTTGTATCACAATACATAGTACAGCTTTACTGTAACGTTATTTTATTTTATTAGTATGTATGTTTGTTGTTTGTTACTCCCTCAATTAATTAATAAAGGAAACTGTGGCAAGTGTGGAATAAGCAGAACTGTCTTCTGAAGGATTACCGGACAAACACACCTTTAAAAAAGTTCTAATGCTTCAGGTTTTTGGTGTTCATGGGTGACAGCGATCTGTCTGCTCATTTGCCTTCTTTACAACTTTACAATCAGATGTTAAAATTGAATGTTGTATATTTTGTCCTCAAAACATCGGCAATAATTACATAATAATTAAACTAGTAACTAGCTAAGTTTACTTCTTCCTTTTTAAGTATAGGAGCCTTTTTTGTTGGCATCTATATAAATTAATATAATACTTACCAGGTTACTTATGTTATATGAACAAAGTGATATGACGTTTTAAAACAATATTTAGAAAGTAGTATACTAAGGCATTGTATGGACTTACTTTTTAATTGCATAGTAACTGAATTTGACTTTTAATTCACCTTAGAATATAAATAAAACATTGTAACTGCGTATGCTTATTGCTTGCATTGCCAATGCACAAAAGGGAATTTGTTGCTACGCATAATTTTACATGAGATTTCTTGTACATCAGAAAAACCTTAAATGAAAACTGATGACACTATAATGACCTTGACTTTAAAACGTAATTAATACTAATTTAAAAACATTTCATTAAAAGCCAAAAAGCGCCGTTCTAAGACCTTAGAAGTTGCAAACTAATCAGTGTTACCATAACCAGGGAATATCAAAAACATTCATAAAGCTTAATATAATTATAACATTTTCAATAGGTTATATATAAAATATAGGAATAACTTAACTTTAAATAATAGGAATAACTTTTAATTTGCTTAATGACGTCATCATGACGTCACATCATCAGATACTTAATACCATTAAGTAGGTACTCATACGAAACTTAACACTATATCATATTTTGATGTTCTTACTTTATTTTATTTTCGCATGCAGTATTTGTATTAACATGCAAGGCTCTGAACATCTGCATAGTAAATAATATTTGTTGTCTCGGATTTGGATAGGAAGTATAATTAATAATCAAACGAACTTACCTGTGAAGTTTGATTACAATTATACGAGTATCCAAATCCGAGACAACAAAGTCCCGCCCCCCAACCCCGAAAATAACAATAAAATGGTTTCACGACACAAAAAGATCTACTCTAAAATAATGATGGGTTTACGCCGCAGGGCGCTGGGCTATGTTGAAGGTAGTAGGTATGCATGGCGAGAACTTGTTTTTTAAATTTTATATCTCTGAAATGTGTGACTTTGGACGGTACGATTCCGTGTGCTGCATAGTAAATAATATTTGTTGTCTCGGATTTGGATACTCGTATAATTGTAATCAAACTTCACAGGTAAGTTCGTTTGATTATTAATTATTTAAATAACCCATGAAATACTTCAGTAGATAATGACGGCGGATGAGCGAGTCACGCGGCTTATGTAAGGGTGCAAATGTCAGACGCCCTTCACCGGCCGCCGCGCCCAGACTAGGGCCCGTGGGATTCTATACGGATTCGAACTTATTTGCTCGTTGAAGGGTCTGATTTAAATGAGCATTGTACGAAAAACAAAAATATTATAATATTATCAATTTCTCAAACATGACTTTTTTTCTATAAAACTCCTGGAAAATGGATCGAAACGTATATTTCGACCTAATTAACGTGAGTAAATTTATCAGCCTAAGAAAAACATTACTTTTTGTTTGAAGAAACTTTACTTTTGACTTTCATGGCATATAACAGTGGCTTTATTATTTAAATCTTAAAAACGATATTCGAATACAGCAGAAAGTGACAAGCGCTTGGTTGGATAGATTATACGACTGATAGAAATTGTTGTCTGCATTAATGGTAACTATGTACTTTACAAGGAACTTGACGAAAAGGATACCTATATAAAAGCTCATTTATGTGTACAGTCACATAAAGAAGTGATGATTTCTGTACCTTGTCGCTTTCAATCGGTGACAATTTCGTATGACATTTCAAACAAGACGTTAATAAGGTACATAAATCATCACTTATTTTATTTTTGCCGGTGACTTTAGGATCAATTTATTAAAATACATACTTTGTATTTGTATTATAGCCTGTTCACATATCTAACCATGAAAACACGGCTAAGCGATTGGTACTTGCTTCTTCTATTATATAGTTCTTGTATCTTGTTTTCCACTCGGACATTGGATCTAAAGTGACACATCATTTGTTTTATACACACTAAGAATAATCATTCGTTCATCGACAAGAGTTTATTTGACCCGATTTAGTCAATAACACATCTGCTAAGGCCTTACTAAACAAAACATACATGTCACTGCGTACGCGCTGTTGTGCAAGAAATGCAAGCAAATTCACCATATCCATATACCTACATGATTAGTAGCAAGGCATCTGTGATTGCGAACTTACTGGTTGCATCATTATTATGTAAACATTTTGACAGGCTGTCGTCGTGTCGTCTTTATTTATGGGAACAAATGAAAAGAGACCCTTGAGCTCTAAATCCTAATATTAGCACAAAGTTCAACCCACTTTGGTCGATCGAACTAGTATTAAAATTAAGTTGATTTATTCCCGACGTAATTTCTCAAGGAGTTGAGTTCATTTTAAATTATACACAATTTCATAACATCTGTGGGAAACATATATGCTGACAGGCTGACAACAGTTTATAGATCCTACGACCGATAAGAGTTGAACACGTTTTTCTACACATGTCTTGTGTACAATATATGTAACCTTCGCAAGTTTAATCGTTATGTCATAGACATCATGATTTAAATACTGATAGTACGATATACATTGTTTTTAAACCGCAGAATGTACATAATACCAACTCGCTTTGCAAACGCAATATTAAGAGACCATGACATTGGCAAATTGCCACTCCTTATATTTTGCCAACTATTTAATTTGACAAGCAAGTCACATACTTCAACATAATTGTATCTAAATGGCAGGTTTAAAGTTTTCCCATAGTAGCGTAACGTTATTATCGAACATTTAGATAAGTAGTAACCTAAAGTAAAGTAATCAAAACGTTACTACTAGTAACGTTTTGATTACTTTACTTTAGGTAAGTACAAAACTTATCGTACAAGGACAAATATAAACTTGCTATTAGTACTATTTAAGCAATTTGTGTACCTACATAAATTTATTGTCCATTAAAGTTTAAACATGATACCTATCCCATATAAAATAATAATAATAATGATATATTGAAATATTTCTAAGTAAAGTCATGTCCTAAATCGCATATAAAACGAAAACAAATTTGGTTAAGTATTTAGATGCAATTCTCAACGCTTGCCAGACTGGATCACCCGAACCAGTGTTCTAATTCTAACTCACCGTTTTGTTACAAATCTTGAGACCAATTTATACTGGAGATAAGATAATCACATCACAATGTATGTTTATTTCTCCGCTGCACTTGCATGCATATTGCATACTAAACGTAGGGTTACCACGTTACCATGTCGTCAAGATTTTTTTTTTCAGTATACGGTGTAAGGAATTTTGGAGTTTGTTTCGAAAGTTTGATGTTTCGTAATCTGAAGCCTTGAATTTGAAAACTTGAATTTTTAGTTGGTTTTCTTCACATCAGTACTAACAACTGGAAAAAGTCAAATTGATGTTCATTTTCCAAATACAATTTTTGCAGAAATATTTTGCGCAGCCTACAGATTTTCAGGATTTTTTCTTAAGTGTTCTGGTAAACCTGTTGATGTTGATACCAGGTTGGATACATGCGTGATGTGTGCACAAATACGAGACAGGCACGAATTGCAATGAAATTAGCTTTAATGTATAATGCAGAGGCAAAATCGAAGTATACGATCACCAAGTAAATCATAATTTAATGTACAATTCATATTAGTCAAAAACAATACCAGCCAAATTCAAATTAAGTACCTACTGGCAAAACTACATTACCTAAAAAAGCATTATTTATCTTATCAAATAAAACAATATTGAAAATATTATGACTGACGTTTAATTACGCACGTGTCTCACTCATGTTTTTTTTTATTCGGCTAATAACATCTCAACTGTTTATTACGGAAAGCTGGTCATTATCATTTATTGTGCAAACAAAATTAAGATTCAAAATGTCTGCTGTAACCGACATACCATGATCAAATCAATTAAACTTATGTCCGGTTGTACCCGTCATTTGTTTCGAATAGTTTTTTTTAATTCTTGAAGTCTCATGGTTACACTATAATTAACTTGGCAATCAAAAGTTCACAGACGATATCGCCAATCGCGTTGCGGTTGAATAGCGGATTAGCAAAAACACTGCAAGGCTGTCGTGTGGTCACTCGTTAGTATAAGAGTACCCTATTTGGACAAAAAGACGGAAATCAGTCTATAAATCACGTCACTTGCGACCTTTTGTCCTTTAGACAGAGCTCATGGCTGTTCCCATCGATTGACAGACACAGGTCTCAGAAACTCAAGGATATAAATGTGTCATTGTTGTTTCCGAGGTTGCACCTTTAACTGAGACAAATGCTCGTCTATTTGAGACATACTCTTGATATCAGATATCGGAGCGCCCGAAGTGCAGACAAATATTTGACACACCTATATTGTCACGGCGTTATGTGTGTACTGTGTAGATATTTTTGTTACCTCGGGTGCTCCGATATATCTAATGGCGACTACACGGAACAATAAAAGACCAATAGACGCGAAGGTAAGATGCTATCGCAGAGGACAAGGTGGCGAACGACATGTTACGAATTAAAATAATGTGTTGGCATAAGCAGCGGAAGAATATCAAGATCTAGCAATGGCCAAGTCAAAGCGTGTGACGCTTCTACAATTACCTACCTTAAATATATTTAGTACTGTACAATTTTACACCTTGCGAGAATTATACGAACGATTTTAATATTGCTACATAATTTCGAATTATAGTCGCATTTATTATTACAGAATTTACAGATAATGAGTGGCAGGTTGGCGTGGTACGGTCATGTAATGAAGAAGGATAAGTGTCATATAGGCAAAAGAATGTTGGAGATGAATGTTGATGGATGGAGAGGGAGGGGTAAACCCAAACAACGATGGATGTATTGTGGGAAAGAGGATATTAGAAAGAAAGATGTGAGTGTTGAGATGAAGAAAGATAGGGGAGAATGGAAGAGGAGGACATGTTGTACTGACCACACATAACGTGGGATAAGGGTAGGAGGAAGAAGATATTATTACTGCACAATTCAATCCCAAATAATCATTTCCCAGCGACCAAAACGATTTGCCTTAATCTGAATAGATTGGTCATTTGTAGAATATAATATTACTGCATAGCCACAGTAGCAATTACATTTTATGGCCACAACGAGCCATCGTTTTGCCAATAATTATGATCATTATTTATGTTGGAGTTGCTTACCACAAACAACAATTATTCTAAATCTAAAGATGGCAAAAACCAGCTATTGTGCAACAAATAACTATAGGTACAGTACAGTACATCAAAACCAAACTTGAGACAGGCAGGGCACTTTTAGTACGCAACTTTTTTTATATGTACAATAGTTATTTGTTTTACAAGGGGGCAAAGTTGTTGTTTAACCGCACAGTATTGATACCCGAGCAAGCGAAAGATTCCAATATTGAACCGCGAGCGTAGCGAGTGGTTCAAAAAGTGGAATCTTGAGCGTTGCGAGGGTTTTAAGGCACGAAGGTTAAACAAACTTTGCCACCGAGTGAAACACAAAATTTTTCACCACACCAACACGAACAAAATATATACTGACTAGAAAACATCAAACTAAATCAAATCCATCAATGTAATCAATATTTATGATTCAAAATCATCATTTACACGTAAATTATACCAGCCAGCTCAAGACATCAAGTTAAAATTTGTATGAAATTACTTTGCGCTCTTGTGGATAAAATGCAATTTTGTTATTTGTTTTCGAATAGCAAAGTAAGTCTTTACCAGTTGGTGTGGTTAAAAATGGTTTACTTCTAAAATGAATACCTGACAGTAGTGAGTGAGCTCCTTCAAATAATTTTGCAGTGGTACTTAGTGTTTCATGTAGGCTGCAAAAATGCATGCCTACATAATTAATTAATACTATATTCATGCATTACTTAAAAGAGTTCGAGTATTTCAGTTTATAAAAACTTAAAACTTTTTATTTCTCATTGAACATCATTAGCAGTTTTTTAACAATTCAAAAAAAGACGGTAAAGCACCTACCTAAATATGCTCAATTTGGTCATACATCACTTCACACATGGCGTGTTGTAAACAAACATTCAACTTATTTGTTATAATTACTGACGAATTAATAATTTTACAAATAATGCTTAGTTGAGCCTCTCGAGTACCAGCCAAAAGCTTACTCGAGTTAACGATTTCTGTAGCCAAAATAAAACAACCAAATATCTCACAATTTAAGTGTTTCCAAAGAAATGTACATACTTACATTACCCTCTTACAGGTAAGGGCCCTTGTTTGTTACCTAAGGAATGCGGGTTCCTTACTAATAATCACCTTGCGCGACCATAGCTGGAATGTGTTCAAGCCTGCAGCTAACTGGTCCGATTACTACCAATCACCACGTGAACTGGCGAACGGTAAACTTATTGTTGATTATTTACTAAATGGCTATGTAGACGCGTAAGTATAGGGCTGGTTGGTCGAAGTCGCGGAAGCAATGTGCTTGTGAAAATTGAAACATGGATTACATAGCGTTTGAACTACGATAGGTGTGTTCTGTACCTGTATCTAAGATGTTACGAAATGTACTTACCGACTTAAATAATGAACAGGTGCATCGAGATTCAAAATTACAAATGAATGAATGAATGAATGCTTTATTCATAAATTATACATTTACAAGTCAGTTTGTGGTTATATACATACATGTCTGTAAACTGATGATGATGATGAAGTAACACAGACAGGTAGCCTTAGTGCGTTTTCACATTATCCGATCCGATATCGGATGTCGGACCGATATCCCATACATTACAGGCGCCATCTTGGATGTTATCCATTGAAATCCTTCCGACAACCGATATCGGATCGGATAATGTGAAAACGGACTTATGGTCATATAGGAGTTATAGTCGCACTGCCGGCCTTAAATTTAATAGGGAAATAAGCTTCTTTACTGTTTGTACTTTTTATGTACTTCGAAATCATATCAAGCAAAACGCCCATCTCAGTGACAAGACAATACTCACATTTACATTCCTCTTTGTAAATGGATCTAGAGTGTTCGACTAAAATTACATGAGTAACCCATTTTTCAATACCTTAGGTCTTTTACCAAGAAGCAAATGTTAAATACCTGCTGGCTTGCACAAACAGAACCTGGATTCCAATCTTTTGTGGCAAAATATATGCGTGCAACATTATTGACAGATGGTCGGACCCATTTGCACGATGTTTGCTTGTGCCTTTTTAGAAAGTCTATTTGAAGATTCTATTAACATCCTGCGCCTCTAGCCAAGCGTACAATCGTTGACGCTCCGTGTCGAATGATATGCAACTGGCTCTGTCACGCTAATACGGAAGAGCGATCGAAGCAGATACCTATTATACGAAACGAAACGTCAACGATTATACTCTTGGCTAAAGGCCTGTAAGTACAAGCAAAATTTCGCTATTCGTGTTCGAAGTGATCTACATAATACATAAAGTAAGATCACCAGATCAGTCATGCTCTGTTAACAAAAAAATCGTTTAAAATTCATATTCAACTCTTATCCTGTTCAACTGCCTTTTGTGACTATCCTTCTACATAAGCAGTCTGCAAACGTGTTTTCATAAAAGAGCGTAAATTGATTACTCAGAACGCTTTCATCTTTAGGGTTCCGTACCCAAAAGGTAAAATTCGGGGCCTTAACCTTACTTAAACTCCGCTGTCCACCCATCCGTCCATCTATTTCTTCGTCAGTCACCAGCAAGTATCTCAGCATGAATAGTAATATTTAGACATTTGTTACAGATGATGTATTTTTGCTGTTATAACAACAAAAACAACACAGAATACAATAAATATTTGAGAGACCTTGAGTAACCTTATAAAAGTTCCCATTAACGACAGGTTCTCTTGCGTGAACTAGGAAAAATGGTGAAAATTCAGTTGACTCATTCACCGCACTGTTTATGGCAAATTGTATTTCATACAAGTGCTTATCCCAAGAACGATGGTTATCTTGAACATAAGAAGCAACCTGCCATCATGATAGTTTTGTTGTATCTCTCGACCAAATTCACTTGTGGCGTGTACCTGGGACTATAATGATAATTTTTTTCCGTATTTATAGATAGTATGGAACCTTTCGTGCGCGATCCTGACTCGCACTTGACCGGTTTTATTATAACTAAATAAACTTGTAGATTGCCAATAGCGGACCGAGACGAAAAGCTATTTTAGTGGTTGATGTATTTGGGCACAGCTATTTGGCATGTTTGCTGTCGTGATTAGGAAGATGGAATCGAGGTAAACACAACATTGCGGTACTGTTGTTGCTTAAAGTTCAAGCTACTTTGAGTAGTGATGATAATTACCTGTCTCCGATAATCGACAGAACAGACATAATATACCTATTATTTGCTGGAATTACAATTAGGTCAGTATTTGCATTGCACGTGTATGTGAAGCTTAGCTTATGTATAATATTAAGAGCGATAAAGCCATAAATACTTTTAAACATTCATATATACACAGACGTCACAGACCCACGCCATGTTCCAAAAAGGATGAGGCAGAGCACATTTTCAGTACCATTAGCAATTAAGGGGTTAAAAGGAAACGAAATCGTGATATTATTACAGTGACAGGTTGACGGCCCATCAGTCCCAATTATGTAAGTAGGTATATCACAATTGAATTGAACTTACATCTCACGGTCGAACGACACCCATGGGAGAAAAGAGGGTGGTGAAATTCTGAACCCGTCACCATCACACGTGGTACCTATTAATCCTATTATACGTATGTATTAAGGGTAATAACACACAACACACCGTAGGTACACCATCTTGTTGGTAAGTGGTGATATGCTTGTAAAAATCCTCAAATAATATTTCGAGAAACCCATTTTTTGGGTTTGTCCCTGATAACAGATGTTGACCGGTAAACATGAGACCGTAAAACCCCGTGACATATTCCTTTTTAAACGCCTTCCTATGTTAATACAAACAAGAACTTCGCCTTCTAAGAACGATTTCTTATCAAACAGGACGTGAGTTGAGTAACGTCAATCTTGCTCAAGCTTTCAGAGTACATTCAAAAACCTATAGCGAGAAAAAACGGCGTCTAGCTGACATTCCGCCCGCCAAAAAAAAACGGTGTCAAAATTAATTGCCACTCGTCAGAGATAAATAACAAAATAAATCAAATTAACGCAAAGTCATTTGTCCGTACTGTTAGTGTAGTAATTGTTGGAAAGCTTATTTGACAAGGTCACGAAAAGACTTTATCAATAATACATTTATTATAACTTCTTCTCTTCTTCTTTTTAGCCTTTTTAAATCTTAGAGATTTAGGCCTCCTTCATTTTTTGCCATTCTGTTCTATTCTGGGCTCTTTCTATCCACTTTGATCCAGCTGTTCCCTTGATATCGTCACACCAACGCATTTTTGGCTTCCAGCAGCAGCAGGGCATGACTCTCCCCACGGTCTCCACTCCAACAGCCTCTTGCACCATATATTTATTTATTATATAAGTAAGTATAATTCGATCTTTGTAAGATGTTCCCTAATATTCATTTAATTCAAGGAGACAAAAAACGATCATGATGGAAATTAAGTTATAGGTACCAAAAGTGAACCTCTAACTATAAATAGAAATACCTGATTTAGTTTTTGCTTTGACGCTACAATGTACCTACTCATGCGCGAACATTTCGCACAGGAAGAGTAATGTTGACTAAGTAGGACAAGGTCTTGGCCTACCATTAGTACCATTCAACGATGCTGAGAAGAAAAAATTAAACCTATCTCAACTATTTAAATACGTATTTTTACACTAAATTTGTACCCGAGTGTACTTTAAGTGACCGAAACGCCTGCGTGGATTTACGGTAATGGGTCTCGGAATTCTTTGGTATTTCCGAATATTTTCTTTTACAGTTTGCCATTTATAATGTAATGTAAATGTTTTTCAAGTAATGTTGTATTTATATATGAATGTTTAAACGTATGTATATTTCATGTACTTATTGTGCGTATTGATGTGTAAAAGAGCCCTTGCCTACTTGCGGAATAAACGTTTGTATTCTGTATTTTAAACTTTGTAACAAAATTCTAAGAATAAGTAGTATTTTTTTTCAATTTTGATTTTTTTTTATTCGGTAATTGTACCTAAATAAATCATTGTAAGTTAGCTGTGATAAAACCTCAACGAATGAAGTGATTTTATGTAATTTATTTATCATATGCGAGGTCTACCGATCACAGAGCCACTAGTCAACTACGGAACAACACTTAACAATACCACATAAAATTATCTCCGAATCTTAATTCTATAGTTCGGAAGAGATTTAAGCTTCAATCCGGTTATATAAGTACCCGCACGTCCCTGACATTCCTCAGTAGAAGCTCATCAATTCACGTACGCAGGTGCATTTGATTTGACTGTAGACAAGTCAGGGCCTCGCAAGGTCGCCGTGACGATGCACTTGATTCACTCGAAGCCTTTGCAATGACAAGGCACAGTTTGAATAGGTACCGACTTTGAAATTTTAGGAAGGACTAATTAATTGTCATTTTGGTTTTGACTTGATTTTCCGTGTAGGCGTGATATTTTTATTGAACAAACACACTGGAATTCCATAGTTAAGATTATTTATTTCCCTATATAAATATCCTACTAAATCTTGAATAACTTCGTTTTTCAAATTAACTTTAATATTTTAAAAAATGTTCGATTAAATGCATTATCTGTTGCTTTTTAAATTTCTACGATCGGATAATAAATAAGCAAACTACAACCACATACCTGTAGGCGGGGAGTACCGCTTGACACGCGTTCCCATACATTCGGCGTCTATCAAATTACACCTCGCGCAAAATTCGTTTCAAGCAGATATACCTCTAATCTTATTCATGTAACCTATCAATATTGGTATCATTTGAAAGGACAATTACTTTAAGAAACAATGTCAATCATTTTCTTAAAATCAATAAAAATGTAGCTCAAAAAGCTACCAAAGTATTAGGACGTTAAACTTTCGTGAGACATATTTATTTATTAAGCGCAGTCTATCCGCCGCGAGCACTCTTGCTTGATGGTGGGTCAATATTTTACTCCAAACATGTCGCCAAAAGCGATATAATTATTAAACTTGAGTAGTAGTCAATAAAATAAGAACTACTTATTTGAAAAATAACATTAAATCTGTACCTTACATTTAATACTTTACTTATTTGTTGGATACAGCTACTGGTATTTTTTCTAATAATTATTATCACGTGGTCAGCAAGCTAATGATGCTTTATTGAACTTATTACCGCAAGACTCCGTCATCTAATTGGCCACAGCTATTATAGTATCACAAAAAGCCTTATTGTATATGTTTCAGGATTCTAATTATTATATCAAAAAAACATACGCAAAACATTAGGCGGGGGCGTCATTATACTCATTATGTTCGATTAAAAATAATGATAGTACAGGCCGCTCGTGGGCGCAGGCGCGATGATCGGGGTTTTTGACAGTTGTGTTGATAGACGTGGCAGTGATGCAGGTGAAAGACCTCTGACATTAAAGTCAAGCCAAGCTACTTAAGTTGACAGCGATTTTCAGCTTAAGTCCACGCCAAGCCAAGGGTAACTTCTTTGATTTTGCTGGTGGAGCTGTCAAACTTGCTGCCAACTTTTTTAAGCATGAGGCATGAGCTTAAATGCATAAGCTACAATATGTGTAATTACACTTTGAAGTCTGTACGTTTGAAAAATGTGGTCTATCGCCGAATTTACGACATGAATGTTATTGTGCGTATGTACTTAATATACAATACAATACAATACAAATATTCTTTATTGTTCACCAATATAACAAGATTACATCACATAACTTTAATTAACTATGGTAGACAACAGGCGGTCTTATCGCTAAAGAGCAGATACATAGCATAGCATAGTCGATATACATAGCAGTTTAATAAATAAATAATAGCATGAGATCACTTAATATTTAACTAAATATTAAGTACCAAACTACGTACAATTATAGTTTGCTGCGCATTTTTTGACTGCGAATCTTCGTCATACGAAACATTAAAACGCATGAATAGTCGAATACTAAAACTACCGTTTACACTGTACGTAAAACTAGACAAATGACAATAGGTTGTCATAATAATATTTAAACATAATTGTGCAATCGTACCTGCAGTCAAAGCATCCCACAATGGGCAGTAATTATGCAAGTTTCCAGCTGATCGGCCGTTTCGGGCATTGCACGATTTCCTGCGCGTACGCACCGTACAGGAAGCCAGACAAACACAGAAACATTGTTCGTAACTTGAGGATGACGAATGTCATTGCTCAATAAACATACAGGGTGGGCAAATGGGCAAATAGTAGATATTTAAATGTATTATTTTTAAGATAGTGTTGGTTGATTCTAAATCTTAAAGCTGTTTTGTTGTTTAAGATAGTATTTAGGGCCGGTAATTAAATATGAAAAAAGTATTTAAATGAATGATTGCCAGCTCTACAAACGCTAATAAAATTATTTTGATGTTAGTCTTTCTAACGCTCTATAGGTGAAAAACTTAAGAAAGTCACCTGTTGTATGTGTGAGTGACGTGTTCGAATAGAGAACACATATTTAAAATTAGTAACACAAACAAAACAAACGCCTATTCGAACACGTCACTCACACATACAACAGGTGACTTTCTTACGTTTTTCACCTATACCTACTGTTAATCTTCCGAATATTAAATATTTTTCCATTTTTTTTCTAAAAGTTGAAATATACAATACTTTGCCATATTCTTAGGCCTGTTTTTCATTCACTGTGTGTAATTAAACCGTTGTTTATATCCTGGAAATAGAACCATATACGGATTTGGTGCCAAACTGACAGACGGCCGTCAACATAAAGGTGTTATGGTAATGCTTAGGCATAATCCACTGCAAATATGGCCACCTACCTAACCTGAAGGTAAAGCGACCTATGTATGCATAAAAGTCATAGCGCCTACGTCTTACTTCCTTCGCCAATCAGCCGGCCTACTCGAAGCGACAATCGCTGACGCTATATGCCGATAGAAACGCAGTCTAACTCTGTCGCGCCGCTAGCCCGCTACATAAGAGCGATAGGGAAAGCTAGCTATGAAACGCTCACGAAGCATAAGCGATTGTGACGTTGGCTAGTTACCCAGGTCCATGCGTCAGTCAGTGCTATGCCATTGCATATCCATCTATGGTGCACGTTGACGTTGGTAGGCTACGTTTGGCCTAATAACTTTAGGTCCTATATGTAAATTGAAAGGCTTTTTAAATATGGACGTTACTTAGTCTTTTACTTTAAAGTGGTTTAATGTGTTGTATTTCCTTAATGAGGACTATGAGTCAAAGTGAAATTAAAGCAACTCGGAATGGATAAAAGCTAACCTCTTGGCGCCCAATGTACTTTCTGGAGTACATTTGGTTTCAATGGATTTTTAACATTCATGTAAACAAATAAAATATAATTTCTTTTGTTTCTAAAATCTTTCGAACAAATGAAATTGAATTCCATCTCAAGTACAATAACAATCAAAATTCCCTAGCAAAAATTTTGTATGGTGGTCGCTACGAGGATAAAAGTTAATCTTATTTTCTACCAATACTTCTACTATTATAATACTAATATTATAAGTAAATTTACTTTCAGTCAGTAGGTATATAAATGAAAAATATATAAATAAATGTTTATTTATCAGCTCACAAAGGATTCCGAATTTTACGAGAGGCAAGATGCTGAAAATCCTTTGTGAGAGACTGGAGTCTGAACTAGGTTTAGAACTGTATTACAGATCACCAAGCTCTCGCCGCGGGAAAAAAATACTACACATACACTATCATGTTAGTTTTAATTTAGATTTATTTAGTTTCATTTTATATTAAGTTTAGTTTACAATATGTTACTTAAATTTTAATAAGAATTTAATTATCAAACTACCCAATCTTCAGTTAATTAAGAATTAACAGAATTCGTACCTATCGTAATTAAATATATATCGTCTTCAAATATTTTTTGTGACTTGATCAATAATTTGGGCAAAATATCTTTAGCGTAGATAAATGACTAACAAACATGATATTTTTTGATTATTAACATACAAGGTCCTTGATTGTGTGTGGGTGTCAAACAAACACGTTTTAGTTCCGATAACAAACACCACGGTCCGCCTCCAAAATTCCTTCAAAGTTATAGTAGATACCAGACTGTCAACTATTTGGCGACTTCGGTCAATAATAAGTGACATTTTCAACCAAAACGAAACTCTTTATCGGTTGTCAATAAAGCGTCAATATGAAATACATCTAATTGACAACCGACAATGTGGTGCCTTTTCATTGAAATAGTACATTACGATACAAGTGCGGAAAAGAGACGACCAAGGGAGTGTTTTAAATCGACACGAGGCACAAATTTCCTTTTCACGCGTGTATATCACGACGTTTTTCAGTACAGCACGGGAAGCATGGTCGCGCGATAGACGAGCAGGCGGTCCCTAACTAGTAAGTGCGATGGGGACGGCCTGTCCCTATCGCACTATTTGTAAGTGCGATAGGGACGGCCTGTACTGAAAACGTCATATTCAGCTCTTTAAGGTTAATGGTATGCAGGCATGTCATTCACATCAGCAAAATAATATGAAAAACTATGTATTATTTCAACCACTCGATACAATACGGTCCTAACTAAACTAAGTTATGTCATACACCTTTTCTTCATCGGCGGAAAAGCTATATTTAAACACTTGCGTCATTATAATAGCATATGTCTTCGGTAAACAACGTGGGTGTAAACTTGTTAGCGATACGTTAAAAAACAGTATTGCAAAAAAAAAAGAATTACGTCGCTGTTTAACGATTTTGGAAGTTCGGAGTTGTGATGACACTTGATAGAATCGTAATGATGTTTGATTTTATAATAACTTTACACTACGTTTTACTTCTAGAAGGTATTAATTACCATAGCAAAAATAAATATTTTACTTAAATTTTTTGTAAAATTTTAATCTTAAGTTTTTTAAATTTTAAGTTTAAAGCTTGTTCTTATTAAACGTAGTAAAATGCCTAATCCTTGCGTTTTAAAAATTATGGTAATTTTTGATAAATTAAAAACACCTGATATAAAAAAACCGGCCAAGTGAGAGTCGGACTCGCCCACCGAGGGTTCCGTACCTACAAAACTTTTACGTTACTCACATAATTCTAAAGACTGGGCTAGGCTAGAAGTATAGGTTCTCTAATGAGCATAATTGTGTTTAGCGCCACCTCTCGACGAATTCGCGAACTAATTAGCACAGCTTGCGTGAGGTCTTTTATAATGTTAACCAAATTCAATATTTTTTATTTTATTTTAAAGTAGGTGTTTTATGTAAACTTTCGTAGCTATAAATTTCAACACCCTTATTCATAAACGTACACTAAAGTATCCAGCCGATAAAGTTCGTTTGTCCCTTTCTATCACACCAATACGTCGGAAAGGGACAAACGAAATTTATCGGCTTGATAACTTTAGTGTACGTTTATGAATAACGGGGTAAGTAAGTATGGTAAACATCAGAAAGGGTGAGTAAAACAATCTGAAAGGTTCTAAGTTTTACTTAAAGGTTTTTTTAATCTAATCCAAATTTGGTTATGGTAGCTGAAAAAGTATACCTACAGAATAGTATAACGCAAGTTTCTAGCGGTAAATTACTAAATAAATATTATTTAGTAAATACATTATCTATTGTTGTATTTAGGATTTACCGAACCAACGTCGGTGTAAGTCCAAAGAGAACAATATTTATTAACATTTCGCTATTACCAATTGGCAGCTGGGATTTTTCAAGAGATTTTGGCGAACTTCGGTCTTTTACAGTAACATAATAAACTTACCCAAAAAATTAATAGTTGATAACAGCTGATGCAACTAGCTACATACTTTATTAATAATACGATTCTAATATTTATACTAGGTATTTAGATTATTGAATAAAACTACTTAATTAACAAAGTTCTTGTATAAATATCCCACAATTGAGGCAGATAATCATTGGCAGATGGTTAAAATGTCAATTATTCTTGACCTGTGCATTCCTAGCATCTAGTAACACAATAATGTATTTATTAATCACATAGCACAACTTATCAATACTGTAAATTATATACAATATATAAAAGCTACAGTAAAATTATTTTTTATCATGATTAACGGATTATCGATTATAAAGTTAACTATTTGATTAACGGTGCCCAGCTATGAGTATAATTAATACACTTAAAAAACTTATTGTACTTATTGTAAAAATGTAATGTATACGGATTAATGAATTTAATATAGATAAGTAATTATTGATATATGGCAAAACGAAGGAAATTGTTTACACCTCCGCAAATAAGTATCTAATGATAATTTTTAATTTACCATGTTAGTTCACGTACCTAGGTACTTATTTTAAAAACCCTAAAAATGTCTATTGAGTTTCTGCCACAGACCACCATGTGGTTTCTGCATATATTGCAGAGACATTGCAGAGAGCGCACGCGGACACCGGCGCGGCGCCAGTGGACGCGTCTGTGTGCGTGAGCTAGGTATGCAATATGCATACAACTACAACTGCTGTAGGCACCGCCCCCCTCAGTAGATCGATGCGATAACATCGATTTAAACTTCCCTAGCATCGTGGCGCCCACCATACAAAATTTTTGCTAGGGAATTTTGATTCTTATTGTACTTGAGATTGAATTCAATTTCAGTTATTCGAAAAATTTTAGAAACAAAAGAAATTATATTTTATTTGTTTACATGAGAGTTAAAATTCCATTGAAACCATTATGTACTTTAGAAAGTACATTCGGCGCCACGAGGCTAGATACACTGTCACCTACAGTCCGATCGCTTAGTTGCAAATGTGTGCGTCTAGTTGACAAACGAAAACTTCGCAATGTAGTAAAAACTACTTTCATTTTTTTACAAAAACAACGTTATTTCTTAGTAATTAAAGTTCAATTTCACATGCAAGCAATTGGCGTGCACACTTACGCCATGTCTTGCGTGGGCGACGGTCGCGCGACCGTCGCCGTCACGTCTCATCGCATCGTCTACTTCCATATCGATAAGGTTTGATTTCGTATGCGTCGCATCGCCGTCGCGCGACCGTCGCCCACGCAAGCCATCGGCTTATCAGTCGCGGTCGTCAGAGGCGTCCCATAATTTGTTTCAAGCTTTATACACAAGTTTTCCTTTCAATAGCAATAGCTAACGTAACGCTTGGCTTGAGTAATAAAAACTGTATAGTTAAATTAATAAAATATGTATAAGTAGGATATTGAAATCTTCTTTCTTCGTTGAGCCCTCACAGCTAACTTTAACTTACAAACGGTCTTAAGCACCTGCACTTCTGAAGGCGCTTAAGTCATTTTTGCTAATAAAAAAAAACCACAACGTTCTATGAACATTGGTCAAGTGCGAGTCGGTTTTCGACTTTTCCATACAAAAAACTCATGAGCGCCTGAACGACTATAATGGCAAAGTTAACGTTTCGCACTTTCAAGACTTTACGCATATATCTCGGACACGATAAGAGATAGAGCAAAATGGACTTCAGATTTGGGCTTTCGGTGGCACAAATTCTATGTTTTCGTCAACAGACACCTTTTTTTGGACCGATTTGAATAAAATTTTGCTCTGTCAATTTATAAACGGTCTTAAGCGCCTCCTTTTTAGTAGGAACTTAAGTCATTTTGTACAAATGAAAAAAAAATTGAACAAGTTCTAAAAAGAAAAAGACAGGAATGAATTTCTTTATACCTGTCCAACTCGCTTACACAATTTTAAGACGTTTAGTAACTACTTGCAGCGGCAGTGAGTGAAATTCGTAATCTGAGTTTTTTTCTCTTAAGTCCGACTTACGCTTGACTGTAGATTTCTAATAGGTTTTCCTGTAATCTACAGGGAGAGGGCTATCTCGTGTATTTTTTTGAAAATTTTACGCTAAGTAGTTTCGGAGATAAGGGGGGGGGAATGGTAATTTTTTGCTTATTTTCTTAAATTACTTCTAAATTACCAAAACAAAAAATAAAAAAAAAAATATATTTCAGATGCTGATAAAATGCTCTTTCATTTGATATGTAACACAATATAGTTTTAATAACTTTGATTTTTAATTTTCAATTTTACCCCCCAAAAGTGACCCCTGTGATTAAATTTCATTTAATTAAATTACATGTCCGTCTTTGGGCCACAGGTTTACATACGTGTGCCAAATTTCAAGTAAATCGGTGCAGTAGTTTCGGAGAAATCGGCTGTGACAGAGGGACAGACAGACACGCGAGTGATCCTATAAGGGTTCCGTTTTTCCTCTTTGAGGTACGGAACCCTAAAAAAAGTAAAAAAAAAAGTATACCAACCTTTCAGGATCATAAAAAAACAGCCTAAAAGGCCCCGGGATATAACAGGAAAACAAACAGTCGAAATAGTCACAAACACCAAATTTCCACAAAACACTAAATCATTCACAGAAATCTCAAATTACACGCACTTCACTTCACCACAGGTCGTTTAGAACTTTACAAAGAACACTTTTCATTCAGAAAAGTTCGTAAAGTAATTCGTAGGGACACGCGTTCGCGGCAGAGGCTCGTGTGACACGGCGCCTGCGCCGGAGTCGATCGTGGAAGTGCGTGGTCGCGCGCAGCCTTAACCGTCAACCCGCGCTGCCCTCCCGAACGACCTTGACGTTTTGGAGGAAAAAATCGTATGCAAGTGCAGGCGTTGACTTTTGAGATAGGTGGTAATGCGATGGACGTTTCTATTTCGCATTTTCATCACATGGATGATATTACAAATTTTTTTACACCGATGTGGTATAAAAAAAAGAACCATAGTACAACTACTATGGTTCTTTTTTTTATACCACATCGGTGGCAAACAGGTATACGGCCCGCCTTATGGAAAGCGGTCACTGTAACCTATGGACGCCTGCAACTCAAGGGGTGTCCCATGCGCGTTGCCGACCCATTAGAAACTTTTACACTCCTTTTTTGAAGAAGTACTTACAATAGTACCTACCACGGTCAAGCAAATCTTGTCAATTAAGAGGCCTTATTCCCTAAATACTGCTCATGAATTTAGTACTTTTTCAGTGTGGTGTAACGTAAATCATAATAAATGGCATATCACTTAGGTGTACATACATAATATTTAGGCACTCTACAAAATTTAATAGGTACTAAGTTCCTGGACTGTCAGTTTCTGTGCCAATGACGTACCATTTTTTTTTCAGAGCAAGGCTAGATGCGCTTCACTAATTCGAATAATTAACTTTGAACCAATCTAATTTGCATTTTAGATACAAACACATGTTACATTCCAATCAATTTCCATAATGATCTACTTGTACGAGTATGTATCGATTACAGGAAAATCTAATGGAATGCCTTAGGAAATCATTCCACGCAGCCATTTACAATTAATTTGCCTAAGTAGTGTGTTAAGTAAATGCTAAAGTTTTCCTGTATTTATAAGTAATCTTAGTCTGTATAAGACTTGCATTTTCAAACATGTATAATTATGGTACCTAGTTATATTCTCGAAAATTGTATTTAATAGGCTAGTTTCCTATACTTAAAATAATAGTTATTTGTTTTACAAGGGGGCAAAGAAGTTGTTTATACAATATTGATACCCGAAAGCGAAAGATTCCAATATTTATGTAGTGAAACACAAGAATTTTCACCACACCAACACGCACAAAATTCTAACTAAAAAACATCAAATTGAATCAAATCCATCAATTTATTCAACATTTATGATTCAAAATCATCATTTATAGGTAAATTCTAAGCCAGTACTTAAGACATCAAGTTAAAATTTGTATGAAATTACTTTGCACTCTTTGGATAAAATGCAACTATCTGTTTTCGAATAGCAAAGTTCTAACAGTTTTTGAAAAATAAATGTTGCACGAAAAAAGCACCTCATAATTAGAAGAAGAATTAAGGAAAAATGGAAAAATTCACACCTCCGGCATGACTCAAACCTGCGACCTCTGGCTTTGCCAGAATATTTCATAGTAATTTCATGTTAGCAAATCTAGACTAAATATAGACTAGTAGGAAACTAGTTATAATTCATATTTATCTACTCCCGTTTCGAATAAATTTAAAATCGAATTCAGAAACTTTTGCGTATTGTGTACAAATTTTCAAGCAACTTTTCAGACACATGATGTGTCCACAAATAGTAGATACAGTAATGTCTCACAGAAGTGGCTTTGACCTTAGATTTTATTGAAGAAATAATTCTTATCTATCAATTTAATAGCCCAAGGATCACGCCAGGACGCGCCGTGTTTTACGATGCCGTTCGTGACTGGAATTTATACGCTGGTTCGTGTTTTCGGATAGCTGTTTGGTTACAATCGGTCTATGATAATTTATTCTAGCCGAAACCCAGTCATAATCTTGTTGGAACACGTATTTATATGAATGTTAGCTTTTAATATCCACTTGGCAGTCAAAATGTATGAGTACTAAGAAAAAGGTAACACAAGCTATTTTAAACTCCTGAGAACCAGACGCAATTGTTTTTTCCCCTCACTAGCTCGGAAACACGTGTTTTGTCCTTTAATACCAGCGGGTAAAAACGCATTTTATCCACTAGTGGGTAAAGTAATTTGACTTTGAATAAAGTCAAATTAACTGCTTTAAAATTGATAAAAGTAGGTGAATCTAGTAATAAAGATGATTTACCACCTGTGGAACTACTGGAAGCAGTGATAAACGTATTTTTTGCGCTGTAGTTTCCTCGCTATAGTGAGGGGAAAAGTTTTGTGTTACACTCGGGTGCAAATGTATTTTACTTCTCGTGTGTTAAAATACAACTTTGCCCCCTTGTATAACAAATAACTATTAATTTAGGCCCTTTGTTACACAATAATAATTTAAAATAGATTCTAATACTCCAATATTTATTAACAATCGTACGTGTGGTGAAATGAGGTTAAAGTCATCTTATGCTGAGCAACGATGCTAGGAAGGTTTTTGAAAATATTTTGCCTCCAAACATCTTATCACGTTATGGAGTCAAAAATTACTAACCTATCTACTAAAAGTGGTCAATCAAATAGAACGCATGTCCATGAACATGGCAAGAAACAACGTAAATCATATTGCCGGCTGAAAATGGACGTTTTCTATGTGCATGATGTTCTTCCGATTATGTTAATAGCAGTTAATTAATTTATTCCAATCGCAAGGAAACAAAGAGCCTAGCAATTTATCGACATATGATCACCGTTACTGTCAACTCATAGTACTCCTACACATAACATAGTATTATGAATTACACGGAAACTGCTATTAATGGGGACTTGACTCAGCGTCTGTCACGAGACGCATCGAGATGACTTTGTTGTGCCCGTGTGATGCATAGAACTACAACACAAAGGTCTAAAGGTCCTATACATCGTGCCATTTATGATGACACGTACCTTGATTCGTATCGCCAGACATCTAAGTTTAGAACTGACAAATCTGCGCGCCATCGAGAATGACACGGTCTTAAGTCATTTTGCTTTCGAGGGCGAGATCTATAGAGGTATATTCAAATTCGTATAACTACATAGGTACTACCTATGGAACACATATTCTATGAAGGTCAATCTGAAATGTGCATTAGTGCTGTTTTGATTTGTACCTGCATTCGACAAAATGATGAGCTTATGACTGATGAAACGTGGGTATATGCTAAATTTCCACAAGTTGGAATTTAAGAATGTTACCATATTTTTACAAGAAAATCGATTAAGACGATACAGGAGGGGGCAATTCTCCATACAAACGCTCTCGACTATTTCCTCCCTGGTTTTTGATGATAGAGCAATGATTTTTTCAAGACAGATTATTATTATTTTTATCTGTGCGATTGGTAACAATTAGCAAAAAAAACTAAACGATCCGACACAGATTATTCATTGTTATTCAGATCCTCAAATTTCGTTCCGATTGATTAAGTTTTGAAGGAGGAAACGGTCGAGAGCGGAACCTTGATCTTAAAGATTTTTTCGCAATATCTTTTAACTGACTTGTTCTTAATGGACATTTTTTTCGATAAATCTAGTTAATAACACTAGTATACTAAACTAGAATTCCCAAATTATTGAAAGGGGGGCTCCTTTCCATTTTAGCATTTTCGCTCCTGAAGCGTCTTAATAGCCGTATTCAAAATGAAAATTTTACACCTATGAAATTTTCCTGAAACATCCCACAGCTTCTTACAACTTCATTGGATATATTTAAAGTAGGTTTTCCTTTTTTTTCTTATATACACGTTTGATCAGTTTCAATAAGGTCTAATTAAAGACACAGGATTATTTAATTCAAGAGCTAAATACAAGACTTACAAGTTATGCCAATGTAGAAGCCCTGGTTTGCAACTTTGCAGTAATTATTCAACTCATTAAATAAGGTAACATATTTAAATTAATTTTACTTGAAAAGTTGTATCTGTGCGATTTATTTAAAATTGGCAATATAGTTGGCATAGTTATCCATTAATTACCGACCAGTATTCGATGTTCTACATCTATGAACTACCTTCAGCTTCTATATCCGATGGCAAGTGGCATTCAAAAAGCAATCACGTTAATTACTCGTATTCTCATAAGTTTCACATTCAAAGTCAGGGTTTCAAGGAGAAATGATATTAAGTAAATTGGACAAAAAGTATTTTTAAGAGCAAAGAATATTCATGCGTGTTGACTGACAGGATATTTGCCTACTGTCACAAATATAATAGGAACCAAAGAAAAAATAAAAGTGATCGTTTAATCTAAAACGTGAACCGATTAAACTCTAACTAGCGGTATCTATTCTTCTTTTTAAAACCCCATAGTCAATACTAAAAACCTTAAATCTAGAATAGAATAGAATATCTTCATTGCTGACCATGGTACATGTAAAGTTGTTACATTATATTAAAATAGCGCGGCATGGCGTGGCGCCCTGAGAGGGCATTGCAAAGCAGTCTTATGTTTATTAGATATAAGTAGAACATAAAATTCACTATGTTCCGAGATCGGCGTAAATAGCTGCGACACAGTTGATACTAATGCAGCTGATTACGAACAAATTTGTTACTAAATGTATGTTATTATGTTCAATAAAAATCTTTAAAATCTTTAAATGTCTAGTTATCGTACAATCTTTGTAGCCTAGTAATCTATAGTCGATGCAGACGTCGTTGAAGTGTTAAGTTAAAAGACGCACAAACTGTCTGAAATAAAACGACTAAAACGAAGTAAAATGACTAAATTACCAGTGTTTCTCTAACGACGAAATTCGTAACTCGTTCTCCCTTCGGTAGTGCTTTAATTTATCGCCAGTCGTTTTGAAATTCCTCTTTATCGCACTTGTACCGAAATGTACTATTATATGTATTAGCTATGTATTTTCGTCTCACTACTACTCTTACCTATGATAAGGCGAAGCTGTTGAAGTAGATTTCGATTGACCGCAGAATCTCGTATCTAAGACCAAGGCTTAATTTGGATCGACAGGCCACTACGTAGGTATACTGTCCTTGTGCTCGTTTTTTTTGCAAAATAGCTCTTTAGAAACAAATGCCTACAGCAAGGACACGGAGTTCTACCTAAAATTGGTCCAGTGGGAGAACCGGCCGGTAGATGTTATTTATCACGACGGCCCTAGATGCATGTAGATGACGCGTGGGTGCATTTTGCATAAACATCAGCGGATGGCATAACACCAACGAGTGCCAGACAAAAACTACGTCCTACGCTACTAGCTTGTTAACTAGCTTACTAAGTTGTAAATTAAAATTTTCAAGTCCCATTGAATATCTATTCGTCAATGACAATCAAACTGGATCAAGTTGGATGGATATTTGGTGATACTGATCATAATGTATGGAAGGAGCACATCGACCTTTATGCTTGGGTAAGTACTTTACTATGCTGGTACCTATATGTATAAATATGTGTAGTATCAGAAGAATCAATAACATATAATATGGTATCATAACCAGTTTTAATCAATTATATAGTAAAACTCTAGTACGATAAGTATCTTCTTTTATTTTTATATCGACGCTAGGCAATACGCATTTATACTACTCATTAATATCTGACAAAAATCTGGTTTTTTTGATACCTCAATAAATTCCATGAGAATATTGCTATTTTAACAACATTAGTAACGAGTCAAGAATGAGGATAAATTGTTTGCAATATAATATTGTCAATCGTGTTTATCCAAATCTAAATATAAGGTCAATGTGTTATTGAATCAAATAAGAAAAAGAAGATTTAATATATTCAGGTGGTAGATAAGATATCTTCATATCTTGTACGTAACATTATCGACGATTTTATTCTCTCGCATTTAGCTTTCAGAAATGTTAGTCGCATGTGAGAAAAGTAACTGCCAGCCTAGCCGAAGTGACAATCGTTAACGCTACGTGGCTATCAAAATGCAGTCTGGCTCTGTCGCGCCTCTGGTGCCGTAGCCGAATGGCATTTCTGCGACGCGAAACGAAAACGAAATGCCGCGAAAGGTAGTCTGGCTCTGTTGCGTCAATACGCAAGAGCGATAGAGGTAGATATCTACGAGCGTTTCGTTTCGTGAGCGTTTCGTGAGCGTTTGTGCCATTCGGCTACGTACCCTGTACAGAAGAGCGATAGGAAAATCTAAGATACGCTTACGACGCGACATGCGTAAGCGATTGCAACGTTAGCTAGGTACTCTGGGCAAGAAATGTTAGTGAAAATAATAAAACCGACACTTTATGTCCTTTTATAATTCTGCAATTGGATGCAGATACAATTTAGCGTACCTAGATAAGCTAAAGGAAACACCTGTTGCTCGTTTGGCTTCTGCGAAAGCTCTTTACTTAGTATATTTATCGATACCTACGTTCTGGCTCTGTATTTCTTTCTTTTATCAACCTTCCCCGATGCATGCCTAAGACGCTACCTGATGGAAATGTTATTTAATTTCTTATAATTCTAGTGCCAAAATTATGACGTTCACTTAACCTTTTCACAGGCTGGGGCAAAATATGAGGTATTTAATACCTTAGGGACCGGCCACATCAGAGCGTCGCGTGTCTCGGGGCGCGCAACGGACGTCCGCGCCACGCCACCTGAGTGTAATTCAAAAAACGTCTCCTCAGTACATTTTGGTGGCGTGGCGCGGACGTCCGTTGCGCGCCCCGAGATACGCGACGCTCTGATGTGGCCGGTCCCTTACATCTGTTAAAAAACAAAAAAGCTTTTATCAAACGGATTCTTACATAATTACATTAATTACATCAGCAGTCCTCGAAAAGTTTGTACAAAATTAAGGAAAAAGTTAAAATTGTTTTTTTTTTATTCCTTTTTTGTTACCAAGATTTATTTAATGAATCGAGATTTTAGTAAGTTTTATTTGGTCATTAAGGTTCTCTAGTATCTATATTTTCTTAATTATAACAATTATCCTGTATATATCTTACGAAAGTCGACTTATATCACTAAATGTTTGTAACATGGGTTAAATTGTGGCGTAGGCGAGAGGCTGGCAACCTGTCACTGCAATGTCACAGTTTCGTTTTCTTTCAACCCCTTATTTGCCAAGAGTGGCACTGAAGCTTTAGTAGTTTCATGTGTTCTGCCTACCCCTTTATGGGATACAGGCGTGATTGTATGTATGTATGTATGTTTGTAACAAAATAAGATCAATTATGATTGTCTTTTTGACACAAAAACAATACATTTTTGTTTAAATGCATAATTATTCTATTTGAATTGTATGTTTTTAGTTTTACCATACTTGGTATACTTAATAAAGGCAGCGGTACACTAAAGTCGTTAGGTAAGTGCTGTCAGACCAGTAACAGTCTATCGGATCAGGTATTACTATTACTGCAACCCTTTTATACCACCTATAAGCGTTTATAATCATATGAATGCAGTGCATTTAAGTGCAAATCAGAGATAATCTGAGTCTTTGACCGGCTCCCGGATCAAGGTTTTGTTTTTTATATTAAATAAGTTAATAAAAAGAGGAAGTTGATGTTTACAAAGTTGTTTGTATTTCTACTGAAATGGCCTTAGTTTTATTTTATTTTCCATAGAAATGAGCGGCATCATGACATTCATGACAGACAGTCGAAATGTATGAAACAGCCAACATTTTTTTTGCGATTTTAGCATTGGTCCCATAGTAAAAGTTGTTCATTATGCCCTCAAAAGTCACTATGCAAAGTTTGAAAGGTCCTTTTTATTTTACCGTGTAAGTATATTGGTTCAGTCTAACCACCTTCAAAAAATTTCACTGGTAACTTTACGATCTACCGTCTCTTACGATCGACCGACGTTCATAAATAAATAGCAGCTTATCATAAGGACGAAATTTACTCGTATGCATATCAACAGGGCCGGATTAAGGGTTGAGCGAGTGGAGCGGCCGCTCTAAGCGCCAATTGGTAAAGGGGCGCCAAAATCGTAAAGAGAGGCGCAATTTTGTATGAGTCAAAGGAGCGTAAGCGTGACGATGAGAGAACTTCAAAACACTGAAACCGAAGGGCATACCTGCAGTGATAAAACATCGAAATCAAGCCTAAGGATAAATTTCGCCAAGAGCGCCGAAACTCAAACTCGCTCTACTCTGATCGAGCGCACGGGCCGGCTCTGCATATCCATATACTTAAGAATTAGGAACCTGTGAGAGTGTCCTCTCCTCCTTTCCTTTTGCTTGAGAACGGCACACATAGACGTTGAAGAGTATGTCCAGTACATTTTTAACCTTGACCAGTAAGACAGCGAGTCAGATCAATCAAAATTGGTAAGTTTTAATCGATGGGCAGGACCGTTAGGCAAGACTTAAGCAACATGGGGTATCTACCGATTACTCGACTAGTTCCTACCGCGCTTGTAATCTACGCACAACAGGTACTACGATTACCACACGAGGTGGAGTGGGCTCTTCTCGAGTTTACCCAAGTTTAATCTTGCTCGTCGTATTAAATGAGTAATGACCATTATGTGTCATAGACTGTGTATAAGTATAGGAATATAGAATGTGTAAAGTTTTTGGTCACGATACATCTAACTCGTTACCATCTTTCCTGTACCCTGTACCTAATATACATTGCAATGTTTTTTACGCTACGAATACACAGGCGTGATCGTTTTGTTGTAAAATATTATGAATAAAAAATATTCCTTATATTGTAGAGTTGTAAATATAAGCGTAGAGTTGTTTTATTCCATTGCATCGAGCCGATTAATGACATAAACTTCACTGTAGATATTGATATTATAGTTTGTTAATAATTAAGAGCCCCAATCATGACAATAGTGAATTGTTGAATTTGGAAATTAACTTAGGTACATTCAAAACTAAAAACTTTAACTACTTTGGACCCACATTTCTGACTGGCAGACTTTCTGATTGGATTACATATTTAAAACATAAATGAAATATAAAGTGGTAGTGTCGTACCCAGGTAGGCGGCTGCTTCTTCCGGCAGGTTTTAAAATCATACTACGACTATCTTATGATGGCCAAAATGATAATAACATAATTATATCTACATAATAATAACATCAATTTGGACCCGCAATCCCAATTAATTATTTCTCACTTGGTAGAATACAGACAGACCCATTCTTAGATGCTCCGATAGAGTAGCCCGCGGCAAGTGGTAACGCAGGTGTCAAGTCTTCGTAAGCGTAACGCTAATGTAAGCGTTGCATTGTTTTAATTCATCGCATCGAATCGATTTGGACCATGACATGAAGGTATTTATGTATCGAAATAATATGTAAATAGGTTTTGAAATCATACTGCCAGTTTAGGATAGCACAGATAATATAAACGATAGCCAAAGAGAGCTTTAATTAATGCGAACGTCCCAGTGTTTGACATGTTGCACAGCAGATAACTTATTGTTGTCATATCATACTGAACCGATACGACCTTCAAGAAAAGAGCGGGCCTGATGTTTCGGGTGTCCATGAGCGGCTCTGATCGCTTACCATCAGATAGCCTGTCTGCTCGTTTGCATCCTATCGCAATTTAAAAAAAAAAAAACTATAAAATAGAGTAATATTAATATATTATCATGAAAACCTCTCCCTAATCTTATCTGAGAAATGTACCTATACAATTAATTACTTAGACTAGACATAATACATTAATATCCCTCATTCACAAATAAATCTCATTTCGTAGCGTAATTTATTTAATTTACCGTATAAATGGTTATTACCTTTCACCTGAATATTCTATAATATTTTGAATGCAAACATTAGCGACTCGTGTAACTAATCATTGAATTTAATGATAATGATAAATCATTTCACGCATGATGTGTGTTATGAGTTGATGAAGAGGTATTCATTTAATGGGCATATTTTTATTTTCTTGTCTGTTTTACTTGTTCTTCCGAATGTAGGAATTTTTGTATTTTTTCCACTCAGAATCATGAGCTCTTTCGATTCCGGAGGCAAAAAAAAAATATCTCTCAATTTTTTTTTCCACTAAGTTACAATTTCTCATACAACTTGTTTGATCGTAAGATCGTAACTCAGAGGAAGACAAAAAATGTATGGATGGGACATTTTTTGTCTCCTAGTAGAATCGAAAGAGAAAAATTTCCAGAAATAAAAAAAAGTGAAATCGACAACCAAATGCCCAGATGGGATATATAGATGGAATATTTTATATTGAGCTCTAAAAGGTTATTTTGCTACGTTTTTCTAAATGAGTGGCTTTTCTAACGACTTTTTGGTTCCGTGCCTCCATAGTTTCGAATAGCGTAAAAAAAAAAGGTTTGCCAAATTTTTTGTCGCGTTTTGAATGATTTTTTGCTAACACTAATATTCTTTAATATTAAATTGGAACAGGTTTTCTAAGACTTTCTTCGCATTGCAACACAGGATCTGGTAGCTGCTCTCACTCACGTAAAAATGATAAATCAACCTGTATAATTTATTAGTCCTTTTATTGCCAAAAACATCGATATTGTCGTAATAAATTATTCGGTTTTATGCAATAACATTTGAAATTATGAAGATATAATTGAAAACAATTGAGCCATGTAATGAAGTTATAACACGCAAGTAACTATTCATGCGTTTGACGTTTACATAATTATTTGAATCTGTTTTATTTTTTTTCCCCTCACTAGCTCGGAAACACGTGTTTTGTCCTTTAATACCAGCAATTTGACCTTGAATAAAGTCAAATTAACTGCCTTAAAATTGATAAAAGTAGGTGAATCTAGTAATAAAGATGATTTACCACCTGTGGAACTACTGGAAGCAGTGATAAACGCATTTTTTGCGTTGTAGTTTCCTCGCTATAGTGAGGGGAAAAGTTTTGTGTTACACTCGGGTGCAAGTGTATTTTACTTCTTGTGTGTTAAAAAACTCGCAGGTTCAGGATTCTATTCTCGAACCACTCGCTTCGCTCGTGGTTCAACTATTGAATCCTTTCACATGCTCGTTTTTCAATTCCACACTCGGCGTTAAAATACAACTTTGCCCCCTTGTATAACAAATAACTATTATTTCTTAACTGTCCTAGTACCTACAGTAGAAAACCGCCTGTTTCTTATTCAGGCCAGACGGAAGGAACATCACATAGGTATACTTAATTTTTCGCACTACGGGTCTACCAAAAACAACTGACTAATCGTAGCTCATGGTAAAAGTATTACATGGATGGCGCCGCTATCAAAACTTGTAGCTGTTTCAAGTGTTGTTGTTTGAAAGGCTGAAATGCCAGGGCACGTAGCCAAACGCTCACGATAATTTCTGTTTCGTAGCTATCTATCTCTATCGCTCTGGCGTATTGGCGCGACAGAGCTAGACTGCATTTCTGTCGGCGTCTGGCTACGCCGGCAGGACATCCAGGTAAAAAATGCAAGATAATAATTAAGATATAAGATGATAACAATTTAAATAAAATTCACTCTTATTTTTTACCCAATCAATAAGTTTTCATATCTTACTCAATAAATGCATACTTACCTATTGAATAATCGAACAAATTAAAATGCAACATTGTCATACATAACACAAGCAGTAAATAAGCGCCTACAGGCACTTACAGCTGATAACCAAAACTCGCTACATTACCGATCGACCTACTTTGATCGCCCACAGCACTAAATATCTATTTGCCAGTTACCACATTATGTATTTACGTTATGTACATACTGTGCTACATAACACCACCCCTAGTTTTCCAAGCTTTTTAATCAAATTGACCCATAGTCGAAGACATGTAAGGCTTATTTTAATACCTACGAGCTACCAGAAAGATTAGACACAGTTAAATGTTTTAACTGAAGGAGCAAACAACATAAATACTACCACCACCTAAGGGGGAACATATTCTTAAGAAGAAAGGGCCTGCCACTTCAAGCATTCCACACTTTTGAGGGAACGGTTGCACCTTGCAAACCGTCCATTATCAAATTTAGCGTTCACTTTTTTTATGGGAATATCCATCTGCTGCGCGACGTTCTTGTGTCTGTTAATTTAACTGTGATCTTGATGCAACTGACCCTTAGTATGTCTTGCCACTAGCCACTACCAACTTACCACTAACTTATTATTTTTTCATTAAACTCAATTTCATTTAAGAACAGATGATTTCTAAACGTATAATTTTGTTCTAGAACTAGGCTATCAGGCTATCAGTTCACGGGACGGCAAATGCTTCGCAGTAAGAATTTTTTTAAAAAGACAGGCCGTTGTTGTCCGGCAGTCCGAATATAGTAAGTGGGCGCCTTAACTTAATCTCAAAATTAAAAACCTACGCCGTTCTACAAAGCTTTAATTTACTTGTTTTTTTTTATTCCTAGGCGACAACAAAAACTAACTGAACAGTGAACAGTGATCTCATTACAACCCACACGATGAACAATGAACCTCGAATTATAACAGAGATATTGTTACATGACGTTTGCCATTGAAATATCGGTTCCGAAACTTTAATAATGGGAGACAGCTCTTAAGAGCGTTATAACATTTCGGCGTCGGGCGAAATTAGGTATTTTACCCGCCGCGCGAGCCCAATATGCCGACCCTTTCTAGCACGTCTTATCACTCGCTCGCACTACAATAATGGACAAAACAATCTTGATCCTTTCTATGGAATTTTGATAACAACCACAATCTACTATCTCGATATAAACTTTTGGTTTCTAATAAACATTATTTTGTACGAAAATACGAGAATATAGCGCGAAATAATATCATCCTCCTCCTTGCGTTATCCCGGCATTTGCCACGGCTCATGGGAGCCTGGGGTCCGCTTTGACAACTAATCCCAAGATTTGGCGTAGGCGAAATAATATCAATTATGTTAAAATTTATTTAAAAAATTAAAGTAATAATTATAAAAGTAGATCCCATCCCAAATATTTGCTTTTGTTATATGATAAGTATTAGAGTAAAGTATATATTAATATGATGATAAAATAAGACAAATACAATTCTAATTAATTCAAGATGGTGCTCAGGGTCTGATGATGGAGCCAGATGGTGGTCACCAATACCAATGAACAATATGACTATACAACTTCGTGGTTTACATGTCATTCTAGCATTTTCACTTTCACATTTCAAGTGCATATACCACGAGTATAGGTTTTCGGGTGTGCTGATTTAAAAATTAATGACCGATTTGGAATCTGACATTGCTGACTGTCACTTTGACACAAAAGTCATCATGGGTGTCGTAAAATAGGTTTTAGGGGGTGCTGATTCCAAAATTAATGACCAATGTGGAATCTGACATTGCTGACTGTCACTTTGACACAAAAGTCGTCATGGGTGTCGTAAAATTGGTTTTAGGGGGTGCTGATTCCAAAATTAATGACCAATGTGGAATCTGACATTGCTGACTGTCACTTTGACACAAAAGTCGTCATGGGTGTCGTCAAATAGGTTTGCGGGGGTGCTGATTCCAAAATTAATGAACAATGTGGAATCTGACATTGCTGACTGTCACTTTGACACAAAAGTCGTCATGGGTGTCGTAAAATTGGTTTTAGGGGGTGCTGATTCCAAAAATAATGACCAATGTGAAATCTAACATTGCTGACTGCCACTTTGACACAAAAGTCGTCATGGGTGTCGTCAAATAGGTTTGCGGGGGTGCTGATTCCAAAATTAATGAACAATGTGGAATCTAACATTGCTGACTGTCACTTTGACACAAAAGTCATCATGGGTGTCGTCAAATAGGTTTCCGGAGGTGCTGATTTGAAAATTAATGACCGATTTGGAATCTTGACATTGCTGACTGTCACTTTGACACAAAAGTCGTCATGGGTGTCGTCAAAAAGGTTTCCGGGGGTGCTGATTCCAAAATTAACGACTATTTTGGAATCTCACAGTGCTAATTGTCATTTTGACACAAAAAGAATCATGGGTGTAGTCAAATAGTTTTTAGGGGTACTGATTCCAAAATTAATGAAATGATTTAAAAAGTAATGACCGATTTGGAACCTGACATTGCACAGTACCCCTGGAAATCTATTTGACGACACCCATAACGACTTTTATGTCAAAGTGACAGTCAGCAATGTCAGATTCCAAATTGATCATTAATATTGAGATCAGTACCCATGAAAACCTATTTGAAGACACCCATGATCACTCTTGTGTGAAAGTGACAGTCAACAGTGTCAGATTCCAAATTGGTCATTAGTTTTCAAACACCTCCGGATACCTATTTGACGACACCCATGACGACTTTTGTGTCAAAGTGACAGTCAGCAATGTCAGATTCCAAATTGGTCACTAATTTTGGAATCAGCACCCCCTAAAACCTATTTTACGACACCCATGACGACTTTTGTGTCAAAGTGACAGTCAGCAATGTCAGATTCCACATTGGTCATTAATTTTGGAATCAGCACCCCCTAAAACCTATTTTACGACACCCATGACGACTTTTGTGTCAAAGTGACAGTCAGCAGATTTCAAATTGGTCATTAATTTTGGAATCAGCACCCCCTAAAACCTATTTTACGACACCCATGACGACTTTTGTGTCAGAGTGACAGTCAGCAATGTCAGATTGAACATTGGTCATTAATTTTGGAATCAGCACTTCCTAAAACCTATTTTACGACACCCATGACGACTTTTGTGTCAAAGTGACAGTCAGCAATGTCAGATTCCACATTGGTCATTAATTTTGGAATCAGCACCCCTAAAACCTATTTTACGACACCCATGACGACTTTTGTGTCAAAGTGACAGTCAGCAATGTCAGATTCCAAATTGGTCATTCATTTTGTAATCAGCACCCCTAAAACCTATTTTACGACACCCATGACGACTTTTGTGTCAGAGTGACAGTCAGCAATGTCAGATTGAACATTGGTCATTAATTTTGGAATCAGCACCCCCTAAAACCTATTTTACGACACCCATGACGACTTTTGTGTCAAAGTGACAGTCAGCAATGTCAGATTCCACATTGGTCACTAATTTTGGAATCAGCACCCCCTAAAACCTATTTTACGACACCCATGACGACTTTTGTGTCAAAGTGACAGTCAGAAATGTCAGATTGAACATTGGTCATTAATTTTGGAATCAGCACCCCCTAAAACCTATTTTACGACACCCATGACGACTTTTGTGTCAGAGTGACAGTCAGCAATGTCAGATTGAACATTGGTCATTAATTTTGGAATCAGCACCCCCTAAAACCTATTTTACGACACCCATGACGACTTTTGTGTCAGAGTGACAGTCAGCAATGTCAGATTAAACATTGGTCATTAATTTTGGAATCAGCACCCCCTAAAACATATTTTACGACACCCATGACGACTTTTGTGTCAAAGTGACAGTCAGCAATGTCAGATTCCACATTGGTCATTAATTTTGTAATCAGCACCCCCTAAAACCTATTTTACGACACCCATGATGACTTTTGTGTCAAAGTGACAGTCATCTGAGGTACTACATATTCGTAATCTGAAAGTAATCAAGTCAATAATTTCAGTTATTTTGAATCGACTATGATTCCGAATTATTGGTAATAGTAATGATTGTATAGATGATTAGTGATTCCTTTACATGTAATGGTAATTTACCGTTTCACTTGATTACATTACAAGTAATCTGACACCCAGTAGTGTCAGATTTCAAAGTAAAATCAAGTAATCGTGTAATCCGGAATCGATTACGATTTCCCCATCTCTGGGTTTAGTTATATGGTTCATTGGTACTGGTGACCACCATCTGGCTCCATCATCAGACCCTGAGTACCACCTCTTGTCAAAGGTCTTGTTGAGACGAACCCAACGAGCCTAAACACGAAGTCGTTTACTTACATGGTTCACTGGTACTGGTGACCACCTTCTGGCTCCATCATCAGATCCCGAGTACCATCTTGATGTGTCTTATCATCTTGACCGTATTGTAATTTTCACATTTTTATCATCACAACGTTGTAATACTTTAACATTCAAACATAACAAAGTATTACAAAAGCAAATATTTACGGGTCTAGGATCAAATTCGTTGGTCGCTGTTTACACACACACAATGCGAGGATAGCCCGTGTAGAAACAAGGCGTCCGACCCACACAACAATAAATATTCTCGACGTTTGCGATGAAAACTCGGAGACCAAAGCGACATACGTCTTACCTGCTCGAGCTCCGGCGCGGCACTGAAATCGCAGGCGTCCGTCGCCGGTAAAATAGCGACAGGAAGGCTAGTTTTCAAAAAATTGGCAAAAAATCATGATAAAATATTATAACGACAAATGGATAACAACAGTTTAAGCACATTGTGCAGATTATTTATATACTAAAATAACTTCGATAACATGTAGATTTTCGGAGAAATGATCACTTGTTTCGATGTATTTTCAAGACAAAATTGAGTTCGTTTTACTTTCAATTTCTCAATTTCAAAGGATTAAATGATAAATATTGTTTAATGGGCCTTAAGTACAAGATATTTGGAACTTAAATTTACCTCATTTATGAGAGTACCTCCATCAGCCAAGTCACAAGTGAATAGTTTAATATATGCCTTTTTCACGTGTTTTCTGAGTTAAATTTTTTTTTTATTTTTTTTTATCAGATAGGCAGCAAACGAGCAGACGGGCCGCCTGATAGGAAGCAGTCATCGCCCATGGACATAAGCAACATCAGGGGAGTCACTTATGCGTTCCCGACCTTTGAGAACCCTAAATACCTGCTTCTTGAAGAACCTCATGTCATAGCGCAAGGGGAACACTTCAGAAGGTAGCTCATTCCACAACTTGCATGTTCTGGGAAAAAACGAGCGGGAGGCCGTTTGTTCTTAATTTGCCACGTGTCACAACTACGACCATCACAGAAATATTGCACCAGAAATATGAGTTACTTTAAAAAGTTAAAACTGCGACTCTCACAGAACCGAACTGCTACCAGAAAAACAGATAGATTAATATGTTATAACAACGACCAGGGTCGGAATTTAGGGTAACGCGAGTAGAGTGAAATGGGGTGCCATAGAGCAAAATGTAAAAAAAAAAAGAAAAAAATCTTTGATTGAAAAAAAAATAAACCATTGAACCTAAATTCTATCTCGCTCTTCCCATGTTCTTCCCTAACCGAATATTCGGGCTAGCACTGACTATGACCCTCTCAGAAATATTGTTACCTACAATATTTAGAACCTACAATAGGTTAGAATAGAACTACGACCCTATGAAACCAAATAGCTACCAGAAAAGCAACTAGATCTACGACGTCTACTGCTCTCACAGAAATATTTCTACCAGACAGGTGAGTTATAGGTTAGGTTAGAACACTTAGAACTACAACTCTTAAATATCTGTAGATAATATTAAAAACTCAGCAATCAATATTTATGAATGCCAGTTTCTGTTGTACAAAAATTATTACTTATTAGATGCTTCTGTAGGAAGACGGACATAAAATTGACAGTGTCTTAGCACACGAGCTATTAAAGCTAAGCTTTGGACACATGTTAACACGTTAAAGGTCAATGGCGCGTGTCGTGCCACCAAAACGCTACTCTGCGTGGGCGCAGCGTCAAGAGGGGCGTGGGCATGCGCGAATTTGGCAAAACGCGCAAACGGCCCGAGAAAAAACTACTGGTGCCAGGGCCGTATTTTAGTAGATAAACAAAACACACCTATTTTTGGGCACTTGTATAAAAAACACAACACTATATGATGTAGGTATAACCGTTGTATGAAAGGTAAATACACCTATACTAACTGAAACTAACCTACCGCAAGCGGGCTAAATAGTCGATTTAAGTTTTAAACCACTCCCCCCACCACCACCCCCTTTCTTCCCGTGGGTGTCGTAGAAGGCGACTATGGGATATGGGTTAAATTGTGGCGTAGGCGAGAGGCTGGCAACCTGTCACTGCAATGTCACAGTTTCATTTTCTTTCAACCCCTTACTTGCCAAGAGTGGCACTGAAGCTTTAGTAGTTTCATGTGCTCTGCCTGTATGTATGTTGTATGTATGTATGTTAAACCACTTAGGCTTAGGCCATAAGGTAAATTACGAAGGGCGTAGAATGTAGGAGTTAATGGCATGGCGGTGGCGTGTCAATGGTCTCAAATTCATAATTTAGTTTCTGATTAAAGTGACTTTTAGATGTGAACTGCAGGCTGCAGCTTCGTTGAAAAAATTTAAATATTCTATAATAGATATGGTTTGTGAACGATACTTTTAATCTACAAAACTGATGCATTATGATTAAGTATTATAAAGCAGATCGCGTCGCAATGGAAAACCTGTATGGTATGCGCTTAACACTAGGCTAATAAAAACTAAAGTAGGCTCTAGCTAGTCTCAACAAATCGTTAGTAAATCTTACTTAATAGCAATAAATAGGTGCAGGTAACGTGAAACAATGAACTTTTGGGATTCACTAGCGTATCCCAAAGTCCCAAACGATTATTCGTCCTTGGAAAATGACAACTCTATACAGTTGCGCCTGATGTTGTATCTTGTATCTGATGCAGAGTCTCGGTGGTGTCCTTAGAACACTGGAGAATAGAGTTGTACTTATCTTTTATTACGAAATTAAAAGTGTAGCACATGTAAACAATAACAATACTGTTGACAGAGTTGACAATGACATAATTATTTCTTTACACAAGGTGCCAGTCACAATGTAGGTTCCTACCTAAGTAAACAGTTTAATTGGGTCGCTTAACTTCAAATTCAAAACTTGATAAATCCATTCTGCTATAAGGTTGATTATCTTTCAGATCATATTATATTTTTTAAATTTTCAACCTTAAAGCAGAATGAATTTACCCAGGTTTGAAGTTAAGCGACACAATTAAATAATTGACTATCACTTTAACAGCGCCAACAATGCCAACATTGCGTCGAGCAGCAGCTATAGACTTTACTAGAGGCCGATGCTCAAGAGACGAGTGTGGGGTATTTCTTTAGTTCCTGAATCCTCTGAATACGTCCCAGCAATCTGTTAAATGCCGTGACTAAGCTACCACCTGATTAAGCTACTATTGACCAAATTTAGCGAAAACTTTAGCAGCATTTAGCAACATTTAGCAAATACAAAGAACGAATAACACATTTGCAAAATTAGTGTCTTTGATTTAACGTTCTATGATGAATCATTATTTTAAAACCGGCTAACATAAGTAGCGAAAAAGTGTAGTTAAAAAGAATCTGTATAGTACAAAAAAGGTAAGAGTTGGTGGACTAGGAAAATGTCACATCCGTTTCGTTGTTCATTAATATAATATACTTAGTGATAATAAACCTATATGTTGAACTCAAATTCGTTCAACAAAACGCAATCATTGTGCCAACAGATGTGACATCCATGTCACATCACAAATGTCATTGTATGATTTATTGAATATTCATAATATGGATATTAAATATTTTAGAATCGCAGCAGCAATGCGAGTAGAGATACAGAATTAATAACGGTATAAATTAATAATTGTATGACCAATAACCTCATACATAAATTTACCAGTTTAGGTGACAGAAGGCGAATCCAATTTGTAAACATTAAATGTGCTAAGGAAAATAATCTTTCCGATTTTCAACGGGACACGGCTGAAGGGGCGAGCTGGTTTCGACTGCGCCCATGCATCTCAATTGTCCAGAAAGTTCATTCGAAGATCATTTTGCTTATAATAATCTGAGTAATCACAGTGAACGGTTTGACAGTATTTCAGCTAACAAGTAGAGAGACTTGCTAGCTTCATCGGTCAGGCTTCGTCTTGGACACAACGCGGATAGTTCAGCGTTTCTTGTATGTCACTCCGAGCACCCTTAACCATCGGCAGCGTAGGCCATGCACTGGCCGACTAGGTGTGGCACTTTGGATTACGTATTTATTGGGTTGGTAAGAAAGTAATGAGCGATCGATTGAATTCCACATAAAATTTTTGAGAGAGTTCTAGAATCTTCTATGGTCGAAAGTATATAAAGGGCGAGTCGCACAGTTTCTCGTCAGTCATTCACTAACTGTCGCCGAGCTAATATAAGGAATAAAATGGACGAATTAAAAGTGCATGTAAGGCATTGCTTACTATATGAATTTCAGTCTGGCCATTCAGCTGCCGAAGCAGTGCGTAATATATGTCAGCGTGTTGCTCCTGAAGTTGTGTCTGAGGCCACGGCGAAACGATGGTTCCAGCGGTTTCGTAGTGGCGACTTTTCATTATCAGATCAACCTAAGTCTGGTAGACCGGTGAAGATTGATGTAGCCAAATTAAAAACCTTAATTGAAGGAGAACCGAGGCTAACGAGTCGTACTCTTGCTACCGAGTTAGGCTGTTCTCATGTTACCATAGAAACACATTTACACGAGTTGGGAAAAAACTACAAATACAGTGTTTGGATACCGCACGAACTTGATAGAGATCAACTAAACCGCCGTGCCGATATCTGCATACAACTTCTGTCTTTTCGCCGCACATTCAACTGGTTGGACCATCTTATCACTGGAGATGAAAAATGGGTCTTATATATAAATCACACACGCAAACGTCAGTGGCTAGCTCCAAACGAAAAAGGAATAGAGGCACCAAAAACAGAGCCTCACCCGAAAAAAGTTATGCTGTCCGTTTGGTGGGATATTCATGGTATTATTCACTGGGAACTCCTACCAAGTGGAATGACTGTTACCGCATCAGTATACTGTTATCAGCTTGAAAATTTAAACCAAAAAATCTGTCAGAATCGTCCACAGCATGCTAAAGTTTTTTTCTTACACGACAATGCTCGCCCACACATTGCAAAAGTGACTCGGCTAAAGCTATTGGAGCTAGGTTGGAAAGTGATACCTCATCCACCGTACTCTCCAGACTTGGCACCTACGGATTACGCATTGTTCAGATCGCTAAGCAATGCCTTGAATGAAAAAAAGTTCGATGATCAAGCCCATCTACGACAATACATAGCTGAGTTTTTTGAATCTAAACCTATGAACTTCTTCGCCGATGCTATTCATTCTTTACCAGAACGAGGGAGACAAGTAGTAGATAACGAAGGCCATTATATTTTTGATAAATGATTAAAATAATAAATTAAATAAAAATTACAATATTGGTTATGATTCGCTCATTACTTTCTTACCAACCCAATATAATAAATTAATGATAGTTTGTATTGTTTTGGTAATATATTTTCTACTCGTATACTACTCGTTTGGTACTCGTATAAACCTAAACTGAGATAATAAATGAATAAAAAGAAATAATTAGTGAAACTCTGACATAGGTAATAATTAATGAGACTAAATGCGTTTTCACATTATCCGATCCGATATCGGATGTAGGACTGATACCCCATACATTACAGACGCTATCTTGGATTTTTTCCATTTAAATCCTCCCGACATCCGATATCGGATCGGATAATGTGAAAACGGTCTAAGTACGCGTAAAAACCGCCGCGCATAGTAGTCGACCATCCAACGCGTACTTGCTCGTACGCCTATCACCCACTTGACGTCGCGCCAACACTTTATGGAAAAAGCGGGTTTTCGACAACTACCAATAAGATTTCAGACATTCAAAAATCTTCAATAATACTCAACTGTTTCGGTCGCACTCGTTTAAATATAGGATACGATTAGTGTGAGCGAGACGGTCAGGAGATTGATTGTCAACATGATATCTATCATAAACACCGTTCGAAATGGCCTCATTAAAATCTAAATTTTAAATATATTGGTTAAAGGTAAGATTATCGATGTCTACTAAATGCATCTGTTTAATTTATAATTTTGTAATCATAAATATATACTAATTTTGTAATTATTTTGGTATAATAGACGGCGGCAATCGATCAGAATCAGACGATCCGTCTGCTGGTTTGTTTTCTATCTACATAATATTATATTATCATGAATATTACCCATGAGGTGACGGGTTAATAATTTCACCACCCCCTTTCCAGCCGTGGGTGTCGTAGAAGTCGATTGTGAGATTGAGTTCAATTGTAGTGTAAGGAGACAGGATAGCAACCTGTTACTACAATATAAAAATATAGTTTTCTTTCAACCCCTTCATTGCTAAGTGTGGCACTGAAACTTGAGTAGTTTCATGAGTTCAGCGCTCAGCGCACCCCTTTTAGAAATATCTACAGGCGCGAGTTTTTGTATGTAAATGTCGGTTCTGCCTAACGCATTATTAAAACATTTAAAACGCAATAAAAAGTTATACTCTGTTATTGCATACACTTGAGTCTAGATACTCAAGAAGTATCCCGTGGTGGCATCCTCGTAAAAACTATTTATAAAATAACCCGTTACATTATAAAATGCTCCATTAATTTAATGTATCTGGTCGTTTAAAGGACTACGACATCTAATAAACACGAAGAATTTATAGTTTTCCGGAAAGGACCTCTATAAATGTAAGTTTATAATACCATATTAGGAATGGAGCATGTTTCAAGGTACGACCTCCGCAATCAGATATGAATTTATCAAGATGGGTATGACGGATATATTATGCGCCAGGACACTACTCTTCTTATAGTATGGAACAAACAGTCAGTTACGAAAATCTTAATTTATCTTAATGAATATTTTTATTATTTTACCTACTCTAAGAAGAGACAAAGTTATGCAGTGGATTTTTAGGTACGAGTATATACATAATTATGTAGAAGGATTTGGCGACAATACTTATCTCAAGAATATTCGTAATTAATTTGTAAATCCTTTACGAATGAATCGCTGAATCGCTAATAAGAAACCGCGGACTTTCATATGAATTATGAAGACGTTAATCACCAGAAAACTGAAAGCAAGCATATCATCATCATATCAGCCCTTCAACGCCCACTGCTGAGCATAGGCCTCTATTCTAGTACGCCACTTCTCCCGGTCCATATAACGATTTCGGTGTCAATTGATTGAAATAAATGAAATTGAATTGAATTGGATATACATCGTACCATTCGTACCATATATTTACTCGTATACTGTCATATCTGTCTGTAACTGTCATCATTCAGGGTCATTATCTGATAATATGTCTGCGGTTGCGTCTAATAGTCACGGCTTTTTTCGTACACCTTGTAATTGTAAACCTGACATATTTTAAATATTGAACATAAACGCGATGGGCATTTTCGCGAGAACTATCACCAAAAATAATCAGGTAAATTTTATGTTTTTTCTACTCAGTATCACGAGCCCTAGGCCAAAAAACAACAGATAAAAAAAATTGTATTATTTCGCATACTTTCCACTTTGTAACCGCTGTAGGTACAAAGTGTTTGAAAAATGGTAACGAAGTGGAAAAACTAAATATGAGACGCTTTTTTTACCTAGTAGGATAGAAAGGGTCGCGCTCGTAGGAAAAACGTTAAATTTAATGTTTTATTGATTTTGTTTGTCCGGTAACTCAAGATCAAGCCACATGACATGCTGATACAGTCATGATGTAAGGTTGCATAATTAACGTGAGACATGAGATCACCACGTCCTCGGCGTCGCAGCATTGTCAGCATTGTCCCACACTGTCAAGTTTATGGTCGAAAGCGTGGTCACATATCGAGATTGCTCGTTAATCTTGTAACCTACTCGTAAAGCTAGAAGAGTGTAGTGTGTCTTGAGAAAAAGTTACTTGTAGTAATATTGACGGAGACTCCTGTGACCATCGTTGCGCGTTGGCAATTCTATTAGTGGACGGCTGGATGTTAAGGGGAGAGTAGTTTCGAAGGATAAATAACTAAATAGGTACGAAATCGAAATTTCTACTCTTTTCGGTCAGACTGTAAGCATGATCAGAAATATTGATTCGGAAAGCAGCGACTGGGAAAACGATATGTTGACGTTTACTATGTGAATTATAAAAAGAGGACAACTAGATTGTATCTGTTGTATTTTGGGTAAGGCCAAACGTCTAGAAGCGCCAGGTATTCAAAAACGCCCACACGTCGGTATATCTCTTGCCAAAACGGAAACAATTACACCAAGACACGTAAAAGCAACTTTAGAGGCAAAGCCGTATTCGTCATGTCACAGTATCTAATGCGTTTACGACGAGACAAATCGCTAAAAAGATAAAGAGGTCATTACACCGCTTTAACTCGAGGTTAAGCTTGTGGAAGAGATAGGTAATTACGGCAGATTCTTCAATTTCTTCATACAATCTCAGTCTCCACTTTTGTAAAATATATTATTTGTATGTCTTACCATATCTCGGGACCATGGGGTCCCAGACTTTTGGGAGGCATGTGTGGGGCTGAAGCCAACAGCACAGAGGCCCTTTTAGACACTTTAATCTAAAGGCAAGGGATACACGTGGCGGATACCATCCCCGAGCGCACAATATGTTACATCCGGAGATGGTCCCCGCCAGGTGTAAAGACTATTTCAGTCCAGCACTTTTGTGCTGCGATGGGAACTAAGGTCCATAAGCTATTGTTGTGCAAGTTGGATGGACTGGATAATGGTCTATGGGTTGAGACTATCGGACACCTACCATGACAACTAGTCTCAGGATTGTAAAAGACAGGCGGTAACTAATTATTATATTATTATGCTTTTGGAATTTTGTGATATATTTCAATGAATAGGTAATTGGACGTGGAGAGATTGACCATATTTTTTTGTTTGTTAGTTACGTTACGTTTGTAAAAATGAACAGACTTCATCAAAACTTTGCTTCTAGGCTGTAGTGCCTGTAGTGACTGTTATACCGCCAACTAATTAGTCGTACACAATTTTGTCAACATGTTTTAAATAACGAGTTAATCTATTTCTATTTCTAAGGTATTTTAAAACGATTTTAATAAATATTCAGTTTGTGTAAAAAAACAGGGAATATCCAGAGACAAAAATGAGGACTATGTTTGTATGAAAAGGCGTTTAGGTGATTTTGCCTTAACGGACACATTTTTGCTACTGAAGCTAAGCTTTTTATACCGCGTAGGATAGGCATGCCATCGTGTGGGTTTCGCAAGGCTTTGTCATAATTTAATTCAAATAGGAACTAGTATTGCGAAATTTGAGTTAGCAGCGCAAAGATTGATACGAGTAATATGTTTCTATAAGTAGGTATTTTTCAAACATCTTGAATCTTAATGCTCGCAGTATCCCGGATATTTGCAAGTTGCAACTGCTCATGAATGTATCTTCATATAAAAGTGTTATTGAGAATGAGATGATAACATCTTGTCATCGTAAGGACCTTGAAAAATGTAAAAGTCTGGGAAATAAGTAAGTACTTAACAGTTTCAGTCGTATTTATTATGAAAATCGAACATCTTTGAAACAGGCAAGTAATGGTAATGGGACTAACATTTATTAAGATACCTATAGATATGAAGAACATGATAAACCCTCCTTTGGCCTGTAAAGCCTACCAACATAATAAGTATACGAAATTAAATGAATCAATCTAAAACGGGATAATTATAACCCTCAAGATTCTTTCGGTACCTAATATATTACAATGTTACACTGATGAACCGCAAACGTTATAAAAACACAAATATTTCTTTCATCACGCCTCAGCCATTCATCAAAACATGAGAAAACACTTGGAATGCGAGATCGTTCGTATTCATCACCCCCGAATCACGTCGGCCGCAGTATTCAATTCATCTTGCTCATCGTGCTGACGGCAGATGTAAAGATTACGCTTTCAACCTTTATATTACAGTCGCCAGCAAATATCTCAGCGGCAGAGATGCGCAGAAATATGTGAACACATATTTGTGAGCACCTGTAATTTTCTGTAAGTAGGTTCAATTTCATTTTATCAGGATTCAAATTTAGCGCGAAACTTTAACCCTTAAATGCACAGTGAATACCTAATGCATCACGTATTGCAAACTCTATTGACAGCTTGTCAAAATTCAATTGTGATTAAATCTTTGTCAAGGTCAATGTAAGATTTTAGGAAAATACAGCGTATTGTACACTAAAAGTTTAGATTCAATTTCTAGTCTAGAAGCGTTTATGCAAACAAATGCAAAGCAACACGCTTTGGCAGGCTTATACTACTCGACAAAAGATGTCACTTTAGTTACATCCGTAACTAAGTGATATTGAAAAGGGCCCATAGGTGGCGTGGTAATTAATTGTTGTAAAGCGCCATCTATGATTTTAACACTTAACTATAGAGTTCTCTTAAAGTTCATCTATTCGCCGACAGATGGCGCTCCAACCGTAAATGAAACAAAGTCGCTTTTAAAAACTTTTAATAGATTGAATAAATAATTTCTCGACAGTTCACAGGAGTACATATTATATTTATCGACATTTTTTAAGTAAATATTTCAATTTTCTATAAACTAGATACACTAGAGAACCATTGACAATGTAAGTGGAGACACAAACCAAGCAAAAATCCTTTAGAACACATAATAACAGGTAGGCTAAGTAAACGCAGGTAGCTACCGACAACAGTGAAGTTATAAGCTGTGCTTGCACCACCACTATGTCGTCATAGGTAGCTGAAACAAGAAATATACATAATGTAATGCAATGCTTATTCTTATCCGATATGTCCAGCAACAAAAACGCGCCAAAAGTTTGCCCAATTCTCTTCGGAGAGGTTTTTTCTTTCCAACATTTAGTACCTAATTCAAAAATAATTTAAGTATCTATTTTAACATACAAGTGGTTACAGTTCCTTGTATCTATATCAATCCATAATGTTGGACCCTAATGTATTATTTCACTTGCATTACCTAAAATTATATTCTAGGTTTCAAAAACATGGGAAACTTCAGGAGAAACAAATAGCCGTCGCTCATAAACGCCAGCTACTTACTATAATAATGCACAGACCGCAACGTCAATAAATCATTATCAGCAACTCGGTAAACCCTCGATTCACACTTTCCAGGCGTTAGGTGCAATACAAAGTGGCCTAGACAATTTTAGAGATTGAAGACTTTTTTACACCATTTGTACCTATGTGCAATAAAGTATAAATAAATCATTGGCTTTTGAAATAGTTGATCAGTTCACTGCTATCCTGTCATTTTCATAGGCTAACTATAGGTATTATAAGTATCATTGCAGGGTACAGGGTTTATTGTAAAATAAAAACAAACTAGCTATAATAACGTTTAATTATAATATACATTACATAAACTTGTTTCATTTACTTGAAAATATTGGAGGTTTACCAGATATCACATCAAATACAATCATGAATGCGATGAAATAAGTTCTCAGGAATTTTATTTAAAATGTGATAAGCCTTCAGTGGATGGACTGCTTCTGCTTCTATTGTTCTCGTGCTCCTTCTTCCCATTGAAACCTCGATATTTACGCATTTTCGTCAATCCGTTTCGATTTGTAAACAGGAGCACAGATGAGGAAACAAATAAAATTATTTCCGAACATAACTGGGATTGGCTTCCACGTCGTCGGCTTCTACCTCTAATAAAATTTGCACTATAAATTCACCGTAAATTCAATTCAATACTTGTATCAAATGATTACGCACTTTAAGTAAAACTTCAGAGATTGGACGACACTTTTCTTCTTACGGCAACTATTCACTTAAACGGTGGTTTCGTTTCCACCACGGTCTTGGAAATAGCTAGAATTTAGTCGCTACTTTTCTTGGAGTTATTACAATTCGCCATAACAAATTTTACTGGGCCCGTATTAAATTTATCTCAAAAACGACATGAAAATGTTTACTGCAATATGGATTTGACAGCGCAAGTCAGCGACTAAGATGTCAATTTTGGCCGTAGTGAGCGCTGTGATCGTTTTAGCTACCCCCTCCACCCGCTTTGCACCCTGCCAATTACGTTGAGACGAAACATACGCGAAATAGCCTTTTCATACAAACGTAGAGTTTATATTTTCCTCCCTGAATATTGGCAATTTTGAAAATATTTTGATGCACTTTTATGAACCTACTGAGTATAATTCCCGCAGCTATATGCCTACGTTTCATTTTTGTATTTTTAAGGGCCACTTGCACCAACGAATATGGTGGGATAACCCAGGGTTAACCCACCATTTTATATGGAATTTGACAGATGACAGCCCATTAACCCTGAGTTAAGTGGTTGGTGCAAATGGGCTTTAGTTAAGTTACGTGCGCACCATAAAAATATGAATACTTTTTTGTGTCCTAATTTGTACAAAAATTAATATTATATACATTTTTAGGGTTCCGTAGCCAAAATGGCAAAAACGGAACCCTTATAGTTTCGTCATGTCCGTCTGTCCGTCTGTCCGTCTGTCCATCTGTCCGTCTGTCACAGCCGATTTACTCGGAAACTATAAGTACTACAGTGATGAAATTTGATGGGAATATGTGTTGTATGAACCGCTACAAAATTATGACACTAAATAGTAAAAAAAAGAATTGGGGGTGGGGCCCCCATACATGTAACTGAGGGATGAAAATTTTTTTTCGATGTACATACCCGTGTGGGGTATCAATGGAAAGGTCTTTTAAAATGATATAAAGTTTTCTAAAAAACATTTTTCTTAAAGTGAACGGTTTTTGAGATATCAGCTCTCAAAGTCGTAAAAAGTATGTCCCCCCCCTCTATTTTTATAACTACGGGGTATAAAATTCTAAAAAAAATAGAGGTGATGCATGCTAATTAACTCTTTCAACGATTTTTGGTTTGATCAAAGTATCTCTTATAGTTTTTGAGATAGGTTGATTTAACTGTAATTTTGGTTAAGTTATTGGTTTATTATATTTGCTGCTACGGAACCCTTTGTGCGCGAGCCCGACTCGCACTTGGCCGGTTTTTCATAATGTCTTCTTTTGCTGTTCAAGCTATATCAGTCGATTCGACAATACTCGAACAAGCAGACTTTCAATGAATGCTCTACAAGCGCTTGTTATAATAATTAGGTAAGTAAGTACCTACTATTTAGTGGGACCCTATCCCGGAAGGAAAAGGAGGACTACACTTTTATGGAGAACCGATCGCCCTCTTCCTCTTAACAGTTACCCACTCGTGAGCTACCAAATAAGCGGAGTACTTACTTCTCGCTTATGTCGGAGGGCTTTCGCAATAGTTTTCTCAGGAAAGAGTCACGACTGCGGTGATGCGGGCTCAGCGTGGCAGTTATCGACTTTGCAAGTTAGATTAGCATTGAGTAGACACGGGTTTCGATGTTAACAGATTTGTAGCATGGGCCAATGTTGCTAAAGGTCGTTTTTAACCGCTTAGAATTTTTCATCGAGCGTGGTCGTGTTGCCGACAAGTACGAAATTACACATCTTATTTATATAAATATCGACGAAATAAGCTGGATTTTCTGTCTTATCAGACTATGATGGTGAAAGGGCTAAAAGTTGAGTTTTCCTGGTCTTATATTTTTGGTCTGGCATTTTCTCTTATTTTACGTCTAGTTGACCAAAACCTTCAATCGCTTGTTTATGTAGTTACTGTGGAAATTGAATGCTTGTAGTTTTTATTTTACAACGGGTCAGTAATCTGTGCAGCATACTGTGCAGTTTTGCTCCTTTATAAGGATAAGAAAGTACTTAACGAAAAGTTTTAAAGATTGTTTTGTGTTAACTGTCCGTACTCTACTATAGACTACTACTCTGGTAGAAATAACAAAACTATCTAAAGACTCCATAACTACGCGAATTACCTTTATAAACAATATTTAATTATAAATGTTTGTATACTTAATTACTTACTCATAAGAATCATTAAGCAGTAGAAAACGATGCCATAAATGCAATTCGGAATTTCCAACATAGATCCCTTGGGCACTAAGCCAAATCCTTTGGAGAAACTGAAAAAAAAAACAATAATTAACTAAAATAGCAGTTAATAAATAATTAGGTACTTAAATAACTTACCTACTTGTTAGATATAATTTATAAAATTCATTTAAGTAACATGTATTGTATTGATTAGGCACAATTTAATAATTTGAGACTAAATTTTTAACTGCACGTAAACCGCGCTACTTTAAATGTCTGCTACTGGTACTACTGTCTGGTACGTCAAAATGTTCTCATCCTACTAATATTCTGAAAAGAAGTTATGTTCATAGAAAAAGAAAATTACCTATGTAAGTACGAGTACGTACTTACTAATACCAAAGACCTATATAACTTCGTAAAGACCGATAAAGTCTAAGAAAAAAACGTACCCCAAAACCATACAGAAAAAGGTACGGTGAGCTAGATGGCGATACACCTTTGGGGTACGCTCGGCTAGATGGCGCTAATATTAATATTTGACATTTTAAAACATATCAAGCTAAGAATATGGGCTAAATTGGCAAAACTGAGGTTCAAAAGTTTTAAGCCGGTGTCGATAGATGGCAGTCTATGCACTGTGATTACACATTTTACTTTGACAGTCATTCTCTATAATACTCGATCCTCTTTGCTAATACCAATTTCAAATATCTAGAGAATTAAATTCTTCATACCCATTACACCCATTTATTTATCTTCCCCGTAGACAAAACCATAATAAGTCCTAATAACAATATTTTAACGATCAAACCTCACCGCATCTCTGATGAAAATAGACAAGACACCCATTATAATCACGATAAGCGATGATAGATATAAAGGGGAAGGTAAATTGGTGACGAAAATTGTGCGCACCCCATCCATTGAGTTATGCTCCATTGAAAGGGCTTTCAAAAATCTCCCCTAGCTGTTTGATGATCCACAAGTTGGAAAATTATTTATGGAAACAGCTTTTACGCTAGACAGAAATGCTTTCTAAAGTGGAATTTGAATCGCGCTTCGCAAGATTGAAGTCCGTTTTAAGAATTTAGTGATTTATTTAACAACTTGGCGCATACTGAGTTCTTCAGGTACAATGCAATTTCAAAGGTAGTTTATACGAATCTACGATCTTCGAATTTAACAGCTATACCTACATATTGACTTCCCCAAATAGGCGAAGTTCATCACTACTGACGATATGCAGCGTGTAAAATAGGACTGGTGTCCACTAGACTCGCCGAATCGAATCTCAATAATTCGCCTCCTGTATTTACTATGAAACTGCGTCCGTTGGCGACGCGTCGAATCGAATTCGTCGTTCATAGTAAATGTATGGAAGACTCGATTCGACGCGGCTCAATTAGACGTAAGTGGACGCCAGCCTAGGTATATGCAGCATTTTCGTGTTCCACTTCCTGACTTCAGTAGAATTACTTACTCAGACGTAAGAACTTTCGAGCAGCTGGAGCTCTCAGAGAGGTCGCAATAGGCCTTGTATTCAGGGTCTGCTTCGGCACTCATCTCCACGTAAAGGGCATACGTCGATATCAAGATACCGACTAACGATATCCCAATGATGGTTCTGTCCAATGCCTTTTTACCCATTTTGAAGATGGGCCTGAAATGAGAACAAAAACATTTTATCATTATTTATTAAGAGCCCATATTGTCCCACTGTTGGGCAAAGGCCTCCCTCAAATTCCTCCACGTATCCCTATCCCCTGAAGTCTCCCACCATGCAGTCTTTGTCAAAGGCATCAAGCTCGTCACGCCATCTCTGGCGAGGTCTACCGCGACACCTTAGAATTTGTGGTTGTGCAAGAGAGAAGAGAGTCACCATTGATGCATTAGCTGGATGACGTATATACTCGTAAATTCTTAGCTGTTCTAAATAAAACTTAGCGCAAAAACAACGTAAGTTGCTTACTAAAAACCGAAACTTACAGAGGACAAGCACACGGATCGGCTGGCATTTTGCTTGTGTAAAAATGCTTTAAAATTAACAATCAAACTAAGTATTTCATTTTCCAAAAAAACTGACGTAAACTTTTCAAAGAAGCTATAAAAGCTTCTGGAGTTATCATCAGAATTAATTACATTATATTTTTTATGTAAACAATAAACATAATGAAAATTCAGCAAATGTCTTCAGATGACTGTAATTTGTCAAATATGACTCAATCAAAGTTTTATTTTAATAATTTCATCCTATTTCACCTCTTCGTCACGTGTAGAGCAAAGAGTAAAGTGCAAAGGTAAAGTTTCACGTTTGTTATACACGGTGTTTCCGGTATCACTCAAAACCTCAGACACCCCAACTGATTTTTATTTTTTTAAACTCATCTAGAGTATTCATCTTTTAATCTGATCGTTACTTTTTTTTTAATTGAATTTTTAATTTTCTGTACAGCTCTACTTGACTTTTAGCTCTACACTCAATAAAATAGTTGCTAACTACCATCATAAACCATAAGACTATTTATTTGTGTACGTTACTGCAACGACATAAGGTTTACCAATAGACAGCTAAGATGTCACTGTAAAACACTTTAAAGCTTTGTCACAGTAAACTTCAAATTGGACAGGTAATCGCAGTAAGCAAATAAACTCAAGCAATGCGATATACACAATGTTGTATTACGAGTACAATAGAATGGGCACCTAAAAAATAACTAATAATACTAATTTAAATAAAAATATTACCCCCATCAAGATATAGCTCAATCGATTCTACTCTCGATTCCGAACAAACTGTTTTCAGGTTTTTAGTGTTAAGTGAAACACGGTGTATAGCAACCGAGTGCATTACACTTATAAGCGCATTATGGTAGTAGTACTACCTCTATGACCACAGGTACAGTGAACACGGGAATTTCTGCGTTATCCTCAGAGCTGTGTACAGTTTATGTACTTTGTTAAATTTATTTTTTGATTAGATTTTACTAATTAGACATTGTTTAGAGATTTTAAAACATTGGAAAGTGTTAATTGTGAGTTTAAGGTCAGTGTCGGGAAGACCGTCTACCCAGAAAGACCGTCTACTGAATATAACTTTTGTATTTATATATCTATCACTTCTTACACCTCCGAAGGTATACCAGTTTTTAGGGTTCCGTAGTCAACTAGGAACCCTTATAGTTTCGCCATGTCTGTCTGTCTGTCTGTCGTCCGTCCGTCCGTCCGTCCGTCCGTCCGTCCGTCCGTCCGTCCGTCCGTCCGTCCGTCCGTCCGTCCGTCCGTCCGTCCGTCCGTCCGTCCGTCCGTCCGCGGATAATCTCAGTAACCGTTAGCACTAGAAAGCTAAAATTTGGTACCAATATGTATATGAATCACGCCAACAAAGTGCAAAAATAAAAAATGGAAAAAAATGTTTTATTAGGGTACCCCCCCCCCCTACATGTAAAGTGGGGGCTGATATTTTTTTTCATTCCAACCCCAACGTGTGATATATTGTTAGATAGGTATTTAAAAATGAATAAGGGTTTACTAAGATCGTTTTTTGATAATATTAATATTTTCGGAAATAATCGCTCCTAAAGGAAAAAAAAGTGCGTCCCCCCCCTCTAACTTTTAAACCATATGTTTAAAAAATATGAAAAAAATCACTTTATAAAAAGTAGAACTTTATAAAGACTTTCTAGGAAAATTGTTTTGAACTTGATAGGTTCAGTAGTTTTTGAGAAAAATACGGAAAACTACGGAACCCTACACTGAGCGTGGCCCGACACGCTCTTGGCCGGTTTTCATCCTTAATCCATTGGTCTTCAATAGATATTCCTAGGACGAACACTAGTTAACAAAAAAACTTGATTCGTGTTTCGAACTCGACCATCGAGTTCAACATGGTTACTCAAAAAAATTAAATTAAAAAAAGCAGTTGGAATATTTGTGCATTTTGTACTTGTAACGTAGTAATTTAATAAATGTTCTTCCTGTCTAGTACAATTAATGCTCTTAAAACGCGTTCAATTTGTTTTTTTATGTTCTGAAATATGTAACTTCGAAATTGTGCATAGTCGGAAAGACCGGCATATAACCACCTCTCCTCACCTATTATAGGCACCTCTTTTAGGCTTTATGGGAAATAAGTCAAGTTTAAACGGGTGTTTTAGGTTAATTTTAATTATAAGTTTCGGCTTTGCTTTGGCTGGACCTGAAAAAATAAGGTTTTCAACCTCATTTACGGGACATATGACGGTCTTGCCTTATAAATAGAAAAATGCTGATATGTTAAAAATATCAACGTTATTTGTTTTATAATATCTATCACATTACTCCCTGTTATTACAGAATATAACAATGAACATCATTTTGATACTTATTTCCATATGAAATTACGCGACAACGAGCACTAGACGGTCTTGCCTTACTCAGCGCGTGGGGACGGTCAACCCGCCGAGCCATAAAAAAAAGTGATTTTTATCACATAAGTTTACTTTAATTCACCAAAGTATTATAAAAGCTGTGTAGAATATAAAATTTGCTAGCCCATAGGACCATGCGGATCACTCCAGGCTACTTTAATAGTCTAGTTTTATCCACTCAAACTTTATTTCAAATAAAGTATGCCGGTCTTGCCCGCACTGACCTTATGCAATACTTAATTATACAAATTAAATATTTAACAAGAGAAAACAAAAACGACCTTAATAAAAATGTCTTGACGGTAAATTAAGCAGCGTTATCCGATCCTAATTTAATTTAAATGCGAGATTAAACTGATATAAATGGTGTTTCAAAACCAATTCACACGATCTTCTATAGAATTTGATATTAACGGAAGGGGGACGAACGATTGAAATGGAAAAATAAGTCGTTTAGGCGACGGCTTTGCTTTACATACCATACATATATGTAAGTACATTTACTTCAGAAGGAATATAATGAATGAATATAAGGCGGCAAAAATATTTCGTAGTCGTTTATTTGTGCGTTGGGTAGGTACTATGATAGATCCGCTATATTGAAAACACTTTGTTTAAAAGACACACTTTATTTAAGTTTATTTAAATATTTTTTTCCAGAAAGAATTACACAGAGAATTTTGGATCGTGCTTACGCCGAAGATTATTTCGGACGGCTTTGCTTTACATACTTATATGTAAGTACATTTACTTCAGAAGGAATATAATGAATGAATATAGGTAAGGCGGCACAAAAAAATTCGTAGTCGTTTATTTGTGCGTTGGGTACTATGATAGATCCGCTATATTGAAAACACTTTGTTTAAAAGACACACTTTATTTAGGTTTATTTAAATATTTTTTTACAGAAAAAATTACACAGAGAATTTTGGATCGTGCTTACGCCGAAGATTATTTCTAGACTAACGGGTTCTTTTCTTTCTCTTGATCATTTTTCTTAAATCAAATTCCAAAATCAAATATGAAAAAATGTATAGACAAGAATCCGTCATAGGTACTTATCGTGATTTTTTAACGAATTTTAAAGCAAAATTGGTATAGGGTACCTAACCCTCACATCCATCTCGTTCACGCTTACGCTCAGTAGGTATACTAGTAGTAGTTTCACGCTTACGATAAGTAGATAGAATTTTTATGGGCACAAAACAACAAATAAGGTAAACAGAACCGAAATTAAATTTAAATAGTAATGTGCTAAATAATGGTCCACACTCAGCTTTTTGTTCCGCAGTGAGTCCTGTCCTGTGACACACTATTACGGAACGCTGATTTTCAGCGAGGCCATTATGCATCAGTAATAAAATAATAAAAGCAAATGAAAGATACAAAAGCTGGTTTAAATTAAATATAAGTGACAGTCAACCGATCACACAGTCATCATCATCAACTATCACACCCATTTGATAGACGTTCTATAGACATTGAGACATCGGTCCATCCCGTAGCGTAAGTATACCTTTATTCATGGGGTAAAGAATGCATCTGCGAATGAGGAGGCACACTGACATTTTATCCCGCCAGGCGGCGCCTGTGCAAGTGTCTAGGCATGTCACTGTCATTATGTGATAGAGAGAGAAAACATATCATCTTCTCGCTCTCACGTATAACATTCTTTATCTGTGCAATGCAAGTACAATGGACTAATAGGGTGGCGCCATCTGTCATAACCTTTGAGTGTGCCTCCTCATTGTATTATAATGGCATACCTACTATTGTTATTTGAGTTTCACCAGTTACATCATATGGTACCTATTATCATTGATTAATTATGATAATGATAATACACGAACTTAAGTTATTATTATAACTTAAGGTATATGTTTGTATAAAAAATGTTATATCTAATAATACACGAACTTAAGTTATTAAGGTAAACTTAAGGTATATGTTTGTATAAAAAATGTTATATCTAAACTAGCATATAAAAAATATAAATATTACTTGCTATAAATCGGTGCATGGACGAACACTAGACGACTGAACTGACTGACTGGGACGGAAACTAGCTCAGTGACCTTCATGTTGTTATGAAGGTAATAATGGCATCAAATAATACAATAACTTAATAGTAATATTTTATATAGAAAATAACAACAGAATATGCTCTCATGAATGATTATAATCATTGAAGGATAAAAAATAGGAATATAAAAGTTTTGTAAGATTTATTAGATCTAATAAAATAAAAGTTATAAGCCGGTGAGTTACAATTTAGTATAAGTAAACTACCTACTTCATTTGTTATTGGGTTAACTGGTAAGCATTATAAACATACTTATATTTATTAATCCGATATAGACAAAAAAACTAATTACTTACCATACAACAAACTTGTTTAAAACTTTTATAAACATGAGATCAGATACGATACGACATTAACCAATGTCATTCAATAAATCGGTAGAAATTAAAGATTATAAATAATAAGCCAAACAAAAATTTGTTTAAAGAAGCTACTTACCTTAACTTCTGTTATAAATATCACGAAACAACGAATTCTTGGGTTTTCATTTATGGTTTGTACTTACCCAATAAAATAAATGCTCGTTTATTTAATAAATGAGTGTTGATGGCACAGACACGCAACCCCGATGGTGACGCGCTTTATACTGAGCCTTATCTATCGTATATCGTATCGTGTATCGTGTTGTGTCATGCGAGAATTACGGCCAGGTTCAAACTTAATAAATATTAGATATGATGTGGATCGGAAATGTCAGTGTTATATCCGATCCGTATCCAATTATTCATATACTTAGATCGAATATTACAAATATGCACACTTTCACTTTAATCAGTGTGCAATGTGCATGGTGTTCGTGGATAACACGATTAACACGGGTAGATACAAAACAAGTACTGAATTTTCTAAAAAGTTTTTAAAGGTTTCTTCAACATTTTCCAGAACCTACAAAATCAAGTTTTGAAAAATTGACATTTCAATTGATTGTTTGCAATTTTTCTGTAAGTATTTATAAGTAGATAATAAATACCACCTGTGATGTGAGGAGTACAAGCTGTACAAGAAGTACACTGAAATCTCATTCATATTTTAAGTATTTAGCTCTTTTATATTAGGTCAAAATACTTCCTTAAGTATTTCCAGTCACAATCTGTCTCCATTTATGTAATTCAGAAAGGTAGGGTGCGCAATTCATAACCAATAAAATGTAATCTGTTATAGACTAAAATAACACGTTAACGTATGCAAAACGTCAATTTAATGAGCATACGACTCGTTTAAATTACGCGGTCCAGTGATTCAGTAATACATATTCAGAGTTTAGCCAAAGACACGTAAAAATAATTATTGTAGAGAAGAATCTTTACACTATTAAATTATTACGTAAGACGATAATTACCAGTTAGACCCCCTCCCCTCTGTTAACTTGGGGGGTGGTAATTTTTTGCCTATTTTCTTAAATTACTTGAAAATAACAAGGGAACAAATCAAATTATTTTATTCAATATTTTTTGATTTGTTCTTTTTAGAGTTCCGTACCAAAAAGGTACAAAAGGAATATCTCGTGAACTACTGATGCTATGGCTTTGAAATTTGGGATACTTATTGAACATCGTTAACCTCTACAAATTGAAAGTATTTTTTTTAATGTATTAATATTAATTACAGAAAATGGCCAAAATGAAAGGGGGCCAAACTGTAAATTTGAAGTAACTAGGTCAAGTGGGGTTTCGCTAGAAAGAGCTCAAACTGAGCAAAACATTTTTTATGATTTTTAGGTTGCGGAAAAAATGTTTTTTGAAGGAAAATTAAAAAAAAAAACATACCGCCATAACATACCAAAAACATACAAAATAATGAATATTACAAAAAAAATAAAGTCGTATCTACACGTATCTTGAAAACTTTTTTTTTAATTTATAAAAAACCTTTCAGATTTACATTTTCAATTTCAACACCCTTGCGGGTGTTTAATGTAGGTACCTATATTTTTTAACAGAATAACAATATTTTTTTTTAAATAGAGGCAAAATGGTTGAAATCGGTTCACGCAATAAACAATTATCCCATAAAAATCATCTTCCATACTAGCTCGCGCACATAAGTTTACTCAATTTGCCGATAGATGTCGTTGAACGCTCATTTCCTACATCGCGTTTTTCCTGATATAATGAGATCGGTTCTGGAGCTGGAAAGTTTGTACGGAACCTCGGTGAGCGAGTCCGCCTCGCACATGACCGGTTTTTTTTTCAAGTAGTCTCACTACTATATATTAAATTATAAATTGAAATAAATATCATACACGAAAGAAAAAAGGACAAGGCCCACTGTTGGCCGAGCCGGGAATCGAACCTGGGTCTTCAGCTTGAAGGCCTTGTCGTTTTTTCTTTCGTGTATGATTTATATTTCAATTTACTTGAAAATAACTTCGCTAAAGAGCTCTTTCATTAGATATGTCACAACAAAGTTCAAAATTTAAAGTTTCTTAATTTAAATTACATGTCCGTCTTTGGGTCATAGTTTTAAATACGACAGTGTGCCAAATTTCAAAATAATCGGTTCAGTAGTTTCGGAGAAAATTGACTGTGACAGACGAACAGACAGAAGCACGAGTACCTAATCCTGTAAAACGGCACAACTATGGTCACGTAGTTTAGGTATGTTCCCTTAGTATTAAAAAAATAATCATCTTTAAATCAACCCGTTTTCGCCTACCACTACTAGTCAATTCATGAGTTTACTAGCTTCTGCCCGCGGCTTCACTTGCGTTAAATTCTAAAATTGCGGAATTCTCCATACAAACTCCGTTTTGCCTTGAAAGACGGACAAACAAACAGACACACACTTTCCCATTTATAATATTAGTGTAGATGATTTTCATGATAACGTAACCCGTAAAGCGCTTTACAGCGACTTATGGCGCTAAAAGAGCAAACAACCATAAATTGTATCCACTTTCACTAAAAATGTTCAGTCCATCATAATCAATCATAAATATCATAATGCTCTTAAAAAATAAAAAAACAATATACCTACCTTCATAAAATATCAATTTAATAATGCAGGTATTTAATTTTATTGTAAAAGCTCTACACTCGGCTCTACATCAAATTAAGTTGCAAGGTAAAAAAATCAGCACAATGTTTACGACATTGTTTTTAAAACATAACTTTATTTTCTCCCTTACTACATACGTAATGAGAGTTGCATAAATGCCGTCAACTCTTCGAAAATAGCGAAAACATCATCTACTCAAACGCGCCATCAGCAGTTTGTATTTTGCGAGACAGAAGATACGTGTATGCCTACGCGTGAAAAGAGTATAACCGAGGCGAGCGCCACATTGCCACAGCCGCCCTATTGTGTTTTAACCTGTTAAGTTGGTATCCCTGCTTTAGTTCACCATCGCGACCGCGACGTAGCGTTGGCGTCGTGCAACACCTTTCATTGTATTGACTATTGACTGATTCTCAACATAGAGAATAATGTATAAACTTAATTTAACGTATTATTATCTTAGTTCTTGTTAAATTGTAATGTAATATGTCTTAGTTTAAGTGTAATTATGTATCCATTTACGTGAATGTGAAAGAAGACAGCCCGTCGAGTGCTACGCGGCCATTTTACTTGCAATGCGGCAACGGTGTACAATCCGCCATTGGAAACGGCCAGTGTCTTTCTCCGAGTGCAAGATTTGTATTTTGTTGAATACAGCCTAATATCGACGGATAACCATGAGTGAATCAAGTGAAGTGCGGATTTTAGTGTAGTGAAACACGGTGGTCGGGTGATTCGAATAATGTGCGAACGATGGAAAACGAAGTGAAGCAGCGCAATCAGAGAAATAGGCGAAGGGAACGGGCACAGCGCATGCAAGCACAGCGAGAGAGTAAAGTTAAGGATGGGGACAGCGGCGAGGACGAGTCCCCGGCGAGAGAGAAGCCGCCTCGTCCTCCTACCAGGAGGAAAAAGTCGCGGGAGCCACTCGGAGAGGAGGACATCATCGATGGTTTCGCCATAATGGCATTTCGCACCTACGAAGATCTCGAGGTGAGTACACAAACCCGTCTGTTATCACGATGCAGCGCACGACCAGGTATAAGCCATATTGTCGACTTATTGTGCCTGCTGATTACTTTGTCAATATGGCTTGGCCTTTCTTTCTAAACACACAAGCACTTATTAGAACACGCTTCAATACTTTGCACAACATCGGTTACATTACACTTACAGTCGACGAGTGGTCAAATTTAGTTGTTTATTTTATATGAATACCTATTGTTACAGTGGTGCATTTGCCTACATTGTAGCTTGCAAACTTATTATCACCTATGCAACAAATCTCGTGATGAGGCTACAAATTTAACAAACTATCATCGTAAACTTCAATTTACACCAATGATGGCAAATTGGACTTTTAAATTTGTATTTATTTCATATTCTCATTACAAAAACAGCGCCTTGTAATCGCTTTGGACGTCGTTGCCTCGGAAGTGCATTGACCTATTGAATGAACCCTAGTGTAAGGAAAGATCAGTCGTAAGTGGATTTTTAGTGGCCTATGCGTTTTCGCCATAAAAGTTATAGTGAAGATTACGTTTAATAGCGTAAGATTTATAACACACGATGGTAGTTTCATAATGTATATTCGTATAATAATAGTAGTTAGCAGCTGACGAGTACCTACTCCGTAGAAGCGATCTCGGCGCTCTGTGCAGTGGTCTCCCACAAAGTGTAAATTCGGTCTAAGTGGCTTTCGCTCGTTTGTGCTCATTTATCGCCGTCCACAACCGGCAATATGTTGAGTAGGTATGTTAGCATGTGCACAATAAAACTACATTCCGCGCTATCGTTTTAAATTATGGCGACAGGCCTGCCGTTTGTGGCTCGTTGAGCGCCGTACGCGTACTAAAATGCTGGAACAGGTTCCTTTGCTCCTATTTAATTCGCCACATGCGGTTTGCTTATGCAATTTTTGCTTACAATGAACGTAAGTTAATTGTTTACAAGAAAGGGGTTTTTTTGTTGAAATTACAGATCGATCAGCTAGCATATGGTCGACGACGGAAAATAATACCATTTCCTGTCTATTGTTGAGTTAAAACGGTAATAAAAATAAGAGAATTATTACCAAATAATGATTATTATTTATACGTCATGGTTAGATTAACCATAATATAATCAAATAACCTCGACGTCATATATTACCTACGTAAGCACGATAAATAAAATATGAAGCATGAAACAAACTGAAAGTCACGTACTTAGTATTTTCCCACGATAATCCTTATTTGGGTTTCGTACCTGTGTTAAATTAAAAACCAGAACCCTTAGGTCCAAGACGGATACACCTATTCAATGCCCTTAGGTCCTTAGGAGTAACATCTTTAATAATTTAATAGGCTAGTAATACAGGTAGTTTTAGGATACTTGCTGGTCTAATGACAAATCTCGTAAGTCGTTTTGCAGCATCGCCATATTGCCTCTATAGAAAGTTCGTTACTCGATATTTTTGCCATAATTATTAGTCGAATCGTTATTTTCGACCTTGACTGAAGTCAAATCAATGTTTGATTCCACTGGCCTAAAATAGTTATATGTACCGAAAATAGGTATCGAAGATTCGTTAATTTGTCTATCATGCAAGTATAACCGAGCGATAGAGGATAGAGAGGAAGATACCTAACAAAATTTCGAGATACTTAGGTATCTACTTTAGGTACTTTGTTGACACCGTTTGTAGACCGTTTACAATGCATATTGCAACGAGTTACGCTTCAACAGTGATTAGTTGTAGCATGTTGCACATTAAAATCATAAAAAAACGCCTGAATAAAGTTCGGGTAATTGAGGGTTAGAATAAACGAGGTTCTATTGCATACACAATTGTTTTCAAGTAATTTCAAAGGTCCTACTTTGTTGCTTACTATACGGTTGAGGTTTGCGTGTATCTTTATACGAAGAGCTTGTATATGCATCCTTATTGCAAGCTACCAAATGGGACTCTGCTTGTAAACGACACATTTGCATAGAGGCGCGAATGAATGAATTTGCCTATTTAATATCAGACTGATGTTCTTAGTTAACAATTTACGTAAGCGTAAAATGAATAAATTATCGGTTAATAGAATAATAATATACCTAGCCAGGTAATTTGTAACCTATCCGCAAACTAATAGATTTGACCTTTTAAGTGGAATCAAGTCCTCCAAGTGACTGTTCCACCTACCCACTGGCCATATGAGTCAATTGCAATGAATAATTATATTATTAAAAAAAAACTGTATAAATAACCTGACTGTTTTAATTTACTTTGTACACTATTAATAGGTATTTCTATGAATCTTGCCTCATGCAATCGTGACGTGATCTCAGGTAGCAATTTTAAATAAATTTCACTTTCCTATATCTATGTACATACCTACCTAAATACCTATTTCAATTACGCCCGTCTCCGCCTATACCTTCCTAATTCATTATTATAATTGCCAAAGTAACGGTCACATAACATTCATTTTCTTTAATCGAGACACCAACGTCACACTTTATTTGAATACATTTAATTGTATATTTATATTGTTGCTTCCATATTACATGCGTTCATTTTGGCTCGTTACTGGCTCGCGTAACCTACCAATTAGCGTTTAAAGCCCAAGAACCGCAAAGGGTCAATGTTATCATAAAGAATGAAGGAATTAATATATAAATTACCATTATTGGAATTACTTACGTAACATACCGAATTACGTAAAAGTTAATTCTTATCCGTTTATTACTAGTTGAATGTTCTTTCTTCCTGATTTTGCACGTGTTAATTAGGTAGATATGTTATCGTGTACATGCATGAATGGCAATCGGAATGTAAGTATTTATGCATAAAAATAGTTATGCAGTAGTGGAACCTCGAAAAGTAAACCTCAATTACAAGAAATAATAATCATTTGGTTAGAAAACGAGGTTCGAGTACATCTTTATTGAGACGAGTTAATTAACGATTAAGATTTTGTAATGTATATCTTGAAGTTTATCACTACCTCTAGATAACTACCACTTGATTCGATGAAAACACTAAAATTAGCAACATATATTTTGCTCTCTTCTCTATGTAAACCAACGTTTAGAATGATGATATTAAACACTTGTGTATGTAATATGATTTTTACTTTTGCTTGGCTTCTGTTACTTTATTTTAAACTTGTCAAATAGGCTTCCGTGAAAAGTCTAATATATCATGTGTCCATTACATTAATAAACATATAGGTTTGCACGTTTATCGAGGGTTCACTGTATCACTTAAAAGGTATTTGAGTTACAAATACTATATACAATCATAATCATAACACCTTTTGCGGGTAGGTTTTATTTATCAGTTGCATATGAATGCATTCTTTATTTCACACGTGCTTATTGGTAATTTAAAAGTATTGGTATTTTATATCTTTATCCACAAAATATAAATAATCGATGCTTATAAATATTTGAGCGCATATCTTTGAACTAAAAAATATAAAAATCACGCGTTCACAGACGACTGACCTGACGACTACAGTCCCTTGAATCGAAAAAATCCAACTTCTCTTAAACTTTAAAAAGGGCCACAATACGTGTATTTACACTATACGCATGTGTATCAACAATGCAAGTCATTTAATATCTTCAGAGTACAAGTATAGGGCAAAATAATTAAAAAAAAAACCATAACTTAAGTTTGTATGGAAGCCTCGGTGGGCAAGTCCGACTCGCACTTGTGTGGTTTTTATTAGTTTTTAATCATACACGTGCCTGCAGGAACGTGGTACGGGTATAGGCCATACAGACGGTCACTGACACCATATAGGTATTTTAAATCTTAATTAACGAAATTAATATTACAGTAAGAATAAAGAAGGCTACACCACTTGAATCACTAATATGAACATTATGAACAATCTTTAACAAAGCGTGACTTACGTTTTAACATCTACTACTCTACTCAGCAACGTTTATCTCAACAAAGGATTTTATTTTCAATGCTGCTAAATACATTTCGAAACGCTTATATGTAAAAAGTAGATTCAAATATCTGTTTGTGTAATGTAAATACATGACATGACTAATAAGTAAGCACAGAAAATTTGAATAACTAATGTAAACAATTTTTAACAGAGCGTTTAGGCGTAGTCATCAAGGTTTCTCTCAACTACGGATTTTATTATAATTTAAAGCTATTCATCTACAATTTAATATTGAATGTTTATATGTGAATTGTAGATCAAACGTCTATGTTGTAATGTAATACAATACATTGCATTCCTACTTGCATTGCACGCGTGATTTGGTCGTTGAAATCACGTTGCCCAAGACCACGGAGCTTCTGAGAAGTCCGCAGGTGGGGGCACTTTGCTGACCTAATTTTATATAGGTATTTCTGGACGCTTTATATACAAACAAGAGTATTAATATTTGTTCTTAGGTCTAGTCACTAAGTAAATGTACCTATATGGGTGCAGTTATTTCATTTTGTAAACAAATATGAGTTATCTACATATAAATTCATAGCAATATATCTTACAATTGAGTCAAAAGTAGTTTAATATCGTTTGTGTGATTTATTTGCATACACCTTATTTTATGTTATGAGTAATGAGCGGTCTGTTAAGTATGTATAATGTAAATATAAAATTGCTAAAAAAACATTAGAAGGATAAAAATAAATCTTTTCCAAAAAAAGCACTGGGAAATCTGTTTTTAATGTCCACTTATCCTAATCCGTGGTAACCGTGCTTACTCTGGAAGCCCCAGGTTCGAATCTCAGTAATAGCATTTATTTGAGTGCTTATCACAAATATTTGTTCTTGTAATATAAACGATAACATCTGATAAGATGTTGGGATTTATTGAACTTGCTGTGGAACTAGGTCGAACTAATATTATATCATAATGTTGCTATTTAGGCTATTTATGAGGCAATGTCCGTTATTAAATCCAGATGTATACCTGCTTCATACAATTCTTCAGATACTATATCTAATAAGTAGGCAATTTACTATAATAGTCCGATAAACAATCGAAGAGCACTTATTTATTCTCATGCTATCGTGTTTGTGATATGCCGCCAACAATCTGAAGGAGTTTGAACATGCAATTGTTATCAATAACATGTTGGTATGCCTTTATTAAGCTTTTATATGACCATTTAAATAACTCAATCAGATTTTACTGACCGTAAAATTACTCCGCTAGTTTCTTATACTCAATCTCGTAATGATCGTCCGGTCGATCTTGGTCCAGACACTCACTTCGTCTACTTTTTTTCTGTATTAATATTAGATTTTTATGTTCTCCAGAGAGCCTAGAGCATGATTAATAACAGCTCCAGATCTCTAGACGTGTGAGAACAACACTGCAAAATAAAAAAAGAGATGTTCCAAAGTAATTTGTAAAGTTTGGCAACACCCGTCTAACCTACCTGATAGCGGTCGAGGAAGTTTGAGCTCCCAACGTGGCATGAAGTTATGCGGCCGTGAAATATTGTCAGACATTGGATTTCGGTGAAGCGAGCTCACGATCCATTTCCTTCTTGCGGTGTTTTTATCTTGTTAAGAACGTGGATTTGGGCCTTTTGTGTGAGATTTACAATTTATTTTGCCGGTTTGGGTATTACATACATATTTGGAATAAAGATTAAGCGGTTTAGAGTACTAAAGACTAAAGTTAATATATAACATTTATTTTATCTAGTATCGTATATGGAGCATAATATTAAAAGGAAGTGAAGGTAAAAATATCAAATATTGTTACTACATTGTTATTTCTTAAATCTCGATAATATGTCTTAGTTTGACGAGTATGTTATAACTACTAGAATAATTAAAACTAATAAAAGAAAAAAAGTCAAAAAATGATCTTTTCTGACACCAAACAAACCTACTTATTATTAAACTATAATTGCTATAAATAATAAACGCGTTACCAATTATGACAAGTTAGATTAAACATTTGTCAGTAAATGAATAATTGATCATTTGTTGAATTATTAACATGCTATCATCGCGTTCGAAGTCTTTTGAATTAAATTATGACTGCGCACGACGCTAGGCCATAAATTTGTTTAGGTATGTAATACCTGTAAAAGCCAGAGCAGTTTAGTCGCTGAACACGTGTCTGATGCACTCGCTGCGTGTGCTTATACCACAGACCAACCCCTATAGACATCTATTACAAGACGACTCGCTGTGGCCAGCCTTCCTAGTATTTGCACTGATATAAGCGCGGGCGCTCGCCGTGCCCGATCAGTATCGACCAAGTAACAGACCCGAAAGCAGCGCGTGTTTTTCGCACAAAAAAATTGGAAAAGGGTATTTTGATGCCTTAAAGATGTCCACCTGTAGTGTGAAATGGTGTGGAAAGGTAACAAGAAGCTCAAATTTAAAAACAGACGGCATTACATTCCACAAATAAGTCATATTTATAATTTATTCAGAGCCGGCATAGGTCAACTTACATTGGCCACTTACGCGTCAGTAGAGGGACAGTCATACTTCTGTCCCTTTTCATCTGGCGCGACTGCCCGCCGTCCTTGAAACGGCCAATCACAGCGCGCTTAACACATTCCCCGCCCGCTCCTCGCACCCCAAACACTGGTGACTCGTATCGCGAACCAAATATGACAAGACTGCCACTCTATAGGAGGTTCTCTGTGGCTTATACAAAATCAATATCGCCGCTTTAGAAGACGAGCCGCGACGGCTGAGAGCAGGGACCGAGTGTCTCGGCGCCCCTAGACACCCCTATGGCCCATCCCCTCCTGGTTATTCCCTGGAGCTCAATGTTAGCACTTTTTGACATAATACTTACCTGGGTGAAGTTTAAACCGCTTCGTTTCGCTTTTATTACCACTCGTGTTGCTGCTTGAAATTTCCGCGCTCCCGTCGACTTTGGACTGCGAGTTAACTTATGTTATTTAAAGTTTTAACAGTTCTGGTCTCACGCGAAGGAAATGCGATCACCAGGCTTTCGAGAGACGAGTTTCATATTTCATCGTAACATACTAAATCCCTATCTTGATATCTTAATGTTCAATTTTACTTAGGTTTAAACGTAAGGTATATCAGAAACTTTGTTGATGATGCTGATCTTAGAAAATCTTGTTAAAACTTCGAAAAGTCGCAAACCAATTGTCGAAGTTCTAACGTAGTTATGAAATCTCTGGATTTTATATTCAAGAGGGTTTAAAACGCTTACCGATCAAACGAAATCCGTTATAACCACCTTTTAAAGGTATTAAATACGTACTTGAGGTACTCTTTTTAAGATGTGCCAAGTGGCAAGAATCGCGATGCTTTTTGAAGTGCGGCGCTTCGTCAGGGGATTGGTACCTCGGTAATCATAAAAGTCTTATGTGCCGTTCGAGTATAAACTTGACAAACGTCCTTTTTGATTAGCGTAGTCTGTAGTGGGGCAAGGGTAAGGCGCGGTGTATCTCGCCGATCTGCCTGCGGCCGATAAGTTTGTGCACCCTCTCGGCCATGCTATCGCGATCTAATAGTCCGCCGAGAGCTCACTACAGCCAATGTGAACTTGTCCGCACTCCTCCACGTCGAGTGTGCACTCGACACCCTCTTATCGTGCTTGACGTTTAATGCGTAACTAACTCCGGCTGAAGAATCAATTGTAAATAAAAAACATGAGCTTATCGGTATTTGTACTGGCACATTAGTTCTTACAGCACGGCAGTTAGAATCATATTGTTAACTATTGAATTGACCAGCCAGAGGCGTTGACATCGTTGGCATCTCTCACGGGCGGTGACGGTAATAGCCTCTGTGACGTACGGTACTACAGAATGAGTTATGAAGTGCTCCCCGTTATATTTAAGTTAGTTTTCGTAACGTAATGCCGCCTGGCCGCAACTCTGGTATAACTTGTTTTCATTGTTCTCGGAGAACGCCTCATTACTTCCGTATTGTAATAATACTGATAATTAAATATTTTTGTCTCTCACCATTAAATAAAGAATGTAGTCTACATTCCCTTATATATGTGTACATTATTATGTACGTTATAATAATGATATGTCAATCAATGTCAAACAATCTTAGCCTTCATTAATTTAAGTATATTTATGCATTAATAGCCGTTCAATAATATACCAACGAGACAGGTACAATGATAGATACCAGTGTACTATGTTTACTTTGTAATTAAACGATCAACTCGAACTAACTGCGTGATAAATGTGATGTAGGCGGTGATTCTAACATAATTAAGACGCGACTCGGCCACTACTGTATTAGTATTACATTACAATTCAAGTAATCAGTACATAACTGCGTTATATTCGCATTTGTTGAACAAGTAATAAATATGCTAAAATACGGTTTAGTTATACAATTTACGTAAAAATATATACTTTATCTTTAAAAATAGCAGTATCAGTATAAATACTAACTAATTGTTTAATTATAATTTTTATTAACCAAAAATAAGTTTCTTATGGCGTTTAAGAATATAAAATACTAGGCGTAGGGATGTGACGACCCCATCGCCCATTGGTTTTACCAGTGCAATCAGTCAACGCAGGGCAGCTTGTGGCGAGCTGTTGGGGAACAGCGACCCCACGTACCCGAGTGCTCCTGGGGAGTTCTGTTACCCGTAAGGCGGGTGGGTGGGACAGTACTCGCTACCTCTGGCTTGCCTTGGCTGGCCGTCCAGAGTGGAGTCGTTAGGGCTACATGCCCGAGGGGTGGAAGTGAAAATTTGCATAAGACGCGAGTTGGTGCAGTGGCTGTGAAGCAGCAAGTGGTGCAGAAAGCGGTGTACACCTCTCGACACCCTTGAGTTCTCACACCGGTGTTGCCCTTGAGCCATCTTGGATGTCGCTTTTTGTGGGGGCCCATCTTGTGGGGACGAGTCACCGTCTGCCGGAAATAAAATTGGATACCGTTTTATTAGGCAGGCGTCCGGTTTTTTATCCATAGCCCAGTATTTAGTCCATCACTTTCATCAAAATAGACAAGTTCATTTTAGATTCCATTAACTCCCAAATAGTCCTTACACCCTGGCGGGTGTTGCCTCTGCGTGTGTCCCATGATACGGGCAAGGGCAACATCCGCTCGGTGTACCCCTTACATTTCATTAAAGTGTCAAAAGGGCCTCTACGTGTTGGCTTCGGCCCCGCGCACGCCTCCCAAAGGTCCGGAATACCATTGTTCCGTGATGGGAAAGACATACAAATAAAATACTATAACCAATATGTGATTGCCTACTTTTTGTCCTGCTATCATTAGATTTTAAACGATTTATTTTGACATGGCTCCAATTATTATTACAAATTACAACGTTAAATTCTAAACTTGCCGTTGATAAATGAAATACCCATTTAATTCAAACTTCAGTAAGCGAGTTACGAGTCGCGACCAAATTTGATCACTGTTGTCAACATCATGAAACCTATATCAAAGTAGATTAATGGGCTCACCCACTGTAAGCGACTAGGGGGCCTATCGCGAACCACGTTCGACGTATCACACTTACGGACGAATTTGCAGAGAGGAAACACGTCGGACGTGGTTCGCGGTTGGCCAGTGGCGGATTTGCAGTCCTAGCCGCTCTAGGCCCCAGGCCATGTGCCGCCCCTTTCTCAACACCCATAATTATAAATTAGATGCGTACGTACACGTTGCGTTGCAATTTGCGAAATGTCGTTACCAAATTGGCAGTGATCGGGGATTTGGATGCCACACTGCGGGATGTCAAGTAGAAACAGTGATATGGATACGTCGTCTGGCCCGTGGTAATTTTTTTTGATGCCATAGTAGACAAATTATCAGTCAGATCGCCTGATAGTAAGCAACCACCGTCGCCCATGAACAATGAGGTTACGAGTAAACTGTGAATTAAACTGTTCGAAAAATAAACGCTAACCCGTGTAGGTATTATATTTATAAAATAAACAATATTAAGAGGGCTTTCACGTGAAAAATAGTGAAATCGCAACCGAGCGCTTAATCATACCGTGTGTGGTATCAAATTATAGGGCTTTGCGAGTAGTTTACAAATATATAACATATATTATCCCGCGCGCAGGCCCAGAAGAAGATGGAGGGATGACCTAGACACCTTCCTTACCAACTGGCCGGAAGAGGCACTAAACCGGGAGTCATGGAGGTTAAGGGGAGAGGCCTTTGCCCAGCAGTGGGACACCATTATAGGCTAGATAAAAAAAAATATATTATCATAGGACTTTTTCTAATTAGTCTGACAAAATATGAAAAAATGTCCAGAAGTGGTAATAATTGTGACGGTGAAGGCTCGTTTTCAAAAAAATAGCAAATAAATTTACTTTGGGGCAGTGCTTCAGAGATAAATACCATATTTATTCTGCAGAAGAGGGCTATTCAAACAATATATAAAATGAACCATAGAGACTCACTTAGAGATAAATTTAAGGACATTAATATAATGACAGTGCATTGTCAATATATTTATGAGAATATTATGTATGTACATAAAAACATTTGTAATTTTAAGAAAAACTGTGATGTACATAATATAAATACTAGAAATAAACATAAACTCGCGGTGCCCTTCACACGGCTCTGTAAAATTAAAAAATCATTCATGGGTAATTGTGTTCGATTTTATAATAAACTTCCGAATCATATTACTGACTTGTCAATCATTAAATTTAAGAATCATGTAAAGCGTGTACTCATTTCCAAAGCTTATTATACAACACAAGACTACATGAATGATAAAACAACGTGGGATTAATTGTTATTCGAAATGGTTTCTTATTTTTACGTTTTTTATTATTATTATTGTTGATGAAATTAATATTGTATTTTTTTTGGACATTGGATTTTTCCTAGAAATATTTTGTTTAACGATTATTTTTATATGAAATTGTATATTATAGACTCAATATTATTATGAACAATAATTTACAACAATAAATTGCTCTGATAATTAGGTTAGATTAAGATCATAATATATATGTAATGAACTATTCATAAGAGCTTGTAACTAGGCCTACATGAATAAAGATATTTTGAATTTGAATTTAGCCAAAAATAGATAATAGAAATTTATAATCACTAAGGCGTAACAGCAATTTATGTATGTATGTATGTATGTATAAGCTTTATTTTACATAAAGGAAACAAAAGAGACACAGTTACAGAGTCAGTAATATACAATGTAGGCGGACTTATCCCTTAATGGGATCTCTTCCAGTCAACCTTTGAGGAAATGAGTAGAAGCGAATTAACGATGAGTGACGAATTCAAAAATGTACAACCACTAAAAGAATTAAATGCAAATTTTGTATACACATGGTAACAAATATATACATATACAATTACATTAATACACCAATATATACATATATAATAATATAATAATAAATAAACAAATACTCATAAAATATATATTTATATAGGTACTTAGACCAAAAAGTATATGGATATTAATTCGAACCACAAAGCAAGACAATTAAAAAAAAAATAGATAAAAATTAAAGAAAAAGAAAAAGAGAGAAAAGAAAAAAAAAACAATCCGATAAAAAAAAAATTAAGTGTCGGAAAGCCATAGTTTTTTAAGTAAACGTTGCAGATTATTTTAGTACGAAAATAACTTCGATGTGATGTAGATGTTCAAAGAAATTGTCAGTTAATTTTAGATAATTTTCCTCGTTTACTCTTTTTCAAAACCTTATAATAAAAATGTCGTCTGAGAAGATTCTAGTCTAGATACGTATTATAAATTTACCAGTTTCAGTATTACGAATTGTCCAAATTTTACAAATAAGATCGACTAATTCAGCGCTATACGCGGGTTTTCCTAAACGTGCATCAGAGGAAAAATCATAATTAATTTAGTGAGCTAACTTTCAAAAATCCAGTCTGATAAGAATCAAGATAATAAGATGCTCCAATTGAAACTTGAACTAAATATATCTATTAGATAAAGGAAAGTGTAACATTTCACCGACTAAAACTATCAATTTTACATTATTTTGACGTTTTTGAAAGCACCCTTAAATAAGTAAGTGTTGGTTATGATATTGATAATTAAGTAATTTTTATATAAATTACATATTTTAGTGTAAGTGAGGCCTTAGATACTAAACTAATTTAATATAAAAAATGAATTCAGAAGTAATAACTCAGCTTTATTCAGCAGTAAGTAATTGATGATTGGATGTCGCATTTAAAACATTAACCCGTAATAGCAATATACTGACAATTAACTTATAATATAAAGGTGACAGGAGGTAATATAATAAAAACCTGTCCTTTATCTAACCACATCAAGCCTGGAATCCCGCGGCAGATTCATACTAGCATAATGATTGCTGTCATTCACCCCTTATGCCATTCAAATCCCCAATCACTGCAAATAAGTAGGTAATTAAAACACTTACCTAATCCGCTCACTGCAATTGCTTTACGCACACTGATGACAAAACAATCGCAAATCGCAGACACACGCGTAATAGATAACAATAGGTAGGTACCATCCTATATATTTAACTAAAACTACTTAACTTTTATATGTCGGAGCCGGTAGCTCGACATCAAGGGGCAGGCACCAGCTCCATGGCGGGCGGAAACGGTGGGCATATCACGCACATAAGTCCAACAAATGTTTATGCAACTGGTAACGAATATTACTAATATCAAAACAAACACAATCACTTAAGTTCCAAAACACAAAAAAATCACACCAACTCAAAGCTTTAGCATCACTAAGTTATCAACCGGAAACGAATCCGTGGGTCAAGTGGTACACTACTAGGTACTTAAAGCGCACACGTAATCTCACGGCACGGTTATGGGATAGCGCGCGGTCGCGTGTCTCTATTCATCCATGTCCCAAATCTTAATGCCCTCTTGGCACCTTAAGGAATGCTTACAACAAATATTTTAATTAATTTCATTACGCACCACATCGGACCCACGGCTACGTTCGGCGGTGTTTACAATATCCGCCCCGTCTCAAAGTACAAAGACATCACTGTGACAATTCCGCTAATGCTGTTAACGTAAACATTGGACCAGGAATGTGGGCCGCCTCCATGGGCCTCAGACACTATAAGGTTACAGGTGCCTTGCGCCGACATATTATATGTAATACGATGTACGAATTAAATATTTATTCTTTGATACGCAAAAATGGATACGATACTTACGCGAGCCTATATAATATTAAGATACTTTGCATTCAAGTTATTTGTTGTTAATCTTGTTATCCTCAATGAATTTTTTTGCCACGATTTGCCGCCCTTAAAATCTGGCCGCCCTAGGCCCGGGCCTACTGGGCCTTACGGCAAATCCGCCACTGCGGTTGGCCTTCAAGCCCCTCAGCGAGTGACTGTTATTATGTTTATTTCAATAATGATCCTTTACCAATGTTTTATCATTAAAACCAATGCAAATGTGATGATGTGGTCTAATATTAATTTAAATGATATGAATGGCAGATATTAACTGCGAATTTCAAATGAGATATTTTATGACGCGTGATTTTATAGGTGATTGTATACTTAATGAGATTTGATAATTATTTAATCGATACATTTTAACATCTTTGAGGTTCTGTAACTTACAGCTACATTTAATTAAGTTATTATTTTATATTATTAATTTAAAACGGGACTTAATCGCGTAAAACGTACGTTTATATTATTATATTAGTTTATTATTTTGTTGTAAAGGTTGAACACGCCAAAAATGGGGCACACTTAAATGTTTATTATAAAAAAAATACAATAAATAAATAAAAGATGTTTGATTTAAATATGAGCAAATTTAATGAATTTTAAATGCAAATCATAATTAGTCAAGGTTTATCGACGAATAAGCCCTCGATCGTACTTTTCTTCGAACACGACTCATAAGAGTTTGCACCATCATGTCAGGATACCTCTTTGTCGCCAGGTCCACAGTTTTCGCCGCTCCTCCGCGGAATTAACCTCCCCGCCTCTTTTTTTAAGAAACCCTTTCATTATACTCCAATATTCCTCGATAGGCCGGAGTTCTAGGCATTTTAGTGGATAGCTATATTTCGGTACCACGGCTACACCATTTGCTTTGTACCACTCCATGACAGGTTTCGCGTAGTAACACCTGGCAAGGTCTGGCCAAAATAAAGGCCAGGAGTGGTGTTTCTTAATAAACGGAAGTAATCGCTTTTGTAAGCACTCTTTTTGATAGATGCTGCCCTTTATTTTTCCGGTAGTGACAAAAGAGCTGCTTCTTTTCCCGCAACTGCTAATTGCCTGCCAAAGTAGGTATTTTTTTTTGGAAACATAGATCTTTTTTTATTTGACAGTATTTGGGAGCCTCTGTGCTACTTTTGCTAGTATAAAACTCTTGGCCAGGGATTTTTTAGAAATCGGATTTTAATAAAGTTTCACCATCCATCAGAACGCAGTCAAATTTTGTTAATAAATTTTCGTATAGTTTCTCAATCGAGTTTCTGCTGTTGATTTCTGTCTTATATTCCGATCTGGTGCCGTTTTGTGCTTTAAAACTTCTTAGCCCTGCTCTACGTTTCACCTTTTGAACATACGATTGGGACATCTTTACTTTTTAGCCACGTCACGAGGTAACATATATCATACAATTTGAAGCAAATATCCTTAAGATGCGTTCCTTCTTTTTTTTATCCTTTATACCCTGCAACCCACCAATTCCTGGCTTTCGTTCTAAAGTTAGGCGTTCCCAAAACCTTTTCAATACGCAACAAACAGCGGATTGTGGAAATTATAATCTTTTACCCACATCCCTGTAGCTGAGTTTTGGATTTTTTGTGTTTTCGTGCAAAATAAGTTCACGTTGTTTCAGTTGCCTGTTCGATATCGCTACAATATATAAATCTTTCGCAAAAGTAACTAATATATTTAAAAACTATACTCTTTTACGATTTATTTGACATCAAAAAAAATTATATACCTTTAATTATAACGAAGCAGCAAATGAATTTATATGCCTCAGTTTTGGCGTGTTCAACCTTTATACACGAACTTTTCTAATTTTAATCTTATAATAAATAATAAATATTGGGGGAAACCCTACATAGATCAACCTAGCCCCAAACTAAACAAAGCTTGTACTATGGGTGCTAGGCGACGATATATTTACTTATATAGATAAATGCATACATATATACATAGAAAATATCCATGACTCAGGAACAAATATTTGTGTTCGTCACAAATAAATGCCCTTACCGGGATTCGAACCCGGGACCGCGGCTTAGCAAGCAGGGTCACTACGCGCTAGGCCAGACCGGTCTTATGGTATACTACAGCTATAATTTATCTGGTCAGCATTCGAAACCTAGCCTTCGTTTAATAGAAGGATTTTACCTGCCAATAAAATCCATATTGTGGTCCAGAAGTCCTCTCCGGTGTTGTGAGAGAGCGTTTACTGGATTTTTGATGAATATTTGCCTCAAATAGCCCATCTGATGACTCCTTCCTGTGGTGACGTCACTTCCCCTGCAACAGATTTCACAGACGGCGCCAAATAACTGGTTTCTTACCCCCATTCAACAGGGCTCGGTACGGATTGAGCAATTATTTCTCATTGCGTCTCACCAGGTAGGCCTTTATAGGCCCGGAGAGGACTTCTGGACCACAATATGGATTTTATTGGCAGGTAAAATCCTTCTATTGTGGCCCCTTCGTCCTCTCCGGTGTTGTGAGACCTGTCTGTTATCACCTGGTGAATGGCTATAGAGGATAATAATAATAATTTAACATACACATTCGTATGATTGCATTTATTAATAGAAACATAACTAAGTACATAATCACAATTGTAGTAAAAATTACATGCTAAATTAGCCTTATTAGACAAGTAATGGAAAGCATTAATTAGATTGGTTGAAAAAAGGCGAGCTACGGATGAACCATCGCTTACTGAATCATTATTAATGATTAATTGCCGTCTGTAGAAATTATTAAAGGTATTCTCACTTCTCCAATTCCCTCTTAAAAGAATTTCATCAATAGGAAAATTATTTATCCAGTTGGATGAAGACACTGCTGATCTAGTGCTCCCTGCGGAGTGATGGACTCCAGCTTCATGCAAAATCGATTTGATCCAATTACTGATCATAGTACGAGTAGCGGCTCTAACTTCACCTCTACATGTCACAAATAAAGCAGAAATATTACCTCTTCTTTCAGAAGACAGTGACAGTAACTTCCTAACCCAAAAGACCGGACTTATTCTGGAATCAGGATGGTCCAACAGTTTCCAACCAGACTGACGATAAGTCGCTGAATCCGTCTTAGACCCGAATATTGGATTAAAAATAACCTCAGACCCTTCATTAATCATATTGTTAGAATTAATATCTAACAGGGTAAGATCGTGAACCCTACGTCCCGACGCGAGTAATAATATTGTAGCACATCTACGAGAGACCTCAAACAAATTGTCTAAATTTGATACATTGCTTTTGAACCAATCTACTACCACAGCAGGGTTCCAAATAGGAGCTTTGGCCTTACGAGGATTACGCAAAGCTATAGCTTTTAAAACATGTTTTACTATAGTATCTTCACTTAGCTTCTTGTCCAGGTAAGGTTCGCAAAAGGTAGAGATGACAGATTTATGTAAAGCGATAGTACTATATGACAAACCTTCCTTAGTACTTAAGCCAGATAAAAATTCTGCTAAATCAACTGCCTTCGGAGTATTTACAGATATCTTGTTTTCGGAACACCACTTAACCCATCTATTCCAAGCCGGGCGGTATGAAGATAAGGTGGATTCACGCCAGCTTGATTTTAATAAGGAACGATCCTGCTCCGACCATGAAGTAAGAAGGGACTCCCACCCCCAACTAACCATGCTTCCAGCTCCAGATCCGCCAGGTTCGGTGGGGGATGTCGTGTCGTCATGTCGATGAGGTGGTGATTTAGGTTCGTAATTTTGATCGGGCAACAAAGAGCTCGCGCGCGTAAGTCGCTCATCCAGAAAGTCTTTTCCCACCTGGGAGTTATTATGATGAATTTGCCCTGGCATTGGTTCAGGTGAGCTAGGACACGGGGCATCAACGAAGGTGGTGGGAAGACCCATGCCAGGTCGTAATGCCATCGGCGACTGAACGCATTGTGAAAAATTGCCTGATGATCCAATGGGTCTCGGCTTACATACCTCGGGACTACATGAGCGTTCCGCGAGGCAAACAGATCTATGTGTGGTGTGCCATACGCTTGAAATATCTTCTGGCAAGCCCGTGATGATAGGTGCCACTCCGGAAGAGGTCGACCGCGGGACAGGCGATCCGCGACTGTGTTCAGTGTACCTGGTAGATGTTGGGTTACCAGATTCAATCGTAGGTCGTTCGCAAGAAGAAGGATTCTTCGGGCTTCCTCTAACAACTCCATGGATCTGGTTCCTCCTTCGTGCTTCAAGTACGCAAGAGCTGTCCGATTGTCCGACTGGATTAATAGTGTGGAACTTCGTAATACGTACCTGTTCGCTCGAATTGCTTCGTGTATCGCATGCAGCTCCTTCAGATTCGAGTGCCAGTACCTCTGCTCGCTGCTCCATGTTCCTGAGAGAATCCTGTCGTTTAACTGTGCCCCCCAGCCATAACTGGCCGCGTCCGTGGTCAGAAAGTTCTTTATCAGAGATTGATGAATTACCGAGTGCAACTTCACATTCCTCATCCACCAAACTAAGTCTTTTACTATTGGCACTGGCAGTTGTCGGAGGCGACAGGGACTTGACCTCTGAAGCTCGCGACTGAATACTTGGAGCCTGCGGCAATGTAACCGACCTAACGGAATTACAAAGCTCGCGAAATTCAACCTTCCTAAGAGGGACTTCACCCACTTGGAAGAGTGGACACCTCGATTTAAAAGTCTTTGAATTTGTGAGAGTATTTTGGAGATCTTCTGCTCTGGCAAGTATTTTATATTGCGCGCTGTGTTCCAACAAATTCCTAAAAACTCGAGGTCTTTGCAAGGCACAAGTACTGACTTTTCGAAGTTTAAAGTCCAGCCAAGGTACTGTAGGAAATTGATGACGAAAACTATCTGAGACTGAAGTAGGGATCGACTCTGGTTTGCCAAAAGGAAGTCGTCTAAATAAACAATCACGCGTATTCCCTCTTTCCGCATTTTTTCTGCCACGAAATTGGTCAATTTGGCAAACATTTTCGGTGCGCAAGCCGCCCCAAATGGAAGACAGGTCATTTGGAAAATCTGACCTTGGAATACTAACCTTAGAAATCGTCGGTGAGAGTTGGCGATGCTCACGTGAAAGTAAGCCTGACTCAGGTCTATTTTTGCTAGATAATCCCCTGGTTGCAGAAAATGTGGGATGTCGAAGTGAGATATTAGGGAGAAACGACTTACTCTTAAATATTCGTTCAAACTCTTGAGGTTGAACACAGGACGATAGCCCCCGCTCCCCTTTTTCACCAGGAATATCTTTGAAAAATAACTCGGAGAGTGAGGTACAGGTTCTATTACTCGATCCGCTAACATCTTTTTTATTTCTACAGTCATGTCCGACGACGGCTGGATTTCGAAATTTTGAATTATATTGGAGCTTGGCCAAACCAACGGAGGCTTTCGGTAAAATGGAAGACGTGCGCCCGTTACTATTTTTAGAATAGTTTGACTTGCTCCCATCATTTCCCAACGACGACGATAAAATGTCAGACACCCTGCCCTGAACGCCCCCGAGTCAGAACTCTCGCAATCGCTTGTTCCGCTCGTGGTAACTTCCTCGACGCGGCTGCCCGCGTCTAGGTTCTTGCCTCTCGACTCTAGGGGCGCGGGGCTGGTGGAAGTCGTACGATGCGAAATTGGGGAATGATGGCCTATTCGATCGAAAGTTAAATCGGAAAGGGGGTAATAGTGGCTGAAAATAACCTCTGTTGGCCGCCGAAGATCTAGGGAATTTTTGGTTTTTACGCGGTTTATTCTGAGTGGGGAACACTTTATTCAAACCACCCTCGTCTTTTAGGAATTCTTTAAGCTTATCTGCCTGGAACAAATTTTCGTAAGATGGGGGTATCTTTCGAAAACCAGCCGCGGTCACACTATCCGTTACATTCTTCAAAATCTCACTTCTACGATTTAACACAACATCAGCCCGCTTTCCGCAAAGAATGTGTAAAATATCGTTAGTACTTTTGTTGTATTTCTCATCCTCTATAAATAAATCAGTTATTTTGTCTTTTAACGACACGGCAGTGATATTCTCACACTGCCCTGCCCACTTCAAAATATTTTGCAAACACGTTTGCGTATGATCGCGATGAAGAAGAAAGGCGTGAGTTAGAGAGGCTAATGTCTTTTCAAAGGATGCTAAATATTTCGATTTATCATAATGACGCAACTCGTCATTCGTTTCTAGTTCCTTGAAACCCGGCACGGCTAGGTAACTCTTCTGAATATCAAAGAAAGAAATCTCAGCCCATTCCCGAGAATCGAATCGTTGCAAATTCTTCAATAACTCAAACTTTGCTTCTTCAGTCTTCCCTACACCTTTGTCCTTTAAGCTAGTATTAAAGTCTTTAAAAGTCACATTTTCCAACGGCTGTTCGTCGTCTGAAGACGATTCCGATCGATTCTGGGATTGGGCTTCCGGTTGCATAGAACGATGTATAAAATCAGTAATAGCGTTCACCTGATACGAGAGTTGATCAAACCTCGCTTCAAAGTCCTTTTGACGGCCACCACTGCTATCACTGCTACTAGAAGACCGACGACGCCGCCTCGGCTTAGGTGAGCGCCTTCGTTTAGATCGAGATGGTCTTTCCTCCCGACCACGTGTTTTCTTTGTTGAAGGAGCCTCCTCCGCGGAGGATGTAGACGACTTACGCCGTCTTTTGTGATTGCCATCTTGTGATCCAGATGGGCTTCCCATCTTAAGATACTACTACTAGTAATCACTATTTAAATTTCGAACGATAACTACACGAAATATACTTTGAGGCACAACCTGCCTCATCAAAAATCCATAACGCAATGAGAAATAATTGCTCAATCCGTACCGAGCCCTGTTGAATGGGGGTAAGAAACCAGTTATTTGGCGCCGTCTGTGAAATCTGTTGCAGGGGAAGTGACGTCACCACAGGAAGGAGTCATCAGATGGGCTATTTGAGGCAAATATTCATCAAAAATCCAGTAAACGCTCTCTCACAACACCGGAGAGGACGAAGGGGCCACAATATCCGGCTAACTAACGTGTCTTCTGTGATCACTGTTACCACTGATTATCTCTTAGTGATAATCTTATCCATCACTAAAATTACATACCTAATACTAAATTGTGACCTGTAATACGTTATTAGGTTATTACCAATAAAATGATGCCTATGTCTATGCATAATAATTGCAATTTTTAAATTTAAAAAACTGTGGAAACGGACTATATCGCTTAAATTATTTAAAAACTAGAATTTGCCCGCGGCTTCGCTTGCTTTAAATTCGAAATGCTCCATAAAAACTTCCGCCCTCCATTTTTCTCCACAAACAAACAGACACACACATACACACTTGATCCCATTTATTTATTAGTATGGATTACGATGCACTTTCATACAAGTTATTCATCTAGTCAGGCTTAGGAGAAAAACAGCTCCATATGTTTTCAAATTTAACATGTATTATGCTTGATATTTAACAAATAGCAAAGCAACAAGATTTTACAAATTTCTCTTATCGTTATCACCGTATTGTAGTCACAATCGCAATATGACATGAATTTGTGAATTGTTTGACTGTTATCATAATGAAGATTAGAAGCCTAATCCTATAATCAGATAATTTTCCTAGAAACAGTAGAAACTAACCGCCTCGATGCTCTCGTCAGCTGTGTCTGTTTGCAGAGGCGTTGTTCGCGTCATCTGTTAAGATAACATTCTTGAAAAATAGATTTGTTTGGGTACACCGCTACGTTGAACTCGCGTGACGTGTAATGACGTCACACGAGTCTGAGAATTCTCTCCGTTTGTCATCAGGTAACAAATAATAGTTACTATTACTTGACCTGAGTTAACAGTTTTCAGAAGTAAAAAACCGGCCAAGAGCGTGTCGGGCCACGCTCAGTGTAGGGTTCCGTAGTTTTCCGTATTTTTCTCAAAAACTACTGAACCTATCAAGTTCAAAACAATTTTCCTAGAAAGTCTTTATAAAGTTCTACTTTTGTGATTTTTTTCATATTTTTTGAACATATGGTTCAAAAGTTAGAGGGGGGGGGACGCACTTTTTTTTCCTTTAGGAGCGATTATTTCCGAAAATATTAATATTATCAAAAAACGATCTTAGTAAACCCTTATTCATTTTTAAATACCTATCCAACAATATATCACACGTTGGGGTTCGAATGAAAAAAAAAATCAGCCCCCACTTTACATGTATGGGGGGTACCCTAATAAAACATTTTTTCCCATTTTTTATTTTTGCACTTTGTCGGCGTGATTGATATACATATTGGTACCAAATTTCAGCTTTCTAGTGCTAACGGTTACTGAGATTATCCGCGGACGGACGGACGGACGGACGGACGGACAGACAGACATGGCGAAACTATAAGGGTTCCTAGTTGACTACGGAACCCTAAAAAGAGTTATGAATAAATATTTCTTGTTGCTCTTGAAGCATTTAATTTTATAAAATTTTAAATACTGGGGGCCGATTTTTGAGTCTCACTGTCACTAAAATACCGGTTGAAAACGGTGAATTGCCTATTATTTTCAGTGACAATTTTCTGAATTCGAACGCCGTGAGACTCAAAAATCGCCCCCCTGTTGGTGAAGTCTTAAAGTCTCAGCTATCTTAAAAATAAAAAAACGATACTAAAGTTACAATTAGGGAACAAATCAAATTATTTTATAGAATATTTTTTGATTTGTTCTTTTTTCAAGTAGTCACGCTACTATATATAAATTATAAATTGAAATAGATATCATACACGAAAGAAAAAACGACAAGGCCCACTGGTGGCCGAGCCGGGCGGGTAGTCTAATGGTAAAGACGTTAGCCGCGTAAGCTGAAGACCCGGGTTCGTTTCCCGGCTCGGCCACCAGTGGGCCTTGTCGTTTTTTCTTTCGTGTATGATATCTTCTATTTCAATTTTTAATACTAAAGTTGTAACTGTAACCATGTTGTTACTTATCAACAACATTAGACGACAACGTTTTTTTATTCAGAGAGAAACTAGATTATTTGGCCTCAACTGTCACAGAATTATCATTCATATTTTTAGTTTTAGTTTGTGTAAGTAGTCGTAGGGAATTTTTCGTCTACATGCAGATAAAACCTTTTAATTAATTACGTTTGTACACCCATAAGCCCATAACATGGTTCACCTTTTAATATAATTTACAGAGACAGTGACTTGTGTCAAATGTAGTAAGTGATTTTAAGTTCATGAAATAAAACTATGGAAACGGATTAAATCGCGTATAATGAATTTAAAATACATCCCGACGTTTCGAACTCTTTACAGCGTTCGAAACGTCGGGATGTATTTTAAATTCATTATACGCGATTTAATCCGTTTCCATAGTTTTATTTCATGAGTAACTATCGCGGTAACCAAAGACAATATGATTTTAAGTTATAAAAAAACCATTAATGCCTTTTGTTGCAATGTTTGTATTTGTAATGTATAAACGTGTTGAAAAATCAATTAGCAAGCGGTGTAATTTAATTAATATAAGCAGCTGATTAGCATCAAAACAAGAATCACGCAAACCATAAATCAAACTTCCTCTAATAGTCCACAAATAAAGATTACGATGTTAAAACCCCCATTAATTCATTCGACATTCCTGTGTAGTGTGTACCTAGCCTACGTCACAATCGCTTACGGTTATCGTATCTATCTGGCTCTGTCCCAACAATACGAATGGGCAATAGAGAGAGCGTAGCTGTGTACGGAGGATAGTGAATTAGTGACGTTGGCTAGTCACCCAGTACGGAACTCGCCCCGGGACCGGGAGCGAGAATTTTAAATAGCGACCTCATTTTACGACCGCTGCAAGTAAAGCAGTTAATTCTTGGTTCCCAGTTATTGCCACTACTTACTCGTTTATTAGTCACGATTATTCAAATGCGTGATTTGAATTTCACCACGAGCCGCACAGAATTAGGGCGCGTCTGTCTGCTAATTTTAATTATAATCAAATTAATGTTCATGTAAATTAAATGTTTACTTAGTCAGTTAAGATCTGTGGTGTTTTGTTTTGCTTCGCTACTTGTCAGTGTACTACGAGTCATGGGCATCTATTGAAGTTGTGATAATTAATTAAATTTATTTATGTTTGTACAAATGTATCCTTGACTTGCATAATAAGAAATGTAGAATAAGAACCACAAGGAAAAATATAATAAATTTCTGGATCTGAAATATGTAATTACCTATGATGCGCCGCTATTGGTGTCTTTCTCGCAGTCATCTGAATAGTAGAGGTATAATGTACATGCCGACCTATATTTTGCCAAATACTTATAACTTAAGATTAAAACACAGTTATATAAAATCCTTAGTAAGTATAAATTAATTTACCAACCCAATTATGCCTTAATTTGTTACTGCTAATCTGCTTGAAAATATTAAACGTTCAAGAAATAATTAGCGTTTACTACGTTCCACTTCGAAATGAAATTAAAATGTAGATGAATAACAATTTATTTAAGTGTTCACGTCCACGGGAAAGTAAAGTTATATCGGTGTCTTCGCGAGGGGAGGCGAGAGGGTTGGGCCGGCACGCGACGCGCCCGCTACAGCCGTTTACAAACATTTGATACGGCCCTCATATTTGTTTCCACGGGCTACTACTTTCCCTCCCTCAATTATTAAAAACGCTTTTCTGATTTATCGTGGGAATTTTCACTTAATTGTACTACTTGTTTTGAATAAACACTATTAATGTGTTGTTATGTTACCGTACTGGTAGTTCTTACGGTAAATAGCGAAACAAGATATCTATTGTTTCGTTAACCATATTTTTTGTGACTATACCTGACTAGTTATTGTGCTGTCCCTTTAAACTTACTTAATGTTTTGCTTTTGTACGCGTTTTTTCTGTCATTTTTTGTTGCGTTGCTCGATAGCGCTCGACTTGTGGTTTTTATCGCATTTTTTTCTGTACAAAGAAGACAACTGAACAAAAAGAGTGGCAGTTAGACAAGGTACATTTTTTATGTAATACAATTTATAATAATTGTATAAATTATCGCCAATTGAATGCTGACGTATCATTTTAATCTTGTGCTGACAACGCTATCCAATCGGATGAGAAATTCACCCATGAGAGAAATAAAATTTACTTTAGCTTATCGTAACGCTTTATTACTTCGAAGCCAGCCTGTCACCCTTTGGCAACTGTTGTCATCAACACTGAGACATTCAACTCAATTTATGTCATTCGCTTATGCCGTAAATTAATTCAGTTGTTTTAAATAATGTTTTATTATAGGGACTGTATAAATAAATAATATGGTTCACAGAAGTCAAGATGTACCTACTAATTAGAAAAATAAAGAAGTTAATTATTCTTATATGTTGAGGGAAAAAGTATTTTTATCAACTCGTATTGTTTTTTAGTATTCTTTGTTTTAATACGAGTAAATACTCGGCGATAAACTTAAAGAGTTAGTCAAACTTAAAATCTTCATTAATCACAATTTATGACTTGCCTTTAATCTAATACGAATACAGATTATAGAGCCAGATTAGTGTAAATTGTCGCGGGGCTAGTAAAATTGAGCATAATCGCTGATTAGTACGATTTACATTATCCAAGCGGCGGTAACCCACGCTTGTCTGAAGTCTTAATTAATGATCCACCATTCTGCCATTAATCACACAGCTTTGGCAAATTGAACTCCACGGCTGCGCCCGCGCGCCGTGCTACGTTTAATCAAAATAATATAGGTATTATTCGTATGAATGATGTTTTGTGCCGTAATTTGTCGATCGATCATTTATAATTTAATAGCAATTATGTATTTAACATTACGGATTTCCCCTTGGTTCAAGTTTTGAGCCGATTCGCTTTGCACTTGCATTTAGTGAAAGTGAAAGTAGTGATTCAAACAATTTTATGTATAAACACTGAAGGATACTTTTTACTAAAATATGTTCCTCCAAGCGTAGCACTAAATATAATCCCCGAATAAAAATGTAATTCCCGAATTATTAATACGAAAAGTCGCTGGCAGAATTTTGTATTCATACGTTTGAATAATGCGGTGCCAAACAAGATTTTATTATGACTGTTTGCTAAGCTAAACATAAGTTTAAATATTAATTGACACAAGTCACACCAACCATAAATAACAAAATATGGTAATGTTGAAGTTTTATAGCTTCTTTAATAAAACATTCCAATTTATTACTTAATAGAAAAAATGTAATTGCATTCTTATTGACACCTGTGTAGCAGCCGGTGACATCTGTTTCTCACGTCATAACGGGACAGGGGAAAAAATAGGTCGATGTTATAGAACGCCTGACCGCACCAGAGTTGTCACCAAAATTCGTCGCAGCTCACAACCGTAACTGTGACGCTTTTCGTATCGTTCTCACCTCGCTTGGATGTTCTTGTTTAATGACCGTGCAGTGCCGTGCAACATTCGATTCGATTTATGCATAGAAAATAATACTTATGTACCCACTCCACCTCATTGTTTGTTTATGTTAAGCCTCTTTACGCCGCCGATTGAATTAACTTTGCGAATCATATATAACACCGTTTGCAGTTTAGTTTTACATTAACACTAAAAATGTAAAATTAGATACACTAATGTTTACATATTAATTCTACATTAAAATTCGTTAATTCGCCGTTTAGAGTTATTAGTTGTCGCATAAACAAACATATTACTAATAGAATAAATTTGTGTCAGAGCTTTACATTATAAACGTTCCAACGAGCCATTATGAATTTATCTTCTTTGAATTGGTGGTATCAGTGCTGTCGTATTAGTGATTAATATGTTAGCTGGAAAGCAATTACGGCAAATGACCGCTCGGTAGGTGTAACGTACTGCACACCTATTGCTTGAATAACAAAACCCAAACCCTCAGTCAAACTAGTATAATTGTGACTTACAGAACTATAACAATTATTAGTAATCGAAGGGCGCTTTTATCCTGGACCGGTTGAGCTTTCGACTCCCTGCGTTCGATAGCGATTGAAATATCCCCTGCGCGTAGGCAGGTGATTACAATGCAGCCCGCCGGCTGGTCATCGCCGTTCATTATGATACCATCTTGTAAACACCTGTGACATTTAAACTACAAAACGTAATAAGTTAATTATACACTGATTACAACACTTAAATAATACCATGCTTACATCTTTTTTTGTACATACAACATAATAAGTATAATAACTTACACATAATAGATCCCAAATACGAATAATGTTATGGTTCGAGGCATCTGGAATTAAGCTGCTCTTCCCACGGGGAACGTCGCCGCCGGCAGAAAAATAGCTCACCCGATTTCTGCGAATCCGTGATAACTTTTTTATGAGACTGAAATGAATTGTATAAAAATCTTTTGAGGAAGTCACATAAATTCCTCGAGAGAATTTTGCTTTCATCGCAATCCTGAAGAGATTTATTCCCTGTTAAATTAACTCCTGTGTTTTCATTTCATAATTTTTATTGTGTAGGCAAAATGATTATTGGGTGTAACTTCCGTAATTTTGTTACTCGCTTTCTTCTTGTTTTTTGTTTAACCTGGCAAAAGACGGCTTGTCTTTTATTCGATAAATATCTGAAGCAGTTTATTGAATTGATATATAGAAACAATGTACCGACTACCTCAGTAATATTATCTCACGATTATCTAATGCTCAATAAATCACGCGGGCCGTTGGAATTATGAGCGTAGAACGTGTTGTCTATAAATAAATGATGAAGTGCGTGTGATATCCCCAGTTTTGTGTGAAACGTTGTTGATTGTTATTATTTATTCACATTAGGTCGCGGCCGGCGGCGGCACGCGTCGCGCCGCTCGCGACACGAGCCACTTTTACACGAGACGGTCCAATCCCTTCGTAATTCGAATTCGTGACATTACCATCGCATCATTCAACCAGAGGGTTAAGGTTTACGCGTTCACTTTGTTCCCAGTTGTCACATTTTTTGATGTGGGTCCTTCGTCCTTTCGGCTCATTCTAAACTGTATAACACACCCTTTTTGTACTGAAAAGCTCAATAAACCTTCTGAAAAGCCTCTATGGATTTAAATCTCGCTTGGGATAAAGCGATGGACTGGTAATGTTCCAAACAATTTGCAAATGCTCCAGACGGCGGTGTTAAAAATGATGTGCTGTTTATTGCGAAAATTCCTCCGACAGAATCAGTTACTGTTTTTATTGCTCACGTAACATCGCGAGCGGTAACATCTGCCGGACTGCCGTGGAGCTCAGTGTCGTGTCAATGGCAGGGATGTATCGTTTAATTGTTATGGTAATATCCCTACTCGTTGGCCCCGCCCTGCGCACGGCGCCCGGTGCCCCGTGGATCTGTATGCCGGACATTTTTTTGTGTTCATTAATGCAAAAGCGTGTCAGTAGGCACCCTCCTGTTTGTTTCACTCCCACAAAGATTGTTTGCTTGTTCATGTACTTTTGATAAGTCGCATTCAAGACGTACATTGTTTTTTTTTATAACGCTACTAACGTATGCGGAATGAAATCTGGACAAAGTTTTGATATCGTACAGAGTAAGTAAATAAATAAACTAAAATAATGTATAAATGCCAGATTAAAGTTTACATATCTGTCATTTAAACTGGTAAGTTTCATGAGTATTGGATTCCTTTTCTCGAAATGATGGTCAATCGAGAAGGACGACCTAGCGAAACTGTTTGTAATTTCTACATACCAATTTTCTGTGACCGAATGCAAAAGCCCGAGGAAAGTTTTGTAGGAAGGGTTAGAAGCTAACAGTCAATTTATAATATTTTTGCGTCCTTTTTCTTTACAAAAACTACCGCCAAAGCGTGGTTCAAGAAAACATTACAGCATTGGCAAGTTTTCTGGGAGAGATTTGATTAAAAGAAATGTCGGCCCCCTAAGGCACAAAATCTTACAGAGAGCTCGAGACAGCATTCGAATGGGGCAGCGAAAGTGATAAAAATTATCTTGAAGACATGAGTATCGATACACATTCAAAAAAAGTTAGACCTATAGTCTTCAAAAATAAAATAAAAAACTTTGAAAATGCTGCTACGCCGTTAAGTCAAAAAATGTAAAAAACAGCTGTTTTTGCATTTCTGGGTTTATGAATGACTAATAATATGTCGAGTAAATGGAATTTCATGACTATAAAACTATTATTTTGAGAACACTAATGATCCTACGGACAATAATGTGAAAAATGTCGAGCATACGAAGCTTCTTTAAAAAGTTATCACATGGAAGATAAATTTGGACCTTAAAAAATGCTAACATTGGTTTTGTCGACACCGATGGACATAAAGTATCACAAATTCTGTTAGAAGCTTCACATTGGCGAAAACTAACTCTTTTATTTATCGATATTCAATACATAATTAATATCACGAAAGATATCAAAAATAAACTATGTTATATTAATTTTATAAGACATTGAATTTTGTCCAGATTTCATTCCGCATACGTTACTTGTAAAGGCTTGTTAGTGTACTTTTACGATTTGCACAGCAATAAAAAGTGGGTGATGGATTACGACTAAGTTCTACTGACTACATTCTATTTTTTTAAGGACGATTAAATTATTCGTCAAGCTTTTGTGTTTATTATGTCGAAATAATTTTACTTATTGTTAAACAGAAACATACATTATAGTCCTTTTCGGCACTTTAATGTCATTTAAGGGTACCAAAATCTACCAAGCCCATGCTGCACTTTACAGGTCCCTCCATAATATGAGTAAGACTAGAAAGTTGATACTCGTATATTACCTAGACTGTATAGTAATAAATAATCATGAACTACTTGATCATAAGCACCTACTCTTCCATAAATAGAAATGCACTACAGTTAAAGTGCATTTATCATAATTTTCTCTTTGTAGAGTCACCATTTTGACGTTATAGTTACGTATCGGCAACTGATATGTCAATAAGTTTTCTATTTTATTTAGCTTGGTTTTAGGATCTAGTTCTGCTACCATAGTTGTTCATATTTGTGTGCTAACATTATATTTTCCTTACAGGCCGCTGTAAAATGTGCTTCCTCACCCCGTACCAACTCTCTGTCGACCAAACCGCGCTTGCCCCTGGCTGCGCTCCCCGGCGACGCTACTCGGAATCACCCGCCCAACAACGTAAATTCCCACGTAAGTCACTCACTACATATCCGCATGTATGTGTATGTATGTATGCACATGTATGTATAAAGGGCAATTACATAGCACGAGCCTCGCACTTCAGTCATCGTTTAAAATGCATACGAAATCGCAATCTGTGGGCCTACAATCGCCTCGCCTTTGATGATTGCGTATCGTCGAGTAAACAAAATTATTTGCGAGAATCGTAAAATACTCTTTCGCGAGTATCGTAACGTATGCCGGTTTTATTACCTACTTGCATGAATGTAAAATATGCTGTATGATAATTGCCTGGCGATTTTGCCTACCATACTTAATGTTATTCGATTTCTTGATACAAACTGCATGAAAAATCGTTACATGTAGATGGCCTTTAAACATGGCGAAGTGTTTGATGTCGTTCTTTAATGTCCATTGAATTGAAGCATATTAGGTAGGAGTCTTATGCTCACGCTAGTCGCTTCTGTTAAACCCTGCAAGGCAAGCTCTGGTGTCATCAACCGCGCGCAGCCAGTTTCACCTTTTCACGGTTGGCTCGTCCTCCGCATTTTTTATTACAGTGCTTATAATACATTTAATATTAAAAACATCTAAGCAGAATTGAAGACTCATTTGACATCCCTCATACAGTAACACGTAAGCCACGCCATTGACTATGTATGAAGTCACAAGTCTCCGTGAGAGAAACATGCATATTTATAACGGCGTGTAATGTACTAATGATAGATGGCGTCATATTAGGGCAACTGACAGGCGAGATCGGCTTACTGGCATGTGTAAATTTGCTTTTCATTAATTAAGTTAAATGCTAGTTGTCACGTCGTACAAAGTTTTCGTTTGCGCTGCTAGGCTGAACGGTGAATATAAACAAAACTGTTGCTGCGTGCTTTTCGTCCGTACCTAAATGAGCTGGGTGATCTCACACGTCTAAATGCAGCGAGTCTAAATCGGTACTCATCGCCGCGCCTCTTCCGGGCTATGCTTTCTCGCCAAACGCATAAAATGTATGCAAACTGCCACTCGACTTGTCAACGCGACGCGGCTCATCTCGGAGCACGCTGCTAAACCAACACGCGTGAAATGGCACACTGTTTACTTATCCTCAACAGTTTACCAAACCATTAACCGCAATATTGAATTAAGACGAGAATAAACCACCCTTTATTTGAACGACAAATTAACTTTGCATAGGCGCTCAGTTGACCGTGCCAAATACATGTAGGTAACAGACAGAAGAAATCAAGTTTGCTTTGTTTTGTTTACGCTTCAATTGAAGTGGACTGTTTTCTATCAATTACTTCATAATCTCATGAGTCTATCAAAGTCAAACGTTTATTTTGTTATTACAACACAGTTATTTTTTTAGTGCCCATTGTTCTGATGTTTTGATACCTACCGTTAAACATAAATCATAAAAGTCTACCAAGTTCTTATTGCAACAATAATAAACTTAGTTAGTGTCAGAAAGACGCTTCACTATTCTGCAGCGCCTTGTGGCGAAAGTACTTAGCGATGCGGAAGTAAATCACAATGCACTTGATTTTCGCAGAGGATGAGAGCTGGATGGGCGGGACGATAGTCGGAGCGTGCAGTGACTCGATATTAAAATGCAGGAGCCTGGCTCGGTTCGCCGTGGAAAGGCAGGGCCATGAAATACTCTACCTTTATCTATCTTGTCTATTTTGTCAGCTCGGTAGTGCAACTGATCGATTATCTAACAGCACTATCCGATAGATAAAAGGAAATCCAATAGTTTGCGTAGGTAATAATCGTTCAATATACTGTGCATTGGCACATTTATCAAGTTCGTTTAAATAGAAAATCCAATATCAATTTAATATATCGGCGCCTCTAACAACCGATCTAAATTGGAAACAATATGTTCAAATGAACTAACTTGCAACTAATAGATTAACAAGTTTGTGGTCATGCTGCCGGTTGCTCAACGATGCGACTAATTGAGATATATATTAAATCGGTTAACTTACCGTGAACGGATTAAAAACTACGAGCGAAATCAATTTGGCGGATTGAAGGATAGTGCGAATGTGAACCGCAGACTATTAGGTCGCGAATTATTAATGACTCTGTCTGGATTCAGTTAACACGTCATGGTGAGCGACTGCAGGCGTTGACGTTGGTAATTTTTAATTCATGACGAGCCCTGCTCTTTATACAGACGTTTAATTTCGCATAATGATAATCCTAGGTTTTTTATGCTATAAATACCGAGTAATACCATGCCGGGGAAACGATTAAAACAATTAGAGTTGCATAAAGGAACTTGTTAATAGATCCATGATTAAGACAGCTAATGCTTGACAGTTTACATCATGTTTTTCATTTTAAGTAAAAACAAAACAACATACATATTTATTAAGTGTATGTAATTACAGAATTGTAATATTGTCCCTAATTACGTTTTCTAAATAGGTTGTATATAACCTGTCCTTTAAAAGTGCTTGGGATAAGTAAAGACTGTTTACCCTCAGCTCCCTCGCGCATTTCGGCAGTCCTCGGGCAGATATGTCGCAATCCCATCCAATTTGCCTCCTGCCGCGCTGTTGCTCCAATAAAGTGGAAAATCTTGCTCCGCCGCCGAAAGAATACGTTTTCCTCGACTTCAATAAAAAGCCACAATGCTCCACGCGTTTTATTAAGTCTGAACAAACAACCGTACTATTTATGTACCTCTTTATTTTACTGCATTGTACCTATAAAAGTATTTTTGCATAGGTACCGTGTGTAACTTGTATAAAATCATTATTAACCATGGTTACATTAAAGTTTAAAGGACTAAATAAAAAAGCATTTAAGCTGAACTAAAAGCTGACGACATAAACGTGTTGTGGGGCGACGTCGTTTAGTTTTATTTGCCGACCGCATGCTTGCAGTTTACGAAGCATATCGCGCCTTAACAGCCAACGGTGGAGTGAGCGAGTCAGGCAGGGAATGGTTTGGCACGCTCGGAGCGCCGCGGCGGTGTCGGCTAATAGCTCTTCGCAGATTCAATTTGCCGTCGAATAGATAGCCTCCCGGTGCGCTCTACGCGATCATTAAGTTACGCCCTCGGCTCCGACGACGAGCAAGTAAAGATTCATTTTAAACACGTACTAGACCAATTGCTAACTAAATTAATTTCGTTAGTTAGTGACGGAAAGCGCAGTCTGACGGCACGCTACATAATTTACTAACATGTTCAACGTGCTATTATGAAACTCCTAAAGCTCACAAAGTTTATTACACGGCATGACATTTTGAATTGGCTGTAGTAAACAGAAGTTATTGATTTTTCCCAACAGCTGCACGACCTTCTTGTGTTGTCGCGGAGAGGTCTGGCGTCTCGCCACGGCTCGCCCGACCTCTACAAATGTTTTGCTGCACCCGGTATGACAGACAGACGTCACTTAATACTTGTACTTTCCTTGAGATTCAAAATTTATAGGCCGAATATTTTGCCTTTTGATGTAAAGAAAAGACCCTCTCTTTTGCTCATCGCTACTTTCTTTTGCCGACCTTATGCATAACGGAGGGCATATTAAAGCGTGCTACTTTACATAAATTTCAATCACAAAGCAGAAACGAATTTATATAGGTATACAGTGCGTCACGAAACTGATTTTATGAATTATTGGATATAACGATACATATATTCGTTCTACTTAAATTATTCGGAAATGTTTTTCCAATTGTAAAGAATTGGGTTCAATTGTATTGTTCCTCTTTGTGCGCTGCAGTTAGCCAAGCAGACTAATTGCCTCCTGTTTAACTGTGCTAAGACAGTTGCAAACTGTACTATATATTAAGCTAACTTAATAGAGCGAAATTAGTGTGTCAGGGCAACTTTAGACAAGAACTGAAAGGTACTGTTTATCCATACTAATATTATAAATAGGAAAGTGTGTGTATCTATTTGTTTGTCCGTCTTTTACGGCAAAACGGAGCGACGAATCGACGTGATTTTTTAGGTGGAGATAGTTGAAGGGATGGAGAGTGACATAGGCTACTTTTTGTCTCTTTCTAACGCGAGCAAAGCCGCGGTAAAAAGCTAGTAAATAAATAAAACCTTAGTTAACTGTGTTTTGACTTTAAAAACAACTCACTGACCTACACTTGTATGAAGAAAGCTTATTTGTAGTAATTAATTTATTAGACGATAATTGAAGAGTGATGACCTGATGACTCGCCGTCATCGACAAATATCAGTCTAATTCACCACAATATACGTGAAATAAAACAAGTTTCTCCAACTAATATAAACAAGATAATGTCGTAGCTTGGAAATAAATCTACGAAGCCTGTTAACTCGAGATAGCTAAGTATCACATCGTCACTATATAAACAGCTAGTCCACGGGATTTCTTTTCCCGTTTTACGACGTAATGTATTTTTGCAGCAACACTGATGGGATGGCTTTGTGAGGCGAGGACGTTGAAAACTGTTTAAAATTACGATAAGATTTTTATATGTACTTACTATAAGACCTTATTGCTCTTATGTAAGACGCTATAAGCTTTGCTTATGAATATTACTTTATGATGCAATTAATTTAAGACTTTTCATAAAATTTTACGAGGAAACTGTCTTTTAAAAATGTATTTAAAGATTTGAACTTTATAGTGACGGTGAGAGTAATAAACCCAACTACGCTACGTCCACATATTATGTAGTTCAATTTGCTTAAGGTAGAAGATAATGCGGTCTATTGAAATTAGTTCAACTTTCCAGAAGTTACAATGTATGCAACTGCAAGTTAATTGTGAATAGAAATCAGTGGCCACCTAACTAATACATGTACTTACACATTTTTGATTACTCAAATCCGTGCAGTAAACGCAACCGAAATTATCGATTGCTCGCAACGCAGTGAATATGTTAATTCAATCACAATAACTATTCGTTCGGTTTGCCGCAGTATATTAAACTGTGAGCGGTCTGTCGCGAAATTCCATTTGCCAGCTTAATTCATTTAAATCATATCCCACCTAATTTAGCAATTTCCAAACCAGCCATGAAGTGTCTACAATAAAGTTCACATCGCAATGCAACATAATTTAGATATGTGGTTCTGGGAATGAGCAGTGTACGTGGAAGCTGCCTCTGCGAGCTAACGCTTGATGTCGACGCCGGATCTGATTGATCCTCTGTGATGGCTCGCTCGGCTTACCCGAGCATACTCACGTATACTCTGAAATCTAGCTTTGTACTCACATCTGTTCACAGTGGAATATTGCGAACATTTTTGGGAGAGATTTTTAAATGTATTTGTGTACTTTTCTGTTTCTACGAATTCAACTGAGCTCGTTGAAAATCGTTGTTTTATGTTACGGCAAGCTTGACTTAATATGACTACTGACTGAGTTCGACTATGGCTTGGAATATATATTATATTTGAGAAGTTGGAAAATTATTTGTAATTATGGGGGTAATGGACGTCCATTCTATCTGTATATTTTTTTTCTTTGTGTAGTGCAAACTACCTATATCAACATCTGTACTATAAAGCATAATATTGACGACCGGTCTGGCCTAGCGCGTAGTGACCCTGCCTGCTAAGCCGCGGTACCGGGTTCGAATCCCGGTAAGGGCATTTATTTGTGTGATAAGCACAGATATTTGTTCCCGAGTCATGGATGTTTTCTATGTATATACTTAGGTATTTATATATTATGTACGTATGTAGTTGTCTGAGTAGGTACCCACAAAACAAGCCTTCTTGAGCTTACCGTGGGACTCAGTCCATCTGAGTAAGAATGTCCTGTAATATTTTTTATTTATAATATCATTAAATCATTATTTCTTGCTTTGGAAATATGTGAAAATATATTTGCCAAGAAACATCAACGATTTGAGTGTATTTTCCGTATTTTTAATTCTGTCTCATAAAACACAAAAGATGTTTGATGCATGTAGTCGCTCGTAGTTCTGTATTACATCGCGCTTGTTAACTAAACTAATTCAGCGCATAGTAATTAGAATAAGGCTCCAACATAGCCGACAACTCCCAACAAGGGAGTAACGTGCCGAGACATAAATAAATTATGCAGCACGCCACCGCACCCCGTCGCACCACGCATTACCTGCCTCCTCATTCTAATCGCTTCCCGAGTATGGGCGAATCAAAGTCTCAGATGATCCACTTAAATAGTTTCTTCTACTGCTAACACAAATCAAGCTGACGCGGACGCACGCACGCGGATGCCATTATAGGTTAAAACCTTCGTCCACATCAGTCAGCGACTCAGTGGAGCACATACATTTTTTTTGTTAAGCCACTCGCCACTAGATCTATTTGTTCTGCAGGGTTGGCCCATGATTGGCGCGAGAGTATGTCGCCGCGAGATAGACTACCCGTCCTTATGTCATTAATACAATTAGAAGAAGACGTGTGGTCTATCTCGCGGCGACATACTCTCGCGCCAATCATGGGCTAACCCTGCTGTTGATCTGTACACACGCGCTAGCGCCTTTAGGTCGCGGTACACGGGTTATTCGAGAACACTACTGACCCGCACTCGGCACATCGCGAATGACACGACCTGATCTGCGACCCCGCCTCCTCTGTACTCTAACCCATCAGCCTGATAAACAACACCCGCTGCAACACTATCTCTTTACCGATTTATTGCTAAATGTACTCTGCTTGTTTAGGGCTGATCTGAAATGTATACAGAAACAGAAACGTTAGCAACCCGACAAAGCGACAGAATGTGATTTTATTGACGTGGCGTGGGTACTTTTTAGACATTATATATCGGGTGTGTAATGATTGGTATAACTTTTTTTGATATAATAACATTTTATATAACAACATTTGGTATATATTTAAAGGATATAATCACTCATTTGACATAATTAACATTTGGTATAACCACTAAATATCTACTTTTATTTTGTATAATCATTATTTCGTATAACACTTATTTATAATAACCGTTATATGGTATAACTATCTATTGATATACGACTAGTATAATAAAGGTTGAACACGCCAAAAATGGGGCACACTTAAATGTTTATTATAAAAAAAATATAATAAATAAATAAAAGACGTTTGATTTAAATAGGAGAAAATTTAATGTATTTTAAATGCAAACCATAATTAAGTCAAGGTTTCTCGACGAATAAGCCATGGATCGTACTTTTCTTTGAACACGACTCATCAGAGCCTGCACCATCACGTCAGAGGATACCTCTTTGTCGCCAGGTCCATAGTTTTCGCCGCTCGTCCGCGGAATTATCCTCCCCGCCTCTCTTTTTAAGATATCCTTTCATTATACTCCAATATTCCTCGATAGGCCGGAGTTCTAGGCAATTTAGTGGATAGCTATTTAGCTATATTTCGGTACCACGGCTACACCATTTGCTTTGTACCACTCCATGACAGGTTTCGCGTTGTAACACCTGGCAAGGTCTGGCCAAAATAAAGGCCAGGAGTGGTGTTTCTTAATAAACGGAAGTAATCGCTTTTGTAAGCACTCTTTTTGATAGATGATACCGTTTTCTGCAAAATATTTTTAGTAATATTTGTAACAACACAAAGTTTATGCAAATACAAATTAATTACAAAATTTACTTAATTTACATAAAACATTTTAAATTTAAATCAAGTAATATAAATAAACATTAATTTGAATAAACCCAAAGCTAGCCCTATCTCATCGCCGATTTATTGGTTAATAGACTACCATAATGAATATTGGAACCGCAACGTATTTATACGGATCAATGTAACAATGCCCAATCCCAATCATGTTAATAATTAATGAACGCGGTATGCAAAATAATATTTGTCTATTCGCGGTCAGTGAACAGGGTTCACATTCAAGCGTGGTCGGGCATGTCACACAATTCGGACCTTTGTTTACGTTGAGGGGAGGTAAGCAAATGCGCGATCTCTGTTGTAGTTAGCAACTATGTAGGTACATAATATTTCGGAGTTGGAGGATAGGTATAGTATGAATTTTTTGAAACGAACGTTTCTAAACAAAGGTATTGTTCCTTTTGTGTTGAGCGGGAGCTTCTGTATTTGCACGCGCTAAGACAACAAGAAGCAACTGTATCCTGATAATTGTAAGGTTCAAATCTGTACAGCAGCAAATTTGAGATAGATTATTTTGGAAATGTGAAGCGATAGACCACACCGCTATAGGTGCGAAAATACAGCGCTTCTAATACTTTGATACTTGAAGGTGTAAGTATAGTACATATAGTTATAATAATCATCGGTAATATGTCAGTCTGTATAATAAAAATAACACGTTTAAACAGCGAAACTGCCAGATTAAAAGGTTGATAAGCACCTGGCACCTTAAGGTGTCATCGCAAAGTGACAATAAACACTGATAAGGTTTTTCAATCTGACCGCCATTGTTATGTTTTGTTATAAATACGGTTTACGGTTTGTTTAGTTATTTATGTTATTTTATTTATCAAGACTTGTACCTAATATTTATGTAATTACTATTTATATATTGCTATATACAATTGTTGATTGTTAACAAAATCATTAATAAAAAATAACAGTGATAATATACGTGTTTCATTACTTACAGCACCACCACCAAGTATCAAAGTATTAGAAACGCTGTATTTTCGCACCTATAGCGGTGTGGTCTATCGCTTCACATTTCCAAAATAATCTATCTCAAATTTGCTGCTGTACAGATTTGAACATTAAAATTATCAGGATACAGTTGCTTCTTGTTGTCTTAGCGCGTGCAAATACAGAAGCTCCCGCTCAACACAAAAGGAACAATACCTTTGTTTAGAAACGTTCGTTTAAAAAAATTCATACTATACCTTGCGGGCGAGAGGAATTGTTGGTTTAACCTCCGTGAAGTTGACCGCCCCATATCGAGTGCCCGCAAATTACATATCTATATCGTTAGTTCATCGTTAGTTCACGTTAGTTCAGTATGTGAAATCGTTAGGATCCGATAACAACATCACTTTTTTTAAAAAACAAAATGGAGGGGGCCAACTTCACGCTACCGCCCCAAAACTGATTTTACGGTTTTTGTCAATTGGAATCGAAAGATAATCGTTAATAGACGTTAGTTCAGTATATAAAATCGTTAGGATCCGATTAGAAGTATTTTTTTTTTTTAATGAAGTGGGGCGGCCAACTTCACGCTACCGCCCCAAATTCGATTTTACGATTTCTGTCAATTGAATTCGAAAGATAATCGTTAGTAGACGTTAGTTCAGTATATAAAATCGTTAGGATCCGATTAGAAGTATTTTTTTTTTTTTAAATGAAGTGGGGCGGCCAACTTCACGCTACCGCCCCAAACTCGATTTTACGATTTCTGTCAATTGAATTCGAAAGATAATCGTTAGTAGACGTTAGTTCAGTATATAAAATCGTTAGGATCCGATTAGAAGTTTTTTTTTTTTTAAATGAAGTGGGGCGGCCAACTTCAGGCTACACCGCCCCAAACTCGATTTTACTATTTCTGTCAATTAGAATCGAAAGATGATCGTTAGTTGACGTTAGTTCAGTATATAAAATCGTTAGGATCCGATTAGAAGTATTTTTTTTTTAAATGAAGTGGGGCGGCCAACTTCAGGCTACACCGCCCCAAACTCGATTTTACTATTTCTGTCAATTAGAATCGAAAGATGATCGTTAGTTGACGTTAGTTCAGTATATAAAATCGTTAGGATCCTAAGTGCAACACCACTACGCATTATTCATTTAAATGGGGGAACCCAAAACATAGGTTGCAGCAGTAAACTGTTTTTATGGCTTCTATCGTGCAAAATCGATATGGATTTGTTAGTTCATCGTTAGTTCGTGAACGTGAACTTGTTCGATTAGTATGTGAAATCATTACGATCCAATAAAAACATAAATTTTTCACTCATAGAAGATTCGCCATAAAAAAATAAAACTTAAAAATTTTAAAAACTCAACTTATGGTCCTATATCGAAGGTCGAAAAAAATACTTGGGATCGGATTCTTACGATGCCACTGTGTGAATACGTTCAAAAGACGTTGCTCAATCAAGATACACAGGTCACTTGCGGGCACTCGTAGAAGATTCGCCATAAAAGCATAAAACTTGAAAATTTTGAAAACTCAAGTTATGGTCCTATGTCGAAGGCCGAAAAAAATACTTGGGATCGGATCCTTACGATGCCACTTTGTGAATACGTTCAAAAGACATTGCTTAATCATAATACATAGGTCATTGGCGGGCACTCGTAGAAGATTCACCATAAAAAAATAAAACTTAAAAAATTTAAGAACTCAACTTATGGTCCTATGTCGAAGGCCGAAAAAAATACTTGGGATCGGATCCTTACGATCCCACTTTGTGAATACCTTCAGAAGACGTTGCTCAATCATAATACACATGTCGTTTGCGGGCACTCGCTGAAGATTCGCCATAAAAAAATAAAACTTAAAAAATTGAAAAACTCAACTTATGGTCCTATGTCGAAGGCCGAAAAAAATACTTGGGATCGGATCCTTACGATGCCACTTTGTGAATACCTTCAGAAGACGTTGCTCAATCAAGATATTCAGGTCATTTGCGGGCACTCGCTGAAGATTCGCCATAAAAAAATAAAACTTAAAAAATTGAAAAACTCAACTTATGGTCCTATGTCGAAGGCCGAAAAAAATACTTGGGATCGGATCCTTACGATCCCACTTTGTGAATACCTTCAGAGGACGTTGCTCAATCAAGATACTCAGGTCATTTGCGGGCACTCGTAGTAGCTTCGCCATAAAAAAATACAACTTGAAAATTTTAAAAACTCAACTTATGGTCCTATGTCGAAGGCCGAAAAAAATACTTGGGATCGGATCCTTACGATCCCACTTTGTGAATACCTTCAAAAGACGTTGCTGAATCAAGATACATAGGTCATTTGCGGGCACTCGTAGTAACTTCGCCATAAAAAAACACAACTTGAAAATTTAAAAAACTCAACTTATGGTCCTATGTCGAAGGCCGAAAAAAATACTTGGGATCGGATCCTTACGATGCCACTTTGTGAATACCTTCAGAAGACGTTGCTCAATCAAGATACTCAGGTCATTTGCGGGCACTCGTAGTAGCTTCGCCATAAAAAAATACAACTTGAAAATTTTAAAAACTCAACTTATGGTCCTATGTCGAAGGCCGAAAAAAATACTTGGGATCGGATCCTTACGATCCCACTTTGTGAATACCTTCAAAAGACGTTGCTGAATCAAGATACATAGGTCATTTGCGGGCACTCGCAGAAGATTCACCATAAAATAATAAAACTTGAAATTTTTAAAAACTCAACTTATGGTCCTATGTCGAAGGCCGAAAAAAATACTTGGGATCGGATCCTTACGATGCCACTTTGTGAATGCCTTCAGAAGACGTTGCTCAATCAAGATACTCAGGTCATTTGCGGGCACTCGTAGTAGCTTCGCCATAAAAAAATACAACTTGAAAATTTTAAAAACTCAACTTATGGTCCTATGTCGAGGGCCGAAAAAAATACTTGGGATCGGATCCTTACGATCCCACTTTGTGAATACCTTCAAAAGACGTTGCTGAATCAAGATACATAGGTCATTTGCGGGCACTCGCAGAAGATTCACCATAAAATAATAAAACTTGAAATTTTTAAAAACTCAACTTATGGTCCTATGTCGAAGGCCGAAAAAAATACTTGGGATCGGATCCTTACGATTCCACTTTGTGAATACCTTCAGAAGACGTTGCTGAATCAAGATACACAGGTCATTTGCAGGCACTCGCAGAAGATTCACCATAAAATAATAAAACTTGAAATTTTTAAAAACTCAACTTATGGTCCTATGTCGAAGGCCGAAAAAAATACTTGGGATCGGATCCTTACGATGCCACTTTGTGAATACCTTCAGAAGACGTTGCTCAATCAAGATACTCAGGTCATTTGCGGGCACTCGTAGTAGCTTCGCCATAAAAAAATACAACTTGAAAATTTTAAAAACTCAACTTATGGTCCTATGTCGAAGGCCGAAAAAAATACTTGGGATCGGATCCTTACGATCCCACTTTGTGAATACCTTCAAAAGACGTTGCTGAATCAAGATACATAGGTCATTTGCGGGCACTCGCAGAAGATTCACCATAAAATAATAAAACTTGAAATTTTTAAAAACTCAACTTATGGTCCTATGTCGAAGGCCGAAAAAAATACTTGGGATCGGATCCTTACGATGCCACTTTGTGAATACCTTCAGAAGACGTTGCTCAATCAAGATACTCAGGTCATTTGCGGGCACTCGTAGTAGCTTCGCCATAAAAAAATACAACTTGAAAATTTTAAAAACTCAACTTATGGTCCTATGTCGAAGGCCGAAAAAAATACTTGGGATCGGATCCTTACGATGCCACTTTGTGAATACCTTCAGAAGACGTTGCTGAATCAAGATACATAGGTCATTTGCGGGCACTCGCAGAAGATTCACCATAAAATAATAAAACATGAAATTTTTAAAAACTCAACTTATGGTCCTATGTCGAAGGCCGAAAAAAATACTTGGGATCGGATCCTTACGATCCCACTTTGTGAATACCTTCAAAAGACGTTGCTGAATCAAGATACATAGGTTATTTGCGGGCACTCGCAGAAGATTCACCATAAAATAATAAAACTTGAAATTTTTAAAAACTCAACTTATGGTCCTATGTCGAAGGCCGAAAAAAATACTTGGGATCGGATCCTTACGATGCCACTTTGTGAATACCTTCAAAAGACGTTGCTGAATCAAGATACATAGGTCATTTGCGGGCACTCGCAGAAGATTCACCATAAAATAATAAAACTTGAAATTTTGAAAAGCTCAATTTATGGTCCTATGTCGAAGGCCGAAAAAAATACTTGGGATCGGATCCTTACGATGCCACTTTGTGAATACCTTCAGAAGACGTTGCACAATCAAGATACTCAGGTCATTTGTGGGCACTCGTAGTAGGTTCGCCATAAAAAAATACAACTTGAAAATTTTAAAAACTCAACTTATGGTCCTATGTCGAAGGCCGAAAAAAATACTTGGGATCGGATCCTTACGATCCCACTTTGTGAATACCTTCAAAAGACGTTGCTGAATCAAGATACATAGGTCATTTGCGGGCACTCGCAGAAGATTCACCATAAAATAATAAAACTTGAAATTTTTAAAAACTCAACTTATGGTCCTATGTCGAAGGCCGAAAAAAATACTTGGGATCGGATCCTTACGATGCCACTTTGTGAATACCTTCGAAAGACGTTGCTAAATCAAGATACATAGGTCATTTGCGGGCACTCGCAGAAGATTCACCATAAAATAATAAAACTTGAAATTTTGAAAAGCTCAATTTATGGTCCTATGTCGAAGGCCGAAAAAAATACTTGGGATCGGATCCTTACGATGCCACTTTGTGAATACCTTCAGAAGACGTTGCTCAATCAAGATACTGAGGTCATTTGCGGGCACTCGTAGTAGCTTCGCCATAAAAAAATACAACTTGAAAATTTTAAAAACTTAACTTATGGTCCTATGTCTAAGGCCGAAAAAAATACTTGGGATCGGATCCTTACGATCCCACTTTGTGAATACCTTCAAAAGACGTTGCTAAATCAAGATAAATAGGTCATTTGCGGGCACTCGCAGAAGATTCACCATAAAATAATAAAACTTGAAATTTTTAAAAACTCAACTTATGGTCCTATGTCGAAGGCCGAAAAAAATACTTGGGATCGGATCCTTACGATGCCACTTTGTGAATACCTTCAGAAGACGTTGCTCAATCAAGATACTGAGGTCATTTGCGGGCACTCGTAGTAGCTTCGCCATAAAAAAATACAACTTGAAAATTTTAAAAACTTAACTTATGGTCCTATGTCGAAGGCCGAAAAAAATACTTGGGATCGGATCCTTACGATCCCACTTTGTGAATACCTTCAGAAGACGTTGCTAAATCAAGATTTATAGGTCATTTGCGGGCACTCGTAGTAGATTCGCCATAAAAAAATACAACTTGAAAATTTTAAAAACTCAACTTATGGTCCTATGTCGAAGGCCGAAAAAAATACATGGGATCGGATCCTTACGATGCCACTTTGTGAATACCTTCAGAAGACGTTGCTCAATCAAGATACTCAGGTCATTTGCGGGCACTCGTAGTAGCTTCGCCATAAAAAAATACAACTTGAAAATTTTAAAAACTCAACTTATGGTCCTATGTCGAAGGCCGAAAAAATACTCGGGATCGGATCCTTACGATCCCACTTTGTGAATACCTTCAAAAGACGTTGCTGAATCAAGATACATAGGTCATTTGCGGGCACTCGCAGAAGATTCACCATAAAATAATAAAACTTGAAATTTTTAAAAACTCAACTTATGGTCCTATGTCGAAGGCCGAAAAAAATACTTGGGATCGGATCCTTACGATGCCACTTTGTGAATACCTTCAAAAGACGTTGCTGAATCAAGATACATAGGTCATTTGCGGGCACTCGCAGAAGATTCACCATAAAATAATAAAACTTGAAATTTTGAAAAGCTCAATTTATGGTCCTATGTCGAAGACCGAAAAAATACTTGGGATCGGATCCTTACGATGCCACTTTGTGAATACCTTCAGAAGACGTTGCTAAATCAAGATACATAGGTCATTTTCGGGCACTCGTAGTAGATTCGCCATAAAAAAATACAACTTGAAAATTTTAAAAACTCAACTTATGGTCCTATGTCGAAGGACGAAAAAAATACTTGGGATCGGATCCTTACGATGCCACTTTGTGAATACCTTCAGAAGACGTTGCTCAATCAAGATACTCAGGTCATTTGCGGGCACTCGTAGTAGCTTCGCCATAAAAAAATACAACTTGAAAATTTTAAAAACTCAACTTATGGTCCTATGTCGAAGGCCGAAAAAAATACTTGGGATCGGATCCTTACGATGCCACTTTGTGAATACCTTCAGAAGACGTTGCTCAATCAAGATACTCAGGTCATTTGTGGGCACTCGTAGTAGGTTCGCCATAAAAAAATACAACTTGAGAATTTCAAAAACTCAACTTATGGTCCTATGTCGAAGGCCGAAAAAAATACTTGGGATCGGATCCTTACGATCCCACTTTGTGAATACCTTCAAAAGACGTTGCTGAATCAAGATACATAGGTCATTTGCGGGCACTCGCAGAAGATTCACCATAAAATAATAAAACTTGAAATTTTTAAAAACTCAACTTATGGTCCTATGTCGAAGGCCGAAAAAAATACTTGGGATCGGATCCTTACGATGCCACTTTGTGAATACCTTCAAAAGACGTTGCTGAATCAAGATACATAGGTCATTTGCGGGCACTCGCAGAAGATTAACCATAAAATAATAAAACTTGAAATTTTGAAAAGCTCAATTTATGGTCCTATGTCGAAGGCCGAAAAAAATACTTGGGATCGGATCCTTACGATGCCACTTTGTGAATACCTTCAGAAGACGTTGCTCAATCAAGATACTCAGGTCATTTGCGGGCACTCGTAGTAGCTTCGCCATAAAAAAATACAACTTGAAAATTTTAAAAACTTAACTTATGGTCCTATGTCGAAGGCCGAAAAAAATACTTGGGATCGGATCCTTACGATCCCACTTTGTGAATACCTTCAAAAGACGTTGCTAAATCAAGATAAATAGGTCATTTGCGGGCACTCGTAGTAGATTCGCCATAAAAAATACAACTTGAAAATTTTATAAACTCAACTTATGGTCCTATGTCGAAGGCCGAAAAAAATACTTGGGATCGGATCCTTACGATGCCACTTTGTGAATACCTTCAGAAGACGATGCTCAATCAAGATACTCAGGTCATTTGCGGGCACTCGTAGTAGCTTCGCCATAAAAAAATACAACTTGAAAATTTTAAAAACTCAACTTATGGTCCTATGTCGAAGGCCGAAAAAAATACTTGGGATCGGATCCTTACGATGCCACTTTGTGAATACCTTCAGAAGACGTTGCTCAATCAAGATACTTAGGTCATTTGCGGGCACTCGTAGTAGCTTCGCCATAAAAAAATACAACTTGAAAATTTTAAAAACTTAACTTATGGTCCTATGTCGAAGGCCGAAAAAAATACTTGGGATCGGATCCTTACGATCCCACTTTGTGAATACCTTCAAAAGACGTTGCTAAATCAAGATAAATAGGTCATTTGCGGGCACTCGCAGAAGATTCACCATAAAATAATAAAACTTGAAATTTTTAAAAACTCAACTTATGGTCCTATGTCGAAGGCCGAAAAAAATACTTGGGATCGGATCCTTACGATGCCACTTTGTGAATACCTTCAGAAGACGTTGCTCAATCAAGATACTCAGGTCATTTGCGGGCACTCGTAGTAGCTTCGCCATAAAAAAATACAACTTGAAATTTTTAAAAACTCAACTTATGGTCCTATGTCGAAGGCCGAAAAAAATACTTGGGATCGGATCCTTACGATGCCACTTTGTGAATACCTTCAGAAGACGTTGCTTAATCATAATACACATGTCGTTTGCGGGCACTCGCTGAAGATTCGCCATAGAAAAATAAAACTTAAAAAATTTTAAAACTCAACTTATGGTCCTATGTCGAAGGACGAAAAAAATTCTTGGGATCGGATCCTTACGATGCCACTTAGTGAATACCTTCAGAAGACGTTGCTAAATCAAGATACATAGGTCATTTGCGGGCACTCGTAGTAGATTCGCCATAAAAAAATACAACTTGAAAATTTAAAAAACTCAACTTATGGTCCTATGTCGAAGGCCGAAAAAAATACTTGGGATCGGATCCTTACGATCCCACTTTGTGAATACCTTCAGAAGACGTTGCTCAATCAAGATACTCAGGTCATTTGCGGGCACTCGTAGTAGCTTCGCCATAAAAAAATACAACTTGAAAATTTTAAAAACTTAATTTATGGTCCTATGTCGAAGGCCGAAAAAAATACTTGGGATCGGATCCTTACGATGCCACTTTGTGAATACCTTCAGAAGACGTTGCTCAATCAAGATACTCAGGTCATTTGTGGGCACTCGTAGTAGATTCGCCATAAAAAAATACAACTTGAAAATTTTAAAAACTCAACTTATGGTCCTATGTCGAAGGCCGAAAAAAATACTTGGGATCGGATCCTTACGATCCCACTTTGTGAATACCTTCAAAAGACGTTGTTGAATCAAGATACATAGGTCATTTGCGGGCACTCGCAGAAGATTCACCATAAAATAATAAAACTTGAAATTTTGAAAAGCTCAATTTATGGTCCTATGTCGAAGGCCGAAAAAAATACTTGGGATCGGATCCTTACGATGCCACTTTGTGAATACCTTCAGAAGACGTTGCTCAATCAAGATACTGAGGTCATTTGCGGGCACTCGTAGTAGCTTCGCCATAAAAAAATACAACTTGAAAATTTTAAAAACTTAACTTATGGTCCTATGTCTAAGGCCGAAAAAAATACTTGGGATCGGATCCTTACGATCCCACTTTGTGAATACCTTCAAAAGACGTTGCTAAATCAAGATAAATAGGTCATTTGCGGGCACTCGCAGAAGATTCACCATAAAATAATAAAACTTGAAATTTTTAAAAACTCAACTTATGGTCCTATGTCGAAGGCCGAAAAAAATACTTGGGATCGGATCCTTACGATGCCACTTTGTAAATACCTTCAGAAGACGTTGCTCAATCAAGATACTGAGGTCATTTGCGGGCACTCGTAGTAGCTTCGCCATAAAAAAATACAACTTGAAAATTTTAAAAACTTAACTTATGGTCCTATGTCGAAGGCCGAAAAAATACTTGGGATCGGATCCTTACGATCCCACTTTGTGAATACCTTCAGAAGACGTTGCTTAATCAAGATTTATAGGTCATTTGCGGGCACTCGTAGTAGATTCGCCATAAAAAAATACAACTTGAAAATTTTAAAAACTCAACTTATGGTCCTATGTCGAAGGCCGAAAAAAATACATGGGATCGGATCCTTACGATGCCACTTTGTGAATACCTTCAGAAGACGTTGCTCAATCAAGATACTCAGGTCATTTGCGGGCACTCGTAGTAGCTTCGCCATAAAAAAATACAACTTGAAAATTTTAAAAACTCAACTTATGGTCCTATGTCGAAGGCCGAAAAAAATACTCGGGATCGGATCCTTACGATCCCACTTTGTGAATACCTTCAAAAGACGTTGCTGAATCAAGATACATAGGTCATTTGCGGGCACTCGCAGAAGATTCACCATAAAATAATAAAACTTGAAATTTTTAAAAACTCAACTTATGGTCCTATGTCGAAGGCCGAAAAAAATACTTGGGATCGGATCCTTACGATGCCACTTTGTGAATACCTTCAAAAGACGTTGCTGAATCAAGATACATAGGTCATTTGCGGGCACTCGCAGAAGATTCACCATAAAATAATAAAACTTGAAATTTTGAAAAGCTCAATTTATGGTCCTATGTCGAAGGCCGAAAAAAATACTTGGGATCGGATCCTTACGATGCCACTTTGTGAATACCTTCAGAAGACGTTGCACAATCAAGATACTCAGGTCATTTGTGGGCACTCGTAGTAGGTTCACCATAAAAAAATACAACTTGAAAATTTTAAAAACTCAACTTATGGTCCTATGTCGAAGGCCGAAAAAAATACTTGGGATCGGATCCTTACGATCCCACTTTGTGAATACCTTCAAAAGACGTTGCTGAATCAAGATACATAGGTCATTTGCGGGCACTCGCAGAAGATTCACCATAAAATAATAAAACTTGAAATTTTTAAAAACTCAACTTATGGTCCTATGTCGAAGGCCGAAAAAAATACTTGGGATCGGATCCTTACGATGCCACTTTGTGAATACCTTCAAAAGACGTTGCTAAATCAAGATACATAGGTCATTTGCGGGCACTCGCAGAAGATTCACCATAAAATAATAAAACTTGAAATTTTGAAAAGCTCAATTTATGGTCCTATGTCGAAGGCCGAAAAAAATACTTGGGATCGGATCCTTACGATGCCACTTTGTGAATACCTTCAGAAGACGTTGCTCAATCAAGATACTGAGGTCATTTGCGGGCACTCGTAGTAGCTTCGCCATAAAAAAATACAACTTGAAAATTTTAAAAACTTAACTTATGGTCCTATGTCTAAGGCCGAAAAAAATACTTGGGATCGGATCCTTACGATCCCACTTTGTGAATACCTTCAAAAGACGTTGCTAAATCAAGATAAATAGGTCATTTGCGGGCACTCGCAGAAGATTCACCATAAAATAATAAAACTTGAAATTTTTAAAAACTCAACTTATGGTCCTATGTCGAAGGCCGAAAAAAATACTTGGGATCGGATCCTTACGATGCCACTTTGTGAATACCTTCAGAAGACGTTGCTCAATCAAGATACTGAGGTCATTTGCGGGCACTCGTAGTAGCTTCGCCATAAAAAAATACAACTTGAAAATTTTAAAAACTTAACTTATGGTCCTATGTCGAAGGCCGAAAAAATACTTGGGATCGGATCCTTACGATCCCACTTTGTGAATACCTTCAGAAGACGTTGCTTAATCAAGATTTATAGGTCATTTGCGGGCACTCGTAGTAGATTCGCCATAAAAAAATACAACTTGAAAATTTTAAAAACTCAACTTATGGTCCTATGTCGAAGGCCGAAAAAAATACATGGGATCGGATCCTTACGATGCCACTTTGTGAATACCTTCAGAAGACGTTGCTCAATCAAGATACTCAGGTCATTTGCGGGCACTCGTAGTAGCTTCGCCATAAAAAAATACAACTTGAAAATTTTAAAAACTCAACTTATGGTCCTATGTCGAAGGCCGAAAAAATACTCGGGATCGGATCCTTACGATCCCACTTTGTGAATACCTTCAAAAGACGTTGCTGAATCAAGATACATAGGTCATTTGCGGGCACTCGCAGAAGATTCACCATAAAATAATAAAACTTGACATTTTTAAAAACTCAACTTATGGTCCTATGTCGAAGGCCGAAAAAAATACTTGGGATCGGATCCTTACGATGCCACTTTGTGAATACCTTCAAAAGACGTTGCTGAATCAAGATACATAGGTCATTTGCGGGCACTCGCAGAAGATTCACCATAAAATAATAAAACTTGAAATTTTGAAAAGCTCAATTTATGGTCCTATGTCGAAGGCCGAAAAAAATACTTGGGATCGGATCCTTACGATGCCACTTTGTGAATACCTTCAGAAGACGTTGCACAATCAAGATACTCAGGTCATTTGTGGGCACTCGTAGTAGGTTCGCCATAAAAAAATACAACTTGAAAATTTTAAAAACTCAACTTATGGTCCTATGTCGAAGGCCGAAAAAAATACTTGGGATCGGATCCTTACGATCCCACTTTGTGAATACCTTCAAAAGACGTTGCTGAATCAAGATACATAGGTCATTTGCGGGCACTCGCAGAAGATTCACCATAAAATAATAAAACTTGAAATTTTTAAAAACTCAACTTATGGTCCTATGTCGAAGGCCGAAAAAAATACTTGGGATCGGATCCTTACGATGCCACTTTGTGAATACCTTCAAAAGACGTTGCTAAATCAAGATACATAGGTCATTTGCGGGCACTCGCAGAAGATTCACCATAAAATAATAAAACTTGAAATTTTGAAAAGCTCAATTTATGGTCCTATGTCGAAGGCCGAAAAAAATACTTGGGATCGGATCCTTACGATGCCACTTTGTGAATACCTTCAGAAGACGTTGCACAATCAAGATACTGAGGTCATTTGCGGGCACTCGTAGTAGCTTCGCCATAAAAAAATACAACTTGAAAATTTTAAAAACTTAACTTATGGTCCTATGTCTAAGGCCGAAAAAAATACTTGGGATCGGATCCTTACGATCCCACTTTGTGAATACCTTCAAAAGACGTTGCTAAATCAAGATAAATAGGTCATTTGCGGGCACTCGCAGAAGATTCACCATAAAATAATAAAACTTGAAATTTTTAAAAACTCAACTTATGGTCCTATGTCGAAGGCCGAAAAAAATACTTGGGATCGGATCCTTACGATGCCACTTTGTGAATACCTTCAGAAGACGTTGCTCAATCAAGATACTGAGGTCATTTGCGGGCACTCGTAGTAGCTTCGCCATAAAAAAATACAACTTGAAAATTTTAAAAACTTAACTTATGGTCCTATGTCGAAGGCCGAAAAAAATACTTGGGATCGGATCCTTACGATCCCACTTTGTGAATACCTTCAGAAGACGTTGCTAAATCAAGATTTATAGGTCATTTGCGGGCACTCGTAGTAGATTCGCCATAAAAAAATACAACTTGAAAATTTTAAAAACTCAACTTATGGTCCTATGTCGAAGGCCGAAAAAAATACATGGGATCGGATCCTTACGATGCCACTTTGTAAATACCTTCAGAAGACGTTGCTCAATCAAGATACTCAGGTCATTTGCGGGCACTCGTAGTAGCTTCGCCATAAAAAAATACAACTTGAAAATTTTAAAAACTCAACTTATGGTCCTATGTCGAAGGCCGAAAAAAATACTCGGGATCGGATCCTTACGATCCCACTTTGTGAATACCTTCAAAAGACGTTGCTGAATCAAGATACATAGGTCATTTGCGGGCACTCGCAGAAGATTCACCATAAAATAATAAAACTTGAAATTTTTAAAAACTCAACTTATGGTCCTATGTCGAAGGCCGAAAAAAATACTTGGGATCGGATCCTTACGATGCCACTTTGTGAATACCTTCAAAAGACGTTGCTGAATCAAGATACATAGGTCATTTGCGGGCACTCGCAGAAGATTCACCATAAAATAATAAAACTTGAAATTTTGAAAAGCTCAATTTATGGTCCTATGTCGAAGGCCGAAAAAAATACTTGGGATCGGATCCTTACGATGCCACTTTGTGAATACCTTCAGAAGACGTTGCTCAATCAAGATACTCAGGTCATTTGCGGGCACTCGTAGTAGCTTCGCCATAAAAAAATACAACTTGAAAATTTTAAAAACTTAACTTATGGTCCTATGTCGAAGGCCGAAAAAAATACTTGGGATCGGATCCTTACGATCCCACTTTGTGAATACCTTCAAAAGACGTTGCTAAATCAAGATAAATAGGTCATTTGCGGGCACTCGTAGTAGCTTCGCCATAAAAAAATACAACTTGAAAATTTTAAAAACTCAACTTATGGTCCTATGTCGAAGGCCGAAAAAAATACTCGGGATCGGATCCTTACGATCCCACTTTGTGAATACCTTCAGAAGACGATGCTCAATCAAGATACTCAGGTCATTTGCGGGCACTCGTAGTAGCTTCGCCATAAAAAAATACAACTTGAAAATTTTAAAAACTCAACTTATGGTCCTATGTCGAAGGCCGAAAAAAATACTTGGGATCGGATCCTTACGATGCCACTTTGTGAATACCTTCAGATGACGTTGCTCAATCAAGATACTCAGGTCATTTGTGGGCACTCGTAGTAGGTTCGCCATAAAAAAATACAACTTGAGAATTTTAAAAACTCAACTTATGGTCCTATGTCGAAGGCCGAAAAAAATACTTGGGATCGGATCCTTACGATCCCACTTTGTGAATACCTTCAAAAGACGTTGCTGAATCAAGATTCATAGGTCATTTGCGGGCACTCGCAGAAGATTCACCATAAAATAATAAAACTTGAAATTTTTAAAAACTCAACGTATGGTCCTATGTCGAAGGCCGAAAAAAATACTTGGGATCGGATCCTTACGATGCCACTTTGTGAATACCTTCAAAAGACGTTGCTGAATCAAGATACATAGGTCATTTGCGGGCACTCGCAGAAGATTCACCATAAAATAATAAAACTTGAAATTTTGAAAAGCTCAATTTATGGTCCTATGTCGAAGGCCGAAAAAAATACTTGGGATCGGATCCTTACGATGCCACTTTGTGAATACCTTCAGAAGACGTTGCTCAATCAAGATACTTAGGTCATTTGCGGGCACTCGTAGTAGCTTCGCCATAAAAAAATACAACTTGAAAATTTTAAAAACTTAACTTATGGTCCTATGTCGAAGGCCGAAAAAAATACTTGGGATCGGATCCTTACGATCCCACTTTGTGAATACCTTCAAAAGACGTTGCTAAATCAAGATAAATAGGTCATTTGCGGGCACTCGCAGAAGATTCACCATAAAATAATAAAACTTGAAATTTTTAAAAACTCAACTTATGGTCCTATGTCGAAGGCCGAAAAAAATACTTGGGATCGGATCCTTACGATGCCACTTTGTGAATACCTTCATAAGACGTTGCTCAATCAAGATACTCAGGTCATTTGCGGGCACTCGTAGTAGCTTCGCCATAAAAAAATACAACTTGAAATTTTTAAAAACTCAACTTATGGTCCTATGTCGAAGGCCGAAAAAAATACTTGGGATCGGATCCTTACGATGCCACTTTGTGAATACCTTCAGAAGACGTTGCTTAATCATAACACATGTCGTTTGCGGGCACTCGCTGAAGATTCGCCATAGAAAAATAAAACTTAAAAAATTTTAAAACTCAACTTATGGTCCTATGTCGAAGGACGAAAAAAATTCTTGGGATCGGATCCTTACGATGCCACTTAGTGAATACCTTCAGAAGACGTTGCTAAATCAAGATACATAGGTCATTTGCGGGCACTCGTAGTAGATTCGCCATAAAAAAATACAACTTGAAAATTTAAAAAACTCAACTTATGGTCCTATGTCGAAGGCCGAAAAAAATACTTGGGATCGGATCCTTACGATCCCACTTTGTGAATACCTTCAGAAGACGTTGCTCAATCAAGATACTCAGGTCATTTGCGGGCACTCGTAGTAGCTTCGCCATAAAAAAATACAACTTGAAAATTTTAAAAACTCAACTTATGGTCCTATGTCGAAGGCCGAAAAAAATACTCGGGATCGGATCCTTACGATCCCACTTTGTGAATACCTTCAAAAGACGTTGCTGAATCAAGATACATAGGTCATTTGCGGGCACTCGCAGAAGATTCACCATAAAATAATAAAACTTGAAATTTTTAAAAACTCAACTTATGGTCCTATGTCGAAGGCCGAAAAAAATACTTGGGATCGGATCCTTACGATGCCACTTTGTGAATACCTTCAAAAGACGTTGCTGAATCAAGATACATAGGTCATTTGCGGGCACTCGCAGAAGATTCACCATAAAATAATAAAACTTGAAATTTTGAAAAGCTCAATTTATGGTCCTATGTCGAAGGCCGAAAAAAATACTTGGGATCGGATCCTTACGATGCCACTTTGTGAATACCTTCAGAAGACGTTGCTCAATCAAGATACTCAGGTCATTTGCGGGCACTCGTAGTAGCTTCGCCATAAAAAAATACAACTTGAAAATTTTAAAAACTTAACTTATGGTCCTATGTCGAAGGCCGAAAAAAATACTTGGGATCGGATCCTTACGATCCCACTTTGTGAATACCTTCAAAAGACGTTGCTAAATCAAGATAAATAGGTCATTTGCGGGCACTCGTAGTAGATTCGCCATAAAAAATACAACTTGAAAATTTTATAAACTCAACTTATGGTCCTATGTCGAAGGCCGAAAAAAATACTTGGGATCGGATCCTTACGATGCCACTTTGTGAATACCTTCAGAAGACGATGCTCAATCAAGATACTCAGGTCATTTGCGGGCACTCGTAGTAGCTTCGCCATAAAAAAATACAACTTGAAAATTTTAAAAACTCAACTTATGGTCCTATGTCGAAGGCCGAAAAAAATACTTGGGATCGGATCCTTACGATGCCACTTTGTGAATACCTTCAGATGACGTTGCTCAATCAAGAAACTCAGGTCATTTGTGGGCACTCGTAGTAGGTTCGCCATAAAAAAATACAACTTGAGAATTTTAAAAACTCAACTTATGGTCCTATGTCGAAGGCCGAAAAAAATACTTGGGATCGGATCCTTACGATCCCACTTTGTGAATACCTTCAAAAGACGTTGCTGAATCAAGATTCATAGGTCATTTGCGGGCACTCGCAGAAGATTCACCATAAAATAATAAAACTTGAAATTTTTAAAAACTCAACGTATGGTCCTATGTCGAAGGCCGAAAAAAATACTTGGGATCGGATCCTTACGATGCCACTTTGTGAATACCTTCAAAAGACGTTGCTGAATCAAGATACATAGGTCATTTGCGGGCACTAGCAGAAGATTCACCATAAAATAATAAAACTTGAAATTTTGAAAAGCTCAATTTATGGTCCTATGTCGAAGGCCGAAAAAAATACTTGGGATCGGATCCTTACGATGCCACTTTGTGAATACCTTCAGAAGACGTTGCTCAATCAAGATACTTAGGTCATTTGCGGGCACTCGTAGTAGCTTCGCCATAAAAAAATACAACTTGAAAATTTTAAAAACTTAACTTATGGTCCTATGTCGAAGGCCGAAAAAAATACTTGGGATCGGATCCTTACGATCCCACTTTGTGAATACCTTCAAAAGACGTTGCTAAATCAAGATAAATAGGTCATTTGCGGGCACTCGCAGAAGATTCACCATAAAATAATAAAACTTGAAATTTTTAAAAACTCAACTTATGGTCCTATGTCGAAGGCCGAAAAAAATACTTGGGATCGGATCCTTACGATGCCACTTTGTGAATACCTTCATAAGACGTTGCTCAATCAAGATACTCAGGTCATTTGCGGGCACTCGTAGTAGCTTCGCCATAAAAAAATACAACTTGAAATTTTTAAAAACTCAACTTATGGTCCTATGTCGAAGGCCGAAAAAAATACTTGGGATCGGATCCTTACGATGCCACTTTGTGAATACCTTCAGAAGACGTTGCTTAATCATAACACATGTCGTTTGCGGGCACTCGCTGAAGATTCGCCATAGAAAAATAAAACTTAAAAAATTTTAAAACTCAACTTATGGTCCTATGTCGAAGGACGAAAAAATTCTTGGGATCGGATCCTTACGATGCCACTTAGTGAATACCTTCAGAAGACGTTGCTAAATCAAGATACATAGTTCATTTGCGGGCACTCGTAGTAGATTCGCCATAAAAAAATACAACTTGAAAATTTAAAAAACTCAACTTATGGTCCTATGTCGAAGGCCGAAAAAAATACTTGGGATCGGATCCTTACGATCCCACTTTGTGAATACCTTCAGAAGACGTTGCTCAATCAAGATACTCAGGTCATTTGCGGGCACTCGTAGTAGCTTCGCCATAAAAAAATACAACTTGAAAATTTTAAAAACTTAATTTATGGTCCTATGTCGAAGGCCGAAAAAAATACTTGGGATCGGATCCTTACGATGCCACTTTGTGAATACCTTCAGAAGACGTTGCTCAATCAAGATACTCAGGTCATTTGTGGGCACTCGTAGTAGATTCGCCATAAAAAAATACAACTTGAAAATTTTAAAAACTCAACTTATGGTCCTATGTCGAAGGCCGAAAAAAATACTTGGGATCGGATCCTTACGATCCCACTTTGTGAATACCTTCAAAAGACGTTGCTGAATCAAGATACATAGGTCATTTGCGGGCACTCGCAGAAGATTCACCATAAAATAATAAAACTTGAAATTTTGAAAAGCTCAATTTATGGTCCTATGTCGAAGGCCGAAAAAATACTTGGGATCGGATCCTTACGATGCCACTTTGTGAATACCTTCAGAAGACGTTGCTCAATCAAGATACTGAGGTCATTTGCGGGCACTCGTAGTAGCTTCGCCATAAAAAAATACAACTTGAAAATTTTAAAAACTTAACTTATGGTCCTATGTCTAAGGCCGAAAAAAATACTTGGGATCGGATCCTTACGATCCCACTTTGTGAATACCTTCAAAAGACGTTGCTAAATCAAGATAAATAGGTCATTTGCGGGCACTCGCAGAAGATTCACCATAAAATAATAAAACTTGAAATTTTTAAAAACTCAACTTATGGTCCTATGTCGAAGGCCGAAAAAAATACTTGGGATCGGATCCTTACGATGCCACTTTGTGAATACCTTCAGAAGACGTTGCTCAATCAAGATACTGAGGTCATTTGCGGGCACTCGTAGTAGCTTCGCCATAAAAAAATACAACTTGAAAATTTTAAAAACTTAACTTATGGTCCTATGTCGAAGGCCGAAAAAATACTTGGGATCGGATCCTTACGATCCCACTTTGTGAATACCTTCAGAAGACGTTGCTAAATCAAGATTTATAGGTCATTTGCGGGCACTCGTAGTAGATTCACCATAAAAAAATACAACTTGAAAATTTTAAAAACTCAACTTATGGTCCTATGTCGAAGGCCGAAAAAAATACATGGGATCGGATCCTTACGATGCCACTTTGTGAATACCTTCAGAAGACGTTGCTCAATCAAGATACTCAGGTCATTTGCGGGCACTCGTAGTAGCTTCGCCATAAAAAAATACAACTTGAAAATTTTAAAAACTTAACTTATGGTCCTATGTCGAAGGCCGAAAAAAATACTCGGGATCGGATCCTTACGATCCCACTTTGTGAATACCTTCAAAAGACGTTGCTGAATCAAGATACATAGGTCATTTGCGGGCACTCGCAGAAGATTCACCATAAAATAATAAAACTTGAAATTTTTAAAAACTCAACTTATGGTCCTATGTCGAAGGCCGAAAAAAATACTTGGGATCGGATCCTTACGATGCCACTTTGTGAATACCTTCAAAAGACGTTGCTGAATCAAGATACATAGGTCATTTGCGGGCACTCGCAGAAGATTCACCATAAAATAATAAAACTTGAAATTTTGAAAAGCTCAATTTATGGTCCTATGTCGAAGACCGAAAAAAATACTTGGGATCGGATCCTTACGATGCCACTTAGTGAATACCTTCAGAAGACGATGCTAAATCAAGATACATAGGTCATTTGCGGGCACTCGTAGTAGATTCGCCATAAAAAAATACAACTTGAAAATTTAAAAAACTCAACTTATGGTCCTATGTCGAAGGCCGAAAAAAATACTTGGGATCGGATCCTTACGATCCCACTTTGTGAATACCTTCAGAAGACGTTGCTCAATCAAGATACTCAGGTCATTTGCGGGCACTCGTAGTAGCTTCGCCATAAAAAAATACAACTTGAAAATTTTAAAAACTTAACTTATGGTCCTATGTCGAAGGCCGAAAAAATACTTGGGATCGGATCCTTACGATGCCACTTTGTGAATACCTTCAGAAGACGTTGCTCAATCAAGATACTCAGGTCATTTGTGGGCACTCGTAGTAGATTCGCCATAAAAAAATACAACTTGAAAATTTTAAAAACTCAACTTATGGTCCTATGTCGAAGGCCGAAAAAAATACTTGGGATCGGGTCCTTACGATCCCACTTTGTGAATACCTTCAAAAGACGTTGCTGAATCAAGATACATAGGTCATTTGCGGGCACTCGCAGAAGATTCACCATAAAATAATAAAACTTGAAATTTTGAAAAGCTCAATTTATGGTCCTATGTCGAAGGCCGAAAAAAATACTTGGGATCGGATCCTTACGATGCCACTTTGTGAATACCTTCAGAAGACGTTGCTCAATCAAGATACTGAGGTCATTTGCGGGCACTCGTAGTAGCTTCGCCATAAAAAAATATAACTTGAAAATTTTAAAAACTTAACTTATGGTCCTATGTCTAAGGCCGAAAAAAATACTTGGGATCGGATCCTTACGATCCCACTTTGTGAATACCTTCAAAAGACGTTGCTAAATCAAGATAAATAGGTCATTTGCGGGCACTCGCAGAAGATTCACCATAAAATAATAAAACTTGAAATTTTTAAAAACTCAACTTATGGTCCTATGTCGAAGGCCGAAAAAAATACTTGGGATCGGATCCTTACGATGCCACTTTGTGAATACCTTCAGAAGACGTTGCTCAATCAAGATACTGAGGTCATTTGCGGGCACTCGTAGTAGCTTCGCCATAAAAAAATACAACTTGAAAATTTTAAAAACTTAACTTATGGTCCTATGTCGAAGGCCGAAAAAATACTTGGGATCGGATCCTTACGATCCCACTTTGTGAATACCTTCAGAAGACGTTGCTAAATCAAGATTTATAGGTCATTTGCGGGCACTCGTAGTAGATTCGCCATAAAAAAATACAACTTGAAAATTTTAAAAACTCAACTTATGGTCCTATGTCGAAGGCCGAAAAAAATACATGGGATCGGATCCTTACGATGCCACTTTGTGAATACCTTCAGAAGACGTTGCTCAATCAAGATACTCAGGTCATTTGCGGGCACTCGTAGTAGCTTCGCCATAAAAAAATACAACTTGAAAATTTTAAAAACTCAACTTATGGTCCTATGTCGAAGGCCGAAAAAAATACTCGGGATCGGATCCTTACGATCCCACTTTGTGAATACCTTCAAAAGACGTTGCTGAATCAAGATACATAGGTCATTTGCGGGCACTCGCAGAAGATTCACCATAAAATAATAAAACTTGAAATTTTTAAAAACTCAACTTATGGTCCTATGTCGAAGGCCGAAAAAAATACTTGGGATCGGATCCTTACGATGCCACTTTGTGAATACCTTCAAAAGACGTTGCTGAATCAAGATACATAGGTCATTTGCGGGCACTCGCAGAAGATTCACCATAAAATAATAAAACTTGAAATTTTGAAAAGCTCAATTTATGGTCCTATGTCGAAGACCGAAAAAAATACTTGGGATCGGATCCTTACGATGCCACTTTGTGAATACCTTCAGAAGACGTTGCTAAATCAAGATACATAGGTCATTTTCGGGCACTCGTAGTAGATTCGCCATAAAAAAATACAACTTGAAAATTTTAAAAACTCAACTTATGGTCCTATGTCGAAGGCCGAAAAAAATACTTGGGATCGGATCCTTACGATGCCACTTTGTGAATACCTTCAGAAGACGTTGCTCAATCAAGATACTCAGGTCATTTGCGGGCACTCGTAGTAGCTTCGCCATAAAAAATACAACTTGAAAATTTTAAAAACTCAACTTATGGTCCTATGTCGAAGGCCGAAAAAAATACTTGGGATCGGATCCTTACGATGCCACTTTGTGAATACCTTTAGAAGACGTTGCTCAATCAAGATACTCAGGTCATTTGTGGGCACTCGTAGTAGGTTCGCCATAAAAAAATACAACTTGAGAATTTTAAAAACTCAACTTATGGTCCTATGTCGAAGGCCGAAAAAAATACTTGGGATCGGATCCTTACGATCCCACTTTGTGAATACCTTCAAAAGACGTTGCTGAATCAAGATACATAGGTCATTTGCGGGCACTCGCAGAAGATTCACCATAAAATAATAAAACTTGAAATTTTGAAAAGCTCAATTTATGGTCCTATGTCGAAGGCCGAAAAAAATACTTGGGATCGGATCCTTACGATGCCACTTTGTGAATACGTTCAGAAGACGTTGCTCAATCAAGATACATAGGTCATTTGCGGGCACTCGCAGAAGATTCACCATAAAATAATAAAACTTGAAATTTTGAAAAGCTCAATTTATGGTCCTATGTCGAAGGCCGAAAAAAATACTTGGGATCGGATCCTTACGATGCCACTTTGTGAATACGTTCAGAAGACGTTGCTCAATCAAGATACTTAGGTCATTTGCGGGCACTCGTAGTAGCTTCGCCATAAAAAAATTTTCAAGTTGTATTTTTTTATTGCGAATCTTCTACGAGTGCCCGCAAATGACCTGTGTATCTTGATTGAGCAACGTTCTTTCAAGGTATTCACAAAGTGGCATCGTAAGGATCCAATCCCAAGTATTATTTTCGGCCTTCGATATAGGACCATAAGTTGAGTTTTTTAAATTTTCAAGTTGTATGCTTTTATGGCGAAATTTCTACGAGTGGCCGCAAATGACCTGTGTATTATGATTGAGCAACGTCTTTTGAACGTATTCACAAAGTGGTATCGTAAGGATCCGATCCCAAGTATTTTTTTCGGCCTTCGACATAGGACCATAAGTTGAGTTTTTAAAATTTTCAAGTTTTATTATTTTATGGCGCATCTTTTACGAATGCCCGCAAATAACCTGTGTATTATGATTGAACAACGTCTTTTGAACGTATTCACAAAGTGGCATCGTAAGGATCCGATCTCAAGTATTTTTTCGGCCTTCGACATAGGACCATAAGTTGAGTTCTTAAATTTTTTAAGTTTTATTTTTTTATGGCGAATCTTCTACGAGTGCCCGCAAATGACCTGTGTATCTTGATTGAGCAACGTTCTTTCAAGGTATTCACAAAGTGGCATCGTAAGGATCCAATCCCAAGTATTATTTTCGGCCTTCGATATAGGACCATAAGTTGAGTTTTTAAAATTTTCAAGTTGTATTTTTTTATGGCGAATCTACTACGAGTGCCCGCAAATGACCTATGTATCTTGATTCAACAACGTCTTCTGAAGGTATGCACAAAGTGGGATCGTAAGGATCCGATCCCAAGTATTTTTTTCGGCCTTCGACATAGGACCATAAGTTGAGTTTTTCAATTTTTTAAGTTTTATTTTTTTATGGCGAATCTTCAGCGAGTGCCCGCAAACAAAATGTGTATTATGATTGAGCAACGTCTTCTGAAGGTATTCATAAAGTGGCATCGTAAGGATCCGATCCCAAGTATTTTTTCGGCCTTCGACATAGGACCATAAGTTGAGTTTATAAAATTTTCAAGTTGTATTTTTTATGGCGAATCTACTACGAGTGCCCGCAAATGACCTATGTATCTTGATTCAGCAACGTCTTCTGAAGGTATTCACAAAGTGGGATCGTAAGGATCCGATCCCAAGTATTTTTTTCGGCCTTCGACATAGGACCATAAGTTGAGTTTTTAAAATTTTCAAGTTGTATTTTTTTATGGCGAATCTACTACGAGTGCCCGCAAATGACCTATGTATCTTGATTCAGCAACGTCTTTTGAAGGTATTCACAAAGTGGGATCGTAAGGATCCGATCCCGAGTATTTTTTTCGGCCTTCGACATAGGACCATAAGTTGAGTTTTTAAAATTTTCAAGTTGTATTTTTTTATGGCGAAGCTACTACGAGTGCCCGCAAATGACCTGAGTATCTTGATTGAGCAACGTCTTCTGAAGGTATTCACAAAGTGGCATCGTAAGGATCCGATCCCAAGTATTTTTTTCGGCCTTCGACATAGGACCATAAGTTGAGTTTTTAAAAATTTCATGTTTTATTATTTTATGGCGAATCTTTAGCGAGTGCCCGCAAACGACATGTGTATTATGATTTAGCAACGTCTTCTGAAGGTATTTACAAAGTGGCATCGTAAGGATCCGATCCCAAGTATTTTTTTCGGCCTTCGACATAGGACCATAAGTTGAGTTTTTAAAAATTTCAAGTTTTATTATTTTATGGTGAATCTTCTGCGAGTGCCCGCAAATGACCTATGTATCTTGATTCAGCAACGTCTTTTGAAGGTATTCACCAAGTGGGATAGTAAGGATCCGATCCCAAGTATTTTTTTCGGCCTTCGACATAGGACCATAAGTTGAGTTTTTAAAAATTTCATGTTTTATTATTTTATGGTGAATCTTCTGCGAGTGCCCGCAAATGACCTATGTATCTTGATTCAGCAACGTCTTCTGAAGGTATTCACAAAGTGGCATCGTAAGGATCCGATCCCAAGTATTTTTTTCGGCCTTCGACATAGGACCATAAGTTGAGTTTTTAAAATTTTCAAGTTGTATTTTTTTATGGCGAAGCTACTACGAGTGCCCGCAAATGACCTGTGTATCTTGATTGAACAACGTCTTCTGAAGGTATTCGCAAAGTGGGATCGTAAGGATCCGATCCCAAGTATTTTTTTCGGCCTTCGACATAGGACCATAAGTTGAGTTTTTAAAATTTTCAAGTTGTATTTTTTTATGGCGAATCTACTACGAGTGCCCGCAAATGACCTATGTATCTTGATTCAACAACGTCTTCTGAAGGTATGCACAAAGTGGGATCGTAAGGATCCGATCCCAAGTATTTTTTTCGGCCTTCGACATAGGACCATAAATTGAGTTTTTCAATTTTTTAAGTTTTATTTTTTTATGGCGAATCTTCAGCGAGTGCCCGCAAACAAAATGTGTATTATGATTGAGCAACGTCTTTTGAAGGTATTCACAAAGTGGGATCGTAAGGATCCGATCCCAAGTATTTTTTTCGGCCTTCGACATAGGACCATAAGTTGAGTTTTTAAAAATTTCATGTTTTATTATTTTATGGTGAATCTTCTGCGAGTGCCCGCAAATGACCTATGTATCTTGATTCAGCAACGTCTTCTGAAGGTATTCACAAAGTGGCATCGTAAGGATCCGATCCCAAGTATTTTTTTCGGCCTTCGACATAGGACCATAAGTTGAGTTTTTAAAATTATCAAGTTGTATTTTTTTATGGCGAAGCTACTACGAGTGCCCGCAAATGACCTGTGTATCTTGATTGAACAACGTCTTCTGAAGGTATTCGCAAAGTGGGATCGTAAGGATCCGATCCCAAGTATTTTTTCGGCCTTCGACATAGGACCATAAGTTGAGTTTTTAAAATTTTCAAGTTGTATTTTTTTATGGCGAATCTACTACGAGTGCCCGCAAATGACCTATGTATCTTGATTCAACAACGTCTTCTAAAGGTATGCACAAAGTGGCATCGTAAGGATCCGATCTCAAGTATTTTTTCGGCCTTCGACATAGGACCATAAGTTGAGTTTTTCAATTTTTTAAGTTTTATTTTTTTATGGCGAATCTTCAGCGAGTGCCCGCAAACAAAATGTGTATTATGATTGAGCAACGTCTTCTGAAGGTATTCACAAAGTGGGATCGTAAGGATCCGATCCCAAGTATTTTTTTCGGCCTTCGACATAGGACCATAAGTTGAGTTTTTAAAATTTTCAAGTTGTATTTTTTTATGGCGAATATACTACGAGTGCCCGCAAATGACCTGTGTATCTTGATTTAACAACGTCTTCTGAAGGTATTCACAAAGTGGCATCGTAAGGATCCGATCCCAAGTATTTTTTTCGGCCTTCGACATAGGACCATAAGTTGAGTTTTTAAAATTTTCAAGTTGTATTTTTTTATGGCGAATCTACTACGAGTGCCCGCAAATGACCTAAGTATCTTGATTGAGCAACGTCTTTTGAAGGTATTCACAAAGTGGCATCGTAAGGATCCGATCCCAAGTATTTTTTTCGGCCTTCGACATAGGACCATAAGTTGAGTTTTTAAAAATTTCATGTTTTATTATTTTATGGCGAATCTTTAGCGAGTGCCCGCAAACGACATGTGTATTATGATTTAGCAACGTCTTCTGAAGGTATTTACAAAGTGGCATCGTAAGGATCCGATCCCAAGTATTTTTTTCGGCCTTCGACATAGGACCATAAGTTGAGTTTTTAAAAATTTCAAGTTTTATTATTTTATGGTGAATCTTCTGCGAGTGCCCGCAAATGACCTATGTATCTTGATTCAGCAACGTCTTTTGAAGGTATTCACCAAGTGGGATAGTAAGGATCCGATCCCAAGTATTTTTTTCGGCCTTCGACATAGGACCATAAGTTGAGTTTTTAAAAATTTCATGTTTTATTATTTTATGGTGAATCTTCTGCGAGTGCCCGCAAATGACCTATGTATCTTGATTCAGCAACGTCTTCTGAAGGTATTCACAAAGTGGCATCGTAAGGATCCGATCCCAAGTATTTTTTTCGGCCTTCGACATAGGACCATAAGTTGAGTTTTTAAAATTTTCAAGTTGTATTTTTTTATGGCGAAGCTACTACGAGTGCCCGCAAATGACCTGTGTATCTTGATTGAACAACGTCTTCTGAAGGTATTCGCAAAGTGGGATCGTAAGGATCCGATCCCAAGTATTTTTTTCGGCCTTCGACATAGGACCATAAGTTGAGTTTTTAAAATTTTCAAGTTGTATTTTTTTATGGCGAATCTACTACGAGTGCCCGCAAATGACCTATGTATCTTGATTCAACAACGTCTTCTGAAGGTATGCACAAAGTGGGATCGTAAGGATCCGATCCCAAGTATTTTTTTCGGCCTTCGACATAGGACCATAAGTTGAGTTTTTCAATTTTTTAAGTTTTATTTTTTTATGGCGAATCTTCAGCGAGTGCCCGCAAACAAAATGTGTATTATGATTGAGCAACGTCTTTTGAAGGTATTCACAAAGTGGGATCGTAAGGATCCGATCCCAAGTATTTTTTTCGGCCTTCGACATAGGACCATAAGTTGAGTTTTTAAAAATTTCATGTTTTATTATTTTATGGTGAATCTTCTGCGAGTGCCCGCAAATGACCTATGTATCTTGATTCAGCAACGTCTTCTGAAGGTATTCACAAAGTGGCATCGTAAGGATCCGATCCCAAGTATTTTTTTCGGCCTTCGACATAGGACCATAAGTTGAGTTTTTAAAATTATCAAGTTGTATTTTTTTATGGCGAAGCTACTACGAGTGCCCGCAAATGACCTGTGTATCTTGATTGAACAACGTCTTCTGAAGGTATTCGCAAAGTGGGATCGTAAGGATCCGATCCCAAGTATTTTTTTCGGCCTTCGACATAGGACCATAAGTTGAGTTTTTAAAATTTTCAAGTTGTATTTTTTTATGGCGAATCTACTACGAGTGCCCGCAAATGACCTATGTATCTTGATTCAACAACGTCTTCTAAAGGTATGCACAAAGTGGGATCGTAAGGATCCGATCCCAAGTATTTTTTTCGGCCTTCGACATAGGACCATAAGTTGAGTTTTTCAATTTTTTAAGTTTTATTTTTTTATGGCGAATCTTCAGCGAGTGCCCGCAAACAAAATGTGTATTATGATTGAGCAACGTCTTCTGAAGGTATTCACAAAGTGGGATCGTAAGGATCCGATCCCAAGTATTTTTTTCGGCCTTCGACATAGGACCATAAGTTGAGTTTTTAAAATTTTCAAGTTGTATTTTTTTATGGCGAATATACTACGAGTGCCCGCAAATGACCTGTGTATCTTGATTTAACAACGTCTTCTGAAGGTATTCACAAAGTGGCATCGTAAGGATCCGATCCCAAGTATTTTTTTCGGCCTTCGACATAGGACCATAAGTTGAGTTTTTAAAATTTTCAAGTTGTATTTTTTTATGGCGAATCTACTACGAGTGCCCGCAAATGACCTGAGTATCTTGATTGAGCAACGTCTTTTGAAGGTATTCACAAAGTGGCATCGTAAGGATCCGATCCCAAGTATTTTTTTCGGCCTTCGACATAGGACCATAAGTTGAGTTTTTAAAAATTTCATGTTTTATTATTTTATGGCGAATCTTTAGCGAGTGCCCGCAAACGACATGTGTATTATGATTTAGCAACGTCTTCTGAAGGTATTTACAAAGTGGCATCGTAAGGATCCGATCCCAAGTATTTTTTTCGGCCTTCGACATAGGACCATAAGTTGAGTTTTTAAAAATTTCAAGTTTTATTATTTTATGGTGAATCTTCTGCGAGTGCCCGCAAATGACCTATGTATCTTGATTCAGCAACGTCTTTTGAAGGTATTCACCAAGTGGGATAGTAAGGATCCGATCCCAAGTATTTTTTTCGGCCTTCGACATAGGACCATAAGTTGAGTTTTTAAAAATTTCATGTTTTATTATTTTATGGTGAATCTTCTGCGAGTGCCCGCAAATGACCTATGTATCTTGATTCAGCAACGTCTTCTGAAGGTATTCACAAAGTGGCATCGTAAGGATCCGATCCCAAGTATTTTTTTCGGCCTTCGACATAGGACCATAAGTTGAGTTTTTAAAATTTTCAAGTTGTATTTTTTTATGGCGAAGCTACTACGAGTGCCCGCAAATGACCTGTGTATCTTGATTGAACAACGTCTTCTGAAGGTATTCGCAAAGTGGGATCGTAAGGATCCGATCCCAAGTATTTTTTTCGGCCTTCGACATAGGACCATAAGTTGAGTTTTTAAAATTTTCAAGTTGTATTTTTTTATGGCGAATCTACTACGAGTGCCCGCAAATGACCTATGTATCTTGATTCAACAACGTCTTCTGAAGGTATGCACAAAGTGGGATCGTAAGGATCCGATCCCAAGTATTTTTTTCGGCCTTCGACATAGGACCATAAGTTGAGTTTTTCAATTTTTTAAGTTTTATTTTTTTATGGCGAATCTTCAGCGAGTGCCCGCAAACAAAATGTGTATTATGATTGAGCAACGTCTTCTGAAGGTATTCACAAAGTGGGATCGTAAGGATCCGATCCCAAGTATTTTTTTCGGCCTTCGACATAGGACCATAAGTTGAGTTTTTAAAATTTTCAAGTTGTATTTTTTTATGGCGAATATACTACGAGTGCCCGCAAATGACCTGTGTAGCTTGATTTAACAACGTCTTCTGAAGGTATTCACAAAGTGGCATCGTAAGGATCCGATCCCAAGTATTTTTTTCGGCCTTCGACATAGGACCATAAGTTGAGTTTTTAAAATTTTCAAGTTGTATTTTTTTATGGCGAATCTACTACGAGTGCCCGCAAATGACCTAAGTATCTTGATTGAGCAACGTCTTTTGAAGGTATTCACAAAGTGGCATCGTAAGGATCCGATCCCAAGTATTTTTTTCGGCCTTCGACATAGGACCATAAGTTGAGTTTTTAAAAATTTCATGTTTTATTATTTTATGGTGAATCTTCTGAGAGTGCCCGCAAATGACCTGTGTATCTTGATTTAGCAACGTCTTTTCAAGATATTCACAAAGTGGCATCGTAAGGACCATAAGTTGAGTTTTTAAAATTTTCAAGTTGTATTTTTTTATGGCGAATCTACTACGAGTGCCCGCAAATAACCTAGGTATTATGATTAAGCAATATCTTCAGAAGGTTATCACAAAGTGGCAGCGTAAGGATCCGATCCCAAGTATTTTTTTCGGCCTTCGACATAGGACCATAAGTTGAGTTTTTAAAATTATCAAGTTGTATTTTTTTATGGCGAAGCTACTACGAGTGCCCGCAAATGACCTGAGTATCTTGATTGAGCAACGTCTTCTGAAGGTATTCACAAAGTGGCATCGTAAGGATCCGATCCCAAGTATGTTTTTCGGCCTTCGACATAGGACCATAAGTTGAGTTTTTAAAATTTTCAAGTTGTGTTTTTTTATGGCGAAGTTACTACGAGTGCCCGCAAATGACCTATGTATCTTGATTCAGCAACGTCTTTTGAAGGTATTCACAAAGTGCGATCGTAAGGATCCGATCCCAAGTATTTTTTTCGGCCTTCGACATAGGACCATAAGTTGAGTTTTTAAAATTTTCAAGTTGTATTTTTTTATGGCGAAGCTACTACGAGTGCCCGCAAATGACCTGAGTATCTTGATTGAGCAACGTCCTCTGAAGGTATTCACAAAGTGGGATCGTAAGGATCCGATCCCAAGTATTTTTTTCGGCCTTCGACATAGGACCATAAGTTGAGTTTTTCAATTTTTTAAGTTTTATTTTTTTATGGCGAATCTTCAGCGAGTGCCCGCAAATGACCTGAATATCTTGATTGAGCAACGTCTTCTGAAGGTATTCACAAAGTGGCATCGTAAGGATCCGATCCCAAGTATTTTTTTCGGCCTTCGACATAGGACCATAAGTTGAGTTTTTCAATTTTTTAAGTTTTATTTTTTTATGGCGAATCTTCAGCGAGTGCCCGCAAACGACATGTGTATTATGATTGAGCAACGTCTTCTGAAGGTATTCACAAAGTGGCATCGTAAGGATCCGATCCCAAGTATTTTTTTCGGCCTTCGACATAGGACCATAAGTTGAGTTCTTAAATTTTTTAAGTTTTATTTTTTTATGGTGAATCTTCTACGAGTGCCCGCCAATGACCTATGTACTATGATTAAGCAATGTCTTTTGAACGTATTCACAAAGTGGCATCGTAAGGATCCGATCCCAAGTATTTTTTTCGGCCTTCGACATAGGACCATAACTTGAGTTTTCAAAATTTTCAAGTTTTATGCTTTTATGGCGAATCTTCTACGAGTGCCCGCAAGTGACCTGTGTATCTTGATTGAGCAACGTCTTTTGAACGTATTCACACAGTGGCATCGTAAGAATCCGATCCCAAGTATTTTTTTCGACCTTCGATATAGGACCATAAGTTGAGTTTTTAAAATTTTTAAGTTTTATTTTTTTATGGCGAATCTTCTATGAGTGAAAAATTTATGTTTTTATTGGATCGTAATGATTTCACATACTAAACGTCGTGAACTAACGATGAACTAACAAATCCATATCGATTTTGCACGATAGAAGCCATAAAAACAGTTTACTGCTGCAACCTATGTTTTGGGTTCCCCCATTTAAATGAATAATGCGTAGTGGTGTTGCACTTAGGATCCTAACGATTTTATATACTGAACTAACGTCAACTAACGATCATCTTTCGATTCTAATTGACAGAAATAGTAAAATCGAGTTTGGGGCGGTGTAGCCTGAAGTTGGCCGCCCCACTTCATTTAAAAAAAAAAAAAAAAATACTTCTAATCGGATCCTAACGATTTTATATACTGAACTAACGTCAACTAACGATCATCTTTCGATTCTAATTGACAGAAATAGTAAAATCGAGTTTTTGTTGGTTTATATACCCTATCTCTTACCAGTGAGACATCGAAGTCTTTCTACGAAAAAAATAGATATCTATGTATAAGCAAGTCTTCGGTTAATGAAAGCACTTAATCCAACACATTCTTAAGTATGTTAGGAAAAAAGAGTAGCGAAATGTAATTTACATCTATTTCTATAAGTCTTCTCTTTCGTATAGACTATGTCAGCGGGAGCGGGTCAATTAGCTGCTCTCATTGCTTGTGCTAAATCAGGCCAAGCCAAGGTTTGGATCACAACTGGGAACTCTAAGCTACCATCCACACTCATAAGACCTCAGGACATGCGTCTCTTAAGTGTGGCCGGTCCTAAGGGACCGGCCACATCAGAGCGTCGCGTGTCTTGGGGCGCGCAACGGACGTCCGCGCCACGCCACCTGAGTGTAATTCAAAAAACGTCTCCTCAGTACATTTTACGGCAGGTGGCGTGGCGGCGGCGTGGCGCGCGCCGCGCCGCTTGCGCGCGCGTCTTACGTCCTTCCTATACAAAATGTACTGAGGAGACGTTTTTTGAATTACACTCAGGTGGCGTGGCGCGGACGTCCGTTGCGCGCCCCGAGACACGCGACGTTTAAGTGGGAACGCTGGCTAAGAGATGTACAGAATACCTGGCTAGTGTAGTGTATCTATTCATGAAAAATGTAATTGAATGATTTATCTCGTCGGTCACGTTCTGCCGCCATATGGACTTCTCATGAATAAGTAATGTTCGGCCGCGGTCGTTGTTTCAATTAGCGGTTGTGTCGCCGGTCGAGCACGACTGCCTCCTGCCTGCCACCCACCGCCTCTCGACCGAAATCCGACCCTACTCCATTGTCGTAAAGTACCGATTGATTGCCTCGCTCAATTGACCACATTTACTCTGTGTATTTTGCCTGAGGAAATTCGATATTGCTCACCGATACTGAAAACAGTAACTTCATTCTTATTGTCTCTCAATGGATAGGTTTATTGTTTTATGGTAAAAGAGGTTTAGTTACTTGTAATGTTTTGCACAATATTAGGTGCCTCGTAACATTCAATGACAGCGACAGTGTATTGTCTTGGTTAAATGACGACGACATAACGACCATGAAATAATGACCGTGGCATAACATAACATAATGTCAATTTGCTATTCAAAAGGGGTTATAATTAGTTAGTATTGGCGATTTCCAATTCAATGAAAACCTTTCAGGATCCGGGCTTAACTTGTTATCACATCGCTGAATTTTAAGTATGAGTCATTACATAAAATTGCCAATGGGAAATAGAAACAATCAAAATACATTTCACCATAATCATATACCTTACTATCTGCAAACCGTATTAGATAAGAAGAATAAGCAAAACATCATAAACAGTTGTTAGTCAAAGCTGAAAAAACTTTAATGAATACAAACAACCATTTGTACTAAGAGAAAGTGTCCCAAAGTCAATTATAATTAGAACAAAGTTTAACGAGCGAGAGTAATTATGTGGTAACATCCGGCGTAACATCCCGCCGACCCCGCCGGATTACAGGGATCCGCTCGCTTCCACGCCCAGGATTAAATTGATATGTGCGACTCACAGACCACTTCTACTACTAGACGGAGCATTCAAGACAACTCAAAGTCACCACACATATGCTCTCCCTAAGAATTTAGTATGGGAATGCAACCGCTTGATCCAGTCGTCAACTTTTACAACCAGCACTAGTGTAATTTTGGAATATTTATAAAGATGAGTTTACTACTCAGTTGCTCTGTTTAAATCGTGGTATTTAACAAATGAAATTTTACATGTATGGTGACGACACGCTCTTTGTAAACGCTTCATACTAATAATACTGCTCTGTGTAGTCTGTGGTGCGTCTGATTCACGTTTATCTATGTAAAGGGTCGGAAACCTATCCCTTTTATTAGAACAGGGACATAATCGCATGCGTAAGGTACGTTATATTATTCTCTATTTATGACCACTTGTAGACGACTTTGAGAAGTTTATTGCGTACGTCAAATAGCTTCTTAACATGACGTACATTCCATAATATATCTACCGCTAATGCTTTTATGGAATTCGGCATGAATACAAACGGCACATTTATTACTTTTGGTTGAGCTAATATAACATTTATGATATGTCGATGTTTATGTATGAAATGTCGAGATTATGTATCTTCAGCCAACGAAAATAGCGAGAAAACGGAATCAGGTCCAATGATGCCTTGTTTATCTCTGATTTTAGGACATTGCAATAGCAAAGCAGTCACTGACTTTAGGTTAAATCACACCGTTAATATAACACAAATAAAAAAAAGTAAATTCAGTTTGAACCTTCAATCTCGGACAAATCCGCGGAGTGCGGATTCCGGAGCTTTTTGAGTTTTTGTTCCGGTCGTCGGATGCTCCCGGAACTGACGCCATTTATACAGAGCTAAACCGCCCGTGAGTAATGGCATCTACGCCGTATAACTTGTGGGTTTGAGCGGAATTTTAAATCTCATACAATACGCTGAGACCAAATAGCGAAATGGAATTTCAGTCGTGTTTTGACTTTGAATTAAGTCGATTAGTTTTTTTGTTAAGTTTTGTTAGTCTTTTACATTGTTTTAAATGCTATAAAGCATATAATATATTGGCCAGATTTACATTCCTTTAAACGTGAGATAATTGCAAAAAGTAACTTGTCAATCTTGCCACTTACAAGATTATTAGCCTATTATTTGCTAATTTAACAATAAGTATTATATCTGCATATTTAGTGACAGTAATTACACGGCATTAATAAAGCGAAACGATTAGCTGTTTATTGTATCTTAACACGCAACGTGTTTGTGCGTCAGCTTCAATGACAACAAGAAAACAATCCATTTGTCTAATTTCACACGATTTAATTATAGTCCCGATTAAATACATATGAATCGCTCGGCTCAAGCTGTTTCAAATTACGTATAATAATGTAAGAGTCGATTGCTGTCGGGGCGACCGTGGATTTATCCATTTAAAGGGAAGTTACTCGGCGTTTTATTTTCTTTTCGCAGTCGTCGCGGCCCGCTCGAGCGCTCCGCTACCGTAAAATACACGCGAAATGTGATAAATGGAAAACTCTTTTTATTGTCAGCCCCCGGCACGTTACGTTATGGGTCGTCTACTCTGTGCCCTCGCTTACTTGCTTCCTCGACCCGTCTTATCAAGTTTTCTTATATCCTAGTTACCGCTCAATTTTGTGACCCCATGTAAAAAGCTTTTCCTCTGTCCTCCCCTCGTGGCAACGGAATTGTAAGTTAAAGTATCAGTAGCAAGAGTTGCGAGCTTTAATATGCTATCTTAGTCTATTGGGAAATTTCGCCTTCCCAACCTTCTATGATTTATGCTTACACAGATATCGTATATTTATTTAATTATATTCATTGCTTTTATTTAGAAATGTAATATAATAAAATTGGTATTTAATTACTTTACTACGCAATATTACAAATTGTGAATTGACAATTGAATTTAAATGCGAACATACGTATTTGTAATTAAAATACGTATAAATTGACTTGAAATAGGAAATTTTTAAGCTCAATTAGCCTTAAACTTTGTCTTTAAAATCAAATTATTTCTAGTCTCGTGAACACACTTCAAGTGAGATACGGGTTAACATAAAAGCTTTCATTACTAATAATAACAAACAGGCAATTACATTTTCATAAGATCACTTACGGTTATGTGGCAGCGAATGAATATCAAACAAATACTAAGAAAAAAAAATTATAGAAAGTATTTGTTACTGTTGGTACAAGCTACGGTTTTTGCAGGGTATTACGCTGCTTCAAGACGCTGGCACATCGGATGACAGTGGTCGAGCCTCCGAGCGCCTCACGGGCAGTTCGGTGGCTCCCCGAGACCCCGATTCATCCCGCGACAGGCTTAGCGACGTAAGTGACCAATTGCCTGTCGAGCCGCACCATGCCGCTTTGTACTACGCTCTTCGCTTATTGCTAGAATTAATATCTTGACGCTATTGTAGATCGTATGTAAGCGAGCTTTCATCTCGGGTACGGGCTCAATATTTGTGGCACTGTTTCGCTCGGGGCGAATGCTCGCCTTCGATTAATTAGAGATTGAATATAACACTAGCTGAGAAAACTGGTATTCTTTCTGACTGTCTCAGCGAATTCTAGCATTAAGTGCTTGCTACAGCGGAGACGATCAGAACAAGCGGGAAGGTGCTGTAAAACAAAAAAACGTTCAGTTAATCTTATGCTCGCAAATCCGCTTCTGCTTATTCGACTAAAAATATTTAATTATTAGACTAAAACATAAGTAAAAAAACACAGTCACATAAATATCACAAATAAAACATTCAAAAAATAAACATTAAACTACTACGTGTAAAATACTTTAGAATCGTTGAATTTGTATAATGTGGTAATCCAAATGAATATTTATGAAACATTTATAATAATTGTAGCATTTATTGTACTAAAATAATGAATATAATGTAAAATAAAGCTCGTAATTAAATGCTATTAACAAGTTATTGCTGTTTGTATTTAAGTTTATTATATTGCCTATTATTAATAAGCCAATCATCTTGAATTAATTGGTCAGTCGTCACATGTAATATAGTCTGACTCTAATTTGAATATACAGTTATACATATGTCGTCAAAAAGTAGAGCTCAATAAGATATGGGTTGTTTTATAACAAAAATGTTTTTACGTAAATGTTAAATCACGGGATCAAGCAGACAGTTTTGAATAGCTATAGGTACCTACATCTAGCACAAATGAACAGAATCCTAATAGGGTTACAAAAAGTAGGGGTTAGCAATTTGCCAGACAGGACCCGAGAAAAGGTAGAATGCTTGCGGCGCGCTCTCCAAGTATCCATCAATTTAGTTTATTGCCCTGCTCTTAATTATCGTCTCCGCTTAGGTTTGCTCACTTTATAACCAATAGGAGTCCACGCCACGCCGACTCGCATGCACAATAAATTCACTCGATGTCTGCTGATGTACTTTATTGTTAGAATGTTGTAACGATATGTCGTCCTCTATTTCGTTTGCTATTTCTCTCGTCTCTCTTCTAATGCTATAAAAATCCATCAAAACCTACACCGTGCCGTGCTTAGGATTCAAATCGCAGGAAAGTCAAATACGAGTCGCGTCACCTCGCACTGATTGAAAATAAATAGCGCTGGTGTGTAGTCTAGGCTAGAGAGAGACGAGACAAACTTTACCTCCCCCATTCACTCCAGTCCACTCATATGTTCGCTTTCTCTCTCCTGCCTACAGGCCAGTAGCCGCTGTAGTTCCGGAAAAGGCTATATCGTGAGTATAATCATTGTTGTCCATGTTTAGTGTACGCTGCTGTCTGGCATGTCTCACAACCACTTTATCGCATCGCAATCTTTTCCGCCGCGCTACTTTACAAAATCGTTTCCTTTTCGTCGCCATTGCATGGTTATTGTTTCTTTTTACATTAAATGGTTAATTTAAAGCTTGAACTAACTCATAGAAAGTCGTGTAACCGGGTAATAGGTGTAATTCCCGATCTGAGTGCGCAAATATACCCTGATCACGCAAGGCACACATCCCCTGTTCGATATTCGACGCGTATCGCAGCTAAATCACGAGATTTGTCGAGGCGGCGCTCCACACTACATAACATTACCTGCTCCCGCCCTGAATACTTCATGCTGTGTATTTATTTGAAATTGTAATATCTCAGCCTGATCCCTGCTTGTTTCCCTCGGCGCGAACTTGCCTCGTAAATATCCTGTAACGTTCTCGTCGATTTATGATACGATAATATCTTCTTCACCTGTTTATTGATATTCTACCTAATACTCCCCCAATTTAGGACGTGAAGGTTTCTTTACTTTTACTTGGGGTTACTTTGGCCGTATATCATGTTCATTGATGGAATATCTTTTACGTTTGTTTGCTATCGAGGGTTTACATTTACCGCTTCAAGATTGTTATCAGACCGACAAAAAGATAAACATTTTATTAACTCAACGCTTCTGAAGTATTTATTAACACTCAATGACAGTCATGAATAAGTAGTAGCTAGACTGCATGTAATTATGCACGTTTATTTAGCTTGGTGTTTCAAACATGTACTAATTGACGTTTTTCTCCTTTTGCAGTGTGATAGTGAAGGCGACGATGACAAGGCAAGTGATTTATTTTGTCTTTTAAACTTTGTACAAATGTCGGGGCTATATTTACGAATGCTGCGAATTAATTAAACTGGTGTCAAGTCCGTCGGAAAAGTTGAAACAGAGCGTAGGATATAAATGTCCATGTAATGTAAGTGGCGAAGTTTCTCGTTCTCGGTTTATTACGAAGTTCTCATTCCATTCGCTTACCGAGACCCGAAAGCTCACGCGATACTTTTTAGGTGCGCTGTATTATGATTTAAGAATCTTCAGGTCACGTTAACTGGTTTTGTAATACTCGACTCACGTAAGCAATGAAAACATACGGCCAGGGCGCCGGGCCCGACTTGGTGCTGTGATTAATCTCGCAAAGCGAGACGCCCAATGCCCATCCCCCGCACCTGCTTACAAATTGTTTACCTACTTTATGCTAAGCTATTGTTTCACAACAAAAGACTGCTTAATGTTTTATTCAAATATCTGAGATTAATATATACATTTCATAAGGAAAAGGTAGCGATCAAGCCCCAGGGGTTTTTTCCTAAATATGTATTAAGATAACAATTTATTTACATCAACATGTTTTCCAATATTTCAAACAATGCCTAAAAGCGACATCTTAAATTATTATCTCACTTTTATCCATTTTAAGGTAAAGCTTTTATTAGATTCGAGCTTTCGTCCAATTACGACAATCAAGAACAAGAAGTGAAACACAACTTTGAAGTTAATTTATTCGAGTTATTGTAACTGTGTATAATTTATTCTATATTTATCACGGCTAAGTATTTCCTTCCAAAATATTCCTAAAGATTTATTTCCTCTGAACAGATATATTTATTTAAAAACACGCTCTTGTTTCTTAAAAGCATCCGTTATATATAATTTGGCACACGTAGTTAAAATTATATTTATAGAATCGATAGAAAAAAAAATTACACCTACAGTTTTTTTACGTAAATGATGTATAAGGCTTGTAATCATTCCTTACATTTCATGAACGATTGGGCCAGAATTGATTTAGGTAAATAATTAGTCCCATCTGCTATTCAGTTTATTAAACGATCGTAAAGCTACAGTGAGACAGGCAAAGCAGTACGTGCACCTGAAGGGTAATAGGCGAGTTCGCTTTGTGCCGTACACGCTCTAGGGGCTTAACTAACTCGTCAACAGGTTGTGAAATGCGAATCAAAAGCGGCCAGAGTTCGAGCTTAGAGCGTATTCTGCTAAGCGAGTCGCACGCTGAGCCGAACCAATGTAACTCTAACCAAAGAATCCGTAACCAACCATTATATTGGAGCACGCTTGTGCTTTTGAGTACTTTGACGCTACAGTTTGAACTTTTATTATAACTATCCTAAGTTATTAATATTGTTATGAAGGACGCTGAGAAAACGGGGAAACTTTAATCTTTTGTGTTGAGAGAGGTTAAATTATTAAGTTCGCCATGTATATTAAAAATCAAAAATGCCATAACATTTCATATTATGAGATGATTTTTTATTTTTAATATACAAGAGACAAAAAGCTCGAAAAGGGTGGGCTAATTGTCTAATAATGTGACGTCAGACATGTCAAATTAGTACGGAAATAGCTCACCCTCGCCGACCTCTGCAAATAATTAAGTATGTTCTTTGTGTAAACGTCAATTATTTTGTTGGCTGAAATAATTGACGCGAAAAAGCCTGAAGCATATTCGCGGGTTTTCAGGTTGCATTCCAAATAAGCGTTTGGACTCTCATGTGAACTAGCAATTAGAATATCACAGTAGAGCTCTCCGTGTCGGGGTCGCAAAGGGCGCTGATTACGCGCCGCCGCTCTGTTCGGTAATTACTAGATTGCTGCAGTATCGAAGTGCCTGTAATTAAATACATTACACCCGCCTTTGCCGTTACTCGCGTACGCCGCACTAAACGCCTCCTTATGCTAAATTTACTTAAACGCTGCCGAGCTAAGTTTCACTGTCGCTATGACAATTTGTTTCCTTAATAAATTGAGTTACGCCACGCCGCGAGTTTTAATCGCTGTTGGGGTTTAGTTTATTACATTTGTATTCCCTCCTGCGTGCATTTATGTATATCGTAGTACTCAGGCGTGATTCCTTATCCTCTCTGAAACATATAGTGAATGTTTTAAAATCTATGACTTTATGATGAATAAGTAATAACAATCAAAGTAAAAAATATATACTTATATTTTTATTCTGAAGAAAGGGACTCTTAAACAAATAAAAAAAAAGTCATGATTGTACGCTTGTATTAACAATTATTCCAATGACTGCTCACCTAATAATACAGTACCTACACCTTACTACTCTATGTTTATCATTGAGCACCATTAATTAAAAGTAATCTACCAGCTACAATCCTAATAAATCAGACAAAATAAAACCTCAAAGTGTGATTGAAATAGTGCGAACGAGAAAAGAATAAAAAGAAGTTGCAAGTACAATCAGTAGCGCCAGCCGAGCGGAGCCGAAAGCTTTAAAGACTGATAGGTAGCATTGTCCGGGAGCACCACCACAGATTATATACAACAGATACGTTTTTGTAAGAAAAAACTTATTCGCAATTTTTTTTTGGATTTTTTTTTCTATGGCTCTGGTTTTCAAGCGCTTTCGTTGCGCAGTCGAAGCATTTTCGACACTCCGGTATTATTTTGCTGGCTAGTTTTTTTATTAGAGAGAAAGTTACAAGAAAGATAATGATGACGTAGCGACAGTGAGTCAATATGTCAATAACAAGTTACTAAATGTTTGTAAAGAATCGTCACAAGTTTTAGACCGAGGAAAATTATCGTCGCGTAATTTACCTTTGATAAAAACTACAAACAAATAAAATTACGCTACCCCTTGTGCATTTTGCTTGCTGTCTAAGCTCTATAGAGCCCACACCAACAAAATTATCCATTATAAATTGAAATAAATATCATACACGAAAGAAAAAACGACTGGGAATCGAACCCGGGTCTTCAGCTTACGCGGCTAACGTCTTTACCACTAGACCACCCGCCCGCCGTGGTACCCGACGAAATTTCTCTAGTGTATGTTATCTCTGATAAGGCTAGGCGCCTTTTGACCAACTCTAAGGGCGAGCAATTAGTGCTTGCACGTCCTATATGAATCCTTTGCAGGATTACGATATAGCGAGAGAGATGGTGCTGCCATCTATATAACTAGGGAACAAATTAAATTAAATATTCAATAAAATAATTTGATTTGTTCCCTAGTTGTGTAAAATTATCCATGTTGGTTTACGAGTAGCAAATCTGCTATTATGGCCCGTATTATTTAATCCGTGACCACGGGCAGAGCCTCCGTTCCCCTTAATCTAATTATCTGGCCGCTTCGCCGCCAGCCGGCCCAAACTCCCCCACCCTCAATCTCTCTCAATTTTCTTCACAGCGAAAACGTTTAAATATGAAAGTATTTTAGGCAATCCATCCCCCGCAACATTGAATGGAATCTTCAGATTTTAAATGAGTTTTGAGCATTAAACTTTCGTTTCTTGGCTGCTTTCATAAATAATTATGAAAATGAGGTTTGACGCCTATTGACATTAACTTCAAAAATCTAAGTTACTTTGGGTTTTGAGACATAAGATGTGCTACGATAAGTTGATTATTATCGTAAGAAAAAAAACCGTAGGTTTAGGTATAGGTATCAGTTAGGTATCTGCGTATTGATTACACCTTATAATATTAATTATGATGAAGCGTGTTCGTAGGCACAACTTGGTTAAGAAAGCCTTAAACGCGGCAGTTTAGTGCAAATTAATTTTTAAAACTTATAATATTAACATGAAGTTTAACATCAGGCTATAAAATTTTACTACCTGTGCGTCGTCGGTTATACCCTACCCTAAACACAAAATCTAATTTGATATCAATGTCACTCTCGTCGGCCATAAACTCCTTGAATGGAAAATCGTTTACGATTATTTGGCTTAAATCGGCTTAGGTCTCCTTCAAATGACAATGACTTTATATTAAATCTCTCTTATAACCTTATATTTATAAATACTTAGGAAGAGCTAAAAGCTCGCGAGTTGTAGGCAAAAAAAAAAACCGGCCAAGAGCGTGTCGGGCCACGTTCAGTGTAGGGTTCCGTAGTTTTTCGTATTTTTCTCAAAAACTACTGAACCTATCAAGTTCAAAACAATTTTCCTAGAAAGTCTTTATAAAGTTCTACTTTTGTGATTTTTTTCATATTTTTTAAACATATGGTTCAAAAGTTAGAGGGGGGGGACGCACTTTTTTTCCTTTAGGAGCGATTATTTCCGAAAATATTAATATTATCAAAAATCGATATTAGTAAACCCTTATTCATTTTTAAATACCTATCCAACAATATATCACACGTTGGGGTTGGAATGAAAAAAAAATCAGCCCCCACTTTACATGTAGGGGGAGTACCCTAATAAAACATTTTTTTCAATTTTTTATTTTTGCACTTTGTTGGCGTGATTTATATACATATATGTACCAAATTTCAGCTTTCTAGTGCTAACGGTTACTGAGATTATCCGCGGACGGACGGACGGACAGACAGACATGGCGAAACTATAAGGGTTCCTAGTTGACTACGGAACCCTAAAAACTGAGTGGAAAAAGGGTGTACCCTTGTTTCGCCGACAAACTTTTCATCGAATATCATTTCATCGACAACAAATCATCGAAGGTTTAGTTCGAGTAAAATTGTTTCGAGCAATTTTGTTTCAACTACTATTTATTTGAAATTTTCTTAGTTATTATAAATACTATTCAACTAATATTTCTTCATCGCTGATTCGTTTCAAAGTACTTCAAATAGCAGAACTACAAAACATCGCAATTCATTTATTCGATGTAATACTTATTACAAAACTTTCTCATTTGTCGTACTACACATATTTATAGATGTTTCTATTCTATTTGGAAACTTCCAATTTTCGATTTGATCGTGTTTTTATCTTAAACCTATTGATTCCAGTTGAGCTCTGATTTTATTTTTAGTGTACAAGTTACATGTTGGAAATTATTTATTTATTTTAAATATATTTAATCAGTCTCAATTGGGAGTACAGATATCTTATGAATACTAGTTCTTAATATTGAACCTTTACTGGTTCTGATGGAAAGCGCTCTTACTTTCCCATCCGGACCAGGGAAAGTTTCAACTACCCTGGCCATAGGCCATCTCAAAGGAGGGACATTGTCATCCCTGAATAGCACTAATGCACCAACTTTTACGTTAGTATTTTCAGTACGCCATTTTGGACGGTTCCGTAACTGTACTAAATATTGCTTGTGCCATTGCTTCCAAAAGCTTTGAACCATTTGAGTGCATTGTTGCCAGAATTTCAAACGATTAATTGGTACATGAGTGCAATCACTCTCTGGATATGACGTCAACGAGTCACCAGTCAAAAAATGGCCTGGGCTTAAATAAGGCATTTCAGTTGGGTCAGTTGTGGGCAAAGCCGTTAAGGGTCGGGAGTTTAAAATCCCTTCAATTTGTATGACTACTGTATTCAAACCCTCGTATGTTAAAACGGTTGTGCCAACAACTCGCTTTAAGTGGTGTTTTGAACTCTTTATGCCAGCCTCCCATAATCCACCAAAAATTGGACTGTAACTTGGGATAAACTTAAAGTCTATTCCCAGTTCCGCAGCATAGTTTACCACTGATTGTTGGTGGTCTACGGCCGACTGTAATTTATACAATTCAACCAACTGGTTATTCGCACCTTTGAACGTGCTTGCATTGTCACAGTATACAACTGAAGGCTTATTCCTACGCGAAATAAATCGTTTAAATGCGTTTAAAAACGCTTCTGTAGTCAAATCCGATACCAATTCAATATGAATTGCCTTTGTTGTAAAACATACAAACAATGCAATGTACACTTTATACAATATAGGTTTTCTTACACGATACATTTTTACAGTGAATGGGCCACCATAATCTATACCTACTTTCTTAAAAGCTCTACAGGGGTTTACCCTGTCGTGAGGAAGCGAACCCATCAATTGTTGGGCTTGCTTCGCTTTCAATTTGAAACATGTTATACATTTGTAAAGTACATGAGTTACTTCTCTTATCCCACTCATAATATGATAGGTTAAGCTTAAGCTATTTAGCACAAACTTTGCTCCAGAATGCAACAGTACTCTATGCTCATTTTCAATAATATAACGGGTAATATCTGATCCCTTAGGCAATATAATTGGATGCCTTTGAGAATAGGGTAGATTTGCATGTTGGAGCCTTCCACCTACACGGAGAAGGTTCATGGAACACAAGAATGGATGTAACCCATCGAGTTTCGATTTAAAAGGTTTATTTTCCTTTAAGGCACTAATTTCATCACTAAAATGTTTATTTTGTTCATATCTAATGATTGTCACTAAAGACTTTTTTAATTCTCGAGGTGTTAGACATCCCGTTTTCTTGTCTGTATATTTCTTTGTAATACAGGCTTTACAATTGTCTATAAATCTATAGCACCATGCTAGGATTCTTTTCATTTTTATTATGCTAGAACAATTTTTGAATAGTGCTAGATCATTATTCTGAGAAACAGTTACCAGACTAACCTTTAGTTCTGGAATTTCTCCTGGCATCACCTCTATGGTTTCGTCAGCCGTAGGTTTGTATTCTCTATTTTTTAACATTGAGGGTCCGTGAAACCACAATGTGTTTTGCTGTAATAGGTGAGGATCCACACCTCTTGACAGGCAATCTGCCGGGTTGACTAAAGTATTTATGTAATGCCATGAAAAATCCTTTGTATGATCTTTAATCATTTTTACTCTATTTGCTACATACACTGTAAGCTTTAGAGGATCAATTTTTAACCAAGAAAGTACTATTTGAGAATCCAAATATAGATACACTTTTGCATCAAATTTTAACTTAATGATGTCATACACCTTGTGTGCCAGAATTGCTAAAAGCAGAGCGCTATTGAGCTCAGCACGTGGTGTGGTGAGTTTTTTTATTGGGTTCACGCGTGACCTTGAGCATAGCAAGTCCACTGTAACTTTATTGTTATTATCAATAACTCTCAAATAAATGCAACATCCATAAGCGAGGTTAGATCCATCGGCAAATCCAAAAATTTCAATGGATTTTGCATTTTGTGTATCTATATTTCGATTGATTACAATATCTGGCATTTGTGTTAGGCTTTCTGCGAAAGCTCTAAAATCTTCATTGAGCTTGCCAGGCAGTTTGGAGTCCCAAGATGGGACTTCAAGCCATATCTGCTGCATTAGGAGCTTTGCCTTTACCACAATGGGTCCTGCCAAGCCCAATGGATCAAACATTTTACTTATAAAGCTCAATGCTTTTCGCTTTGTATAATATTCAATTAATTCTTGCTTGGGAGAACTTATTATTAGTGTATCTTCTGATAGGTTGCACTTGAGACCTAATGTTCGTATAAAATCAGTTTCCTTATTTTCGGAAAAGTTTACCTCTTTACTTTCCATTTTGCAATTTGATGGCAGGTCAGTCAAGAGCGAACTATCATTTGCACACCATTTATGTAGGCTAAAGCCGCCTAATTTTAACAATTCTATTAACTCGTCACGAGTTTTAATGACAGTGTCCCTATCATTACAAGTTATATTAGCATCATCAACATATGTGTTGTGAAGCAACACGTCTGCAGCCAGAGGAAAACGCTCCTTATATCTATAGACCAGTTCGAGTAAGCATCTACAGGCTAGAAAACTACTACTTTTGAGACCATAGGTCACGGTCTGAAGCTGCAAACATTGTACTTCTTTATCGGGGGAATCCCTCCATAATATATTTTGTAACGGACGATGTGATGGTTCTACCAAAACTTGTCTGAACATTTTACGTATGTCGCAATTTAATACATATTTAAATAATCTAAATAAGATCAGAATGCTAAATAAGTCATTTTGTACAACTGGACCATTCAGAAGTACATCATTTAATGAAACTTTGCTTAAGCTTGGCATTCCTCCTTCAAAAACAATTCTAAGTGGTGTACTTGAACTTTTCACATTGATCACAGGGTGATGTGCCAGAAAATATGTGGCTTGTGTATCTAAATCATATTGTGATATAGGGATGCTAATTGCATGACCTAGCTCTAAGTACTCATCAATGAAGGACTTATAACCTCTATATAGAAGAGGATCCTTGGCAAGTCTAACTTCCAAACTTTTAAACCTTTTTAAGGCACATGTGAGTGAATCACCCAATTTTATTTCTTTGACATCCTGTTTGAGAGGTAAAGCTACCTGAAATCTATTATCTTTTAGCACAACTGACTCTTTAAATATTTTTTCTGCTAATTCTTGTTCAGAATTGGCTTCAGTGTAGATTTCAGGCACCTTCTCGGTTTGCCAAAATTGTGAAATTGACTGCTCTAACTTATTGAAAATTAAATTGTTACCGACATGTTTGCAACAGACCGCTGCTGTAAGATGAGAGGAGTCAGCTTGTTCGCTGTCACTCACTCTCCCAGCTACAATGTAGCCAAAACGTGTGTTATGGAGGTACGGACCACCAGGCTGTGCCAGCAGTTGGTCTCGCAGTAAATTCTGGAAAAACAAGTGACTGTCTAAGAGAATGCCAACGGTTTGAGAGACATCAAAGTCCTCATCGGCTAATTTAACATATGGAGGTATGGTAAAATTCTCTTTGTTAATCTTAAATTGAGGCATTTTACTTGTTATGCTACTGGCTACATTGCAAGTCACTGACAACTTAAAGTTGGTTGCCGTTGCATAAACATCAACAGTTGTTTGCAGCGTAGAGCTATTGACAGAGTTGAAGACTCCACCAACTGTATCATGTATCTCTTCTAAAGTGCAGCCAAGCTGTCTAGCTAAATCAGTTCTTATAAGAGAAACTTGACTACAATTATCTAATAGAGCTTTGGTAAAAATAGCATTACCTTTTTTATCTATTAATTTAACCCTAACACTAGGTAGGAGTATATCGCATTTTGCCTGTGCTAACAAAGCGACTTGGCTGGTACTTTTGTCGGGAACGACATCCTCATGTAACAATGAGTTGTGTTTTTCTTTACATACTGAGCATTTAAAACTAAATAGGCATTTTTTACCATAGTGCTCATTTAAACAAATGTTACACAATTTATTTGACTTTACATAGTCTTGACGTTGCATTATGCTTAAAAGTTTGAATTTTGGGCATAGGTGCATCTTGTGCAAATGAGAGGTACAGTACTTACATTTTAAGCTTTTTGTAGATTGTTTGGTAGAACCATCACTTGTCGCAGCGACTACTAAGCTGCTTCTCTTAGTTGGGGGTTGCGCCTGGGCAAGGGTTTCCAGTGCCGCAGCCCGGTCCTCTAGAAATTCAAACAAATCATTCAACTTAGGTAATTCCAAACCTTGCTTTTCTAAATGGAAAGCTCTAAGGGTGTACTGATCAATCTTACGCTGTAACACAGTCATAATAATTAAATCCCAATGTTGCACTGGAACATTCATGTTCTTAAGAGCACCTAAATGCTGTTTAGTGTTAATAACTAAATCCCTAATTGCCGCTGAAGACGTTTTATTCATATTTGGCAAATCTAAAATGGAAGTAATATGATATTGTATCATTTGCTGCTTATTGTCATAGCGATCGGCTAGTAACTTAAGCGCTACTTCGAAATTTTCCTCATTTAAAGGTAAATGTTTAATAATATTTAAGGCTTCGTCACATAAGAGCGAACGAAGGTAATAAAACTTATCGCACTGCGATAGTTTGGGATCTTTTTTAATTACACTGTTATAAAGTGTTATGAAATCATTATATTGACCTACCTCGCCGTTGAATTTTTTGATCTCAATGCGTGGGAGCCTTTGGTATCCGCCGTAACCGGCCTCTTGCGCAGGTCGCGCGAGAGTAGAATCGACACCAATAGGCATCAGCTGCGAATTGAGATATGCAGCCATCTCAAAGTAAGCAGCTTCCACCGTGTCTATGGCCTCTTTGTCATCTGGATCAATCAATGAAATTTCTAAACTAAGTTCCATATACTCAGAGAATGTTTTAACTAAACGATCTCTTTTTTCTCTTAATAAATGTAAATCAAGGTTACCTGGATCTATGTTGTTTATGTAAGCCCTTAAACGGGTCATAAACCCCTTGGCTTGTCCTCTGGCTGCGACTAGTTTTTTCAGTGCATCACCCATTTTGTCTTATAAATTATGCTTATCACAATGTAATTGTATACAAAAACACTTTTCTAAAACACTGTTTGCACTTTTAATTATAGTGTATAGGCTTTTAAACGATACGAACACTAAAAACACTTGAAAGGCAATTTTTAACTTTGCACAAACAACTTTACCGTTATGACGCGAAATCGAAGTAATTGCAAACTGCAAATTGTTTTCTATTGCACGCAAAAATCACTATATCGTAGTCACCAATCACTGCTCTGCTGCAGTGCGCTCCGATTGGCCAAAACGTTCGGCCTTAGTTGCGAATGGCGTTTCGTTATCGCAGAGTTGGGTTGATGAGAACCGTGCCAACGAGAACTAACAGGGCGAGTCCACTTGAACGTAACGGACAAGTCTATTTTTCGAATGTGCTGGAACTTATGATTTAAAGTTATAATTTAAAGTCTATGTTGGTTGTTTAACACCAAAATATTGTTTTCTTAACAAAAGTTCACTAATCTTGTTAAAATAAGGTCACAAAATGTTCCTTGATGTTCAACGGCAGTAGTTACACGAAGTAATAATCGCTGTACGAATATGTACCTTAAGCACTATCAAACAAGGCTCACGATTATTGTTCTAAAAAGTTTTAAATTTACGAGCACCGCACGTATTAGGCACAAAATAAAATGCCGTATCTTTATATCCCAAGGCAATGTTTAGCTCGGAGATTGAATGCACACTACACTGTAGTGTACGATAAGTGATAACACTTTCTTTGCACTGCAAAGTATTTTCTGATGAAAATCAGGTCCACACACCGTCGGTAGACAACTACCATAAGAAAAAGTCTGACTTTTAAACAATGAGCACTGCACACTGGCCTAAAATAAAACTATAGCTAGGCTCGCCTGACTTTTTAGACGATGATGAGGTACACAAATCGGGTGCACTGCACACCGACGATCCGCCACACGGTGACGTCACGTTGCATAGAATCTGCAACAGCTTCCACTCGCAGAAAAAACAGCTGGACCTGCGCGAACAACTGCACCGACCACTCCACGCACTGCGCGGAATTTGTTTTTAATGCGCTTAATGGCAATTTGAGTTGATAACGTCCACGGGTGTTGACAATTTGCCGACCGCGAAACACACTGTGTCCACGTAGCGTTGCTAACCGCGTCAATGCACTGCACTGTAACACCCGGCCCATAAGTCTAAATACGCGAAATTTAATTGTTCTCATTTGTTTTCCGACCGAAGGACCATATGTTGGGCGCAGGTATAATTCTAGGAAAACGCCCACATAAATTTTTACAGTTTTTATTCCACTTTCCACACTGGTTCGACCGGGGTTAACGTTACAACTAAAAGTTCTATATCTACCTACTTATTTGTATATTTAACTGTACGGTATCGTACACGTGGCACATCACATACGTCCATAATTAAACTATGACCATTGGCTTAAATCTTATATTAGTGTAGGTTTAGGTTAGGTTAGAACTGTGACCACAAAAAAACAAATAGTTCACAGAGTAGGTTTAGGTTAGGTTAGAACTGTGACCAAACAAACAGTTTACAAATTGGAAAATTTTAGAAAAAATCATAATTGAAATAATATTATGCGTAATGAATTGTATTTAATGTAAAACAAAATGAAATGTAAAAACACGAAACGAGATACCACGATATAAAGTATACTCGGAATAACTTATCTACGAAATAAAAGTCTACGGTTTGATTTTATTTGTATCGATTGTTCTACGATATGAACTGTCGATGAATTGAAATTATTTGAAACGTTGTCTCTGAAATAATATTCGAACAAGTGGAAAAAGTGATTGAGATCATAATTATATAGTCGCGTGTTGTTGACGGTAATTCATGACAAATGAGCGAAATTGTATAGATGTCATAAATGTAGTTACGATAATACGATACAAACATCACTTTTTATAATTTTAAGTACGAAAAGAGCACATGATACTTTTGAAATTACTAAGTGACAAGTTCACAAACCAATTTTTTTGCAGCTCAAGTTTTCCAGTTTTAAAAAGTAATTTCGTGTCGCGGGCCAAGAATTTACATATCATGTGGGAATATCAAGTTTCTGTCAGATTTCGTTAAGAAGTTAGGAGCCTTAAGCAAATAAGGTTGCTAAAAAAGCTTTTCAGCTGCGTAAGTGAGAAAAAATGCATGAAGCACATTGCTTAATAGTTATCAATTTTCGTATTAACATCAACGTATGCAAACCAATTTACTGGGATGTTGCCTTAAAGTACATCTATTACCAATGCATAATTCCAGTCACCTGTAACAGCTGTAAAGTAATAACATTCATCAATAAACGGACATATCATCTGTTCTTAACGTTAACCTTAGATAGAATTGGTAGTTTAGTAGCATAATAATGCCGGTAAATGGATATCTGAAGAGGAAATCAGTCTCGACTCGACTTGAGCGTGGTCCATTAATTAAATTATACTGAGGCGCTACCGCCGTAGGTTACGAGAAGACAAATAGATCAGTGGTAACTACACGTTAGTAAATGATTAAATTAAAATATTATAGAACATTAAGCTTAAGGCTTGTGTTGATACAATTACTTAAATAAATAGAAAATACTAATGACTCGGGGAAAAAATCTGTGTTTATCGCATAAATAAATGCCGGTACCGGGAATCAAACCCAATGCCATCGGATTCCTATATTCCTAGACATAGTTACTAAGACTACGTCAAGCCATTCGTCATAATTTGATATCAAAAATGTATTAATTGATACTGTTAATGAGAGCAAAAACAGTCGTGATGTCTTCTTCTGCTCGTCACGATTGAACGATCAATTGAATCATTAGAATCATATGTAGTGCATAATTATTTAAATGTGCCTTGTTATTTTATAAGAATTTGCATGATCGATGCTTCGCCTGACACCACCGTTAATGTAAATGTCGAAATCTATATTACTGTCCTCGAGAAAGCCAATATAAATAAGTTCTTCTAGTTCAACAGTAAATATAGATATGATATTCAAAACCCAAATCATTGTACCTCATATAAATGCAAGTTGCACGTCTAGGTATATTAGGAGCGCTGCAGAAGCGTCTAACATAATTAGTCAAAAGCAACCGGATTTGCATATCAGTGCGGAGCATAATTGGAGCGAGTGCAAATAGCATGAGTGGAATCGTATTGAGTTACAGGCGCTCTCAGTACTGCACTATCAGTCCGTGCTACTGTCCCATGTATTGTCGTTAAACCTACACGTGTCAGTCCCAGTAAACAAGAGGAATTCGTAGTAGAAATGTATGCCATGAAAGCCAAAGAATCACTGGAATGTTAATGAAATATAAATGTTGTAAATTTATTTTATTTCATTCCATTCTCACGTGCAAATATTTTAACCGCGTGGCATTTGAGCGAAGAAACTTGATTCCAAGTTATCTAAAACTTGAGTTATACAAACACACAAATGTCACGAAACAGGTACGCCTTCAAAATGAAACTTGCACTGCGCAAGTAGAAGTTATGAATAGCCCGACCACGAATCTATGCAAACTCTGTTATTAGCTTAGCAGTAACGGGAGTCAGCAACTGGCATTATGCAGGCAGCGTGCCGGACCGCCCGCGCTGTCTGTATTGCATCCACAGACAAAGTTTCCGACTCAGCCATCCTACTATTTAAATGTGTCCTCGTCTTCCTAGATACCCGAGTATCCCATCTAAACTGGTATCCCATTTACTCGACGCGCGTGGCGTTTGGAATATCAGTAACCGCAGCCGTAGCCGGTCCTCTGGGACTCCGCTAACTTACTCGCTCGCGGCTAATACGACTACTAGCACCGCTATTATTTATTAAACTCCCCGCAATCAGGAACACGTACCCCTAATAATCCTCCCTTTTGTGACGGTGCGATGGGGCAAACAAGTTTAATTATAGATGGGATATTTGTACTAGTTTCTATCCGTTTTAGGTCGAATGTCAAATAACATATGTAGGTATTTAAAAGGATTGTAAAGAATTGAAGGGATGTTTACAAAAACAACATAACTGACTACACTGGTTGACACCTGTCACGATCAAAAATGTTGTTCTAAAAGTGTCAACCGCTCTAAGCAGTTATGTTGTTTTTGTAAATGGAAATTTGTTCGATCTCGTTTAGTTTTTTATCCTCTGTACTTAAGTAAAATCCGAACAACAGCATTAATTATTTTACACGGATCGGTATTATTATTTAATTAAGACACACGCCTGGGGATTAAGTATATTTTGTAATAACCTGTTATTATTGACATTTTGTAATCCTGGATTGTTAGATTTGTTAGCATTAAGATTTCATTAATGCTAAACATAATTAAGCCTTGTTGATTTTGGGGGTGTGTTAACATCAAACACTTTAATATTTTACTTAAATTCATAGGTATATCGGTACGAATATCTCACTTAAAAAAAAATAATTACCGTCCATAAAGCTGTACGATGTTTATCATGCCGACGAAATAAATGATCGGGTTAAAATTAACACAATCATTATTTAATTCGTATCCAAATTAAAAATATATTCCGTTATTTGCATACGAATTCGCCGGATGTAATTTAACCGAGTTATAGTGACGTGCACACAATATTGTCCTTTGTACTCGGTATTCGCTGACAATATTACGGTAGCGCTAATGGAATTGTCGTTTCAAGTCCATTTCAAAATTAACGTGTAATTTACCGTGAAATTCTTTATAATATTAATTAAATGCGATTGGAATTTGTATGTATTCGAGCGGAGATTTCAGCCAAATAACTAAAATTGTTTTTTAATAGGCGGTATTTATTAACTACGTACTTGTCAATTTTTATTTAGTGGCTTTTAATTTATTTGCAGAAAGCCGATTCAGTTTCAACAATTTGATTTGATTTTCGTCGTATTGTGGCACGACTTTAATATATGTTTCCAAGCATCTTAGTGACCGGCCACACCAGAGCGTCGCGTGTCTCGGGGCGCGCAACGGGCGTCCGCGCCACGCCACCTGAGTGTAATTCAAAAAGCGTCTCCTCAGTACATTTTGTATAGGAAGGGCGCGCGCGCGCCCCGCCGCCGCCACGCCACCTGGGGCGCGTCTTACGTCCTTCCTATACAAAATGTACTGAGGAGACGTTTTTTGAATTACACTGAAGCGGCGTGGCGCAGATGTCCGTTGCGCGCCCCGAGACACGCGACGCTCTGATGTGGCCGGTCCCTTACGCTTGTTAATAAGTGCGAAAGAGGTTCTCATCATTCCTACTACTTCTAATAAATTAAATTTCATGCGCCACGAAACAGCGTGACGCTGATAAACACGATCACAGCTCATACTTAAATAGGAAGAAAATCTTATAAAATTTTGGTAAAACAGAATAGATTAGCGATATTATCATTATCATATTATTACCATTTACCAGTTTTGCTTTTACTGAATATCTATTAACATTGACATGAGGACATGACCTTTTTAGGGGGTCCTAATCCGACCCGAAATGATAACCAAAGTCCAGAGTTTCGTTTGTAAGATAAATGGGAACTACGACTAATAGGCGAAGGCTACTTGTTCTCACTAACCACATTTTTTCACTCAATAAATCAGCTTCATGACCGGGTTACAAAGCTCATCATCATTCATCAGGTGGCATATCACTTCTGGTCGATTAGACCGGCTGGCTCGCAATCTGTGCGAACACGAGCAAGGGTGCCGCCGCATTAATAGGCTCATGAATACTTATCGGATGCCGGTACCGAACATACATGTACATAACGCCTATTGTGCTCTTCGATCCGTTATGTAATGTGAGAGAAAGCTCGAATTGTGTGCCAATGGTTATTACCAATTTTGGCCTCTCACTTCGTATGTGATACTCTTTATCTTGTAGAACGATTACTTAAGATTGAATCGGTAATCTTTTAATCTATTTATGACACATGTTTAGTTTCTATACAGTCTCAGACTTTGCATTAATTCTTTGTCGATTCCAAAATATTATAAACTTAAACATATTAACAGTTTTAATACAATAATTACTTAATATTTTAAATTCTAACTATCAGTCATTGCAATGTATTGTTACAAAATACAAGTAAGAAACTTATCCTAAATTAGGTATATCATTCTTATAGAGCTACACATTCTGAAACAGAACAAATTGAAATATTATCATAACACACTTAATAAATTTATCTAAAAACTTTCATATTTTGTCCGTCGTGTCCCATTAAAGGTTTCTACAACCCGTATGGAGTTTCAATGACATTTTGTCGTCAAGAAAAAACGTAATTGAGAAATGTCAACATAATATGAATAATATGATATTTATGGTAGTAATAATAAATGACGAGTCAATACAGTTGCACAAGAACTCGCTGCGCCGAGACAGATGCAATTACTGTCAAGCCTTATTGAGTGTAATTTATATTCTGTAAATGTTGTAAAATATCTTAATAACTTCACTACTTCGTGTAGTCATGTTTGAAACGTGATGTATAGGAAAGAAATATATCTTATTAAATTATTTTTCCTTTCATGTTGGGCTATTGATGCTAGGATCAAAGCATGAAATATTGTAATACTTTTGCAAAACTGAGAACCGAAATAATATTCTTTTTCTACTCGTCGACTGTAATCTGTCAATTAGGACACCACAGACTAAACTATAAGTGCTAACTTTTCAGTGTTGGATACTCTATGGCAGTTCCGACTCAACTATAATAATATATGTAATCTCATTATAGTTGACTTTAAGTTAACTGTAATAATTTCAAAAATAGAACATCTTACAATTTATATACTAATTTGCGATACCTGGCAAATTTTTCTGCATCTGAAATACATTTTTTTTTTATTTGTCTCGTTATCGGCCAATCAGAGACGGTTATTACAAACAATTGGTTGCTAGGTAATTCGATGTTGATACAACGGTGAACGACGCTATTAACATTAATTTAAACTTGCATGAATGATGATATCTCCGTCCATTGATGATGAAGATGATGACTCTTAGAAAAAGTATTGTATACAATAGTGATATAATTAAGCTTTTCACTCTCGTACCGTACTATTAGGCCACTCAACAAAGCTTCGTGGCCTAAACATGGTACTCAACTGAAAAGCTTTGTATTATATCGCGATTGTATAAAATACTATTGGAATGTAAGCACTCTAACTAAATAGTAGCTTACTTAAATTAATAATTAAATACAATATGTAAGTCTCGTTACAGGTGAGATGAGATGAGATTAAGTAAAAAGCAGTATTACAATCAATAAAAACTGCGTACGTATTTTCTTATGGGAAGTTTTTTGAAGGGAATTTCAAAATAATCTAAAAGTGTAATCACGCCGTATAAATGTTTCTCATTCCGCACATTGGCGCGCCTCTCTGTAATAGACGCAAACCTGTGCGGTTAATTGAAAGAGCTCTCGTCGGGTGTAATATTTTATGCCACGGAGCACACAAGCACTACCGGTCTCTCTTTAACACCAACTCCTTTCATAAAACCGTCTCTCTCCCAATAAATAGAAAAAACAGAAGAATGATTTAATCTACTTCGCAGAATCCGAATATAAATTCGCTTTAACATTATCTTTTTAATATTTGCTGCTGCTATTTAATCATCTTTCTCAGCCAAAGCTTTATACCATTGTTCCTAATTTGATTTAGTAAAATGAAAGCTTTATTAAATTAAATAATACGTCAGTTTTTAAAGTCTAATCTTATTTTGATGAGATACTGTTACGTTACACTTAAAAAAAAATTGGCATAGTTTTCACCAGACAGATTAATATTAGATAAGAAGTTGTAACAATTAGTGTTAGAGTTGACTTATTTTGTCGGAACTTGAGCGGTAATAAATCTCCCCCGCCCGCGAAGTTGTCGCGGCACGCAAGATTAAGGTCCACCACAATACCAAACTACCGCAGAACCCATTGTTCTAATGTCCAATACTTCGCCTGCTATACGTACTTCCTTTCCCGCACACTGGATTAAACACTACAATGTCACTGATCAACTACACAACACCCGAGTCCCCCAACCACGCTTTACGATTTCTCGCCTTTACTAAGCCACTAAACACTTCGTTTAGTACCACCCGACATTTACGCTTATTTATTTGTCATATATGTTATGCTATAAGCATAGTACCAACACTTCACACCTATAGCCATAATCGCGTAAACTCTATAACTACGTGATTAACATAATGTTTCCAGAATGTTCCACTTTTGTCTTGTAAACGAGCATAAAGTGAAAGAACAAATTGCGAGTTTCCCCAGTATTTTCCTCGCTCGGAAAAATATATGTTTTATTAAAGCTCGGCATTTCCGAGAGCGAAGCAACCCTCGGGCGGGGGAGGCGGGCTGGGATGGGTCGCCGGCGCGCCAGTGTATAACAGACAGTAGAGGGATATAAAACATATTTACGCGCCTATAAAGTACTCTCGTACGCTCGCGCTCCACCATTTTCTTTTGTTCCTCACTCGCAGCCAATGATAATGCTTTCTCCCGTTCGGTTAAACTTATTTCTCTTCCGTCTTATCTGGCTTTTCTTCGGCACTTTTATTTATAACTGAAGTGGTGTAACGTAACAACGTGAAATAAACGATTCCGGTCTGGTGCTCATATTTTAACATCTTGTCGGTTTCAATCGTGCAGCTGTTACTCGTATGATTTATGCAGTTCTAGGTAAACATAAACTATGGTTAAATCTCGAGCTTGCGATTTAAGCTGATAAAGTAATCGCAATAACTAACACACCTTTTCAGAATGTAAACGTAGTTAGTTTTTTTATTATATATTTCTAGCATCATATTCATGAAATTCGCTGTACCTAATGGAAATAGAAATTACAAAGATTTTTTTTTCATACTTTGTATATTGCGAATAAAAATTAGCGGTGCCTAATTATCACAATGTAAAAAACTACGTGACATATTTTTACAAATAAAAGTTCAACTATTATAAATAGTATCTATAATATATGTACCAGTTCTTTAAAATGTTCAGAACAACACCTCGCGAAAGCGTACTGCAGCTCGCTTATCTAAAGCGAAACTTTTGGAATAAACTTTACCGCGCTTTACCTTTTAAGTTCGTTAAAGAACATGCTACTCCTTAAGAAGAGCGCACTTGGATCTGATCGCGTTTTATTAAAGTCAGCAAGCAGAAAGTGGAGAACATACTTGATGCTATTCAGAACGGAAGCCAGAGCGTTAACAGTAAAGCGAGAAGCGTCTTAATCTTGCGCGACAGAACGGCTCAGAGTAGAAACCCCTTGCGTAGGTGAGAGGGTGAAATAACAAGAGTGGGGACGCTCCGACCCACCGCCCGCTAGTTCGCCGGCTAGCAAACTTCAACCAAGATCCATACTACTTCCTTGACTCTAACTGGTTCGACTTGAAGAGAACTTAACTCGCAACGACGCAAACAAAACCTTAAACACAGCCTTACAACTCTCGCATTTCCGACTCGGTTATCTACGGCTTTTGTTTTCGAAACCGACAATCTCGGTTACTGTGAGCTTTTTCACTTAGCCAATTTACTCTTTGTTGTTTTTAAACGGAATTTCAACAATCGCACTGTGTTTACTTTACTACACGAATCGTACGAACGGTACTCAAATCTTTAGTTGTTTTATACTGTGTAACAAAGCTTTGCGCTAATATTATTTTATTTACTTTTACTCTGAAACAGCAACAGTTTAGTTTATGTATTTGTGAAGCTATTTGCTTTGAGTGGAATGTTAAAATAGTGAATACTCGGTTGTCACTTTCTAGTGTAGGACAAAGACACGTCGTCAAAGGGCTGTAATTATCTGAAGGCGGGCGAGTGTTAGCACTCGACGCCGAGGTCGAGAATATCTCTCGCCGGATCAGCAGCTCACTCGCGATGCACTCGGCGATTCCGTTTGTCACTGCACCCGGTTGCGGTCTGAGCCTCTCGCTCTGATAAACACACTCATGTCAACGTTCTTTGAACATAAGCGGTATTCAGTCGCTACGACTCTGCCAGTTTATTGCTTTGCGCTGGGGCTGGTAAACCACGTTGGATTCACTTTTCGAATCACTTTGTAGCGGTGTTATCGAGTTAGCCATATAAATGCTACACCGTAATTCTGCGGTAATGTTAAGCATTCATAGGATTAAACAGTAATATATAAAAAAAGAGTCGTCGAATTTGCGATTTGTGTAACATATAGTAGCATAGGAAACTTTCCTGATAAAAAGTAAAGCTATCGTTTATTTATTACTTATTGAATAAGATTTCGGTCAATCAATAATGATCGGCTGTTTGTTTCTAAATCTTACTAGAAGTCCTAGCTGCTTTTACTTGTATTTTTATTTTATTTCTCTGCGGGGCGAATCCGTAATGGTTCATTAATGTAGTGCATGCAACCGGTCCTTATTGTTTACAGCGTAATTTATAAACGTCATGTAGCAACACGTTAATGTTAATAGTTAATACCGATGTAGCGCACCACGTACGGCTGGGCTATTTGCACACCGTGGCTCGGGCACCCGCAATTAGCTGCCCGCAAAGTTCACGCGAATACCAGTACACCCGCCCGACGGGTTACTCAATATTAGCACCTTTTTAAACTCCAATCTTTATGGGAACGTAATGTTATACTAAAACAGTGTCACTTTTAGACTCATAAATAACAATGTTATCTCCAATATATCGGACTCGACGTGAATGCGCGCCACGTACGGCGGCCCGGCTATTTGCACATCGTGGCGCGGGCGCCCGCAATTAGCTGCCCGCAAAGTTCACCTGAATGCGAGCACACGAACACTCTCAACCCATCACAACGATGCTTATAAGAGTTATAAGATAATCCAACGATCCGCTACCGATTTATCAGGGTCAAAACTCAAAAGTGACATTTCTACATTAATCTCATAAGTGAACTCTCATTAAACAACCTATGATTTCCTTAACGCCATAAATCTTCGAAAATATATAACTTCTCTGATTTATCTGAGACTCGTTTTAAAAGTAATCAGCACTATACATTTACTTGGAAATCTGTAGTCTTTACATAAATATTATAATGCATTTGACGCGCGCTCACAAGCACACCCTCGCGTTGTATCCGCGCCGACCTACATTACATGCACAGGGTTGGCTAATATTTGGGGATCCTGTTTAATGTGCTCTGATTTCCCCGACACCTACTCCGCTTCAGCGATTGTGATACTTTGACATACTGCAAATAGTACAAGTGGTAACTACATAGTATCTACCTGTTGTTTAATTACTTAATAATTATTGGGTTAGTAGTTTAAATTTATTTATAATTATAAAATAAATTATTAAAACTTAAATATTGAATAATGAATAAGAAATAACACTCAAAACTGAATGAGACATACGAATAAAGAAACCTAACAAAAAAGTTAAAGCTTATTAGATCTTTATTAGTTATTTTTCGAAATACATTACAGACTTTATCGTCGTTGCGCTATTATAATGTATACAGGGCACCTTTTATCATAGATTCATAGGTATTGGCTAAAATAAAAATGCATGGAGCCGCTGTAAATAATAAATAACTAAAAACAGTTACCTATTCTTTATTACTTTCTTTACTTATTTCATAGCAACTATAATTTAGCTGTCAGACGAAGGGGTCTGATAAATACTGCTATTTTGTGTTCCATCCAGTTTCTAACTTTTTTCGGTGCCTAGTATCAAAGTAGTAGTTCAAAATAAACAAAGTACACTGACACCCCTACCGCCAGGCCGCCACCCACCAGTTTAAAACACAACTCCAGAACTGTGTGCTCACAGTTTATTCAGCCACTTTATCGCATCGCAGGCCATAATTCAAGCAGGTGTTGAGAGCTAACTTGTCCACGGGCGTGCGGTCGCTCACCAATTGGTTCTCGGTTTCCGATTGCCTCTTTCTTAGTTCAATTGGCTCTGTTCGAGTATCAGCGGACGTTTTCCTGTTACAAGAAATGTTATGTTCCCTCGTGAATTGGATTTCCTTGCGAGTTGTGTTTTGTTCTTATAATAGACAGATTTATTCCCTAATAAGATTAAGGTCTGTTCATGGGAATGACATCTCATAATCATACAATTTGTGGTCGGTTGCTTTTGTGAGAAACGTGTTTAGCGTTCATTATTAAGCTATTCGCTTGCGGGTAAATCTTAACAAGCGTTAAATAATGTTTAAAGTATGTCTGTTGCCAGCGACCGAGCAACCGTCTCCGCCGGAGAAAGATAAAGACTTTTAACGGTTCAAGTTTCAGCGGTCGTTATTTATGTCGTAAATTGCTGTAGACCGTTAGTGGCACGGGAAAATAAGAAAAACAAGCATGCGACGACGACATGATAAAGTAGTCGAATACGCTCCACTCCCCCGTCCTTCGAGCATTAATAATTAGTTAACTTCACGACATCGTCTAAAGATGTAGACGCATAGTTAACATCTGGGGTGAGTTTTGGTGGAATTATTATAAAGTAATCTAAGTTAGTCGACCCGTAGAGACGAGGGGGTTGACAGGTGTTTAAATACACTCGCAAGTCCTCCCACTCCGCTTCACTGATTCTCTGTTTTACATGGAGCGACGGCGACGGTGTGTGTGGTGGCAAGGGCTTCCTGAACTCTACCCATTAATTGCTCGTTCCAACGCGGAGTGAATCTCGCATTTTGCGCTCAGACTCGAGTCGAACTACTTGTAAGCGGGTTTTCTACTATTAGAGAGCATTTTACCGGCTTGTTATCTTAGTGTTTCATGCTCGTTAATGCTGATCCGAGTTATAATTACATTAAACTCTACATCCATAAAGTTAGTTATAAAATATTAATGGCAGTTCTCATGGAACTTACCATGTTTAACTAGCAAAATACTGGGCGCAGCTACAATTAACCACATGCAACGTTTGAAACGTGTCGCGCTTTAGACTAACTAATCATTACAATATAAACAACCACCAAACAAACCAACCAAACCAAGTGGAATAAACTACCAGAAACAGTGATAAGTGCTCCCTCAGTGAACAGTTTCAAAAACAGACTTGATAAACATTTAAAACTAAAATATAAACATTAACTATAGAACAACAAGTGCAGTGATATACACGCATCAGCTATCAGCTGCTAGTGTATCAAATAATATAATATAATAATATAATATAATATAATATTTGATTTGAAAATTATACATGTTTTAAGTATGTAATAATAATAAAGGGAGTTGTATTTAGTCACTAAGTACATTATATAGTAATAAATTTGTACCTAAATCCAGACAACATACCTAATACAAAACATCCAGATAAGATATCAATGTAGAAAACCAGTTAGGAGCAGGGGAGTACCACATTGTATTGTATCGTATCGTAAAGATATCCCGCTGCACGCTGCCTCGACTTACTGTCATTTAAAAACAAACTTATCATAAGTTAATGTTATCCTTTATGCGCAATAAGGTATAATAAAAAATATGGAGCAGTCAGCACTACGATAAAAAAACGTTGAAGCAAAAATATGGTTTATCTTTGCCTTATGTTTATCTTATTACAGTGCCGCTATTGAACCGAGCCCGATCACTTACGTTACGCCTCCGCGCGTTGTGTTGTGGCACGCTTTCTTTTATATGCCCTCATCTTAATTTACATAATCGTATGTTCTGTTCAGCCCAGACTCGAGACTGTCTGCTCCTAAGAATATGTTGACAAATGATTATGTATTCTGAGATTTTATCTGATAAACGTTTATCGAAATTTATTAAAGCTTATAAAATTCGGCTTTGAATGGCAGCGTGGGAGTCGTGTTAAATAATTATCTGATTGAATAAATTTTTCGTCGGACTACTTTTTATCCATTTGTTGCGTGTTATGTCAGTTCAGTAGGTAAGCTTTTAGATTTTATAGGATTAGTTGGCATAATAAATAACCATAGCCCTAAATTTAAAAATTATTGATTTCTTGGTAGGTTCTCACATCAACACCGTTCCTATTAGGGAATCTGTTATAAAATCGGCTCCAAGCTTTTTTTATTTAGTGGTTTAACGATTATTTTAACATTATATTATGCTTTAACATATCTGCTTGCAAGCTGACTCAGAATAATACGACTAAGAGGAGAGATTATTATTTTATATGGACCCTAAAGTACTATCCCATCCGAACCCTGATCGTTGTCGGATTACTCCCCTCTTTACGCCGGCGATATGCGTCTACCACTTTGTTGTTTTATACGTTTTATACTAAGTATAAACGAAGTCTCGGAGCGACTTTATGCATCGCCTCATTGCTCTTCGCCGTTTCGCTTAGTTTCCCCTTTTATCCTTCACTCTCGGCTCATGATGCTATGTAAAATCCGGAAAGGATTAATGTTATTTTGTGTGCATGCATAATATAAAACCCGTTCTAGGCGTTCAATTTGATAGGCACTCAAGGAATACAGTCATTTTAATTACCTATCACGCTAATAATCTAGAATGCTAATTATATTACTCCTACTTAGCTTACCGTTTTAACATGATATTTAAAAATTAGAATAACACGTGGAACAAGTTATCAACAGATTTCTTCCCTGTTCTTCCAATTTAACCGACTAGCAAAGCAAACTTTGAAGGTATCTAATAAAAGAAAGAATTTCATTTTTCGACGAACAAGCCTTACGGGAACCGCTGTAATAACGCGTCGCCACAGTCGCCTCCAACCCTCGGCAAACGCTCAGAAACAAACTACATTTTTATACGGAGAGCAAACAAAATGAGTTAGTGGTGCCATTGCGTCGCTTTTTCCTGTATTCCTTGCGAGCAAGCTGAAAATTCGCTTTAATGCCTTTGTTCTACAGCTCTTTCGAGCTTTCATGTTCCGCATATTTTTACCAGTAAGGTTTATTTTATGTTAAAAAGATTTTATACTCTACTTCGTGCAATCTGATTTACATTTTTATTGAGATGTTGGTTGGTATTATTATTTGTAATTTTGTATGTAAGTTACACTTACAATTTTAATTTAATTAATCAGTGTTGATGTGTATGAATAACTGGTAGGTGGTATAAAATAATATTAACATTAATTACCCATTATTCAAAGTTATAAACGCTTTTGACGAAATACAATGGACAAATCAGTTTGCTTGTTAAAGGATGGTAATCACTTTGAATGTAAAATTAAATAAAATAGGTGGAATCTCCCGGGCGAGTTTATTCATTACTTTCCGCCGCGAGCGCAGGGGGTTGGGGGGTGGCCCACCCTCACTTCGCTCAGTTTATGGATATAACCTCGACAAAATACCCCTAAAATTGCACTGTTTTTATTACGTTCTCTTTATCTCTTTCGGTTTGTTGCTCCTTTTTTTACGACGTTATTATTTTATTAACGAACTCGATATAATAGCCATACTTTTCTTGACGCTTTAAATTATTACATTTAGCTTTTTAGATAGTAACATGTTTTTTATAATAATCTTCAACAATTAAATAACATGTGATAGCGTAGTGAAGGGGCTGACATGCCCGAGGGCCCGATAAAATATGACGGCGGGAAAATAAAATATATGTTCACTGTTCAGCTTTGCGGTAACCGCGGCGGCGGCGCTCGCGCACGCATTAACTCGTAATTAATTACTGTGGATTGTTTTGACGCGCCGACCCATTGTTTGTTTATGTACTATAAATTGTTTTTATCCGTCGCTGTCACGTATTTAACTGCTTCATTTTTATCCAAAGTGTTAAAGAAAGACGAGAGAATTCAATTTACACGTTCGCTTGGCACGGCGGAAATGCTCCTGAAATATGTAAGCGACGTTCTAAATGTCACATCTTTTAAACATCGTTCCTCTTTATGTAACCCTATAAATACATATATACATGACATTACCTGCATAACAAAATGAAATCGGGTCATTTGTGTTGACAGATTGAGAAATCTTGTATGAATTTTCTGTATCATTAAATAAAAACATTGTTAAGATGCCAAATAGTTCGCGTTCGCGATAAAACAAAGCTTCTGGCAGGCGACCAAGTTGCGCGGTGCGATCGCGGACGCGACACGAGTGGATGAACCCGGGATTTGCGATCAGCGCTGCACAATGTGTCTAAACCAAAATACACGCTGGAATTAATAATATGTACTACACCTATATTTAGTACATATATCAAATGTCGCGCGGCTACAATGAATATAAGTACTTAGTTAAGTAACTTTTCCGATTATACTTACAAATATATCGGTCTCTCACACTAAAGTTCAAAAAGTTAATCTATCATTAAATAGCTGCTTAGAAGATAATTTGTACGTGCCATACCATCCCACTTAATCTTTATAAGAGCGAGCTTGGATTTAACCCCGGCCAGGCCAACGAGACGCACCAACGAGACAGACCTCGCTTAGCGTAGCGTAGATTTGCACGGATACATTTTAAATGGAGCCGCCAGATCGCAATTACACTCCCTTTGAGCGAGCGGAATGCGTTACGTACGACATTCGATTCAATTTCACTCACAAAGCTCGCATTCTCCTCGCTTTGACTAAATCTGTCTGAGCAATACGCTTTGTCATAGCAAATGTTTTCCTTTTTATCTTATTTTCGGTTGCAAACCTTGGTCGTTTATCTTTGAGCATATATTAATAAACATGAAAGATAGCGCCTTGTAAGTTTGTCATTAGCGGCGCGTTATTCAGCCGCCGTGACATGTGACAGATAACTCGCGTGCCACCGAGTGGTTTGATCGGAGCTGTCGAGTGCAGCCGGAATGATGTCCCGTCTGTTGGCACCGGACGAGTGCATTCCGCACGTCCGACGCGTCCACCTGGCCGTGGGCGGGCCACCATCCCAACGACGCTTTGATGTACCCACACGAAAAAACAACAACAACCCGACACTTTGAAACTCAATTAACCCACATAATGTACTTTTCGGTCTCAAATCAAACTCAATTATCGTCATTGTGAAACTTTCGTCGTAAAATGTATTTCCTGTTATTTTATTGTCAACTAAATGGCCCACAGCGATATATCGCGTGTTATTTCAGAATAAAATAAAATAACTTTATTACCGCTTATTAATCGCGTCGTAAACGAATAACAGTCGTCAGTTACCAAATTAAACTCTACCGTCATCGCCATTATAGAGTTATATTTCAGGAGACCTTAATCGACTCCAAACTCATTTCGTTCATAAAAAATGTTAAGTAAACTTGAGGTTTAAGATCCTTTACAATTTGTAGGTGTATGCGGAGGTTAAGTCGAAGTTAATTAATTTACGGCGAGCGAGGTGAGCTCGATTAGCGGAATAAATTGGGCTTGCGGCGGGCGCAATCCCCGGCGCAGTAAACACCGCCGACAACAAAGGCAACTCGGCAATCGCCCCCTCTGCGCGAAAGGCGAGCTTAATGCTAACTCATTATTTATTCACATCTATAACGAGATTGTCGGTGCCCCCGTCCGTCCCCGTGCGCGCTCCACAGCCGCTTATTTGTCTCGCCACTCGCTCCCGTCGCCATATTTACTCTCACTCGCTCTTTTTGCTTGCTTAATTCTCTTTTTGTGACGGAGTTATAAAGCTATTACGTTTTCCTTTTACATTTTCTCCCTCTAAAATTGCCGACGACTCCTTGCAACATATAGCGCTCCTCGATGCCGTAGTAATGTGGCTATCGAAATGTTTTCTCTTGTCGAACGTCTGTTGTGTTTACAGTCTCTGCAGAGATTCGGCGTATTTTGTGTGATCTAAAAGTATTGAATTACGGCAAGGAATACTTTTGGTTCAACTTCAACTATCTCCACTTAAAAAATCACGTCAATACGTCGCTTTGTTTTACCGTGAAAGACGGACAAACAAACAGACACACACACTTTCCTGTTTATAATATTAGTATGGATATGGATTATATTTCGTATAATATCTATACAACATAATGTTAATGTTAAACATTAGCAGGGGGAAATTAGCTAAAATTACGGCATAATTAATGGAAGGTTTTTTTAAATTAAAATATGTACGTTATAGACCGAAGTTATTTTTCATCAACCCTCCCCACTCCTCCCTCCTCTGCGTCACCCCTCTACCCTCCCTTAAAGTGCCGAAAATGCGGTTTTTCTCGATTTCTGACAAAACTGTAGAAGATACAGAAAAAGCGCGTAGGAACGAAGTAATCCTTAATAAATTTACTACAAATCATTCATTAACACTTTGGTTCTAGCACTTATAGTTTACGCGTGATCCGTCACGAAAGTTGGTCCTTTGCTGCAATCTTCTTTAGTGAATGTTAAGTTTTCGCCCAAAATGCATACGAAATCGTCGAAATTTGTTTGATATAACTAAAATATTGTAACTCATGACTAAAATAAAATTAAGGGGGAAAAATCACTACCATGGGTGGAATTTCCAATATGTCTTGGAATTCCAGTAACTATTTAAGACGTAATATTTTCACGGTAGTAGTCGCTAGGAGTACCATTGATCTATATAGTGTATCTATGACTGGGGATGAGCTTTTGGTAGCTGTTGGTAGAGCCCTGGAGTATCAATCCAGTAGCCGTGAGTTCAAGTCCCACCCATGGTAGTGATTTTTCCCCCTGAAATTCATTTTCAGTTTATGATATTTTAGTAATATCAAACAGATTTCGTAAGCAATTTGGGAGAAAACTTAACATTCACTAAAGAAAATTGCAGTAAAGGACCAACTTTCGTGATGGATCACGCGAAACCTATAAGTGCTAGAACCAAAGTGTCAATGAACGATTTGTACATGTCTAAGAACGAAAGTGTGTTAACTGGCAAATAAACCATGAAATCATTGGCGTTAAAATATCGCGAAGTAACAAGTGCGAAACATATATCAATAGAATTTATTGTGTTATATGTAAGTTGATACTTACAATCTGATAGTTCTGCAACGTCGGGCACGTCGACAGGAAACAATGTTACACTTGAGAATTTTATTTGAAAGATATGAAAAGCGGCAGAGCACTCACAAACGGCTAGATAATGCCGACAGATACTCGGAGCAGTCGTTGAAAATTTTATGTCGCCTCTCACTGAATCGTCAAATGCACCTCCCTGCACCAGCGGCCCCCTTGCGCCGCTACTGACGTTAAAATCATACTTTCCATTTCATTTCCACTCTGACTACACAATGTTTGAAACTAAAAATATTCATTTGTCAATTCAAATATTTAAGAACCTAATTTTATACCGGCTGTTGTATTTAGAATGTTAACATTACGTAACTAAATACGTAATACGTACTGTTTTTGTCATAAACGAAACGAAAATTGCATTGAAAACGAAATAAAAATTTATAAGTGTGAAATGAGGAAATGTTCATGAGTATTCCTTTTGTTAATTAGTTTGCAGTCCTGATAAAGGTGACTTCTTTACCTTTTTCAATGAGCCTCAGCAGTAATTTTTCTATTGCATGTTACTTGTTCAAGACAAAACATTTTATTTATCCTACAAAACAATAAGAAAGATAAAAAGCCAAATGTTTAGTATACATAAAAATATAAGTGGAGTTTTCGCCTAGAGGGGAGTGGGTGGGATGATACAGGGGTTTTATTGTAGTCGGTACGATACGTTGTGCGAGATTACTCCAGCTTTAGAGAAATCCGGAGCAGCGGGTATTCCCTTTGTACTGTTGACGCTTCACCGTTTTTCCGCCCGCGCTCGTTTCTTTACCACAAATACCAATTGCAACTCCTTTACGAATGACACTACACTACCACTTGGAAAATACTTTGCAGTCGGGCTTTTAATTCGACATCTGAGCCTTTTAAACATTTAATGCCGCTTGAGCACTTAATCGTGTCAATCTAATTGACTACTTGTTTCGAATAATTAATTCGTAGCAACGTTTTTATTACATTGCTAAGATGTCTTAGTAAGAAATCTCCAAAGCATTCATAACTTGGCCCGATCTTGATTGGTATTTGGCACGACACTCCGCCACACATCACATTGTTAAGATTCACCCGTGTAATCTAAATAAACACAATTTATGCCCGTGTCGAATATATTCACACGAAGGAGCTTCAGTTTATCCTCATTGCAATTCTAAGTATGAGGCTGCCATTGCCGCTCTCTGTATCTGTTTGTACCTATGACATGTGCGGCCGCTTCGCCCTTTTCGCTATGGGCCCGTTTATTCACAAGTATTTATTTTCTACCATTTTAGTAGGCAAATAATCATAGTCTCATTGTTGTATAGATTATAAATAATCATTTTAATGGCTCTAAAAATATATTACGGTATTCGTCACGGTTTCTGGTATTTGCATACACACAATAGGTAATAAGTAATAATGATTATAAAGTATAGCCATTGACGACTAAAAGAACTCACCATATTTATTTTATTCCTAACGGTAAGATTGAATACAGACTGAAGAGATGTCTGATTCACTATATATATTTCTTTGTCCATTCATAAAACGACACATACTAAAGTAGATCAATATTGAAAATAACCAGATATTGAAAATAAATGATAATAAATAAACATTCATGAAAAGGAATCCAACACAAATATACGAATAAAGATTTCTAGGAATCTCGTGCGCAAATAAAAATCCTCTTAAATGTGAACGATACAAAAACGCAATTCAACAATACGTTCACCGCAAATTGAATGAGGCTCGAAATAAATCCCACAGTCGCTGTCTGACTCCCAATATCTACTGTGTACGCATTTCACCCCTGTTTGCCGTTGTTGGCAATTCATGCGGGAAAACGCACCTGTAAAACGAGAAAAGTTATATTAGTTATCTCAACAACAAAAAGTTTTAATTAAACTTATACCGAAAAGATTAGTTACACTTTATTAAATACCGCAAGGCCTCAGGGATAAAACGAAGCTCGAAACAACAAGAGTCGAATCAGTGCTAAATACCTAGCCGCGATCATTATCGGGGGAGCCATTTTCTCTCCCTCATTAGAGATCGAGGCCCCGAGGGTCGAGCGCCGTAAACCAGCACTTAAGTGTATCGTAAGTGTTAATTACTTTTGTCACTCCACAGGCGGCGGTTAACAAATCTCAACGTTACATAACTCCACCGCGGAGTACTGTAATTTACATGGCCTGACGCAACATTGTTTGGATAATAAATTATTATGCCTTGAAGCGTTCTTAACGGGCGGCTAAATCGATAAGCGTCGTTTTTATTGCATCATTAACAAGCTGCGAGGGGCGAAACGATTTCAATCTGCGTAATCAACGCCGGGAGCTGCCGCTTCCACGGCCGCAGACCTAATTCTAGCCTAACTAATCTCACTACCCGACACCCAGCCTCGCTGGGTCTAATAAATTACCTTGTATTTAACATTATACCTGTCATAGTTACTTTCATAATTAAAATATGTTCACGAGCGTAATAACAAAGAAATCATTTATAATTACAACTATGCGTGTTTATGCATGTTTACTCACTAACAAAGAGCCGACAAATGTATGATTGATTCGTTATTGTACGCCCACTGCACAAAACAATTCTACATTTTAATTCACACGTGCAAAATGTATAAAATCTGACATGGAAATACAGCTAAAGGTTTTAAAAAATACCAACCTGTTTTTATTGCGTTCAAAAGTGGGAAAAAATAAACAGCCCGCTGTCGCTCGCTAGCGAATTTCCGGCGCTCGCCGTCCGGGAATTTCAATTTTACGAAATATAAACTATCCTCGTTGTTATTTTATTTCTGATTTATTAAAGTTTTGAAACAGATTCGACCATTTATATTAAAACACTATACAACTAACATTATTGTTATGTTTCCAGTAATTGATATAATGTAAGTTTTGTTGTCATGGTGTCAAAGAAATTTTGTAGAAAATAAAGCATCTCTAGCTACTCGTACGCTTTATTATGTATATTTAATTAGTTTTTTTTACTGATTTGCTTCAATAGCTTTTATATTTACATATTTTTTATACAGTGTATAAAAATAACCGTAATAGAGTAATAACTGGTAGTAACGAAAAGAAAATTTGTCTTGAAATTACTATATATTTAGTTTTCAAACTTGCCCTTGGAGCATTGTTCTTGATAATCTTGATTTATCGATAACTATAACCAATAATTGGTCACGTCACGCAAGTAAACCTGTGATGACGCTGAAACGAACAATCAGCTTTTATGACTTATTTCCTCTCCGTCAGTTTTAATTACTCCTTTGGCGTGATTTCATTCCATCAGTTTGGTAATTAGGCAATCAGCTAATTTATTTGCATTTTCAACTGAACCTGTGCAGAATAGCTCAGCTCCTGAATGTTATTAACTTATAGAATTGGCAATTATGCCAATACGGACGGATGATCTTATAATAATAGTATTATAAGAACATCCGTCCGTTTACTACGTAGTTATTTACCCGTCTAAGTACATATTTAACTTGTGTTGTACGACAAAATAGACGATAATGTGGGAATAGAATCTTATTACTCAATTAGTCGAACATAAACCGCAATGATAAAACTCTGGTAATGTTATCTTTGTATTGTATTGGCCTAATTCGTATAGATATTTTCAATGTAATTTACTTTAAATTCATTAAGACGTTTAAAATAAAGAAAGGCATATATTCATTAAATACCCATTAGAAGTATTAGAACCCTTTAAACATAATCAACCAGTTGATGATAAAAGATAACTACGAAGCGTTTAATATAGCTATCACTTAGGGCCGGTTGCATCAAATCGTCTGTCACCGTTAAGGCGTTCGTTAAATTTGATTGTATGGGAAGTTCCATAGTCGTTTGCTGAGTGACGATGATGTGTCTGTCAAATGTGGTTGATGCAACTGGCCCACCCGAAACCGTAACATTGAAGTTGAAGAACTGAAATAAATCTCACAAAAGGAAACTGGGATGAAGTTGAAAAAAAAAACGGTTTATTCAAAGTTACAAAATATTCTCGTATTCAATCGCTGTCGGATTCGGAATCGTCGTCTTCGAAATCACTCTCGACGTCGCTCGGGAGATCTTCAACGTCCTCTTCTGTAAAATAAACATCGCTAGTAAAAATCACGAACTTATTTATGAAATTAACAGCAAAAGCCATGTAAACTGTACCTGTTGTGGATGATGATTTGTCGTCCAAAATAACGTTGCTCAACTCAGGTAGTTGGTTGCCAGAGAACCACGAAAACTGAAATCGTCCCTCGTCTTCATACCATCCATGGGAGTATATGCTACACTTAAAGTGTCTGAAAACAGGTTTTTGGTAATCATGGCAGCAATACGAAAAGTTAAAAAAAAAAATATCCGTATTGCTATGATACAGGTCGGCTAAATTAGTTGACATTTTCACAATTATAAAATCTATGTACATTTTCACTAAAGTTGGAATATGCAGGTGATGTCTGTATAAATGATACATCTACTCAAGGCAGTTCTCCATTTGCAAGAAATAAATACCTATGTGTTTCATCCTCCTTTAAGCTTTAATTACCCAGCTGTAGCCTGTGGGCTGTGGCATTAATTGTGTTTAATTTATTTTATTAAAAAACAAACAGACGCACAATCAAAAATAATGAGCACCATTTAAACAATAACAACGGATAATAACACGCTGTTTACGGCCGGTTTACAACTTCTGAACGGTTTAATGTCGTAGCAACATCTGCGCAAATTTCAAATGTACATCCAGACGACCTGCAAATAAATGATACATTATTCTTAGTATAAACAAAACTACTGTCAACTTGAATGGTTACGTTAACCATTGGAGTTGACAGTAGTTTTATTGCAATATTGAAGAAGGCGTTTTCAGATATTACAACTGTACGTATTTATCAGGACAGGGCAATAAAATGACAACAAGCAATTTTCAGTACTGCTAAGTACTTGAATACACAATGGAAATAATGTTATTGATGTACTAAGTTAATTTTCAGTTCTTCTCTTCTTCCTCCTACCCTTATCCCACGTTATGTGGGGTCGGTACAACACGTCTTCCTCTTCCATTCTCCTCTATCTTTCGTTATCTCAACACTCACATCTTTCTTCCTCATATCCTCTTTCACACAATCCATCCAGCGTTGTTTGGGTTTACCCCTCCCTCTCCATCCATCAACCTTCATCTCCAACATTCTTTTGCCTATATGACATTCATCCCTCCTCATTACATGACCGAACCACGCCAACCTGCCAAAAGCCTGAAGTTAATTTTCAGTTAATTTATTTTAAATTTTAAGTAAATAGTAACTAAACAACTAAACTGACAAAAATACAATGTCAAATTCAGCATTTTAAATGAAAATCATAACAGCTGAACATTAAATTTACCGTGTAAGTAAAATATTTATGCTCGTTGTAATTATAATTAAATATATTTTAGGACAGGACGATCAATTTATATTTTAAGTAATTTTCATTTAGACGTTAAATATTATATTTATTTTCATAACAGAACCAAATATAAAAAAATAGTTGTCATAAAACAAGCACATGACATACTTATAAGCATTTATAAAGCCAAATTAAAGCCTTAATGGTTGAACGAGGAATTTGCTTGCCGTGTATAACATTTCCTTGTAATTACAGTTAAGTAATATTCAGGACGGGACGAATAGTTTCTATTATACCTAATTACGTTGAATATTTTATCTTTCTTCATAAACAAAATATAGAATCAACTGTCATAAAAACTAGCAGGCGAGTTGACATACTCTCTAATTAAAGCCTTAATAGCTGAACAAGGAGTTTGCCGTGCAGGTAAAACATTTGCTCGTTGTAATTACAGTTAATTAATAATGACTTAATAGCCAGCCGGAGTGGCGGGCGTGCCAGGGTTGAATTACCAGCCGACTGCGGGAAATCCGCTATCAATCTTCTACTTACTTATGCGGTTAATTGTTTTTAACTGGTACTAATTCACCGTGCGAATTTAATAAATTTACTTTCGTCAGAGAAATGAGGGACAATATTGTTGGTATATTTAGGAGTCAGTTGCAGGTTTATCTAATAGCTTTTTAAAACGTTTCTTGAACTTTAGGCTGAGGTCAAACTATTAAATTTCGCGTTAATTAGTTACGATCACAATGCTGTCCCTAAAACTACTGTCATACCTCCTAGTGAATAAGTTAAAAGATTTTATAAGTGAACTAATGTTATAATAATGTCCAGTCCACAAGATAATAATTATAATTTAAAAAATATACTCTATTTATTCAATAGTTAGATGTAGGCATACACACCTATAAAAGTTCGCATTACGATACATCAATAAAAAAAGACAATACCGTTGCTTTCATATCCAACGACAATAAATATGAACCGTAATTTTTTATTCAAGTGGTTTCTTTTATCGGCATGTAGGTGGGTATTAGCTTCCGAAAGCCGTTTACATGTGTAGTGTGAAATGCTCAGCGCGGTGGCAGTTTGTAGGGCGGGCGGGCGCGTGCGCGTGGGGAGGGGAGCGGCCGACCGGCCTCGCGGCCCGCCGCACTCTCGCCCCGGCCGTCGGCTCGACTATATGTCCGACCCACTCACGAACATCTTCTTTGTCTCCGATTGTATCGCGACGTCTTTATTTTCGTTCCCCGTTGGATCACTCCACATCGAACTCGTCTCTGGATTGCAGTGCGTACGGATTGCAGTGATATTTTCAGTTCGTCTTTCACAACTTTGTTTTGATAAGACGGAAAAAAGTTTAGTGCAGTTGAAAACTTATAAAAGTGTTCCAAAGGTGAAAAACTAACAATACCTATTTGTTTATCATTATCACAAAAAGAATGAAATACAGTGTGTTTTATTGATGTTGTTCTGTAATTACAAAAGTGCAGTGGACGTTGCACATTAGCTGTCGTAAAAGTAGCCATAGTGAGGATCAAAGATTCACCTAAAAGCAATGTTGAAAGTGGTGGCAAGAAAGAAAGCAAGAAAAAGACTGGTAGGAAGAAAGCAGAGCGCAACAGCGGAGCGGTGACAGGAGTGAAAAAAGAGAAGGCAATAACAGTCTTCTCCATAACGGAAAAGGAGGGAAAAGAAATTTCGGCGGTTAACGATGATAAGGAACATCAGGTATCAAATGTATCAATATTAAACTGACAAGATATACCTTTGATTCGAACTCTGTGCAATCGTAATAGTTTATATTAATTGATATATTATTAACGAGCACGACCACGAGATATTGGGTTGCAATTGGGTATCCTGCAAAAAACTAATGGTTTCATACAAAATAATTTAATTTTAATTCAATACGCTCTGCCTCTGCTTTGCCATTAATTTTAATGGAATATTTCAATGAGTTAATTTAAAGTACGAGAACTTCTACATAAAAGTTTTATTACTGGTATTGATGGCTGTGCAAAATATGTAACCTCAAAGACCCATCAAGTAACTAAAATCGCATGCGAGTTTCCCCATCTAAATTTAAAAATAGATTTACTTCTACATTAAAATGTATTTCTGGAAACACATGATTCAAAATACAAAACAACATCACAGTCAGTTATATTAGTTTTCATTATAATTTAAAATTGAATTATAGTAATTATAATGTATATACAGAAACATTAAACAAGCTATTAATTGGTTATCATTAATTGCTAACATGGATATATAACCATAATTACCTATATTAATTCAAGTATTTTAATGGGGTTCATAAGCTACTAGCTTCCATGATAAACACTCGTATACATAACAGAGAATGCCTCATTATACAAAAAAGGTGAAAATCCGCGAACAGATCCCAGGCAGTTATTACACTTATTCACGTAGAAAAAACTAATAGAATCGTTATTGCCGTCAGTCACGACACATTCGAAACGGAGACACGCGTAGCTCTGAGCTATTACGCTATTCCGACTGAATGTTTATAGCGGCGTAATTATACCTGTACGATATCAACGAGGGGCCGAGCTACACGGCCTGGTTCGACTTAAAATGTACAGCATAATGAGTTTGGATAGGTCATTGGCGCACACTGGAACCCGCCCATACATTGCTGTGCTCAAAACTACAAAAAGTAAAATTAAGCAAAAAAGTACCATTCTGCATTCGTAATGTCAAGTAGTGCTTATAATAATTATCAGCAGTTCTTTTAGAGGCATTGCCCTACTTTCTGTGGCTGGCAAAATTCTTGCCCATATTATAAACAGGCGCCTTAGCACACTTGCCGAGAATCCCAATGTGGGTTTCGGCCAAATAGGGGCACGGTGGATGCCATCTTTGTTGTTAAGCAGATGCAAGAGAAAAGCCTAGAGCAACACCGAGACCTCTATCTGTGCTTCGTAGACTTAGAAAAAGCCTTTGACCGTGTACCTAGGTCAGCCCTGTGGATCGTCCTGGATAAATGTGGGTGTCCTGTGAAATTTGTCAACTTGGTGCGCCAATTTCACGAAGGCATGAGTGCCCGCGTGCGTCACGAAAGTACATACACAGAACAATTCCCGGTCACTAGTGGCGTTAAGCAGGGCTGTGTTATGGCCCCGACCCTATTTGCTATTTACTTTTCCGCCGTAATGAACGATGCTCTTCGAAAGTGTAACCATCAAATCATGGTGAATTCTAGAACGGACAAAAGTATATTCGATCTTGCGCGACTCAGAGCTAAACGAAAAGTAACCTCCACTGTAATCACAGAAGTTCTCTATGCTGACGACGTTTGCCTTATGGCGGACAGCTTGGAGGACCTGCAAAGTTATCTAGACAATTTAGAGGACTCGTGTCGTACGTTCGGCTTGGTGATCAGCGCGTCGAAAACCCAGATTCTTAAACAACCTGCACGGGGGAAATCTGCGAACGATGCTGTTGTTCTCCTTAGAGGCAATGCTTTAGAGGAAGTAGGAACTTTTCGTTACCTTGGGAGTCTATTGCGGAGAGACAATCGCCTCGAGTCTGACATATCCTCCAGGATAGCAAAAGCTGCAGCAGCCTTTGGCGGACTCAACCAACGAGTTTGGAAATCACACGATCTCAGCCTTCACACTAAACTCGCCGTTTACAAAGCAATAGTTCTGCCTGTGTTGCTTTATGCTTCGGAGACCTGGTGTCTGTACAAGGGAGACATCAAACGTCTCGACACCTTCCACCTAAAGTGTCTCCGAGCAATTCTTCGGGTGAGATGGCAGGATCGTGTTCCAAACTCGGAGGTTTTGCGTCGTACTGGTATGACGGGTATGGAATGCCTACTCATCAAAGGTCAACTGCGTTGGTGTGGACACCTTGTGCGCATGCCACCATCAAGATTGCCCAAAATTGTGTTTTACTCTGAACTAGCTTCGGGTAAACGCAAGGCTGGTGGGCAATATCTGAGGTACAAGGATGTCCTAAAGCGCCACCTGTCGGCCATCGGTATATCGTGTGAATCATGGGAGGAGCTTGCAACTCAGAGATCGGACTGGCGAACTGCGATCAACAGTGGTCTCAACGACTTCGAAAGTGCACGCCTCGAAGATCTTGACGCTAAACGCCAGATCCGAAAATCTCGGCCCAAGCCCTCCTACACATACACCTATGACGCAAATGGTGAGCTTTACTGCATGACTTGCGACCGGAAGTTTAAAACAAAACTCGGCTTCGCAAGTCACGTTCGAGCCCATGCACGTCAGAACTTATAAAATACCTGAATTGTCCAGGTGTCGCCGTCGACGGATACGTCTGGGAGGACATCATCAATCATCATAATAATTATTATTTACATTATATTTGTATAAAAAAAATATATTCCTATGATGAAGGTACATATTCATCGATAAACATATCGACAGCTTCCGGGTGAAATATTTTTGTATTCATAATTGGCAGAGGTCGTGTGCTGGTGATGAGGGGATCAGAGGAAACCAAGAGCCTATTAAAAACATCCGTCATGTTGTCGATTCTGGAAGTTTTACGACTAAATCTCTCTCGATAGTTTTTAAAATCCTTATTCCTCGCTTCCTGGGCCTCTTCACTTAAATTGCCTATTGGAATCAGGTGCTCAGATATTATTGCGTCTCCATGAATAAGGATTGAGTCTTAAAATTACGTGCCTCTACGATGATTCTGTGTTTTAGATGATCAGGACAGTTGGTTTTAAGCATTAAAAATTTATAAAGGTCTTCAAATTTGTTTTTCATTGTTTTGTATTTACTTTTAAATATCGTGTTGCACAATTCTCGTCGTTGAAGTAAAATTGAATCGCTTTTCTCATCTGAAACCGTCGAAATGAATAGAAATAACCTTAGGGTAAAATATTACGCACTAAATCATTGTTTTAGTGCGAAAAAGTTACATTTTCGCTACAGTAAAAACGCCTGATCAAATAGTCAGAGCAATAAAATTTTGTCCGTTTTCGAAAAACGGACAACATCTTTTGCTTTCGAATAAAGAATACTAATAACGACCAATTTTTTAAGTATCGTGCCTAAAAAGTATCAAAAGATGTTAACCATTATCGGAATGATGACCATTTTTATTAAATTACAATATAAGTTACTATTAACAATATTTTAAGCGGGTTACTCACGTATTAAGCAGCCGCGCGCACCGAGCAAGCGCCCGCAGTATGCGTCGCGCTCTCGACATGTAAAGGCGGGGTGTCGCTACTCTTGAGAAAGGTTCTCGAAATTGAACCGAAACATGTCGAACGCTATATCGACTTAATACGTGAGTAACCCGCTTAAAATATTGTTAAATATGTATGAGTCTCACGGGAGTTTTATAGTTAAAATAAGTTACTATTGTCCAAATATCACAAACACAATAGTGTTTTTAGAATATAAAATACGTAAAACGTAATCAACATACCTTGCCCAAGATAAGACATTGCGGATTTTGAGTTATTATTACTGCTATAACTTGAAACAAGTCTATTAAATAGACTTGTTTCAAGTTATAGAATCGATGCTAATTACCACTGAACGTGACAGATGAAATCTTAGACCTTTGACATAATGCAACTACGTAATGACAACTGATAATAAAGGTATTTTGCTGCAATGAGTACAATACTTCCCTGGTCATACATATATTTCAATTTCAGTACAAAATACCCACAATTGCTAAGTTGAGTTTTGAACACAGCAATGTATGGGCGGGTTCCAGTGTGTGGCGGTTCTGTGTGTATTGAACAAACGTCAGTTTTGACACTGGTATATTCAATCCGTATAGTTCAAATAATGCCGACATCGACAGTCGATCTCCGCCGTGAAAATGCACTTCAAAACTACATTTGTATGTGCGCTAATGACAATAACGGACATAGTTCAAATACTCGTAGAAATTTAATGTAAGACACGATATTTCTAATCCACTGCTAAACTACGACCGTATTAGTGCTACGCCGCGCCGTAGCAGATAACACTGATTTCCCGGCATGTAGCGGAAATGCCTCATAGAGCCGTAATGTAACGAAAGCGCTGATTGAGCTAGTTAGTTTTTGGGTCTTTTTTTTGTTAGACGATGTAAGAAATATTGCTCTTAACATACAGCGAAAAATTTCAAGCTTAAATTTAGAAAAAGCTACATTTTCAATTGTTTTATAGTTGAACGTAATTAATATAATTATGTTAGGTAATTATGTATTGATTTCAGTTAGAAAGTTGTTAATTAAATTATTTTTATTTACTTGCCAAGTTAACATTCCTAGAGTAGTCGTTACTCAAACTCAGCCGTCCATGTTATTCTGTTTTTTATTTTATCATAAATTCACTCTACACGAGTATGAAACTCAGTACTCAGGTGCTATTAACTCATGTAAGTTAATAAATAATTGTATGTCCGGCCTCACCGACTCGGTGCATAATAATGCGGCGGTTTATCACCACGTTTTATAGATAACATAAATTGTATCGTGTGGTAATTGTTTCCTTTATGCACTCGTTAACTGCGCGATTGATTTCGTGCATCGATAAAGTTGTTGGAAGCCTGGCTTCAGAGTCAGTGACGTATTAATTTAATGAGGTACCTACCAAGGTGACCTACTGATCCACATGTACATGAACTAATTTGGCATAGGTATATCTTTTTCAATTTCATGGTACATTTAAAAAAATATTTTATTTCAAACTTAAAGAATAGCTGAAAAATCACGAATAAGCATACAGCCAAATACAAGTTGCTATACTCGCCTACGTACCTATTATGCATAATATTATTATGCTCACTCTCACTGCATCTTTTCCAAATAAGTAGGTATTTTTTTTGGATGCACGAACAACGTGAAAAAGGTTTAAGTATGTAAGAATTGTTACTTTAAATTTTATTTTACCACCGACTACTGATAAATATACTAATAAAGCGCGCGAAGTCGTTTCCTTATAATTAAAAATATCAGCGTAAATAAGCACCATTTACCTGTAGTTAATATAATTTATCAGTAACCATCGGTAATAAAAGCCGTTTAAATCTTGTTCTACGGAGTTGTGCAGCTACCTATATTTCCGTAATGCTAGATGCTAGGGTATGGGGATCGTCCATTACGAGCGCTTACAAATTATCAGCGATTACACGACCAACAATCATTACAATTGTAACTCGAAACCTATATGCATTTATCGGAATGAAGTATTCGATAAACGCAAGTGAAGGTATTACAAGAATTACACACAATTCGTTAAAACATCGCGACCAGTTTTAGGCAATATTACACTTTTAACTTGTAGGTCAACCTCTTTTTAACTTAGCCATAAGCACAATTTGCTTTAGTTTCCCCAGGCTTCCTTACATGAAACATTATTTGGGTGTGAACGTCTATCCATTGCAACGCATGCACTAGAGTGCATTTTCCTTGGTATCTCCTTGGCATGTTACACCTCTTATTTTGCAATCGTCACGTACGGATAGTTAAGTCTAGCAAAGTGCCTGCCTGCTTGGTACGCAACGCTTCTTACTATGCATGGACAGTCGACCAAATTCAGTATGCGGCTTGAATTAGGGTCATGAACATTCAATCCTGCATTATTCATTTGTGATTAGGTCTTAGTAAGGCTTTCAAAATATTGTCTTTATGGAAAATTACCACGTCTAAAGTTCTTTGTACATTATTGTATACGTGAGCGTTAACAGGTGTAACTATTTACATTTACAAATATCCAATTATGTATAGGAAAACTAGTAAGAAGCAGATTGATGTATGTAATATAAACGCATATACTTTGTATTCATGAGACATTCCTTGTTTACATGAATAAATCTAGCTAGAAGTTGTAATATTTGTCAAAGCATTATTTAATACAGCACTTGAACAAACATTTGCTATCAACATTTCATTGATTTATTTGTTTTCCTTATTTCGTTAAGTAACTCGACAAACGAAAAGTGAGGAAAGTAAACAGACCGCAAGCCAAATGCAGTAGTGGGAGTCGACAATAAGTTACTGTAGCATTGTGAATTATTCATAGGGCAAGGCGAGCTCATTGTACACGTTACGAATGGAGTCTTTCTCTTTTTGTGCTATTCCTTTGAAATCCTCGCGGGCCGGACGCACGGTTATGTCGGCCGCTATTGCCATTTATCTAGTCATCATGTATTCTCCATTGATGTAGAGTACACCTTTTAGTTTGAAGTTGATACTACATTATTTTGTCATGTTTGTAAATGGGTGATTCTAAGTTAAGAGGTACTTTCGACGGCACTGACAAAAAAATATATTTTTTCAAGATAATACTTCATAATAACATATTTATTTTATAAAACTAAATGTTTTCTACCTAGGCACTCAAAATTATTACAGAAATTCATGTAAATTAGTCACAATCAGCTCTAATGTAGGAAAAATGTCTCTCCCCTGGCCTGTCCCCCAACCGAATTTATTTGTCAACAAGTAATTATGACTTTGTTAAAATTCACTTATTATTTTAATAGCCTTAATTTTACAAACACAAATAACTAAGGAACAGTATTTTATGAGTGGAATTTCTTATATTACTATATTTAACAACAATTATGAACTCCAAACTTTGTCCTACGTGTTTCGTGTCTCGTCCCCTGGCTTTTTAGTTTTCGTTCAAAAGTCGGTTTAATTTGTTAATCTGTGGAGGTTCTGTCCTCTAATACACAGGGTGTTATGTGAAGTTACCGTCAAGAGGCGCGTAAGGCAACTATGCATCCGTTTTGTTGATTATTTCGGCCACGGCACTCGCTGGGTACAGAAATGTTGAGTGAATGCAGTCTTTCCTCTGGTCACTTTTATTTCACAATCATTTGTTTAAATACTAATATATATAACAATATCCACTGTAAATGTTGAATATATTGTTACGTTTATTTATGAATTGCGTACGAGAAACACTTTTACAGCTATTTTTGATTTTCATCGAAAATGTATCTCCCCTGGCGTATCAAAAAAGCCAGGGGAGATACTTTTGTACTAGTTTTGATTATTTTTATTTCCGTTTTCTCTTAACCTTTGTTTAGCGTTGTGCCTATTTTTATTTTAGCTTTACGATAGAAGGTTTTCTTTCCAGAAAAACCGCAACTATTAAGAAAAAACCGGCCAAGAGCGTGTCGGGCCACGCTCAGTGTAGGGTTCCGTAGTTTTTCGTATTTTTCTCAAAAACTACTGAACCTATCAAGTTCAAAACAATTTTCCTAGTAAGTATTTATAAAGTTCTACTTTTGTGATTTTTTTCATATTTTTTAAACATATGGTTCAAAAGTTAGAGGGGGGGGGACGCACTTTTTTTTCCTTTAGGAGTGATTATTTCCGAAAATATTAATATTATCAAAAAACAGTCTTAGTAAACCCTTATTCATTTTTAAATACCTATCCAACAATATATCACACGTTGGGGTTGGAATGAAAAAAAATATCAGCCCCCACTTTACATGTATGGGGGGTACCCTAATAAAACATTTTTTTCCATTTTTTATTTTTGCACTTTGTTGGCGTGATTGATATACGTATTGGTACCAAATTTCAGCTTTCTAGTGCTTACGGTTACTGAGATTATCCGCGGACGGACGGACGGACGGACGGACGGACGGACGGACGGACGGACGGACGGACGGACAGACAGACATGGCGAAACTATAAGGGTTCCTAGTTGACTACGGAACCCTAAAAAAGAGGACACATTCACATTCAACTTCATATGAAATTTTCGTGAAGCTGTTTAATAAAAAGGTTTAATACTGATATTAATATGATAGGTTTTTGTTTACTTGTTGCCTATTGATTGTACATTCAAATTATTATTTTTGTTTTAATGGATAATATGGAGAAGTGAAAAATAAGACAACTCATTAAGGAATTATCACTTTTCTTGCTGTAAGAATGTTATGAAATGTAAAGTCTGAGTATAAATAATCAATAATTATAATAAAAACAATAAATAGAGTTAATTCTTAAAAAATAAAACTAAATTTTTCATACAACTGTCTCTTCCCTGGTCACAAAGTATCCTCCCCTGTGCAACAGTATCTCCCCTGGACTGAGTATTTCCCCTGGTCGCTGATAAAACACGATAAAACAAATAAATTGACTGGTCCTCTTTGTAAACACTTCAAATTGGCAGTTTTAACTAATACAAATAAACAAATAGGTAAAAAACAACAAAAAAGTTCGCACCGTCTCTCCATACAACGTATTACCTCTTAACTTAGAATCACCCAAATGATGAAGGAATATCTAATACTGTTACTAAATTTTAAGATTTTTAAGCAGGGATAAATTCCTCCTTTGTATACCAATGTACAGAATGCAGATTTGAAAACCTTATCAAGCAAACAAGAACATTAAAATAGCGATAGCAACACACTTATGGTGGCGGTCACTCACTGCGCAGTCGTGAGGTACTTCATAAAGCTTCCCTAACTAAGTAGCCGGTAACTTATCTCGAGTTTACAACTAGTTATTAATACTTTCCTCGAGAAAGTTTTTATTCAAATTGATTAAACGTTGAACGGAAAAGCTCGTAACGTAAAAAAGAAAAGTCACAGCCGACGATCGCGTTGCGAACCGCTGTTTGAAATTTGCTTCGAGACGGCATTCTACTTGAATTTCAAGTTCTATCCTATTAAAAGTTTGTCAAAGTATTAGAAATTCGAACGAGGGGCGAGCGAGAAGCTATCACGCCATTTTTCCGGCTCTCCCTTCGCAGAGCGACGGGAGGCGAGCAAAACGGCCCCCCGGGCTGGGATCGCAAGATTATGTTTCGCTATCTGTTTTGAATTCGTAATTTGAATATAATTAATTCAGAAATTCCAACGTTTAATTTATTTTTAAAGTTATTCTCTTAACTGCTTTTCATAGCTGCCTTACGCTACAATAAAAGCCAACAAATAATTTTCGCTCAAGCCACCCATTAAACTCGTGTTTTTACAAATGAGCTTTCAAATTTATTTTCAGAAAATAAACTGTCTCGACAGCCAGACAATTTTCAATGTTCGGGTCGTGTCACAGACCAACCCCTATAGACATCCATTACAAGACGACTCGCGGTCGCCAGCCTTCCTAGTATTTGCACTGATATAAGCGCGGGCGCTCGCCGTGCCCGATCAGTATTAACAGACCCGAAAGCAGCGCGTGTTTTTCGCACTAAAAAATTGGAAAAGGGTATTTTGATGCCTTAAAGATGTCCACCTGTAGTGTGAAATGGTGTGGAAAGGTAAAGCTCAAATTTAAAAACAGACGGCATTACATTCCACAAATAAGTCATATTTATAATTTATTCAGAGCCGGCATAGGTCAACTTACATTGGCCACTTACGCGTCAGTAGAGGGACAGTCATACTTCTGTCCCTTTTCATCTGGCGCGACTGCCCGCCGTCCTTGAAACGGCCAATCACAGCGCGCTTAACACATTCCCCGCCCGCTCCTCGCACCCCAAACACTGGTGACTCGTATCGCGAACAAAATATACAAGATTGCCACTCTATAGGAGGTTCTCTGTGGGTCGTGTTAATATTCTAATTTTTATTTTGACATTGTTGACTAATGCTGTCGTTTATTTTTATTGCTGGTTTATTTTAGTGGCGTTTGCTTCTGGTCGGTGGTTCGCTATTATTGCCCGTCGACGCATCAGTCATCGCGCTAATACCTCGGTGGATGTCTATTTTAACCTGAGACGGTTTGACAGGCCGCCAACGCGGCATGCCACCGCCGCAACACCAGTGCGGCACCTTTGAATATCTTATTGCGCCGGACGCAGCGCTCTCGCGCCGCCGGCACGCGCGGCCCATACTTGATTTATCACTCCATTGTTGCGGAGCGTCGACCCACCCTCTCCGGATAAGGCTAAACATTCAATTGCCGGAACGCTCCTGAGAAGATTTTGTTCCCTTCAAACGATCGATTGACTACTTTACCTACATTACATTTAGCTCGTTCCGCTCGTAATCTGGCGGCGCCGGTTTGGAAAAGATTTATTTGTTTGATATGAGAAGAAATAAAGCCCACGTTTATAAACGTATCTTTTAAAAATATAGCAAACATACACATCGGGTAAAAAGCTGTTGGGACGCTTAAAGTCCAACTTAAACTTGTATGGGTATACTAAACTCCAATTGCAACGTTGCAGTTGGCGTGCAGTTCTAGTTGCAATTAGGAGTATGTTCTAGTTCTATTTCAGTTGTATTCCGTCTGTATCGACCTAAAGATTTTTTGCGTTTAAATGCTTCTTCACACTATGTTATTATGCCATAAGCAATGACAACTGATTACTTTTGTTCATTATTTTCTCAAATAGATTCGTTTTCGGTGTCCTATCGTGTAGTTTAGTATGCCATACTATTTTATCCTAAAATATGGCTACTTGATCCTGGCCAGGTAGTTTGATCGTAAATACTAAAATATACTTATATTTGCTCCAACGCATAACATTGTTTTTTATTTGACCGCGGAAGGGAGAGAATCTGTTCGATAATAGCTAAAGTTGCGTTTAATGGTCCGCGAGCGAATTCCTTCTCGTAAAAAGGTCGCATCGTATTCAAAAGAATTTCCTTATTGAAACATAATTCTTGCTCAAATACAGAGTTCAGTGTACCGCGAACATATTTTACTAAACAATTTAGCACTATTTTACGACGTCCCATTAGACGTGCTAACTTGATGTTTCAGCACTTTCGACACACAGAATCCGCTAACTAGCGTTACGTTGTACCTATTCAGTTTTCACTGCGTTGCTCAACGGTTAGAGCATGTTCGCAAATAAAATGGCCATTGTTAAATCAGGTGTACCTACTGACTAGGTAACAAAACAAACCGAAGAAACACGGCTACTTAAATTACGCTGGTCGTAAAGGCCGCCCGGCGGTTACCCGACTAGTTTTATTGAGCCCTGCTCTGACTGGATCGTAAATATCCCCAAGTAATTACTTTCCATTCCCCCTTGAATTTGCAGTCTATCTTTTAAAATAAAACGCATATCCTTTGCCATTTTTGTTCTTCGCTTGTTTCAGTTTTTTGCGCTAATTAAACCTCCCTAAAAGTCGTCGATGTGTATATTAATAAACGATAAGCGGTATTTTGATTTTTTAAATTCAACCGAATGAAGATTGATCTGTGTCTGTGAATACCTATACCTAACTGCTCCTTTAACAATAAATAAAACTGTGATGCTAATGTTGGTGATGCAAGATCTGTTAGTGATATTAACAAGTTGTTACTATTCAATATCTGCATGTAATTCCTATTAACATTGTTTTATGTGTCAGACGTGATTGTATTTGTCCATCGGGTACAAAAAACCCTGTGGGCGGCGATTGTTTTAGAGCAACGGACATAGGTGGAATACTAATATCCACTCACGCGCTGCTCGATGTCTGCATACAAACCAGGCCCTGTATTACAGAGTACATTCGAACGTTTACTCAAAGAGAACCAATATAATTGAAACCTCGAGTTGTCTCTAGAAACTCTATGAATAAAGCATGAGCAAAGACCATCATTGTTTTGTTAATACTTGCTTCCATTCTATAAGCTGTGGGAATAACAGGTCAGCATCGTTGCTCTGACTGTATGTATGATGCAGCCCGTGCTAAATTTTAGCTTTCACTCGAACGTAGGATGTGTTGAAATACTGTTATAGAAACGCTTTCTGCCTTCTAAATCTTTGCTCATTTATGTTTCTTTTGTTACAGGCGAGCCCAGACAATAGTAGAAATGTCTCACCACGATATCACGATGCGTCAATGGAAGATGTAAGTATTTATACATTTTTTTTTTTTTTAATTTATTTAGAAATCAAACAGCCTTTTACAAGTACGGTTTACAAAAATATATATAAATCTAGGCCTAGAGTTTCCTACATTACTAGATGGTTAAATTTAAGTAAAAATAGTTAACAAAATTACACACGCAGTAGTTGAGTAGGTACACACGCAAGGATGCATCTTATAAAATCTACTTAATGAAAAAATAATACAGTTAACAAGAAAACAGTAATTGCCGAACCTTGTTCTTGAAACTGGACAAATTATGAGCAAAAATATCAATATTATTAATCGAATTATTATAAAAGTTACAAGTGCGCCTAAAGAAAGAGTTTTTAGCATACTGTGTGCTACAGGAGGAAATAGCGAAAGTAGGTTTAGAACGTGAGTGGAACCGAGATATTTTGAAGGAGATATTTTCTAATAAAAAGGGGGAGTCAATGTGATTATTAATAATTTTAAATAAAAACAAAACATCAAGATAGGTTCTTCTTTTTTCTAAAGGTGGAAGACTATGCCTAGCCGCAGACGAGAGATAATCAGAGTTATATCGTCCAATTCTATAATCAAGGGACTTACAAAAATTTTTTTGAATCCTTTCAAGCCGAGACTTATGAATACCATAGTGTGGAGACCAAACAACACTGCCAAATTCTAATATACTTCGGACGAAGCTATAATACAAAACTTTTAACGCAAATGTACCATTGAATGGTTTACTAAAACGCAAAATCATTCCTAATTTTTTATATGCTTTAGCCACGATATTATCTAAATGTTCATTAAAGGAAAGTTTAGCGTCCAGAGTAATTCCTAAATCGCGAATCGACGAAACACGCGAGACACTGCTACCACTCAATTTATAATCAAAAGTAATTGGGTTATGTTTACGGGTAAACGTGATAGTGTAGCATTTATCAGCATTTAGAATTAAGTTATTTTGCCGGCAGTACTCTGCAAACCGTGACAAATCAGATTGTAATGCAACACAATCATCCAGATTTTTAATCGTTCTATAAATTTTTGTATCATCTGCGTAAAGTATGTGGGATGAAGATTGAAAGACAGTACCCATATCGTTAACATATAAGACAAATAAAAATGGCCCCAGATGCGAGCCCTGAGGAACACCTGAAGGGATGGGTAGAAATCTCGACCTATAGCCCTTAAGTGCGACCGCCTGGCTTCTATTACTTATATATGATTTTAACCATCTGAAGAGGTCACCGTGTATACCGATCTTGGAAAGCTTCTGAAGTAAAATAGAATGATCTATTTTATCAAAGCATTTCGAAAAATCGGTATACACGGCGTCCACCTGATAACCGGCATCCAAAGCATCAATAATATAACAATATCAATAATAATATAACGTTGGGAAAAAAGGTAAAAATAATGTTAATTAATCGCGTTCGACCTGTGTGTGACTTTAAATATGTGTACAAAGCGCGAGAACTTAAAGTGTTATATTGCAAACCGTTACGGGCAGGAAAGTGCAATTCATCAATAATATGTTCAGTATAAGTAACTAGATTAGTGTCCACGCTTCTACCCTTGAAAAAGCCATGTTGCTGCACAGAAATGTGTCGGGAGACTAGAGCCGTCATTTCATTCGTCACAATCTTTTCAAAGACCTTGGCAAATGTGCATAGTTTCGAAATTGGTCTATAAAGCTTGACATTGTGTTTATCACCGCCTTTATGCACAGGTGTTATAATTGCATGCTTCCAGATGCTCGGAACAATGCCTTCACTGATAGACCTTCTAAAAAGCTTACCTAGTGGAACTGCGAGTTCTGAGTAAAGTTTGGACACTAAAAATGGATGTATATTATCAAAACCTGCTCCTTTATTGACGCATAAGCCTTTTAGATACTTGGACACTAAATCATCAGTAATGTTTCGTGTGAGCAAGTCTAAGAGATTTGTCATTTATATTTAATTATGTTATTCTTATAATTGTCATTACCATCCACTATTGAAATACCACGTTTGGTCTGAATTCTTACGTCAATGTGTTTGTGTCCGTGCGTTGATGCTTTTCGTTTGAGTAATATGTACTCAAATGTATTAATATGTATTGTTTCTACAAGTGTGATCTTGTAATTGGCTTTCTATCTTTTATTCAGTAGTGTTATATTGTAATAGTAGCTGTTGGATCTCCATAAACTAAAATAAATAAAATAAATAAATAAATAAATATGAATACTAGAAATATCAACAGAGACGGACGAGGACTGAGGTGAAGAAAATTGTGACTGATTACTTCCAGTCACGAAAACAGAAATAATCGTTAAATAGATCACAAATAACATCGCCTTCGGAGGAAGATATATCATTATAATACATGTTAGACGGTACCTCGTTTGCAGAAAATTTAGATTTAATAAAACTCCAAAAATATTTGGGCGAAGAAGTAATTTTCTTTTCACTGAGGGTAATATATTTAGTGTAACAGTCTTTACTAAGTTTCTTTTCCCTTTTTCTTAGTAAGTGAAATTCGGAATAATCAATGGGGTTTTTATATTTTTTCCACCTAGCATGAGCATTTAATTTGTTTTTAATAATTTTAATTAAAGGTCTATTATACCATGGAGGAAACTTAGAAGTTGAAAAAACCTTACGTTTTGGAACGAAATCGTAACATTATACTTATTATACCTTTTCTTTATTTCAATATGTATAGGAAAATAATAAAATAAGTATTAAACATTTCTTTCATAGTTTAAGACATGTCTCGCTTAGAATCGTGATAGTCTACTGGCTAACCTTGATTTAAATATGAGTAATTTGATTGATCTGTATGGCTTCTCCCTAGAATCTTGAAAATAATGATGTTGAATGGTTTTCAGGTATCGGACGCTGGCTCTCTGTTCCGGGTGACGGGCGCGGGCGGTGTGGCGGGCGCGGCAGGGGCGGGCGCAGCGGTCGGCGGGGCCAAGAACGAGCTGGTCGCGCGCGGCGGCAGCGGCGGCGCACTCGCGCTGTCGCGGGCGCCCGTCGGCGGCAGCGCCAGCCCCGCGCCCGCGCCGCTGCCGCAGCCCGCGCCCTCGCCCGCGCCCGCCGCCCTGCCGCCGCCCGCGCTGCCGCCGCCGCCCTTCCGCGCCGACACGCCGCACCGGCCCAACGGCGCGCACATCCCCGCCCTCGACGGCCACGCCGCCACGCAGATCCCCGCGCGGCCCGTGGGCGCCGCCGGGCCCGACACGCCCGAGCGGCCCGCCAGCAACAACAAGCTGCAGCCCGGCGCGCGCGCCGCCGCCGACAGCCCCACGCCCGCGCCGCCCGCCCCGCCGGCGCCCTCGCCGCTCTTCCCCTCGCACACCGCCTACCAGGCGCACGCCGCGCCCGCGTTGCCCGACTTCCGGCACACCAACCACGAGACGCGGACCGAGCCCGGCGACCCGCCCGCGGCGCCGCTGGACCTGCACGCGCACCACGCGCCGCGCCCGCCGCACCCGCCGCCGCCGCACCCTAGTCTCCCGAGCCGCGTGCCGCACTCGCAGCCGCACCCCGTGATGCCGGGCCACGACGTCCGGAACGCGCCGGCCGCCGCGCCGCCGCACCCCTCCGTTCCTATCTCGTTCCCGAGCCGAGTGAACGGCGTGGCGCCGCCGCCGCCGCACTCGGCCGCGTCGTCCACGCCGAGCTGTCTTCCGAGTAGTCAACCCCTGGCCGCGCGGCCGCTCTCTCCGGCCGCGCCCGCCTCTCGCCCCTACCCCGCCCCGTCGATCGGGTCTAGTCATATAAACTCGAGTTTAAGTTCCAGTATTCACGGCCATTCGATACCGTTTCAGAGTCAATCAAGTTTACAAAAACATTCCGTACAATCGGTATATACGAGTCGGCCTCCCCATCTCGCTCCTTTCACCGTGCCTAATCACGTATCGTCGAATCATATCCCATCCTCAGTAGCCAACCAACCGACTGCCGCACCTTTAAGTCATCCCATAAACAGCCATTCCATTGTCAATCACGTGAATCATCTCCCTTCGAGTAATTCTAATTCTTTAGCGACGTCTACTCCGAATCACATTGGGCCTCCATTATCTCTTCCCTCAACGACTGCCAGTTCTATATCAAGTTTTACACCGAGTTTGAAGCATCCCAGTCTCGGCCTACCTCCTCACCCGGCTCCTATTATTCCCCCGGTGACTCTTCACCAGCCCCAGCACAATCACGTGGACGCGTTGTCCGTATCGAGCGGCGCGCCGACAGTGGTCACGACAAGCAGTCATTCCCTACCGCCAGTGATAGACTCGCGGCAACCCACGAGCGAGGCGCCGAGAAGCGAGGCGGTCGTGAGTTCGGCGCTCGCGGCCAACGGGTTCCCACCGCCGGCCGTGTACTCCGGGGCGACATTCCCGCCGCTGTACGCACCGTATGCCACGACGCTACAACACAGCCCTTATCTACCGCCTGCTGCGGCCTCACCTAGAAACTCAGCAGACACGGTTAGTTCTTTTCTGGATTAACATATATAAAATAGTAAACCCTGTAGATAACATACATACATACAATCACGCCTGTATCCCATAAAAGGCAAAATAACGCAAACTTATTTCCCTTACAAAAAATCACCTCAAATAGACGGAACAGAATTCAGTACCTTTTACCAATTTCAAATCTAGCTATGTATAGAAACGGCCCCCATTATAGATGCGCTACCATAGCCAACAAGCTACCTCAACAGTTATTGCAGGAAAAAAACATCAAAGTATTTAAAAGTAATTTAAAGAAACTTCTCCAAGACAAATGTTACTATACAATCGAAGAATATTTAAATGACGACACTTTGCCAAATTGATTTTGAAGGACATAACGATTATTTAATTTTAATTTCAATTATTTATTATTTACTATTATACCTACTTTGTACTAAATTATTGACTACCTATTAATTATTTAAAATTTTATGATCACAATTTACTTAATACTTATATTTTGTCAGTAACTGTCAATTATAAAAATTATTATTCAATTCTCATCTCCATGTATAGAATTATATTAAGACTAATTTTACTTTACTTTACTTTTAGTTTACTAAGTAGTCCTTAAGATTATTGCCATGCCCTAACAGGGTATCATGTACCTACCTTATAATATTTGAATACCATCCTATGTAAAATGAACATGATTGCAATAAAGAATGATATGATGATGAAGGGTAGGCAGAACACATGAAACTACTAAAGCTTCAGTGCCACTCTTGGCAAATAAGGGGTTGACAGAAAACGAAACTGTGACATTGCAGTGACAGGTTGCCAGCCTCTCGCCTACGCCACAATTTAACCCATAACCCACAGTCGCCTTCTACGACACCCACGGGAAGAAAGGGGGTGGTGAAATTCTTAACCCGTCACCACACAGGCCCTGTAGATAAAGAGCTCACTTTCCAGCTAGTAGTCAGTCTCTCATCAGTTTGTAATCTTTTCTTTTTTCTTAAAAAAAATATTTATTCCAATGTAATAGCGAATTTCTTATCATATTCTTCTGCATGCTAGAAAATAGAAATGGTTTTTAAAAGTTACACAAAAGGCCACAAAGCACCTTATTGCTTCGTACATTCAAAGACATATGTAACTCCACTAACTCTGTATAGACGGATAAAGTCTATGAAAAAAACGTATCTAAAAGCCATAGAGAAAAAGGTACGGTGGCCTAGATGGCGTTACACCTTTGGGGAACGCTCGGCTAGATGGATCTAATATTAATATTGGACATTTTAACACATATCAAGCCAACAATATGGGCCAAATTGTCAAAACTGAGGTTCAAAAGTTTTAAGCTTGTGTCGAGAGATGGCAGTCTATGCACTGTGATTACACGTTCTACTTTGACAGTGACTCTCTATAATACACAATCCTCTTTGGTACATTGCAGTTTTTTTTATCAAGAATTTGTTATAATTTCCAGCGCACAAGTCTATCAGCGTCACCACTGGTTGCGCCAAAGACGCCGAAAGGCGTTCGGCCGCACACGCCAGGCTCGACGGGCGCCGCAGGCTCGATACCTCCACACGCACCACACTCCTACTCGCCCCGAGGACACAGTCCCAGCCGGGAACGAGAAAGCTTTAGGTAAAATCATTTATTGTTGTTTGAACATCTTATAAATATTCTGCTTCCAGGCCGTACAGGTCCTTAAAATACTAAAACGGTCACACTATCCTTCAAATCAACCCCGGCAACCTTTAAATCAAGGGTAAACACTGTAAACAGGCATCTTCTGGGCGAGCTCACCCCATTGTAGGCCACGTCTTTGCCTTTGGCTAGTCTGTGGCCAAGAGTAAGCCCATTTATAATAATAAAAAAAATACTGCTCCTCGCTTTACCCCGATGTTGTCCTATTCACATACTGCACAATTGTACATCGGGACGCTCCATATTCCCTCGCCGAAAAATAATGATGCCGAAGTATAACTTTTTAGGACAAGGATATCCATAGGCATAATGAATCCTGTTAGATTGACGTGTACCTCGTATTGACTTAGTTGGGCATAATTCTAATACATTTGTGGTTTGATTTCAGCAGCAACATCAGCAGTTTGTCACGCAGCACGCCCGCGTCAGCAAGCAGCGCCCCTCTAGCACCGACGATCGGCGCGCCACTACCCGCGCCTCTGGCTACACCGCTCGCTACACCTCTCGCGGTCAGTCTCATTCAGCAGGCTATTTCTAGAAACTTACCATACGTGTTTCTCGGTTTGGTGCATGGCACCCATAAAAACCTAGAAGCTAGTAACTTTTATCTAATTCTAATACTAGTAGTAATTCAATGAGATTTGCACATATGAAGTATAGACCATTAAAAGTATATTTTTTAAATTATGATAAGACCCTTGTTGCCCTATTTTTTCAACGTTTGTGCTTACAAAATGTGGCTTACCACACAGATATTATTACATGCCCATACATGCAGATACAGTTATTATTACATGCCCTTTAGCAGTCGTTATTACAGAGCACGTAATTACTCAGGACGCTTTATCAACATTCAATTAAACGCTAATTTAAAAAGTGTTGATTCCAGGCACCTCTAGCTCCACTCAGCAGCCTCGGCGGGCTCGGCGCGTTGGGCGCGCCGCTGACGGCGCCGCTGGCCGCGCCGACGCCGACGCCGGCGGCGCCGGGCGCGCACCTGGCGCAGTCGCTCGCGCCCGTGCCCACCGTGCCCAGCATCAGCTCCAGCGCCAAGCCGCCCGCGCACTGGGGGGTGACGTGAGTATAACATTACGAAACACAACAACACCGAACTTGGACGCGCCCTATAATGCTCCTGATGACTCCCGCGATTCCATAATTCGGCCAAAAATAAGCCGAAGCTTGGCCCTCTCGGCAGGCTCGGTTAGGTTATAAAAATAAATATTACCGAGGTAATTAGCATCTAAGCGCCACCTAGAATACACGTTTCCATATTACATCACAGTCATAAGTAGAGAGCGGATTTCATGTAGCGATTTAAATATTAATATGGATATGGCTAGTGCATTTTTTTAAATACATGTCATGTGGTTTATAATAAGGTCTTACAATCTATTATTATTATAAGTACATCGCACAAACTTCACTGAATAATCAAATTAAATTAATGTTATTTTTGCAACAAACTACTTTTAAAGAAAAGTATTTTATTCTAATAAAGGAGTTTGTGTACAGGAAGCTAATTATTTTAATTTTTCTATTCTTTGAGTCGTAATAGAAGTTTTTACTGTGCTATGCGCAACTTAAATAAGTAAAATATTTAAAAAAATAATAAACATGTTTTTATTTATTATCATCATAATTTTTGTCCGTTATTCACAAAAGCATCCAAAAAGGGTTTTACTTTTATGTTCCGATGCATTTTTTTGTGCGTAGAAAAAATAATAAATTATGCGAGTCATATCCATATTCATATTTAAATCGCTACATGAAATCCGCTCTCTAGTCATAAGGACTTGGCAATTGTCAAAGGCTAAAGGCAAGTTTCCTCATAATCGACAGCGAGTGTCGAATCGTTGATCTAATATACTGGTGGCCAGTAAATTGCCTTTAATCGCTCACGAACAACAAAACGAACGTAATGTATAGGGTACACCGACCGGATGCTGCCCTTGCCCGTCATGGGACGCTCACAGAGGCAGCAGGGTGTAAGGACTATTTGGGAGTTAAAACCGAAATAAATTACATATATGAAAGAAAAACTGCTGTGACCTGGGTGGCCGAGCGGATTAAGAGGCATTTCCCGCGATAGGAAAGTACGCTGGTTCGATTCCAGCCTCAGGCACCAGAGAACTTGGTCACTTTTTCTTTCATATATGTAATTTATTTGGGTTTTAATTTATATACATAGTAGTGTGACTACTTTAAGACAGCCCAAGTTGAAATATTTTTAATAGATTATAATTTAACTTGTGTTCATTAGTATTTGGGAGTTAATAGAATCTAAAATGAACTGGGCTATTGAATGAAAGTGGTGGATAAAAAACTCAACAGTATTATTATTATTCTCGTACCTATTGTGGCTATTGTAATGACATTGTGGTGATTGTGGTTTCCAGCAGGCCGGATCGCGGGTTCGCGCCTGCGCCGCCGCTGTTCGGCGCGCCGCTCGCGCCGCCCAACCCCAACCCCTTCTCGGCGGAGTCGCTCTTCCAGACCAGTCAGTATACATATTCTTTAACTGTTGTAATTAGACAATAACTAAACAGATGTCGTACGTACACGAAATAAGAAGTGAACAAGGAAATCTGGGGTGCGTAGCCAACGCGACCATCGTTTACACTGCGTGGCGAACTGTACGAAACTTTGTATTGACAATTAATACGGAAAAGCGATGCCCAAGTTAGCTACGCCGATAATAAAAGGGCGGTTTCAAACGTTTTATATGCCCATATGACCGTTGTTGGAAGTTCATGTGACGCGTTCATGTTCAGTGCCTGATTTTGAATTTGGTCCAAATGCAAAAGACACGAATCGCCAGCTATGGACATTGACGGCCTTTGCATCGCATGTATAACAGCTTGCAACAGTGTGTAATTAGATTTATGCGTGTTCCAGGTCCATCAGCAGACTTACTACGGCGCGAGCTAGATAGCCGGTTTCTAGCGGCGGCGGGCGCGGCGGGCGCGCGCACGGAGATGCACCACCACCAGCACCAGCACACGCACGTGCACCAGCACCCGCACCACCACCCGCACCAGCTGCTGCATCCGCACTCGCTGGTCAGTACTGCCTTGTACTCTTAATGACCTGTGTACGGAACTGCACTGTCACCAGCACCAGTAGCGCCCGCTTTCACTCTTAACCGGTGCCAGGTAGCAGCGCGTGGGCCCTCATCACCACCAGCACCGGCACACGGACGTGTACCTGCAGTCGCTGTGGGTATCGTCTGCTTTATTTACCCTCTTCAGTCTGACATCAGATTCCTGTAGTCAACAGTGTAAGAACCCACACATATAGGACACGCACGAGTACCCGCATTCAAACTTCCACCCGCACGTCGCATCCGCACTCGCTGGTGAGTGTCATTTGGCGACAATAGGCTTCTTTATAAACTGTATTATTAGGTAGTTAAATTTTATTCAATAGTCAATAGTCGAAATATTGTATTTCTCTTTAGAGGTCGCGCACTAGAGCGAAGTTACGGCACATATAAATAAAAAAACTCTCCTTACAAGAATTCGATAAAACTAAAATAAAATTCACCATACATTTCCAATTCGCTCGCCAATTATCTTATACTATTAAACGAGCAATTCTTGTATATTTATTTATTTATATATACCGACGATCTCGGAAACCGCTCTAACGATTTCGCTGAAATTTGTTTTGTGGGGGTTTTCGGGGGTGAAAAATCGATCTAGCGTGTCGCCCAGATATTTAGGTAATTAAGTGCCGTAAAGTGATTTTCCTCGTTTCGATCGGCAACGATGTCGCAAATGTGTCGGCGTATGAACATTAAGCAAAATGGTTTGTCAGCAGTTCAAGGACGTGAGCAAGATGAGCTCGCTGTACCGCGGCGGGGTGGGGGTGGGGGTGGGGCTGGGGCTGGGCTACCCCTACTCGTCCTCGCTGCTGCCCGCGCCCTACCCGCCGCCCGCGCCGCTCGCCGCCTACGCGCCCAAGGTACCTACGCCTCACTACTACACAAAAATGAGATCAGAATTCAAAATCTTCACTTAAAGAGTCAGCCGAGTTCTCAAATTTAGAAGCAATATAATACCTAACCTAATGTTTGTTCCTATTGCGAAATTGAAATCAATACTGTGTTGCACAATTTTTTTTATTACATAATTGAAATTTGAAATATTTACGATTAGATTTTTACTTAGAAGCTATCATTGAGCTTGTGTTAGTCCTTTTCTGACACTTATTTATTATAATAAACACTTTTCTAAGCGTGGCTTTGACCAACAATCATTCTTAATTGATTAATTGATTCTTAGTGTAATTACTAATTGTAAAAACAAATACTTCTGTGTTCGTGTACCGGTTACGAAATAACAACGTTAGTCAAATCCACGCTATGAAAACGTTACATACATAATCTTGAATATCTATTATTACTTGAAATATTTCTTTATCTACCTTTCTTAGCGCTTACGTCGTTTATGTTGCTTTACGATCATTAACCCTGCCTCGCCTCATTTTAACAGCCCGTAGTGTCGGCCGCAGGCGACTCCGCAACTAAACCGCCACCTCGCCCCGCCGTCGCGGTAGGTTTCCACTCGCCACTTCATTACTTCGCATGCCTATTTTCATTACTACCATTCTTTACGTTTCACTACTTTTAAATTTCGAATGAACACGACTCGCCGATAGCAATATTTTAGAAAGAGATTTTTTGCTTTCACAGAAAACCGGCAAATGGAACGCGATGCACGTGCGGATCGCGTGGGAGATCTACAACCACCAGCAGAAGGAGAAGACCGGCGGGGCCGCGAGCGGCGCGCCCGGCGCCACCACGCCCTCCGCCGCCGCCGACAAGGACAAGCTGCGCGCCTTCCCCGCGCCCGCGCCGCCGCCGGCCGCCTACCGCTCGCCCTACGACCTGCCCGCGCCCTACCTGCCGCACCACCCGCATCTAGGTAGCGTCCGATACCCGCCCGACCTCGCCTCCTCCCTCGCGCCGCCTACTGACCGAGGTTTGCGCGTTTCAGGCATGTCGCCCTTCGCGCGCTACGGCGCCGGCGCCTTCCCCGGCGCCCCCGCCGCCTTCGGCCTCTACGGCCGCGACCTCGCGCTCTCCTCCTCGCTGCACGCCGTGCACCACGCGCCGCTCGGCGCCCCGCTGCACGACGCCTGGCGCCCGCGCGCGCCCGCGCCGCCCGCCGTCGCCGCCGCCGCCGCCGAGGCCCGTCGCGACCACGAGGAGCGCGAGCGCGAGCGCGCCCGACGCGAGCGCGACGACCGCGAGCGTCGGGAGCGCGACGAGCGCGAGCGCCGCAAGCAGCGCGAGCACCAGCACCGCGAGCGCGAGCTGGAGCGCGCGCGCGCCCGCTCGCCGCTGCGCAACGGCCCGCCGGAGCCGGAGCGGCAGGTGAAGGACGAGCGCAAGGAGCCGCCGCGGCCGCCGCCGCCGTCGCTGCCGGCGTACCCGCCGCCGCCGCCCTGGGGCGATCCGTACCGCGCCTTCGACCCGCTGCAGCACATGCGCTTCGCGCCCATCGTCGAGGCGGCGATCCGCGCCGAGGAGGACCGCCACAAGATGCTGAGCGCGTACGCGCACCACCAGCAGCTGAAGGCGGCGCCGCTGCTGCACCGCGGGCTGGGGCACGGGCTGCCGCTGCACCCGGGCGCGGGCGTGCACGCGCACCCGCACTCGCACTCGCACGCGCACGCGCCGCTGGCGCCGCTGCCGCCGCTCGCGCCGCCGCTCGCGCCGCTGGCCCCGCTCGACCTGCTCAAGAAGGAGGAGCCGCGATGATAGCGCCGCCCGAGTCGCCTGTACATACGGTAGAGTAGACGACGTCGCGAGTGAGAATACGACAGTTTAATGTATATCGTTTCGTATTATCGGTTTAGAAAAATATTTATTGTAACGTCGCTTGCCGAGCCGACGGTCGCCCGCCGTGGCGAGCGCGCTCGGGAGCGGTGCGCGACGCTCGACAAGTGCAATATGGGACGAGGACTCTGGGCGCTCGTCGCCGCCGGCCTGTACACTACTGCTTGTTTATTTACATGGAAATATCTATAGAGTTGTTATTGTGACCATTATTAGTTAATTATACATCAAATTGCTGATTATGTGAGGGATAGGATTATTGAAATCGCTATCAATATAATTATACATATTTATATATACATATAAATAAAATGTAAATATTAGCGTGTAAATTAGTGTTAAAATATAGAATTGGTTTATTTAACTTCAAACAAAGGAAAAATCCCATAAATTATTATTGTATCGGGAGTTTAATTTAATCTTCCGTTAAAAAATCTCATAATGGTTTTTCAATTGTACCAGTGGAGTAAATTTATTTATTTACTGACTCCTTAATTAGTGATCATGAAATAAAATTACACTCGACAGTAATAGCGGATGAATTTTGTTAAAATGCATTTAAAAGTATGTGATATTATTGTATGTATGTATTGTGAAAAAACATTTTGTCTGACTTCAAGTAGTGTCTCTCAGATATAGATCTAATGAGTATTATGCAGTAATGTTCAAATTTGTATAAAAGTATTCCATAAATCATTACACTTTTTTTGTAAACAAATTTTGGATTTGAAATAATTTTGAGTAGTATCCAGATGTATAGTCGGACCAAGCTAACTGCAATTCGAATAATGCCTATGAAGATATCACACGATACAATACTATATTTATCAGTGTTTAGCCACTAACAGATCAGTATCGTATAACTGTGGCATCTTAAGTATAAGCATTGTTTGAATTGAACCGTAAGTTTAGCATTATCTCAAATGTGTCAAACATGTCGTTTACAATGACACTCAGCCTATATTGAAATCGGTGCACAGTTAGCTTAGGCGGACTCTTGTTTAGTTATGTTAAGTCAGTAACTACAGTAAACGTATTAGTGTGCCATTCAACCAGTATAAATGATTATTGAGTCAGACAAAATTGCAGTTCTAACCTGTCTTATGGCACATTAAAATTTTGTGTTCTATCTCGCGAGAACGATGAAATGTATTATAGTTTATACAAAATCATTCTGTATACTAAAAAGTAAATGAAAGCTTGGTGCGATTCAGAAAATACCATTAAAACTTTTGATTTTTATACCAATAAGATTTTTATCTACCTTCCTTTCCGTTTTGTGGCAGGGGCCACTAATATCCTAACTGATCCCAATGTCTAGCAACGAGTTACTCCATCAGTTCTTCTACATCTAAGGGTACACCCATAAGTATTCGGCGAATATTCGTAATGGTATATCTGGTTATCCAAAGGAAGTTAATGATGCGTCACCACGAAAGCTCGCTGGTTTATAGATTAGGGCCCATTTAGACGGCTCGTGAACTTTGTTCTCTTGAGGTTACATACCGCAATGTAATGAAAGTCACCGTGTAAATGGTGAGCGTCAGGACCCCTGGACCACTACAGATATTTGGTGTTTAGTACATACTAAAATTTAGTACCTATTTGATACTATTTGGTACCTGAGTACATATATTTGGTACCTGATGTGCGAAATTTGAAAAAAATATATTGACAGGTACCAAATAGGTAGTAAATATTGACTAAGATATCAATTAGTAGTGTTGTCTAGAACTATGTAAACCAAAAATGGTCCAGACATCCTGACGTCAGAATGTCTGGCCACTTTATTCGCTCGATTTTTCGATATCAGTGGAGGTACCAAATATATGTACTCAGGTACCAAATAGTATCAAATAGGTACTAAATTTTAGTATGTACTAAACATCAAATATCTGTAGTGGTCCAGGGGTCCTGACGCTCACGTGTAAATGGCCCTTAAGTATACTCTCAAGAGTAAAGTGTATGATTGAATTGATATGCCTCCTGAATCATTGACATCCTGGTGGCCGATTTTTGAATGCCGAGCGATCGATATGTGCAACTCCCTTAACTCTATAAAAAAAAATAGAAACGACTTGTAAATACATTATTATTCGAAAACAGCGTTGCCCCGTTTTTCATAGATTTTCTACCTCTTCCAATTCAAGCGATGAATGAAGGCGTTTACGTGTCGACAAATGCAACACAGTGCTCTCGTGCTCATTAAAGTAGTCACCAGATTTTTAATCCTATTCCGCCATATAAATACCTATTGCCTATAGATGTCGTTGAATGAGTGGATCCAGCATTTCGTGTTTTTCTTGGTATTTTGTTGGCCATGGTAAACGTGCCGGCAGTGGCGGATTTGCAGTCCTAGCCGCTCTAGGCCCCAGGCCATGTGCCGCCCCTTTCTCAACACCCATAATTATAAACTAGATGCGTACGTACACGTTGCGTTGCGATTTGCGAAATGTCGTTACCAAATTGGCAGTGATCGGGGATTTGGATGCCACACTGCGGGATGTCAAGTAGAAACAGTGATATATGGATACGTCGTCTGGCCCGTGGTAATTTTTTTTGATGCCATAGTAGACAAATGATCAGTCAGATCGCCTGACCTGATAGTAAGCAACCACCGTCGCCCATGAACAATGAGGTTACAAGTAAACTGTGAATTAAACTGTTCGAAAAATAAACGCTAACCCGTGTAGGTATTATCTTATCTTATCTTATACTTTTAAACGAGCAATTCTTGTATATTTATTTATTTATTTATTTATATATATATTTATTTACACTGACGATCTCGGAAACCGCTCTAACGATTTCGCAGAAATTTGTTATGTGGGGGTTTTTGGGGGTGAAAAATCGGTCTAACTTATCCTTAGGTCCCGGAAAACGCGAATTTTCGAGTTTTCATGCGTTTTTCTTCGCGCGCCATCTCGTGTGCAGTAGTTGTACTGTTAAGACAGAATTCCTTCGGTCGATGTAAGTACTATTTATTGCAAACACTAGATGGCGACACAGGTCAAGGCTAAAACGAATAGAAAATACACTATTTGAGTTTTTGTGGCGAAATGCGCGCCATCTCGTGTGGAGTAGTTGTGTTGTTAAGGCTGAGAATTCTTTCGCTCGATGTAGGTACTATTCATTTTTGAACTAGATTATTTATAAAATAAACAATATTAAGAGGGCTTTCACGTGAAAAATAGTGAAATCGCAACCGAGCGCTTAATCATACCGTGTGTGGTATCAAATTATAGGGCTTTGCGAGTAGTTTACAAATATATAACATATATTATCATAGGACTTTTTCTAATTAGTCTGACAAAATATGAAAAAATGTCCAGAAGTGGTAATAATTGTGACGGTGAAGGCTCGTTTTCAAAAAAATAGCCAAAAATAGATAATAGAAATTTATAATCACTAAGGCGTAACAGCAATTTAAGTAAACGTTGCAGATTATTTTAGTACGAAAATAACTTCGATGTGATGTAGATGTTCAAAGAAATTGTCAGTTAATTTTAGGTAATTTGCCTCGTTTACTCTTTTTTAAAACATCATCATCATCATCCTCCTTACGTTATCCCGGCATTTTGCCACGGCTCATGGGAGCCTGGGGTCCGCTTTGACAACTAATCCCAAGATTTGGCGTAGGCACTAGTTTTACGAAAGCGACTGCCATCTGACCTTCCAACCCGAAGGGTAACCAGACCTTATTGGAATTAGTCCGGTTTCCTCACGATGTTTTCCTTCACCGAAAAGCGACTGGCAAATATCAAATGACATTTCGCACATAAGTGAAAAACTCATTGGTGCGAGCCGGGGTTCGAACCCGCGACCTCCAGAACGTAAGTTACACGCACTTACCGCTAGGCTACCAGCGCTTTACTCTTTTTCAAAACCTTATAATAAAAACCGGCCAAGAGCGTGTCGGGCCACGCTCAGTGTAGGGTTCCGTAGTTTTCCGTATTTTTCTCAAAAACTACTGAACCTATCAAGTTCAAAATAATTTTCCTAGAAAGTTTATATAAAGTTCTACTTTTGTGATTTTTTTCATATTTTTTAAATATATGGTTCAAAAGTTAGAGGGGGGGGGGACGCACTTTTTTTTCCTTTAGGAGCGATTATATCCGAAAATATTAATATTATCAAAAAACGATATTAGGAAAGCCTTATTCATTTTTAAATACCTATCCAACAATATATCACACGTTGGGGTTGGAATGAAAAAAAATATCAGCCCCGACTTTACATGTAGGGGGGGGTACCCTAATAAAACATTTTTTTCCATTTTTTATTTTTGCACTTTGTTGGCGTGATTGATATACATATTGATAAGAAATTTCAGCTTTCTAGTGCTTACGGTTACTGAGATTATCCGCGGACGGACGGACGGACGGACGGACAGACAGACATGGCGAAACTATAAGGGTTCCTAGTTGACTACGGAACCCTAAAAATGTCGTCTGAGAAGATTCTAGTCTAGATACGTATTATAAATTTACCAGTTTCAGTATTACGAATTGTCCAAATTTTACAAATAAGATCGACTAATTCAGCGCTATACGCGGGTTTTCCTAAACGTGCATCAGAGAAAAAATCATAATTAATTTAGTGAGCTAACTTTCAAAAATCCAGTCTGATAAGAATCAAGATAATAAGATGCTCCAATTGAAACTTGAACTAAATATATCTATTAGATAACGGAAAGTGTAACATTTCACAGACTAAAACTATCAATTTTACGTTATTTTGACGTTTTTGAAAGCACCCTTAAATAAGCAAGTGTTGGTTATGATATTGATAATTAAGTAATTTTTATATAAATTACATATTTTATTGTAAGTGAGGCCTTAGATACTAAACTAATTTAATATAAAAAATGAATTCAGAAGTAATAACTCAGCTTTATTCAGCAGTAAGTAATTGATGATTGGATGTCGCATTTAAAACATTAACCCGTAATAGCAATATACTGACAATTAACTTATAATATAAAGGTATACTGATATTATAATAAAAACCTGTCCTTTATCTAACCACATCAAGCCTGGAATCCCGCGGCAGATTCATACTAGCATAATGATTGCTGTCATTCACCCCTTATCACTGCAAATAAGTAATTAAAACACTTAATCCGCTCACTGCAATTGCTTTACGCACACTGCTGACAAAACAATCGCAAATCGCAGACACACGCGTAATAGATAACAATAGGTAGGTACCATCCTATATATTTAACTAAAACTACTTAACTTTTATATGTCGGAGCCGGTAGCTCGACATCAAGGGGCGCCGCAGGCACCAGCTCCATGGCGGGCGGAAACGGTGGGCATATCACGCACACAACAACAAATGTTTATGCAACTGGTAACGAATATTACTAATATCAAAACAAACACAATCACTTAAGTTTCAAAACACAAAAAAATCACACCAACTCAAAGCTTTAGCATCACTAAGTTATCAGAACCGGAAACGAATCCGTGGGTCAAGTGGTACACTACTAGGTACTTAAAGCGCACACGTAATCTCACGGCACGGTTATGGGATAGCGCGCGGTCGCATGTCTCTATTCATCCATGTCCCAAATCTTAATGCCCTCTCGGCACCTTAAGGAATGCTTACAACAAATATTTTAATTAATTTCATTACGTACCACATCCGACCCACGGCTACGTTCGGCGGTGTTTAAAATATCCGCCCCGTCTCAAAGTACAAAGACATCACTGTGACAATTCCGCTAATGCTGTTAACGTAAACATTGGACCAGGAATGTGGGCCGCCTCCATGGGCCTCAGACACTATAAGGTTACAGGTGCCTTGCGCCGGCATATTATATGTAATACGATGTACGAATTAAATATTTATTCTTTGATACGCAGAAATGGATATGATACTTACGCGAGCCTATATAATATTAAGATACTTTGCATTCGAGTTCTTTGTTGTTAATCTTGTTATCCTCAGTGATTTTTTTGCCACGATTTGCCGCCCTTAAAATCTGGCCGCCCTAGGCCCGGGCCTACTGGGCCTTACGGCAAATCTGCCACTGCGTGCCGGATCGCTACTCAGTCTTTGGTGGAGCTGAACGTTTGTATGGAGTAGTGGCCAGTAAGTTTGTATTCTCACGCTCACACTAGTCTTACCGAGTGCAAGGGCGCTAATTACACTGGGTGAGCTGTAGACAATTTATTTACTACCATATTATAGTACATCTCTATGTGAGACTGAGTTATGTACGATACCATGGCACTTTTAGGAAATTTTATACAGATAAATTAGAATTTCTGATTATTTTCATTAATTCTCGACTGCTAATGTCTGGGTAGCTACAACTATTAACTCAAATAAAACAGTATTACTGCTGCAACTACACTATGTATTTACTGCGACAAGAGATTATGTACATATAAATAAAAAATTGTCTATGTTCTGATTTAACCACAATGTATTTAATAGAATTCTTCACTTCCTGTACCAGATTTGAATAGTTTTCATTCTCTTGACTTTCTTTTGCAATTGGAGTACACCATAAAGTAGGGCTTCTGCTGACGGCGGGCATCCGGGTACGTAGATGTCGACGGGTACGATTCTATCACAACCCCTGAAAAACACTTTCGCAACCAGGCTAAATTTCGAACAATACCCCAGAAACCGACAGTACCCGATAGTCGGGCAACGACGTGCAACTCAATGCCGGACGCCGCGAACCCGATAGTCGGGCAAGCGGCGGACGCTCAGGGCTGTGCCAAGTAACTTTCGTATACGTGCATAAAATGAAAGAGTGCGTAGCACAATGTCGAAAATCAAATGTTCTAAGTACGAAATTCCGAAAGACATGACATCGAAAATCAAAATTGCTAATGTACGAAATTCCTAAATTCAACAGTGAAGTTAACTCCTCTTCGCGTAATTGTGGCTGAGAGTTGTGCTCATCAACTACTGCATCCTCGCCGAATATATTTATTAAGTCTCGCTCAATGTCATCAGGACCACGAGCATTCGCCATCGTCGTAGTAGAAACAACCAAATTAATTATCAATTCCAATCAGAGGCAAAACCACAAAGTCCAGTAAGAAAGCAGAAGTCACAGTTGTCCAGAAACAAGCCGATAGTCGTCAAAATAAAAATTAACACAACACAACAACGTCCAAAGCACATCACAAACCATTACGGAATGGCTCGGATTGCAAATTTTACACCGTGACCGGTGTGAAAAACCCGAGTCGCAAACTTCAAATAGATAAGGGATGGTAAACAACATCTCCAGGGTTAAGTGTATGATCACAGTAACTACATTCTTTTGTCAAAGAAATTGCGACCTTATGGTATGTGTACTAGCGTACTAATTATCGTAACTATTCAAAGCTACTTGTTACGTTTTGCTTCCACGCAGTTGCAGTGCAGTGCTGTTTTATGACTGACCTATTGTCTTTTTCTGAGAACTGCCGCTTAGAAATTAGAATGTTGTTAGGTTCTTAGTTGAATTTCTTGGTTTATTTTTCTCCGAATTTTGTTTCACTAAAATCATCCTATGAGTACCTACTCTATCACTCTTAAATATTCGTAAACACAAATTAGGTTGTACGATTTACGAAAATTCTAACTCCTATTGATACATACCCGTGTATGCGATTTAACGTAACCAACTAATAAGAATTATTATTTTGTAATCGCATTAGGTAAAGTAAATAAAAATACAAAGTGAATTAATAAATATAATAATCAACTGTACCAACTTTTCGACCACATAAGTACATTATAATCAGAAGACAGTCAGTGGCAGCCCTGAGGTAGCGAAGATGCAAAGCTTGCCCGACTATCGGGTACGTTGGCGTCGCGTGAAGGTTTATAGCTCTTGCTCGACTATCGGGTATGCCGGCATCTGAGTAAAGTTTACGAGTACCCGATTGTCGGGTACGCGGTGTCCAATGTGTTAAGGCGCCGAAACTCTAACTCGCTCTACCCTGATATAGTGCACGAGCCGGCACTGGTATAGCCAAAAGTAAATGGCGATAACTACCAACTACAGGATTTCGTTCATGTTAGTTTTATAAAACCAGAAATTAAAGTTTTAAAGTTAACATAAAGATAAAAAAACCGTAGGTAATAAAAGTATGAACTGTCTTGCAAATTTTAATATTTCGTACTTTAGAAAACAAACATATTCCAGAAAAAAAAATCTGTGACAGACGGACAGACAGACGCACGAGTGATCCTATAAGGATTCCGTTTTTCCTTTTTGAGGTATGGTAAAAACTTATTTTTTTCAGGTTTTTTTTTTCAAGATAGAAAAAAAAAACCGTTTTTTTTTTGCAACTCTAAGCAAAAGTGGTAATAGTTGAATAAAATTTGGTCAGGGAAATTTTCTTAAATGGTCATGGAAAGTCAGGGAAAAGTCAGGGATTTTTTTTTGGGTTTAGTAGTGGACACCCTGTTATAGCAATCAACTAAGTGGGATGTTTTACTAAACACACTTACAATGTGAGTATGCACGGGAAAAGGTCCCACTTTGTTGATTGCTATAAAGCCGCTTTGTCAGTTTATTCATATAAAGATACAATTAAATCTCGCTTTAATGGTAACCAACAACGTGGGACATTTTACGAAACACACTCACAAATGATGTAGTAAGGAAGTAACCCAGTTTGAAATCTTTGATGTCTAGTATTTACCTTACAACAGAGTAGGAGTAGTGATAATATCCACCGCCATTGGCACAGCTTCCCATGGAGATGACCCATCTGGGATCAGGCATCTGGTCATATACTTTCCTAAGAGCTGGTGCCATCTTGTTAGTCAAGGTCCCTGCGACAATCATGACATCAGACTGGCGAGGAGATGCACGGAACACAACACCATATCTGAAATAGAAAACATGACATTAAAAACAAATTTATAATTAAGGTACGAGTGTGGGAGCACCATTAGGAGCACTGACCACCCAGGTTTAGCGGGTTGCTCGACAGTGTACTTGTTCTATGTTGGTAATAAGCTAATGAATTGCTTTACTAAGCTTTCTGTTCTTAATTTTTCAATACAGTTTTATTTTAAGTTGATATTAATTATTTATGGAGAAAAACAATTTAAGATTTATATTAACTTCTATAGCATATTAGAACATCATATAGCCCTTTATGCTGCTGAGCAAACCTCTCTTCAAGTATGCTACTTCAACTGCTTGCCAATTTAGAACAACTTGTGCTTTTGTAATTGATTGCATACTTGAAGTCGCGCTTTAGTACGCGCTCGAAAACGAAAGCTGTGCTAGACCTCCTGGGATCCTTGAAGAATAAAATAAGCAGAATAAGAGTGCTAGGCTTGTGTCGTTCACGAACTATGAACTGTTAGGAATAAAATCCCATCAATGACCGAAATGAACTGAATCTTTCCGTGCTCTGAGAATCGGTCTTTGCTCATTTAGTTCAGCTTTGGTTACTTACAACCTTTCGGCCCGGAATGTTACTGTCTGTGGACTATTCGTATCATTTTTACACTATTCGGTCCCATTCGTTCTGATCTTTCCGACCTCAGTGGTCGCTGGTCTGGCTGAACTAAATGAGCAAATGACCTAAAAGAGCGAACTAGTTCGTGGGAGCGATTGAACGAGATCGGAGCGCTCCGATCAACGAACGAAACGGCACAAGCCTAAAGAGTGCTCAGTTGTATTTATTTATCTAATGTTTCTAAGTACCTGTCCATGTCATAGCGAGGAGCGGCGATGTGCATCATTTCCACGGCACAGCAAGCTAAACCAAAGGTCATGGGCCAAATTGAGCCCTTTCTACCCCAGTTTAGGAGATCGTCCAACCTGGCGACAGCAATCTCTGCCAAGTTACTAGCATCTTGGAAAGGAGAGTATGGGCGCTTCTCGTTCGGGTTCGGAACAGGCATATGAGTTTGACGGACTTGGTCTACGATGGGAGCAAATGCACCTTTCTTCACTACAGAAAGAGCCTTAGGAGCCGTCGCTCCCAGCGCTTTAATAGCCTGCATGATTACCTGAAAATGTTTTGGTTATGTATTTATGTACGCAAATGTACAACGCATTCAATTCTATTTAGTGATAACTTAAACAGTTGCATGCTGATAAACTTACAAGCTTTCACAGAACATAAACTAATTGATCGAATTATGCCACTGTACGCTTATAAAATAAAATTTTAATACACAAAATTTACGTAAGAACAGACAAGTGTTGTGTTTGTGAAGTTGGCGAATTGGAAAAAATCTACGCATGATATTTTTGCTTCATATGGTCCTAACTGTAGTTGTATTAGATATATGATGAATGTAATACATTGAACGAATTCAATGTATATTTTGGGAGTTGAATATATATTTACTGGTATTTCTTACAATATTATAGTATACATGCCAATTTGTTGCTTTGCATTCTTCGTAAATGAACTGTTATGTCCAGGTTGTATTTTTTTACCAAAAAAAGATTTGCACCGAAATAAAAATTTAGAATTGCACAATAAATAATAATATTGGAGGTTTAATAGATGAACAATATCATAAAACTTATGGTAGTGAGATATTTAACCGTATTAGAAAATTAATCTTAATAAAATTCAAATGATCATAAGATATGAATTTATTTATTTCCTACATGAGGAAAAGACTTCTTCAAACTGTCAGGTTTCAGCACGCTCAGCTGACTGTCATGTCCTGTCAATCAATAGTGTTCGATACGTTGGAAATTGAAGTTCAATTCAATGTTTTTTTATTATTATTGAGTACATAATATTTAAACAACTAAAGTTGAAGGCAACAATGGCCATGCAAAAAGTAATACACTTTAATTACTGTACATTTGATAAACTAATGTTTGATTATTTATTTCCTAATATTGAAAATTGTTACCAGGAAAAGAAATGGTTCAAGCCAATCTTCGACTTCGAAGACGACGTTCCTCCTGCGAAACGGCGAAAAAGCAAAGATAAATTCTTGCCTAACTCCAGAACCCCCGTCAAAGAAGTATTTAGCCTTGTTATCTGTTATAGTTATTAGACCTTAAAGCTTTAAACTTATTCTCCTAAGCTTTCACACATATTTTCAGAATACATGCATAAACTCATCGGACACTGAAAATAAAACACCTATTAACATTAATCACAAGAATTGGATGAAGAACTTTGATCCAGTTTCAGTGGAAGACTTAGCTGTTAATAGTAAAAAGATACAAGAAATTGAAGACTGGTTAAAACTTAATATTCAACACAACAATAGTGAAATATTACTTCTCACGGGCCCTGTAGGTTGTGGGAAGACTATAACAGTGCGGACTCTAGCTGCTAAATACAAAGTAAAAGTTACCGAGTGGATTACACCCCTGGATATTGATATACCTACAGAATATGGTATGTTTAAAGAATTTAGTTAAATAAGGTATCTGTTTAGTTTGGGGACTGCCCACCCACCATTTTTCATCAGCATAGTTGTTAACCTCAAGTTTACTTAGACTTTACTGGACACTCGCTTTGGAGATTCTTCAATATCAGACATGAAAAAAGTGTTAAATAAAATGGATTTAAGGTGTACTTAAACATTAATTATGAAAAACTCCATCCAAACCCTCAAAGAGGATATACCATATGATCTATAATTCTACTAAGTCCTAAAGGTATTTAATAACTATTGCTGAATGGTTATCATATTACTATTGTCTTCATTAATTTTTCTTTTTCAGGAGATTACCAGTTTAAAGAAAAACAATCTACAAAATTCCTTGACTTCATATTGAATGCAGCTAATTTTACATCACTGCTAGATAACAACAGTAGCAAACTGGTATTGGTTGAAGATTTACCAAACACATTTATAAGAACTCCGTCTGAATTTACAGATGTTCTACAGTAAGTAAAAAATTAAAAATAACTCACATTAAATGTACAGTGCAATAATTTAAATTTTACTGTCAGATATTTTACCTATATCTTGTTTTTTTTTTCAGTCAATATAAACAAAGAGCGAAATCACCCCTTGTCTTCATATGTTCAGAAAGTCATACTGATAGTAAGAATACTGCTGCAAATCTATTTACACCAAGTTTGAAGGAGCAATTCAAGATACATCACATCACGTAATATTTCATTCTTCTACTATAACTGTGTGATTGTGGTCAAACATCTCTACCTATTAAAGTAAAAAAAAAATGTGCTGCTTGAATGGTGTGGCCTAAATTGAGATTATGCGCTTTTAGAACACATTATTTTCTCAAAAACAGTTACATATAAGTATGTTATTAAATATTGATTTCAGATTGAATGCAGTATCAGTCACAGGGCTAAAATCCGCCTTAAAGCGAGTCTCAGAAATAATTAGTAAAAATCATACCACCATGTACAACAAACCAACGGCAGACCTTGTTGACTGTGTTGTTAATTCTTCGGCTGGGGACGTAAGATCGGCAGTGTTGAACCTACATTTTGCTTGTTTGAAAGGTAAAAGATATTTTTATACTTATCTGGAAATTTACTACAAACTGGGCCCTGGATCCGCCCTTGTGAACAGATCAAATTGTAGATAAGAATGCTTGGATAGTTTCGTACATTATTTGCCTGTAGAATAAAATGTCGCCTGCGGTATTTTGGGATAGAGTAGTCTCCTTCAAAGGCCATACAACCCTTCTTGGTATTTCGCGTGTACATGGGCGGCGGTGCTGCGTCTGCTTAGTTTGCCTCCTATGTCATAAAAAACGGATCCTATCCCTATCGCAAGTGTTCAATAGAGGTAGTTTTTTTTTAATAGGAACAATTGGGTCATTGTATGAAATCTTCAAGTTTAGCATTCTTAATTTATTTTATTATTGAAATATGCTACCTATTTAAACGTTTCAGGTTCCTACCAAAGTTTAGAGACTGATACAATTATTGAGAAGGAAACGAAAAGTAAGAAGACTGCGAATAGCAAGAAAAAGCCACCATCGAGTAAATTCGTATCTCTAGGGAAAGATCAAACTGTTAGCATTCTGCATGGCGTAGGAAGAGTACTGAATCCAAAAGGTAAACTGAAAAGTATAATCCCACCAAAAACATTTACATGTAAAATGTTGCCAAGACGATACCATGAGGCTGGCCTCACAAAAAGTTATCATATCACATGTAGAGCCGAAATTTTACATGTAAATGTTTTTGGTAGGATTTTGACACTGTTTTTAGGGTTCCGTAGTCAACTAGGAACCCTTATAGTTTCTCCATGTCTGTCTGTCTGTCCGTCCGTCCGTCCGTCCGCGGATAATCTCAGTAACCGTTAGCACTAGAAAGCTGAAATTTGGTACCAATATGTCATAGATTTAGAATTATTAAACTAGATTGTTTAGTTAGGTCAAAAAGTGTGTCCACATGAGAGGTAATTGTTTGGGCTGGTGTCCCTCTCGCACTTGCTGACAATGTCAACATTATTCAGTGACGTCATCACTGTCATAAATTGGAGATACCAGTCAATTTTCAAAGTTACTACTAAATCTACTAACACCCAATTGAAAGTATTTTTTAATTATACAAATCTTTGATTTACTGCCATCAAAATAATCACATTATAATTATTTTCAAATTTTTTGAAATATGTCGAAACCCTAGTTTGAATATAACATTAAAATAAAATAAGAAGTTATAAAGTCAGGTAATATACAGATAAAAATACTACTAATATGGGAACCTCATTAACACTGGCAACACGTGCGAGAGGGACACCAGCCCAAACAATGCCCTCTCATGTGGACCGTTTTCGCTAGTCTGATACGATCGACCTTCTGTTTCAGTAATAAGGTTTAATTTCGTATGGCAAAAAATGTGATTGAGCTGTCCCCTGTAAAGGTCTTTGCAATATGTATTTCAATCACGCCGACAAAGTGCAAAAATAAAAAATGGAAAAAAATGTTTTATTAGGGTACCCCCCCCTACATGTAAAGTGGGGGCTGATATTTTTTTTTCATTCCAACCCCAACGTGTGATATATTGTTGGATAGGTATTTAAAAATGAATAAGGGTTTGCTAAGATAGTTTTTTGATAATATTAGTATTTTCGGAAATAATCGCTCCTAAAGGAAAAAAAGTGCGCCCCCCCCCTGTAACTTTTGAACCGTATGTTTAAAAAATATGAAAAAAATCACAAAAGTAGAACTTTATAAAGACTTTCTAGGAAAATTGTTTTGAACTTGATAGGTTCAGTAGTTTTTGAGAAAAATACGGAAAACTACGGAACCCTTCTTCTTCTTCTTCTTCTTCTAGGTTAGGGGCTTTGTAAGGCTTCAGGGCGCCTTATGTATCACTGCGACCATTTCTGATCTATTGTGATCGCCACCTACTACAACTCTCGATCAAGTCCTACAAATTCAAAGACTTGTAGTATCTTTTTGAGATCGAGAAACCTCACATCCTCTGGGAGAAATTGGTAGCTGCCCAGAATCATGTTACGTGTGCGCATTAGAGAGGGGCACTCTGCCAGGATGTGCAGGGGCGTTTCATCAGACTCTAGACAGAATCTGCACCGCCCGTTTGCACGTTTCCCGATAGTGTGCATGTGCTTGTTCAGGTGGCAATGCCCTGTCAGCACCCTCACTAGGTTGCGAAGTTGGTTCCTTGACAGCGCCAAGGCATTTGAGGATGCCTTTTTGCTGTAGGCTCTGATGAGAGCCTTGGAATGGTTCATGCCTGGCGTGTTCCTCCAGAGCTGAATAGTTTTGTATTGACAGTAGGTCTTTAGGGTTAGCTTCGTAAGGCTTTTCGGGATACCGCAGAAAGGCTCTGGGCCATGGTGCTTACCCTTTGCCCCCGTACGTGCAAGCTCGTCGGCTTTCTCGTTGCCTTCGATGCCTGCGTGCCCCGGGACCCATCTTAAGACAACCTTGTTTTTGGATCCAAGGTTGTTTAATAGTTGCCTGCAGTTCTCAACCAGCTTGGACGTTATGACGTCCGAAGTTAGGGCTAAGAGTGCCGCCTGGCTATCCGAGTGGATGTAAATAGTATGGTTGATTTGGTACCAATATGTATTTCAATCACGCCAACAAAGTGCAAAAATAAAAAATGGAAAAAAATGTTTTATTAGGGTACCCCCCCTACATGTAAAGTGGGGGCTGATATTTTTTTTCATTCCAACCCCAACGTGTGATACATTGTTGGATAGGTATTTAAAAATGAATAAGGGTTTACTAAGATCGTTTTTTGATAATATTAATATTTTCGGAAATAATCGCTCCTAAAGGAAAAAAAAGTGCGCCCTCCCCTGTAACTTTTGAACCGTATGTTTAAAAAATATGAAAAAAATCACAAAAGTAGAACTTTATAAAGACTTTCTAGGAAAATTGTTTTGAACTTGATAGCTTCAGTAGTTTTTGAGAAAAATACGAAAAACTACGGAACCCTACACTGAGCGTGGCCCGACACGCTCTTGGCCGGTTGATTGTAAGGTTCATGAACCGGCCAATTGAAGAGTGGGAGATGATTTTCTAATAACTATGGTTAATAAAAATCTTGAAATACGTTATTGTGGCTTTTCTTGTTTCAAGTTAAATAAGGACGTTTTACTGTGAAATTCGTCCTTGCATATAAATCAATGGAAGGACCCTTTAGGCATGAAACACCAAAATTAACTATCACATTATATTTGGTATAGATTCGTCCCGATTCGTTCGAAACTAGGTATTTAGAAAAACCTAGTATAAGTTACCACGATTTCCTTTAATTTTTCAGTTGTAGTGAACGAAAAGGGAAGCAAACAGTTGACTCACCGTCCTACAGAGATAATAGATCAATTTCTTAGTCAGCCAAGTTCCTTCGTGAATTTCCTTGAAGAGAACTATTTGAGCCACTACTCCTCGATTGACCATGTGGTTGGAGCTGCGCTAAGTCTCAGTGATGCAGACTTTATGCTGGGAGAGTGGCGGGTAAGAAGCTAGCTTGGCGTTTTTAGAAAAATTCTATGTCTTAAACATTAACTACAGCATCAAGTCGTGGCGTGTAGTCCACGAAACGTTCCGACTTCATATAAGTGACGGCGAAAAGGTGCTTTAATTTTCACTATTCTCTTCTAACTGTATAACAACCTAGTTGATACGTTTGGACATCACTGATGTTTAATTTACTTACCAAGGCACCTTGATTACTTAGCAGAGAAAATGCTTCTGGCTCAAAGATTTCCACCCCAATACTTGCATCTTAATTTTTTTAATACTAGTTCATCTACTTTCAGGAAAAGATGTGTCAAGAATATGGACTATACACTGCTGTGGCTGGACTGATGGTGGCTAACAAGGCACCAGTTTCTGCATGGAATCCAGTTAGAGGGCCGAAGAACATGAAAATTCAGTATCCGTGAGTGCTTAGTAAAATATTAGGCCCATTTAGGCGGTACAAGAACTCGCATACGAGTTTTATTACATTGCGGTATTTGATGTCTGATGATGTGTGTCTCAAGAGCCCGCAATGTAACTAAAATCCCATGCTACTTCGAACCTCCGTCTCACTTTCCTATATTTAATTACACATGAATCTATAATACTAATATATTTTTTTAATTATTTTGTTTTTTGTTTCAGATCGTTACAAGAGTTACCGTTATTAGAACCAAATTATTTATACAAGGGGAAGATCTTAGTAGCAGATTATCAAACGTACTGTAAAATAATAGACAAAAAACAATGACATTACTGATAAAAGTGATAAACTAAAAACTGCTTTAAAATACTTTTTAAGTTATGTATTGAAATAAAACTATTTAAAACTTTTAACTCTCTTTTAATCAAGGATCTTACAATATAAAATCTTAAACATCTATATTATTAGGTAGTATGCCAAGGGTATGTATCTTAAACATTCCTCAAGACTGTAACAGATGTGGGAGCTTGGGATCTGAGGAAAATTAAAAAAAGAAGAGATTAGTATTACAATTTATTAAGGTCAAATGTCTCTTAATTATACAAATAAAAATTGGTTATGAAATACATTAAACACTTCACCAATACTCAGTTCATTTGGAGCTTCACTGATCACTTGTTTCAGTTTCCATTTTGCAAGCTTTTATAACGAGAAATCGCAAGTTAATTAGAACCATAGCGTTCATACCACTATACTTACCTCTCTGGAGAATCTCTACAGAAGAAAATTACTTTTAAAATTGGGAAACGGACTAATACTTACCTCACGCGAAGCCTCTGGAATGTGTCATGGTGAATGGAGTTCATTTTGGTACACTTTTTTCCAACTTCATCAGGTTAGGATTTTCAAAGGAAACATTTATTTTATAAGTATTAAAAAATCTCAGATAAAAGTGTACCAAATCTCCAATACCAATTATGTATTTCATAGTGTAATAGGTTGGTTTCCTGATAAGTTAATGATTCAAATTAGCAAAATTTTAATACAATATACTATGCTATCATAGCATGCTATAATCAATTCATATCACAAATCCAGTCAACAAGTTTTCTTTGCCACCCAGTCACACCAGACATCCATTCGGGGTCACAAACTATTTGTAATATTATTTTGTAATATTGCATTGGATGGGTTAAGATCTGGGGCCCATTTCTCAAAACTGGAAGTTACAAGTTACAAGCGGAAGTCCCTTTCCAACTTGTAGACATTGACTACCGCTTGTAAATTGTAACTGTAGCTTCGAGAAATGGGTCCCTGACGTTCACGAATAGTGTGAAGTTGACCTACAGGAAACCAGTCTAGTGGTGTGTGTGTTCGTGTGTGTGTTCGGGTGTGGTGGAGGCTACTAGCGGGAGGAGGAGGAGGAGGACCTGGAGCGGCGGCGGCGCGGCGCGGGGCGCGGGGAGCGCGGCGAGCGCGAGCGCCGCTCGCGGCGTCGCGGCGGCGAGCGGCGCCGCACCAGCTGCGCCGCCGGTACCTAAACGACACAAACTATTATTTACACGGAGAAAAATATTATTGAAGGGTAACTCTAGGCCTTATTGAAATTAGTCTGGTTTCCTCGCGATGTTTTCCTGCACCGAAAAGCGACTGGCAAATATCAAATGACATTTCGCACTTAAGTTCCGAAAAACTCTTTGGTACGAGCCGGGGTTCGATTCGAATCCGCGACGTCCGGATCGAAAGTCGCACGCTCTTACCGCTAGGCCACCAGCGCAGACACACACCTTACTTGTCAGTAGAAAAAAGTTGACACTTGGCATCTACGCCTATATTATTAATTAGTAGTCTTTTCCTATTAATGATTGACACTCATCTCATTTCAGCATTAATTTCTGCTTGCAAACAATGCTATTCAACTTAGAAATATGTATATTGAAAGCAAAGACCTTTACAGGGGACAGCTCAATCACATTTTTTGCCATACTAAATTGAACCTTATCACCGAGAGAGAAAGTTGATCGTATCAGACTAGCGAAAACGGTCCACATGAGAGGGCATTGTTTGGGCTGGTGTCCCTCTCGCACGTGTGACCAGTGTTAATAAGGTTACCATAGTAGTAGTATTTTTATCTGTATATTACCTGACTTTAAAACTTCTTATTTTATTTTAGTGTTATATTCAAAGTAGGGTTTCGATATATTTTAAAGAATTAGAAAATAATTATAATGTAATTATTTTAATGCCCATAAATCAAAGATTTGTATAATTAAAAAATACCTTTAATTGGGTATTAGTAGATTTAGTACTGACTTTGAAAATTAACTGGTATCCCCAATGTATGACAGTGATGACGTCACTGAATAATGTTGACATTGTCAGTAAGTGCGAGAGGGACACCAGCCCAAACAATGACCTCTCATGTGGACACACTTTTTGACCTAACTACACAATCTAGTTTAATAATTCTAAATCTATGATTGAGAGCGAAATAATTTCAATGTCAGCTAAAACAAACCTACATCCACTGGATCATTAACCCGGTTATCTTTTATTTGACCTATCCCGCCGCCAATCGACACGACAAATATTTCCACCACAAGAGACCATATCCTTAGCAATACTACGATATGAGCTCGAGAGGCGATGTCCTAATTTATATACATTTGCTTGCAAAGATGCACTATACTGCCCTAAACAAATACATAAGGATATTAGTGTAGTGTAAAATTACCTTGGCGGCGAGTGTCGGCGAAGCGGCGCGTGCCTCGGCGGCGGGCGCGGCGACACGCGGCGCGGGCGCGACGGGATCAGCACCGGCGCCGCCGTGATCTCCTGCCCGTCGATCTGCCCTGGAAGGTTACATACAAGATACACATTCAGATACATTCCACAAAATCCAATTGTGCAGTTGCACACTAATCAAACGAATCAATAATCTCTCTTGTTCCTCGGCCCCACGTGATCGTCATTTTATGCACCAAAATGGTCTCCATTCTGCATGTTCGAACCAATACTTCAAAATAGTGTGTGATATTGTTGCGAGCCTTTGCTCGTAGAAGCCAGTGTAGTGTAGTGGGTGTCGTAGAAGGCGACGATGGGATATGGGTTAAATTATGGCGTAGGCGAGAGGCTGGCAACCTGTCACTGCAATGTCACAATTTCGTTTTCTTTCAACCCCTTATTTGCCAAGAGTGGCACTGAAGCTTTAGTAGTTTCATGTGTTCTGCCTACCCCTTTATGGGATACAGGTGTAATTGTATGTTGTATGTATGTAATTACAGTTTAAAGTGTCTGTGACAGATCTGGAACAAGGCGTTCGAGGGGTTAAACTTGGATATATGTAGTACTTGTTTCATGAAAAACTTTAATATAGCATGACTTACCTCCATCCATATGTTTCATCGCATTTTCTGCTTCATCAGCATTCGTGAACTCCACATAGGCGTATCCGCGGCTATTGTGGGGATGTAAGCGATCCATCGGGAATTCTATAGTTTTCACAGTCCCGTATGTTGAGAAAATCTCTTGGAGATGGTCTTTGGTGACATTTAGAGTCAATCGTCCAATGTGGATGCGTGTGGGACGCGGCGGCGGTGAACGCTCTCTCTTTTTTCTTGCTGGAGACCTAAAAAAATGTGAGGTGATTAATACATATATAAAATTAAAGTTTTCAGGATGAATAAAGCTGGAAACAAATTATCGGACGCGTCTGACAACTGGTATCTAGATAATAAATGTACACTGAATTGTGCAAACTACCGGACGTAATCATGAGCATTTAGGTGTCTGACAGAAATCTGGCACACACTGGCGCACATTATCAGTCGCGTCCGATTTTGTTTCCAGCTTAAGAAATTAATTTGGATGTTCAAGTCATCATAAATCCTTGTTCATTAAGCACAAAGTTTTTATTAAAGAAACTGACCCGACTATAGTTCCACCCAAGAAAGCATTATCTATTTAATAAAGTTCAAATTCACTTTAGAACAGTCCTAGTTTTTGCTTTGGTATATTCAGTAATTTAAGGCTTCCATGTTCAAGAAACATCTAGATTTAGTGCTAATGCTGTAATATCAAGTAAAATTTATTATATGTATAAGATGAATAATCATACCTGTCATGTTTGTCCTTGCTTTTGGCCTTGTCATTAGATGATGGAGCTGAGATTTTCTTTTTGTCTCCAAGTGGTGATCTGTCCCGAAGCTTCTCCCGGTCTGGCTCTCGACGATCCTTCACTGGACTCTTCTGTGGTGATGTCCTAGATAAAACATTGAATTGTGAAACTACACTTCTGCAATTTACTCACCCAATACAATTTATAGTATTGATAGAAAGTTCGAATTTAATGCCATATGATAGAAAAAAAACACAGAAATCAATCTTCCCATAGCTAAGAATAGAATGTAATAATTAACAATAGTTAGTGCCAATGTGTACCGCATTCTTAACTATAACCAATTTGAATATAAGAAATGTAAGTAGTGGTCAGCACTACTTGCTATAACATTGTATCATAATGCCATACTTGTCAATGATAGTGTATATGACTTAAAAAACTACTTGAAAATGCATCTTTTGGCCTGTCAGTCCCAATGGTCAACATAACCCTATAAACAGCAAAACGGGCATATTTATAAAACTCACTTCTTCTTGGCCCTGGAGCGGTTATTGCTACTGCTGCTGGATGAGCTGGACGACGATGAAGACCTCGAGGAGCTGCCGGAGCTACTCGACGAAGACCGCGACGATGACCTTGACGAACTGCTCTCTGATGAACTGGGGACAACAATATGTATAAAAAAATGGCTTAGTCTATTATGATCCTACTTACAGCTTTTAATACTTTGTTATTAAGTAACTCCCTTTGTTGACTTACTTTAAAATCAAATAAATGTGTTATGATCATTTTGTCATGGTATTTGCAATGAAATGATTACAGTGTACACATCTAGTATTCATAATAAAATTTGAGCAGGGCAACATAATGGCGGGAATAAATAATAAATTCATACACTGGAACACGCACTTTACGTGGTTTATCCTTGAATAATTAACCGTGCCAGCCAGCAGACCTTTTAGTACACATTTTAACTGTGTATTGGTAATTGAAAATAGATTCAGCAGTTTCTGAACATAACCTAAAATTGTTGTTACATTCTGATATACTGAGACGGATAACGATTTGTCAATTCGACTATATAAGTTAGAGTATCTAAAAAGACTTACCTGCCACTACTATCGCTGCTACTGGATCCTGAATCATCCTTTTTCTTTTTGTCTTTTGGTTTCTTCTTGTCTTTATCAGAGGTTGCCGATGGCGATTTATTGCGAGCCCTTAAACAAGAAACTCAATTAAATTTACCATACATAACTCACAACTAATATTTAGATTAATATATCAAAAAACTTACATAATATAGTCAAATCACACAAAATATAACAAATTCACAACTCGCGTCCCATCAATTCAATTCGGCCGGCATCCATTCCAAATCCACCATCTTTGATCAACCACTCATTCATTCATTCATTCCATTCACTCATATATGTGTTGCCATGGTGTTGCCAAGCAAAATGAATGTAAGGGGCTCTACAAACGCTTGTGGTATAGCGGTCAAGCAAATCTTGGCACTCAAAAAAGGCGGCAAATTCAACGAGCCCAAACCATAGATTTACATATATTAAGCTAGATTGAGTTGTTAGGCCCGAAAGTGTGTCCACATGAGAGGGTAAAGTTGGAGCTGGTGTCCCTCTCGCACTTATTGCCACTGTCAAAATCATTTGAATGACGTCATCACTGTCATAATTTGGGGATACCAGTCAATATTCAAAGTTACTACCAAATCTATTTCTGTTTTTAAAAAAATGCTTAAAGAACATTATTTATCTCTCCCTTAGTGATCGTATTGCTATTTTTACTCTGTGGTTGGTATGATTGCTGTATATTGTTGGTTTGTTACTATATATCTGTCTTGCTGTATATTACTATTTAAGTATGTTTATGTAAGTCTATTTATATTCTCTTATATGTGTATGTTTATTCAATTTGTGTGTTGGAAATTAGAATAAGTAAGATTTTTCATTTCGAAGCACCTACTCTTTCTGATTATGTTTTTTATTTCCGCTACCCAAAGGTTGTCTGGTAGAGATCGCTCTTTAGCGATAAGACCGCCTGTTGTCTGCCTCTATTTATAATCATTTGTTTTGTCTCCGCTGTATCTTTTTTCTGTATCTCTTGCTGAGGTGTGCCAATAAAGAGTATTCTATCTATCTATCTAATATCTACTAATACCCAGTTAAAGGTTTTTTTAATTGCGCAAATCTTTGGTTTTATGGCTTCGTAAGTGTCATACTTTCTAGCGGTGACATGGTATCGTATGGAATCCAAAGCTACATCAAAAAATTGTACGAAAATTGTTCTAAATTGTACGCTAATTAAAAAAAAATGTACTAAACGCATTTACAAGAAAACAATGATCAATATGTCACCGCTAGAGAGCATACTTTCTGGCGGGCGCTATCTATTTCACTATGTAACAGTCCAGTTTTCAGCTTTTTTATTAATCAGAAAAAATGTACGAGAATTGTACTAAGCCACAGATCAAATACTAAGCTGTCCGATACTTTAAAAAAAATAACTACCTACGCGTATTTACAAGAAAACAATGATTTATTTGTCACCGCTAGGAAGCAAACTTTCTGGCGGGCGCTATCTATTTCACTGTGTAACAGTCCAGTTTTCAGCTTTTTTATGAATCAGAAAAAATGTACGAGAATTGTACTAAACTGACCTATACTAAAAAAAATAACTACACGTATTTACAAGAAAACAGTGATGTATATGTCACCGCTAGGAAGCATACTTTCTGGCGGGCGCTATCTATTTCACTATGTAACAGTCCAGTTTTCAACTTTCTTGTAAATCAGAAAATATGTACGAGAATTGTTCTAAATTACACGACCATCTTAAAAAATGTACTTCACATATTTACAAGAAATTTCACCACGTCAACTGGTACGGTCAGCTACATAAGGTAAATATATTTACCTGTATTCAATTTTGACCTGCGTTCTTCCCAAGTAATAAGTTTCGATATGTATATGTCGCAGTCGCAGGGAAATGGCCAAAACAGAGATTTCATCAAATCACTAAGGGATGTGATCAAATCACGCAGAATGTCAAAAAGGCGAATCTATTTTATCATTTCTCTAGAAAATTTCAGTCATTTGACTAAATCCCTTACTCTGTTTAGTGAAATCACAAAATCGACCAATAAACACGCCACGTTTTGTCATTTCACTAGATTTGTTTAGGGATTTGATAAAATCCCTGAACCTCGTCAGTAACTTGACGAAACGAGCTTATAAAGTCAACTAGTTTTATCATTTCGCTAAACAAGTTCAGTGAAAAGACAAAATGTTTTAATAAATATGAATATAATTTAAAATGAAACATTTTTAGCTTTGTTTCTTCACTTATTCTATTTTTTTATTCACTTATTCTTATTTATAAAAAACCAAAAACTCTTATAAACGGATTCAATTTTACCATTTCACTAATCTAGTCAAGGATTCAATCAAATCAAGTGACAAAAGCAAGAGTCTATAAATCTAATTGGATATATTAGATTCTTGCCTTTGTCATTTAACGAAACCAGGTCAGACATTTGATCAAATCACCAGTTGAGACTTTATAATTTCCCTAAATTTGTTTAGGCAAATGTTAAAATTAGTTGACTTTTTGAGTTCGTTTCGTCAACTCACTGTCGGTGTTCAGGGATTTTATCAAATCCCTAAACAAATCTAGTGAAATGACACAACGTGGCGTGTCTATTGGCCGATTTTGTGATCTCACTAAACAGAGTCAGGGATTTAGTCAAATGACTGAAATTTTCTAGAGAAATGATGAAATGGATTCGCCATTTTGACATCCTGCGTGATTTGATCAAATCCCTTAGAAATTTGATCAAATCTCTGTTTTGGCCATTTCCCTGCGACATATAGATTATAGACGAGACTGTAAAAGCTCATTTGATTATTCGAAAACAGATAGCAAAATTGCGTTTTATCCACAAGAGTGCAAAGTAATTTCATACAAATTTTAACTTGATGAAGATAATCCATACTATTAATATTATAAATGCGAAAGTAACTCTGTCTGTCTGTCTGTCTGTCTGTTACGCTTTCCCGCTTAAACCACGCAACCGATTTTGATGAAATTTGGAACAGACAATCTTTAGACCCTGAAACAGAACATAGGCTACTTTTTATTTCAAAAAAAGGGATGAAGGGGTTGAAAAAGAGGTTGAAAGTTTGTATGGGATTTCTTAATTTTAAAAGATAAAACCATGAAACTTTATATTTTAGCACTTGATAAGAAATCATTGAACATCTTGATAACGGATAGGGATAGGGATAGGGATAGGGATAGGGATTGGGATAGGGATAGGGATAGGGATAGGGATAGGGATAGGGATAGGGATAGGGATAGGGATAGGGATAGGGATAGGGATAGGGATAGGGATAGGGATAGGGATAGCGATAGCGATAGCGATAGCGATACGGATACGGATACGGATACGGATACGGTAGTATGGGTATCGTTAGAGGGATACGGATAATCGGTCGGCGGTCTCTTACAATCAATGTGCTCTAAAGACGATCGTTGTTTGCTTGCTTGAAGATTACGTTTGCGATAAGTATAAGCAAAATGTAAAAAAATTTAAGGGATAATAGAAAAAAGTACTTTTTACCCACCGATCATAGTGTCGAAATACGGGCTATGTGGGATGTTCATAAAGGTTTCCCCAGCGTATATAGAATTACCTACGCTGTGGTCGATGTGTAATATTTCTACAACCATTGCAAGCAAAAGTATTATGTGCAATCGAAATAATCGCAGATAAATATACCTACAGAGAAACCTAAGGATCCAAATGAAAATCTCGGGCACACCGCTCGTAGAAGCGTAGCCGATTACATGGGTTTCCCCGTATGTAGCGAAAATGTCGTAGCGCCGCGTAGAGCCCGGTTTCGAAAGTGTTAATGAATACTTTTATTACGCGGGCGAAGCCGCGGGTAAAAGCTAGTTATATATATAACCATTATGCAATAGGCCAATGGTGCCCCTGACATGCGTAGAAATAATTACAAGTTTGTTCTAATAAATTAATAAATTATTTACACGAACGGTTTCGACCCACTTTTGACCCCCTGTAGCTCAGTTCCTATCGGCTAATTGTTCGTCTAAATAAGGGTTAAAATCCAATCCAATGCCATGTTTAGATGCACTTTAAAATCGATCATAATCATCTTCATCAACAGCCGGGTCCACTGGTAAACATTTGCCATTCTCAAGACTCGCCAGCGCTACCACACGCAGTCCTCCATTCCTGAATATAGGTACTTCTAAATTTTAACTTTGCAGGTTAATTTAATAATTTGTATAAATAAATTCATTTAATTTTATAAATAATTACGTAAGTACAGCATGAAAACCTGCCAAGGTCAAATTTAGAAGTATTCTGAAACGGAGAACTGTGTGTGATGGCGACTCTTGGGAATTTCATACATTCAGAACGCGCAAATGCATTGTCACTTCATAGTTCATCCGGCATTAAATTTCACGAACGTCATTTCAAAAAAAGATAATTAATAAATAATAAGAAATAAAAACAAACGAGCCACCTTTCCAAGATCGTTATAAAGTATTCTATCAGGAAAACTTTACCTACCCAATTAGCCGACATGAACTTGGCCCCCTTTTTAACAGGTATGTTTTTGGTGGGTAGCACGCCGCCCTTACACCCGTGAGTTTTACCGCTTACGTAAGCGACTTATGTAAAACTTTCAAATGTTAATGATTTTTGTAAGCAGCTTACGGTAAGTTTTAACTACTTTCGTAAGCTGAAAACTTTCAAGTGTAGGTATACGAGTTTGCTTACAGAAGCGACTCACAGCTTATCGAAATAAACTGATAAGTTTTGGCCTTACGAACTACGGCGGTCGTTTTTTTTTTCATTTCAACTTTGCTTGCTTGGAACAATGTAGACATTTAGTAAGTTGAAAACCACAAAACTTCCGTAAGCAAAACTTACGATAAGTTTTTCATAGGTGTAAATGGAAGTATCAGTCGCTTACCAAAGATTTACGTAAGTAAGTACAGGTGTAAAGGCGGCCTAAATGAAATCCATCAATTTATTCATAATTTATGATTCAAAATCATCATTTATACACAGGTAAATTTTATCAGCCAGCAGATATCAAGTTAAAATTTGTATGAAATTACTTTGCACTCTTGTGGAATAAACGCAATTTTGCTATCTGTTTTCGAAGAATCAAATGAGCCTTTACAGTCTCGTCTATAAATATCTATACATATCGAAACTTATTACTTGGGAAGAACGCAGGTCAAAATTTAATACAGGTAAATATATTTACCTTATGTAGCTGACCGTACCAGTTGGCGTGGTGAAATTTCTTGTAAATATGTGAAGAACATTTTTTAAGATTGTCGTGTAATTTAGAACAATTCTCGTACATATTTTCTGATTTACAAGAAAGTTGAAAACTGGACTGTTACATAGTGAAATAGATAGCGCCCGCCAGAAAGTATGCTTCCTAGCGGTGACATATACATCACTGTTTTCTTGTAAATACGTGTAGTTATTTTTTTTTTTAGTATAGGTCAGTTTAGTATAATTCTCGTACATTTTTTCTGATTCATAAAATAGCTGAAAACTGGACTGTTACACAGTGAAATAGATAGCGCCCGCCAGAAAGTTTGCTTCCTAGCGGTGACAAATAAATCATTGTTTTCTTGTAAATACGCGTAGTTATTTTTTTTTTAAGTATCGGTCAGCTTAGTACAATTCTCGTACATTTTTTCTGATTCATAAAAAAGCTGAAAACTGGACTGTTACATAGTGAAATAGATAGCGCCCGCCAGAAAGTATGCTCTCTAGCGGTGACATATTGATCATTGTTTTCTTGTAAATGCGTTTAGTACATTTTTTTTAATTAGCGTCCAATTTAGAACAATTTTCGTACAATTTTTTGATGTAGCTTTGGATTCCATACGATACCATGTCACCGCTAGAAAGTATGACACCTTCGTAATAATGACTTACCAATTCGTTACAAGGTATTAATACCCTTGCCTCGATATAATACAAAAATAATTTAAGAAGTCTGTAAATTTAGTTATCATACAGGTAAAATACTACTACTATAGTAATATCTTCAACACTGGTCACACGTGCGAGAGGGACACCAGCCCCAACTTTGACCCTCTCATGTGGACACACTTTTGCTAGTCTGACAAAAACGCCTTTCTGCACCAGTGATAAAGTTCAATTTAGTATGGCAAAAAAGTGTGAGCTCAGTCCCTATTGAAAGTCCATGGCCCAAACACTTAAAGCTCGGCCACACATGCGCGTTTTGATAGCGTAGGCGGAGCGGTAGCGGAGCGTCAGCGGAGCGCAACGATAGCGGTGCGCCGGACGAACGCTGGCGTTGCGCCCAGCGGACGCCGGCGGGAACTAACGAGCGCGGATTGCGAGCGGAATGCGCGCGGATTGCGAGCGCACCGCTATCATTGCGCTCTGCTAACGCTCCGCTGACGCTACGCTATCAAAACGCTTTATGTGTGGCGGAGGCTTTAAAAATTGATTGCAAATGTAGGGACGAAGGATTAATTCCAATGAGACAATTGAATCTCTCACCAATTTTTAGTGCCAAGATTTAGTTGAGCGCAAAGAATATAATATACTCACTAGTTGAGCGTCCATAGCAGCCATTTTTAACAGTCGAAAATGGCGCCAAATGATTGCCTGTAGGATTTAAATATGTTTGAGCTGACTTGGAACAAAATTTATTAAATTGATCGACATGACACTGGCAAATCATTAGGAAGCCAAAAAAAATGTTTTAGCTGACATAGGCAATTTGAATTCCTAAATATTATTTAATACTAGCTTTTTCCCGCGGCTTCGCTCGCGTTAGAAAGAGACAAAAAGTAGCCTATGTCGCCCCGTCAACTATCTCCACTTAAAAATCACGACAATTCGTCGCTCTCTTTTGCCGTGAAGGACGGACGTTACAAAAACAGACACACACACTTTCCGATTTATAATATTAAGTATGGATAGTCACCAAGAATTATCTATATTTTATATAGATACTTCATACTAAGAATCGTACCTCGATTTTTTAGCGCCACCTATTAAATACTATCATAACTACACTGACGATGCCTACAATTTTTTTCTCGAAATGTGTATTGACGTTATATCATGATTTTAAAATAAAGAAATATGTTATCTTATCTGTTCTTATAAAAAATAAAAACACGCAAAAATATTTGGGGAAAATATGGTTGTGGCTTGTGGCCACTTCCAGGCTGCAAAACAGCGCCATCTACTGTAAAGCCTAAAAGTCCCATACATTCTTTGTCAGTCCAGTATTCAATTGTTCTTGATAGTCACCTACATGTCCAATGACCATAGTCACCTACAACAACCTACAATAATTTTAAGCGCGGATCCAGCTTCGTGCCCAGGGGGGGGGGGTCACGTGGTATAGGCCCAGGCCCCATGGGGGGGTCACGTGGTCTATTTATATGGCCAACCTAGGCTTCATGCCCCCCCCTCCCTGGATCCGCGCATGAATAATTTACGTAGTGATTAGAATATACTGAACTGAGCAACTTGTAAGCATGAAACCAAAAACCAAAATTACTTTCCAGTACAATATTTCTTCAACATTGTTGTTTGTGTAGTGAATCACAGAGAAACCAGATAATTAATTGATGACAATACCTAGTTTAATTTAAAGTAGGTACGTACCCAGTTGTACCTTACCTACCTAAATTTCTCTTTCTTCGCAAAAGCGAACGACCGCTTAAAGATATGCCTGAACATTAATCACAGGCTTAATGCCATCAGCAGTTGAGTGGCCGAAATGATTAGCTATAGGCCCCATGCGGGGCAACACGGCCGATACATTAGCCCTACTGGGCAGTCCTTGTTGCATTTACCCCCGCCCACGATTCAATGACCTTTCTTCCTGGCTATAACAACTTACTGGGCGTCCCCTAATATTTTATAGCTCACCATCTTTCATCAGGCGCCAGGCGTAGATTCTGTAGATATGTTTGTTGTTGATGTCAGTTGATAAACTAAATATCGTGTAGCAATGCCCTTAATCCTCATGCGTTAGGTACTAATAGTCTTAAAGGTTACTAATGGTGTACAGGGATATCCACGGTGCACGTAGTGTAGCCAGTAGCCACCGAGATATTTCAACGATGAAGGAAGGTAAACAAACAAGCACGACGCAGACAGACCGCGTGTTTATGTTATTTACAATAAAAGTCAAAAGGATGTTGCTAGGCACAGCTTCCGACCCGGAGATTGCTCAAGTCTGAATATATTTAGCGTGAAGAAGTCGTTTCCCAGCGTAAAATCTTCAAACTAGTCCCCAAGCTGCAGAGAATTACGCCTAAAAATGACTTTGCTGTCTTTAGGTACAGTTCAAATTAGGTAACAAATTAGATATCTTACTTCTGTGCGGATATAAAGTTTTCAGTATTAGTACCTGGGCAACAACTCGGTTCTATTTTATTATATCGCGTCTTTAGATAAAAAAAAAACTCTTATAAATACAAAAAAAAAAAAATCTGGTCGGGATTCGACACCTGCGATATAATTATGTGTCTGCGAATTATATTAGACCGACCTCTTACGACTGAGCTACGTGCAGTCGACGCGCGGACTACGAAATTAGCAACCATAATATGTTGCGTTTACTAACGCGAAAGAAAAACGTATGAAAACTCAAAAAATTGCGTTTTCTGGGACCTAAGGCTAAGCTAGATCGATTTTTCACCCCCGAAAACCCCCACATAACAAATTTCGGCGAAGTCGTTAGAGCGGTTTCCGAGATCATCGGTAATATATAAATAAATAAATATACCTACATTAATTGCTCGTCTAAAGGTATAAGAGTTATGATGTCTTGTTAGATTTGAGTAAGTAGTTACTAATTTTGACCTGTGTGACCTTAACGTCACCGAGTGGCATCAGATCGCACACGATAGGAGCAAATGGCAGAGTCTATAGTCTATTATAGTGTCGGAGGCCAACAATGTCAAGATCCACTTCTGAGCCAGCGCAGTAATTAAGCAAGTTACTAATTTTGCAATACCCTACTAGTGTCCGTTTTACTTTATGTTTAATTTTAGAGAATACATAATTCTATCTCTATAGTCTCTATATATCATATCGGAGAATGCGTAGCGTAGGTAGTATATCCGCGTCACCTTAAAAAATACATACATACTTACTTCGAAGCTCCATCACTATGGCATTCGAGGACCTGCGCTTTCCCTCATGTTAGACTTCATGGATAAAAGGATGCAGTACGTGTCGGGGCTAAGGGGCACATTAAATTCACAGGGGCTGTCGGCCGCCATCGGCGTCCCACAAGGATCGTCCCTGTCAAATGTGGCGTTCTCCGTCCTGATGAACGACCTGCCTACAGCAATTAGTGGGGCTGAGGTCTATATGTACGCGGACGACGTTGCGGCTATTGTAACCGGTCCGACCATCGATCAACTAGAACACAATCTGAATGTAGTGGCCGGACAGATGTTGAACTGGTTTGAAAAAAACGGCCTCATTTTAAACCTAACCAAAACGCATTTCATCCAATTTGATTTGTCTGGCCGCAAGCGCCGTCCGCTTCATGTACGACTCTCTGGCGGTACCATAGAGCAGGTTAAAAGCACCTCCTTTCTGGGTTTCCATATAGATCAGGGCCTAACATGGGAGAGCCATACTGAATCCTTGTGTGGCAAATTGGGAAGAGCTTGTTTCGCCCTAAGCAGACTGACGCCAGTCCTCCTCTTCAGGCAGTCCGCAGCTGTTACTTCGCCAGCATACAGTCCATCATTCAGTACGGGCTTGAGTTGTGGGGACGTGCGGCCGATTGGCAACGTGTATTTCGCCTCCAAAAACGAGCTGTAAGAGCAATCTCTCGAGTTCCATGGCGCGAGTCTGCAAAGCCTCTTTTCACAAAGCTGGGGATGATTACGTTGCCGGGTCTCTTGATACTGCAAACTGCCGTATACACGCGAGAGAATCTAGATAAATACCCCAAGAGGGGAGATAAAAGCGACCGCATCACGCGATACGGACACAAACTAGCGGCGGTGCCCCGTAGCCTAGCAAAGACGGCTAAAACTATACACGTTATGGGTCCCGCTGTGTATAACAACTTACCATCGGTAATAACAGATGCACCTACTATGACAATTTTCAAAAACAAACTCAAAACTTGGCTTGTTGAGCAGTCGTTCTACAGCCTTGATGAATTCCTGACTAGTAAATATTAATTATATATAAGCCAATTGTAATAACAATTACTTGTATAGTAGATACGTAAGATGACATGTAATTATATATTATCAATAAATTATGAGTATGAGTATGAGTACATCCGCGTTCAGCGTTGGGTGTGAAACTATTTTCACATTATTGCGAAAATATTATTTCAAATAGAACCAGCACCTAGTACGTGTCTTCACCTAAATCTATCATGATAACCGCTACTACAAAACATGTCAGTTCACACGAGTTCTATTTACTTTTAGCCTTGTATTCTGATAGCGGGCCTTTGTGGATTTAGAGAGCTTACTGAACCGGGGGCAATATCAACTGGTATTGAATCTACGCAATAATAGCTATTACCCACGCTATAAATAGGCACTCCAACATTGGTGACGTAATACCTACCTAAAGCCTAAAATATTAAATTTAAGTATGTAAGAATATTTTTTAAATTTTATTTCTATAATCACGTTCAACAACATCGTCTATTGTCTCGGAATGTGATACTAAATAAATATTTAAAGGTTCAAAATTAACAAAGCATGAAAACAGACAAACTAGTACGAGTAAGTTCTAATCAAAAATGAAATACCCTATCCATTAAAGGATGAAATATTAAGTACATAATTATAATACTCGAATCGTGCTCCAATTTATAAAATGTAAAAAAAGAAGTGAACATTTTTTGGCATGGTTGGTAAAGTGTTGACTCGTCAGAGGTGAAGGTAATACTTATTGGATACCCGGTAGGCATCCTGGCAGTATGGGTAAAGTGTTGACTTAAGTCTGGCATCCACTAGGCTCGCCGGATCGAGTCGCAATAACTCACATTATACCTACATTTACTATGAAACTGCCTCCATTGGCGACGCGTAGAATCGAATTCACAGACTTTAGACGCAGTGCCCTGCCCCACAAAAATAAATTCAAAAATCTGTTTATACTGTAATTTCTTCTTAATTAGGATACAATACCGAATATGCCCGATTTCGATGACCGTCTAATATTTTTAGCTATTAGACGGTCAACGTAATCTTGACACTAAAAAAGGCGCCAAATTCGAATTGTCTACGGGAATTATACCTTCGCCTACATTTTCAATATTTTTTTAAGTGTTATGGCTCGTTGATGATTTTACCAACGTCAAGGTATGGAAAGGCACGAGCTTTATAAAGGCAATTGACCGGTGAGCCCTACATTAAAATTTGCCGTCTTTTTCAATGCCAAGATTTGGTTGACTGTCTATATCAATAAATTCGAATAATGTTCAGCGTGCAGCGCGCAAGCTCGATCGTGGGATTGAAGAGTTACTTATGAATAATAAAGTTAGGAGTATGTAGAGTCGACTGACTTCTGATTTTAAATATTGACTCTTAATATATGAGAGTGGAAACAAGTTTAAGTAGACACAAACTGTTTGTTCAGTACCTATTTAATTTATGCAATTCTTATACAATTCATATAACAAGAACTGTGATTAGGATTTAGAATAGTAATTACTGATTTGTTTTACAAGGGGCCAGAAAGGCAGAATTGTTGTTTAACCGCACGTGCCAATATTTATACCCGGGCAAATGAAAGCAGGTACCTATTTTCTAAGTTAAAATTTAAAAGGTACTTAAATTAGTCAAAGTCGTATTTAGAAAAGAAACGCATGAGGCGCCACGAGCATACCGTCGATCCCAGAACCCCACCCTCCAGAGACAGCATACAGCATACACCTACCGCGTTCGTGGACTCTGAATTCTCTCCCAAAAAAAAAACAAACGGAATTCTGCTTAAAAATAGAGGGTTTAGGCTTGTTGTGAAAGTAAAATTGCATTATAATTATCCGCACAACATTCGCCTCAAGTTCCTTAATTTTATTTTATCTCTTATAATTTAGTATAAGTAATCCTTATTTACGAGGCCATTTGCCTCACTCGTAACTCTTTGTGGATATACAGAGCACCCACGAGCAGGTGTCGCCATTATAATGCCATCGGTTATGATTGTTATGAACACAATAAGAAACACCAACGGGAGCTCCTACGTGCTCCCGTAACATTTTGGATTCAAAAAGGTGATTGTATGTTTGACATATATATATATCTTAAATGACATATTATCGAAATTATAGCGTAGCGTAACTTGGAGTTTTGCAATTTCGGGGTTGGTCGTATAGTAAAATTTGCTCAGTATTACCAACGCCGATGGTGTCTAAAATAAAATGACACTTTTAGCGACGTAGACTGATAAGTATGAAGTAACGGCCCATATGTTAAGTAGCATGAAAATTGTAGGCTTTGTATCATCGTCGTTGGTATGAGCCATTTACCCAATAAACTCAATAGTTTATACAGGGTGCAGCGTACCCTGTATCCACACCCTGTATCTGTCTGTATGCCTGGACAAGGTCCTGGGTTCGAATCCCAGTAAGGGCATTTATTTGTGTGATGAGCACAGATATTTGTTCCTGAGTCATGGATGTTTTCTATGTAGGTATCTAGGTATATAAGTATGTAACTATTTAACTATTTAAGTATGTATTTGTATATCGTCGCTTAGCACCCATAGTTCAAGCTTTGCTTAGTTTGGGGCTAAGTTTGTCTGTGTAAGGTGTCCCCAATATTTATTTATTTTTATTTATTTATTAATTATACTTACACTTACTTTAAATGAATACGCCACGTTGTATTAAGTAATTACTAATATATGTATAAAATATTTCATTGGATCTTGCTGTATCTTTTGTTTTGTAGTGTGCAATAAAGTATTTTATTATTATTTCCTTTATTTATTTTGCTTCTTAGGTTAAGCTTTTTATAATATGAATATAAAAGTAAAATACAAAAACACATACAAAACAATATAAAAAACATATAAACACATTATAAAAAACCTAACCTAGGGTGCCGCCAGCAGCGGGGCAGGGCCCAAGCTGCCGGTGGTTAGGGCTGCAGAGAGAGGAACCGTCGGACTATCCGCGCCGTGTCCAAGATCACCGCCTTCTGCATCTGGCCCTTGATCCAGCCACCTAGCGAGAGTCTCTTAAGATGTTGGTCGAGACTCTTCGCTATGAGACCGTTCGCTGAAACGACTATCGGAACAATGATCGTTGAATCAACATCCCACATGGCGGTTATCTCGTGAGCCAAGTCTAGGTACTTACTGGACTTGTCCTTCTCGGCTTTCACGAGATTCTCATCATGGGGGATGGTGATGTCGACGAGCACGGCCCGGCGTTGCGGTCGATCTATTATGACAATGTCAGGCTTATTGGCTACAATAGTCCTGTCAGTGATAATAGATCGATCCCAATAGAGCGTGGCACGACCATTTTCAAGAACTGGCGCAGGCAAGTACTTGTAGTACGGTACTTCGCGGTCCACAAGGCCGTATTGAAGAGCAAGTTGCTGGTGAATAATCCTGGCTACGAGATTATGTCTGTGCAGGTACTCGCCGTTAGCAAGATGAGAACAACCGGAAATGATATGCCTGAGTGACTCTCCGGGACGGCGGCATGCCCGACAAATGTCGACCGTACCGTCCTTCAGGATATATTTCCGGTAGTTGTTCGTCATCATAACTTCGTCCGCAATTGCACAGGCAAAACCCTCGGTTTCTCCGAAGAGGTCCCCGAATCGTAACCAGTTCACCGATGCGAGCAGATCTACATCGGGTCCCGTGAGGGCCTTGTAGAACCGCCCGTGTAGCTGCTTGCTCTCCCATACCGCCTTGCGGTCCGCAGTACTTAGTACCACAGGTTTGCGCCAGTTCTCTTTCGCCAAGGAGAGCGGCGTGAGGTTTCCGTCAACTGCCACCACATCACGATGCATCCCACACTCGTTGTTAAGGAAGTAATTCCTGAGATTGTACACCTCACGGTTGTGGAGATCTTTGGCGTTTAGGAAGCCTCGACCTCCGCACTTCCGTGGGATGTACAATCTCATAACAGACGAGCGCGGGTGTAACATACGATGTGTGGTAAGCAGTGAACGGACCCTCCGATCCAGGGCGTCCAGCTCAGTCTGGGTCCACCGTAGTATGCCAAAGGAGTATGTGAGTAGAGGCATTACCCAGGCGTTAAAGGCGCGCACTTTGTTGCCTCCTGACAAAAGACTGTTAAGGACTTTTGTGAGCCGACTGAAAAAGCGCTCCTTCACCGACCGTCTAATGCCAACATCCTCAATACCCAACGACTGTGACATACCAAGGTACTTATAGGTTTCTGATTCAGAGATAGATCTGAACGACATCGTCTCAGAAAGTTGTAAATTTTCTGAATTTACAACCTCCCCCGCTGTACATGCATAACCGCACACTTATCGACACCAAACTCCATTCTGATGGCGGTACTGAAAACTTCTGTGGTTTTCAATAGCACCATCAGGTCTTGGGTGTTTGGTGCAAATAGTTTGAGATCGTCTATGTACAGAAGGTGAGAGATGACTTCACCCTCTCTCCGAAGCCGGCAACCTAGCCCAGAATCCTTCAGCAGCGTGCTGAGGGGATTCAGAGCTAGGCAAAACCATAATGGACTCAAACTGTCACCCTGGAATATTCCTCGCTCAATCCTTATGAAGTCCTGCGGGCCAGGGGGGTCATCCCTGCCTCCTGGTTGACGAAGGACTGTGGTCCACTGCCTCATACATGCAGCCAGGCGGATATTAAAGCTGCATCAAGTTTATACAGCTCCAATACCCTTCCCAGCCATGAATGAGGCACCGAATCATAGGCCTTCTTATAGTCAATCCAAGCGGCCGAGATGGCTCCCCTGTTCCGCCGAACTTGTTGGCAGATGGTCATGTCTATGAGGAGGAGCTCTTTAGTACCACGGGACCCAACCCTACATCCATTTTGAGCGGGAGCCAGAATGTTGTTAGCGACAATATGCGCGTTAATTTTTGCTCTCAAAATGGATATAAGGAGCTTGTAAAGTGTAGGCAAGCACGTAATGGGTCTGTAGTTTTTTGCTTCCGTGGTACTACCGGACTTATAGAGCAGGAAAGTAACACCAGTTGTTAGGGAAGGTGGGAGAGAACCAAGATCGAGGGCTTGTTGAAATTGCGTTGCCAAACGCGAGTGCGAGCATCGAAACCATTTTAGCCAGAAGTTGTGCAATCCGTCCGGTCCAGGACTTTTCCAGTTCTGGGCCGTACGGGTAGCACAACTTACGTCGTCGGGGCTGATGGTGATAGCCCCCATAGGCTCGATGTTTTCGCACTCACGTTCGACAACGGTCATCCACTCGCCCTCCGTGTGCTCAACGGGCACCGACCAGATGCTACGCCAGAAATCAGACATGGCAGTAGCATCCGGTAGCCGCACGTCGGACACACGAGGGTCGGTTTCCTCCCACCTTCGGTATACTTTCCTTTGGTCGCTTTGAAAAAGACGATTCTGCTGGAATCGGTCCACACGCTTTCTGTAGCGGCGAATACGGCTTTCCCATGCATAGACTTTCTGCTTCAGGAAGTCGATGCGCTCTGTGACATTGGCCAAATAGTCGCGGGGCCTGATGCCCGTCCCCGCGAACGCCTGGTTCACAAAGCGCATTACTCGGGGGCGATTATTACCCCCTCTGAAGCAGATCAACTTTGCAATGAGAGTCCTAAACGAGTTGATACGACGCTCGATCCGTACTTGCCATGCAGGGACACCTCCGGCGGTCCTAGTTGCACGGTCAGCGTCCGGAAACTTGACTCGAGCAACACGGCACGCCGCGATGGCCCCGCAGTACATGATCGAGTGTGTATCATCTATATCTTTACTAGTCCGCATATATGGATCTAGTAAAGCATTTAAGGCTCCTATTAGCGCTAGATTGCGTCTATTCATGGGCAGACGTGGTAATCGTGGCCTAGGGTTGTTTGTGGAGCGATACTGCGTAATCGCCTCTTCCAAAGACCTCCTCAGTTGCTCATTGGCAGGCTCACTCTCGCTCTGACTCGCGAAGTCCCCGCCGTCGTTACCGGAATCAACCCGCGGCGCATCCGGTGCCAGGTCGGGTTCGGGCACCGGGTCCGGCGACATGGCGGGCAAATTCCGCCCCGAGGCGGGGTCCGCGCGAGCAGCGAGAGCCTCCTGGCGAAGCCGATCAAGTGTGGCATCATCCAACCGCTTTGACCGCTGAATGACGCGCACCTGATCCGATAGTCGCTGCTCCGATACGGTGGTGGTGGGTTCAAGCGTCTGAAACAGAAGCAGCATTCCTGGACGATACGCTGACAGCCTAGTTCCCCCCTCTGTAGCCCCATAGTACGCTCGCATGACGTTCTCGTTCATCAACTGAGACCATCTCATGCGGCGCACTACACCACCGGCAGCGGGAGCCGTGGGCGGGGCAGGATGTCCCGCAGGCCCCAAGCGTGCCGGCAGCGGTGGCCGCCCTCGTCGCGCAGGTGGTCGTGGCGGCGGTGGCGGCGGCCCGCTCTCGTCGCTCGACTCGCTGGTGTCGGCCGCGGCGGTGGCGAACTCGTCACTCGACGGCGGTCGCGAGGAGACGGACGAGGCGGGCGAGGGTGGTGGGCGTGCGCTTTGTAGAGACGCTGATTGATTGCGTGTTTTGCTTCTCGTTATCATTCCTTGTTATGTATCTTGCAGTACATGTCGAACATTTTTATGGTAGTGCATTTTATTATACTTGATCGTATGTAAAAATTATATGAATTGGCACTAATTTCCACAAAAAGTAACTTAAAATCAACATGTAAACACATAATATACAAAATAATTTAAAGGAGACTCGAAAAACACGTTTGAAGTTGACAGCGTCATTTTTTTTTTTTTTTTTTTTATTATTATTCTCCTTTATTTATCTCTTTTCTTAGATTAGGTTTTTTACAATATGATATTTTATACAATATTTTCCCGTTATTCGCATTATATCTCAGGCATTATCGTCGGCACGTGTCATGTTTGTAGGTTAACGGGAACTCGATGGAGGGAAGATGTTTTGATTTTTGTGCGGATTAATATGTTTTGATGTGTGAAGTACATGCTTTGAAGTTTAAATATACTACAATGTCTACAATTATACTTAAGAGCGCTATGACAAAAAAAGGCGATATATTTATTATTTATTATTTATTATTTATTATTTATTATTTGGAGAACCAACAGCTTACAATTCAGGATAGATAATATAACCCTAGTAACAAACAGCCAATTATAGGTTCCCACCAGTAGTAACAGGTTATCAAACAAATGGTGGCTAGTACTAAATTACTAACTATGTACGTGTATCTCACTAACACGTAATGATTATTACATGTCTTGGAAAAGCAAAACTTAGAACTAAACTAATATATAAGTACATTAACAAGTTATACCGATATAGTATTCAACATTAACAATCTATATAACATGTTGTCGCTCGTGGCTTGCTCACTTAAGTAACTCGTCTGTCAAGATCCGTCTTATGGTAGTTATGTTGCTATTAAAAACGTCAATATCACGCTTCCTCGATAATTCATTTAAGCTTTTACCAGCTCGTAATAGAAAGCTATTTTTCCTATAGTTACGTGAAGTAAGTGGGATTGATAAGGGAGGGAAGTATCTTTTCGATCTAGATGGTGTATTGAAGGAAAGCTTAGCGAGCAATTCGGGACAATCAATATTGCCATTTGAAATGCTAAGTAAAAAGGAAATATCAGCAATATGACGACGTTTATATAATGGAATAAGGTGATGTTTTTTGCAAATATTTTCATAATTTGATGAATTATAAACGGTGTTTAGTTTAAAGCAGAGATATTTAACAAACTTTTTCTGTATACGTTCTATTCTGTTAATGTATATATTATAAGAAGGGTTCCAAATTTGAGACGCATATTCCAGTTTGCTTCTGACATATGTACAATAAAGGACTTTCATAGTTTTAATTTGAGTAAAATGTTGGCAACTACGCATAATAAACCCTAATGTCTTAGTAGCACTAGTTACTATATTGTCTATGTGACTATCAAATAGAAGCTTAGAATCATGGATGACTCCCAAGTCCCTCATACATGATAGAGTTTCAAGCTCATGGTTATTAAGCTTATATGTAGTCGGGATTATATTGCGTTGTCTAGTGAAAGTTAAAGCAAAGCATTTGGAAACATTTAATTCTAGTTTATTAATTTGACAATATGCGACAAGTCGTGTAAGATCATTTTGTAAAAGGGTAGAATCATGTACTGAGCTAACTTTGTTAAAAATCTTCATATCGTCAGCAAAGCATAGCAACTTGGCAGACTGGAAGCAGTCACTGATGTCATTAACAAATATATTAAAAAGCAAAGGGCCCAACAACGATCCTTGAGGAACGCCACTGGGAACACTTACCCAGCCTGACATATAGTTGTTAATGACAACAGCTTGCGACCTATTATCAATATAAGATGTGAACCATCGCAATAGATCCCCATGAATACCCATATTATTTAATTTAAAAATTAGTAATTTATGGTCAATCCTATCAAATGCTTTGCTGTAGTCGGTGTACACTACATCGACTTGACTACCCTCAGACATGGCCGTAGTTACATAATCATTAAGGAGTATCAAATTTGAAACGGTAGACTTACATCTCAAAAAACCATGTTGAAAAGGACTAAAATAATTCTTAATTGCCTCATATACTTGTGAATAAACTAGCTTTTCAAGTACTTTAGCAAGTATACAAAGTTTAGAAATTGGCCTATAATTAGTTACTTCAGTTTTTGAACCCTTCTTATGAACGGGTGTAATATAGGCTGATTTCCAAATCGAGGGGACGTGGCAATTTTGCCGATAAATATTGTAAAATGTACAATATTTATCGGCAAAATTGTACACTTTACTCATACTAAAAGACAGTAAAAGTACTTGTTTCAGTTAGAAAATCTAATTAACTGTCGGTTCATTAAAAAACATATGGAAGAAAAAGCTTTTTCAATTAGTAATGATTTTTTTTCTGACGCTCGTTTAGGAAAAACCGCGCGAAGCACAGATTTCGGAGCTCTTATTATGTACAATTTGATAAGCTCACTCTCATAAATGCGGTAAATTTAAATTCCTAATATCTTGTACTTTAGGCCCATTAAACAATATTTATCATTTAATCCTTTGAAATTAAGAAATTGAAAGTAAGTAAAACGAACTCAATTTTGTCTTGAAAATACATCGAAACAAGTGATCATTTCTCCGAAAATCTACATGTTATCGAAGTTATTTTAGTATATAAATAATCTGCACAATGTGCTTAAATTGCTGTTATCCATTTGTCGTTATAATATTATATCATGATTTTTTGCCAATTTTTTGAAAACTAGCCTTCCTGTCGCTATTTTACCGGCGACGGACGCCTGCGATTTCAGTGCCGCGCCGGAGCTCGAGGAGGTGAGACGTATGTCGCTTCGCTCTCCGAGTTTTCATCGCAAACGTCGAGAATATTTATCGTTGTGTGGGTCGGACGCCTTGTTTATACACGGGCTATCCTCGCATTGTGTGTGTGTAAACAGCGACCAACGAATTTGATCCTAGATCCGTAAATATTTGCTTTTGTAATACTTTGTTATGTTTGAATGTTAAAGTATTACAACGTTATGATGATAAATATGTGAAAATTACAATACGGTCAAGATGATAAGACACATCAAGATGGTACTCGGGATCTGATGATGGAGCCAGAAGGTGGTCACCAGTACCAGTGAACCATGTAAGTAAACGACTTCGTGTTTAGGCTCGTTGGGTTCGTCTCAACAAGACCTTTGACAAGAGGTGCTACTCAGGGTCTGATGATGGAGACAGATGGTTGTCACCAGTACCAATGAACCATATGACTAAACCACTTTGTGTTTAGCCTTATTGGGTTCATCTCAATAAGACCTTTAACAAGAGGTGGTACTCAGGGTCTGATGATGGGGCCAGATGGTGGTCACCAGTACCAATGAACCATGGAACTAAACCACTTCGTATGTAGGCTCATTGAAATCGTCTCAACAAGACCTTCGACAAGAGGTGGTACTCAGGGTCTGATGATGGACCCAGTAGGCCTAGCACATGATGGCCGCGGGAGTATGTCGCCGCGAGATAGATGACACGTCTTTGTCTAATTGTCAATGAACCATAAGACTAAACCACATCGTCTTTAGGCTCATTGGGATCGTCTCAATAAGGGTTCCCCTTGTTTTGGCATAATTTTACAATCGAGAATTCTTTTTGGCATAATCTATATTGGCATAATTCACCTTTCGCATAATCTGTTATGGCATAGTATAGTTACGCATAATTTGTCTAGGCATATTTTTGTTTGTCCGAATATATTTCATGCATAAAGGTTATTCGCCGAATGGTTTTTATGCATAAATTATTTCTGCATAACATGGTTTAGTGGAAATTTACTACGCAGAATTTTTATTATAGGTAATACTACTATATTAATGTTGCAGTTCTAACCTAACCTAACCGAAATTCTTGACAAAATGTTTTATTTGTTGAGGTCGCAGTTCTAACCTAACCAAACCGACTCTCTTAACAGCATTTAGTATGGGTGGATATTCTGATTTTAAGAAATATGCCAAATACAATTATGCGAATTAATTTTATTCATAAAAACAATCGGCGTAAACAGAATTATGCGAACTTATTTTCGGACAATGTGTTATTCGTATTATTTTCGATTATGACAAATAAGTTTTCTGCCAAATTAACATTCGGCGAAAATCGATTATGCGAAGTCTGTTATGCGAAAATCGTTTCGGACAATTAAAGTTATGCCAAATAGAGGGAACCCCTCAATAAGACCTTTAACAAGAGGTGGTACTCAGGGTCTGATGATGGAGCCAGATGGTGGTCACCAGTACCAGTGATCCATGTAACTAAACCATTTAGTAATCAGGCTCATTGGGTTCTTACTTCTTCTTAATAAGACCTTTGACAAGAGGTGGTACTGAGGGTCTGATGTTGGAGCCAGATGGTGGTCACCGGTACCAATAAACCCATGTAACTGAACCACTTCGTTTTTTTATGTTATTCAAACATGCGAGTTGATTTTTGGTGACCACAATCTCTCTCCATCATCAGACCCTGAGTAACACCTCTTGTCAAAGATCTTGTCGAGACACCCAATGAGCCTAAACACGAAGCGGTTTAGTCATATGGGTCATTGGTACTGGTGACCACCATCTGTCTCCATCATCAGACCCTGAGTACCACTTCTTGTCAAAGGTCTTGTTGAGACGATTTCAATGAGCCTACACACGAAGTGGTTTAGTTCCATGGTTCATCGGTACTGGTGACCACCATCTGGCTCCATCATCAGACCCTGAGTACCAGCTCTTGTCAAAGGTCTTATTGAGACGATCCCATTGAGCCTAAACACGAAGTGTTTTAGTTATATGGTTCATTGGTACTGGTGATCACCATCTGGCTCCATCATCAGACCCTGAGTACCACCTATTGTCAAAGGTCTTGTTGAGCCGAACCCAATGAGCCCAAATACGAAGTGGTTTAGTCATATGGTTCATTATATGATCACAGTTTATAATTATTACTTTAAATTTTTAAATAAATTTTAACGTAATTAATATTATTTTGCGCTATATTCTAGTCTTTTCGTACAAAATAATGTTTATTAGAAATCAAAAGTTTATATCGAGATAGTAGATTGTGGTTGTTATCAAAATTCCATAGGAAGGATCAAGATTGTTTTGTCCATTATTGTAGTGCGAGCGAGTGATACTTAATGTTTTCGCGCTCAATGAAACTAATTTCGCCCGACGCCGAAATGTTAAAAGCTCTTAATGTTTACCTCAATTTTTAACTTAAATTTTTAACTTAAAGCGCAAATATTTGTCATGTATTAAGGAACTTATCAATGTCCTGAGTACGTTGCGCGTAAAACATAAGTATAAATAATCTAACCACAAAATAAAAATTTTGAAAAAGCCCCCCACCGCGACTGATTTTCATGAAAAGTGGCTAAGAACACACCTGACTAATTCAGCTTTCAAACAAATAAAAAATCTAAATCGGTTCATCCGTTCAGGAGCTACGGTGGCACAGACAGACACACACAAACAGGCAAACAGACCGACAAACAGACAGACACGTCAAACTTATAACACCCCGTGGTTTGCGTCAGGGATTAAAAAAAAGCAGCTGCATCATATTCGGTAGCAGTGCGTGCTTGCTACGCGCTACGAGCGTAGCCTATAAAATACAATAACTCGTAGCAGCGACTACGAACAGCGCCCGCCTGGCGGGATGCTGTGAATGTGTTCATAATTTTCTCTTCGTGCAATTTTTGATCAAAGTTTTTGCTTGTGTTTCGTTTGCGCCAATGATTAGGAGTTTTTTGTTTGTCCGTAATGAAAAACTTTCCGTTCTACTGTTTTAAAAATTTCCTAGCAATTGCAATAAAAACGATCATCATCCTCCTTGCGTTATCCCGGGAGCCTGGGGTCCGCTTTGACAACTAATCCCAAGATTTGGCGTAGGCACTAGTTTTACGAAAGCGACTGCCATCTGACCTTCCACCCCGAAGGGTAACTAGACCTAATAAAAACGATAGCTTAGATAATTATTTAGTTAATATATAGTGCAGCTTAACATGGGCGTTCCTTTACCTATAATCTACCTATAACCAACATATAAAAATATGTGTAAAAATAAAAACCAAAATGAGTTCCTGAGAAAATGGTCACATAGGTTTTCATTTTGGGTTGGGGACCCTAAAACATATTATATTGTTATATTTATACTTACAAGTATGTGAGTTATGTGGGGTAACCAAGCTAAATTTGATCTGATTATGTGAGCCCAGGGTAGTTCGTTTGATGGAGAATCAAATCTAAAATTGACGTAACAGGATCGGCTTACTTGTAAGATTAAGGTCACTTGTAGGTATTTATTAAATTTGTCATTTAATTTCAAAACTTTGTTTTTTTAGGATGACCTAGTTTTATAAAAACGAAAAGACTTATTAAAAGAAAGGCTAATTAAATTCATACTGTTTTCGATCCTAAACAAATGTCAACTGAACAAAATGTTACTATCAAAATGACTTCAATTTTAGGTGACAAATCAGTTTTCTTTTTTCAGACTGTCGTAACCATTTACTTTGTCAGCAGTTCTTAAAAAGTTTGTACAAAAAATTAAGAAATAAGTTAAATTAATTTTTATTCCTATTTTGTTACCAAGATTTATTTGATGAATTGTTTTTTTTGTAAGTTTTATTTCGTCATTAAGGTTCTCTAGTATCTATATTTTCTTAATTATAACAATTATCCTGTTTATATCTTATGAAAGTCGGCTTATATTACTAAATGCTGGTAACAAAATAGTATCAATTAAAATTTGCTGACGTGGCTCTGTACAAAGTTTTTGGGAACTGCTGTACCATGGAATTTATTTGAAACGTATCATAACGACGTGACGTCAAGTGGTCTTCTCTATAGTTCTGTATAAGATAAAAGATTAGGTATGTAAGATTAATAAATATTTAGAAGAAGGCGCGTCGAATGTTCTTTCGGAGGCCAATACCTATTCACTTTGGACCACTAACGCAAAGGCTTGTCATACCATAGATAATGTATCTAAAATAAGCAGTTTCATTTTCAGTTCTAACCTAACCTAACGGTTGTCTATTGTTTGCCCGACAGTCATTTAACATAATATTCATATGCCCGAATCTAACTTGCCTGAATTTCATTTGCCCGAATGATTTGTTTACCATAAAAATTGTATGACATATTGGTTGTTAACCCGAACATTACCTTCCATAATCATACAATGCCATACTATTTGTTAGCCATATTATTAAGTGCAATAATATGGTTTAATATAATATTCAAACGCCATAAGCAATTCTTGCCATATTAATTGTTGCCCATATTATTACCTAACCTACTTTCTGATAGCAATTTCATTTTCCAGGGGGTCACAGTTCTAACCTAACCTAACCTACTTTCTGATAGCAGTTTCATTTTCCAGGGGGTCACAGTTCTAACCTAACCTAACCTACTTTTCAAGCAGTTTCATTTTCCAGGGGGTCACAGTTCTAACCTAACCTACCCTACTTTTCAAGCAGTTTCATTTTCCAGGGTATGTGGTAAAATTTATACCATTCGAGTAAGAGTTTTAAATGATTCGCGGTTAATTTCATAAGACTTACCACCGTCTTCAGTTTTCCGTGATCATGATGCATGCAACTGCGTCGAAATATCGGGACCTCAATAAAAATCAAAAAGATAATCACGGTTTATATCCCGGTCAATATAAGTCTTATGAAAATTTATACCTATTGTCACACTTGTAATCCAAAAAAATCTAGGTGTTTCTAGTTTTCTACTCATCTGGTTATTTATTCCATTTTGAGTGTGATTCTTTTTTAAATTTTAAATATAGTAAAATCACTAATCTTTATGAACTTCCCGTTTTGAAGGGTTAAACAGGCAGCCAGATCCGCAAACGAGTACTAGCGTCGCCCGCCCTTATAAAGGCTTGAGCGCTGCGCTCCGCCCAAACAGTCTCACGGGCTTACGCGCGCCGCTACCATTAAACGTACGTACACGTTATCATCGTACATAGTTTACACTACTTTGAGTTTTAGTTACTTTTAAAATTATGAGCTACCGTAAGTACTTAAATATTCTTTGGTACGTTTAAAAATATTTTATACACACATGTGTTTTGATTGTATGTTGTGTTTTTGATTATTTTATTAGTTGCGTTTATAATTTATTGTTATACGTTGGCGTGTATATAAGTATGTTTAACTACGTTTATATTAAACGTGCAATTGTACTATGTGCTTTATGTATGTGCAATTCAATCTAGGATCATTTTGTGAAAATGTCGGTTGGAATTTCAGACAAAATGATTATTTTTGCACTAGAAGCATAACCCTTCTGTTATATTAGGAAGCCTCAAATAAATAAAACCAAATAAAAATAGTATTCTACTCGTAATATTAATTTCATTGTTATTTATTATTTGACAGTTGACAGTTTTATCGACTTCTTTGTTTATTTGATATACAGTAAGCTGCAAAAAAGTGCATGGTGAATTTATCAATCAATTCATTCATAATTTTTCATACAATTTAGCAGCTCACTGTACTAGGTACTATATTTCAATACTTATACCTATTTAAATGGTAATAAGCATGAAAAGTTAACTAATATTTTAAACAAAAGTTGTGAAAGTGGTCAACATCGATGAACTTGTTGCGTGGTCATTATTTTCTACCTGACGGGCAACGAGTCAAGTGGGCCTATTAAGGCCCAGTAGGTTTGTTTTATTCTCTCACTCTCACTGACAAACTAAAATGTGAACAACATGGACGTACATGTCCGAGACAGTGGATATCGCATTGATGAATTTTATTTCTTATTTATCCCTAAGTTATCTTATCAATGAATATTTATAAATATTTTTCTTGTTCTTAATTTAAATATTATATTGATATACCTCTACTTACTTATTTGAATACATCACGCTTGGCCACATGTTTCGAGCCATATGCAGAATCAGGCATGAGTTCTAACGGCGGCTACACTTCGTGCACTGTGTTATTGGTGGTATTTTTTATTCAGCTCAGTTTCTGAATCACTAAAGTCTATAGATAAAAGCTTCGGCAGTTAAATTTTGGCAAAATAAAATACATACAAACATATCTACACCTAGATCCCGCTTAAAAAATGCACAAAAATACGAACATATTGGGCAATAAACATCTTTTTCATAAAACTATTTTCCCTTGTTTATTGCTTATTAGTGCGACCACAACCTGTATTGTGGATGTAATTTAATAGTCGTGGATACAATACCTAACACAAGTACCTACCTAACAATCTGTATATTCTCTTGAGACATGACGTACAAATCGCTTTGTCGGAGTCAAAATTATCGTATCCAGCAACGTTTGATAAATAATGTGAAGGAAAGTAACAACCTATTTAGATATAATTATTTTCTTTTTTTATATACACTAAAGAAAAACCCGACAAGAAAAGCTGGACTTGCCCACCTATAGGTTCCGTTCAATTTTTTTTGTTGTCTAATGTTCTATTCATACCATAGTATGTTAAGAAATTGTTTTGACAGTTCGAGATCTAACAGATTTGACTATTAGTCAAATACATGACAGATGAATAGACAGTCATACAAATAATCTAGAAGCACCTTCTTTCTTTCAAAAGCATACGAGATTCTTTACAAAATAACTGTTTCTGGTTCTCAGGTCGAAGGGTAATTTTCCCAAAACTTTCCGGACGAGATTTGTTTAATCGATAATAATTTGATTGGTTACGTTGTTTGCTCTCGATAATTACACATACCTCGGGGAAGAAGTTACGAAGTGCTGTCCTCGGGGGCTTGATTTCGAGAAATTTAAATAAGTATGGGCGGATCATAATCGACATCGAGTTCTTAAAACGGGTGCGTCTTCAGATATATAGCACTAGCTTTTGCCCGCGGCTTCGCTCTCGTTAAATTCGAAAATTGCGGAATGTTCCATACAAACTAGAAAGAGACAAAAAGTAGCCTTATGTCACTCTACATCCCTTCAACTACCTGCACTTAAAAAATCACGTGAATACGTCGCTCGGTTTTGCCGTGAAAGACGGATAAACAAACAGACACACACACTTTCCCATTTATTATATTAGTATGGAGTATGGATTACCTGTAATTTCATATTAATAGCGCTTAGAAAATACAGTAAATATATCTATCAGAGTTTTTTTATAATAAATAATAAATGGAATGGAAGGGAATAAAAAATACTGACAATTCCGGGTAAGCCACACAAATAAAAATGTCTAATGTTTTAAATATTGAATTGACACAGACAAATTTAATATTGATCTTCTTTTAACATAATACATATAACTTTTAACGTATACAATACAATACAAATATTCTTTATTCTTCACCAATATAACAAGATTACATCACATAATTTTAATTTTAAAACGTATGTTAGTTTCATATCTCTAAAAACATAGTATATATGTAAAATGCGCCATTAAGAATTTGTGGTCAAAAGTGATTCACGTTAATATGAAAAAAAAAGTCTTCTAATAACGTGTACAGTCAACCAATTGGAACCCTAGGCCATGTCAAAATGACAAGCAGTAAGAGATTTCTTACAATCTGATTTATAACGTCACTACGACATAGTTCTACAGTGGCCTAGGGTTCCAATTGGTTGACTGTACCTACTTAGTTTTATTTTTAGAAACTTTTGTTAGATAAATTTTAAAGCGACAAAGTGCTCTTTCCGACCCACTAAGCATAGTTTTTACTTTTGATAATGTTTATTGTCAGATTGTCCCAACTCCTTTCTGTCACAATCTTCCTTCGTCTCCCCTACTCAAAACCTAATCCTTTAACTTATATATTTCGACGTTAACAGCCTTTAAGTATGTTATCCTTCACAAAGAATGTAAGTAGCTTGTCATCCACCTATCAATAAAGCATTAAATTCCGTGTATTTGAGCTCAATTTTCGTGACCCATATAATAACGAAGGGAAATCTATCATTCTATCATGTTCATATATTTTCCTAACAGTCTATTTATTTACTTAAAGACATACCTAGTTATTTAAATTTTTCAAGGAATCATTTTATATTTATATTAAGCGGCCGCCTGCTAAGCCGCGGTCCCGGGTTCGAATCCCGGTAAGGGCATTTATTAGTGATGAGCACAGATATTTGTTCCTGAGTCATGGATGTTTTCTATGTATATGTATATATATTTGTATATTATATATATCGTTGTCTAAGTAAATTAATTAGGCATCTACAATAGTATTAAAAATAAACATTAATTCATGACCGGCTAACATACTTGTTGACTACTTACACAGAAACATATAAATAATATTGTTAAGTACCGATGGCCGTATTTGAATAATGATTATTAGATATTTGGTCAAACAAATGTCAATTTTGGTTTTGATTGATCGGTGGTTGAGACTGCTTAAAATAATTAAATACGTATTAATAATTTTATAGTGTTGTGTTGCACAGGACAGTGTGATGTGCCAGCGATGATGAGCGTGGCGTTGCTGCTGATAGCGCTGGCGTGCTCGGTCATCGACGCTGCGCCCGCGCCGCTCTACGATAATTCAGAGGTATGCTTGTATACAACTGACGTACCTTACTAGGTAACAAAAACCTTAAAAAATTAACGGCGGCCTACGATATTTCCGGACCGCAAAGGCTGGCAACGCATTTCCAAGTTTTCCAACCCTTCTGGTGTTATGGGTGATTGCGTGTCCATGGGCGAGACGTTGATCGCTTACCATCAGGTGACCCGAGCGCTCGCTTTACTCCTAAAATGCAACTAAATGAACACCTGTCTAATTAATTGTAGTAGCTTTATACTTAGAATTAATATTAAGTATTCAATTGTAATTTCAATTCAATTTTTTGAATCATTTGTAGGTATACAGTATACAGTGTGTTACCACCACCCGGGCCTTTATTAAAATCAATAATAATACAGTCATTTAGCAATCGTTTGCGCATATCAGCAAATCATAGTTAATTAAATTAACTGAAAAAATATGTTTTCAAAATCCCAACATTCAATGTAACGCGTGCACTTCTTAATTGTCATTACATGTACATTGTACATACATCGCTCATACCAAAGAGAATAGAGTCTTATACGAAGTTATATAGGTCTGTGCTCATACTTATGAGCCCTCCCTTGACAAGTGTGTGTGCTGTGTTGTACATTGCTGATGGCAATAACATTTTTGTTAGAAAGTTTATAAAGTATTTTTTTTAATTATTAATTAAATTATGGGGTTGTATGGGGTTCTTCAAAAATGGAGTGTACAAGTTTCTAATGGGTCGGCAACGCGCATGTGACATCCCTCAAGTTGCAGGCGTCCATAGGTGACGGTGACCGCTTTCCATCAAGCGGGCCGTATACCTGTTTGCCACCGACGTGGTATAAAAAAATAAGGGCATGGTTAAGTTAAATAGCTATGTAATATTACGACTTACGTTCCTGTAAAAAAAAACCCAAAAAAACCCCACTTACTGGTAGGTAACACACTGTATGGCCTGAAAAAATGCCCCTGCCGCCTATTTGCTGTATAATTGATTCGTATTTGTATTTTTTGTATACTGTCCTATTTGTAGAATCATAGTTAATTCAAATATGTTTAGGCGGATAGAGGCGAGGTGCTCACAACTTCCGTGAGTGAACAAAGGAGTTTTTTTTGTGAGATTCTTAATGTAATATGAGCAATTGAGCATTAACAATTTATTTATAGAGCGTCTTAATCATCCAATAAAATGTGGGCTGACAATCGTTACACATCGTTCAGGATTCCTGCCTATACCGACAAACGAGTCTGAGTTCGCACACTTCTTTGTAATGTAAAATAGAAATCTGAGATATCTATTCAATGAACCCTATGTGTATAAGCTCGAGAAATTTATCTTAATACTTTACAAAGTATGCAAGAAAACCTTATTAACTGTTTTTATTAACTTTGGTAAACGTCTTTAGACAGAATTCTGACAATTCTTTACGTAAAGAGCGTAGCCGTGTTTGCATAGAAAATCGGCCCTTTCGCCAATTTTTTTTTAAAGAGCTCTCATGACAAATATTATTTACTGTAAGTTTGAGGTTTCTATCTTTTTTATTTTCTGAGATATGATTTTTTTATTAATTTACATAATATCCATTTTTTTCAACATTGGCTGATGCGATTCACTTGAACTTTTGGGACAATAATATACATGTAATGACTCACATGTTCTAGCAATAATATTTAATAGTGCCGAAAAAAATCTTGGCTTAAAGGGAAACAAATCTTCAGTATTTTTTTCTCGCTTTTTAGAAAAGCGACACCTATAGTTCTTTGTCAAGTAATTGCTTATATAAAGGCCCGCAATATATATTTTTTTCAAAATAATCCAGGAGGTACTTCATACTAGAAAATGGAATAATAAAGGATACTACCCATACCGCAAACGAGCTACACAGTAAATAGGTGAATTTTAGTCGTAATAGCCGACTCCTGAGTAATTCAGCTTTCAAACAAAGAAAACTAAATCTAAATTGGTTCATCCGTTCGGCAGTCCGTCCATCAATTATAACAACAACCCGTCGTTTTTGCGTCGGGGGTTAAAAAAAAAACGTGTTAATGTTAAACTGATTTTAATTTTCATTTTAAATAAAACCTCTTTAAGCGCGGTAGGGCATTTTGCTAACAAATCGGACTAGTTATAAAACTAAAATAGTAAGTACCTATACTTTTTAATACATTAGCTGCATGAACACCTAGAAGATTTGCCTAGGTATTGTGTAAAATATTGATGATCTATCAATTTAAATCCTCTCTATGTTATACACAGCATACCTGCCTACTTACTTTTATTTTCAAATGATTTTAATCTTCAATGTTGGCCAAAAAATAAATGAATCAAATAAAGCAGAAAATTTCGCTTTAAGTTTTGCTCCAGTTTTATACAAAAAAACCAGTCCCAAGAGTACACCCTTTAGAAGTTCATGTGTACATTATTAAGATGAAAGATTTCATGAGAAAAAATGATTACAGCAATAGCCGGCCAAATAGACAGCCCACACTCTCGGAACTTTCTGACCTATACTAGGTACTATAGGTAGTGAAGGGATAGCTACTCGTACCTCAGAGATGCCTACACTACAACTAGGTATGTTATGCGATAACTGTCTAAAACCTGAAAATGTATTGTATGAATAAAATATAACAAAGTATTGTTACAGTGTTAACGAAGAATGACTAACGCTAGAGCGCAGTGTTTGCGGAATGTAAGGATTGGAGTCGCAGGCGTCCATAGGTTTCATCAACTGCTTATCATTAGGCGGGCCGTCTTCTTCTCAGCTACCGACGTAGTATAAAACTAGACCATGACGGAACAGGACAGGACGTTGGAAAAAGTAACGTGACTTCTATAGAATAGATAGATCGGCCCATCCCATCCTGCTTCGTAAGTCCCAGCGTACTTACATATACAAGTACATTCGAGTTTAGAAGTCTTACAAAAATAAAAGAAAGTTCCATATTAAAAATAGGAAAAATTGGCTTAGGCCTTACAGCTAGTGCTCAGTCACCCCCTTCACCTATAGTTGCCTAATTCGGTCCGGTCATTGACATTGGCAGGAATACGCGAACACGTGCAAAACTTGGAAATAGTTTGGCAAAAGTATTAGCGACTTTTCCAGCTATTTATGATGCACATAAATTAGGCAAAAGTGGACAGGCCGCGGTCACTAGCCTTTTCATATAAACGTAGACCGAAATGGGAACTAAATTAAAATTATTTTGGTAGCAATAGATGTAGACCGATCACTGCCTCATTAGGTGCAGTAGAGTTCATAAATATGTGTACATTTCATCACCTAACTCGTTGCAATAAGGTGAAAAAATGTACACATATTTATGAACTCGACTGTACGTTATGATTATTCCGAATTTTTACGATACTGACAGTTGATGAATGACAGTTGTGCCAAAAGTGCCTCATATAAAAGGCCTCGTGCTTCGTTCTTTTACGTTCTCTCTAATGCTAAAAAAAACGTATAGCTATGGTCAATATAGGAACATCGAACTACATACTTAAAAATATTTACCATAATTACAGAAAAAACGAAAGAAAATAAGGAACATGGATAACCATGCCCATCGCCATTTTCCATATAAATGGAAAACGGCCTTACAATTTTCTTCTTACTGCGGAAGTAAATCCTTATTAATTATTAATTTCCTAGTAGCACAAACAGAATTTACAGAATACACTTTACAAATAATTTTGGCCTATGATGGCAAGAGCTGAGCAAGATTTTCGAAGTTTTAGAAAATTTAGATTATTATTACTTGACAGTCGTAAACGTCACAGGAGAGAGTGTACATACAACGGGGTGTAATTGCAGACGGTTACTTGTTTTACATTTACTGAGATGTATACGCTACACGTATTGACTAGCGTATTCTTAAACGTCTAAAACTTATTGTTTCAGGCTCAGTATTACGAAAAGCGAAAGTTCTAACGCTACTAAGCACAGTTGTATGTATGATAGCATAGAAAATTCAATATCCATAGTAATTGTTGGTAATTGTGAGTAATTGATGATTAAATGCCCTTTCCACGTAACAACGAATGTTTTTTCAGCAAATTAGGTTAAAGCCTTTCTTCGAATTCGATTCGGGTTAGTAATGTAATTGTGAGAAATTGCTTGTACTTATTGTCAGAATTGCTGAAAAACGTTGTAATGGTGACACTGTCGATTACCCACTTGATGAGAACTAATTTAGTAAGTAGGTTTTATGTTTCATAATTATTTCTATTACGTAGGCATTGTTATTTCTTCTTAATCTATCCTTGTTACCTCATGTTAAGAAGCTCAAGATGGCTCAAAATATATTGCTATTGTTAGCTCCAAAATATAGGTACATAGTTAAAATACAGGGAGTAACAAAAACCATCGTTTTTTGACTCGAAAAAGAAGAAATAAATACAAATTTGTAGGAGGTAGGGCATAGCGAATGATATTCCGCTTTGTGTGGTAGGGCACAGCACAGCGGATATCGTCTCGCTCGAATCTAGAGCAGAGCCCAACTGGGGTAGTACCTCCGCCTTACAGAAGACCGCAGCCAAATAGCACTAGACCCTACTCATAGTGTTGTGTTCCTGCCGGTGAGTAAGGCTGCCAGAGCTCAACGAGGGTGCGGTGCTGATGACGGGAGGACTTACGGAACTAACTTGTTCCGTATATTGTCCTTTATAGTCGTCGGCAACCCGAACCCTCCTTGGAACTTGTACACTCCTTTTTGCTGTGTACTTAACACAGCAAAAGGGAATGTACAAGTTTCTAATGGGGTGGCAACGCGCATGTGACACTGTTTGCGTTGCATGCGTTCATAGGTTACGGTGACCGCTTTCCATCAGGCGGACCGTATGCTTGTTTGCCACCGACGTAGTATAAAAAAAAAAAAAAAACAAATGATCGTACTTAGCATGGTGGACCTTAGAAAAATCGTATAATTTTTTCAATTTTTTTGATATCTCTACAATTGAATTAGCAAATTCTTATATTTAAAAATGAATACAATCTTCAGGCAAAGGATGTTTCAATTGGATTCTTATATTGTGTACAAGTTTGAAACAATTAGTTATTCCATACAGCTGTTCGAGTGTGGTTCAATTCTATTCAAGTTCCGCACGTATTGTCCTGACAGTTTAATAATTGAACTAGAAGTACGGACGTTCGCATTCGTATCCAGTCAAGGCGTAGACGTGCTACGTGTGCTACTATTGCCCGTACCAACATATTTTCGACAGGTAAAAAACTCACATGAAATATGTATATTATATAGTGTTTTACCACCACCCGGACCTTTATTAAAACCAATAATAATACAGTCATTTAGCAATCGTTTGCGCATATTAGCAAATCATAGTTATTTAAATTAACTGAAAATAGTTATTTGTTATACAAGGGGGCAAAGTTGTATTTTAACGCCGAGTGTAGAATTGAAAAACGAGCAAGTGAAAGGATTCTATAGTTGAACCACGAGCGAAGCGAGTGGTTCGAGAATAGAATCCTGAACTTGCGAGTTTTTTAACACACGAGAAGTAAAATACATTTGCACCCGAGTGTAACACAAAACTTTTCCCCTCACTATAGCGAGGAAATTACAACGCAAGAAATGCGTTTATCACTGCTTCCAGTAGTTCCACAGGTGGTAAATCATCTTTATTACTAGATTCACCTACTTTTATCAATTTTAAAGCAGTTAATTTGACTTTATTCAAGGTCAAATTACTTTACACACTAGTGGATAAAATGCGTTTTTATTTTACCCGCTGGTATTAAAGGACAAAACACGTGTTTCCGAGCTAGTGAGGGGAAAAATAATTTTCCGAAATCTAAACATTCAATGTAACGCGTGCTCATCTTAATTGTCATTACTCACATCGCTCATGCTTATGAGCTGTCATTGCCCTCACTTGACAAGTAATGTGCTGCACATTACTGGCCATAATGTTTTGTTAGTAAGTTTATAAAATCATTTTTTTTTAAATTATTAATTAAGGGCATGGTAAGGGGATGGTGTCGAAACTATGTAAACATTCCTTTAAAAAAAAGCCTACTTGTTAGTAACACACTGTATAGTGAAAGCTAAGTTTATAGCGTTTTGAAACCTCCGCCGGAGCTCCTGTTATTTTATGCGTAAAGTTTTTATGAAAATGATGACTTTACTTAACCCTTCCACAGGTAAGGCTATCAAAGTTCCTGTAAACGTAGCGTTGTGTGAGAATAATAAAATATTCGAACTGGTAGGATATAGGCGGGGCTTCATAGACTTTTTAAAATCTCATATTGCAGGCTCGTACCGATTAGGTACGAGTAGCTTTTAAATATCACGCTAAGATGAGAACTGAATTGCTTCCTGATAAAAGCATGTTGTTTCAGGAGGTAGTGATACCCCAAAAGAGAGCTGCACTAGTGTTGGACCGAATACTGATAGCATTGCAGAAGGCCCTGCACGAGCCTCCTGCAGACCCCTACGACGGCCCACACGCTTCGCCGCTGCGAGTTCCTTCCTACCTAGACTCCGACATGGTAAGAGACAACTAAGTGTTCATCAGGCTATAGTACCTATACCCTAACAAAGAAGTTTCCAGAAGCGAGCGGCTCTAGTGTTGGACCGAATACTGATAGCACTGCAGAAGGCTCTGCACAAGCCTCCTGCAGACTCCTGCGACAGTCCCCACGCTTCGTCGCTGCGAGTTCCTTCCTACCTAGACTCCGACATGGTAAGAGACAACTAAGTGTTCATCAGGCTATAGTACCTATACCCTAATAAAGAAGTTTCCAGAAGCGAGCGGCTCTAGTGTTGGACCGAATACTGATAGCACTGCAGAAGGCTCTGCACAAGCCTCCTGCAGACTCCTGCGACAGTCCCCACGCTTCGCCGCTGCGAGTTCCTTCCTACCTAGACTCCGACATGGTAAGAGACAACTAAGTGTTCATCAGGCTATAGTACCTATACCCTAACAAAGATGTTTCCACAAGCAAGCGGCTCTAGTGTTGGACCGAATCCTGATAGCACTGCAGAAGGCCCTGCACGATCCGACCCTCCTGCAGACTCCTACGACGGCCCCCAGGCTTCGCCGCTGCGAGTTCCTTCCTACCTAGACTCCGACATGGTAAGAGACCACTAAGTGTTCATCAGGCTATAGTACATATACCCTAACAAAGAAGTTTCCAGAAGCGAGCGGCTCTAGTGTTGGACCGAATACTGATAGCATTGCAGAAGGCCCTGCACAAGCCTCCTGCAGACTCCTACGATAGTCCCCACGCTTCGCCGCTGCGAGTTTCTTCCTACCTAGACTCCGACATGGTAAGAGACAACTAAGTGTTCATCAGGTTTAGTACCCTATATCCTAACAAAAAAGTTTCCAGAAGCGAGCGGCTCTAGTGTTGGACCGAATACTGATAGCATTGCAGAAGGCCCTGCACGAGCCTCCTGCAGACTCCTACGACGGTCCCCACGCTTCGCCGCTGCGAGTTCCTTCCTACCTAGACTCCGACATGGTAAGAGACAACTAAGTGTTCATCAGGTTATAGTACCCTATATCCTAACAAAGAAGTTTCCAGAAGCGAGCGGCTCTAGTGTTGGACCGAATCGTGATAGCATTGCACAAAGCCCTGCACGAACCTTCAGCAGACTCCTACGATGGTCCCCGCTGCGAGTTCCTTCCTACCTAGACTCCGACATGGTAAGAAGCACACAAATGTCTTCAATAGACTCTAAAAAACAAGATTCTAAAAGCGAGAGGCTCTAGTGTTAGACCGAATAGGTACTAATAGCATTGCAGAAGGCCCTGCTTGAACCTCCGGCAGGACAGAATAAGCATATAAGAGAAATCTTCGCCTGCCCTCATACCGAAACTCTGCGCTACAACGGGGTACACTTTAGATACAAATAGTATCAGCGGCCCTGATAAGTAACTTACTACCCTACTTTCCCAGTAGAAACACTTTGATTTATTACAATCGTCTAAATTGAAATAGATATCATACACGAAAGAAAAAACGACAAGGCCCACGAATCTAACCCGGGTCTTCAGCTTACGCGGCTAACGTCATTACCACTAGACCGCCCGCCCATCGTGGTACCCGACGAAATTTCTCTATGTTGTATATAACCGTTTCAATTCCTAAATTATATCAAAATATTTATAGATTTATGTTGAAGTTAGGAATCGACTCGATTCTCTTTCATTATACAAAGTAAGTAGCTATTTTCTCTTGGAAATAAGAACGAGGCAAGTAGGTAACCATCAATCTAAAATGCCTGTCTATCTTTCTCCTCATATTGTTTTATAATTATCTTCCTATGGTATAATTTTCATCATATTGTTACCAGAGCGCCCTCCAGCGACGGGGGCAGGCGGGCACCGCCGGCCGCGGCCGGGTCCTGCGGTGTTACTTCAACGCAGTCACATGCTTCTAACACTATGTATATATAACATCATATCCAGTCTTTAACATCATTTACTCTAGCTTTATTTCCCTCACAATATATTTGATACGAATTTCTCCATTGTAACTAAAAGTATTTTCTTGTTAATCATTATGTAATAAACGTTATTGCCTGTGTTGTATTCTAAATTAACCCTCTGACGCGGAGCCGTGTGTAATATCCTGGCCTCGTAGCCGAATGGCATTTGCTGTCTGACTTTGTCGCGCCAATACGCAAGAGCGACAGAGATAGATGCATTTCTGTGGCGTTTGGCGTCGCAGAAATGCCATTCAGCTACGGGATATGCTCCTTTGTCGCGGATATGTTAATAGGAAAATGAGTTTGTAAAACAGTTTCCTGTTTTCCATTTGCTAAGACATCAAAGTTTTGAAATTGTAACACATTGCATTAAACTGTATTATAAAATTAATTATATTCTAGTAGATAAGATCCCCTAAATTTCAGACAATGGAAAATGGGAAAATAATATGACATAATTCAGTTCTAATTAGGCTGCGTAATTTGGTAGGTACATTATTTAGCAATAGTTAAATAAAGCGAAACGGACAATTTCTATGAGAAACAGAAAACCTAACAATACATGAAATAACATCTCGTATTTCCGTAGCAACATGATATTTCATTGCATATATGTATTGATACGGAAAACTTGTCAGAAAAGTTTACCGACCTACATATGCGCGCGTATTATAACTTTTGTAGGACTTGAGGTACCTACATTGTATGTTTTCTTCCACTTTTCAATTATACAACTGTTATATATTAGTTTAAATTATTTGTACCTACACTACGGTCTCGCTTTACCAAAGTTGTGTGGAACTTTATAAACTGGCTGGGATTAATATGTTGTTCATGTAGGTAGAAATATTTCTGCTAAAATAGGTATAGCATTGATCGACGATATAAGTAAGAGAACGAGACAATCTACCCTGAAGATGTATCGAAAAATGTAGGGATTCGGTAATTACGAGTATTATGGATATGGTGCACTGGGTGTTGTAAAATTAAATGTTATATAACGTTGTATGACAGTGAAACTGCGAGGGCATTGATATTACACTGTCCTTGTCACACAGTGTTATACACGGTGTAACATGAGGAAACCGAATAATGTTAACAGAGTATTCCTCATCATATTAGAGGAGTAAAATGTTATATAAACTTTTCTGTATTTCACCTACTTTCAGAGTTATAACTGTTATAAGCATTAAAAAAATAAAAATTACTTATGATTTCTCAGAACAAAACGCTGTTTTGATGGCGATGATGTCGTTATCGGATATAATCTAACCTCGTTGATAGATATCAAAAAGTAACTAGTGACTCATTGCAAAAAAGTATTTTTTTAGAAAAAAATATAATTGTATATTTTTATTTTTACGAATAAAGCCAAGGATACACTAGGGGACAAATGTCCCACGACACGTGTCGCCAGCGACGTCGGGTAAAGTAGCGCGACGTTTTCAGACTTCGCTCGACATGTCTGGCGACATCGCGCGACACGTGTCGCCAGTGACATCGGGTGATGTAACGCGACGTTGCCGGACTTCGCTCGATATGTCTGGCAACATCGCGCGACACGTGTGGGCAAAGACATCGGGTGTCGCGCGATGTCGCCAGATATGTCAGGCGAAGTCGTACGACTTCGTTAGACATCGCTGAGGATATAAGTCGCGCGATGTCGCCAGATATGTCAGGCGAAATCGGCCGGCTTCGCTTGACATGTCGCCGACACATGTCGTGGGACATTTGTCCCCTAGTGTATCCTTGGCTTAATATTTACTTTTTATGTGAAAATACATCCAAAAAAGTAAAAAAATTACATAAAAAAATTTTATTGCCGAAATTTGCTTGACGTCATATAACATTTTATCTTTATTTTGCCCTCAGAAATGCGTAGTTAAAATCTATGATTTCCTCATGTTACACCGTTTATAATATTTATAACAGCCAGTATGGGAGCACCATTAGTGATGCCATCTCGCCTTAACCAAGGTAAAACCAAGAAAAAAGACAAGGAAGAAAGTTTTTACTATCTACTGTAAATTAATAAAAAAAGACGCCCTCACAAATGTTCGTTGAATTGAATCCCTATAATGTGTGGATTTGAAGCATCACTCTAACATCAAAACATTCTATACTTTTGTTTAAATAAATAAATAAATACCTATTGAATTTCTTGTATAGGTAGGGTGACGAGAAATTAAATTACCAGTCAAAATATTGGTTTAGAAACTCGAAGATAACGTTTTTTAACATTTACATTCCATACAATGGTCGATTAGTTGCTGGGTCGCAAATTCGCAACGCAACACTAACACTTAGGTATACCTACCCACCCATGTTGGCGCGCAATTCGAATATGCCCTTTTACGTTCAAGCGGGATTGTGTCGTGGGAGGCATGTTGTTAAGAATACTCGTATTAGCTTAGCTTTTCAGAGAATAGTTTTTACAGAGCTAATGTACCTACATAATGGAGTCAAAAGTAAACTCGTCTTTAGGTACTTGGTTTGTAAAGTTGGCCCAAGATAAGTGGCGTCGATGTTGATAGCCCCTGCAGGGGGTTACGTAGAACTCATAAGTTGATCAAAGTTTGACGCTTAAAATAACATTTGCACCGGCCAGGCTCTCAAAATCGTTTCCAAGTTACCTGGACTGGACAAATAGAAACAATAATTTGCAATTAACTTAAGTAGTACGTGTTAAGTAAATTATAATTTGATGTAGGTATTAAGTTTGACGTTTAAAATAAACATTACGGAATCTTGTGCGATCAAAATATATGTACGTTGTACCATAGAGGAATAAGTAAAGGAAGAGTTGTAACTCCATACATCAGTAAATGCGAGTTATTTGTAGTGACATCTATCGTCATTCACTCGTCAATCACGCGCCAACTAGCGTAAATTATCAGTACTGCTACTCGACACTAGGTGCCGACACTATTGCGTCTGCCAAAAATGTAATATTAAAACAGTTTACACCTTATATTTTAAGTTTAAGCTGAAGTAATTGAAAGCAAAGTACTGATTAATACTATTGTAATATTAGCTAAAAATTGTTGAGCAATAGACTTTTTGTTCGTCGTGACGTCTATTGACAAGTAGCAGTACTGATAATTTACGCTAGTTGGCGCGTGATTGACGAGTGAATGACGATAGATGTCACTACAAATAACTCGCATTTACTGATGTATGGAGTTACAACTCTTCCCTTACTTATTCCTCTATGGTTGTACTACATATAGGAAACTTATCTTACTGATAAGTATTTACAAGTAAAGCTTATCTACTTTAGAACGTTTTCACATTATCCGATCCGATATCGGATGTCGGAAGGATTTCAAAGAAAAAAATCAAAGATGGCAGCGTAAATACATGGGATATTGGTCCGACATCCGATATCGGATCAGATACCTAATGTGAACATGAACTTAGGGCGCACTATGTTTCCTTTGCACGGCGATTACCAACGACACCTGGCGGTCACGAGCGGTACGTCGCAGCTCTATGGCTCCCGAAGGTATAAAAGATTACCTGGAATAATAAAAACAGCGTCCCGTTGGCGATTCCGGGTGGGAGGATCTACGTCATGCTTGTTTCAAACTCACAGAGGTGGCGTTAATTTAGCTATCAGTAGTATAAGTAATATTTGCAGGGTTCAGTTTTTAAAAATGGAATAATACCTGCCTTTGGTGAGACTTGAACCGACGATCTCTTGTTAAGTCAAACCTCAATCAAGTCAGCAATTCTTCCAATTTTAAATTTATCCTAAACTTAATATTTAGCATCATTCACATACGTTTCTGTTCGTTAAAAATATCATACTTCTGTGAGTGTGGCAGAGCGTAAATTATGTGTCCATGTACGTCAGTACCATAAAGAAAATGAGAAATGTACTTACTGTACACTGTATATTAAAAAATAATAGTTATTTGTTATACAAGGGGCAAAGTTGTATTTTAACGTCGAGTGTGGAATTGAAGAACGAGCAAGTGAAAGGATTCTATAGTTGAACCACGAGCGAAGCGAGTGGTTCAAGAATAGAATCCTGAACTTGCGAGATTTTAACACACGAGAAGTAAAATACATTTGCACCTGAGTGTAACACAAAACTTTTCTCCTCACTATAGCGAGGAAACTACAACGCAAAAAATGCGTTTATCACTGCTTTCAGTAGTTCCACAGGTGGTAAATCATCTTTATTACTAGATTCACCTACTTTTATCAATTTTAAAGCAGTTAATTTGACTTTATTCAAGGTCAAATTACTTTACCCACTAGTGGATAAAATGCGTTTTTACCCGCTGGTATTAAAGGACAAAACACGTGTTTCCGAGCTCGTGAGGAGAAAATATAAAAACAACGGGGCCAGTTTAGGCGCCGGTACCTTAAGCAGTTACTACAAGTTTAGTAAGGTTTGTATTTTACTTTCCGAGTTACTTTCTTTATACCTATTCCAAATTAAATATGAAATGTTTAACTGGGATAAACAAACATAACAGTCCAAAGTAAAAATATTTCATCACAAGTGGGCGTCTTTCATCCAATGTTAACAATCTGCTATTCATAGTTTCGGCAATGTTCGCTGGTCATTCGTTTGTCCGCTGACGGACAAAGCGATAGAAAAACGTTTTCCCCACGCTTTCTTAAAATGGGGATGATTTTCCTCGCTTTGTAACATGTTTGACCGCTCAGTGCGATCTGAATGAATCTTGTTTACATCCGTTTGTTAAATATTATTCTTTAGTATGACTCTATACATAAGTTACAGAGTTGTAACTTATGTATAGAGGTTAAGAGACATATCTTATAAATAATAAAGCCTTAAACTGATCCTAGTTACATAAATACTTATTTTAAAATTAAATACAAATTGTAGGGACCCCTTTTGTAGGGTACAGGCCTATCTTATACTACTTACATATATTTTTTAAATATTTTGTATGTTTTTCCGGTTAATCATTATTATTACAGTATAAACTTAGATTTATGCGCAGCTTCTAAGACTCAGTTTGCAAAAAAAACATAGAATGTGACTTGTAATATCCATTGACAACGAAGAGGGTGAAACGAATAACTCGGCCAAACATTAATTAGGTTATCACCAATATCCAATGTTATTATTATATACCTGTATTCATACAAAAAATATATTTACTTTTAAAAATATCACCAAATATAAATAAAAAACATATTCCAACTTACGATATTAAAGAGCGGTTCCCTTCTATGGTAAATAGGTAACAGTGCTTTGCATTTAGTTTTTGACAGATGAGCTATTATTATACGTATCCATACTAATATTATAAATGGGAGAGTGTGTGTGTCTGTTTGTTTGTCCGCCTTTCACGGCATAACGGAGCGACGAATTGTCGTGATTTTTTATGTGGAGATAGTTGAAGGGATAGAGAGTGACATAGGCTACTTTTTGTTTCTTTATAATACGAGCGAAGCCGCGGGAAAAAGCTAGTAATATATATATTTATTTGAATATCGTCAAATAATTTCAACAAATTTTAAATCGAAATAATTTTACCTATAAATGATGATTTTACTGACAACACAACTAAGGTCAATACGGAGAAGTGTGTCTGGCTTTTACATATCGCATGTTTAAACAATGATCATTGTTTATTGAGGGTTCAATAATTAAGTTAACTAATAAAATAATCGTGAGTAGCAAGTAGCAAACGTATGAACTAGCAAAACTACCTGTAACAATGAGTAAAACGGCCATATGTGGAGGCCAGACACACTTCTCCTTATATTATGACACACATAACCGTATCGACCTTACAACAATTTTTTTTTGTATGGTAAATAGGTAGAAGGTGTAGGAAGAGGCACAGTATAATAAAGAGTATTATCGTACAGTATGGCCACTCCCGCTCCCCGCTGAAAGTGCCGCTCACCCCCTCTCGGTTACCTCACAGTTGCCGCCTGTCAAAAACGCGAACAGTCGACCTGTCATATCTCACTCATACAAGCATGGTACGCGTTCACCTTCACGAGCTTAGACTGTGTGCTAGGAACGCGCCTCTTTCATATATTTGATCGCCAGTGTCCGAGGTGTGGTATAGGTATGCAGTTCATGATGTGAAAAGACTTGTCGATGTCGAGTCTTTACAGTTTCAGCCGATTCATCTGGCCAGTTCCGCGGCCCGACAGTTTCTTTATACGCTCGGACAAACGTGCAGCCCTATTCAAAACTAGAGTCACTAGTCGTCAGTTTAAAATGGGTTAGGTTATAGAACTTTTATATAGGTACGACGAAAGCTTAATATAGACTGAATATTTATTTCAGTGACTAAAGTTTGCTCTGACTAAAGATCTGTTCGGAAAGAGAGCCGTGAAATGTATAGGGTCCAATACATTCCAGGGCTCTTCTCTTTCAGAACAGACTAAACTTTTTACATGTTTGACTTATACTGCTGAGCCGCGGTCCTGGGTTCGAATCCCGGTAAGGGCATTTATTTGTGTGATGAGCACAGATATTTGTTCCTGAGTGATGGATGTTTTCTATGTATATAAGTATGTATTTATCTATTTAAGTATGTATATCGTCGCTTAGCACCCATAGTACAAGCTTTGCTTAGTTTGGGGCTAAGTTGATCTGTGTAAGGTGTCCCCAATATTTTATTTATTATTTATTTATTTATCTTAAAGTTCGAACCAGGATATAAAAAAAAATCAAGAAAATCTAAATATTTAGGTATTTGCTAAAAAGTAAGCACAGGTACGTGCATGCAAATACATAATAATAATATTTTTATGAATTTCCAGCGCTGAGAACTCACCTACTCTGGCTCTACGCTCGTAGCTCGTAGGCACCGCTACGTTTTTCTCCTCGATGCTACATAAGCGCGTAGCTCGTGATAGCACCGAATGTTGGTTCAATACCTACTATAATATTAGCTACCGTGCTGAACAACTGTTCATTAAAAAAAAACAATATCTGCTACTAAATAAAATCGAAGTATATATAGGTAACATGGTATGGGACAGCGCGATGGCACGATGTTGCGATGTCCGGGATGTCACACCGTTTATATAACATTTATAACAGCCCCAGTGTGGGAGCACTATTTTACTCATTAACCAAATAAAAATTAATTACGAGAGTGGGATGGTATACTGTGGCACTGTCACCGACTTGGTGCGTGATTTAACTACTATTTTACAATAAAAAAAGAAACATCTTATGTATTGTTATTACCATTGTGCACAACTATTTATTAAGTCGATTCTTTCCTTCAGTTTTATTGCAGTAATACCATGCGGAATCCGGATGCCGTCTGTCTATGTTCCAATCAGGAGGTGTAGGTACCTATTCTGATTGTAACAATAGATTATGCATTTGATTTCGATGTTATGCTTATGGACAGTCAGTCACAGAAATGGTGCTACTGATTGAAGAAATTAAACTTTTGAGATTGGCAGATTAAGTCCACACATTCAGATCATATGCAAAACATGTTGATACCATAAGAATACGCCTCCTTAGATGCCAATTTTCCTATGCTTTATTAACGGTGAATCAGTTCTATTGTCTGTCTATCTTCACTTTTGAGGCTGATTTTTTTTTAGAGAAGTAAAAATACTTGTTTTTCTGACAAAGTAATTATAAAGCTGAGTTTAGACCTGCAAGATATTGCTGCAAGTTTTGAGACGCAACTATAAGTAAGAGTGATTTTTTTTTATTTTACAGTTTACACCAAGGCACTGTGGAACTACAAAATACAAAACAAGACACAAACGATAAATAATACAAATTAAACATTAGATTTGGGCGACGACGTAACAGCGTGGCTCTGTTGCGTCGTCTGACTCGGATAATTTATATATTTATGGCAAAGACTATACACAAACCAGATTCAACAGATATATTTTTTACAAAGTACCTAACTATGACAAAAGTTAAGAGTGGAGCGTTAATTAATATATAGACAAACAAATTAGTTTTCGTATGTATAATTAACAGATTCATTGATAGAATCAGTCGTTACTTAGCGAAAAATCCATCTAGAAACATTCCTTTAATATTTTTTGTTAATTAATGGCCACTGAGCTGGCAACTGTCAAATTCCACATAAAATGGTGGGTTAACCTCGGGTTAACCCTCCACCGTTTTCCTTGGTTCAAGTGCCCCTAAGGCCCACTTGCACCAACCACTTAACTCAGCGTTAGTGATGGGCTGTCATCTGTCAAATTCCATATAAAATGGTGGCTTAACCCTCCATTTTCGTTGGTGCAAGTGGCCCTAAATGTTCTAGATTATGAGATGCATACCTACTGACTTTTCAGTGAGTAATTTAAATGACGTTCACATGCATAATAATTGAAACGTAACTTCCAACAACTATTACACAACAAGGAAACATGAGTACAATCAAAGAGCAGGGTAATCATTTCCACAGCTACAAATTAAATTCCTTTCTCTCCCGTCTCTGACTTTTCCACAAACAGTCGTCGTGTTAATTAAAGAACTATTTCTAGACTGCAGTTCCGAGGTGCAGATTCTACATAATTTGGGGTAGTTCTATTCGTTGCAGTTTCGTAATTGGCTTTCATTAGTGTACGACAGATAATTTTGATTTTAACACCTCTTCATCTCTGTCAAGTTTCCTTCTAGACTAACGGCCCAATTCGAATGGCCCAGTGCGTCAAATATAAGCTCTACATACGATACGATATATGAAACGTTAATATTTCTGACATTCGACATATTAATTTCATATCCTATTTTAGTCTAATATTTAAGGTATTTTAAAGTTTAAATCGAGCCGTGTTCAAATGGATTATCTCGTATTCAAATTCTACAAGTAATTACGTACTTAATTCTGATTTCAGTATGAAATTACTAACAAACCCCAAAAGAAAATTCAGTATGTTCTATGATGTGAGATGAGACATAATAAATATTCCCACTAGTTATGCATTTTTGTATACGCACCACACCACCTATGGTTTGAATTCCATTCATAAATTAATGTGCATGTACTTTTGAAGCTCGCTATACATAAACATAGTTTTTAAATAAATGGTTTGCACACATTTTATTTAATCCAAAATAACTTATTAAGAATATTAGTAATCAAAAACTTACTCAAATTAACAGGTCGTGTAGGTTGATTAGCTTATTGTCTGACCTGTCCGGTCACGATCGCTTAATAACCCCAAAACTAATAGATTAAACGTTTACGTGCCTACAATATTAGCTATACGTCATACACGCTATGTGGCCATCTTTGAAAGGGACGCGTGCCGTCCACAAAGGACCCTTCGGCCTCGAAAACTAACCAAATTATAGTCCGCGTAATCATCCTTCACCCGACAATTTACCTATTAAAAGTCGGGAGTAAACATCGGCTGGACAAAATTATAATGTGTGACTTTTAGAAAATGTTTTTAAATAAATGTAAATAATTTATCCTTAATTCATCACTGTATTGTGGCGTGCGCTCAGTTGGCTGGCTATTTTATATGTACATATTACCCGATCATTGCGGCCATACGCGCTCATATAAACACCTCTCCGACGTAAACATGTATGATGGTCAAAGGTTGTCTGTTCATCAGTCACGCTTAGCGTCGAATTCTGTGAGCTCAAGTTAACGCAAAACCTGCACAATGTCATTACATATCAACATAATACATATTGAGTAAATTGTTAATCGCTTTTGCCTTTTGGATAATGTAGCCCTACGAGATCAATTCACGTTTTAACTATTCGTATTTTGAAACTTTCATTTTCAGTACACAAAAAACACACTTTAGAAAGAGGGTAAGCAATAAGCATGTAAGCAATAAATGGCCATTTTGTCGATTTTATTATCCATTGATTTTCTTTTACCTTGCACAAATACGTAACAATCTTAAAGAGATGACCATGAAATATTCACGTAACAACACACGTGTAGGCGCCTGCGATTGCTCGAGCAACACGTTATGGAGTCTTGCAGTGGATTCAATTATACACAGTTATCCGATAGCGGCACTGATTGAGCCAGCCTGTAGGAATCGGGTGGCCATGTAAGATGCAAGGACCGCACAAATATGAGGGACGAGAGTCATGCTCATAGAATTTAGATAGACATCTACTCAATTTTTAACCCCCGACGACGCAAAAACGACGAGGTGTCATAAGTTTGACGTGTCTGTCTGTTTGTTTGTCTGTCTCTCTATTGGTCTGTGTGTGTGTGTGTTTGTCGGTGGCATCAAACCTAGGATATAGTATCCTAGCGCCGATGCACAGGAGGCCCGACCTCAGATAAACTGGTATAAGGGTACCTACTCCCTACTCCTAGTAAGAAGAATCTTTCAAAATATATACCGCAACATCACATGAAAAATCAAAAGAGCTTTTTTCTTTATACCACCGAAATCTTGAATAGTTATTTGTATTAATCCATATTCCATATAAACTCTGTCAACCAAGTCTGTCAGTAAATAAGAACAAAGAAAACTATATGCATCCTTTTCTTTAGGGTGCTAGAGAAAAGGATACCTATAGTTTTCTTAGTAATTTATGACAGACTTGACAGAATATATATATATATATTTTTTTTTATGGGATAGGAGGCAAACGAGCAGACAGGTCGCCTGATGGTAAGCGATCACCGCCGCCCATGGACACCCGAAACACCAGAGGTGTTGGAGGTGCGTTGCCGGCTTTTATATATTTGCTATCATTCCGTTCTCCTTTTAATTTTTATTTTGTTTTTGGTGAAAAGTGGAAATTTCTAACTTGCCAGGATAAGGCGATTTCATTTTGAGGTTACGCTTTCGCGGTGTTTTAATACAAATGCAATATTTACATTAAAAAATGCTTAGTAATCTTAGTATTGTTACCAGGAAATTAGTTATTTTAAGACTTTCTTAATTCAAAACTTGTGTTAATATTTTTCCGAGAATACTTACATTTTATAAAAATATCAACCAGCATCGTGGTCATCCCATTGCTGCACTTTGCTTGTTAGTAACCTTGTCAACCTGCCCTTTGACAGCATGCAAGCAATATATTATTGAATCTCATATACAGCTACGATACGATGCAATGAGATTCATTACTTAGTTTCTCCTTGACTCTTTGAATGCTATGTTAAATATCATAAATAAAAAATATTGAAGAAGGCACGTACCTATTTATAAGAACTGGTAAGTATAGGTAAGTTAGATACGGTAGGCTAGAAATTTCATAACTCCCAAAGGTGAACGATTTTTCTATAAACTCCCGCTAAATGTATTCTAATCTGTAAATGTTAAATTATTGTAAAACTGAACTTTTTGCAGTACCTACACAGAAATGAAATATATTAAGCAATAAATTTACTAGCATTAAGTAAAAGACAAATGCATTAGACATCACACAATTTAAAAATACATGTAAATTTAATATGGAAATATAACATTTAAAATTTCATCATTTGTCACCTGCAAATACGATTACATCATGACCCCCAATGCCCATTATATTTAATAACGAAATCATTAATTATATTAAAAAAAAGCGCTGGTGGCCTAGCGGTAAGAACGAGCAACTTTCAATCCGGAGGTCACGGGTTCGAACCCCGGCTTGTACCAATGAGTTTTTCGGAACTTATGTGCGAAATGTCATTTGATATTTGCCAGTCGCTTTTCGACGAAGGAAAAACATCGTGAGGAAACCGGACTAATCCCAATAAGGCCTAGTTACCCTTCGGGTTGGAAGGTCAGATGGCAGTCGCTTTCGTGAAAACTAGTGCCAAATCTTGGGATTAGTTGTCAAAAGCGGACCCCAGGCTCCCATGAGCCGTGCAAATGCCGGGATAACGCAAGGAGGATGATGATTAAAAATTTGAACTTATTTGAAGTAGTGTAGGTGGTCCATGTTATATAAGGTCCTTACGTGCAAAGCCATCAATTTGAAGTTACAATACGTAATTTCGAAACCCAATGTGACCTTTAAAGTCACCAAACAACATAGTGTCCAGACGTGTGATAACATATTTTGATAATTGTACCTCAGCCCGAGGGAACCCATCTGTTGGACCCATTATAAGTTCGCAATCAAGGGGTGATCCGACCTTCGTTTGTTAATTACCTTAATTCCCTACGTACGCAACCTTGATTATGATTATACTATTAATTTAAATATCTAAATTTTGTGACAAATAACAACAAACATGTTTACTTATCTTACGATGTAAAAAGAGACCGAAATAACATCCCAACCGGTGTTTGTTTCAAGGGTAAACGCAATGGTACGATAGGTAAGTAATTAGGTACGTATACATTTATTTGATAATTTTCTCGCTAACGGTACGGTCTCTTAAATATGACAACCAAACGCTTTGTGCAATTAGAATACATGTAATCATAGATTAAATATAAGAAGATCATACCATCCCATACATTAAAATGCGACCGCCTAAGAACGCGCATACACTACACCACACATAGATGGAGCCACAAAAAAAAATGTCTTGTAGCTTTCCATTATACTTGTAGATGGCGTTAAGTGTCACTTTTGACATAAATTTATGGCTCGAAAGTGACACTCAATGCCAATCTTAACGGCATCAATAAGTAATGATTACTGTACCTTGTCGCATTAAATCGTTTGACAATTTCGTGTGACATAACAAAATTTACAAATAAGACGTTAATGTGACAAAGTATAGAAGATCATCACATATTTATGCCGGTGACTGTACACCACACTTTAATTTTGAACTTTGATAAATAGTTAGTATTTCTTGAGGGTACTTTAAATTAACAATTTAGGTAAAGTCGTTTTTATAGATTGGGGTGTTAAATATCACAATATCTTAGTTTATATGGATACATTGCTACTGTATTATCGACATTTCGTCAGCCAGTATTATAATAATAATAGACGAGGACTCAACGTTTGGTAATATTACACTTATCAATTATGTTTAGCATAGTGGTATTGCTTATTATTGGAGGTGACAATTAATTAATAATAGACACGTATTATGTTGAATTAAACCTAAATTACTAGACATAACAGGCCTATTGATGTAATATTAGTACCTACCTTATAAAAATAATTCTAAGGCGAATATTTTACTTTTGTTATCCAAAGTAGATACAGTAGGTACTGAAGTAACTAAGTTAAAGAAAGGGTCGATAAGTGAGTTTAACTCACTTTCGAGTTTTTTGTAGACATCACAACATCAGAGAATTGATAGCTATATATGCAGCTTTTTTAAAAGCGCGACAGAGAAGTAGCTCCTCATACCTCTAAACATAAAATTCCAAATATGGAAAAGAAAAACTTATGAATCTAATTAAATTCGACTTGTGAGACGAATATTCTATAGGTAAATAACTATATTTTATTCGTAACTTATACTGAAGGATTTTGTAGGGTAGTACGATGAAATTGCCTTCACAGAATTACCGTCGAAATTACCCAAAAGTGAAAAAGGACAACAAATTAAATTTCTGCCACGTTACACGTTGTCTTGTAATCCATTTATGGTGATCTAAGTAATTGTTCGAAACTCGCAACACAATATCTATCGCATGTCTGTCACCGATTAAGTAATTCAGTTAATTCCATGCCCCTGAGCCACAACCATGTGTTGCCCTATTACATATAATACGTTACTCGATAGCTTAAACAAAGGATACTATAGACTAGACAGCCAAATAATAATACCACTACCGAACGAGATGGTCACATACAAATTATAATAAGAGTGACAGAGAGCAAAATGTTATTTTTTGTCTTTATCATAGTTTCACTTTTCCGCCGTTGCCACAAACGAGTTTGTGGCAAACAATAAGGACGTGACTTGTCAAGCTTATTATCCGCCCAAATTACGTAGGTTGTTTATGGTAAACTGTCAGCCATTTTTAAAGTGATTCTTAAATTCGCTCCATTATTCTATATCTGTCCCTTACGGGTGTACGCTTGCGTCAAGTCTATAGTATCCTTCGTCTGAGCTCGATAGGGTAAACGTCATCATTAAAATAAATAAATAGGTAAATATTGGGGACACCTTACACAGATCAACTTAGCCCCAAACTAAGCAAAGCTTGTACTATGGGTGCTAAGCGACGATATACATACTTAAATAGATAAATACATACTTATATACATAGAAAACATCCATGACTCAGGAACAAATATCTGTGCTCATCACACAAATAAATGCCCTTACCGGGATTCGAACCCAGGACCGCGGCTTAGCAGGCAGGGTCACTATCACGATTGTATAAAATACTATTAAGCTTCTGTACCGTTATTTGAAGCCTATTTAATATATTGAGACAGCGATACTGTTTGTAGATGCGTAGCGGTTCACAGCAGGTACCTACAGCTGAACACCTGTAAACAACTTGCAACTCCAGTTTTACGATTCAGGTTTCCCCTTCCCCCAGGCGACCCGTGCCGTAGGGACGGCAACGATGTTTCATCATTGGCGTTCTGTTTGTCGGAACGTTCGGTTCACTACAAAAAATTCTTAGAATTCTTTAATTCTTGGAATTTTTTGTAAGTTTAATCAAAAATATCGTTTTAGAAAACGGTTTTACCGTTCGTTTACTATTATAAATTAAATGTTTTAGAAGCTGAGCACCTGATCGATTCACTTTGAGCGCAGCGTGTCGCGTAAGTAAGCGATTTTTTATTTCTTTTTCAGTTATTTTTTTTTCAGTGAATCGATTCGTCTTAAGCACGGAACAGGTCAAGAAAGTAAAAATTGAAAAATGATCTCCTTGTCCTCTTTGAGACTAAAACAGTCCTAATTAAAGTCGTAATTGACGCGATTAGTGTTTGTTTTGCCTTGCGGCCGAAGATGAGCCTGTGCTGTGACCTGATAAATTCCGTGCGTGCCCATTGTGGTAGGTACTGTGCTGCGGGATAAAATTCCTTTACAATCTCTTTAAATAGATCGATATTCTGTAACGGAATTCAGAAATAGATCAAAAGTCGAAAGGTAAAGTAAAGCCTATAGCTGCCGGACTTGGCAAGGGCGTCAATAAATATTTATTGATTCTAAGTATCATGTTGGCTTTTATATCCGATCCCTGTGTGCCTTAAAATCGACTTTCCGCTCTAAAGAAAGGTAACTAACAAACCTATATCATTAGCGTCTTTGAGGAACATGTTTGTGTAATCCGAAAAATGTTCCGTAAATAAATATGGGCAATTTTAAATGCACAGTACGGTACGGGAATACCTCTGAAAAATGTAGTTTGGTAATGTTCTTATGCCTTAATCAAATCTAAGCCACTTGCCAGTGGAAGTAAAGGATTACAAAGTGAAACTCAGGTATGTGGAGAGTTGTATTAATTACCAAATATAAGTTCCGGTTAAAGATAATTGAGAAAATCCGTATACGAGAGAGTCACTCTTTAATCCTTAACTATAATAATAGCGTTTAATAACGCAAGGCGAGCGTATTTGATTAATTTGATTACTTGGCTGCTGCGTAAGCAGAGTAAAAGGGTGCATCATTGCACTAGCTTACTAAAAACTTCTTACCTGCGCAAGGTGTGAAGAAATTTAAAACCAGTATGTTTTTATTTTGTGTATAGTCCGCTTAAGGATATTAAAGGCTAGTATAATAATTATTATTTTGTGGAAGCAGGCATTAGTGGAAAAAATATCAAGTGTTAAGACGGTGTAAAAGCACTAGTCTAACACAGTAGGCAGTGACCCTATCTGCAGAGCCTATTGTTCTGGGTTCGAATCCCAGTATGGGAATATGTTTGTGTCATGCACACAAATAGCGGGACGTAGTTGAACGAAAGAGAGCCATCCTCTGAAAATAGCCTTTTATTTGAATGGCTTTTCCCTTTTTACGTTGAGATTATATTCAAATAATTATGTTTATATGAATTGGATCTTTTTCCTTTTACTACGTCCATTTTTTCCCGAGTTACAGTTGTGTTAATATGTATTTAAGGATACATATGTCTATAATAAGAGTAATATGTCGCCTTGCTACCATAGTACAAGCCTTCCTCAGTTTTTGGCAAAATAGATTCCCCAATGTCTATTTATTTTGGTACCGATAATAAATTTCCCGCTTATTAAGGCTTATGAGTATTACTATTTATTTAGATAAAAACCAGCCGTCTGCGCAAGACGTGCATCTTCCCATTTTCATATTTCCCGCCTGCGCAAGGCGTGTGAATAATATGATTGTTAAGACAGCTGAAAATTTTGCAGTCTGCGCAAGGCTTGCAATTTTCGTGACTCAATTTTCTGCCTGCGCAAGGCGATTAAACATTTTATTTAGCCTGCTGAAAACCTGCCGCCTTCGCAAGGCGCATGTTTACATATCCTGCGTCACAAGCAGATCAAGCAGAGGTGGTATAATAGGTATAATACAATTAGCATGGTTCTAAAGCGGTTTTTGTCGGCCTACGCAAGGCGTTTTGAAACTTACGTGTGATGGAGGAAACAACACAATATTATAACGCCTCCTAAGCTTAGTACCAAGTGCTTACTTTGTTAATTACAAAGTCATTTTGACAGGGGTTATATATTTCTACTGCGGAATCACTTCCCAGTAATCATTAAATAGTCTCGAGAAGACTTGTCAAAGCGGACCCCAGGCCTTTACAGGCCGGGGCCAATGCCGGGATAACGCAACGAGGATGATGATGAGTCTGGTGAAGACTAAAAAGATTATCACAGTTATTGCTGGCGACTTGATAAACGTGGTTTCTTTTTTTGTGGAAACTTTTTCCACTATATAGTAATCTACTACATATTTTATCTTTATCGTTAACGACGTTTGAAACACCTAGCTCACGCTGACGCGGAGTGAGTTGACACGATAATATTCAAAATTAACCACGGTTTTATCAGCCTACTTATTTAGATGTTAAAGTGGGATTTGAGGTAATTTAATCATTTAAGTAAACCTGTTGATAGTGTTGATGCATATCAAGGCCGCAGTATTCTTTGGTTCAGGATATTATCCGTTTCCCAAACATCTTAAATGGGTTATTTATCTATTATTTTAATCAAATAGTTATCTAGCCCGCTGGCCGCTCCGGCGCCACATGAGGCCAATAATCTAAAGATCAGATAGCTTTAGACTGTTTTAGGTCATTAATTTGTTCAGTTAAGCCCACGTGGGCTGAACACATTTTAAGGAATTGGCTATGTGGATGAAATAGCAAACATTTTTGCATAGTTTTTCGCTATGTAAGAATGCAGTTGTGATATGTTATTACATATTTTGAGGCTCCAGGAACGACCTGAACCAATGTTACAAAGAACCATTACATTAAAATGTGTTCACATCCTCATGAAGTAGCACGGGGTGACTCGTCTACTCATTATTTAGTCCGAATGAAACGATACGTATTTAAATTATGAGTTTTAGGTTAAGATTACCGCCATAACACGTTTTTAAAAATAAAAGGGGGGAAAAGGACACCTACGTAAGAAGTGATGAAATGTACGGGTTAATAAACCCAACTACAAACTTAAAACGCTGTCATATTACAGCTTTTAATCTGTTTTTTTTTTTTTTTTAATAAAGTAACCCCTATGGTTAATAAATATATCACATTCATGGGGTATTCGGAAAACTATTTCTCATACCTAATCATTGTTTTTGGTAACAATATTTTGCAAGATAAGTACTTGATGTGGTTTCAAAATGATTTTAATACTCATATAAAGATGGACTGTCAAAACAATTTTAAAGCTATGCCGAATAAGCCCATGACCCATGGGGTTTGATGAGTGTCTCAAAATTTTGTTTGAACCTCAGATCTCGGAACTACAGATCTAGGTACCTTAACCTCAATATCATATTCTTCATTACAAAACCAGAAGGCTACGTCATGCCATATAATGGAATGATTATATATCTTTATGCTTCCAACGAAAATCACGGGTCTTACCCGCATACATACGTACCCTTAAGGAGAAAAATATTTGATTGTAACATCTTGCGCTTTCATAAGCTGGTTACCCAAAACAAAAAGGCATTTATATACCAAGAAAATTATATCATCAGCATTGGCTTAACATGTGTACAAATTATAAATAAAACTCTTCGCACATGTGCGTCTAGCCGCCTAGGCGTTGTTAGCCTATGCCAATCCTTGCCTTAACAGAAAGTACATACATATTGGGTAAATAACTAACAAAATATATTAGGGAACTGGGAGAGAACTCTCCAGACAAAAAGTCTAAGGTTAAGTTGTAGCCTGTTAACCAAGGCAATTAAAAGTTGAACTGTTGTAGTACCACTACTACCAATTGCACAGGAGGTACTTTGTTTAGGACTGTATTCATACATGGATTCAATAACCTTAATACGTATACTCATAATGTATAACGAATGACTAAGTTATACTTATACAAAGCCTCAATAGTCTTGTTACTTGATATAGGCACTTACACTTCCTTCCTGGATGATAGATTCGTTTACCAAAAGAGTATCTTATGCTTAGGAGATTTCAATGATGAAAAATTTCACAAGTGTGCTTATCCTCAATATATGATAATAAGACTTTTTAGAAAGATTAGATTATTATTATTTTTTTTTTTAGCACTTACCAAACGTGCCCAGATTATTATTTCCGTTAATAAAATTGGAACCACGTTACACATGGGTTCAGTATGGGTTATACCCAAGAGGCCAAGAATAATTCCGGCATACTAGAATGCTCGGGAAAAATTACTAAAATTAGATTTCATAAAACGAATTAAGTACATCACGAAAGAACCATGATTGTCGGAACATTAGTCATACCATGGGTATTAAGTTTTTCAATAGCTGCGCACATTAGTGTTATACACTTTTAAAGTTGTAGCCGATTGAGCGAAATTTTTCTTCGCTACCAAATTTTGCCATGTCATAGCCATAAGGCAGTAATTATAATATTCACTGTCTATTATGTAATGTTGTAATTGCCGCAAATAAATAGTGACTATTTGGATAAGGCATTAATGAATGGATCAGTTCCTTAACTGTTTTCTATAATATCATATGTAATAATATCATGTCATGCAAATCAATATATCAATATAATGTACCTATGTTATGTCGATTATTCTATGATACTGAAAAGAGATAAACGAGTTGCGAGGAATTTGACACACAATCCAAAACTTAAGTTTTTCGCTTATACCCTAAAAGAAATGATACTGTAGTAACCCTACTTACTGGCAATTGCAGAGTCGGGGTCAAAACATTAATAACATACTAAGTGTATTAAATTGAATATTATAATGAAATAAACGTAAACATAATTCATGACCTGACCTTGTTAGGGGGATGAAATAAAAAAGTAACAGGTTTTTCATAATTTATTTTAATATCATTATGGGTATATACATAATAGGTTTATACATAAAATTTAAAAATGTTTCAAACTTTCCTTACCGACATAATAAGTTACAATAGAAAAATAGGCCACTGTGCACTTATCAATTCAGTCACTGCATCTGCTGTCAGCTGCAATTCACATTCCTCCATATAGGTACACAAGGTATCTGATGTGTGAAGTGCACTTGAAGTTGTTATTTCCATTGGCGATTCAATTAATCACATTGGCGTTTCTTGACCACCAGGCGAATACAGACACGTCTCAATATATTAAATAGGCTTCAAATAACGGTACAGAAGCTTAATAGCAGCGTTTTACCTTACAATAAAACGCATATTAAGCGAAATACCTTATTTGAAGCCTATATTTTTAACTACGCCTGTGGCTACAACACTCAGTTGCAATAAACCAAGGCACATTTATTTTTCCATTTGAGGGTATTTGTTGTTCGCTGCTAGTAAACAACATTTTTAGACTATTCAGTTTCGAAGATACGTCTTTATTTCATTTCACATTTGAATTCATAAATGATGCAACCGTTTGGTAAGTGGTATATTGCAACTTCGGTTAAATTTAATATTTTGAGAACCAATGATGAAACATCGTTGCCGTTCCTACGGCACGGGTCGCCTGGGGGAAGGGGAAACCTGAATCGTAAAACTGGAGTTGCAAGTTGTTTACAGGTGTTCAGCTGTAGGTACCTGCTGTGAACCGCTACGCATCTACAAACAGTATCGCTGTCTCAATATATTAAATAGGCTTCAAATAAGGTATTTCGCTTAATATGCGTTTTATTGTAAGGTAAAACGCTGCTATTAAACACCCCAAAGGCTCTCTTGATCCTTCAAAAACAAATGAGAAAGTTACATTGTATCCACAAGAATGCAAAGTAATTTCGTACAAATTTAAACTGGCTAAATTTTAAGCTGGTAGAATTGACCTTAAAATTATGTTTTTGAATCATAAGTGTAGGTCTATACTAGATTGATTTGATGTTGATGTTTAACAGTTAATATGCTTCTCATGTAGGTGAAAAAAAATTAATCTACTCGGTGGCAAAATTTGTTCAATCTTCGTGCCTCAAAACTCTTGCAACTCTTGAGTTTCCATTTCTCGAACCACTCTCCACGCTCGCGGTTCAATATTGGAATCTTTCGCTTGCTCGGGTATCACTATTGTTACGTGCGATTAAACAACAACTTTGCCGTTGTAAAACAAAAAAAAACAGTACGAGGAGTCCCTCCGCGCGGAAGAAGTGAAACTTCGTAACATAACCTCAAAAACATTTTGTCAAATGACCATCACGTTATTATTTGCGTTTAGTTACGTCCATCTTTTTACTGTTTTAAATATTTTATATTGCTATTTGCTCAAATATAAATCTAAATATAAAACACACACATTCTAACCAACCATTCCACCATTCAAAACCATTCTGTCACTGACTGAGTGAGTGAATGAGTAAGTGACTGACTGAGTTGCACAACGTAACACTGACTGAGTGTTAAGCGCTGAGTGAGTTGGCATTTAACGCAACGTAACAATGACTGAGTGTTACGCGCTGTCAGTTGGATATCGCTTTAGAAGTTTCACTTCAATAACTATTTCCGTGACGTTTATGTTATCGAATATATGGAGTAGAGATGCACCGAATATTCGGTTACTATTCGGTATCCGGCCTATTCGGCCCTTAATTCGGCCGGATACTGGATAGTGACGTCCGGATACCGGATGTGCAATTTTTTATTGAATGATTTTGGGGTAAACAAATTAAATGTAAAAAAGACAGTTACGGCTATAATAGCCCTTTATTATTAAAAAAATAAACTTTTACCTAAACTAAAACGGACTCCGCGCTAAGTTCACTACGAAACAAGTCAAAACCTGCACGACGCGCCCGCTCCCTGCTTAAATTGTAGGTATTGTAGGTAAAATTCTGCTGCCGAATATTCGGCGGCCGGATACCGAATATTCGGCCCAACCATCGGCCGAATATTCGGTATCCGGCCAAACAACTATTCGTTGCATCTCTAATATGGAGTAAAGTACACTAAAACGTTAATAACTCATGGTAGAGGTCTAGCAAGACCAATTGATTCTATTTGTTTACGTTTCCTTGTCGCTGTTTATTTACACAGGAACATAGGATGTTTCTGTCCGAAAGGACAGATCAAGTTTCACGCATTATGTGAATTAGGTCAAATCTTACCCTGCAAATATTATGATTGTCTAACGTACGTATACAGGATGATTTAGGAGATATCGTCAGGCGGGCAACCAAGGCAGCGTAACATCACAGTATAATAAAGAGTACTATCGTACAGTATGGCCACTCCCGCTCCCCGCTGAAAGCGCCGCCCACCCCCTCTTGGTTACCTCACAGTTACCGCCTGTCAAAAACGCGAACAGTCAACCTGTCATATCTCACTCATACAAGCATGGTACGCGTTCACCTACACGTGCTTACAATGTGTGCTAGGAACGCGCCTCTTTCATATATTTGATCGCCAGTGTCCGAGATGTGGTGACATGGCTTATCGCGTTCCTGCGTGCACTATCTGTAAGTGCGAAAAGGATGATCATCGCAAAACGACGGTCGACCGCTCTGGCCTAGTGCGTAGCGAGCTTGCCTGCTAAGCAGCGGTCCCAGGTTCGAATCCCGGTAATGGGTTCGGCTCCCGGATTTGCAACAGATATTTGTTCTTCAGTCATGGATGTTTTCTATGTATTTATCTTTATACCTAAGTAAGTAGGTATATTTGTAGCCGAGCACCCATAGTACAAGCTTTGCTTAGTTTGGGGCTAGGTTGATCTGTGTAAGGTGCCCTCAATATTTATTTATTTATTTCATTTGATATAGGGTGAAATAAAGGGGGTGTGTAATGATTGGTATAACTTTTTTTGGTATAGTAACATTTGATATAACAACATTTGGTATAAATTTAAAGGATATAATCACTCATTTGACATAATTAACATTTGGTATAACCACAAAATATCTACTTTTATTTTGTATAATCATTATTTCGTATAACACTTATTTATAATAACCGTTATATGGTATAACTATCTATTGATATACGACTAGTATCATATAACTAGCGAACAGTATAAAACATTTCATGAATTAATTTAATTCTTTTTTGAAGGGATCACAGTTCTAACCTAACCTAATTTTCTGATAGCAGTACATATGTTTAAGGGTCACAGTTCTAACCTAACCTAACCTATTTTTCTCGTGCATGATGGATCTAATTTATTGGCAGCGCGTTGTGTGTAGGGGTCACAGTTCTAACCTAATCTACTTTTTTGGTACATGATGGATCTAATTTATTGTATAATATGTTTTTATTCTAACTGTGCTTTAGACAGAATTTGTGTTAATATACAATTTATTTATTATCGGAAATAAGTATTATACTCAAAGTATGTTATAATAAATGTTATTCGAAAAAATGATCATTATATTAAATAAGTATTATACAATTTGTTAATATATTATTTGTTGTTATATGATCCAATAATTATATCAAATGATCGTTATAACGACTAAAAATATATAAAAAAAAGTTATATCGATCGATACGCACCCAAATAGAGGACCGTTCAAACTTTGCATAGTGACTTTTGAGGTCATAGTGAACAACTTTTATTATCAGACCAATGCTGAAATCACGAAAAAACTTCGCTGTTCCATAGAAATGTGCTGTATCATGACAGTTGAAATGTACTGAAACAGCCAATTCTAAATGAAATCTAGTTCATTATGCCCCCACTTTGCAAAGTTTGAACGGTCCTTTTTATTACACCGTGTATTATGACAGGGGGGCGATTTTTGAATCTCGCATACGGAATTTTGTCACTAAAATACCGGTTGAAAACGGTGACTTGCTTATTGTTTTCAGTGACAATTTTCTGAATTCGAACGCGTGAGACTCAAAAATTGGCCCGCAGGGTAGACCATCTTTAGGTATACCGGGCGCTGGTAACATATTTGTAGACTGTCTATTATTTAAAAAATAATATACCACAAGCTTTATTCTTTAAAGCACTCACCAGTCCATTATAGATGATTGCCTAGGCTGTGCAGGAATAGCCATTAACAGTTAATGTAAAGTTTTATTGGCGCCACTCACCTGCTCGCCATGATTTTCTCTGCATGAAGTAAATCATAATGGTGAAGAAGTGTTTACTCGACATAAAGATTAAAGAAGCAAAGCTGAATACCTTGAGCTGGGTATCAATTTCATGCGATGTATACGACAAACATTTTCTAAAAATCTTAACATTTGAATGTAGAACAATTACAAAAAATGCTCGGTTAGGCCTTAAGCGCCCTCCACACTCGTCACGTCAATTACGTCTTCTATTCGTGTTTACTATACACATACAGATAGTATGACAGTATTGATCGAACTACATATAAAGTATAATATAGGTATAGTTAAATAATTGAGTTGTAATAATTGTACACTCTTTAACACCCTCGATGTACCGTAAACATCAAAGGCATCAATTCTACTAAATACCATATGCTTCAGCAAACTGATCAGAATGTAAGTCCCTCATTCCAGAGAACCATAGTTAAAACGTATACTTAACATCGAATCTTCACTCTATTTCCAACGAAGAAAGCATTTATTTCATATAAATAAGTAGTACTAGGTAGTCGTCCTGTCAACAGTCAGTCAGTCCATCGATAGCTAATCAATGTTCTTTCGTCCGTAGACACATGGTCAACGATTCTAATGCATTAGGTATTTAATGCAGAGGGCGGAATTGCTCATGGCAAAAATCAAACGTCAATAGAGTTGGAACGTTAAATTTTATCGACATTTTCAGCTATCGATAAAAACAGTCACCTTTTAAAATTCTGCCTTTATTTGACCTCTGATTAGCCATTCGACCGAGAAGATTCGAGAAGATTTTGACCTCTTTGACTAGATTAAAAGTAAATTGTATAACATTTGATTACCATTTTTGTCACTAGTCCTCTTGCAAAAACGTTTGAAAAAAAATGGTTAATCTGAAACGAAAAACAGTCAACAAATGGATAAAGAAGTATCCTCGTCTTACTTACGACGAAAACAACTCAATCAGTTCTTCTCAATCAGTCACTCAATAATTTCAGTTCAATCGATGATCGATAAAATTTAACGTTCCAACTCGATTGACATTTGATTTTTGCCATGAGCAATTCCGCCCTCTGATTTAATGTATTCGAATTCATTATTAAGCATAACCAAGGATGATTTATATAGGATTGACAATCATCATACTAAGAATCGTACCTAATTTTTTTAGCGCCACCTATTATTAAATACTATTAGTTATGATTGTTGACACTGTTGATGCCCACAAATTTCTTTTTTTTTTTCATAATGTGTATTGACGTGATATAATGATATTAAAATAAAGAAATATTATGTCATTTGTTCTTATAAAATATAAAAACACGCAAAAATATTTGGGGAAAATATGTTTTTTGACATTTTCAGGCTGCGAAACAGCGCCCTCTAGTTTTATTCCTAAAAATGTAGTAGTAGTAGTAGTAATACACTTTATTGTACAAAGATAAGAACACACACAGTAAAGAAAAAAATAACACACACATCATTTGTACAAAGGCGAACTTATCCCATTAAGGGATTTCTTCCAGTTAACCTTAGAGCAGTTAAAGGAGAATTGGAAATGTATGGGCATTTCAGAGGTACACTTTTTTGTGCGGGCTTTATCAATCCCGGTATAATATAATAGTCCTTGGCATTGGGATGACTTTTGAACCAACATGAAACAGAACTCCTATAAAATATTAGTTAATATTTATTAGCCACAGAATTACTCTTGCAATGAAACATTTCCTGGTAAATTTATAGGGGAAATAAAATAAGGACCATCACATCAGTATAAATAAGAAAACACGTTACGAGATATTCGCCGAGCCAAGTTTTGGTGCTTCTTTTTTTATTGTCGGTATACGACGAGTACTATCGAAGAAGATTTGACTCAGAATAGGTAACGTTATTTATATGCTGTAGGCAAGAACGATAGAACATAGAACTCATTTATTCAGGAAACACATCAGTAAGTACAAATCAATAGATAAAGTAGGATAAAACACATCAAATATCAATAGATAAAATAGGACAAAAAGTTGCACAAGGTAATGCGATATAATACGGGACCAAAGACCTAATATAACTTCGTATAGACAGATAAAGTCTAAGAAAAAACGTACCCTAAAACCATACAAGAAAAGGTACGGTGAGCTAGATGGCGATACACCTTTGGGGTACGCTCGGCTAGATGGCGCTAATATTAATATTTGACATTTTAAAACATATCAAGCTAAGAATATGGGCCAAATTGTCAAAACTGAGGTTCAAAAGTTTTAAGCCTGTGTCGATAGATGGGAGTCTATGCACTGTGATTACACATTTTACTTTGACAGTAACTCTCTTTAATACTCGATCCTCTTTGTACGGGACTGACAATTTGACAAAGTCCTTTACAAAAAAGCGTACCCCTGAAAAGTATTAGCTTTTTAGGCTTCAAACTAGATGGCGCTGTTTTGCAGCCTGGAAGTGGCCATAATCATATTTTCCCCAAATAGTTTTGCATGTTTTTTTTATAAGAACAAATGACATACATATTTCTTTAATATCACGGTATCATATCAACACACATTTTGAAAAAAGGCATTATCAATGTAGTTATTATAGATTTATAGGTGCCGCTAAAAAAATTAAGTACAATTCTTAATATAAAGATTGTAAACCCTATATAAATAATCATTGCTGTAGGCATAAATACCTAATATTTTCTAAGTATAAACATTTATGTACCTATTTGCAGTATAAGTATATTTAAAACACACAAGATAAATTATGTGATGTAAGTAGCATGAATTTGTTATTGTGGGTTAATTCACTTTATAAATTAATAATTATTTGCATTCATTACAGAGATAAGATAATTATAATAACATGAAAACAATGTGATCCCCATCACCCACTTTCCTTACTTAATTCGGCTTGTGTCTTACTAACCATTAAAAATACACAATAGGCCTTTGACTGCCAAATCCTTCTATAAGATATACAGCCAGTGGACATCTTTAGATAATGGAGGGATAAGATCAAATATACGATCAGATATATATATTTTGTTAATCCTATTATACGTCACGTGACGTATAATAGGATTAACAAAATCTAGATATTCCTATAATATACATTTTGGATATTAATTGTAAAAATAGTTCACAAAGTAGAAGGAAAAAAAAAATAGGATCTTTAGTAAGTTGTGCCTGGGATTAAAACAAATTTGAGTATAATAGGAATTATGAATTCTATTTACTTAGATACAGATGTTGTGCGAAAAGCTTTTCCTTCGTATTTTTCTGGAAACGTTCATATTTATCATGCTTGGTCAGACAGTGTCAGGACGTCTTGTACTGAGACTGACTAAAATAGCATGACATGTTCGTACGTTTCAGTCAAAATACGAAGGAAATTCTTTTCGCACTACGTCTATTCTGTACTCTAGAGTCTCTAGCCACGGCATGTGGTTCAAAAATCCAGTTAATAAGATACACGTGCTTCGAATTTCAATAACACACATAGTTTAGCTCGTCTTATTGTCCAAGTTTTGTCTTTAACTCAAAAGTCTCTAAATCTGCCTCATTAACCACGAAATAACATCGTATGGCACAGCTTGTCGCCTACAATGTTACTCAGCAAAAACAAGAGAATGCTCAAACTCACAACTTTATTTTCTTGAGCATAGTTTTGGATGGTAACACTTGAACGAACATTTTATAATTAATATTGAATTTTCAGGCGTGTCCGTTGCCACTGATCACTGATGACATGCCATCGGTTTATAAAGGTTGTTAAAACTCGTGACTTGACACTTTTAGGCAACATTCTCATGTCATATGAGGTGTATGAGGTTATTGCACATCGGTTCGTGTACGCTTAAACATACGGATACGTGCGAGACATAAATAGATAGATATCATATGTACCTATATTTATAAGGATATATGCTGAATCTCTGTTCGAGCTGTAGTACCTACCACAAGAAAGTTGCTCATAGTTGCGGGTTGCTGTTTGGGCGACTTATGAGGAACTAGCTTCTTTATATTAATATTTAGAGTACGAATGCTTTCTTTAAATATGTCGATAATCGTGTCGATAATGAAGCGCTGATAGCCTAGCGGTAAGTATAGGGTTGCAAATAGAACAAAAAAAAAATTTTTTTCAGAATTATAAAAAAAATCATGAAATAAAACCAAGCACCATCGTTTTTTTTCCTAAATATGTTTTTTTTCAGATGAACACATAATTCGAAAATAACGGTTTTCGTGATTTGTAACGTTTCAATAACAATAACGTACATTTTAATTCGATAAACATTCAGTATACAAACGTTTATTGGGGAATCCCCGATGCGGCGTGGAGCGTGGAGAGGCGGTGGTGTTGCCAACAGTAAATAGCGACAACTACGAACTACAGATTGTGCAAATGTTAGTTTTATAAAACCAGATATTAAAGTTATTGAATGAAATTCGTTTAGTAGTTAACATAAAGTCTAAAAAGCCGTATAAAAGTATTAACTTTTTTGCAAATTTTGAGATTTCGTCCTTTAGAAAAAAAACATACTACAGAAAAAAAACTGTTTTTTTTCACGGTTTTTTTTTTCATTTCTTTTTCAAGCCAGAAAAAAAAATCGTTTTTTTGCAACCCGAGGTAAGTACGTGCGACTTTCGTTCCGGTGGTCGCGAGTTCAAACCCCGGCTCGCACCAATGAGTTTTTCGGAATTTATGTGCGAAATGTCATTTGATATTTGCCAGCCGCTTTCGTAATAACTAGTGCCTACGCCAAATCTTGGGATTAGTTGTCAAAGCGGATCCCAGGCTCCCATGAGCCGCGGCAAATGCTGAGATAACGCAAGGAAGGATGATGATAATCGTGTCGATAAACTAACTTTATGCCAAAACGTAGGTGGCGTCGTGATTAAAAAAATTACAAAAACACCTAACATACGTATCTAAAACCCATTCTGCAATATACTCAATCCAAGCATGTAGGTGTCGTCAGGACTCGTTGTCATGTTTTCCATTTTCCACACATTTATCCGCAGTTTAAAAACAGTCCTAACTCAAACCGAAACGGAATGGATGTGTTATTGACATGTTTTACGGGAAGATAAACAAGGGGCTTGAAGTTAATAAGCGGGGCGATGTACTCCCGGATGTTAACACTGCGGGGTTGTTACCTTAGGATCATACCTGGGTTAACTCGGGGCAGTTGCTAAAGTGATGTAGCAAATATTTTATCGACAATAACATATATCGATGAAATGTCAAATAAACAAATTAAAACAAGTAACGTTTGGCTATATAAGTCTCAGCAACCAACAACAACTGATGTTCGAATTGTTTTTTTATTAATCAAAAATACAACGGCGGCGCCAACGTAAGATTACAACTTAACATTTAAATCTTTTTATAGCAATCGAAATTTTTATGAACACATGTATTATATAATATATAATTATATTAATTATATGAACTGTAACTGTTGACGTGTAATGTATCTGTGCATTTACGACATAAATGAATATGAATATCAATATATATATACACCGTGTTTTTTTTGTTTTTCGTTAAATTCGACACGTCGTAGGGTTCGTTATCAGGAACCACCCTGTATATCATATATACATACAATCACGCCTGTATCCCATAAAGGGGTAGGCAGAACACATGAAACTACTAAAGCTTCAGTGCCACTCTTGGCAAATAAGGGGTTGAAAGAAAACGAAACTGTGACATTGCAGTGACAGGTTGCTAGCCTCTCGCCTACGCCACAATTTAACCCACTACTACTGTATATCACTTTTAGTTAAATTCGCCAATACATTTTTTTCATCCTTTTCATACATAATAAATGAATTTATTAGTGTGAGAGACCCTTAAGAATTACATTCTAGTTAGTGTCAAGTGATTGACGGCACATGTCAAAACAAATAACATTAGGAATTGGTAAAGGTTGTCACACAGATGTTCAGTACTTATTTTAATTTTTTTAATACCTCGATAACCGTAAAAGTTAAGACGCTTGTTTCTTAGAGCTAACGGAATTCAATAAAAACAGGTTGTATATATATATATCGAGATTTCTATCGATATCAAATCCCTAGAACGTTTTCCGAGTCATCACAGGTCTTATGCTTAGAATGGTAAAATTGATCAAAACATTTTAAATGCTTGTTGCTTATCAAAGGCGCATCGTTCCTGGGCTTATAGGTATACGGAGTATTTACCTACTTATGTTCATTTGAATGAAGTGTCGAAGTGTAGTCAGTGTAGACAAAGTTTCCATTTTGTTGCTTATCACAAGGACGAGTTTTTTAAATATTTATATGAAAAATCATCAAAATTCAGTATAAAGCCAAGGAAAGAGCGGCAAACGGGGTAATTTGGCGAGGAATAATAAAAATTGTGGCTTATAAATCTATACTAATATTATAAATGGAAAAGTGTATGTGTCTGTTTGTTTGTCCGTCTTTCACAGCAAAAGGGAGCTACTAAATAATTGACGTGATTTTTAAAGTGGAGATAGTTAAAGGGATGGAAAGGATGCATAGGCTACTTTTTGTCTCTTTCTAATCCCCCAATTCCCTTAAATGGGGGGTTAAAGTTAGTATGGAGCATACCTCATTTTTAGGGTTCCGTACCAAAAAGGTATAAACGGAACCCTTATTTGAATTTAACGCAAGCGAAGCCGCAGGCAAGTGCTAGGTTCTTAATAAAATAAACTGACTTTAGTTTTTGTTTGGGTTTTTATTTTCATTTAAGAATAAGTACATAAATTTTATTAATATTTCACTTGTACATAAAAGTAACCACGAGGCAAATGCGCTTAAGGTGGTTCTCCCGATGTAAATTTCATTCAATTTTATCAGCAGTTTTTCGCGTAATAATAGGTTACCTACAGATTGTATGCACTTCATACCTTGATGTGTAAGTAGTTACATAAGGTAACGGACCCGATCATGGACAGTTTAAGATAAAATTTTGTCTATTTTTGATATTTCATAGATACGTGTAAAAATTCTACCGCTAAGCGCGTTAAAACTTGAATGTCCTATCCTTCTTTTACATTCCAAGCGTACTGATACTCAAGTTTACACCGAGTACTATCTATTTATTTTTTTATATGAACTCAAGTCTCTTAGCAACATTGCTAAGAATTCGTCGTGATTCAGTAAACTTATGACTTATATCTTGCCGCCAAATCTTTCAGAAATAACCAAATTAAATTAAACTTCAAAATTAAGCAGCTCTTATACCTCTTGTTTATGGTACAATGCCGTCCGTTTTTAGAAACTAATTTTAGGCAATTATTTTTAAGGATTTGTATTTTTTTGTCCATAATGGCATCACCGTCCATTATAGGGTATTTTACATTATGCATATCTTGCGCAAACAATAGCAATACCTGTCTGTCCATTCGACTGTTCAAATTCTAAATTCACTCCGTTTTCTTTCTTGCTACATTGAACGGCAATCACAAATTATACCGGTTTTCTTATTTTCTGCGAATATTTGAACCTTGCACGGTTTACGTAATTGTAAATGCGAACTGCTATTAATTGCTGAAAAGTTTTCCGCCAGTACAGACAAATATAATAAGTTCCCGTTTACCAGTATCAAGCCATCATTATGTTAATTTTGAAAGATATATCTACGAGTAAGTATCTATAAGTTTTATGTTATTCAAGTGCATGTAGGTACTTATCTATGTTTATTGTATTCCTCATCAAACGACTATGAGTTGTAGGTAGAGATTTTTAACTTATGCATACAACTATACCCCCATATAACCCCCACGCATACATTTTAGTTTTACTGAACCTATCAAGCTAGAAAGTCCTTATAAACACTTTTGTTTTTTTCATATTTTTTAAACACATGGTTCAAAAGTTACTTTTTTTCCTTTGAGCGATTAGAAAATATTAATATTTCAAAAAACAATCTTAGTAAACCTTTATTCATTTTTAAATACCTATCCAACAATATATCACACGTTGGGGTTGGAATGAAAAAAAATATCAGCTAGATTGATATACATCTTGGTACCAAATTTCAGCTTTCTAGTGCTAACGGTGAGATTATCCGCGGACGGACGGACGGACGGACGGACGGACGGACGGACGGACGGACGGACGGACGGACGGACGGACGGACAGACAGACAGCTTTCTTATAAGGGTTCCTAGTTGAAAAATATAGAGGTATGTATATCTAAAGCCTGCTACAAATCGCGTTTTCATACAGTCCTCATTTTTGGAGACTAAAATGGCGCATATAGATATAACTATTTTTGGTATACATGTATGTACTAATTGTATGGTATATATTTCGTTTTAAAATCATAATAAAAAATCATAAAATGCTATTTTTATACATACCTAACTTGCTTGACGAGCCCATTCATAAAATTACATTCTTAAGATGGTTATCCAATACATTGTTGCACGACAGGTGTTTATTTTACTGAAAGGTGTAATATGATGTTCAATTGTTTTATTTTATATTGTACTATATGAGTAAAGCGATTCCTTATTTGGGTGGTAGCATCTGATCATGTGTTTTAATTATTTATTAACTAATGGGGTAATTCACAAACGCTTTAGCGGTGGGACACGACGGGCTCCAAATAATAATAAGAAGATTATAATTTATAATCGTTTGTCTATACACCGTGGGCCTGAATAACCCGAAAGATTTTAACCATGTATTTTTGATGTAAAAACAAACAAAAAATATTATATACTTTAGTCATTTTTTGGCAAGAACTTTACTATTATTGAATATATTTTCACATAAAAAGTAAATATTATTCACAAAACTGGCACTTAAAATGAGTTTTAAAGTTTTTTTCTAACCTCATTTTTGAAAGGTTTTACTTCTCATTTTTTGACATCTATCAATGAGGATAGTGAGACTATTCTCCATAATGGTATCAACGCCGTTAAAAAGGCCTTTTGTACAGAGTAACAATAAGAAAATATTTTTTTTTTCAATTGGTAATAACTCTGAACCTAGGCGATATCCTGAAAAGTTTATATGAGATTATAGTCTCTGTCTCTAAATGTGGTTAGGAAAACACTGTTAAAATCTTTCGGATTATTCAGGCCCACGGTGTATATGAATGTCATAATTGATTGACTCCTGTATTTGTATTGCGATGATGCGACGAAATCAAAGGCGATGCGACGCGACGAACTAGCGATGAACATGCGAATGTTAAGCGACGCGATGCGACGCGATGCGATCAAACCGCTGTGTTCATATGGGAGTGTCTTGCGTAAGCGACGGCCCACGACGGCCCGCGACGGCGATGCGACGCGATGCGATGGCGATGGGCGCGCGATCAAGCTATTTGATTTTTAGAAGCAAATTCAATACGTAGAGAGGTCGGACTAGAGAAATAACGATTGATTACTAGTCTCACATTTCATTCTTTATATTTTCTTATAATAAAAATTCAAAATATTCAAATTAACATAAGTTGACCAAAGGAGTAATGTGCCTAAAAAGTAAAGAAATTACAACTTTTGTAACTTGTATTGACAGCCTTTGATTATGTGCACGGTGATACGAGATTGTCTGCGTAAAATATTAAAATTTAAGTGTGAACTAAAAATATGAAACACTAGTGCGATGACCTTACGATATATGTACTAGCACTTGACTTTGGTGAATAGGATCACAAAATTAACTAGTTATTACAACGGGCTCGTAGCCTAGCGGTTTCGACGTCTGGACGCCGCGCCAGCGGTGTGAGTTCGAACCTCGGCTGAGGCGTGCTTTTGCAGTTTTATTTTTGTTTCTTTTATTTTCTATTATTTGATTGTTTACTTTTTTCTTTCTGTAAGAATCTTCATTCTTATTTTAATTTTATTTTTAATAACTCCGGCTTTTATACTAACAAGGAAAGGTACCCAACTACCCATACAAAAAAAATATAATTAGACTACTCTTTAAGGGGCGTTCATTGTAATTCCTGCGATTCCTGCATTTATTGTAACTCTTAAATAATAATATTATCCTAAACCAGAACTTATTGTTGCCATATACAAAAAAAAATACATATAAGACATACCTTTGTGTCGATAGATATTTTTCAGTACAGATGGTGTTTTTTTTACGCACTACTGCGAGAAGTGGTTCATTATATGCCAGGTCGAAACTTCGGAGGCTCATCTGTACTGAAAAACGTCGTACGATACACGTGCGAAAAGGAAATTCGTAACTCGTGTCGATTTAAAACACTCCCTTCGGTCGTGTTTTAATTTATCGCCACTCGTTTCGTAGTTCCTTTTTTACGCACTTGTATCGTAATGTACTATTTTAAAGCACATAAAATTCGAATAAAATACACTGCTGACACGGGCCCGCTCACTGCTCAGTTCATGAGTTCAGTCTGCGCCCAACGCTCATAGACAGTGGACCTACGTTCGATAGTCCGGCGCACCGTGCTCTCGTAAGCGTAAGCAGCTAGATAGTTCTGAGAAGTGCTGTATAGGTACTGCGACTAAACAAATCTTGATCCTGTTGGTGGCAAACAGGCATACGGTCCGCCTGATTTTTACACATGCAATTTTATCCAAGAAATTTTACTTGAAATCTGATGAGAGTTTGAATTATTATTATATTTCGGGACCAGGGGACCGATTTTTGAGTCTCAGGCGTTCGAATTCAGAAAATTGTCACTGAAAATACTAAGCAATTCACTGTTTTCAACCGGTATTTTAGTGACAAATCCCATATGTGAGATTCAAAAACCGGCCCCCAGGATGAGGTTCTGGTTTTCATGGTGGAGTCAGGATATGGTCAACAAAACTGCTATTTTACTCATAATAACTCCACTATGTTTGGGCTTATTACATTTGGGCTGATGAGCAGCGTCGATCTCGATGATGTCCAAGGTCACATGATCGAGTCAGGAAATGAATAACAGAACTGCTATTCTATTTATCGTAACTCGACCATGTTTGATCTCATTAGCCGGGCCAATAACACATGTATTTTTTTGCACACAGCTCAGCTCTTTGAAACTGTTTATTTTAAGTTACTTACAATTAGTAGGTACCATATAATAATAATATATTCTTATCTCTTGTAAACTTCACAAAAAAGTTAACACATGAAACCAAAAGAATTGTTACTAGCAATTAAATTCGAAACTATCAAGATCATTCTTGCCTGTGTGTTGCGTTACCGGTGGCTCGCGTACCTAGCGCCAACGCCATCTGTCAATGGCTATTTCACGAAATTGATGAACGCTCTAAGGAATAAGGGCTCTTAGTGTAGTGGTTATGCCAATCGACACTAGATGGCAGCATTAAAAAACACTGGATTACACTGTATGACATTTTTTCATTTCAACATTAAGTAAATAGCATTCGTTATAAGTAAATAGTATACGTTAATTCGTCGCTCAGTTTTGCCGTGAAGGACGGACAAATAAATAGACACACACACACTTTCCCGTTTATAATATTAGTATGGATTAAAATAAACATTAAGTTAATAAAAACAAAATGCAGTATTATTGTGTGCTACATAAAACTTTCCTTGTTAGTATAAAACCCGGAAATAAGAAAGTAGAAAGTCTTAAAAAAAAATAAGAAAGTAGAATCTTAGAGAAAGAAATAAGCAGGTAAACAAAATCAAATAATCCATACTGATTAAACTGAAAAGGTGAGAAAGGGCATTTTCTATGTCAGAGTAAATTTGTATGTATATCTGTACAAAAAAATGCACGTTGATTGATTGATTTAAAATTAGTTACTCCCCCGCTAACCAACGATTACTGATGACAGTTAAATGAGACTGGATTGTGAAAACCGCCATCAAATAATCATTTATTGGAAGCATGATTTATTTTATCGAAGTTACAAATGCGGCCACACTGATGGCCTTATCTTTAAAAATAAATAGGTTTTTAGTACATTTTATATTTGAATTGTTTCTAATCACTTATTCGACTTTTTTGTAAAATGTAAGAATAATAACATGTCTCCCAATATGAGCACAAGTTTACAACTATCTGAAGAAAAACCGGCCAAGTGCTAGTCGGACTCGTTCACTGAGGGTTCCGTGCAAACTTTTTTTCGAACTAACTAGTAAAAAATAATCTCATGTTTTCATATAACTCTAATGACTTGACTGGAAGACAAAAGTATAGGTACTAATCTCTCGGTGAATTCGCTAAATAATTTGCGCGAACTGTATAGTATGTTGGTTTTTCAGGGATAATTATTTATAATGTTAACCGATTTAAACAGTTTTTACTTTATTTGAAAGAAAATGGTTTACGAAACATTTCGTATTAATTTGAAGTACGATATATACATCTGCAAGGGTGGGTAAATTGAAAGTATCTGAAATCTGAAAAGATTTTTGAGTATTAAAAAACCGGCCAAGTGCGAGTCGGACTCGCCCACCGAGGGTTCCGTACAAACTTTCAATGATTAAAATAACCATACTACTCATACTCATATTCATTTATTCATTCAACGCCATTTTACACGTCAAGATTTGATTTAAAAAAATAATATTCATACAACAATAATACTTAGAGAATAAATAGACAGAAGATTGAAATTACAAAAAGTTAGGCAATATTCACATAAAAAAAATGCACAAAATTATTTTTCTAATTAGATAATAAAAAAATTGTCATAAGTGTAGAACGGGTGCTCGACCAGCCAATTTTTTAAGCGATAGGTACTTAAAGTTCGACACACTAGGCGCTTCAACCACATATTGCGGCAATTTATTATAGACGGCAGTCCATCACCATGTGTTAATTTGACCGTAAATTGGATTTCGCCAATTTACGGTCGATACCTACTAACTTTCCGGCATTTCGAATGTTGTACTTGGAACACATGTTCTTAGTTTTGTCACAGAATATATGTATAATACAAGTACAGAAGGCTCACTCCTTTGATGTTCACAAAATGACGCTATTCTAAATTCTTACATACATTAACAAACGGACCGCACGCGAGCAGCCAACATTGAATTTTTCCCCTCACTAGCTCGGAAACACGTGTTTTGTCCTTTAATACCAGCGGGTAAAAACGCATTTTATCCACTAGTGCTTTAAAATTGATAAAAGTAGGTGAATCTAGTAATAAAGATCATTTACCACCTGTGGAACTACTGGAAGCAGTGATAAAAGAAAATCTTGCAGTACAAAAGGCGGACTCATGCTTTAAGGCATTCTCTACTATGTTGATCTTTCATTTATGCGGGGGGCTTCGCCCCCCGAGCCCTCCTTTATATGATCTTAAGGGTCTCAAGAAAACCCTATCCCAACTTATTTTAAATACTATGTTGATCTTTCTTTTATGCGGGGGGCTTCGCCCTCGAGCCCCCCTTATTCATGCTCTTCAGGGTCACAAGAAAACCCTATCCCAACTTACTTTAAATACTACGTTGATGTTTATTTTATGCGGAGGGCTTCGCCCCCCGAGCCCCCCTTTATTTCCTCTTAAGGGTCTCAAGAAAACCCTATCCCAACTTATTTTAAATACTATGTTGATCTTTTTTTTGTGGGGAGCTTCGCCCCCGAGCCCCTCTTTACTTGCTCTTAAGGGTCACAAGAAAACCCTATCCCAACTTATTTTAAATACTACGTTGATCTTTCTTTTTTGCGGGGGGCTTCGCCCCCCGAGCCCCCCCTTTATGTCCTCTGCACGGGAAGCATGGTCGCGCGATAGACGATAAAATAGCAGGCCGTCCCTATCGCACTATTTGTAAGTGTAATAGGGACGGCCTGATATTTTATCGTCTATCGCGCGACCATGCTTCCCGTGCTGGAGGGTCACAAGAAAACCTTAACCCAACTTATTTTAAATACTACGTTGATCAGTCTTTTTTGTGGGGGGCTTCGATCGCCCCTGAGCCCCCCTTTACTTGCTCTTAAGGGTCTCAAGAAAACCCTATCCCAACTTATTTTAAATACTACGTTGATCTTTTTAGTAATTCCAGTTCATATCTTCCGGCTCCATCATCAGACCTTGAAACCTAATCGTAGTCAAAGTTCATTACAAGACTTTTCTAAGAAACCCAAAAACTACTATGATACGATGTTCTATCATGTAGTTCCAGTTCATATCTTCCGGCTCCATCATCAGACCTTGAAACCTAATCGTAGTCAAAGTTCATTACAAGACTTTTCTAAGAAACGCAAAAACAGCTATGATACGATATTACATCATGTAGTTCCAGTTCATATCTTCCGGCTTCATCATCAGACCTTGAAACCTTATCGTAGACAAAGTTCATTTCAAGACTTTTCTAAGAAACCCAAAAACTGCTATGATACGATGTTCCATCATGTAGTTCCAGTTCATATCTTCCGGCTCCATCATCAGACCTTGAAACCTAATCGTAGTCAAACTTCATTACAAGACTTTTCTAAGAAACCCAAAAACAGCTATGATACGATGTTCCATCATGTAGTTCCAGTTCATATCTTCCGGCTCCATCATCAGACCTTGAAACCTAATCGTAGTCAAAGTTCATTACAAGACTTTTCTAAGAAACCCAAAAACAGCTATGATACGATGTTCCATCATGTAGTTCCAGTTCATATCTTCCGGCTCCATCATCAGATCAGTTCAACAGTACCATATTATTGTACTGTCATCAGAACTACATACAGCTGCCAATTATCATTACGCTACGATCCTTGGAAGATGGTTAAATTAGCCTCCGTAGATTCCATTACATAGTTAGTTACATACACGACGACCTAATAAAAGCGTGTTAATATTAATATTAGCGCCATCTAGCTGAGCCCTTCTTCTGTGTGGTACTGAGGTAAGTACGTTTTATTCTTAGACTTTATCTGTCTATACGGAGTTATATATGTCTTTGACTAGAAGTATAGGTACTCTAATGAGTATTATTGTATTTAGCGCCGTCTCTCGGCAAAATTTACTAAGTAATTTACGCGACTTGAGACTTGTGCGAACCTTTAGGCATGGAAAGTCACATGAAAAGTTGTCGAAACTAATAATAGATGGCGCTGCATTTAAATTTCTTGACTGATAACTCTAATACTAAATTGAATATACTCTAAGGTAGAGCAGAGTCTAATACCTCCGCTTTACAAAAGACCGCAATCAAGTAGCACTAGACTTTACAGATTGTTGTGTTCCTGCCGGTGAGTAAGGCAGCCAGAGCTCAACGAGGGTGCGGTACTCCTTCCTTCCTTCCCCCTCCTTCCTTCGGTCCTTTGAGTCGTCGGCACCCAGGCCCCTTCTAAGTTTGTACAAGTTTCTAATGAGTCGAGTCGGCAACGCACATGTGCCACTCCTTGAGTGGCAGGCGTCCATATGTAACAGTCACCGCTTTCCATCAGGCGGACCGTATGCATGTTTGCCACCTACGTGGTACAAAAAAAAAACTCTCGACGAATTCACCTTAAACATTAAAAACTAAATCAAAATCGATTGATTCGTTCGGGAGCTATGATGCCAGACAGACATGTCAAGCGTCAAACCTATTATTATTATAATATTTTTGCGTTGGTGGTTAAAAACAAGAAACCTCCTTCAAAACTATAATAAAACACAACTTTCTATGAAAATCGGTAAGTGTTCTTCTTCTCAACTTTCTATGAAAGTGCGAGTCGGATTTCGACATTTCCATACAAAAAGGTCATGAGCGCCTGACGACATGTGATGGCAACGTGTACACTAGATTTGTACTTTAAAGATTTTGCGTATATTTTGGAAACTATAAGAGATAGAGCAAATAGACTTCAGATTTTGGTTGTCGGTGGCACAATTTTTTTGTTTTCGTATATATACACCATTTTTTGGACCTATTAGGGCAATATTATGGTCAGTGCAGTTCTAAACAGTCGTAAGCGCCTCTTTTTTAGTAGGAACTTAAGTCATTTTGGCAAATGCTTAAAATTTTTAACAATTTCTAAACAGAAATGAATTTCTTTCTACCTGTCCATGGCGCTCACAAAATTTCAAAACATTTAGTAAGTACTTGCAGCGGCAGTGAGTGAAAAATCTCAATTTGAGTTTTTTTCTCTTAACTCCGACTTACGCTTGACTGTAGATTTCTAATTGGTTTTCCTGTAATCTACAGGTAGAGGGCTATCTCGTGTATTTTTTTGAAAATTTTACGCTAAGTAGTTTCGGAGATAAGGGGGGGGGAATGGTCATTTTTAGGGTTCCGTAGCCAAAATGGCAAAAACGGAACCCTTATAGTTTCGTCATGTCCGTCTGTCCGTCTGTCCGTCTGTCCGTCTGTCACAGCCGATTTACTCGGAAACTATAAGTACTACAGTGATGAAATTTGATGGGAATATGTGTTGTATGAACCGCTACAAAATTATGACACTAAATAGTAAAAAAAAGAATTGGGGGTGGGGCCCCCCATACATGTAACTGAGGGATGAAATTTTTTTTTCGATGTACATACCCGTGTGGGGTATCAATGGAAAGGTCTTTTAAAATGATATAAAGTTTTCTAAAAAACATTTTTCTTAAAGTGAACGGTTTTTGAGATATCAGCTCTCAAAGTCGTAAAAAGTATGTCCCCCCCCCCTCTATTTTTATAACTACGGGGTATAAAATTCTAAAAAAAATAGAGGTGATGCATACTAATTAACTCTTTCAACGATTTTTGGTTTGATCAAAGTATCTCTTATAGTTTTTGAGATAGGTTGATTTAACTGTAATTTTGGCAGGTGTATAAATTGACATAATAAGTTTATTATATTTGCTGCTACGGAACCCTTTGTGCGCGAGCCCGACTCGCACTTGGCCGGTTTTTTGCTTATTTTCTTAAATTACTTCTAAATTACCAAAATAAAAACTATAAAAAAAATATATTTGAGATGCTTATAAAATGCTCTTTCATTTGATATGTAGCACAATATAGTTCTAATAACTTTGATTTTTAATTTTCAATTTTACCCCCCAAAAGTGGCCCCTATGATTAAATTTCGTTTAATTTCATTTAATTATATTACATGTCCATCTTTGGGCCACTTGTTTACATACGTGTGCCAAATTTCAAGTAAATCGGTCTAGTAGTTTCGGAGAAATCGGCTGTGACAGAGGGACAGACAGACACGCGAGTGATCCTATAAGGGTTCCGTTTTTCCTCTTTGAGGTACGGAACCCAAAAAAAAGTTTTCAAGATACAAATTTTCAAATAGGTACACGATTGAAATGAAATGAAATGAAATGAAATGAAATGAAATGAAATGAAATGAAATGAAATGAAATGAAATATTTATTTTCCAAGTAGGCATATTACAATGCGCTTATGAACGTCAAATAAAACTACGCCGGCTCTAACCCTACGCCTCAGCCTCGAGAAGATTTCAGTCCAAAACGAATGTTTCCTAAACTTTTCATAATTTTTCATTGGTAAGCTTTGGATATAAGTATTTAGCAGTATTTTTTTTTTTTACATTTTCCTCTAGAATTATTTTTTTTCCGCAACAAAAACATTATAAAAAATAGTTTATTTACGTTCAATTTGCGCTCTTTCTAACGATACCCCATTTGACCTAGTAACTTGAAATTTACAGTTTGCCCCCATTCATTTTGGACATTTTCTACAATTAAAATTAATATATTACAAAAAATATATACTTTCTATTTGTAGAGGTTTACAATGTTCACAACTATTCCAAACTTCAAGTTGATAGCATTAGTAGTTCTCGAGATATTTTGGAATGTGACAGACGGACAGACAGACGGACGGATGTACCTTTTTGGTACAGTCAGACAAAAAAGTGGTTTTCCACTTTTCGACCTTATGTATTTGAAATAGAGTCGAAAAGTGGTAAACCACTTTCTTGGCTGACTGTACGGAACCCTAAAAAGCCCTGTTGAATATATAGTAGCCCTACTTTATGAGTACCCAGTTACCCACAGTGCATGTAGCCATTGGGAAGATACTTATCAATGTCAAGCCTCTAAGGTTCCTAACACATGTATACGACACAATATATCAGTTTTACGCGATTGTAAAAATTCGCGTGATAGTATTTACATCTACGTAGGTACTTACGTATTACGTATTAGGTATCCATTATTCACGATGTACAATTCAGCAACATTAAGCTATATGCTTAGCCTTAAGTATAACATAGGTGTAAATATTTAGCTGGTTGTGATCTAAATTACATTTTATGAAAAAAATTAAAATTAAAATGAAAATTAAAATCTTTATTGATAACAATTTTTATATGTCCATATTTTGTTGCATAATAATGTCTCTATGTATATGTCATGCATTTATCATAATTTATAAATTAATCAATCTAATACAATTTTATTGTATTACTTGCTACATACATATCCAAATCGTTAAATACAACATTAAATAGCAAGTGGAATGTCAAAAAACTCATCATAATTGTAGAACATCTTCTCAAGAAGCCACTTTTTAATTTTTGATTTGAATGTTTCTGTGGAAGCTGCATTTGTAATGTGATCGGGTAATCGATTGTAGACTGTGGGTCCAAAGCAGTAAATCGACTTCGCCGACTTTGCGAGTGTGTGTCGCTCCGCCACCCGCCACCAGCCGATCCCCGTGCTTGTTACTGCGCATGGGGTATCTGGCGTTCATACCTCTGCGTTGAAACTTTTCTAGATTGGTGTGTGTGAACGCCGCTACCTGCTGTATCAGCATACAAGGCAGAGGTAGAATTTGGAACTCTATGAAAAGTCGTTCGGCTTACCTGCCATACCGCGGAGTGTCTACACAACAAATAGGTTTATCAATTTTATAACGGAATTAGGTAGATACTTACCTTGTATATACTTACCTTTTCTTAAGTATACTTAATAAAGTTATAATGTTCAAATATTAGCCAATTTATTTCTCTATTTTAATAAAGCTAAGATAATTAATAGCGTTAAAGAACATTTATTTTATTTATTTATTATTATTACATACACATAAACTATCAATAACAGGGCATCCTAATTCGATAGTATGGAAATACACAACATTTTATACATTTCCGTAGCATTAAACATATAGCGTACGAGTACCTACCTATAGCCTTTGTGAATTGAATGTAAATAACCACAAAATTAAAATTTTGAAAAACCCCCGACCGCGACATAGTAGACCGATTTTCATGAAACATGGCTAAGAACACTCCCGACTAACTCAGGTGTCAGACAAAAAAAACTAAATCTAAATCGGTTCATCCGTTCGGGAGCTACGATGCCACAGACAGAGAGACAGTAATAAAGACCCCCCCCCCCCTGGATCCGCGCATGAGTATAATGAATATCTACTGGCTGTGGGTTTAAGACAGTGAATATTTTGATTTTTAACCCCCGACGCAAAAACGACGGGGTGTTATAAGTTTGACGTGTCTGTCTGTCTGTGGCATCGTAGCTCCCGAACGGATGAACCGATTTAGATTTAGTTTTTTTTGTCTGAAATCTGAGTTAGTCGGGAGTGTTTTTAGCCATGTTTCATGAAAATCGGTGTACTATGTTGTGGTCGGGGTTTTTTTCAAAATTTTAATTTTGTGGTTAGGTTATTAAATTATAAAAAAGTGCGGGTACGACTTTGTCTATACGTTTGATGAAGCGGATTTACATAGATGGCTTTTCTTTATTGTCAAAAGAATTCTTGAAATTTATAATAGCTAAATAGCATCGTTTGCAAACTTTGTTGCAAAAGATTTATACGTAATGTAAACAGTTATCCTATTGGACGGGGCAGAAAACAAAGCAAAACACCTTGTGGTTAATTAACAGCGTATCCTGATCGACTTTACCACTACGCTTGTTAATCAAAAGATGGGCTACATTCTGAAACAGTCATCCAGTGCAACGGAATGATAATTAAAAACATTGTACAGCCTGGCAAAAAAGATAAATAACCACAAAATTAAAATTTTGAAAAAACCCCCGACCGCGACATAGTATTTTCATGAAACATGGCTAAGAACACTGCCGACTAACTCAGCTTTCAGACAAAAAAAAACTAAATCTAAATCGGTTCATCCGTTCGGGAGCTACGATGCCACAGACAGACACACACACAGACAGACACACAGACATACAGACAGACATACACATCAAACTTATAACACCCCGTCGTTTTTGCGTCGGGGGTTAAAAATTAAAAAGTAGCAATATCATAGCGTCGTCCCTTTCAAATGAATGTGTGTGAGAAAACGGGAGGGCACTACGAAGACTTTCTAATTTCTACTCGTTTTTGCCTTACTGGACAGAGTGGTCGGCGTGTGTCTGATAATCACCGGGAAAATAGAAGGAAAATGTACCTACTATTAGAGGCCAGAGTCCGAAACTCTGCATCAGCGTGCGTAGCCGAATGGCATATCTCCGACGCCAAACGAAAACGAAACGCCGCGCCAAGTTAGTCTGGCTCTGTCGCGCCAATACGCACGAGCGACAGAGATAGATATCTACGAGCGTTTCGTATCGTGAGCGTTTGTGCCATTCGGCTACTGTAACAGAACAAGCGGCTATGACGAGGAAATGGACTTGTTATTACATATAAAACTTACGGCGAATCAACTTTTCCTTGACCAACTTTTTGGTGCATATTTCCTTTGGGATTTCATCGGATATTTTGATAAATAATACCTTTGAAGCTTTATCACATGTATAGTCACGTCTTCATTCATAAAATTCACTATTATTTGATGCAAAACAGGTTGGAAATCCGTATTTATCAACAAACTACGTTCACATGGACGGAATACTGACACTGACAGTTGTCAGCTGCGTAACGTTCCGATATTATGTCTTGGTTTCATTTACAAGTCAAAGAGGTAATAATCACTGATATTGATTATTATACTTCTTGAATATATCATTCAATGTAACAATTAGGAATAAATGAGATCTTTCATTGCGAAGTTACTTACTAAATTGATTTAAACAATCTTTCACAAAATAATATTTACGTAAAAATATTTATCGATTTACGGAACGATCCACTATTGAACTAGATAGTTATCAATAGCTCTGTCTCTCTCTAAAACACGTGCAATCATGCAGGAGTTACTACTGATAGGTAAACAATTATTTGCTGAGAACATGGACGTTAAATGTATAAGGCGTACGGCTTAGTAAACAAAGTAGTTATGACCTTTTTCTTATATGAGTCCCGAGTCCCAAGTCCCGAGTCCCAAGTAATAATATTATTTACAGTTTGTTCCATTTAAATTACTGCTACAAATTACAGTGGTTTCATATTATTAACAGCTTAATAATAACATACTTTGATTAGCATAGTTACCATAAAACTGCAAACTAAAGTTCGTATTGTTTTATAATTAGTACCACTTTTACATAAAAATAACAAACCTACCACTCCATGTGTTTTAAAAGCAATATGATAGTAATTAAAAACACCATCAACATTCGCGACGCCGGTAAGTCTTTTCAGTTCAGTTTCACTATTTTTTTGCACACAACACAAATGACACTAAGGCAGAATCACAGGTATATTTGATTGTGTAAAAGTTGTCACCATTATTACATTTTGGCTCATTTATTAGTATTATCACTGTAGGACAAAACTAAACTTTATGCAAATATTGCTAATGCAACTAAGTACGTACAAACTAACTTTTCTTCTGTAAACTGTCATTACTGTCAACGTCAACCGCGTGTGAATTACGTTTCGTGTCGTTCACTCGTTTGTTTAGTTGGTCAGTAAAATTGAATTTAGTAATTTTCTATGGGGTTATTTTGTGAAAGTTATAAGCCAGATCATTGTTTGTGACAGACTGTTGTCCGGCTAAGCGCTTTATACCTTGCGGCTGTTAAACATAAGGCGTTTAAGTACTGTTATTCGTTTACAAGGTCGGGTCATAAAAGATGTCAGGACAAGTTTTGTTACCCTGAAAACATTTAGTAGAAGTAGCGATTGAGTTCAGTAAATACATTGCTACCAACTTTTAGTCGAGACTCCTTCGTTTTCTGCTGCGTTCATTACGAATCGCATTCAAATTTATGAGAACTCGATTCAACTCGGCTCGAAGTGGCCAGGCTTCAAAGAACCATACCATAGACAGTTTTATTTTCGTATTTTCTCACCGGTCTCAAAGAGTCCAACTGTTAGATGGAAGTGAGGACTTTCACGATTGACGAAAGACATTAGGAGTAATCCTTGCTCACTGAAGTCGGCAGTATTTGAGGCTGGGGTCCTATATTTATATATATTTATTTACTCGGTGCTCTAGTCCATGCTGGCGTTGGTCGCTGGGGATTTTGGTTGTGATCGATCCACATCTAAGTAAAGTTTGATCGCAGCTGGGTTTCCCATGTGGCTGGTACTGGTGTGTCCTAGAATACTGGATATATACACGGATAGGGCGATCTACTCTCTGCTACCCTAGCCCGCGGGCAAAAGCAGAGGGGGGGATCAGAACTCAAGCCTATAGGTTGCCTATCTCAGCTTCGCTGGCTGAACTGTACAGCTTATGGTAGGGATACACTTGTGCATATTTTGAACATTAGATCTATGGTAAGTGACGGTCTTTGTTTCAGATATGCTAGAGTAGGGAAAACGATAGGACTAGGGTAAAGTCACACACTATTTCTATGAAAGTAGAGTTTTTTTATGATTGGTCTTGGAATATAATTGGTCAACGTGTATTGTGGAGAAATAATTTAACTACTACTATTTATATGGTTTAAATGGACTTTAAATGTGGTGTTTACTATCTTAAAATATGTGGTAAAACTGGTAATTTATAAAATCTCTTATTACTTAATTTATTTGAGTGAAATTAAGAATTGTGGTAGCAATTTCTGATTTTTCGGTGTGGCTGCGGGACACTTAGTGTTGCTAACTGGTTTTTCAAGGTAAATTCTATCAAGTTGGATAGGGAAACAAACTATTCTTTGGAATAAAAGGTATAGGTTTGTTATAGGGCCCAGTGGCATGCGAGCGCCGTCCACTGATGGAAAGTCAAAAGCTTAGAAAAGTTAGTAGACTTGCTTAATTCTTATAAAAGTTAGCGACTGCTCAGTGTTTCGATAAAACATTAGAAAAATCGAGAAGTTATGGTCTATTAGCAGTATTGGGGAAAAGGGGGGTTTAGCTAGGGAAAAAGGAACAAAACAAAAGGGGGTTAGTTCGTAGATAGATAGCCCTTCAGGCTTACTTGCTTAGGATCCTGATAAAGTGGTTTGATCAGGTCAGGGGTCCCATACCGTATCGCAAGCCCTTGCCCAAGCCGGGACCACTAATAAGGCGTAGCGGATGATTACCAAAATATTTTTTAATATTTATTTCATGTATGTTTCACTCACTAACTTCTATTCTAAAAATTCTCTTCATTAGGTCATTAATTTTCTCACATATAACTTTCTAGGCCTAAATCTGATAAAATACTCTTCTATAACACTATATTATTATGCTACAATAACCTTTATTCTTCTTTAAAATATAAATAAATAAAACCTTAAATGTTAGTCAAAAATACAGCTGATACTCATTAAAGGATCTAGGTTATAGCGGATCACATCGAAGGGTTCTACTTATTCACGCTAGACGATCACAAGGCCAAATTTACGGGGTATATTTAAAGGGGGGGTTAGCTATACTGTTGATTAGTCAAGTAAGTAAATAAGTAAGGTGAGCGGAGGTTTAGTTACACTACGCACTCTGATCAGATCTCGGAGCAGATCAATAGACCAATAGTAGAAAGTGGACCAATAGGGGACGACATATTCGTGGATATGAATATGAGTAGGCACCTACGTACCTAGCGTTACCTGCTCATGGTTTACTTACAATGGGCACATCCAAAAGTATTGGGATGTCATGTAAGTCGTACTATTTATTTCATTCTGGATTGATAATGTGACGTCATTTCCGTTTCCGAATGTAATGTATTGATTTACAACAATCACAAAGACCATCGCCTCATTTTACCATAGTCATTCTGACCTCTATTAGAACATAGTATTCATGGATCTGGAGATCTATTTATGTATACTGGAAAAGCTCAGTTCGTTGTTTTTAAATATTTGTCAATGCACCGGACTTAAACCTTATTAACAGTTTGTTATGCAACAACAAGCAACGTGAATACGTACATCGATTTTTATTTTCTCGTGATTCAGTAACTCATTCATCGCGTAACTGGAGTTACAACTGTTACAAGTATTATTGAGCACGAGTGTTGAGTACTGGATAGCGTAGATGTTACGAAATAGTACATTACGATACAAGTGCGTAAAAAAGGAAGTTCGAAACGAGTGGCGATAAATTAAAACACGACCGAAGGGAGTGTTTTAAATCGACACGAGTTACGAATTTCCTTTTCGCACGTGTCTCGTATGACGTTTTTCAGTACAGATGAGCCTCCGAAGTTTCGACCTGGCATATAATGAACCACTTCTCGCACTAGTGCGTAAAAAAACCCCATCTGTACTGAAAAGTATATTAAACACCGTGTTTATGTTATGACTGACTGACCTTTAATGTTATGATTAATGTCCTCTTACACTAATTAATCCATTTATTGTGAATGGAAAGAAAAAAATATCGAATTTAACAAAAAGCGATATACATGGTGGTTCCTGATGATGAATCAACCTGCGTGTGAAATTTAGCGGAAAATTAAAAAACACGGTGTATATCATTTTTGCTTCTAATAAGTAACCGCTTGGAGGGCTGTTCACTTTCTATGTACATTAAATTAAAAATTAGAATATCATGGAGACTTTAGTCATTTTATAATCCAAAGTATTTTAATGGATAATGGGTATTTGGTAAACAATGACGCTCTGTTAGGTATTTGTCACACAATATCTCATGTTCGTGGAAATAATTTGAAGTGATCGCTGTTTGAAGCCGAACATTCATCACAATATACCTAATGGTAGGCAAGCGCACTATTGTTTTATCTAGAATATTAAAATCTTTACATAAATCTAAATGTATGGTTATTATAGCTATGACGATGTAACTAAATAATGACATACAAATTAAACGCACATTTAAATCTCATAATCATTCTCATTTCAGCACAAATGTTTTACTAAATAAACGACAGTACGACGGTTTGACGACCGGTCGGGCGCAGTCGGTAGTGACCCTGCCTGCTACGCTGTTCGAATTTATTTGTATGATGAGCACAGATATTTGTTTTTGAGTCATGGATGTTTTCTATGTATATAAGTATTTATATTATATATATCGTCTAAGTACCCACAACACAAGCCTTCTTGAGCTTACAGTGGGCCTCAGTCAATCTGTGTAAGAATGTCGTATAATATTTATTATTTTATTATTATTATTATTATTTATAAAAGGGAACAGTTTTCTGAACGCAGGCAGATCTTAAGTTCATTTATTAAATAGCATCTTTTAGTACATAATAGGTACATATTATGTACGAACGTTATTAAAAGCTTTAGTGTTTTTTCATGATCTATAATTTATCAAAGTACACTTATTCACTAAGACTAATAGTAGATCGTACAAAAAGGCATAAGGTGACCCATTTTTCCCGATGTAATTTTTAAAATAGTAGACGAGGGTAAAAATTAACATTTATGCCCTTGTTGTACACTCTGCTTTTTACTTCGATTGTGAGGAAAATAATTATATTTTTTACGGAAATGTACACCCCGAAATTGTCCTAAAGCAAAAGAACATAATACAATACATAACCAATTCCCGCCAACTAACTTTTTTTTTAATTTTCAACATGTGATCAGGTCTTTCTGACGCTAGGTTTTCTGCCAAGTCAAACATTTCGGAGCATTTTTGAACGATAATCGACTCTTATTCTATGTGATTTACTAAATTTAATATCAGAAAATACGGGATTGTAATGAAATGTAGCAAAAATAAAATAATATAACAAGTTTTGTCATCTACACAATTTTATTGCTCAGTAAAATTGTGCAATATGTTTTAACAGGTTGGCTGTTGAGACCGATTACCTTAGTCTTAGAAGAAAATTTTACTTTTATTTATGCTCTAGAGCATAAAATGCGATTTTATGTCGTCTACGCACGACATAAAGGTGCACTTTAAAATATATTTTCATCTAGATACGCAGTACACAACAAAAGGAAAAAAACATTCAAGTTGTTTGACCGAGGACCTTTAATGTGTAGTTATGAGAAACGAGGAAAACGGAATTAAACAAAGATATTAATAAAATTGCATAAAAAGGTAATTGTATTTTTTTTGTGTCAGTAAGGCTTAGTACGCCGTCTTAATTATTGTAGTACTTAGGTACGTTGTTTTTGTTCAGAGCAGAGTAAATCTCTGTAGCTGCGGAACGTTTGCGAAAATAATAATGTATGGTTACGAGTACATTATAGTATGTTTAATTAACTATTAATGTAGTTTAGCTGAAATACGCAGTACGTGGCGGTACTTATTTTCACACAATTTCCGGATTTTATATGACTATTATTTAAGAAGAGCTAGAATAATTCTCTTAGCCCATACTAGTAGCGTCCGTTTCACGCGTCATAAGACCGTTTTCACATTATCCGATCCGATATCGGATGTCGAAAGGATTTCAATAGAAAAATCCGAGATGGCGCCTGTAATGTATGGGATATCGGTCCGACATCCGATATCGGATCGGATAATGTGAAAACGCACTAACACGCTCGGTTCTGACGCTCCCCATCGCCATGATAAATTGGCCCACTATTATTCTAGTTTCAGCTGTTACGACTTTGTAACACGAAACTAGCCTTATTGGATCTCGTCAGATATTACCTTTGTATTTTTCCAACGGTATTCCAGGCCCCGTAGCCGAATGGCATTTCTCCGACGCCAAACGAAAGCGATACGCCGCTGGCTCTGTCGCGCCAATACGCAAGCGCGATAGAGATAGATATCTACTAGCGCTTCGTTTCGTGAGCGTTTCGTGAGCGATTGTGCCATTCGGCTAGCCACCCAGGAAAGAAATGGTCAACCTATCGTTTTATTTTAATTTTATCATGATAGTTTGATTATTTGATACGAATTCAGAAGAGTTTGATTCCTCTACCAAAAATGTTTCAGTACAGCGCAGTTTTTGCCCAAAAAATTTCAACAAAATCAATCGTTTTTGGGTTTTATTACGACAGTTCGACCATTTGATACGAATTCAGAAGAGTATGATTCCTCTTCCAAAAAAAATTGAATCATGCGGAGTTCTTCCGAAACAAATGACAACACAAAATCTATCTACGTACCTTGATCCATTGAAATCGTACATTCAGCCTTGCATCAAATGAGGTAGTTCTAATTGGTGTTTCATATTGTTGTATATGCAATAGTGATGCGGCATCTAAGTTTTCCACCTCGAAAGCCAATGGGGTCATTATTAAATACACGAAAAACCATAAAAAATTTCAGTATTTGCGACTTTTTTCAACAAAGGACCCATGGCACAGCAAAAGTAACTATACACAACTTAAAGTAGACAAAATTTGTAATAAAATGAGACTAATTTGGTCTTGGTACGTCAAATAGTTTCGAAGATTCGGCTTCTCAATAGTTTGCAATATGAAGTAGGGTTAGTTGGTGAAATAAAGATAGTTAACGATAAATGAACTAGACTGGACCTTCGAATCTACAGAACTCCTTTAGGAGAAAGTTTACCGAGGTAGTATGTCTCCGTCAACTAATCAGGAAGGTCAAAATCGTCATCTGATGGTGGATCATCAACGAGTGGTTTATCAACATTGGCACACACCAGACCTGGTACTTTACCGCAGAATTGTCCACTGCAGTAGATGCAAACAGCTGAGCTGTTGATACCTACTTTCTCGCAATCACAACTGCTGGTACAACCTTCTTTGTAAGTACAGAAAATTGTTCATTTTGAGCAGAACCTGAGGAGTTGGTGGTTTCAACGTCGGTTGAGAAATGAAACCTTGTGGACTCCTTAAAAAATCATATTCAGTATGGATTAAAAAAGATTATACACCTCCGAACAGCTACAACTAGGTACTTTTCCCTTTTATCGAAATTGTGCAAAACTTTCAATGACCGTATCTCAGTAAATATATGGCTTACCAAGACAAAATTATATTCATAATAATGATTATTTAGTAGACATAAAATTGTTCATAGCCAACAAAAGTCAGAAAAGGTCCTAAAATTTTATGGATTATCATGAATTTAATTATGACCCCATGGGCTTTCGAGGTGGAAAACTTGGATTCGACATCACTATTTCATCTCTAATAATATATAATACAAATTAGAACTACCTCATTTGATGCAAGGCGACACCCCTTAATTGGTACGATTTCAATGGATCACCTGGCTACTTCATAAACCGATAAGATTGGCACTTACCATAGTCAATAAACAGCATTTGTCAATTTTATCTGTTTGCCAATGCATAATCGCTCGGCAATCACTTCCAAAGTTATTAGGGCCTATCTGGACACCGTTGTGTGATAAATCCTGTGTATGATGAATTGAATGGCTCATTCTGCATGGAAAAATTACGTGTTCGATATCGGATATGAGTTCTCAATAACGGACTGAGAAATCGTATAAACGTATAGTTATCAGTGTGTCAATATTGACGATTATAACTGATAAAGTTCATTCAGTTGCAAATAATATACTTTTAAAATATGTCAGCTTACTCATTTCGTGGCTGTAGTCTGTTCCGAAAGAGATGAGTCGAAGAATGTATTGGATTCCATAGATCCAACTAGGGAAAAAACAAATTATTATTAGGTACTAGCTTTTTCTCGCGGCTTCGCTCGCGATAGAAAGAGACAAAAAGTAGCCAATGCCACTCTCCATCCCTTCAACTATCTTCACTTAAAAAATCACATCAATTCGTCGCTCCGTTTAGCCGTGAAAGACGGACAAACAAACAGACACACACACTTTCCCATGTATAATATTAGTGGATATTAAAAAAAATACTAAAATGGAAAGTATTGCGATAGACATATCCACAATTAAAGATCAAATAAATGATATACAGCACAAAACAGATCATCTCATATTAGAACAAGATAAACTAAAAAAGGAAGTCACTGATCTCAAAAGTAGTGCCAATGACGCGGCTCAAAGAGTGGACTCAATCGAGGCAGAAGTACGAGACTTGCGGGTGAAGATAACTTCGGGCCCTTCTCTGACAGCGCCTACATGCGAAGATCTGTTGCAAGAAATTAATGAACGCTCTGTACGCGAAAAGAATTTAATCATTATTGGTTTACCCGAACCACAGTCGGACGATCAAACTGAACGAACAAACTTGGACACTGAAGAAATTGTTAAGCTGACTAAAATTGTAGATAATACCTGTCCTAAGCCAATAAACAATTTGCGGTTAGGAAAATATATGCCGGGCAAGACTAGACCTTTAAAAGCCACCTACGATGATGCTCTCACAGTTAAAACTATTCTTAAGAAAAGGGAAAAATCGAAACAAATGACGTGAAAATATACTCAGATAAGACTCAATATCAACAGAGGCAATGGAGGAATCTTAAAGAAGAATTACAGACCCGTACCATTAATGGAGAGACAAACCTTACCATAAAATACATTAGAGGTATACCAAAAATAGTAGAATTAGAGTCAAAAACCTAATGGGTCATTTACAATACCAGGCATCACGTCACATCAGGCAAAATATGCGAATGTAATAATTAATTTTTAAATATAAATATGTACTTATAATAAAATGAAATCAATCAAATCTATTGAATGTAAATAAAATAAAATAAATAAATAAATATATATATATAGAGACACCCATTAATAATAAACAAAATAATTAATTAATAATAAAATTATTGGTACCTAAGCAAATTTAATTTCAAGATTCCAAAGTGGTCTTTTTTTTTTTACATTCAATAAATTAATTAAAAACATTTTAAGGCATTCCTACTTCAATAGTTATAATAATATAATCCTATGTATATGTATATGGAAACATATATCCAATATGCAACTATGTTACTAAAATAATAATTTACAAAATTCGCATGAAAGTGTAAATATAATTACAATTACAAATAATGTTAACTCTTTAAGTATGTATAAGCTAAACCGCTCGGTTACATCAACAATCAACTTTTGTGTATGTGCAATCGAAAAAGTGCAGTTTAACCGGCCTCTTGGTTGTTTACCTTCGGAGGTGTGGGAGGCCGCATCGGTTTAAGTTGTAAATATAATTACAATTACAAATAATGTTAACTCTTTAAGTATGTATAAGCTAAACCGCTCGGTTACATCAACAATCAACTTTTGTGTAAAGTGCAGTTTCACCGGCCTCTTGGTTGTTTACCGCATCGGTTTAGTTGCCACGGCGAGTTATTGAATGTTATTCTTACTGTTATTGCATGCTACCCTCTCTTACTAGATTTATACTAAAACATTGTTTTCTCTGTAAACTGTAAGTGATTTATTGTAAATCTTAAGAGAAATAAATATCTTAAACCATAAACCATTTTTTACGGCGACAGAGATGGTGTTATCTATCCAACTAGGGATTTTTTTTTTATATTTCGCAATCTATATTTTGAATTTTTAATATTTCTGACCGGATGTTGTGTAAAAGTGCCCCTGTGGCGTTTCCTGAATGAACGGTTATAAATATTTGGTTTTCTGTCAGGGAAAGGTACACTTCCTTTGTCATATGTCCTACAAAAAGCGAGTTGATATTCACAGTTACCCAGATCCGTGCCCAGACCTCTCTTTTGGACGTAATTTAATGGCATACACTTATTCAAAATTGCCCTGTAATTTAACTTCTAATTGAAAGTATGTTTATTTAGTTGAATATACAGTATATGTAAAGCGAATACGGACGAATCTCTAATGGTAGTGAGTATAGGACATAAGAAATGTAATTAGATAATTTTAACTTAAAATTGAAATAAAAATATTATTCATACAAAATAATTCGGTTCTCAATGTAAAACGCTCAACACTCGCGTAAAACGCCCGTTGATAGTTGTCGTTGACTGACATGGTAACCACAGGGCCCACAGTGCTGCTGAGAAAATAAAAAAAAATATAATTATTGGTTGAAAATTAAGATTAACTCAAAAACACCCCTTAATTAATGATACCAGGCAGGCAATCATGGTCGCGCGATAAATGATATAACATCGGGCCGTCCCATTCGCACTATTTGTAAGTAAGATAAGATAAGATAAGATAAAATTTATTTCATAGAAAAATGTCTAAAATCAAAATAATTACAATACTCTTAAATAATCCTTAAAAACTATAAATATAGGTACAAAATCTTGTATGCAAAAATTGTAAGCAGGTCAACATAATACAAGTGCGATAGGGACGGCCTGATGTTTTATCGTTTATCGCGTGACCATGCTATCGGTGCTGGAGTCATTTTGTAGCGGCTGTCAGGAGCATGCAGAGAGCCGGAACGAGTGGTGGAAAACAGGGGAGGCACTTGCCCAGCAGTGGGACACATTATAGGCTATAGAAAAGTAATGATGAGAACACTAATTCATTCTGTCTGGTTTAATTTATCGCCCGTATAATGCTTACACACTTTATAATGCTTAGAATGGATATATCAAGGAGCAATAGTATGCATTAATGAAAAATATAGTTTTCATAAGGCTTCACAGCGGCGTCCATGTAGGACATAGCGGTTTTACCAGTCTATTTATGGCATATTTCTCCTTAATCTGAATACCAGCTATTATGTCCACGGCTACTCGTATGATATTTAGATTGTCATATATTCTCAGCCTTTTTTAAAAAGTGACTTTATGGGGATTTCCAAATATGGGTCAGTTTCTTGGTTATCATATTCTGTATTACAAATATAAGCATTTTTGGCTGAATTTGGATTTTTTGTCGTCAATGCAAAAAATCATTTTAATTACTTATCTATTTTTTCCCCTGAATTTCACGCTATAGATAGCGTGAAATAAGCGTAAATAAACAAAAAAAAAGTAAATAGTAAAAAGCGTAAAACTGTGAAGTAAGCGTAATAATGTAGTAAAGCATGTAAAGTAATTTAAACTCGTGAAAGCTTGATAGCCTAACACTCCAGACCGGTTTAAAATAATTTAATTATTTCTGATTAAAAATAAAAATAATTTATTTCAAATTATCTTTTTATAAAAACCATATATAGCCTTGGTTTGTAATTAAAAAAAAATTACAATAAGAAAGTCAATAATTAAGGTAAGTTTATTTCAAGTAAGTTAATTCTATTTTGTCTTACGTTTCCTTTAAATTTTATTTTATTTATTTATCATATGGCAATTAAAACTTCAGTACGCTGTATATGTACATTACAGCTATATTCTATATTTTATAATCTAAATTTTCATTCCTCAAAGTAGACAATAGCTGCTCGTTGTGATTTTAAAATCTTAGACTGGGCTTTTTAAAATCCTAAATTCGTAAATAATGATCATGTATGTCCGTAGCATCATAGCGTTCGTGGCCACAGATGTCATACTTATATATACCAATGGATCAAGCAAATCTACTTAGCGTGTCCAATGAACTCAGTAAAATCCACCGGGTTGTCCGTCTTTATTAGCGGCTTGCAGCCTTCCGGCGTTGTAAGTTAAAGTCAACAAAAACATTAAAAATGCATCGTTACATGATATTAAATTGCAACAACACAAAAATGACGAACACTCAAGGGCCTGAGACATATTTAAATTCACAGGCAAGTAACACTTCAGTAGAAAATCTGACACGCTCGGCTCCTATACAAATAGATGAACATGTTTCGTCTATCTAAATCTAGTTCTGTGTTCGTAGCTCTACGTAACCACGCGCGTAGCTCCCGCTACGAGCCACCGTATATAAGCCGCGGCGGCTACGCGGATCTCTCATTTGCGCTCAAAAACCATCGGCGGACTACGCGGAAACAACTCTTGCAACTTTACGCACGCTGTTCAAGGTAAGTTTATATCTTTAAAGTTGGGAAAACATGTTTTGTTGTTATCGTTTGTACTAAATAGGTACTACTTTTAAACTTCTTAAAATTACAACGTTTCGTAAATCGAACTTATTTATCAAAATTCTTTTTTCGGATTACTCACGTATAAGGTGACTGAGTAACCGGATAAAATATTTTTTATAAATGAATTCTTAAAATTAGATTTAATATGAAAATAATTATGAAATAAAAACACGGATTTAACTTATTCACAGTGATCCTATTTTCTGGTATATATACGTTAAACATTCTTTTCAAACTCCAAATTCTTTGCAAAGTTTCAACCCCGAAATATTGTCATAAGTGCTTGGAAAACAAAAGTTTTGTACATTACATTAAGAAATCCCAAACGATTTTAAAATATTTAACCGTGAGCTATCTTGATAATGATATTTAATTATTAGGAAAATATTATAAAAAATATTTCTAATTTAAAAAAAAATTCTTTGCACGAAATGAATTTTTATTCAAAAACTATTTTTTTCCTAATTACAATCTCTGTCTGACTTTTTCGAGTTAAACCGAAAACCTCGAATGTAATAATTTATTATAATTGAAATAATCCTCTATTTTATTTAATATTGTAAAATGTAGGAGCTCAAACACGATATCATTTAAATTTTAATTGATCTCAGCTCCTACAATAATTATATAATCAAACTAAGGAGCACATTTCCAACAAAGTTACGGAAACGAAAATGTACAAAATGTTTGTAGGAAAAGGCGAATTTCCCAAAATACCATCTTAATTATTTTAACATGATTTGTAGATAAAAAAATTGGAAACGGATTATTTCATGATTTGTGAAACAATTAAACTTCAAACAATACAAGGGCTGCTTTAATTTGACTAAATAATTAATTTCAATAAGGGCCCCGTTGTGACGGTTTTCCATTTCAACTTTGTAAGTAATGTAAAATAATTGTAATTTACAATTATATTATATTTTGCAGTATGTAGCCCGCTAATTTTTAAAAAGAATAGAAATCATTTACGATTTTTTTGTAATTTAATAAGTACTAAGGTACAGCGGGACAATTTCGACTGGGAGCCAAATGCAAAATCTTCCATTTTTTTAATGTTTTACAATGTTTGCATTATTAATTAGAGTATCCACTGGTTATATATAGCACGTGTGTTCGGTGGATACATGTGGAAATCAGCTTAATAGAGTTATAATGAAAAAAATGGATCAGTTACAATTGCCCTCCAGTCGGGATTTGCCCCGCTGTACCTTATTTGATTTAGAGAGTGATTTAGGGCCGTCAATTATAAAGTAAACCGTTTATTGCTGAAAAACTAACTTTCTAGACCGTATATCAGGCATTTTATATGATATTCATAAACTCACGCCGGTTTTCCGAAAGGGGTGGGCACATAAAGTTTCTCAAATTTCAGTGCCTCCAAAACCGAAATTGTAACATTACAGTAACAGATTTCTAGACCATACTACAATAGGCTAAATTGACCGTTGACAGCTGTCAACGAGCGTTTAACGCTAGTGTGTTTTTTATTACATTGCGTGCCGAATTATTAAAAAAAATATATTTCAAATTCAAGTAAAAGTTACCTAATTACATTTTTTACAGAATACGCCCGTATTACCTTTACACGCTGTATAACAGCGTCTTTTGATAAGTGTTGCTCGCAGAATGTAAATATGAATTTCCGTAACTGGTTCAAGCGGTTGTAAAAGTTCAGAGATAATCTTTGCTCAAGAATAATTAAATTCGATACTTTTAGCGGAACGCCATTCAAAGTTGTTGAGTGGATGATGGATCCGCTATGACAAAGTTATTTGCTTCACTGGACGGATAATGTTTATAATATTCTTTTTTGTGTGAAATAATTGCTTTTTTATGGCTTATGTTATACTCATAACCCAATTTAGTAGTAATTTAATTTGAACGTTTTTTGTGGTTGTACTTGTACAATTTTAGGTTAAAAATGTTTGGTGTTCGACTACTTTTTAGGGTTCCGTAGTCAACTAGGAACCCTTATAGTTTCGCCATGTCTGTCTGTCCGTCCGTCCGTCCGTCCGTTGGTAACAATATGTATATGAATCACGCCAACAAAGTGCAAAAATAAAAAATTGAAAAAAATGTTTTATTAGGGTGGGCCCCCTACATGTAAAGTGGGGGCTGATATTTTTTTCATTCCAACCTCAACGTGTGATATATTGTTGGATAGGTATTTAAAAATGAATAAGGGTTTACTAAGATCGTTTTTTGAAAATATTAATATTTTCGGAAATAATCGCTCCTAAAGGAAAAAAAAGTGCGTCCCCCCCCCCCCCCTCTAACTTTTGAACCATACGTTTAAAAAATATGAAAAAAATCACAAAAGTAGAACTTTATACAGACTTAGAATAAATTTAAAAGTGGAAAATGTCTGCCTTGGGTGAGACTTGAACTCACGGCCTCTGGATCGATACTCCAGCGCTCTGTTAACTGAGCCACCAAAGAAAATAAAAAGAAGAAATAGTGGAAAAAAGAATAGTAGTAGTGGAATAGTGTAATAAAGAAGTAGTGGAAAATTTCGCTGGCTTGGTTGAAGTCTTGGTGGCTCAAAAGCGCTGGAGTATCGATCCAGAGGCCGTGAGTTCAAAAATTTTCACTTTTAAATTTATTCTAAGCCTAATGGCATCGATTGCAGACGTTTCTGCTAATCAGAAGTTAAAATTTATACAGACTTTCTAGGAAAATTATTTTGAACATGATAGGTTCAGTAGTTTTTGAGAAAAATACGGAAAACTACGGAACCCTACACTGAGCGTGGCCCGACACGCTCTTGGCCGGTTTTTCTTTTTTGGTTGCAAAGCTTCGGGTAGGTATAGTTTTTGGTGATCATTAAAATACATAGTAGCCTTTTGTATTATGTAATTATATAAGCTTACTCGAAAACTAGGTCAGTTTCTAAAATACTGGCCAGTAGTGTTTATATACTTAGGTATTTTTTTAAATTAAGTTATTATAAACTGAAATTTACTAATGAATTTTGTTACAATATTAGATAATTTAAAACATATTTGTTATCATTATTATTTTTTTTAACATATGAAGCAAAGTTCGTCTAGAATCTTTGGATGCTTTATATATAAATAGAGGTACAATAATAGAATAATGTATACATCTGTTCACCTATGATTAATATTCATTGGCCTTAAACACAATTGGCCTTAGTTTATACTTGTGTTTATCAAAAAATACAAAAATAATGAGTCAGATATTCCCAAATATATAAATGATTATTTTGCAGCTCTTTACGTCGTCAATCTCGCATCGATCATCGTAAACGGTAAACTTTATTTGATAAGCTTCAAAAACTTGAGGCGGCTGCGTCGATTTAAGGTATAAACAAACAAACGATCCTACTTGGACAGCTAGCCAACTTCATAATAGCTTAACGCCCTGTAAGGTATCGTAGCTATAGTCTATCCCCTTATTAATAAACGTTCACTAAAATTATCAAGCCGATAAAGTTCGTTTGTCCCTTTCTGACGCATTGGTGTGATAGAAAGGGACAAACGAACTTTATCGGCTTGATAACTTTAGTGACGGTTTATGAATAAGGGGGTTAGTCTTTAGATAACTAAATAAATGTATACAGAATCTACCCTCAAAAGGCACCTTATGTAACTTGAGGCTAAATGAAAACATTACGAGTATACGACCAAGTAAGAACCGTCTTTGAAGACCGGTCTGTTTAAGCTTACTGGGGCTGTTATAAAATAAATTTAAATTTTAAACTGTTTGAATTTTTACAAACAAAACTCTTAATCTATTATTATTTAGATTCTAATTGAGTTAGGTCTAATTGAGATCATGCATTACATTACAGTTTCAAAGTTAGTATTATAATAATATACTTACATTTTAACTACATTTATGTCAATTCAGAGATTAGGTAGATTGTTCAGCAACATACTTTTATATGACTTTACTATTTGCTTATCTGTTCTATTTTCTATGATTGAATCATATGGAAATCTATTCAAAGCGCGTGGCAAGACACTTGTCCATACTCTTTTGCCATACTCATTTGTGCTGGTTGGTAATACAAAAGTTGGAATATTAGCTAAATTTCTCAGGTTTTCTGGTCTGCTTCTTTTTGTTAATTCAGGAAGTTTCCAAATATATTGATTTACAATAGCTAGCTATAACTTAGTAACTTTATTTCTCCTCTTCTTCTTTGCCTGTCCCTCTTCCCAGTTCATCTGGGGTCGGGTCTCCTTGTATTTCTGCGCCAAAGTGCTCTGTTCTGGCTTGTCTGCGTACTCAGGTTCTCACTCAGAATCTCTTTTTGCATGTCTGACCACCAGGTATCGGGTCGTCTTCCCCTTCCTCGGGATTGGTTAACTAAGTTAGTAACTTTAATTCTAATTTTTATTAAATTAGGACACTTTGTTCGGTTGTCGTTTGTTTCCTTTCTTTTAGTGAATATTTTAAATATATGATTTTGACTCTTCCTGAGACCATATACATCTCTAAGGAGAATTAGATTAAGTATACATTTTATCTTTAGTTGTGACATTTAGAGTAATTTGCACCTCTAAAGTAATTTTAGACTTTTTTGTATTTGTACTTTTTTATATTTAGAGTAGTTCTTGGTTGTAATTAGACATTTCAGAGACCTTCTACATCTCTAATTAATTGTATAGAGTTAACTTTAGTGAGAACTTAGAATTAGTATATGTATAATAGTATCAATAATTGTAATTTCAATTCAATTTTAAATATTTTCTAAATATGTACATGTGACGTGTAAAAGTGCCCCTGTGGCCTATTTACTGAATAAATTATTTTGATTCTTTGATTTTTGATTTTTTGAGAATCATAATCATAAGACAGATCGCTCAGTGACAGATTCGCTTGGTTTTTGTTTTGGTTGGTTAAACGGCAAGTCTTGTAACTACCCAAAAATGTACAAATTATTTGTTTACATTCTTTTAAATACCTAAAAGTATAGCTCTCCCTATCGCTCTTCTGTAGTGGTGCGACAGAGGCAGACTGCGTTTCGATCGCACAGTAGCCTCATGGATTGTCAGTTCGGCTGTTGTTGTTTTACTTATCTACCTCAAAATTTCACAACGCTAATTTGATTAAATGCGGAAATCATTCAAATTTATTCAATTCAGGTTAATGAGTAATTATTCGTTCTACTAATTTTTCTCCTATTATTATCAATCAGCCTTAAATATAATGGTTATGAGAGTTGTGATTTCATGCTTTTATTTTATTATTTTTTTTTAGTTATTTGCCTAATTTTATTAACTAGGTATTTAAAATCTTGGACAGTCCATTTGTCCCAGTTCTAAGTAATAAGATACAATAATACTAAATATTTTATGTCTGATGCTAAATGATTACACTTTGACCCATTTTGTGCAAATACTTTCAGCTAATGTTTACTTGGAAAGCGTATTTATGTCGCTTAACTTCAAAACTGGGTATTAAATCCATTCCGCTATAAGGTTGATTATCTTTCAGATCATATTATATTTTTTAATACAGTTGCTCAAAAAGTGCCCGTTTTTTGCTGTTTAGCGTGCGAGAACTTGTATTTTACGAACTAGTGAGTAAAAGAAGTATACGTTCCATTTTACGACTACTTACCGAGCTGTTTTCATATTAGTCTAGTTTACTAACACAAAATAAAACTATAAACATACTATTAAGTTCCTAATATTTAAAACGTTAATTTTCATATGTAATTGTTTACTTTTAATCATGCTAAAGATAATTTATAGAATGGTTTATAATTTGAAAAATAGGTCATAATGAGTCGTGTAAACAGAACATGGTTGGAACGAAACGCGTCTTCTACTGTCAAAGTAGAGGCGTCTATCATGTTTTAACTTAATGCACGTTCAAAAACTTCAATATGTTACGCGATTTGTCATTATTATTTTACGTTATTTTCAATATGTCGGGGCATAAATGGATCGATTAAATTAAAATGTAGTTGTACATTAAAGAATCGTCCCAAATCGTAATTGTTTGTTTTTATGGCACCCAATGAAATAAATTATGTTAGATGAATAGCAAACTCGAAAATATGCACGCAAGTTTAAAAGCTTCAAAAATACGCCTTTGAATTGTCAAATAATCCGTCATCGTCAATGTCCATGGGAAAATTGATGGTCCGGATTGTTTTATTTCGTAGTAGTGTTTTTTCGCAACTGTATTAAAAAACGTCGTTCGTCACACGTGCGAGAATGTCATTCTTCTCGCACTTATAACGAAATGTACTATTTTATATGTTCAATCTTTAAGCAGAATGAATTTACCCAGGTTTGAAGTTAAGCGACATATTTTAGAGATGTAGTGCGAAATGATTTGCCATCATATTGTTACGGAAACGTACGAACGTGTCATGCTACTATTTCAGTCAATCTCAGTACAAGATGTACTGACATTGACTGAACTGCATGACATCGCAAGTTCCCAGTTTCTATAATAAATTTCTATTCGATATTGATGCCTTTAATAATTCGTTATCTAGTTTAAAATTGCAAGTGAGACGTAAACTTTTTAAATAACTTTATTATAGTAAACAATATTTTTGGATGTCTGTATTTATCGATGTTTCTTGAATCGTAATAGGTACGTGTTGCATTCATTTTTGAACTACTACGCTGTTTTTTATAACTACCTACTGTTTAGGTTAACTTCCTATGTATTTTATGAACCTCCAGGTCTATTTGTATTACTTTCAGTTTCTGTAGGTACACTATGTACTACACCTATGTATGATTTATATTACGACTGTTTGTGTTCTAAAAAAAAAAAAAAAACGTTTCCGAAAAAATACGAAGGAAACCCTTTACGCACTACATCTGTACAAGTACATGTTTCCAGTTTCACATTTACATGTAACATAATTTATTGTACGTACTCACATGTTAGTGCGAACGAGATATACAGAAAGCAAATTACACAGACGTCAGCGTATGTGTCGCAAGCGCGGATCCAGCTTCGTGCCCAGGGAGGGGTCACGTGGTAAAGGCCCAGGGAGGGGGTCACGTGGTCTATTTGTATGGCCAACCAGGCTCCAGGGGGGGGGGGGGGTGACCCCCATGACCCCCCCCTGGATCCGCGCATGGTGTCAGTTTTATATAGAAAGGGCAGTCGCGCGTGGAAAGTACAGTGTGCGTATCCGAATGCACAAACGCTCACCATAATATCTCTGTCGTAGCTAGCTATCTATCTCTATCGCTCCTACGTATTGGCGCGACAGAGCCAGACTGCATTTCTGCAGCGTTCGGCGTCGCAAAAATGCCATTCGGCCACGGGGCCTGCTCTACAGTCATTCCAATCTAAGGTGGCAGCGATTTTGACAACCACGACGATGTGCAACGATTTTAAACCTCAAACTTCTATAAAATTATGACGTTAAGTTTCTTAATTAATCATGTACTTAAATAAAAAACATATGACCGATTCGAACATGAACGGAGATCAATTCAATATTATAAATTGAGAGTTGAAAGTCGTTAAACAAAATGGAGGTAAAGGGTGTAAACTTAACAAAGTTAGGTATATGTCATTCCATCAAAAAGGCACGATTTTTCATTATATACATACATACATACAATCACGCCTGTATCCCACAAAGGGGTAGGCAGAGCACATGAAACTACTGAAGCTTCAATGCCACTCTTGGAAAATAACGGGTTCAAAGAAAATGAAACTGACGTTTCAGTGACAGGTTGCCAGTCTACGCTACAATTTAACACATATCCCACAGTCGCCTTCTACGACACCCACGGGAAGAAAAGGGGTGATGAAATTCATAACCCGTTACCACACAGGCATAGGTATATGCTTACGTTAATAAATTAATATTATAAAGAAATTTTTAATTTTTGAAAAATGAAAAAACATCCTCGGTAAGGACTTCTTAGAAACGAGAACGTTCTCGAAACTCTTACCACAAGCCATTGTCACTTTGCCTAGTCACCTAAAATAACTCGCCGTCTTGGCCTGTTTCAAAAATAAGTAAGGAAATCTATTCGTCTTTCTAGGCTCTAATTGCAAATAGGCCAGAAATATAGTAGAGCTATTTAACTTTCAGGTACATTATAACCGAGTTACTTAGCAATTTCCGCCCCACACCACTATGGGGAACTTCCCTACCCACATATGTATGAACTAATTAATTACTTCAATATTTTAGCTACCTATAAATAATACCTATGTAAACAAGTTTGATAATCTATTTATCCAATTTGACGTGTTTTTGTAACCATGATAATGATAAAAAATGATTACAGCATTATCTTCATATTTATTGTTCTTCAAACACAGACAAAATTGTTTTAAAAATTGTTTTTAGAGACCTAAAACAACGATGAATTGATAACTAAAAGAGTCATTGAATAATATCGCTAAAACAAATTTAAAGTAGGTACATCGTGAACTCCACATTTGTTCAAATATAGGACTTAATTTAAATTCTGTCGATGATAGTGTTCCTTATAGCTCAAATGACAAACTCAATGTTTTTGGAACATAACCCTAAAATCTTTTATTTATTAGTTATTTGCATGACGTGCGGTCAAGACCGGCATACTTTATTTGAAATAAAGTTCAAGTGGATAAAACTCGACAATTAAAGTAGTCTGGAGTAATCCGCATGGTCCTATGAGCTAACAAACTTTATATTTTACAAAGCTGTTGTAATACTTTGGTGAATAAAGTAAACTTATGTGATGAAAATCACTTTTTTTAAGGTTCGGCGGGTTGACCGTCCCTTCGCGCTGAGTAAGGCAAGACCGTCTAGTGCTCGTTGTCGCGTAATTTCATATGGAAATACGTATCAAAATCATGATCATTGTTAAAATATTCTGTAATAACAGTGAATAATGTGATAAATATTAAAACAAATAACGTTGAAATTTACAACATATCAGCATTTTTCTATTTATAAGGCAAGACCTGCAAGCATATGTCCCGTAGATGAGGTTCAAAACCTTTTCTTTTCAGGTCCAGACAAAAGCAAAGCCGGAAATTACAATTAAATTTACCTAACACACCGGTTACACTCGACTTATATCCCATAAAGCCTAAAAAAGGTGCCTTATTCCGGTCTTACCGACTAGGCACAATTTCGAAGTTACATATTTCAGAACATAAAACATTAAATTGAACTCGTTTTAAGAGCATTAATAGTACTATACAGGAAGAACGATTATAAAATTACTACGTTACATACATAATGCACAAATATTCCGACTGCTTCTATTTTATTTTTACTTTTTTGCGTAACCATGTTGAACTCGATGTTTGAGTTCGAAACACGAATCAAGTTTATTGTTAACTAGTGTTCGTCCTATGAATATCTATTGAAGACCAGTGGATTAAGGATGAAAAACTGGTATACCTTCGGAGGTGTAAGAAGCGGTAGATATATAAATACTAAAATTATATTCAGTAGACGGTCTTTCCGGGTTGACGGTATTCCCGACACTGACCTTAATAAAAATTCTATCTTTTTAGATAATATAATATGTATTTGATATTGTTCTAATCAGTTTTCGTTTGTATTACTACAAAAAAAGTAGGTACGGGTTACGTTTTATATTTTTTTTCCAGTATGGCGATTGGCGACGTGTTAAGAATTTCATCACCCGCTTTCCTCCCGTGGGTATTATAGAAGTCGACTGTGGGATTTGGGTTCAATTGTGGTGGTGGTTCAAACCAGTCACTGCAATAACACAATTCGGTTTCTTTCAACCCCTTAATTTGCTAAGAGTGGCAGTGAAACTTGAGTAGTTTCGTGCGCTTCGCCTATCCCTTTTGGGAATACAGGCGTGAAAAGCAGCGTTTGTTTTCATTTTTATAACTCAGTAAGTTTTTGTATTTTAAATACTTGCCAATTGAATATTACCACAAATTCCACATGTTTATGTACCTACAGTAGATACGCACAATCGTGGAAATGACACAAAGAATTTCACGTTTTTATAATCAAAGGCCAGCGCCAACAACAAAGTAAGGATTTTATCGAAACGACACGACACGGGCTAAAGTTTATTTTACTTGACAATGTCTGTTTTGGTTTAAGCTTATGGTTTAATCTGTGTTTAGGTTAGCTCAGTTAAGACTGCTGGATCAGTTTTCCTCCACACAGAACATGCAGATTGCATTGTTGTTCAATGATAGATATAGATAATAGATAATTTGTTTTGAAAATAGGTACACTTGTGAGGCGTACTTAGGTTTAGGCGTGCTACTTAAGTGTATGAATTATTGATTTTGATTTTTATTTTAGCCGCGTAAGCTGAAGACCCGGGTTCGATTCACGGCTCGGCCACCAGTGGGCCTTGCCGTTTTTTCTTTCGTGTATGATATCTATTTCAATTTATAATTGATATATAGTAGTGTGACTACTTGAAAAAAGAACAAATCAAAAATATTCAGTAAATATAAATAATAAATAATAAATAAATAAATATTATAGGACATTTTTACACAGATTGACTGAGGCCCACGGTAAGCTCAAAAGGGCTTGTGTTGTGGGTACTCAGACAACGATATATATAATATATAAATACTTACATACATAGAAAACATCCATGACTCAGGAACAAATATCTGTGCTCATCACACAAATAAATGCTCTTACCGGGATTCGAACCCGGGACCGCGGCGCAGCAGGCAGGGTCACTACTGACTGCGCCAGACCGGTCGTCACAGTAAAATAATTTGATTTGTTCCGTAGTTGTAGTTTTATTTTGAACGCTTAATTTATTTTAAATTTTTACGACATACCTATTTAAATAAAACTGAACTATATGAACACGCGCCATGTTGCGGAATTTCATTAAAACAACTTTTTTCATACTATAGTGAACTGTCACCGCATACATACATCAGAATAATAGCGCCCTCTTGACAAAAGTCATACATTTATTTCTGGTCAGGCTTTTAAAATCAATATACAAAAAGGGAAATAACCAGATCATACGCATGAATAAGCAAATAACTGATGTGACTTGATGACATCTTGTGTCATCTCTACACGTGAATCATTCCTCAAACTCAACTATGGAATGTTTGATAACTTGATAAGTCACTTAACTTGAAGGTAAGATAAAGGTCCAGAATGTGAGATTCGGCAAGTTTTGAGACAATCAAGTAAATGCCAATTCAACGTCATCCAACCCTTTACAGCCGAGTGATCAAGAAAGTTGTCTATGGACCTTCGTTTGATGACAAGTAAATCTATTAGCGTAGGAGGCATGATACGAAATTACAAACCAGGGTGGCTAACCGAATGGCACAATCGCTCACGAAACGCTCACGAAACGAAGCGCTAGTAGATATCTATCTCTATCGCGCTTGCGTATTGGCGCGACAGAGCCAGCGGCGTATCGCTTTCGTTTGGCGTCGGAGAAATGCCATTCGGCTACGGGGCCTGGAAATTTGATGATGTTAAGTTTATAGGGAGAAAAATCATATTTTATTAAAACACAAACAATATAACAACTATAAATAGAAAAAGCATCAAACGCCGCAAATATGCCGCCCTAGGAACCAGCTACATATTTGCGGCGTTTGGCGTTGAGACCTTGGGGCCATGGGGGCCCAGTGCCCGTCATTTGTATAAACATTTGTCATCTCGCCTAATAGAGACCTCAGGCAACCAGAGGGCTGGCCAGTATTTTGCGCAACGTATAAGTATCGCTATACAGCGTGGAAATGCTGCCAGCCTTCTGGGTACCTTGCCCATTGACGGCGATTTAGGCCAAATTTTTTATTTATAAGTAGGTTAGATATTTAGTTTTAAGTAGTTTTATCATGTTTTTGTTTGTTTGATGTATTTATTACTATAAATAAACTTGGAAATAAGAATAAATATAATAAATTAGATTAAATAAAATAACTTATAAATAAAAAACCTCACCCAAGTCGCTGCCACCGGGCAGTGTGCCCAGAAGGCTGGCCGCATTGCCACGTTGGATGGCAATGCTTATACGTTGAGCAAAATATTGGCCAGCCCTCTGGTCACCTGTGACGTCAATTAGGCGCGCCGCTAGCTCTTTGTATAGCTGACGCGCGCTTGGCCCCCATGGCCCCAGTGTTTCCACACCAAACGCCGAAAAAATGTAACTGCTGCCAAGGGTGCCATATTTGCGGCGTTTGAGGTCTTCGGCCACAGACGCCGCATGACCAGCACCACCGCTGGTGCCCTGAAGATGGAACGCGCAAGTGTGTCAACACACGTGGCATCCCACACCAGAGGCCGTCCCAACTTCCAAGGCACCAGAGTCATACCGTCGGGCCTCTTGCCATCGTCCCTTGCCAAACCGACTGGCTCAAGGATGGCTGGGACTTTGACACTGACGAAGGCCCTTCGGATGATATCGTTGATGCCGGCATGTCGGGGTATGCGGCCGGCGCTTCTGCCATAGGAGAGCCCATGATGCCCATGGCTATCCACCATGGTACCACAGCGGCAGCGATGGGGGACGTTTGTTGTAATCCCTAGACGCAAACATGTAGCCAGTCGGAAGGTGGAGTTGTCAAGTAAGGTGCCTATGGATGGTGAGGGTACTGCTTGCAACCACAGGCCCGACTCCCACTCCGCAGTGGCAAGAAGACGAGCTCGATCTGCCGCGCTAGTTGACGTATCAACAAGACTATTCGGCAGAGTAGTCAGACTATTCGTACTAGACGGCAGAGTGGCTCGTCCCACTGCCTCTGCGAGCAGAGATTGGTAGGCGGATCTGTGTTGCCACAGGTTAGTAGCCAGACGTTCTTGGCCTCGGTGCGATGGGCTGCCTCTACGGTGCCGAGAGAAGGAGTTAAAATGCTGGTTTGAGCACTGTGCACCGAGGATAAGAAAGCTGGGAGCGAATGAGTGTATTTTTAACTTGTATAGGTAGGAAGTTTCAGGGTAGTTCTATCATTTCGTGCAAATCGGCAAAATTTGGGAGAATTTTTTAATTTCCATTTTTTTGTGTGGTAATGGTAAGAACTATGAAAAAGAAACATTTATCAATAATGCATTTTCTATTATACGCAAAATTTACCGATTTATGAACAAAAGATTTTTCCAAAAGAAATGGTAATGAAGTATAATATGGTAATGATGATAGATATTTATGGGAATGAAAATGCGATGATGGTAATGAAGTGTCAAATAAAAAAGCCAAAAACACAAAAAAAGACACAGAAACAGTAATTAATAATAACATGATCTATTTTAAATATACCTACTGAAAACGTAGTTTTGAATATTTACTTGTTACTTTCAATAGTCAGGAGCATGCTAATAAACGAGAATGGTAATTAACATAAAATGATGGTAATGAATTTAATACTGCAATTCATTACCACCGTTTTATGTTCATTACCATTCTCTTTATAGTAAACAGTAAATTACGGTAATGAAAAGAATGGTAATGAGTTTTCTTTACCTTTTGTCGATTAACTCTTTAAAAGCAAATGCTATTCTAGGTATATTTATTCACTAAGCTTTCGAATAGAATATTCATTATCTAAAAATTCATAGTTCAATATATTTTTTTTTTTTTTTTTTTTTTCGTTTCCGGTGCTAACTAATATGGACGTTGATATAGTCGCTCCACCGTTTTAATTCTCATTGTGCGAAAGAAACTAGCGAATCCGTGATAAATACAGTGAACAGTGAAGTTGAAGTGCCGATAAACATTAATTAATAACAGTTTTCCGAAAAAACTAGTCCTCAAAGTTAAAAAATCAACTTAAATATCCACGAACAACTTAAGAGGTTATAATCAAGTATCAAAAGTGGAAACAAAGCTGCCAACAGAGCCAACCTAACTTCGAAATACATCGCGGGCCGAGTTTCGACGTACATCGCGTGTCCACTCTAGTCGCGTTCCAAATCGAGTTCATCCCCCGTAATAATCATTCGATTATTGAACATGGCAACAGTAACCCAACTGTCACAAGAGATGTCATTGCTTCTGGAACATATGAAAGTTGAACTTCATAAACAAACTCGGAAATAACAGAATCTATTACAACTACAATACTGCATAAAGTGGACGAGAAGTTAAACCCAGTAATAGCTGAAAATGAAAAACTGAGGTCCGAAGTGGAAACGTTAAACAAGAAAATTCAATTCTTACAAGTGAACTCCAAAAAAAACAACCTAGTTTTACACGAGATTCCAGAAGCTGAGGATGAAAATATGGACAACCTGCATAGCGTGGCTATAGCAATTATTAAAGAATTGGACGTGGAAATAGAAAATAGTGATATCAATAGAGTACAACGCATCGGAAAAAAGACTGACAACGAAAAAATAAGACCCATTCTTCTGTCAACAACAACTCTGCAAAAGAAAGTTCAAATACTTAGAAACAAAAAGAAAATGAAAGAAAAAACGTACATAACGCATGACTACTCAAAGGAAGAAATGGAGAAACGCAAGGCAAAAGCTGGAAATTTTCGAGAAAACGAGAAAAGAAAAAGAAACTCGGAAACCCCAAGCCCCAGAGATCAGCCAAGTACTTCCACGAAAAAAATCAGAAAAGTGGATGCATTTCAGCTCATGCGGGAGCGAGCATACTCCATGTCCGAAAAAAATACCTATCTCGACAACTAAAGTGAAACGGAAACAAACACAAATAAATAAACAACAACATACACCACAAATCTCCCCAACCCGGGTGGTCTCCGTGGGGAAAGCGACCAAAACCTTCCAGCATTCAGCAAACAACATACTAAGCAAGAAAACTTAAATAATAATAACCTCTACATTGCAACATATAACACAAGAACACTATCCAGCCATGAAAGATTACTAGAGCTAATAAACGCAATGGAAACAGTGAAATATGACATCATAGGATTGGCGGAGGTCAGGAGACAAGGTGAAGCCATAGATGAGTATAAAGACTATATCTTATGTTACAAAGGTGAAACCCCTGGCCGGTTTGGAGTAGGTTTCCTTCTCAAGAAACACATGAAAAAATACTTGGAAAACTTTGAAGGAATATCGGAACGCTTGGCTGTACTGAATTTAAGCTTCGAGGATTACCAATTGTCTATAATCCAGGTGTACGCTCCAACTGAGGCAGCAAGCGATGACCAAATCCACCAATTTTATGAAACGCTTAACAGTGTAGTGGCAAAGGCACACAAAAATATTATAATTATGGGCGACTTCAATGCCAAGATAGGCAAAGGCCAACCAGAGGAGAAACTACTAATAAAAAACCACGGCTACGGAACAAGAAATGAAAGAGGCGAGACGCTGGTGAAATTTGCGTTCGAGAACAAGTTATCAGTCTTAAACACATATTACAAGAAAAGACCAAGCTGTAAATGGACCTGGCGCTCACCAAATGGCAAAATAAAAAACGAAATTGACTACATATTGTCAAACCAACCCACAATGTTTTTAAATGTTGAAGTATTAAACATTAACTACCCTCAGACCACAGGATGGTCAGGGCAACAATCAGAATACAAAGAACCAAAAAGAGCAGAAGCCATTTCAACAACTTGAACATAAAATCAGTACTAGCCAGCACAGAACAAATTGAAGAATATAAACACAACCTATCAAAAAATCTATCCAACCTTTCTAGAACACAACCAGTACAGCTCAGTCCAAAATTATTACAACAGTTTGACAAACTCAATTCACTCAAGCTTGCAACAAATTAAAAATTCAACAAAGAACCCCTGCAAAAGCCAAATCTTGTCAGATAAAACAAAAGCTTTACTAAGTAGGAGACAAGAACTACAAAGAATCAAACTGAAATCACGTTCAATGAAAAATGAGCTAAAAGCGCTCTACAAAATTACAAACAAGCTTATCAAAAGTGACTACAAACATTACAGACTCAAAACGCTTGAAAAACACCTTATAAAAACAGGCAGTTTGAAGAAGGCCTATAAAGAGCTCCAGTCACATAAAACTTGGATAAAAAATTTGAAAATGCAAGGGAAAACAGCACAAAACCGAAAAGAGGTCCTGACCATAGCTACATCCTTCTACAGGGAGCTTTATAGCAAGAGCGAAGACAAGGAAGAAGAAACCGCTCAAATAGACACCCTGCAGGACAATAATATACAAGACGAGATAAACGAAATCACCGAAGAAGAAGTATTGAAAGCGATCCAACGCCTGAAACTAGAAAAAAGCCCAGGCCCAGACAATCTATGCAATGAGGCTATAAAAGCTGCAGCGTCTCTCCTGTGCGGAGACTTACATCTTTATTTAATCTTATATTGAACACTTTAGAAATTCCAAGGCAATGGTTAGAATCAACCATCATACTACTATATAAAAAAGGGAATCCTAATGATATAAGCAACTACAGACCGATTAGCTTAATGCCCAACCTATACAAACTTTTCTCATCTGTTTTAGAAAAAAGAATTAGCACCACTCTAGAGAGACACCAACCGCTTGAACAAGCAGGTTTCAGACGAGGGTTTTCAACAGTAGACCACATACACTCACTGGAACAAATGATAGAAAAGCATCAAGAATTCAACACACCGCTTTACATAGCCTATATTGACTACAAGAAGGCTTTCGATACTATCCTGCATCCCGCCATTTGGGATACACTAAAAAACCAACAAGTTCATGACACCTACATAACAATAATTAAAAACATCTACAAAAATAGTACTAGCAAATTACAACTAGACAATTTAGGACCAACATTTCCGATAGAGAGAGGAGTCAGACAGGGGGACCCATTATCCCCAAGAATCTTCATAACTGTACTAGAGTCAGTTTTTGAAAAACTAGACTGGAAGACTCAAGGCATAAACATTGGAGGAAAGAACCTGACCCATCTAAGATTTGCCGACGATCTGGCCCTGTTTTCAAACAGCAGCAAAAGACTAGAACAAATGATGAACACATTAAATATAGAGAGCAAAAAAGTTGGATTACAAATGAACTACAGCAAAACTAAAGTTATGACAAACGGCATCAAACAACCAATAACTATAGATAATGAACTTATTGAATATGTCGACAAATATATCTACCTAGGAAAACAAATAAGCTTCAACCCCAAAGCTAATGAAATGGAAATAGAACGAAGAACCAAAAACACATGGAATAAGTACTGGAGCCAAAAGGAAACCCTAAAAAGCGACCTTCCAATTAATCTAAAAAAGAAAATCATGGACATGAACATTCTCCCAACCTTAACCTACGGATGCCAAATATGGAAATTTACAGCAAAGACCAAAAAGATGATAGTTTCATGCCAAAGAGGAATGGAGAGGAGTCTGCTAAAGATACATAAGATAGACAAGATTAGACACTCAATAATCCGAGGCAAAACTAAGATCATTGATGCACTCAGTCAGGCCCAGAAACAGAAATGGAGATGGGCTGGCCATGTTGCTAGGCTCCAGGATGATAGATGGACCATGCGAACCACAGCTTGGAGGGGTCCAGACGGAAAAAGAAAAAGGAGCCGGCCATTAGCACGTTGGAAAGACGACCTGGTTAAAGTAGCGGGGATCAACTGGACATGGGTAGCCCAAAACCGCACGAAATGGAGCCAGCTGGAAGAGGCCTATACTTCATATAAGGGTTCTGGTGTAACATAAAAACGGAAATGTTAGATTAGTTTAAGCTATAAACCAAAAATAAAAGGCTTTTTTTTTATTTATTTAGTTCAATAAAACACGTAACAATTAAATAGCAAAACAGTGCAAATGGTAATGAAGAAAAAACGTACCAAATCCAAATCTCCGGCGCGATATATTTTTTTATAAAAAAATGGCACACGTCTGTCCTGTTCACTGTTTACTGGCCGACTGACGTGGTGATACTGGTGATCGCGGTCAGAGCGAACGTCGTATAGAATAACACTTGCAATGCCTACTGGCCAATTCCATTATTGCAAATTAAACTTATGGTAATGAAATTATTTTCTGTACAAAAATATTTTGAAGCGGTGGATATAAATATCAATGTTAATACTGTATAAACCACCAAACTTTTTTTCCCTTATAAGTACTTCATCTAAATTAAGAGGTTAAATTAAAGCAGTACATGTAATAGTTATGTAATTTGCTCTCGAATCTATAAATATAGGTTCTAACTGGTAATGGTAATGAAGTTTTAGCATGTTTATATTTTATTTATATATTTTATATTGCAATAATATAATTCATTTTAGATGCAAAGTATACCTATGAACCTTACGCAACATATAAAAAATATTTGAAATGAATTTAGGAGTTAGTATATGTTTTATATCAACAAACATATGATTTGCACGAAATGATAGAACTACCCTTCAACCGCACCTTTTAACTTCTGAACTAGTTCCGCTACAGATTTAAGTATTAACAAAGGGACATTACTTCTTTAGGTACTAAACAGCGAGAAAAACGGCAAGCACTAAAAGAAATGTCAACGTATTATATTTAAAAGAAAAACTTGATAAATTATTGTTACTTTATATCATAACAAATTAAAAATAGACATGTAACATGTTCAATTGTTGTTGAAAAACCACAACGATAAAATAGCTACTTAAACGACTAAACAGACTACGTGGGCAGATATTTGGGAATCGTAGGCGTAAGTTTGAGATCCTTGTAATGTCCTCAAGTCTTAACGTAGCTAATAAATAAATTTCGCTATCATGATATTCATAATGAATAAAATGCGCAAACAGCAGAAAATTCCATGGAATTAATTGCGTCCACGCCACCAGTGCTATTGACGCTTTGACACCGAAGGAGCTGGGGCTAATAAAAAAGCCACAGCCCGCCGCGACTGTCCGACACATACAGCAAGGTTATTCAACATTTCCGTAAGCAATAAGCATATTAAATACCTAAACTCAAGCATAACATTTATTTTGTTCCCGTTTTTCGTTTTATATGTAAGAAGTTAATATGATATTATTTTAATTGATACCTAAGTCTGAAACATCTCCTCCGCGGGACAGGCATCTGCCTAATGTGGAGATCAGTTTAATTGTATACATGACTGTATTTTCTTGGAAATAAACAAATTATATTTATAATTTACTAGCTTTTGCCCGCGGCTTCACTCGCGTTAGAAAGACACACAAAGTAGCCTATGTCACTCTCCATCCCTTCAACTATCTCCACCTAAAAAATCACGTCAATTCGTAGCTCCGTTTTGCCGTGAAAGACGGACAAACAAACAGACACACACACTTTCCCATTTATAATATTAGTATGGATTTTTACATAACCTGTGAGAATATTAAACGCATATTAAACATGTCGAGCAATCTTCGACTTTATCTAAGCTATATGTTCGGTTTCACATATTTAATATATCAGTGTCTCACGGAAGTTTTGATATTAAATGTACCGTAAATACGTCGTTTATATCTTTCGTGTGACTCAGGCTACCCGGTACCTGATATTTCAATATTAAAAGAAACATTATGCTTTAGACATTTATAATAATTTTCTTTGTTATTTTACTTTTTCAACCACACCTTGTCATAGGTATGTTTAATGTCAACGTGACGATATCTATTTATCTAGATATCACACATACCTACTACAAAAGTACATAAATAGGAAGTATAATATATATGTCTGGTTAAAATATAACAGTTTGATAGAGTCAGTTAATAACTGTCGTCAAACAGAAGTAGGTTCAAATTAGTGGGTTAATTGCTAAAATGTAAGAACAAGAGAACACGAAACAACTTTTTACAGTATGAATTGGGCTATCAATCAAAATGGAATACATTATCAAGAAACAAATACATTTAAAAAATATACCTACATAATCTAATTATAGGTCGACATTATTGCATAAAAAACATCATTGCACCATCAACCTGTTACTTATACAGGTTGGTACTTCTTGGAAGTCCTACACTTATATCACATGTCGCAGTGTTTTGTATATCTGCAATGATATCAAAAATGTGTTGAAACTTAATGAATTTTTCAGTACAGATAGTGCTTTTTTACGCACTAGTGCAAGATGTGGTCCATTATATGCAAAGACATATGTAACTCCGTATAGACGGATAAAGTCTAAGAAAAAAAACGTACCTCAAAGCCCTAGAGAAAAAGGCACGGTGCCGCGGTGGCCTAGATGGCGTTACGCTTTTGGGGAACGCTGGGCTAGATGGCGCTAATATTAATATTTGACATTTTAATACATATCAAGCTGGGCCAATATGGGCCAAATTGCATGTCAAAACTGAGGTTCAAAAGTTTTAAGCTTGTGTCAAGAGATGGTAGTCTATGCACTGTGATTACAGACTTTACTTTGACAGTAACTCTCTATAATACTCGATCCTCTTTGATTATATGTAAGGTCGAAACTTCGGACGGCCATATGTACTTAAAAACGTCGTACGATACACGTGCCAAAAGGAAATTCGTAACTCGTGTCGATTTAAAACACTCCCTTCGGTCGTGCTTTAATTTATCGCCACTCGTTTCGAACTTCCTTTTTTCGCACTTGTATATATCGTAATGTACTATTTTGGAGTAAACATTAATTATTATCTCAACAGGTACCGGCAGAAGAATAACAATGAAGTGTTCGTCGGCATACAGCAGTATGTTCGTGTTTGTGTGCTCACTCGCCCTGCTCCTAGTTTCGGTGAATGCCGCGCCAATGGTAAGTAAAGTTTTTGAAATTGCTTTGTATTAAAGTACCTATATTTTTTTAGGATTTCGTACCAAAAAGGAACCCTAACACCGTTTTCACATTATCCGATCCGATATCGGATGTCGGAAGAATTTCAATAGAAAAAATCCAAGATGGCGCCTGTAATGTATGGGATATCGGTCCGACATCCGATATCGGATCGGATAATGTGAAAACGCACTTATGGTACGACTCTGTCCGTCTGTCTGTGTATTATTTTAACTGGAACTCATCGATAACGAAGAAGAATGTCTACTTTTTAAAATAACCTAGTTGTCAGTTTCATTTTAAGCGTAGTCTTATAGGAGACTCTGCCCCCTATCTTCCCATTTTCGAAATGAGAATATGTTCGTAAAAATCAAGAATGTTAAAATAAATACTATTTTTTTGTTTGATACTTTGGAGCCACGAAATATTTGTTATTTTTAATGCAAGATAATTCTATATTTTTTCGTGACATACATTGCAATTAATATGTATCGTATAATTTTAAATATTTTTTACAAAATCTAATACAATTCGTGTGAAGAATAGTTACTATTCAAAAAGTAACGATAAGAAATAGGTAGAATGTTAAACGAGAATCTCATTTCACATCCTACACTGGAACTATTGAATACCAGCAGATGCACAAATGAATAGAAGTGCTATTGAATAGACACGAGTGCAGGAAAAGCTTCAGAGAAGATAAATTGGGAAAACGAATGAGATTACGGAATATAAAAGTAGGCAACTGAAATACGGGCCGTTAATAAAAGATTACCTAATTTACCACTAGTTCATTACGTTCTATCTTTCTCCAGATTAGTTTGAAACTACCCTCGTAAGTCGTTAAAATGCCGTCCATCTCCGTGGTATTAACGGTGTAACTTTGACCCTTAGCATTAGGAGATATGTCTTGAGAATATCTAAAGAAGCTATCAATTATATGCCACTCAAATCTCTTCGGCTGCTTGAAGTGATTGGTTGATAGGTAGTTACACACTTTTAGGTACCCCACTAACCTAGCGGTACGCATCGTAATTTTGACAGTTGTTGTCATATTTTCTTCAGTCGCCCGTTGACAACAAACAAACGCTGTAAAACGTTCGGAATCGAATCGAATGTATTTTAAATTAATTATTTTTAATCCGTTGAAACACTTTTATTTCATTAAGTAGTATTAGGCTTAATATATGCGTTACTTAATATATGAGTTTTATGTCCCCACAAGTCACTTAAACCGCTTAAATGGGTCGGCACATGCGGACGTGATCGTCAAAATTTGATTCGCCCATAATTCGCGTCGTTAAGTTTTAATGTAGGTACCATATCGAAACCCTTACAGGGCTGTGCATCCAGCGTGTCGGGCCACGCTCATTGTAGGGTTCCGTAGTTTCCCGTATTTTTTTCAAAATCTATACAACCTATCAAATTCAAAATAATTTTTCTAGAAAGTCTAAAAGCTCTACTTTAGTTAACTATTTTTTTCATATTTTTCACGGTTAAAAAGTTAGAGGGGGGGACACATTTTTTTACTATTGAAGCGATTATCTCCGAAAATATTAACAATATCAAAAAATAATTGAAGTAAACCCCTATTCGTTTTTAACCGTCGCCTCATATCTCTCAAGAAGGACGGTTATCAAGTCGTCTGTATGTTTTTTTTTATTTTTTTTTATTTTTTTTTTTTATGTTTGTTCCTCGATATCTCCGTCGTTACTGGACCGATTTTGAAATTTTTTTTTTGATTGAATGTATATGCTATGCATACAGATTGGTCCCATTTTTCTCAGAACCCAGTTCTGATGATGGGATCCTGGAGAAATTGAGGGAACTCCTCGAATCTGAAAGGCATACATATGGTGATTTTTGTGTTTTTAAAGGAACAGCATGCATTTAGGTACGGAACAGTGACATTTGGTGCAGTGGAACTGCTGATGATGGCCAGAACGGAACTCTTCAAATCTGAACGGCACGCTTATAGTGACTTTGGTATTTTTATAAGAACAGCATGCACTTTCGTCCAGAACAGTGACATTTGGTGCAGTAGAATTGCTGATGATGGTCAGAACCGAACTCCTCAAATCTGAACGGCACGCTTATAGTGACTTTGGTATTTTTATAAGAACAGCATGCACTTTCGTCCAGAACAGTGACATTTGGTGCAGTGGAACTGCTGATGATGGCCAGAACCAAACTCCTCAAATCTGAACGGCACGCTTATAGTGACTTTGCCATTTTTATAAGAACAGCATGCGCTTACATCTAGAACAGTGACATTTGGTACAGTGGAACTGCTGATGATGGTCAGAACCGAACTCCTCAAATCTGAACGGCACGCTTATAGTGACTTTGGTATTTTTATAAGAACAGCATGCACTTACGTCCAGAACAGTGACATTTGGTGCAGTGGAACTGCTGATGATAGTGTAACAGAACAAGCGTCTATGACGAGGAAATGGACTCGTTATTACATATAAAACTTACGGCGAATCAACTTTTCCTTGACCAACTTTTTGGTGCATATTTCCTTCGGGATTTCATTGAATATTTTAACAAATAATATCTTTGATGGTTTATCACATGTTTAGTCACGTCTTCACTCATAAAATTCACTATTATTTGGTGCAAAATAGGTTGGAAAAACGTATTTATCAACAAACTACATTCACATGGACGGAATACTGACACTGACAGTTGTCAGCTGCGTAACGTTCCGATATTATGTCTGGATTTCATTTACAAGTCAAAGAAATAATAATGACTAATATTGGTTATTATGCTTCCTGAGTATATCATTCAATGTAACATTTAGTAACAGATAAAATATTTCATTGCGAAATTACTTACAAAATAAATAAGAATGTTCCACAAAATAATATTTACGTAAAAGTATTTATCGATTTACTTAACGCTCCATTATTGGACTACATAGGTATCAATTCCAATAGCTCTGTCTCTTTCTAAAACAGCTGCAATCTGCACGTGTTAATAGGCAAACATCCGCGTGATGATCGTGAACTTTATTACGTAGGGCGTATGACTTAGTAAACAAAGCATTTATGATCTTTTTCTTATGTGCGCGATTTAATAGCCGCCTAGTCGGAGATACGTCGGAGATAGGTCGGATGTCGGAGAAACGTCGGGGATAGGTCGGAGATAGGTCGGATGTCGGAGATACGTCGGGGATAGGTCGGAGATACGTCGGATGTCGGAGAAAGGTCGGAGATATGTCGGATATAGGTCGGAGATAGGTCGGGGATAGGTCGGATTTAAGTCGGAGATAGAATCTATAAAAGGGTCGGAGCGAGCCGACGCGCGTCATTCTTAAAATATCTACAAGACTAACAGTGTCTCTGGCTTTCGTGTGTTACTGGTGAGTGAAGTTGTTCTGCTATTATTTCTCTGTTTGTTTTTACTTGGAAATTATTCTAAGTGATTGTAAACTTTGAAATTGTGTCTCTGTTTGATTGTGCGGGGACAATATCGTCGTACAGTTGAACCTAGACCTGTGGTGGAATTGCTTTACCGTCAGTTGTGGGGTTATTTTAGTGTTCTATTTATAGTGTAGTGTTACATTTAAATTGATGTGTATAGTGAAGTTTTCTGTGCTTTGTTTCATGAGTGCCGTCAAGCAATACAAAGACTGGGTCGATGTATGGCTGGTGCTTGGAGATAAGTCTGTGTTTGGTTTTGTAGGGAGTAATTCTTGCAAAACTAAGCGTAGATTATAGCACGTAAAGAAAACTTCATTCGTTTGTTTAGTTGGTCGGTGAAATTGAATTTAGTAATTTTCATGGGGTTATTTTGTGAAAGTTATAAGCCAGATCATTGTTTGTGACAGACTGTTGTCCGGCTAAGCGCTTCTTACCTTGCGGCTGTCAAACAAAGGCGTTTAGGGTCTTTTTGTTCCAAGTGGAGGGCTTGGGCGTCTTTTTATACTTACAAAAGGCGTATTTTCTCACCGGTCTCAAAGAGTCCAACTGTTAGATGGAAGTGAGGACTTTCACGATTGACGAAAGACATTAGGAGTAATCCTTGCTCACTGAAGTCGGCAGTATTTGAGGCTGGGGTCCTATATATATATATATTTATTTACTCGGTGCTCTAGTCCATGCTGGCGTTGGTCGCTGGGGATTTCGGTTGTGATCGATCCACATCTAAGTAAAGTTGATCGCAGCTGGGTCTCTCATGTGGCTGGTACTGGTGTGTCCTAGAATACTGGATATATACACGGATAGGGCGATCTACTCTCTGCTACCCTAGCCCGCGGGCAAGAGCAGAGGGGGGAATCTGACCGACACAAGCCTATAGGTTGCCTATCTCAGCTTCGCTGGCTGAACTGTACAGTTCTAGTAGGGATACACTTGTACATATTCTGAACACAAGATCTATGGTAAGTGAGGGTCTGTGTTTCAGATATGTTAGAGTAGGGAAAACAATAGGATTAGGGTAGAGTCACACACTATTTCTATGAAAGTAGAGTTCTGTTATGATTGGTCTTAAATTATAATTGGTCAACGTGTATTGTGGAGAAATAATTTAACTACTACTACTTATATGGTTTAAATGGACTTTAAATGTGGTGTTTACTATCTTAAAATATGTGGTAAAACTGGTAATTTATAAAAACTCTTATTACTTAATTTATTTGAGTGAAATTAATAATTGTGGTAGCAATTTCTGATTCTTCATGTAGCATCGAGCCAGTGAGTGTTGCTAACTAGTTTTTCAAGGTAAATTCTATCAAGTTGGTTAGGGAAACAAACTATTCTTTGGAATAAAAAGCATAGGTTTGTTATAGGGCCCAGTGGCATGCGAGCGCCGTCCACTGATGACAAGTCAAAAGCTTCAAGGAGTTACTAGACTTATTTACTTCGTTCTCAGTGGTAGCAACTACTCGGAGCCTTGATGATACATTAGAAGGATCGAGAAGTTATGGTCTATTAGCAGTATTGGGGAAAAGGGGGGTTTAGCTAGGGGAAAAGAAACAAAATAAAAGGGGGGGTTAGTTAGTAGATAGATAGCCCTTCTGGCTTGGCATAGGACTCTCAATAAAGCAGTTTGATTGAGATTAAGGATCCTATTCCGCAACGCAAGTTCGTACCCAAGCCAGGATCACTAATAGAGCGTAGCGGTTGTTTTCCAAAATAATTTTTAATATTTATTTCATGTATGTTTCACTCACTAACTTTTATTTTAAAATTTCTTCATTACGTCATTAATTTTCTCACATATAACTTTCTAGGCCTAAATCTGATAAAATACTCTTCTATAACACTATATTATTATGCTACAATAACCTTTATTCTTCTTTAAAATATAAATAAATAAAATTTTAAAAATTAGTCAAAAATACAGCTGATACTCATTAAAGGATCTAGGTTATCGCGGTTCACGTCGAAGGGTTCTACTTATTCACGCTAGACGATCACAAGGCCAAATTTACGGGGTATTTTTAAAGGGGGGTTAGCTATACTGTTGGTTAGTCAAGTAAGTAAGTAAATAAGTAAAGGTGAGCGGAGTTTAGTTACAATAGTCAGAACCGAACTCCTCAAATCTGAACGGCACACTCATAGTGACTTTGGTATTTTTGTAAGAAAAGCATGCATTTAAGTTCAGAACAGTGACATTTATTTAGTTATGTTTGTTAAGCATATTGAGTTTTCAAGTCAAAGTTTGTCAAGCTTCGATTTCTTATAATATAATCGGATTCTTGAGGAATTGAGGAAACTCCTGAAACCTTAACGTTATACGTATATTCATTTGTGTTGCCATCTAATAATTAAAACATTAAAAGCAGTTTTAAAAAATACTTACACATTTCTACATAATCCAACATTCGCAAGTAGGTTTCACCAGAACCCGAAAGGCGACGGTTTTTTTTCTTAAAAATTATTAAATACCTATCCAACAATAAACACCCTAATAAAAAAAAAACACTTTTTATTTTACCACTTTGTCGGCATATTGATACCAAAGGGCCTGGCCGGACTGCCATGGTAAAATCGCCCCTGGCTAAATATGAAATATTGATATGCAGGATTATTCGTATTGTTACTACATGTACTACTACTGGATATTATGCCTCAAACTGTTTCCGTTTACGAAAAAAATTAAAAAAAAGAAATTTTGTTTTTTATTTTTTTTCTTTAAAACCGCGTATCCGATTGAGTTGTTCTTTGGATATTTTATAGATATATTAGGGATACATCAAAAAAAAAAATTAACTTCCTGACTTTTTGTTAAGTACATTTTTTTTTAAATTTATGTTTTAAATATTTTTTTTTACCACATACGAGTTAGCGACACCTACTATATTTTTATATAATAATCGCCATTTTATACTCTATTACATATATTTTTATCAAAAATATTAGTTTGGATCAACAATGTCAAAATAAGTTATATATATATTACTAGTATTACCCTTTAGTACGTTGCTCCTGGAAAGTGATGTATGAAAATTTTGGCATAATTAATGGAAGATTTTTTTTTAATTGGGATATGTAGATTATAGGCCGAAGTTATTTTTCATCAACCCTCCCCACCCCTCCCCCTCTGCGTCACCCCTCTACCCCCCCTTAAAGAGCCGAAAATGCGATTTTTCTCGATTTCTGACAAAACCGAATGACGATACAGAAAAAGCGTGTAGGAACGAAGTAATCCTTAATAAATTTACTACAAATCTCTCATAAACACTTTAGTGCTAGCACTTATAGTTTTCGCGCAATCCGTCACGGAAGTTGCTCCTTTCTGCAATTTTCTTTAATGAATGATAAGTTTTCTCCTAAGTTCTAGACGCTCATTACTGGAATCATTGGTATTACATGGCATCTGCAATAATCAGTTCGATTGTATCGCTCTCAACAATAAACTCAGCTACAGAGTACCCAGCCGCAGTAGGCAGCGCGAGGCGCGCCCTCACCAGCTGTTCGTCACCGGCCGCTGCCGCACGCATGCTGGTGAGCGCGCCCTCTACGCAGACTAGTTAATATTTCAGCTTTCTAGTACTAACGGTTACTGAGATTATCCACGGACGGACGGACGGACAGACATGGCGAAACTATAAGGGTTCCTAGTTGACTACGAAACCCTAAAAATACTTAAATTGCCTGTTTCACATTAACACCAACCGCACAGATTCGCTCGTATGACTCAGTAGGTACACCTCAGCCGGCCTAGTCGAAGTGACAATTCGTGGACGCAACGTGGCGATCGAAATCGAATCGAATCGAATCACAGTCAACACCAGGCTCTCTCACGTCACTAAAGGAGCGATAAAGAGAGCTGACAAAACAAAGTATACGCTTATGACGTTAGTACCTACGTAAAGGTACTATCAGCTACAAAAGTGCATGGCCAATTTATCCGGATCGCTCCGGATGCGCTTTTGCAGCTGATAGCTACGCGACGCTACGAGCGTAGCTTGAGAACATGCATTAATTTTCCCGATTGTAGCGCAAAAGGCTCACGAACAGATCTAAAATCCACCGACAATAAAATAATTTTCAAACATTATTTTTATTTCTTGCATTTTGTTCACACCATTAAATGAAATCTACTTCATAAAGTACCGTAGCTGAAATAAATAGGAACCAAAATCCAAGTTCAAGTTCTACTTAAAAGTTTGTCGTACATTACCATGACGTTCGCAATGATGTTTCCGAAAACACGATTATATTACGCTTTAAATAACTTTTCCCCTCACTAGGTCGGAAACACGTGTTTTGTCCTTTAATACCAGCGGGTAAAAACGCATTTTATCCACTAGTCGTACATTTGACCTTGAATAAAGTCAAATTAACTGCTTTAAAATTTATAAAAGTAAGTGAATCAAGTAATAAAGATGATTTACCACCTGTGGAAATAGTGGAAGCAGTGATAAACGCATTTTTTGCGTTGTAGTTTCCTCGCTATAGTGGGGAAAAGTTTTGTGTTATAAATGTATTTTACGTGTTAAAAAACTCGCAAGTTCAGGATTCTAATAACCACTCGCTTCGCTCGTGGTTCAACTATAGAATCCTTTCACTTGCTCGTTTTTCAATTCCATACTCGGCGTTAAAATACAACTTTGCCCCCTTGTATAACAAATAACTATTGCTACTTAAACGGTGCCCGCCCTGTTATTGAATTAAATTGTTAACTGCTGTTCATAATCCAGTGTACGAGCACATAAAGGCGAGCGCCGCAACTTGTTTGATTACACTTTGTGTCACTCACGAAGGCGCTCAGATTTGTCAACTCTAAACTTTAACATCATGAGACTACGAGTCAAGGCACGCGTCTTCATGAATGAAAAGGGTCGGTTGATGCTGGCACATGTCGACATTGTAAGCCGTTGTGCAACAAGTGGCGGAAAACTTACGAGTACTAAGCGTTCATTGCGATACACTTACGTAAACCTCTACAAGTGTGAGGTAGAAGTTTGATTCTTAAGGTTGGTTGCCTCTGTATGTTAACCTTTAGGTAACCTTTATTAAACAAATTATATTCCGCGTATTGCCTACGCTTGCCACGTTTTTGATTGACGTCGAAAATATGGACCTCAATTACCGATTATTTTAAAATTTAAAAACAAAACAGAACTGCGACTGAAATTTATCCAACTTGAAAATGGGTATTTATTATATATTTATGACCTGTGAAATAAAGAAACGACATTTAAAGTCCTTAATGTCCACAGTCACTCATCTAATTAAATATTTTACTATATCGTCTTGCACATTTCAAATATTTTTACATTTTATCCCATTGACGCATGTCATGTCACAAGTGTCATGTCATGAGTCTAGGTCTATGCCAATTCTAAAAAGGTAACGAACATAGGTTACCTTTTTACATCTCCCCCCCTGGAAGGAGAAAATTTCCAATAATTTTCGGTTTAATATTTTAGCTACTTACTCCTCGCCTTCTTGAATAGTGCCGTGACAGTGGCACGGAATAAGTTTTGTAATATGAAAGAGGTTGGACTCAGTTTTCCTGTGTCCTGTATCTATTCTAAATATTGAATTTGAAATTTTTTCAATAATTGCAAATGCTCCAATTTTAAGTTCTCCTAATTTCTTTCTATTTAATTTATTTCCATTTTCAACATATACCATGTCACCAACATTAAATTCAAAGAATTCTCTGTTTCTGTCAAACAACTTCTTATTATAGTAGTGTGATTTTCTTGTATTTTCCAAAGCTTCTGCTCTGTCCCTGATCCATTCACTATGCGATTTTTTCTCTCTTAATTCATTAGGTAATATTGCAACATCTGTACCATTTAAAAGATAACTTGGAGAAAAACGGGTAACTGAATGGTTGGTTTCATTATAATTTTTCACACATTCGTGCGCTACTGTTGTCCATGCTCTTTTGCTGCCGTTTTCATTCATCTTGCACCTTATTTTATTTACCAAAGTTTGATTCAACCTTTCATTTAATCCATTGGAAAAAGCCGAGTCTACCGCTGTAAATACCAATGGTATACTTTTGCTCTTCAAAAAAGCTTTAAACTCACTTGAGTTGATACCTGGGTACTGGTCTGTAAGTATCATACCAATATCTTCAGTATCTGATATATTTTTGACCAGTTTTATAAAGTCATTTGCATTTTGTGTCTTCGAGGTAGAAATAAATGCGTATCTAGAGAAATGATCCACTAATAGGTGAAGATATTTCTTCGTTGATCTTGAACCACCAAAACCTCCAATGGTGTCTATAGACATGATTTCGAATGGTTTAGTAGCCGGGCCTAATTGTGACATAAATCCATATTTCCTTTGTCCTCTCGACTTATTCTTAATGCAAGTTTCACAATTAGTGCACACCGATTTTATATTCTGTGTCATGTTTTTGGCTGTATAAAATGGACTAATGGTTTTCTGCATTTGCCCTATTCCAATATGACCAAAATCGCAATGTATGGTTTTTATAAGTTTTATACTGAATTCTTCGGACAAAATAATTTTTCTCTTTTTCTATCTTTTTTTAAGTACACATTGTGCCTTTCAATTAATTTTTCTCTTTTATTCTGTATTTCTTGGTTTTTTTCTTGATCTTTTACAATATCTTCTAAATTAATCAAATTAACTACTTTTAGCTGTTCGTCTGTATTCTCGTATGGTTCTAATACAGGATTTCTGCTTAAGCAGTCGGCCTCTAAATTTTCCTTTCCTGGATTATATTTTATTTTAAAGTCATACTGAGATAAGTAATATGTCAAATCACCTAATTCTTCGTCAGTTCTTGATTTTAAATTCATGTTTTCCAATGGTTTGTGGTCTGAATAAACTGTAAATGGTTTGCCTATTAACCAGTATTGCCAATACCTTACTGCCTCTTTGATGGCTAAGCATTCTAAATATATTGCCTTTTTCTTCTTCTGAGCTTCATTAAGTTTCTTTGAAAAATAAGCGACGGGTTTTTCTTTACCATCAGGTTGTATTTGTTTCAAAATAGCCCCAACGCCTTCTAACGAAGCATCCGTATAAATGTTTATCGGTAAATTTTTATCGAATATTTCCAATACTGGTTGAGAACATAAGAGATGTTTTATTTTTTCAAATGCATTTTGACATTCAGCTGTCCATACAAATTTCTGGTTTTTTCGCAATAGATTGTGCAATGGGTTTAGTATTATTGCACTCTTCGGAATATAATCATGGTAAAAATTAATTTTTCCTAAAAACTGTCTTATATTCTTCTGCGTTTTCGGAACAGGAAAATCTTTGATCGAGGTCAAGTTATCTTTCAATGGTTTAACTGAATTGTTTTGTATTATGTGCCCCAAATATTTCACTGAATCAGATGCAAATGTACATTTTGTAAATTTTAGTCGAAATCCCTCGGTTTTGATTGCTTCCAGCAACTTTGTTAAATGTTCAATGTGCTCGGTAAACGTATTGGAAAATATAAGGATGTCATCGATGTAATTTACTGCAAAATCCGTCAGTTTGTATTTTCTCAATATATTGCTTAAAATTCTTTGAAATATTGCTGGCGAGGTCTTTAATCCAAAAGGAAGGCATGTCCACTGAAAGTGCCCCTCCTGAGTAACAAATGCTGTTTTCTTTCTGTCCTCTATACGTAAAGGAATAGACCAAAACGCTGAGTTGATGTCAAGCGTCGTAAAAATTTTACAATTTCTAGTTTTTATCATTAGGTCGTCAATCAATGGAAAAGGCTGAGCTTGCGGTATTACTATTTTGTTTAAGTCTCGAAAGTCGATACATAATCTTGATTTTTTATTTTCTTCTCTCTTAAACGCCAGTGTGACGGGTGCAGCAAATGGGCTATATGATTCTTCTATTAACTTGTTGTCAAGCAACTTCCCAATTTGCTCTTCTATCTCTTTTTTATCTTCCATAGTACATCTGTATGGTCTTTTGCTGCAGTACTTGTCCACTAACAAGTCTATTCTAGCCTCATAGCCATTTACAGTCCCAATATCGTATTTATGCCGTGCAAAAACGGATTCATATTTACTAATCAATGCATTTATTTGAGCCTGTTGCTCCTTATTCAAATGATCGATCTTTATCTTAAAATCCTCTTCCTTTATATGTTCATTAAAGTTAACATAAAATAACCGTTATTAAACGAGACGTGAAAAAGGAGCCGAAACACGGGTAAATAATGAATGTCACTATGACATAGTCTTACAGTGGCCTAGGGTTCCTTGAAAATATATCCTATATAGGTACTCGTGATTTAAATTATTTATTTAATAGCACAAAAAACATGACGTAGTATTCACCCAATTACAGGCAAACACAGCTTACTAATATTACGCGCTTAGATTTATTATTGGCAGTAAAATTTTAAATAGGTCAATTATTGATTAATACCGATACAAAATAAAATCACAAGGTTGAAAATATTGTAAATTATAATTTTAATCTGTAACACAATAGGTCCCAGATTCAATTTCTATTCGCTGCAGGTGCAGGCGGCACCTACAGGCAGGGACAAACACTTATTTTCGTAGGTGTTATTATAAACTGCGTGGGATCGTTTAACACAATATTTGTTATTGAACCTATTCAAAGTATAACCAGGCCTATTATCTATTTTTTGAAATATATAATTAACCACCGTCAAAAATTTTCTTTTCAATCAAATAGTATGTAAATACCTAAATACGGATCTTTCTATAGAATAAGTAAATAATTAGATACTTTTAATAGTTGGCAGTTCTCAATTTTATTGTGCTTTAAACTCTAGAAGCTTCTTGCCTCGCTTGAAACTTTGTAATTCTCGGTATTTTTGGACCGATATACTTAACCTTAAAATCTTCAAGAAAAGAAGTTGGTTGAAAAGAAGCGTATACCTTACCTACTTATGTATATTAAAGGCCAGCAACTCACTTACAACCCTTCTGGTGTTGCGAAGGTCCTTCTTCTTCTACTAGTACTACTTATCAGGCCATCCGTCTGCTCGTTTGTCGCCTATTTCCTATCATAGTGTGTCGAACTGTTCATCGAAACAATAATGCATTTACTTCGAGACTCGGTATCCGATTACTAAGCAAGTATCTAAACCTGGCAGATACAAAGTAAACTGCTTATGGGACATGCAGATGCTTTTACGATAGTGGGCTCCATAAAATTGCAATGGGAACTCGTGCCGCATGCATTAGATGCATTCGAAAAAAAAACCTATGGGAATGTGACGAGTTGCGAGCGAAATATATTTGACACTCTCCTTGGGATGGTAAGGTATCCGCGGACGGTCTGCTGCATATTTTTTTGGATACTATGCTATCGTCAGACGGTCAAGTAGCTAAAATATTTTTTAAGCAAAACGAGAATGTCCAATTTCAATCCAAGCATGTTAATCATACAATGTACAACAAGCATATTAACTCCACACTATAAATTTACTAAATTATCCCCATTATTGCGATTTCGTGTACAACGATACAACGATAAACGTACATTTCGATATACAACGTGTCATATGAGCATAGAGTTTAACCTCTTCCCCATTAAATGACCAAGCGGCGCGGCGTACAAAATCGAAACTTGCCGCGTTGGCCATAAATTAAAGGCCACTACATCATACAATATAATTACGTAGGATGACGGTGTCCACACAGGAGTTTGCTGCAAGTTTACCAAACGGCCAATTAGATCCATGCGTTTTACAACGCCCTTAGCGTCGGGCAATCGTTCTTTTTTCACTAAATATCATTTTTTTATTGGTAATTGGTTTTTGATCATAATGGAAATTGCCAATGCAGTTTAGGTTGATACGTAAAACACTTGATCCAAGTTATCGTGGACTGGGAATAGATCCGTAAAATTAGACTCTCCTTGTTGACGATATAAATAAAGGCCACTACAGCATACAATATAATTAAGTGGGGCGGGTTGGTCCACACAGGAGTTGGCTGCAAAAGTTTACCAAACGGTCAATTAGATCCACCCGTTAACAACGGGTCCGAAGTCGGACGGTCGTTTTCCGTTTCACAGAGTAATCAGAATATCAACATATTTTACACCATTTGAAATGTGGAGAAATAGTTCTAGTTCAAAAACATCAGACTGAGTTAAATACTACCTATGAGTTTTTGACGATTTACGCGGCTCAAAAGGTTACTTATCAGAACCAAAAATTACATATACATTTTCTGTGACGCTTACTGTATCCCTGTATCGAGTACCTTAACGTATTCGAAAACATCAAAAATGTTTAGAAAAAATAGATATGTAAAATGTTGTAAAATTTCGTAAAATGGAAAACGGCCATCCGCTGACAGGCCAGATGCAGCTCGGAGATCTAAACTGGCCTGAAGAACGGCGTATTTTTTTTATAAATTTGGGGTGCAGAACAGTCACTATATAGATATGTAATTTATTTATATTTCTTCAATAGGAACCGGACGAGGAACAATCGGAAAATGCGCTAGTCGCCCACGACAGTAACGACATGGACGCGTCCGGAATGTCCGGAGCGCCCTGGGACGCCATCAACTCCGCCGCACTTCGCAAGTTGTTGCTCCAGCTGGATGCCGAGGAAAGGTAAGGTTACCCTAGTTACTCTTAGAATAATAGTTATTTGTTTTACAAGGGGGCAAAGTTGTTGTTTAACCGCACGTGCCAATATTAATACCCGAGCAAGCGAAAGATTCCAATATTGAACCGCGAACGTAGCGAGTGGTTCAAAAAGAAGAATCTTGAGCGTTGCGAGGGTTTCAAGGCACGAAGGTTAAAAAAACTTTGCCACAAAATTTTTCACCACACCAACACGAACAAAATACTGACTATAAAACATCAAACTAAATCAATTCCATCAATTTATTCACTATTTATGATTCAAAATCATGATTTATAGGTAAAGTCTACCAGCCCAGTTAAGACATCAAGTTAAAATTTGTTGAAATTACTTTGCACTCTTGTGGATAAATGCAATTTCGAATAGCAAAGAAAGCCTTTACCAGTAAGAGTGGTGAAAATTAAATTATCTTTATAGAAAATATTTTTAGCAGTCGCACTACTATTTAACTATACTTACACTGAAATAGGTAAATGTGACAAAAAAATTTGCTATCTCGTAATCACTTGAGTTGATATGTTGATTGAGTTGATATGATGAATCTGTTAAAAGGTCGAAATAATTTCTGTTCTACCTCAAAGATGGCGGGATGCGTCACAAGTCATCGGTATTGTACTTCGGTATCGGTTTATACTTGAAAGTTTTGACCTTTGCCATCGTGACCGAATGGCCGAGTGGTTCGAAGCATCCGTGGCTATAACGTTAAACGCTGATTCGAATCCAGCTTTGGACACTTGGAGGTCATTTTTTCTTTGTATATGACATTTATTTCAGGTAACTAGGGTAAGTTACTTATTAACCTTTCTGTCGTTCAGACGCCACGTCAGTTTCAAAACTGAAAAGACTTCGTTAAGTATGCACTGTGAAGTCTATGTGGTTGGACGGATTAATCCATCTTCAGGTGGTATTTGGGTGAATCAACTTTTCTTTGCCAGCAAAATTTCGCATACTTCGACTACATGTGGTCAGAAAATTTAATTGGGATTTAGTCTAATTAATGTATACTTATTATATTAAAGACAAATATACTAGCTACGCAATACAACATGTAATTATAGGATTTCCTATTTTATAACTTTGTTTCGAGCAGTGACCCAGTGGACATAGCTGTCCCTCACTTTTGTATGAAAAAAGTGTCTCTTCTACTGGGTCACATATTGTTTTAATTAAAAATGAATCGTTTTTAAATTTTTCCCTAATTGGTATACGTGAAATAAGGATCTTTATTCACGATGGTAAGGTTAAAAATCACAAAAGTAGACCTAATAATAAGTAAGGGTAATTCTTGCAAAAAGCAAGAAAAAGTTGATTCACCCATTTGCGTTGTAAACACGTAGTTGTAGGCGTAGAAATGGTGAAGTAAATAATTAAGAATATTTGACGCGTTGAACCATAGAGAATAATCGTAATAAAAATAAATCATTCCAGTCAGTGACTTGTGGAAAATCATGGTTTTAAAAAGAAAACGTAATTATGCATTAAAAGAGTCAGCTGTCGTGGCAGAAATTAAAAAACTTTAACATGAACTTTAAAACCATCTTAAGTGCGTTTTCACATTATCCGATCCGATATCGGATGTAGGACCGATATCTTATACATTGAAGCCGCCATCTTTGATGTTTGCCTTTGAAATCCTTTCGACATCCGATATCGGATCGGATAATGTGAAAACGCACTAAGTCGTCATTAAGTTAGATGCGTAAAATAATGTACCTACAGAAGTAATAATAGAACAAATGGCTTAATCAGACACGATTCACATAAAACGTAATTTGATGTTATTACTTATATGTGACAAAACACAATAGACGGAGAGCTGGCAGGATTTTGGAGTAGGTCCTTGAGGCAACCTGGAAAGGTGCTCAGATGCTTCTCTGATCATAGCCAACATCAGGTCTGCAAGTCTGGCAGCTGGGGAGCGGGGCTTTATCGAGCTATGAATTTTTAAAGATTTAATTTTTTGAGGCCCAAAAAAGGTGTTTGAGGCAACCTGGAATTATTAAAAAGTGAAAATAGAGTTCCTCAGAAGTCGCATAGTATTTATGCCAGATCATTTGGCCGGGTCCTTCACCGTGCCAGAACGGTACAAAGTGGTAAAAAAAAAAATTCCAAAAAAGGTTCTTGAGGCAGTCTGTCATTTTTACCAGTGAAAGATGAGGGTCTAAATAGCCATGGAAAAATAATGCCATGACATGAGGTGGGGTCCGTACCCTGCCATTCGATCTTGAAAGTCATTTTTTTAGTTTTTCGTAAATAACTCGCAAACGGTGGCCCACAGCAAATAAATATGTTAAACAGAAAATATCTACATAAAATTTCCTACAAGAAAGGTTATGTACGTTTTTTCGATAGGATCAATATATACATGGATAATTTAGTAAGAAAGTTTTTTTTAATCGATTACATGCTCCGTTTTTCGTCAATACCTCGTAAACGGTGGCCCACAGCAAAAAATATGTTAAACAGAAAATATCTACATACAATTTCCTATAAGAAAGGTTATATAACTTTTTTCGCTAGGATCAATTTTTTAGTTGGAAAGTATTTTTAAATAGATATTTGAGCCGTTTTTTGTTGATAACTCAAAAACGGTGGCTCACAGCCAAAAATAATGTTAGACAAAATTAATCTACATAATATTTTCTACAAGGAAGGTTCTATAAGATTTTTCGCTAGGATCAATATTTTAGTTGGAAAGTATTTTTAAATAGATTTCATGGGCAGTTTTTTGTTAATAACTCGAAATCGGTGGCTCACAGCCAAAAATAATGGTATACAGAATTAATCTAAATAATATTTCCTACAAGAAAGGTTCTATAACATTTTTCGCTAGAATCAATATTTTAGTTGGAAAGTATTTTTGAATAGATTTCATGGGCCGTTTTTGTTAATAACTCGAAATCGGTGGCTCACAGCCAAAACTAATCTTTCACAGAATTAATCTTCATAATATTTCCTACAAGAAAGGTTCTTTAATATTTTTCGCTAGGATCAATATTTTAGTTGGAAAGTATTTTTCCAACTTCCCGGACCGCCGGCGAGTCCATCAGGGACGCTCCGGGCCTTAGGCCCTACGCGGAGCTCGGCCTTCGGCCTTCGCTCGGCTCCGAAGCTCCACCGTTGGGCCTTCGGCCCGCCGGTTACGCTTGTTTAAGACACTTTTGTAAGGATATTGTATGGAAGCACTTTATGCCCGCAGTGAAATTACTTTGATTTGGCCCGGGTGGGAGCCTAAAGGTGAGCTCCGTTCCTGCGGCCCTCCGCGGGGTCGGCCTTCGGCCTCCCACCCTGAAGCTCGCCCTTCGGGCTCGCGAAAATACTTGAAAAAATTATTTTGCCATAACGGCGGCCATCTTGGATTTTGGAAAAAAATTTTTTGACATTTGTATTCTAGGGGCCCATACCTCTCCGCATGCAAAATTTCAGCGCGCTCGGACCAACTTGAAAAAAAAAAGTCGGCCATTTTGAATTTTTTTGATGCATCTTTCTGTATGACATTTGATCGAGCACCCCCCGGCTATCTCTTACGGTTTAAAAGTTGCCATACAAAAAAAGTGGAATTTTTTTTCCCATTTGTAGCATTTTTCAAATTTTTTTATATCATTCTAATCTAGACCCTAGAGAGATTCTATGACCAAAATTTGAGCACTCTAGGATAAACTTGAAAAATCGACAAAAAACAAGTCGGCCATTTTGAAAAAAAATGGCGGCCTCAAAAACTGCCCAGGGTCCTCTATGACATTTGGTCGAGCACCCCCCCAATATCTCCCCCGTTTAGCCAGGCCGTCCAACATTTTTTGACCCAAGAGTCGCAGACCAGATTCCATATTTTTCCCACACGTCTCCCCGCTCCCTCTATACAAAGACACTTCGACCGTCGAAATCGGTTTAGCCGTTCTCCAGATATAGGGAGAGGTTAGAAATCAGTGGGGTTGCAGCTATATATAAGACCGTATGCCTGTTTGCCACCCACGGGATCAAGATTTGTTAAGTCGCAGTATACAGCATTTCTCGGAACTAGCTACTTACGAAAGCAAGGAGCGCCGGACGATCGAACGCAAGTCCGTTGTCTACGACCTACGAGCGCTCGGCGCAGACTGAGCGGGCCCGTATCAACACAGTGTATTTTATTCGAATTTTAGGTGCTTTAAAAAAATGTCTGTCGACAGAAAGGTATGTCCTATATGTATAATTTTTTTTTATATGTCAACAAGAAGTTCTAGTTTAGGATAATATTATTTAAGAGTTACAATAAATGCAGGAATCCCAGGAAAAATACATAATGTAAACCTCTTTTTATCGAAAAAATGGGGAAGATACGGAAGGTTATTTATTAAATCCACCATTTCAAATAAATCTTAAAATGTCAAACTATGATTACCTCGTACAGCACGGGGAGCATGGTCGCGCGATAGACGATAAAATAGCAGGCCGTCCCTATCGCACTATTTGTAAGTGCGATATCCGGACGGCCTGATATTTTATCGTCTATCGCGCGACCATGCTTCCCGTGCTGGATATAACAAATAGGATTGTGATCATTTATTACCCCAAATAACATATTTAACAACACAATCACGATTCTAAACGAGTGATCCCACTACGAAATTTGAAAACGTCTACCGAAAAAACTGATTTGTTTTAAGTATAAAAAGACATATTTTAAAATATTATATTATGATTAACTAGCTTAAGATATGTTCTTTTAGGAACATTATCAGTTTTTTAATAATCACTTAAGTATAGTTTCTTTATAGTTTTGAATGAAAAATGTTACATTTTGCAAAAACGCTCTTCTTTAGGAATAAGGCCTCTTAACCTTGGTTGATTCCATTTCGCGCTACTTAGATAGAGGGATGCAGGTGGACGTGCTGTACTTTGATTTAAAAAAAGCCTTTGATCGCGTAGATAACGACGTACTCTTAAGCAAATTATGCAGCATTGGTTTCTCGCCTAAACTGTTTTGCCTTTTTGCTAGTTATCTACGTGATAGACGGCAATATGTGCAGCACGGATGCTTTGTGTCGAGTGCCTACCCCACCCGTTCCGGGGTCAGTCAGGGCTCTATTCTGGGTCCTCTGCTCTTTGGTGTTATGGTCAATGATCTGGCCTTGGTGCCTAAGCATGCGCAATGCCTACTCTATGCTGACGACCTGAAACTAATTTACAGGGTCCAGGAAGATTCTGACTTACAATCTTTACAAAGTGATATTGATCGGGTTTATGAATTGAGTCTTGTAAACAAACTTCTGAAACTTCAGTTCAATGTTGACAACTGTGCGGTTATTACTTTTTGTAAAGCGCGTAGTCCCCTGTGTAGGCAGTATCTCCTGGGGTGGAAACCCATCGCCCGTGTCACATTGATACGGGACTTGGGGGTTGTTTTAGATTCCCACCTTAACTTTCATGAGCACATGACAATGCTTGCTGCAGACTGTTACCGCAGGCTTGGGTTTGTTGTCCGCAACGCCAAAGAATTTGACAATCCCAGGGACATAAAGCTTCTTTATACTGCCCTCATGAGAAGTAAGCTTGAGACAGCCTCAGCCGTTTGGAATCCCCATGAAGCGCCCTACATCCTGCTGCTCGAAAAGGTCCAAAAAAACATTTTTGCGTTTCTTTTATAAAAAAATGTACGGGTATTACCGATTCTTGTACCCAACAAAATTCCTTTTGGGGACGTTGGGTTTCTTCTCGTTAGAAGTTAGGCGTAATGTCGTGCTGATGTCTGTTGCATGTGGTATTTTGAAGGGGGAGTCAGATTGCCCGGTTTTAGTATCCCAGCTGGTCCGTCTATTTGTTCCCTCTGTGACGAAATATGCTTTTCGTGATGCCTACATTCACGAAAAGCATATAACCCCTACTGGCGGTGCCGGCCGCTCGAACCGTGTTTTGCCGCAAGTAACCGCTAGTTCGTGCACTGCAAATAGTGAATGAGTTTTTAGACGTGGCACCTAATGTTGATATTCTTGCGAGCAGATGGGCGTTTATACGTGACGAATGCTCATAGGTTTTGTGTGGGATTGGATGCTAGGCCTTCATCTGTTATTTATTAGTTATGTTATGGTATGTAATGTTTTGATTTTGCTGTTTATTTAATATTTAATTTTGTGTTACTTGTTGTAATGTTTATTTAAAATTCACGGTGCTTTAGTTTTGTATACTGTCATACTGTGTAATTTTCTTTGTGTAAATAAATAAATAAATCTATTTAAATCTAAATATATAAAAGAAGAAGCTGACTGACTGACATATCAACGCACAGCCGAAACCGCTGGTCCTAGAGATTTCAAATTTGGCACGTAGGTTCCTTATATAGTGTAGAGGAGCACTAAGAAAGGATTTTTCAAAATTCACCTCCTAAGGGGGTCAAATGGGGGTTCAAAGTTTGTATGGGGAAACAAGATTAGTTTGACTATTTTATTCGAAACTTCACAGGAAGATTCCTTAAGACATATGACTGAATACGTGTTTCAGGTTTTTTGAAAATTTAACCCCTAAAAGGGTGAAAAGGGGGTGATAACGTCAAAAAATCAATATGGGTATCGTTTTTATGGTTTATCGGGTCGCTGATCACGATAAATACAACGTTTTTAAAATCTAACGAGGCGGAAGTGAAATACCTTCTCCCCTGTTGTGGTGCAATGGGGTTTAAATATCAAAAAAATATATAAAAGAAGATATTGACTGACTGACTGACATATCAACACACAGCCGAAACCGCTGGTCCTAGAGATTTCAAATTTGACACGTAGGTTCCTTATATGGTGTAGAGGAGCACTAAGAAAGGATTTTCCAAAATTCACCTCCTAAGGGGGTCAAATGGGGGTTCAAAGTTTGTATGGGGAAACAAGATTAGTTTGACTATTTTATTCGAAACTTCACAGGAAGATTCCTTAAGACATATGACTGAATACGTGTTTCAGGTTTTTTGAAAATTTAACCCCTAAAAGGGTGAAAAGGGGGTGATACAGTCAAAAAATCAATATGGGTATCGTTTTTATGGTTTATCGGGTCGCTGATCACGATAAATACAATGTTTTTAAAATCTAACGAGGCGGAAGTGAAAATACCTTCTCCCCTGTTGTGGTGCAATGGGGTTTAAATATATAAAAGAAGATATTGACTGACTGATTGATATATCAACACACAGCCGAAACCGCTGGTCCTAGAGATTTCAAATTTGGCACATAGGTTCCTTATATGGCGTAGAGGAGCACTAAGAAAGGATCTTTCAAAATTCTCCTCTTAAAAGGGTGAAATGGGGGTTCAAAGTTTGTATGGGGAAACAAGATTAGTTTGACTATTTTATTCGAAACTTCACAGGAGGATTCCTAAAGACATATTATGACTAAGTAAATACATGTTTCAGGTTTTTTGAAAATTTGACCCCTAAAGGGGTGCAAAGGGGGTAAAGTCAAAAACACAATATGGGTATCGTTTTTATGGTTTATCGGGTCGCTGATCACGATAAATACAACGATTTTAAAATCTAATGAGGTAGAAAAGAAATTTTCTCCCCTGTTGTTGTGTAATGGGGTTAAAATATCCAAAATAGCCATAAGTATAGCTTTAGTTTTTATCTTTACTTCTGGTTCAAGAGATTTCAAATTGACACGGAAGTTCCTTAGAGGAGCACTAAGAAAGGATTTTTCAAAGTTCACCTCCTAGCATGATAATTTGACAGGGGCAAGGACAGGGACAGGGACAGGGACAGGGACAGGGACAGGGACGGGAACGGGATAGGGTTAGGGATAGGGATAGGGATAGGGATAGGGATAGGGATAGGGATAGGGATAGGGATAGGGATTGGGATTGGGATTGGGATTGGGATAGGGATAGGGATAGGGATAGGGATAGGGATAGGGATAGGGATAGGGATAGGGATAGGGATAGGGATAGGGATAGGGATAGGGATAGGGATAGGGATAGGGATAGGGATAGGGATAGGGATAGGGATAGGGATAGGGATAGGGATAGGGAGAGGGATAGGGAGAGGGAGAGGGAGAGGGAGAGGGATAGGGATAGGGATAGGGATAGGGATAGGGATAGGGATAGGGATAGGGATAGGGATAGGGATAGAAATAGGGATAGAAATAGGGATAAAAATAGGGGACGGGGACGGGGATAGGGATAGGAGAGGGACGGGGACAGAGACGGGACGGGAACGGGGACGGGGACAAAGATAGAGATAGGGACGGGGATAAGAATAGGGATTGGGGTCGGAATAATCGGTCGGCAATCGATATCTAGGCAGTGTAAAATGCAGGTGGCTCAGTGGGAAGGTATTAGTAAGTAGGCATCGGCGAGTATCCTGCATCCGTAATAACTATTACATTCAATGTGCTGTAAGAAGATCGTTGTTTGCTTGCCTTTTATATGTTTACGTTTGCAATAAGTATAAGCAAAATGGAAAAAAATGTAAGCGATAATGCAAGGAAGTACTTTTTACCCTACCGACCATAGCGTCGAGATACTGGCTATGTGGGTTGTATGAAGTTTCCCCAGTATAAATATTTATATAGGTAAAATACATACATATTCGTACCTACTACCTACGCTGTGGTCGCTGTGTAACAATTATACAATCATTGCAAGAATTTCTTTAAAAACAATAGGTGTAAGGTACAGTCAGCCAAAACCGGACCGTACAGCAAATAGATCAGTTACAATGGCCCTCCAGTCGAGAATTGCCCCGCTTTACCTTAATCGAAATAATCGCGGACAGATGTACCTACAAAGAAACCTACGGATCCAAATGAAAATCTTATTTTTTGTAAACATTTCAATAAGAATACTTTTATTACGCGGGCGAAGCCGCGGGTAAAAGCTAGTATAATAATATTTTTTAACGTTATCATTATCAATTTTAGGATCAATAGATCCTAGCGAAAAAACGTACAAAACTTTTATGGTAGCAAATTTTATGTTTGTTATTCCCGTTGAAGATTGATTTAGCTGTGGACCACCGTTTTCGAGTTATTTGCAAAAAACGGCTCGTGTAATCTATTTAAAATACTGTCCTACTAAAATATTGATCCTAACGAAAAATCATACATAACGTTTCTTGTAGCAAATATTATATAGATTATTTCTGTTTAATATTATTTCTGGTAATGGGGCACCGTTTTTGATGTTATTAACAAAAAGCGGCCCATGTAATCTATTTCAAAATACTTTCCAACTAAAATATTGATCCTAGCGAAAAAACGTATAGAACCTTTCTTATAGGAAATTTTATGTAGATTTTATTCTCGTGAACATTTTATTTAGCTGTGGGCCACCGTTTACGAGGTATTTACAAAAAACGGCCCATGAAATCTATTTAAAAATATTTTCCAACTAAAATATTGATCCTAGCGAAAAATCTTATAGAACCTTTCTTGTAGGAAATATTATGACGATTAATTCTGTATACCATTATTTTTGCTGTGAGCCACCGTTTTTGAGTTATCAACAAAAAGCGGCCCATTTAAAAATACTTTCCAACTAAAATATTGATTCTAGCGAAAAAACGTATAGAACCTTTCTTGTAGGAAATCTTATGTAGATTTTTTCTCGTGAACATTTTATTTAGCTGTAGGCCACCGTTTACGAGGTATTTACAAAAAACGGCCCATGAAATCTATTTAAAAATACTTCCCAACTAAAATATTGATCCTAGCGAAAAATATTATAGAACCTTTCTTGTAGGAAATATTATGAAGATTAATTCTGTGTAACATTAGTTTTGGCTGTGAGCCACCGATTTCGAGTTATTAACAAAAAACGGCCCATGAAATCTATTTAAAAATAATTTCCAACTAAAATATTGATTCTAGCGAAAAATGTTATAGAACCCTTCTTGTAGGAAATATTATGTAGATTAATTTTGTGTAACATTAGTTTTGGCTGTGAGCCACCGATTTCGAGTTATTAACAAAAAACGGCCCATGTAATCTATTTAAAAATACTTTCCAACTAAAATATTGATTCTAGCGAAAAAACGTATAGAACCTTTCTTATAGGAAATTTTATGTAGATTAATTCTGTTTAACATTATTTTTGGCTGTGAGCCACCGAATTCGAGTTATTAACAAAAAACTGCCCATGAAATGTATTTAAAAATACTTTCCAACTAAAATATTGATTCTAGCGAAAAAACGTATAGAACCTTTCTTGTAGGAAATATTATGTAGATTAATTCTGTCTAACATTATTTTTGGCTGTGAGCCACCGTTTTTGAGTTATCAACAAAAAACGGCCCAAATATCTATTTAAAAATACTTTCCAACTAAAAAATTGATCCTAGCGAAAAAAGTTATATAACCTTTCTTATAGGAAATTTTATGTAGATATTTTCTGTTTAACATAATTTTTTGCTGTGGGCCACCGTTTACGAGGTATTGACGAAAAACGGAGCATGTAATCGATTAAAAAAAACTTTCTTACTAAATTATCCATTTATATATTGATCCTATCGAAAAAACGTACATAACCTTTCTTGTAGGAAATTTTATGTAGATATTTTCTGTTTAACATATTTATTTGCTGTGGGCCACCGTTTGCGAGTTATTTACGAAAAACTAAACACAAAGCAAATATATGTTTAAACACTGCTTTCGTTTGTCGGAATTAATCTGATCCTGTAACAAGCCATGTTGGCGTGATTGCGTGACTTTCTAATTGCGTAATTATGTGGGTGGTATTCTATCTGTCCTATGTATTTTGTCTCATTCTGTTATCAAGCAAAATCGGAGACGCAAATACACATCTGATTGAAAAATTGAGCAGGTGAAATACTACCCTTAGTACTTAGATGTTTAAACCCAGTAACAAGACAAGTTCTGGTCACTTAGGTCCGAAACTTATTTACCCTCTGATTATCTCTTGTCGTCGGGTAAGTATTTAGTGGCTGTTACCCTTAATTGTATCCATTTTGTTGTAGGTATTTCGTTTATCTAACATTATGGGGCCAAGAAGATGTAATAAAGTAATTTACGACGGTTTTGTTTTGCATACACCCTTAAAAACAAGTTAAAGGTATAATTACTCGTACTTAAGTTTAATATGTAAAGGTCACCAGTTAAGTTTTACGACTTTACAGATGAAAGCATGACATAAAGGCAAACCGAAACTATTTTGAAAGATTAAGGGCCGGTTGCACCAAACCGTCTGTCACCGTTAAAGCGTTCGTTAAATTTATTGTATGGGAAGTTCAATAGGCGTCTGCTGCGTGACAATGTGTCTGTCAAATGTAGTTGATGCAACTGGCCCTTATTAATTTTATAAATTAAAAGACTCAACAATTCATACCCTTTACATTTTTATTTCGCTAAAACAATCAATCCTCTGACAATCAACAAAAACATTATAATACAAACATTTTTGGTTTCAAATACTCTGAAATTTACATATTCGATCTATATAGTACCTACAGGTATCTACTCTACAGCAAACTTTTGACATTTATCAATGTTAACATCAGAACGCCTGTTTCTAGTTTCGTTTTATAAAAGGCTTCGACGCGCCAACCCCCATGTAATAAGATATTCAGTTAAGTACCTTAGCAAACAGTTGCTAATATCGATAATAACTAAAACTAATGGAAGTAATATAATACGTAATAAAGCAAGTATACAATATAGTAAAGTGGTAATTACCCGCATTTACGGCTAAACACCGTTATCACTTTTCTTTCTTACTATGTTTACCGCAGAACTTCTTACAGCTAAACAATGAAAGAACTAGATTGTCGTGGAAGTTTGCAAACTACTTGAAGCTTTTAGATACTTGTAGAGGATAAAAAGAGTATACAACTTATTTAACTATTTTAAGTCTATTAGTATTCATAAGCTTTGTAATTATTCTCCATTCACTTATAATAAGCCAGTCATTACGTAATACATTAGTAGTGCCAAAGGTGCGCAGTGATTATCTCAGAATAATCTCTAAAATCACGAAACTTTTAATGTGGGCATTTTCTTCGGACCCTTATGAAGCCCTGTCCATGGTTAAAAATGTATCCGCTAATTAGGCACTGCGAATCCCAGCCTACAAAGAAAAAGTTACTGAGGTTTTTAGTATAGGTACCCGTGGGTCCTATGGCTTGAATCGAAACAGCGTCTTCAACGCCCTGAAAATTTAGTCAAGTTTTACTTGTAGTCGGAGTTTCACGCTATATGCATTGTTTCAGGTTGGGAATGGGTCGCGTGGGGCGCTCCTGGCCGCAAGCGGAGCCCCGCGGCTGGAGCCGCTCGCTCGACGGCCGCCTGGTGCGGCCCTGGCGCGCCGACAAACGACAGGTCCGCTTCAGGCAGTGCTACTTCAACCCCATCTCCTGCTTCCGCAAATGAACGGACCAGCGACAACCAACGACTCGCTTCGACGCTCTAGTGTTACGGTTAATGCTCATTTCAACTGTTCCGGATACGTCTCTCATGTTAGGTTTTGTATCGACTACTGTTATACTATTTAAAGATCTTTTTAACTATTTTAAATTAGCCTTTTGCTTATTTTACCTTATATTACCTTCAACCTTGGGTTTTGTGCAGAACGCGACGGCGCTTCCCGCTGCGTAGTTCAAGTCAGTTCAAAGAGCCTAAAACTTTGATCTAGTCGTTAAAACCTCCAAACTTTTCGCAACTGGAAGCGCCTTTGCATAAAGTACCGTTCTTTCTGCAGTCTATATGTAAACTTTTGAAAAATAATTGTATCATAATATTCTCATTATGATGCAAAATCCTGTTGTAGTTCTAGTCTAAGTGTAGGTCATCTATTATTTTACTTGACTTTAAAAATCTAGTCATATCTTTCCTTACTAGTTTAATTTTCACGTTCAATTGTATGTAGATATAGCAATACGAGATGGCATCACAGTATGCGACTGATTGGTTACTGTTATGGTGTTCGTGTAAATAAACTCTTACTTCGGTAAAGATGAGTAAAATGTCAAGAAAAGTAATCTAAACACAAGGTTGCGCGTCTGGATTAGAAGGCCGTATGGCAACTTCTCAGTATATTGCTAAACTGTCATAGCGAGGCTGGCTTCGTAACATTTAATAGGATTGAGATCAGAGTAGGTATGGATATGTATTCTATAACACTTAAAAGACATCTTGAAGAGGTCGCAACCTTGTATAGAATTACCAATCTTCACATTTATTTATTTTTGCTATTGAAAAGCTAAAGCTTACTGATCTATGTAACTTTAAGTATTAATAAAGCCAAGGGCGTTATTTATTGTAAATGTCAGAAAATAGAGAAAAACAATGCTAAATAACGCAAGTCTTGTAATAATTATCTTTATCTTAAAGAAAATAAAATTCGTGACTTGCCGGTTTTGTTTTATTATATTTAGGTATCTAAATCCCTATGGACTATGAATAGGTAACTACTCTCAAAAAAACTAGATGTTCTTAAAGTAAAGGATACTGGCGTCTAATTTCTTGCTAAAGAAAGATCGGAATTGAAGGCATTGCAATCACAATATTCTAGGTATTCTGATAACAACAAAAAGAAAAATTAAAGATTGGGTTTCTTTCGATTAGACACGATGATGTAAAAATTAAATACCTCATAAAGTTACAAGCGACAGATAGTGTCCAATAAATAACGAATTTATAATTTAACTAGCTTTCGCCTGTGGCTTCGCTCGCGTTAAATTCGAAAATTCCAAAATGCTGCATACAAACTTCCACCACCCCCCCCCCCATTTTAGGGAAGTGGGGGTTAAAAAAAGACAAAAAATAGCCTATGTCACTCTTTATCACTTCAACTCATCTTCAACTATCTCCACTTAAAAAATCACGTCAATGGGCGCTCCGCTTTGCCGTGAAAAACGGACAAACAAACAGACACACACACTTTCCTATTTCTAATATTAGTAATAAGTAGTATGGAATATCGTACCAGATCAACACTACTGTTTCAAAGTTATACCTAGAAAATAAAAATAGTAGAGAAAAATTATGTAGGTATCAACCATCAGTACCATTAACAGGACTATTAGGTAGCTAGTAGCTACCTCTAAGGTTCAGTTTTTGATAAAATAAAACTATCTTTAATAATTATACTAACTCTTATTAAAAGAAGTGTAGGTACCTACCAAAATTCAACATATTAAATTAAAATGCTTATTTTATTTACACCTGAAAATCAATTTATGAGAGGTGGAACTAGCTTTTCCCATCACTGACCTTTTAAAGGAGCCAAATATTTGAATACCTTTCTGAAATTACTGTTCTAAGATAATCGTCTATACATGATTCAGTACTATAATTATATAGATAAATAGATACAACAAATTAATATAAAAGTGAGTTTTATTTATAAGTATATACCAGGACCAAGTATTACTAAACAAAGCTAACTAATTACTGAACGACATGATCTATAAATACCTAATGTTATAGCTCGAGTTGTTTTCAAAATGTAGGTCGGTCAAAAACTGTTGGGGAATACAATTATCTCGTCGGGAACAAAGTAGGCACATTTCAGGGAACGTAAGTACTAAATAGGTATCTAATTTGTTTTTAAGGCTCGTTGAATCCACCCTATAGAGCTGTTGAGCGCGGTAAAGGGTGAAACTAATGATGTGCAAGTTGCGAAAACTTTCCAAAAAAGTCTTAAATTTCTTGAAAAATTCACGAAAGTTTCACGAAAAATAAAGGGAATTTAAATTTATGAAATGGAAAGTTTCCATCAATACATGTGTCCATGCTGGGCGGCGGTGATCGCTTACCATCAGGCGACCTGTCTGCTCGTTTGCCTCCTATCCCATAAAAAAAAAACAATTGTCCATACAAAGTATGGAAAGTTTCCGAAGTTTTCCTATGTGAAAATTTTAGTGAAGCGAGTAACAAACCAATTCTAACTTACACCAATATCAGAATGACGTCTAACTGATGACATTTGTTAACTCGTACTTATCACTATGTTTTAGTGGGAACGAGACGAACGATAAATACATTCAAATAAATAATTAAATATTGGGACACCTTACACAGATCAACTTAGCCCCAAACTAAGCAAAGCTTGTACTATGGGTGCTAAGTGACGATATACATACTTAAATAGATGATTACATACTTATATACATAGAAAACATCCATGACTCAGGAACAAATATCTGTGTTCATCACACAAATAAATGCCCTTACTGGGATCCAAACCCAGGATACCGTGGCCCAGCAGGCAGGGTCACTACCGACTGAGCCAGACTGGTCGTCAAATAATACTCCGCTGGCAGTTTACCTACTTATGTTCAAATAGGCCTGCGAGCCTCTTGTAGCTCCAACGCTAACTCAATTTCAAAATATGTATTTTGTTGCTTTTCCCCTAGCAAGAATCTATTGGCGAAATTATGACAGATGGAAAACTTTTGACGCAATATGAAAAGTATAAGTTAGCAAAGTTTTGGCCGGGACTTTGGACTTTTATGGCAGGTATTTATCTCAAATATATAGAGGAAAATATAACATAATATTATTAACTTGACGTACGTTGATTTAACGAGTAAAGATATTTGTAAAGTTTGCCTATAAATTTGTCGTAATGTAACTCTAGGAAAAAGTTAGGAAAATAATAATAATTTTCCAGGGTCTACAGAGTCGATCAGTGATAAATAAGTATATTGTATGATAAATGTATTTAAAAATGTAAAAAAAAACATGTTTTTAATATGTAGAAATTGCTCCAAAATAATTTTCTTCTTTCTTGATAATAATTAATAATTTAATTTATTTTTTTAATTTTTTTCTTGATAATTCAAGATATCGACCGAGGCAGTTGAGGTACTCTTCCTGTCTTGCTTGCAAATTTTGAAGGACTTTTGTTAGAATTAGAAGTTGCGGAGATATTAATTGGATTTCATGGCGAAATTTCTCCTATAATTCTGCTGTGAATATCGGATTATTTGAGTACACTCTTCAAGCAACCCTACAAAAAGAAGCCTGTCGAAATTAATTCAGGGCCCCTGGGAGGCCAAGCAATATCATCACCGCGACTCGATATCAACAACATACGAAGAGCCTCATAAAAAACGTTAGTTTAAAAAAAATGCTCGAATTTATCCTTGCATTTCAGATATTTACAGGTGCTGTTTTGATTTTATAGAAATTATTAACAAGTATTTTCTTTTCTTGAATTGTTGCGACAAGTAAATAAACACTACCTTGTTGTCTACCTTCTTGCTCTGAATGTCGTGCCATTTTAATGTTACTATTACAATACCCTAAACCAAATAATAGAAAAATGTCAGACGCAGCCTCCACTTTAGGGACACCTTCACCTTCGTAGTTTATTATTAGACACAGCCGTTTTTAAAGTTACATTCATAAAGTTTAGAAGTCCATAGATATCATCAGTTTATTTTGTTCTACAAAGTTAATAATTAAAAAATCAATATTAATAAGACATTCTTTCATAGATTGACTGAGCACAGCGGTAAGCTCAAGAAGTTATCTACTAGTTAATATTCTCGTAATGTTTGCATCATCATAAAAGTAGATGAAGGTACTTTTTCCACAAAATTATTCTTAAGTTTGATGAAATCTTCTTAAAAAATACTCAGGAAGATCTGACATTCCTCCCAAAATTATTACTAATCCAAACAGAATTTTGTGCTTTTTGTTCTCGTAGGTCGAGTATCGTTTACTTTTAAATTAGTTAATTTAAAAGCAATTAACGTAAATCATCCCAAATATTAGACATCTTGTTAGAGGGTGAACTCAAGTTTCTCGTTAACGACATCTTAACCCAGAAGAATTATCTTAGTAACGGAAACAAAAAATGTCCTTTTACATTTTTATATTTGTGTAACAACAGTGAATTCCGGAAAATAATGCGACATTATTTATTACTATTAATGTTAAAAAAATACTTATTGTGCCATTTCACAAGACCGATTCATACAATTTAATGACACCTGACGTTTCGCACTGTATACCAATATTTGGACAACCATAGTCTAGATCTAATCAAATGTATGTATTAAAAAATGTAAAATAAGCGCTAAAGATAATTTTAATGATATGTAGTGTAACGTTGCACGTACATATGTCTTAATTATAAGTAGGCTTAAGACTTTTTATGGCATATCGTTCTAAAATCCGTGGAGTCGCCATATGAAAAATTTTCAAAGTCAAAATTTATATTTAATATAACATCATACTGTTGGACTTTGACTTTGACTTCGAGAATTTTTCATATGTCGACTGCACGGATTTTAGAACCACGGTATGCCAAAAAAGTCCTAAGCCTAATTATAAGTTTTAACTAGGGAACAAATCAAATTATTTTATTGAATATTTTTGATTTGTTCTTTTTTCAAGTAGTCACACTACTATATATATAAATTATAAATTGAAATAAAAATATAAATTATAAATTGAAAAAATGGCAAGGCCCACTGGTGGCCGAGCCGGGAATCGAACCTGGGTCTTCAGCTTACGCGGCTAACGTCTTTACCACTAGACCACACGCCCGCCCGAACGCGCGTTGTATAAGCTTTCATTTTATTATTTTTACAATTTTTACCCAATAAGTTATTTATAAAATTTTAATTATTGTTGCACGAATTATTTTAATCAATTATTACTTTCATTATTTATTTTAATCAACTATTTATTTTTACAAATTTAACAATTAATTTTATATTTACATTGATTATCTTATTCCACTTTTATTTTTTGAAGTACGACTAAAAATATAATAAAATAAAAGTGTTTTAATAAATTACTGTAATAGGTCCACGCGTTATTCGTCGGCCGACGTGTCACACCACACGCAACATCCAGATGGCAGGGTTGGAGCCTGAGTCTTTCGCCCGCCGTCGCCCCTACTCCTCTTCAGCGCTGGACCCCCCCACCTGCTGCGGACCACCACCAGCTAGGACAGTACCGCTCCGCGGTGGCAAATTTTAGGCCGGGCCTGGACCAACTTATTTTTTTTTTAATATAAATTATTTATTTAACGTACTGATAGAATTCTTATTACTAGACGTTACAGTAAATTCATGTTTTAATTTATCCCAGAGTCGAAGAGATTTAAAAAAAACTGTTTTTGCACTACCTACTTGTATTAGTAACGTAATGTGCCGTAGGCGCTCGTAGCAAAACGCTACGAGACTACGCACAGCAAAGATAGAGAGTTACTGTCAAAATAAAATGTGTAATCACAGTGCATAGACCGCCATCTCTTGACACAGACTTAAAACTTTTGAAGCTTAGTTTTGACAATTTGGCCCATATTCTTAGCTTGATATGTTTTGAAATGTCAAATATTAATATTAGCGCCATCTAACAAACAAACAAACAAACAAAGCATTTATTGCAAACATATTACAAACATAGCTGAGCGTATCCCAAAGGTGTAATGCCATCTAGGCCACCGTACCTTTTTCTGTATAGTACTGAGGTACGTTTTTTTTTCTTAGACTTTATCTGTCTATACGGAGTTATATATGTCTTTGACGCACAGTAACAAAATGTTATAGCGGTGCGGTTTAATCTAATATGTACTTGTTTAACAAACTTTTTTACGGCAATAATTATTTAAAATTCACTTAACCACATAACAACAAAAAGCGGCCTAATGTCACTCTCCATCCCTTAAACCATGTATATCCACTTAAAAACTCAACTCGTCGCTCCGTTTTGTACACATATTAGTACTAGCTTTTGCCCGCGGCTTCGCACGCGCAGAAAAGTACTTTTGTTATTTTTATTTAATTTATTATGCATCCTTTTGTACCTATATCACCAATCACCACATTCGGCTACGTAATTACAAACTTGTCCCCAGCTAGGGAAGCACAATCGGTCACGAAACGCGCGATAGACGATAAAATCTCTAGCGCTTGCGACGACGGGGCCTATCGCACTATTTGATAAGTGCGATAGCGGACAGATAGATATCTTTATCGTCTATCGTGAGCGTTTCGTGAGCGATTGTGCCATTCGGCTAGCCACCCAGGGCATTCACATCCATTACGTACTTACAAAGTGTGAAAGTTTTCAACAAGTGTGGGACTGTCGTAGATAACATAATGACAGTTTTTGTTAGCTTGAGTTGAAAACTACGCGAAAATTTGTACGGAATACACATCACGTTGATACACATCATTGTATTTCCGTATTCGCAGATTCGCACAAGTTGAGTGACCTCAGTATGAGACACATGAAATAAATAAACTTTGAAATAAACATTTTAGGATACACAAGACTGAAAGAAAATTGAAATTAGAAGAGTAATGAGAAATTCACTGACAGGAGCAAAATAGTTATTTGTTTTACAAGGGGGCAAAGTTGTTGTTTAACCGCACGTGCCAATATTGACACCCGAGTAAGCGAAAGATTCCAATATTGAACCGCGAGCGTAGCGAGTGGTCCAAAAAGTGGAATCTTGAGCGTTCCGAGGGTTTCAAGGCACGCAGATTAAACAAACTTTGCCACCGAGTGAAACACAAAATTTTTCACCACTCCAACACGAACAAAATACAGTCAGTATTTCTAAAAAACATCAAACTAAAACAAATCCAGCAAATCTATTCAATATTTATGATTCAAAATAATTATTTGTTGGTAAAATTCTACCAGCCAGCTCAAGGCATCAAGTTAAAATTTGTATGAAATTACTTTGCTATCCGTTTTCGAATAGCAAAATTCATCTTTACCAGTTGGTGTGGTGAAAATATATTTTTCCCCTCACTAGCTCGGAAACACGTGTTTTGTCCTTTAATACCAGCGGGTAAAAACGTATTTTATCCACTAGTGGGTAAAGTAATTTCACCTTGAATAAAGTCAAATTAACTGCTTCAAAATTGATAAAAGTAGGTGAATCTAGTATTTAAGATGATTTACCACCTGTGGAACTACTGGAAGCAGTGATAAACGCATTTTTCACCACACCAACTGGTAAAGATCAATTTTGCTATTCGAAAACTGATAGCAAAATTGCATTTTATCCACATGAGTGCAAAATAATTTCATACAAATTTAAACTTGATGCCTTGAGCTGGCTGGTAGAATTTACCTGTAAATAATTATTTTGAATCATAAATATTGAATAGATTGCTGGATTTGATTTAGTTTGATGTTTTATAGTCAGTATTTTGTTCGTGTTGGTGTGGTGAAAAATGTTGTGTTTCACTCGGTGGCAAAGTTTGTTTAACCTACGTGCCTTGAAACCCTCGCAACGCTCAAGATTCCACTTTTTGAACCACTCGCTACGCTCGCGGTTCAATATTGGAATATTTCGCTTGCTCGGGTATCAATATTGGCACGTGCGGTTAAACAACAACTTGTAAAACAAATAACTATTTTGCGTTGTAGTTTCCTCGCTATAGTGAGGGGAAAAGCATTTTATCCACTTTAAAGTGTTACACTGCTTTAAAATTGATAAAAGTAGGTGCAAATGTATTTCGCTATAGTGAGGGGAAAAGTTTTGTGTTACACTCGGGTGCAAATGTATTTTACTTCTCGTGTGTTAAAAAACTCGCAAGTTCAGGATTCTATTCTCGAACCACTCGCTTCGCTCGTGGTTCAACTATAGAATCCTTTCACTTGCTCGTTTTTCAATTCCACACTCGGCGTTAAAATACAACTTTGCCCCCTTGTATAACAAATAACTATTACTTCTCGTGTGTTAAAAAACTCACAAGTTCAGGATTCTATTCTCGAACCACTCGCTTCGCTCGTGGTTCAACTGTAGAATCCTTTCACTTGCTCGTTTTTCAATTCCACAATTTTTCTTTAAATAATGAGATGAGATGTTTAAAAAACTATATTTTTTTCCTCTCTTCTTTTTGTATAACTTGCACATGCATATTATTTTTGTAGTAATTATAGTCTATTTGTTAATATGTGTTTACATACAGAAAAATGTCGGTCTATTACTGAAAAATTGTTACTTTATATTCATACTTATTCATAAGACTGTTTGTTTCTAAATAAATAAATAAAATATATAATAATTAATTCGTACATCGCCCAAACATAACGCATTGCATAGTAAACGTTAGTGTGTTGCAGGAATTTTAGGCGTAAAGCTGGATTCATAAATCTAATAAAAATGTTTCAAGTTATCGAAATAATCTTTCGCGCTACCTCTACTTATACAAATGTTACTGAGTCAAAGGATATATTTCTTCACAAAGAAAGGAAATTGTGTTAATTTCCTGTGGATTCATGCGAATAATAATATTGTTAAATGATTGAGCTTTGATGTAAACAACGCAGGTACCCACTTGAATGGAACCAAATCGAATCCTTCATATCCTTTATTAGCGACCCGCCACGGCTTCGCACGGGAAGTAGACACAGCATTTTAAACCAACGCACGTTTTTTTGGAAATAAATGAATGAGAGACAATTTCACCATTGTAATTATATAGGTATAAGGTACAACGGGGCAATTAATAAATTAATAATGCAAACATTGTAAAACATGAAAAAAATGGATCAGATCAGTCGAAATTGCCCCGCTGTACCTTACTTATTTCAAACAGATAGTGCAGCATTTTCGATCAGGAAATCTCTTACCAGCGTGATTATTTTCAGATAATACCTGTATTTTAACTAATTACCTAACACAAAACTTTAATAACATAATAATATATCTTCCTAAAGTATCCACTTCGATTATAGATAAAAACCGCATGAAATGTCATTCAGGAGATTTTGAGATTATCACGAATATACAGACAGACATATGACGGTGGACTTTTTGATAATACCTATAATTTATACTTAGGTATAGTAGAATGGCTGCTGTAAAGTAACAAACAGGTTTGGGGTTTCTTAGTCAGAGAAAAAAACAATACTAAGTAGGTACCTACCTATGTATATTTTCAGAAAGGCATTTGAACTTTTTAGGAAATAAATAACGGTTCGACGAACTTGATAAAAAACGGAGCAAGAACTGCGTCACTATGGCCCTTTTCCTTATTCGAAAGTAAATTTCATTGTTTATGCTTTTTAATTTCAATTTTTTATTTATTTGTACTCGTAAATAACCCTTTTGTCTTCCAAAGACGTTGGTGGGACATTTGTGCAATTTAATAAAATTTTGTATCAAATTAAATTAAAATGAATGCTAATATCAAGATAGGTAACATTACATAAAAACAGGAAGTATTGCAGTTCTTTGTTTTTAATTTATAATCATTAATTTGGTAAGTAGTACATTATTGTTGTTGTTGTAGTCATTTATTTTATTGCCTATCTGTCATAAAAAATATTATCTGATATGTATCTAAAACATATACTTACTTAAAGAATTGTACCAAGGATGCTGGCGGTACTTCCTCGCAGGTATTGCGATAAAACGTTATTATTAAGCTCCGTATTAAGCCTGGCGTCCACTTAGGCGGAATCAGCGTATTATATTTTTTGGGCGGAATCGAACCTCGTCGAATCGAGACATTTGAAATTAATGAGACTCGACTCGGCGAGCCTAGTGGACGCCAGGCTTAAGTCGTGTGATGTTTGGGCGCTAATTAATTAAATAGGTACCTAGGTACGTCAAACAGACGCTTCGTGAGTTTAGTAAAACACCTATAATTTAAAGTTTTATACAGGTCAGGCATTCAAGACTATCACTGAAATCCTTATCATCGTGGCATTTGCTAGTTATTGTACGTAAATAAATTTATCGTAATCTGGCGTATAAGCATGGTCGCGCGATAAATGATAAAACATCAGGCCGTCCCTATCGACCTTACAAATAGTGCGAGACCATGCTTGCCTACCTGGTCCGGGTTACGTGCCTACAGCTAGCTATCACTATCGGAAGCAACTTTAAATTCCTATTGACATTGAGTTACAAGTATACTCCATTTCAAATACGAAAGGCCACTTGAAGGCCCATATCACTTGAGACGGTCATTAAGCGATAACAATAGGATTAGTGAAATCAAAAGATACCTGGGGGCCGATTTTTGAGTCTCACGGCGTTCGAATTCAGAAAATTGTCACTGAAAATAATAGGCAATTCACCGTTTTCAATCGGTATTTTAGTGACAGTGAGACTCAAAAATCGTGCCCCTTTTCGGCGTGGCATGGTGTAAAATTAAAATGTATGTACTTTCGCTTTAGTTGTATGCAGTTAGCCCCAACGCGTGCCTGTTGAAGTGCTCCTAATTAGATAACAAAAGGAAACAATATAAGCCCTTTTGTTAATTTTCAAGTTCAATATCGGCCCGAGCCTTCGTATTTGAAATGATTATGAAAAAAAAATTGACAAACTATATAAGTAGGAAGGTACGTAAGTGGTGGAGAAGAAGTAGTGGAGATATTATTGAACGATACATACGAAATGAAGTTGAAGTTCAAAAATTGCCTCCCATCAGGGGCCCAATATTCGTGAATTTTGTTCAATAGTATCTCCATTACTATCGATTTAAATTCTAGTACAGAATCCAAAACCAGTGGCCAATTAGGTACCAATAGATTTAAAATTACTATTAGCCGCCCTTTTCCAAAAATACCATTTCGTCGTTTTCCAGAGACTTCCGAACGGCGAATTCGTACGTTTTTTGATATGTGACATTATCTGTGTAAAGGTACCTTATTGTCGATGGCGCTTACGGCGTTATGAGCGATGTACGTGTACAAATACGGCGCCGGGGGACGTAAGCGGGAGAACATGACGGGGCGTATCTACTAATGCGCCACACTCATTACTCTTGGGGGAATCTTCCCTCTCTATTCGGTGCAGGTATTTACCAAAAGACCCATGGCCAGTAAGTATCTGCACCATGTGGAAAGTTAGCGTTCCAGATGCGGCAATACGGCGTCAATTGTCTTCCGCCTGCATATTTTGCGGCGTCGAGCTCTGCTCTCCATCGGTGAAGTGTTTCCGTCTGGGTTAATGTCCGGATGTTTCGTACTTCATATCCGTCCGGGAATTCTGCCGCTGCCTTTTTTAACCGACTTTAAAAAAGGAGGAGGTTTTCAATTCGACTGAATGTTTTTTTTTTCAGCTCTGTAGCGGTGAACATTCGCAAGTATTTGTGCTTGAAGGTCCCAGGGGGGTCAGCAGCCAAGACCGTCGCCGCCGCAAAAGAAACCGTACGATACCCCCGTATGGCTTTTATGGATATTGCCCTCTGTGGTCTGCGAAGCAGCGCTCTATTTTCAGCAGAAAGAGCATCTACCCATATGGAAGCGCCATATAAGGCCATACTTCGCAGAACATGAGAGTACAGGAGTACACGTAGCGTTTGGTTCACCCACGTTGGGAAGCAGCCGACCGAGAGATACTTCACTTGACATTTACAGTTTGCCCCCTTTCATTTTGGCCATTTTCTATAATTAATATTAATACATTTTTAAAATGAATAATATTTTAATTTGTACAGGTTTAAAATGTTCATAATTATTCCTTTCAAATCGATAGCATAAGTAGTTCTCGAGTTATTTAAAAAATGTGACAGACAGACAGACAGACAGAGCGGCACCATAAGGGTTCTTTTTGTACCGTTTTGGTACGGAACCCTAAAAATCGGTCCCCAGATCCACAACCCACACGAGCTCAGCGCAGCAGGGGCGCTGTGGCATCGAACACACAAATGGCAATCATAACCATTACCCCCCTGATTTCTGATCACGTTCATTGTGTCGTTATTTACGTGGGCCACGTAAATAGCAAACCATGTCACTCGTTAACTTGATTATTTTGTTTATTAATACTGACTTTGGTAGCTTTCCACATGTAATGACGCAAATGTCTAGACTTAGTTTGTATTTCGTATCTAAGGCCTATTATTAAAAAGGAGAAAATACGTGCCTAATGTCAACAATACCTACCTAAGGTAATCAGTATCTTTAATTTGAAACTTTTTGTTGCCTAGCTTATTATTATTTACTTGGTTGAGTAAAACGAGTGGGTGTCAATCTTATAAACCTTGTTTGACCTTCCCTCTAGAAATTCCTTTAGCAAATTTTGGCTTGACGCCGTGTTGCACTTTATATTAGAAATTGTTATGATTTAGAAAACCGTTATAAATGCTACAATGAAAAAACTGCTGGTCCACCTTAATCACGGCATTTTTTTGCGTTAACAACTTGATAAAAGAATACATATCAATTGAGAAGATATAAAAATTCAAATAGCCACGAAGATAATAAGACGCTAATGCAAAATCATAAAAGTTTGTATTTTCCCTAAAACTTTGGTAATAGGTTTGTAAATGTTTAAACAATCGTGAACACAAATTACTTTTCTAGATATCTTTGTAACTGTAAGGGATATTGTCATAGAGAGATTTGATTTTTTTAGGTAATGGTCGTTAGTTTCAGTTAGCCTTTCAGCCAAAGAAATAAAACATGTTAGATGTCTTCTATGGTAACAGCAATTAATTTTATCACAAATCTATTACACACACCTGTCGAAGCTTGAATTAGATTACTATATACGTATATAACCATAATGTAGAAATAACACTTGAACGGAAGAGTGCCTTCTTAGGGGCTATGTGTTTAGGAAACTTTTCATAATTTGTGACGCTTTCAAGTAAAAGGTTACACTTCACTTAACATAAGATCTTCGCTTAACGTATAAGGATGTAATTTGACGACCGGTTAGGCGCAGTCGGTAGTGACCCTGCCTGCTGCGCCGCGGTCCCGGGTTCGAATCCCGGTAAGGGCATTTATTTGTGTGATGAGCACAGATATTTGTTCCTGAGTCATGGATGTTTTCTATGTATATAAGTATTTATATATTATATATATATCGTTGTCTGAGTACCCACAACACAAGCCTTCTTTGAGCTTACCGTGGGCCTCAGTCAATCTGTATAAGAATGTCCAATAATATTTATTTATTTATACATACATAACAATCACGCCTGTATCCCATAAAGGGGTATAGGCAGAACACATGAAACTACTAAAGCTTCAGTGCCACTCTTGGCAAATAAGGGGTTGAAAGAAAACGAAACTGTGACATTGCAGTGACAGGTTGCCAGCCTCTCGCCTACGTCACAATTTAACCCATATCCCAAAGTCGCCTTCTACGATACCCACTGGAAGAAAGGGGGTGGTGCCATCACACAGGCTCTATCACAGAACGATACCCACTGAGGCTCTTGAGTTCATAATTTTTGTGTTGTTGCAATTGAATATCACGTAACGAGGCATTTTTTATGTTTTGGTTGAAATTGACGCCCGAAAGCTGCAAGCTGCGAGTAACCCGTCACCACACAGGCTCTATATTCTATTATTTATTTATTCGTATATATATACGAATTACCTGTTTGATCGTCCTTATGCTTAAGCGATAATGTAGAAGTGGTTGGTACGTTTTGCTTGAGAAGGTGAGAACGACATCATGGACAACTTTAGTCATGAAAACCATTATATACGTGGACGTAACGTAGAATACATGTACCTAAACAACTCCAAATATTAATATTCTACTTTTAAACTAAGTACTCTATAAAAACTCTCATTTCTGAATTTGAATAAAGCATCTACCACGAGCTTCTGTGTGCGTAGCCGAATGCACAAACGCTCACGATAATATCTCTTTCGTAGCTATCTATCTCTATCGCTCGTGCGTATTGGCGCGACAGAGCCAGAATACATTTCTGCGGCGTTTCGGTGGCGTTTCGCGTCGCAGAAATGCCATGTTTTAAAACACGTTACTCTATAGCTAATTTTTGTAACAGTTTGGAGCGCTGCTTATTTTCTCAATACAATGAATGTCGTTTTACGCTATCAACGTGTCTATTCCAAAACGTCAATAACACATGGTAGCGGCTATAATGACACTACTGAGACACTCGATCCCTCTCACCTCCATGTATGGCTGCAGCTCTGTCGGTGTCGACGGATCATTTAGGAAGCTGTCTTATACTCCTAAAATAACTCTAACATTGACTTTTACAGCAAATGTGAAAGTATATGAATTTCTAAACATCTTATTTAAAAAATCGATAGCATAAGTATTTCTCGAGATATTTAGTAATGTCTGATGTAATAGACAGACAGACAGACGGCCAGTGTCACACATAAGGGTTCCTTTTGAAACTTTTTGGTACGGAACCATAAAAAAGACATGATAAGCTTTCCACATTTTGTCATTGCAAACTGCCATGCAATGTATGTTTAAGCTAACTCGAAGCTAATATTTAGATATGACGACTAACTACGGTAGGTAAACATAATAATAGTTAAGGCTTATTTCAAGGCCTAGCCTCGTCTGCAGTGACCCTGCCACGAAACAAGAAACACCCTTGAATGACATGATATATTATTATGATATATATTTAGGCATCGAATTTATTTTTAACAAGTGCAAAAAGGTTATCTATTGTTTGCCCGACAGTTATTTAACATAATATTCATATGCCCGAATCTAACTTGCCTGAATTTGATTTGCCCGAATGTTTTGTTTACCATAAAAATTGTATGACATACTGGTTGTTTATCCGAACATTACCTTCCATAATCATACAGTGCCATACTATTTGTTAGCCATATTATTAAGTGCAATAATATGGTTTAATAGAATATTCAAACGCCATAAGCAGTTATTGCCATATTAATTGTTGCCCATATTATTAAGTGGAATAATAGAATATTCAAACACCATAAGAATAAATTATCAGTTGTTTCGGTTTTAGGGGGTCACAGTTCTAACCAAACCTAACCTACTTTCCAAGCAGTTTCCTCTTGTGGGGGGGTCACAGTTCTAACCTAACTTAACCTACTTTCCAGTAGCAGTTTCATTCTTTGGGGGGTCACAGTTCTAACTTAACACTTAACCTAACCTACTTTCTGATAACAGTTTCATTTTGTAGGGGGTCACAGTTCTAACCTAACCTACTTTCCAAGCAGTTTCATCTTGTGGGGGTCACAGTTCTAACCTAACCTAACCCACTTTCCACTGGCAGTTTCATTTTATGGGGGTCACAGTTCTAACCTAACTTACTTTCTGATAGCAGTTTCATTTTTTTTAGGTCACAGTTCTAACCTAACCTACTTTCTGATAGCAGTTTCATTTTCCAGGGGGTCACAGTTCTAACCTACTTCTACAAGCAACTCTACTATGCTAGCAATTTCATTTTATGTTTGAGGGGGGGGGGGGGGTTAGTTCTAACCTAACCTACTTTCCAAGCAGTTTCATTTTCCAGAGGGTCACAGTTTTAACCTAACCTACTTTCTGATAGCAATTTAATTTTCCAGGGGGTCACAGTTCTAACCTAACCTAACCTACTTTTCATGCAGTTTCATTTTCCAGGGGGTCTCAGTTCTAACCTAACCTAACCTACTTTCTGATAGCAGTTTCATTTTCCAGGGGGTCACAGTTCTAACCTAACCTACTTTTCAAGCAGTTTCATTTTCCAGGGGTCACAGTTCTAACTTAACCTAACCTACTCTTTGATAGCAGTTTCATTTTCCAGGGGGTCACAGTTCTAGTTAAACTAACCTATTTTCCAAGCAGTTTTATTTCGTGGGGGGTCACAGTTCTAACTTAACCTAACCTACTTTCTGATAGTAGTTTCATTTTCTAGTGAGCACAGTTCTAATTTAACCTAGCCTAATGTATTTTTCTGGTAGCTAATTTGGATAAAAAAGGATGTTTTGGAATGTGGTAATTACGGATTTCGATGATTCTGACAAATGACATTATGGAACATTATATAGTAAACAATGAGAATGGCATAATAATATGTTATGCAGAGATCGGATTTTTGTGCGTTTTCTCATACTAAAAGTCATTAAAATGACGTAAGTCACTAAGAATGTCGCAAATCCGTCCGATCTCTGGTTATGAGAAACAATATTATGATTGTTGACTAGGGTGGCAAATAAAATTATGGCAAATGAAATTCTGGCAAATGGGGGTATCCCGTGCAAAAAATTACAAACACATAAAATTACTAAATCTAAAAGTACTTATAATAAAATTACAGGTTTTTGGTAAAAAATACTTAAAAATAACTTAACTATATAATGTATATTAAACGGAGTCGATAGATACTCTATTAGGGGTACTAAATATTTCATTTCTAATTTCGTATAAAATCAATCGCCGCATTAAGGCATTGATTTAGGTATGTGTCTACTTGTATTATATTTAGTGACATTCGAGGGACCGGATGTTTTTTGATGTTAAAGAAAGTTACTTAAACTAATTACACCCTCTTCAACCTAAAATGTCTATGTTGTACCTACCGAAAGGTAAAGCGGGACAATTTCGACTAACGGGTAATTGCAACTTAGCGAAATATGTTCCATGTTTACATTTTTAACGCGTGCCATATTTGACCAGTAGAACTATTTAATAATGCATACATTGTAAAACGTGGAACACAAATCGATTAGTTGAAATTATCTATCTGACGAAATACCCCCCTATACCAGCCATAAATTGTGCTTACATAGAGTCCGCTCTTCAGCAAATTTCACATTTAATTGTTGTCTAAATAAGTATATTAGGTTCAATGGTTACGAGTATGTTCACTGGTTCATTTGTTATTCCTGAGAAACAAGAAATATTTCTATTGTTTTACATCATGAACAATAGGCACCTAAACTACAGAGTGACCCCATTTCATAGAAGAATTTCTACATTAAATTATCTGCGAACAAATGTTCATTGTTCGCATCAGGGGGAAACTTAACTCTTCAGCTTACTAGACATCCGTACATACTTTAATACGTCACGTTCTCGCAAAGCTACCTCGTAACACGAATATACCTATTTTTTCAACTCGTAGGCATAGAAAAAACATATGATTTTTTATATTAAAAGAAAAAATGGAAAAATTCGTAGCCGCTTCCGAGAAGACTCGAATTAATAGAATACCGCCCGTCGAATTTCGTGAGCTAGTTAGTAGAAGCGTGCTTTAACAATTTTCCTTAAAAGAGATTTCAAAAAAAATGCAAAATAATCTAAAATTGATAGTTTTAGTCAGTGAAATGCATTTCGGCATCTTATTAATATATTTGTAAACTACTTACATAGCCCTTTCATTTGATATCCCATACGGTATAATTAAACGGGGAACCTATGTGGCATAAGTAAAGGCATAAGTAAGTCAAGGTTACACTTTTCAAAGCGTACTGTCAGTCATTCTATACTTGCAGCCTGTGGACCAACTTTACGCAGAAGGCGTACAACGGCCTGCGCGTCCAATATAATAAGTAATGCGTTCCGGGTGTTGATGGGGCTGCCGCGTTTTTGCAGTGCCTCTGGTATGTTCGCAGAGGCCAACGTGGACAGTTTCGCGGCAATAATGCGCAAAAGGTGCGCCTCACTAATGCGTCGCCTGCGCGGCAGCCCCAACAGCATCTTGAGCGTATTTATGGAGCGTGAAAGTGGCCCCATGCTCAACCGATGGCAAATGCTGCACGCTGTCGCCATGTCTAGGTTTTAAGTGTGAACTGTTTTAGTTTTTTAAGTCTTAGCATTAGGTAAAATGTCTTACTAACACTAATATTAGTTCTTTAGAGTTGTAATGTTCTACTAACCATCTATGGACCCTGAGTCTGAAATAAATTATTTTTATTTTTATTTTATTTTTTATTATAACTTTATTTGTCTGAAACGCTTTTGTCATAACAGATTTGGCATAATCGATTTTTGCCGAATGTTAATGTAGCATAAACATTGTTTGGTATTATAATTCACGATATTTCGAATATTATTTTGTCCGAAAATATATTGGCCTACTATTATTGAGGCCGAGTGTCATTAGGAAGAAATTGGATGAGCATAAATATTTTTGGCATACATCCCATTATCCGAAACTTATTTCGCATACATTTTTCGTTAAGCAGAAATGCGCTTTTAGGGAAAAATGCTTACACTAGGTTAGAATTGCGAACTCTACAAACAAACAAACAAACAAACAATAATTTATTTGCAAAAAAGGGAATGGTTTACAGATCTTATACGAAGTAAATAGTCGTTGGTTTCACCTTTTACTCACTGGGTGGGTGGGTTAGGTTAGGTTAGAGCTACGACTATTACAGAAAAGCACCGCTAGGGAAAAGTGGGTTAGGATAGGTTAGAACTGCGACCACAACAAACACGCACCGCTAGGAAAAAATGGGTTAGGTTAGGTTAGAACTGCGACCTCAACAGAAAAGCACCGCTAGGGAAAAATGGGTTAGGTTAGGTTAGAACTGCGACCACAACAGAAAAGCACCACTAGGGAAAAGTGGGTTAGGTTAGGTTAGAACTGCGACCACAACAGAAAATTACCGCTAGGAAAAAGTGGGTTAGGTTAGGTTACAACTGCGACCTCAACAAAACGCACTGCTAGGTAAAAGTGAAACAAAAATAAAACAGTAACGTTTATAATTTTAACCTGGTTTTATTTTTACATTCAGTATATGAAACGTGTATACACATGCAATCTACCTATTTGCATCTTTACATTAATTGCTTATGTTTTTGCTCCAATAATGTTGTAATACTGGTAGTAACCATTTTTTTAAATATACAAAAGAATGTATAATGGTAAGATTCGACCTATACTGATGTTATGCCAAAATAAATTCGGCAAAACATTAAATCGGAACACTAAGTTTATGCACATAAAATTTATGCGTAAAAATGATTCGGAGCACCAAATTTATGTACAAAGAATATTCGGAAAATCACAATCTGCCTAAACAGATTATGATAAACTTGACTATGCCATAGCAGTTTATGCACAAAGCCAATTATGACTAAATCGATTATGCACAATAGAATTATTCATAAAAAAATTATGCCACAACAGGGTGAACCATAATTAAACGCTCGATCGCAATTTCAGTTTCCCGCTCATGAAAACCCTCTCAAAAACAAAAAGTGTTCAATGTTTTTTTCTATTTTTATCTACGTTCATAATGCACCAAAGTACCCAAATGTTGATAACGTTAGTCTCACTTAAAAGTTTTAATTAAACCAGACCCGTGACATCCTTAGGCAAGGACGCGCCTCACGTTGTCCCTACCTACGCGTTAAATCGTCGAACATATTCCTCGTATCACGTGGACGCTTCACCTGGCACCCTTATGCTGGCACGCTACGTGTTTTTAAATTATCGAATATAATAAAACATTATGAATCTTATGACGACCGGTCTGGCGCAGTCGGTAGTGACCCTGCCTGCTGCGCCGCGGTCCCGGGTTCGAATCCCGGTAAGGGCATTTATTTGTGTGACGAGCACAGATATTTGTTCCTGAGTCATGGATGTTTTCTATGTATATAAGTATTTGTATATTATATATATCGTTGTCTGAGTACCCACAACACAAGCCTTCTTGAGCTTACCGTGGGGCTCAGTCAATCTGTGTAAGAACGTCCTATAATATTTATTTATTTATTTATTTTATTTATTGCTATGACGACTGGCGACTATGTAAATATTGCACGGCACATTTAATTAAATTTATTATTTTAATAATTCGATAACCGTATAAGAGTTAAGTAAGACGCTAGTTTCTTAGATAAATTAATTGTGTTTGATCTAATGAACCTCCCCTTAAAGTTAACGGAGTTCAATAAAAACCCGGTGTATAATATATACTATTGTATAAAAAACTACCCGTAATTGAAAAGTTTAGTAATGAACACTGAATAGCTTACATCCATAGGTATGTGTTAGGACTGTTAAGGGTACTGGCTTGTAGACCCTTGATCTAACAACTTGACATTGCAAACCATAAATGAAAGCTGCTTAAGACGGCGTACGATCATGCATGCCATTTTAATTACATTGCGGTATTTCGTTGTGCTGAATGGTAACTGTAACAGCCGGGCAAATCTACGGCAATTTAACTTGCTTTCGTTTCATATCATCTTTCACACAGTCCATCCACGTTTTCCACAGATTTCCTTTCCCGGTTCCACCTTTTCCTCGGTTTTCCTTTCCCGAGGTGGAATGTCGTCCAGTTGCGTCGAAGTCGAGCCGGCGCGCGGCGTGGAATCGACGAGTCGCCAATGGACGCACTTTCATAGTAAATGCAGAAGGCGAATTATTGAGATTCAATTCGGCGAGCCTAGTGGACGCCAGCCTTTATACCTTCACATTCACTCACTATACCTTTCTCGTTACATGACTTTCGCACAAAGAATATAATACTCACTAGGAGCTTTCGCATCTCAATCAATACAAATACATGATCTTCGTACCCATTTTTAGGGTTCCGTAGTCAACTAGGAACCCTTATAGTTTCGCCATGTCTGTCCGTCCGTCCGTCCGTCCGCGAATAATCTCAGTAACCGTTAGCACTAGAAAGCTGAAATTTGGTACCAAATGTATATCAGTCACGCCCACAAAGTGCAAAAATTAAAAATGGAAAAAAATGTTTTATTAGGGTACCCCCCCTACATGTAAAGTGGGGGCTGATATTTTTTTTTCATTCCAACCCCAACATGTGATATATCGTTGGATAGGTATTTAAAAATGAATAAGGGTTTACTAAGATCGTTTTTTGATAATATTAATATTTTCGGAAACAATCGCTCCTAAAGGAAAAAAAAGCGCGTCCCCCCCCTCTAACTTTTGAACCATATCTTTAAAAAATATGAAAAAAATCACAAAAGTAGAACTTTATAAAGACTTTCTAGGAAAATTGTTTTGAACTTGTTAGGTTCAGTAGTTTTTGAGAAAAATACGGAAAACTACGGAACCCTACACTGAGCGTGGCCCGACACGCTCTTGGCCGGTTTTTTAAATTGCCGCCTTTTCCTACTGTCAAGATCTGTTTCGTAATTCATCACATAATGACATCCTATTTCTGAATTGCCGCCTTTATACACCATTAAGATAAATGTGTGTGTAGTCAAGCTTTACAGTATGTATTGCCAACATCACGAACCAAACAACGTTTCTACACTTGGCGCTAACTTGGCGCCTATTTAGCGTTGTTGTTTTGGCTATAATCTGTGGCAAAGTTTTTACTTGGCGCCTATTTAGCGTTGTTGTTTTGGCTATAATCTGTGGCAAAGTTTTTACCGGTGACCGCTTTTTTGTCTTTTGAGTTTTAAAGTCTTCTCAATGGCTTAACGCTAATCTTATCCAATTTAGTATAAGTGCTAAACTTACAATAGGGGCTGGGTTTCAATATTAATGATGGGTGAAGAAAGCCAGGCGACACAAACCCAAACCCAAAATTCGCAGATAGAATGGAGTCAACCTACTACTCCAAGTTGCATACCGACAATATGGGGTAGACTTTATTCCACCAAACTTTCATTGAAAGGCAAGCTTTGCTGGAAGGTTTCTAGCTACCCCGAATACTATGGTAAGTGTAAAATTATAAATAAACCGCCTTAACTTATGATAAGTTATAGTTTCGTAATAATTTTTACTTACCACCTTAACCTTGCTGACTTTGTTACTTTTCGACCTTGATATTTTACTAAATCGAGCGATGCTGATAATAAAACAAAATATCCTTTCTTTTTTTACTATTTAAATTATTTTATTAAAAAATGGTGACTTTACAGATCTCATACAGCCGGAGTTCAGCCTTGGAAGGGCTCTTTCGTGCACATTTGTGATGAAAAAAGATATAATTAAAGAAGATATCATAAAAAATATTAGCAAGCAGCATTTTATGATAACAAGAGACATGATGTAAGTAATGCTTATACAACTTTTTATTAAAATCAACTTTCAAAACAAATTATTGTTACGAATTTATTTTTATCTCCAGGGAGCCCCTTAGTCCTGCTATCATAACAGACCTATCCTACAATGGCACTTTTTTAAATGGAGATAAGATTGGCAAAGGCAATAGCAGAGTGCTTGACGACAATGATGAAATATCTGTGACCCATCCAGCGGTAAAAAGTAGGTTTTGTTTATATAATTTTATTTTTTATATTTTTGTTGTTCTATTAATGATATAACTAACACATGATATTTTCAGGCACTTTTTATGTACCAACCTGAACTAATCTATATTCTTTTCTCTTTCAGTTTTTATTTTCAAAGACTTGTTGAAGGAACAAGATAAAGTGCCTACAGAAATTTCACAGAAATATTATATCTCAAGAATACTAGGCCAAGGAGCTTGTGGGCTAGTCAAGTTAATCTATGACAAGGTATGAAATTAGGGATGGCAAAAGTTTTTTTCTTCACAATTTTGTTCACAACACTACTCAATCATTTCCGATGTCTTCACATTTCAGACAAAATGCACCAAGCATGCTATGAAAATCATTAAAAAAAGCAGAATGACTAATGGACAAGTTAATAATCTGAATAATCCAGAGAAAATCCGAAATGAAATAAATATCATGACTGCCTTGAGGCATGTAAGTATAATCTAGTTTTTATTTCGTATACTAGCTTCTAACCATAATTTTGCTTGATGGTAAAAACTACCCTACATTCTTCTCTGCACCTCTATTACCATAAGAAATTGAAATTGGTCTCAGCATGAAAACTGGAAAAGGTTACTAAATGTTTTCACAATTTTTTTTTGTTTTCAGCCATGTATAATCTCTACTGAAGCTGTGTATGACTCGCGTGAGGCTGTGTACATCATCCTAGAGCTCATGCAAGGAGGTGAACTGTTTGACAGGATCACTAAACATGGTCGGCTGACTGAGAAACTGACTCGCTTCCTGTTTAGGCAGATGGTGCTGGCTGTCAAGTATCTGCACTCTCAGGGCATCACTCACAGAGACCTTAAAGTATGTATTCCTTAAATGAGAGATCAATAATCACTAGTCTCCTTACAGGGTGCAGAGATGTCATTTGTTAAATGGGTAACTAATATTAAATAAATACAACTAACAAATCAAATTATTTTGTTGAATATTTTTTGATTTGTTCTTTTTTTCGAGTAGTCACACTACTATATATAAATAATGGGCGGGCGTGTGGTCTAGTGGTAAAGACGTTAGCCGCGTAAGCTGAAGACCTATCCTGGGGGTTGATTGCCCGGCTCGGCCACCAGTGGGCCTTGCCGATTTTTCTTTCGTGTATGATATCTATTTCAATTTATAATTAAATAAATACTTTATTCAGAAGCACTTAGTCATGAATGTCATGATATTAATTTCTTACAAATACTATAATAGTCTGTGACCCCCTGGAAAATGAAACTGCTATCAGAAAGTAGGTTAGGTTAGGTTAGAACTGTGAACCTCTGGAAAAGGAAACTGCTTGAAAAGTAGGTTAGGTTAGGTTAGAACTGTGACCCCCCGGAAAATGAAAATACTATCAGACAGTAGTTTAGGTTAGGTTAGAACTGCGACCCCCTGGAAAATGAAACTGCTATCAGAAAGTAGGTTAGGTTAGGTTAGAACTGTGACCCCCTGGAGAATGAAACTGCTGGAAAAGTAGGTTAGGTTAGGTTAGAACTGTGACCCCTGGAAAATGAAACTGCTATCAGAAAGTAGGTTAGGTTAGGTAATAATATGGGCAACAATTAATATGGCAATAATAATTATTGCAATTATTGCTTATGGCGTTTGAATATTCTATGAAACCATATTATTGCACTTAATAATATGGCTAACAAATAATATGGCATTGTATGATTATGGAAGGTAATATTCGGATAAACAACGAGTATGTCATAAGACAACCCTATCTACTTATTTCAAATGTTAAGTTACTATAACTATCCATTCCATACAAACTTAGAAAATCCTGTATCTTGAACAGACAAAAAAGTTACAAATAAAAACTTATGAGCTACTTATGAGTGTTGTGAGTTTGTGCCTAATCTCTTAAGATTATTTAGATTGTTCTTTATTAACTACACATACTACATATGCATAACAAGTGAGTAAGTTAAATATGTCTGAAATATATTAGGCAGTATTGTGATGGTTTTGTATTTTACTTTACTAGCCTAAGAGTTAAAGTTAATAAAGAGAATAAGGGCGAATCAACTTTTTGACCGACTCAAATCTGTCCGCACATTCTTAACATAGTTGTGAAATTTCACCCTTAAATAATGAATTTTATTGGTATTTTTCACTATAAATTAAAAATAATTATTCGGTTCTAGCCTGAGAATGTGCTGTTGGAGAGTAAAGATGATGAGACACTGGTGAAAATCAGTGACTTTGGCCTGAGCAAGTTTGTTGGCGAAGACAGCTTCATGAAAACCATGTGTGGGACACCACTATATTTGGCTCCGGAAGTATTAAAGGCGAATGGAAGAGGATATGGACCTGAAGTTGATGTTTGGAGTCTGGGAGTAATTTTCTTTGTTTGGTAAATATATCTGAAATTTTATAGCTAAAAAAGTAAAAAAAAAAAAACTACTCATGTTCGTATGTAGAAAATTGCGATATTATTTATGATGATATGCCATTGATAGTTGTGGCAATGGGAAATGGGCAAGAAGTTGGTGTTGGGAAAAATAGAAATCTAAACTTTCATGGGATGCACACCCATTAGGGCGGCGCCACAGTCACGCACGGAGCTACTACAATATTGTATTTTCTTTTTTTTTTTCAGCTTGGCAGGCTACTTGCCGTTTTCAGCAGACTATTCTGACATGTCTCTCCGAGACCAGATAGTGACTGGCCGATTCCGCTTTTCGCCGTCCCATTGGGAAGGCATCAGTCCCCGGGCCAGACAACTTATGAAGAAAATGTTGACGGTGCCAGTTGAAAGGAGGATAACGCTTGACCAAATTCTGAGGCATAGCTGGATGCAGGTAAAACTTTTGAAAGATTGATTCAACAATTTACAAATGCTTCATTAATCCTACCTAACCTGAAAAACCCTATCGCCACATCTATGCTTTGCGCAATGGTTGATACCTGGGTACATATAGTTAAGACAAGTGACAAATAAACCTCTTAAGATGAGGATATGATGAATCCAATTTGTTTCAGAAATCACCTCAGAATAAGTGTCAATTTCTTCGAAAACTTACGTGTTTTTGAAGTAGTTTTAATATAAAAATAATCTGCAACGCTTACTCAAACAGATTTTATGCAAAAGTTTTCTATTAATTGCAATTTAATATTTTTGACGATTTTTTAAAAATGCCTCCTTATTACCGGTTACGCGCGCTTGCGATGTCAGTACCGCGGCAGAGCTTGTAGAGGCAGGACGTATGTTAGTCCGCTCCGCACGCGGCTCGACGATCGCGAAGTTATTTTGTCATTGTGTGCGGCACCCGCCGTGTCCAAAACCGCACTTGTGTGCGTGTTTGGCTGTACTATTGCATGTATACTGCGACCGAAAACTTTGATCCTTGGGTTGACGACTTTGGTAACTAACTAATTAACTTGACTAATATTTTTAGTAAGTATTATTTATTATTGAATATCATTTTAGGTTACTAACTCGTCTCAACAAAATCTTTGACAATAGATGGTACTCAGGATCTGATGATGAAGTCAGATGGTAGTCTTGAGTTCTCATCAACCAGGTCTTGAAACCATTTCGTGTTTGGGCTCGTTTGATTCGCCTCAACAAGATCTTTGACAAGAGGTGATGGTACCCAGGATCTGATGATGAAGCCGGAAGGTAGTCATGAGTTCTCATCAACCAGGTCTTGAAACCATTTCGTGTTTGGGCTCGTTTGGTTCGTCTTAACAAGATCTTTGACAAGAGGTGATGGTACCCAGGATCTGATGATGAAGCCGGAAGGTAGTCATGAGTTCTCATCAACCAGGTCTTGAAACCATTTCGTGTTTGGGCTCGTTTGGTTCGTCTCAACAAGATATTTGACAAGAGATGGTACCCAGGATCTGATGATGAAGCTGGAAGGTAGTCAAGAGAATTCATCAACCAGGTCTTGAAACCACTCCGTGTTTGGGCTCGTTTGGTTCGTCTCAACAAGAACTTTGACAAGAGATGGTACCCAGGATCTGATGGTGAAGCCGGAAGGTAGTCAAGAGTATTCAACAACCAGGTCTTGAAACTCTTCTGTGTTTGGGCTCGTTTGATTCGTCTCAACAAGATCTTTGACAAGAGATGGTACCCAGGATCTGATGATGAAGCTGGAAGGTAGTCAAGAGTATTCCACGACCAGGTCTTGAAACCACTTCGTGTTTGGGTTCGTTTGATTCGTCTCAACGAGATCTTTGACAAGAGATGGTAATCACTCTTTTATACTCTGGCGCATCCACTGTCTCAGTGTGTCAACAGTCAACTAAAGCAGGTAGGCGTAGCGTAGAGTTGTATTTCCTTACAAAAAACTAATACATAGATGTGGACCTTCCTGTGCTCCATGCAATTAAAACAACATAATATTTAAAAACCGGCCGAGAGCGTGTCGGGCCACGCTCAGTGCCTACACTGAGCGTGGCCCGACACGCTCTCGGCCGGTAGATAGCCGCTCGGCTCTTTCGTAGTTTTCCATATTTTTCAAAAACTACAGAACCTATCAAGTTCAAAACAGTTTTCCTAGAAAGTTTATAAAGTTCTACTTTTGTGATTTTTAAATATGTTTTAAATATATGGTTAACAAGTTAGAGGGGGGATACACTTTTTTTCCTTTAGGAGCGATTATTCCCGAAAATATTAATATTATCAAAAAACGATTTCAGTAATTCATTTTTAAATACCTATCCAACAATAAATCATACGTTAGGGTTGAAATGAAAAAAAAAATCACTCCCTACTTTACGTGTAGGGGGGTACCCTAATAAAACATTTTTTCCACTTTTTATTTTTGCACTTTGTCGGCGTGACTGATATACATATTGGTACCAAATTTCAGCTCTCTAGTTCTAACGGTCACTGAGATTATCCGCGGACGGACGGACGGACGGAGGGACAGACAGACAGACATGGCGAAACTATAAGGGTTCCTAGTTGACTACGAAACCCTAAAAACACATTTTAAATATAAAAAAAACTACTTAAAATTAAAGAAAACCGATCTTAGTTCCATTATATACAGTGTGGGGCCTGTAACAAAGGCGAAGAATTGAACTGTAGGCTATTCTCCTTATAATTTTAGAACAAAACGGGACTTAATCGCGTAAACACTTACATTTATATTTGGCCCGACGTTTCGAACATCACATTATGTTCGTGGTCACGGGTAGACTGGCGAGGAATTGCATCAACATCTTCTAGCCGCGCGAGTTTCTCGAACTACCCGCACTTGTTCTTGATTATTCACTTTTGCGCTAGGGTTGTCACTTTGCCTACACACAACACTCACGACATCAGTCGGTGTGTGTTAGGAAGCATCGAAATTTCAACCAAAATGGAACCACAGGGAATTTCTTCTTCGTGGAATCCAGTGATTAGCAAATGTAAGCGTGAAAAAACACCGAGGGACACACCGGCTGATGTCGTGAGTGTTGTGTGTAGGCAAAGTGACAACCCTAGCGCAAAAGTGAATAATCAAGAACAAGTGCGGGTAGTTCGAGAAACTCGCGCGGCTAGAAGATGTTGATGCAATTCCTCGCCAGTCTACCCGTGACCACGAACATAATGTGATGTTCGAAACGTCGGGCCAAATATAAATGTAAGTGTTTACGCGATTACGTCCCGTTTTGTTCTAAAATTATGAGTGCAAATCGTGTTAGTCTAAATCAATATATTCTCCTTATACTGATCAACATTTATTCAGTGACTTTTAAAAATTATGAAGTCTTTAAATTTTTAATTTTTCATACAAAATAAATATTAGCTTCAATGTACGCCATTATTGTTGTCATTGACGTTGTCTGTCACACTTTAGACTTAACAGAATTCGCAATACATTACCTCTTAGAAAAAACTTTCAAGGGTAATAAAAATCAAAATACAAGTTATTTTTAAAAGTCGCCGAACAAATGTTGATCAGTATAAGGAGAATAGCCTAGAGTTCAATTCTTCGCCTTTGTTACAGGCCCCACCTCTTAAGAAAAATAAAGATAATTTCAAACACTCATTCCTTATGAGTCTTATGACTTCACATACAATTAACAAAATCCTTATTTGTTCACAGGATGTTGAAGTTATAAACCGAGTCGACAGGCTACTGATCCAATCTGTCCAAGTGCGACAATTCAGCCAGCTCTCAGTCTCCTCAATGAACTCTGATGAAGAGAACAACAGTAATGCAGACAATGTAACTGTGATAAGACTAGTGGCTAAAGGAAAGCGTGGTCTAAGCGACAGTTTCAGTAGCTCATGTGAACCTATCCCTAAGAAACTGAGGATAGAGATATCGTCCATGGATGAGGATACAAGCTCAGCTTATAGCTTGAGCAGCCCATGAACGAAATGTCTGATAGCATGTAAGTTTACCTTTACGCTGTAGGGCCGGGGTCGGCAACCTTTTTAGCGCAAGAAACCACTTTAACAGAAAGATTCGCAAACGTTGTTTAGATATTTGAACTCCCAAATGTTGCTACAGATTGCCGACCTCTGCTCTTAAGTTACCAGACCGCTAAAGTATAACGTAATTAATGTGATATGATGCGTCTACCTCTTTGATTATTATTGTATAATTGTTTGAAAATGTTTTAAATTTCTTGTGTTGAATTGGGGCCTTGGTTGGTGACGTCAGCTCAAGTTGCAAAAGCACAGATTTAAGTACATCTAGAAGTTAGACGTTAGAAATATACTTGCACTATAGGTGCATGCTATTGCTGCCAACTATGTTTAAGCAATTGCAATTACTTGAAGCTCCCTCAAATGTTTTTTTTTATAATTGTTGATATGATTGATTCTTATCCAATTGATGTGCTAATTATTGATTTGTGTGCTTTGTATATCAATAACAAGCAACATTGTTATTGTTGTCTATATGTTTTAATTGTTGATGTTTGACTTATGTAAGTGTTTATCTATAAAATGTTCAATGTGATGGATGTCTCAAATGATATCCTTATTTTATTTTTTTCATTAGGGTGGTATTCCAATTGTCCTAATTCTTTGTCCTATGTGTATTGTCTCTTATTTTTTAAACAAAATATGACATTAGAATACAAATTGGACTAGTGGAATACGGCCCTTAATCCCACCTATTTCCACTATTTTATTTTAAAATCTTAGCAAGAGTTGGGATTTTTTTCTTGATGATAAGAGATGACTCATTTCGGGTCTACCCGAAAACATGTACCTCGTGCATCTCATTGTACTTAGTATTATGTGAATAATAATTATAATTCGATTTTAATATGTGAATGACGGCGAAGCAATTCCGCCTTTAAACCACCGACATTGTGCCATTTTATTATCATGTTACACGTTGAAATTAGTGGGTGCCATAAAATGTGGTGACTAATAAAAACGGGGCTAATTTGACCATTAGTCGCAGTTTTGTTTTTAGTTAAGTTGATTTATTTTGCAAAGTTATATAATTAGGCAAAGGTAACAATTTTAACTGTAGTATTATTCCCCGTGACGGATAGTTATTACTTATTACAGGTACCTTATTAGTCACCTCATATTATGCTGATTCTGCTTTATCCAATAAAAATGCGATTATAAAAAATAAATTATTTTTATTTTCTTCATTCCGCAAGTTTACGATATTTACAAAAAACGATTTCAACATTACATAGTAGGTATTGCCTATGTAATTTAGACATTAAGATAAATTAGTTCAATACATTTCAGTCTTGCCATTCAATACAGTTTAACCTTGATCTAGTTGGTTCCCACGATCTTTCAATAAATTATTAGTAAAACAATCACCTACGTGCAGGTAACCTACAGACTTCATTCAAACGATTGTGGCTAAAATTTAAAATAATTTAACGCTAGAACTGTATGAGTGCATAAAAATATCTAATTATTATAACTGTCTGAATCCAAATAAATTATCGAATAAATTAGGAATATAAATTGCAAATTCAACATTGAGAATATGGAATAATCAAACTATTATTAAATTAAAATAGAATAACAAATGAGGTAATTATGTACCAACGGCAACATTAATGAATAATTCTTCAATTGCTAAAGAATCAATCTTAATTGTTGATTCTAATATCCATCTCTAAAATCCAGTCCCTTTTTGCGACCAGTATTATTAAAATGCGCATTATTAATTAGATCATTATCTAGAGTTGATCTTGTGATGCCTATTTGAACCTACATTATATATTACAATATCTCACACTAGTCACGCCACCGTATTTCGCCTATACAAAATACCAAACAAATCAGTCTTTACAACGGCGCAATCAACTTTGATTCGCCTCAGTGAGTAACGCACGACTCTGCTCACAATGTACGAGTACACTCGCAGATCTAATTCAATGTCTTAAGGTCACTTAGATTAAACTATTCGCCTGCCGCGTGCTCCTGGGCATTGCTATGTGAGGGCTCCGCACTTTGGGTTTCCGCTTCTGCAAAACAGAAACAACAATCTTAAAATATACAATACTTTGGAAAACATATTTATTCAAAAAGTGCTGTGGAGGCAGCCATACCCAGGTTAGTATGAAAATTACATATAAATGATTTTATTACTTATAAGCAAGTAAGAGTATTAAGAGCCACCCCACAAGCGTTTTTGGAGCGTCGGCGTCTAGTCAACGTTATAGAAAATAGCCGGGTCCAAACAGAACGAGGCAAAGTGCGTACGTGGCAAATGGCCAATCTAGACGTGCCTCGACCGAGGCAGGTTGCTCGGCCGAGACAAACGCACGCACTGCCTCGTACCGAGGCACGTTTATATAGCACATTTAGCGTGCGAGGAAATTGCCTCGCTCTGTGTGGACCCGGCTAATGGTGTCGATGCGAATTTTCGTCGAGCAGCAGCTATAGAGCTAACTTGACGCCAATGATCACGTACTCTAGTGTGAGGCCTTTGTAAAAGTATAGTCACAAAGAGACATAACAGTAACTCAGCGAACTCGTGCACAGTAAGCGGTCTAATGAGTATCAACTCACCACTACGCTAAACTATTTTTGAAGCAACTGAAACAATGTGAAAGGTAGATTCACAACAAAACGAAACAAACAAAAGGGTACATAACATAAATAAGTAATTAATTAGTGAAGGATCATTATTTTTGTTAGTCTTGTTTTGTCTCAATGCGACTAGGTAAAAGTACTAAAAGTATACTTTATTTTAGTTCAAAACGAAAATAATGCATCTACAAAAACTAGTGTTTTTGTCTCAACAAATACTAGGTAATTAAGACCGACATATATAATATAAATATTAGGAATAAAAAACAAAAGTAACGTCAAATACAACTAGATTTAGGGCCCCGTTTTAAGATATAAATTAATTAACTGCGGTACATGCAAAACTTAGCACTTGTGACTTTTTTCCTCAGATAAGTGCCAAGTAGCTTATTCGCGACAAGCCACATTGTAAAACAGGCCCGTAAGGAATCTACTCAAACCGTACAAACATTTACCTAAAATTTTCAACTTACCAGCGATCGCTCTGTCGACTTTTAACTTGTCCCTGGCGATGTAAACAGACGTAAGCAGGAAGAATACTCCACCGATGACTTCCACGAAGCAAGTAACGAACAGCGCGTATTGCAACGCTCGGAACTGCACGCTAGTACTCGGGGACTCTTCTGGCATTGTGCCTAGTGAATGTTTCAATGATTCCGATATCTGAAATATAATAAAATAGGCTTTAGTTTTAGAGCCCACATGAGTATATTTTACTATTGTCAACTATCTAATTCGAACTACTTATGGAACCAAATACTAGACTCGGACAAAGCTAAAGTGTTTCGCCATAATATATTACGTTCTTATGTCTATACTATATGAATTATACTACCAAGTCAGTGCTTTGGTGTAATAGTGTACCAATCTAATTTGTAATGTAAATATTATTATAGGAAATAAAATGCAAACTCATGCTGTAAGGCGATCCAAACATATTTCCAGTGCTTTCCAACATAAACATCACTAGGCACATAAAAATGGGATCGTTAAAAAAACAAGTCATTCACATTACCGTTTTGGTAAAAAATCTGGCGTTTAAACCCGTGAATTTATTAAAGAAAAAACGTAAATAAATCAAACCTTCATTATGACTATGACTATTTAGATAGTTGAAAATGAGACTTACCACTCCAACTAAATAAGGACTGCCCGCGTCCCCAAACATGTGTGATATCAGGATCTGGAACGCCTCAGCAGTAGACCGCCGTGGAGGCACCACGACATACTGGAAACATATTGAAAGGTCAAATCCAAACCAATTTTGTAGAAGATAGTAGATATAAATAGCTACAAAACTACTTTTCTTCGTCAGAACTAATAGAATATGAAGGACATATACATAAAACTAACTCTTGCAAAATAGGAAGATACTATTTCGTTTGTTTTACTCATGCATTGGTTTTTCTGATCATTGGTAAGGTTTATTTTTATGGAGATGTATGTTATTTTAACTACAAATCTACTCAAATGATAAATGAGCTACTTTGGCTTACCGTTTTCTTTATTTATAGCTCAGAAAAATTTGCATATTGTATCACAAACATACTTTGATATCAGCGCCATCTATGTAACACAGTCAACATTACTAATAGAATACATGCGAAACACAAACAAGTTGCGTATGTAGTACGAGCGTTCGCCAATAGATGTCACTATTTTTGAATAAAAATGAAATCAGTCCACTCAGCCCTGTTGTCAATTGTAGAAAAATATTCCAATGAATATTGTTTTTCTAAGTGATTAATGTTATTATCTATATCTAGATCATCACAACCGGGCAACAGTGGGCCGGTACGACTTTTAATGAGTGACTGATTAAATTTTACGCATGCAACCCAAAGCAAATATACTACAAGAATACATAAAGAAAACGGATACACTACAAATATTGACGTCATGCACCCATTTATACCGATTCCAACTAAATGATTACACTACAATGTACAAACTCATATAAACCAAAATGTAATAAGCATCTAGCCTTTATTTCACTAATTTGGCAACTGACTCTTGACAATTAATTTTTTTCGAATTTATAATAAACGGTAAAAGTAGCGACTACAATGGAGACAGATAAAATATCGATCTCGCACTCAGTTTCAGTACTTTCCACATGTGTAACTTATCGTAGTATCCCAACAAAATTTCGGTTTCGGAAGAAAAATTAAGGATTATGTTTGGGTCAAAAACTGACGAACCCTTCGGTCTTACCAAAACTTAAATTGAATAGACCTTTTTGTTTATGATTATTTTATAATCTAGTGTAAAAAAACACACTTCAAATGACATACCGGCATAGATTTTTTTCTACCACGGGCGCGGATCATATCACATCACAGACCTTACCGTTTACCAAATTGTCAAGTACCAATCGTAATTAGTCAAAACAAAGGCATCGCTCACGAACCAATCTTACCAGCGACATATCGGCCACTATTGCCCAGTTGAGATTCAAGAAGACCTCGCCGATAAACATGGCGACGAAGGGACCGTAGAAGGAATGCTCGCAGAGCACTAGGCCGAGCGTCATGGCGGGCGCGGAGAGCAGCAGCCCCACGCCGCAGATGACGGGGTGCGCGCGCGGGAAGCGCTTGATGAGCGCCGCGCCCAGCCACGCGCCCAGCGGCACGCCCAGCAGCCCCGACGTCATGGTGATGCCGCCGAAGATTAGCGACACCCTTCGTGCAATAGCGGAGGTCAAGTGTCAACACATGCATTAGGGGTTTAGAGGTATAACCCGCGGTTGGTAGTACGGTGTTTTTGCGATTTATTTCAACTTGGATTTCATTGTTAGTGTATTGAGAATTGATGTCACATTACATATTATCGAAATTTATATATGTCGATAAAAACAGAGTTTGGGGTAATAGAGATTTTTGTGCAAGTTTCAGTAAGTCGCAAAAATAAAATAACAAATATTATTGAGGCTTTTGAACACACATACTTTAATGTCTTTAATACCGATTTAAACTTTAACGATGTTTTAATTACAAACGGGATCTAATCAATAAAGTATGACGTGATTAAGTTCCGTTGGTAGTTATAATATAACTTATAAGTGTACATACTCTAATTGTTTAATATTGTCAATAAAAGTATTTGTTCAAAAGCCATGTCATATTACATGTTTAATTTTATAATTTGATAGCATACATGCCACCATCGTGTTTATCAATATATATTTAAATTAAATTATAATAAATATTCATATTTATGCTTTAGTCACATATCATGTGGTGAAAATATACGATCTTATAAATAAAATAAGATTATAATTAATTATAAGCGGCATTCTCTGTAAACAGCGCATGGATGACGATGGGGTCACGATGTCATGAAATAAAGTCTTATTCATTGGAATATTTTTCTCGACATTTAGGCCGGTGGACGATTTCTGCTTTAAACGCTTGCACCATGCGAAACTTAGCGCCCGCATGCATATGCAAGTATAGTAGGATTTCTGCTACGATTTATATGGAAAATTTTTTAATGGTAACTTGGTAAACCAGTAGAGTTATTTAGCTCTTTAAGTAATATTTTTGTATCTGTTAAATTATATCTCTAATCAACGATATCCCACAATCGTTAGGTTTATACGAAATTGATTAATTTATACGAGAAGATTTGTATCTAAAAGATTCCTTGTCACAAGTCCAATTGTAAATAACGAGTGCCCCAATATGAACAGTAGCAGAAAACCCGTGATTAAAGTCAGATAACGCTCACCAATATAATATCGGCCACGATGGACCACGTCAAATTCAGCGTGATCATGCCCAGGAACATGAGCAGGTACGTCAGTAGCTCGTGCGCGCTCACGCACACCAGCGCGAGGTACACTAGGGGCGCCGAGGCGAGCAGCGCGAACCCGCAGATCAGCGGGTCCGAGTCCTCGGCCGTAGCGCGCAGGCGCTGGGCCAGCGCCGAGCCTAGCGGCACTCCCAGCGCGCCGGCGAACATGCCCACTAGACCGAACTTGTACGACACGCTGCCCGTCATAAATATACTGTTAGCCGGGGTTCTCAAAAACGCAAGGCCTAAGTGCACGCTCATATTGGGCGTGTAGCGGCAGTGTGCATATCAAACAATAGGCTAGTTTCCTACTAGTCAAATCAGCTTCTTTTAAGAACTGTCAAAACGATTTGCTAATATCAAAGAGGATCGAGTAGTATAGAGAGTTGCGTTGAGTATAGAAGTAAAATGTGTAATCACAGTGCATAGACTGCCATCTCTTGACACAGGCTTAAAACTTTTGAACCCCAGTTTTGACAATTTGGCCCATATTCTTAGCTAAAAAACATAAAAACATAAAACATAAAACATATTTATTCAACTTTACAAATTCATATACAATATACACAGACTTTAATTACAGAACTTTGAATTTGAAAAGCAAACCCTTTGTGCCTTACCAATAGTTGGCGTGATTCCTACACTAGGCAATGCCTGTCCCGTAGGAAATCAAATTACAACCGAGTTACCATTACAGGCGCGAATTGCTACAAAAAGAGAATAGATTGACTTATATAATATCTAAGTTCTAAGTTAAAACTAAAAACTAACTATTTGTTAAAAGCTATGTGTTAAAATGTCAAATATTAATATTAGCGCCATCTAGGCCACCGTACCTTTTTCTGTATGGTACGGAGGTACATTTTTTTCTTAGACTTTATCTGTCTATACGGAGTTATATATGTCTTTGCTAATATGGAACTAATATGAAATACTGAGGAGTGACGTCACGGTCAATTAATTTAATTTATATCTTTCTCTTTGACTTATTATATAGCTACTGTCCATATTTTTCTTCTAATTATGTGGTACTTTATTTCGTGCACTGCACAAAATAGTTTATTTTAATCGAAAAGCTGTGCCGTACAAGTGTCCTGAATCGAAGTTGCCTGCCCCGCCGACCGAGTGTTCACTCAGGCCTTTACTACAGATGACGTGAGGCAATTCTCCTTACTCCTTACCATGTTACTTTATCTATTTGGATTAGAATTATCTATCTAGTTATGGCGCAGAAATGGTTGAGAACCCCTGGATTAGATGGCCAGTTAATTGTAAATTTGTAGCTAAATGTATATTTTAAGTTATAAATGTTTATATACATAAAGAGATCTGCTTTATCTATGTCTACAATTAACTGGACAGAAGGTAATTTTCTACAATTGCTGTGTCAAAATGTTGTAAACAGTGTCAAACATTGTTGATAGGTAGGTACTCATGCTCAAATTTTTAACTCAAAACTTTTCATTTAACTAGATACAAGACTGCTCTGAAATAGTTATTATTAGTTAAACGAAAAGGACCCTACGTATAAAATTTGTCGTGAACTTCACATTTACTTTTAGCAAATATATTTAAAAAAACTATGAACTATTTCATAGGTTCGATCCTTTCCCCACCTCAATCTAATTTACTCTGTATTCGCCAACATCAATAACACTTAGGGCCAGTTGCATCAATCACATTTGACAGACATCGTCACGCAGCAGACGTCTATGTGAACCCATACTATAAAATATTACGAACGCTTGAACGGTGACATACGGTTTGATGCAATCGGCCCATAGCCATTAAAACAATTCTCACCTCTCAAGAGTGATGTCGTGCATGTTGGGCTGCAGCGTGAGGCCGAGGAAGATGAACTGCGGGCCCCACCACGCGAGCGCGCCCGTCACGAACGCGACGCACGTGAATGCGAGTGTTGACAACATGAATGACGGGCTGAAATGACAAATAACGGATTTTTACAAATAAATCGAGCATTAATCGGTCTGGCGCAGTCGGTAGTGACCCTGCCTGCTACGCCGTGGTCCCGGGTTCGAATCCCGGTAAGGGCATTTATTTGTGTGATGAGCACAGATATTTGTTCGTGAGTCATGGATGTTTTCTATGTATATAAGTATTTATATATTATATATATCGTTGTCTGAGTACCCACAACACAAGCCTTCTTGAGCTTACCGTGGGCCTCAGTCAATCTGTGTAAGATTGTCCTATAATATTTATTTATTTATTAAGAGAGGCCCATGACTATGATGTTTGCGAAGATCGAGACCGATATGGCCTATCTAGTTGCAGAGCCTGCCTGCTCAGCCGACTATTGGGAATTGGGATCCCAATTGAGGGCATTTATTTGCGTGATGAATACAGATATTTGTTTCTGGTTCATGGATGTTTTCTATCCCCCTTACTTATAAACGTTCACTAAAGTTATCAAGCTGATAAAGTTCGTTTGTCCTTTTCCGACGTATTGGCGTGATAGAAAGGGACAAACGAACTTTATCGGCTTGATAACTTTAGAGAACGTTTATGTCAGCAATTCCCGTCAACTTTGTACAAAAATTAAGGGAAAAGTTAAATTTGTTTTTATTAATTCCTATTTTGTTACCAAGATTTTGTTGATGAATTGAGATTTTATTAAGTTTTATTTCATCATTAAGGTTCTCTAGTATCTATATTTTCTTAATTATAACAATTATCCTGTATATATCTTACGAAAGTCGAATTATATTACTAAATGTTGGTAACAAAATAGGATCAATTAAAATTTGCTGACGTGGCATTGTACAAAGTTGACGGGAATTGCTGATGAATAAGGGGGTATGTATGGGGGTGCCCAAGTAACATTTTAGTGCTATAATTTTGGTTTTCGACGCCAAAAGCTACTATAGATGTCGTATAAAGGTTTTCGGCGTGACCGCTTGTCGTATAAAAGCCTCCAGTAACACCTTTTAGCTCTATAAGCTTATACCGCTAAAAGGTGTTATTAGGAAGTGATGTAAACGTTTATATCACCATTTTATAGAGCCGCTATAGGCCTGGTCTATAACAGGATCAAATATGACTACTATAGATCTATATTATTGTATAATAGTGTTAGGAATCACTGCTATGCAATCAATTTGCGCTATTAAGGTTCCCGACAAGCTGCTATAGTTGTTGCGTTATACAGCTAAAAGGTGTTATTAGGAAGTGATGTAAACGTTTATATCACCATTTTATAGAGCCGCTATAGGCCTGGTCTATAACAGGATCAAATATGACTACTATAGAACAATATTATTATATAATGGTGTTAGAAATCACTGTTATGCAATCAATTTGCGCTATTAAGGTTCCCGACAAGCCGCTATAGTTGTTGCGTTATACAGCTAAAAGGTGTTATTAGGAAGTGATGTAAACGTTTATATCACCATTTTATAGAGCCGCTATAGGCCTGGTCTATAACAGGATCAAATATGACTACTATATAACAATATTATTATATAATGGTGTTAGAAATCACTGTTATGCAATCAATTTGCACTATTAAGGTTCCCGAGAAGCCGCTATAGTTGTTGCGTTATACAGCTAAAAGGTGTTATTAGGAAGTGATGTAAACGTTTATATCACCATTTTATAGAGCCGCTATAGGCCTGATGTATAACAGGATCAAATATGACTACTATAGAACAATATTATTATATAATGGTGTTAGAAATCACTGTTTTGCAATCAATTTACGCTATTAAGGTTCCCGACAAACCGCTATAGTTGTTGTGTTATACAGCTAAAAGGTGTTATTAGGAAGTGATGTAAACGTTTATATCACCATTTTATACAGCCGCTATAGGCCTGGTCTATAACAGGATCAAATAACCTACTAAAGAACAATATTATTGTATAATAGTGTTAGGAATCACTGTTATGCTAGCAATTTGTGCTATTAAGGTTCCCAACAAGCCGCTTATAGTATTTTTAGTAGTCGTATTTTAACAGAAATTAAAACCTAGCTATACCACTATTTTGGGATATAGTGGCTTTGGAAAACACTGCTACAGTATTTAACACTGTAGTAGTGATATGAATACCATTATAGAGCTATTTTGCTGTATAATGAAGTTTTCAGGATACGTTTATATAGCTTTGAAAAGCGTTAAAAGTCGTTTTCTAATTAATGCCTTTTATATCTCATCGCCGTATACGTCACAATTACTCTTTTATATCACAGAACTGTGGAATAATGGTTTCGGTATCTCTTTTAAAACACAATAGCGTTATAGCTGAGTTTACTATATGTTTTATAAAAAAAAAATTGTTTAGAAGATCTTTCTATAGTAAAACATTGAAAACAAGTATTGTTTTCTATATAAAGTACTTATAAGTTAAACTGGATCATAGTTAAAGTCTCATGCAATCCTAATTGAATCCACAATGGCGGGCTTATGGCAGTGAATGCGTATGATAAGTGACATAGTCGAACTATAAAAGCGTATGTTTTACTTCTTGGATCCATAGTAGAAACTATGGTGCCAATAATTTTATTGTATTAAATTATATTTATTTATTTTATTCAAAACAGGTATAAATCGAGGGCGCACTTAAAATACTCCATTAAACTAATATTCTTTTAACGGTAAAATTTCCATCGCATACCTTTTTGCAGTAATGATGGAATTATACGAAATCCAAATTATTTTGATTGACACTAAACTACAAGTTCACACGCCACTTTTCATAAAGTTCCTCGTTTGTTAAATATTACACACATTAAATTATTTTAGAAATTTCATTCATTCGCATTAAAAGGGACGGCAACTGCTATTACAGAACAAAAAACCTGTATAACGGAATCTCAAATGCTACTATAGCATAAATTGATACTATAATAGCGTTACTGTGTCATCTATGTCAACAAATTAGCACAATAGTCATCATCACATCACCATTATAGACCTTAAACGTCACGGATGATACTGCTATAGCCCTATTATATCACTAAATGGCTGCATAATTGCGCCAAATCGGCTCTACAGTACCAATATAGACTATTTATAGGACTATTTAATGTGATTTAATTTGGTGCTCTCGACCACTATAGGACCAGAAATTGTTACTTGGGTGTGTCTTGCTTGTCACCTAGTCCTCATAGTACAAGCTATGCTTAGTTTGGGGCTAGATCGATGTGTGTAAGATGTACTTAAACAGGTATTTTCACAATGCTAACGACTCCGACGCTAAAACCCGCTAGTATTGAGTGGCTTAATTAGTTAATAAATGGAGAGTATACCTACAGTTCAGCATATTCGCATGTACAGGTGCCTAAGGCGTGACTACATCAATTTAATTATTGACCATTACGATATTGAACAGGAATTTTATAAAATTGACATTGAGACGGTCAAAGTGATCCACCTCAATTTATCAGACTAGGTATTCAATCCACCCACTCTTTTAATTGTAGCTGTTTATTGGCTTCGTGCGAAGTGCATGGAGGGGGTAAGCAAAGCGATCGCAGTGCTTGCGGTGGCCAAAATCGACACTGATTGTGGTTGTCATCTATCAAAACTCATAAAATATAATACAATGTGTAATGTTTGATATGGGGCATCAATGTTGTTTCGTTGTTAATTGTACAAATAATGGCATAAATAGTCGTTGCACGTTCTATGCGTTTCTTAGAGCACACTGGAAATTGGATCAAAGAATTAAATGGATAGCTACGGTGAAAAGAAAACGTAAGTGATATTGTGATATTGCACATTTTATCTTAACAATTTAATAACGGCAGTTTTAAATTTGTCCCGAACGTAATTACTTTTTGCGCATAGCAAGGTCTTTATGTGATCTAGCAACTGGATCGATACTGGATGACAGTTCGATTATCCAATCAGAATCAGCTGTCAATAAAGGGTGTTGCCAGAATACAAATATGCACGATTTTCACAATATTTAATTATTTAGAATTTACAATTTAAATGTAATTAATAAATATTTAAGCTTTGTTTACCTAATATTGTTCAATACGCTGTTCGTATTTTTCCTACCGTAAAAGATTATGCTTAAAGATTCAGGCCTAGCCTGGAAATAGGCCCGTGTCGGATATTTCTGCGGCCGCGGACATGACTAGGTACTTACGTTTAGATTTGTTTTATATGGCATTAACGGGACGGAGGTTTAGCGAATACCATATCACTAGCTCGAAGAACTTGTACCATTACTCCTATGTTCTTCAAGATTCCTTATATGCCCTGCCAGCACCAATTTATTGACTCTTTCTGTAGTCTGGGGTTGGAAGTTTATACCGTGAGTAATGCTTTGGAAACTGATTTTTTTGGTATTACTACCCATGTCTTTATAATCTATCTACCTAAATTACACTTGAAATAGTAGCTCTTGTTATTCGATTTATTTAAAATTAACGAAAAATCGTTAAAAAAATATAATGTTTTTTGTTTACATGTCATTTTTTGACATTTTCCACTTCAAGTTCACATGGTAGTGGACGTAATTGTCGTGCACGTAGCCAATATGTTGGCAATCATTAGTATAATTACTTAGCCATAAAAGATAGGATTCCTTAACTCAAAAAATCTTTATTAGTTAAGATTAGTAGTTAAGAAAAAACATGTTATTTGTATAATTATTTATAGAAATAAACAGTTTAAATTTTAATTTTTTTTTTTAAGCAAAATAAAGGCTAGAGAATATACTTCTGTCTGTAGGTGTAGACATATTTGACTCGTCATATAATATGTATTAAGTAGCTTTTGCTATACATTGACGTAGTGAGCTCCGCTAATTGATGACACATACCATTTTTTGTCAACTTCTCCGCCTACAGTTTCATAGCGGTCTCATAGATGAGTTGTTTACGAGAATGCCACAGTGAGGCCAGCGATGTATTTTATACAGTGAGAAGCTCTTTCACTTAGCAAATTGTAGGTCGAGTAGTATGACCAGTTCTTGTGTGACAATTTTCGGTGATTTTGCATAAGACACATTTATGAACGAATTAATGTTATTTTGAGTTACGAGATCAGAGCCCCGTCCAAGGCACCCAGAAACCGAGTCACTTGAATCCGCAGTAGGTACCAGTTGTCCCCCTATAGTAGTACAATACTTACTTCTTAATCAGCGAGCGTATGTCATCCTTATAGGATGTGGGTTTGATGTGGCTCTCCTCGGCCTGGCCGCGCTCAGGGTCCGTCATGACCCACGAGATCAGAGCCACGGCACGGCGCCCAGGAACGGGGTCACGCGCAGACCCCAGCGCCAGTTGTGCGCCGCCGCGCCGGCCACAGAGCCCACTATATAACCGAGGCCGCTGGAATAGGAAAAAAATGTGTTAATATATAAAGAAAAATGCAAATGAAAAACATTAATAATAATACTAAAATTATATGATAAACTACGGGTCAAAAGTTTCTGCATGTATTCAAACACAATCAGTATGCCTATTATAAGGACATCTAGAGGTAGGTTCAGACATTGCAACCGTCGAGTGAAAACCAATGGTCGAATGAATTTGGATCGAAATCATAAGATGATCGTTAGGTAGACTAGGTAAACGTTGCATGGGTAAAAATCGGCTCATTAAATGCACGACTAGCTCTAAAAATACATGAGATAACAAGCTCATAATTCTTCCTACTAATAAGTCAACGGCCGTCTGATATGAACTTTAATTTTAGCCTTATGATTCGAATGTTTATTTAAAGACGCTGTTTCAGAGGGTTAAGGGTTTTTAGACATAACAAAACCGATATAAAAGGACTAAATAAATATAGGGTATCGTCAAATAATCTAAGTTTGTACGGAAATAAATTTCATCATCATTCAAAAAGTTTGTTCGTAAAGTTCTTATTACAGTCAAATATATGTATAAATATGTATGTTTGTACAAGTTTCTTAAAAATATGTCCCATAACTCTTAATTCGTCGACACAACACAAGACCCATAAGGCCAAACATTTTGAGCAACTTCTGTTCACTTATAATGACTGTATCAAAATAGTATTAGTTTGTTCGTGGTGTTACTCGTAGCATCGAACTCTCTACGTCTGGACAACACTAGTATCGGAACATTCATCAAAGTACGCTAATTGATATCAAGTGAAGCGTGTACGATAATATCAATCTTACTGACATTCAGTCCACGTACAAAGCGAGAGCGGCAATCGCCTGGATCATCCGATGCTATCTCCAAAGTCCATACTTGGCACAGATTGGCGAATGCCCGCCCTTATCATCGTACGACCACGGCAAGGGCAAAGCAAACAGCGCCAAACGGAAGATAGCATAAACAAATATATATATAGAACTCACGTAGCAACGGATATTTTGCCATCCTATTCAACAATCATAATATTGTTTCTCATAACATCTTATGCCATAATCATTGTTTCAGAAAGTAGGTTAGGTTAGGTAATAATATGGGCAACAATTAATATGGCAATAATTGCTTATGGCGTTTGAATATTCTATGAAACCATATTATTGCACTTAATAATATGGCTAACAAATAGTATGGCATTGTATGATTATGGAAGGTAATATTCGGATAAACAACGAGTATGTAATATGATTTTTATGGTAAACAAATCATTCGGGCAAATGAAATTCAGGCAAGTTAGATTCGGGCAAATGAATATTATGTTAAATGACTGTCGGGCAAACAATAGACAACCGGTTTACCTTTATAAAAACTCTGAACCGATATCCGTCCGGTATTCAATTGTTATGAGGTGTGCCAAATCCTCAACCATCTTTAGAACTGAACGAAAATAGTCTACAAAACCTGTTGCAACTCTTATTACATTGACAAGACGGTACTGTAGGCACAGGCATACCTTAGGGCTTAGGTGTATATAATGTAAGGCAAGTATTCAAATCAAACCATTTTAATAAAATGAAATCATGCAATCCAGCTTACGTAATGTAATCCTCTTAAAACTTTCAAGGAGGTAATGTTTTTTTTAATTTAATACCCGTGCGTGGTGTTAAAACATTCATCCATATAGATTGCCATCTGATCGAAAAGCTTGTTCGCAAGCAACATCGTATAAAAATGTTACCTACTTTATGAACATTGTATTACTTATTTGCATTTGTGAGTTCCTTACATCCACCCTCGTTCGGTGACATACACTGCATACACAACACAGTCTAAAAATCGTTATGCAGAGCAGACTATGTATGCCAGAGACAGGAGATGTGATGTGGACATGGTGTTTGAGCCAAGTACTTTTCCGTCTAAACTTTTAGTAAACATAAAAATGATTGTTTACCTGCCAACGGGTATGGCGAAGTAGAAGAAAGCCAGCATCTTGGACCGCACGTTGCCAACGAAGAGGTCGCTGATGATAGTTGGCGCAATGGTGGAGTAGGAGGCCTCGCCGATTCCGACCAGACCGCGGAAGAACGCGAACATGCCGAAATTCTGGAACCAGGAAAGTTTGTGTCAGAAAGGTAAACTGATTTTGCACAGAATACTTACCTTAAAATAGTATATAGGTAATAAACTGATGATACCTACTACAGACTAATGAAGCGTAGGTACTAACTGCTTCGGTTCATTCGAACTGATAATGTCTAAAAGACCAAAAGCAAAACAGTAAGAAGATATTTACACCATCTACAGTCAAGTTTGGTCAGTTCAATCAAAATCACACTTTACTTCTTTTAAAGAATTTCAGTTGCCATGGATGCAAAGTAAGAATTCAGCAAATAAATTACGAGTATATGATTCTGATTTCTTTTTATTGCCTTACCGTGAAGAAAGATCCCACGAATGTGGTAAGACTCCATAACGCGACTCCGCCGGCCATGATCCATCTTCTCGAATACCGGTCGCCCAGGTACCCGAAGATCGGCGCGAACACCATGTACGCCACCACAAACACCGTCTGCAGCAACCCGGCCTGGTCATCGCCGATCGCAAATTCTTTCTTCACATCACCTAATACACCTGCAAAGATAACAAAAATATTGTTCAGACTCAGCTAGTCATGTACCAAAAAATTCTTTCAAAAAATAATAAGCATGGCCCTATCGCGCTACCCTGCACTAAGCCACAGTATAAAGCAGTAATAACTCTTCTAACAAACTTCACTCCGCGCGGTGTATCGAAAACTACTCTCCATATGCACCGAATACATGCGAAACTGGTAAGTATTGGGCTGGACAGTCGGGGCCGCGTTTGCGCGCTGTGTTGACGTGTTGAGTTTGTGAGAAAATGACGTCAGCACCGAAGACATATTTTCGTTACTGTAGTGTTTATGGGTGTATGGAGAACAGTTTTCAAAATGCGGAAATGTCAGAATGTTCTTTAGAATTCCTAGACACCCAGAAAAGTAAGTGGTTGTTATATTTTTGCAGTGTTAGGTACATTATTGCTTACGTAAATGGCGTAAAAGTGAGATTTAAAGCTAGAATGATACATTAAAATCAATAAGGATTTATCTGTAACGACATTTAGGTAGATGCTGCGATCTATCTAGCTCGAAAGTTTGGTACCTACTTAAATATTGTGCAAACATCTATTCAAACATTTTATGTAAATACGATTTCGTCAGTATTTAAGAAACAAACACGTACTTGAATCTTTATTAGATATAAAGGTAGAAAGAGTAGGGTACTAGCATAGCGCCATACACAGTTACTACGAGTAGGACAGTAGCACAGGTACAACCCTGCGTGACCTTGCGCAGTAGTAACGACCGCGTCGCCGCTGCCGGAGATTAACTACTGATTTATCCTTATACTGTGACTAAGCTCCAGAGCGGGAAACCAAACACGTGTTTTTTAAGCGTGCCCACTCGTACATCGAACATACGATTCGTTTCAAGACCCTAACAGGTGCATTCGTGCGGAATAAGCCTGCACACAACTACAAATACAAATGTGTTCTGTCATGCTCGATGTCCAATGCTCATAACAGTCCAATGCTTCCATTAGGGCAGTACCCAAAAAAAAGGAAAATTTTAATGCTTTGTTTACTACTTTTTCTTTTATCCTGTCCTATTTTTTGGGTGTCATACGTGACAAGCTGTCGTAAAGTTTTAGTGAAGTCATCGTACTTAGGCACGCCCATCGCGTGATATCGTGGGCCGATTTTGGGGCGGTGCCTCTTCCCACTTGGATTAGGTTACTGTAATTTTATCATGGATAAAAACTATGTTGTGTAACATTGACAAATAATCATGTTTTTAGGAATTAAATGAGTTTTTTGAACTGCATATAGAGTCATTAATATTGAAGACCAGTGAAGTTGTGCTGCAATTATACCTAATAACTGCATTTTATACATTTCTAATCTAGAACGATAATTTAGACGTAACCTTGCCATTCTCAGACGCCTAAATCTAGTAGAACTGCACAAAATTGCCTCGGGGTCTAAAAAAAAAGACTATCAACGAAACTTGACCTTGCAAAGTTGATTGGCCGACGCCGAATGCGTGGCCGATGCGCCAAACAGACTCAACCGGAACTAGGCACACGAGTTAAACTTTTTATAAAGTTTTAGCTATTTAAAACGTAAACATTTTCCAGATTTTCCAGTGTTCCAGTCTTTCAATTTTCCATAAAATTTTAAATAAGTAATATGAAGGCAGAAACATCCGCAACCCGGGGAGTTATGGACATATGGGCGATGAAAATCCGAGTGGCATAAGATAAGACCCTCGAAAACATTTTTACAAGTACTAGTAGAGAAAACCAATAAACTAAGGAAGGGAGTGGTGTGCAGAACATGAAAATGCCCGATAAGACAATGAAATACGGCTGCTCTATCTTCGAAATGATTATAAATATTAAGGTCACCATAAAACAGTTTCGGGATACATAATTCAAGCAAGCGACATCTATATATATAGAAGTCGTCGCCACTTAAGCCTACACTTTAATTGACATACCTCGCTTGAAAGCGTAAAAACCTGGCAATAACTAATTTGCTGGCATTTCTAAAAGGATATCCCTATTATCCAGTTTCATAACTATCTACTGGTTAACCAAGGTGTCTATATTAATCATTACCACAATACTTAGAAAGTTGTTAAGCCGGTAGTTAAATATCTATGACCAATTAATAACAATAGCATAATGCGCGCATGCTTCGCCGTTATATATATGATGTCTCACATTTTTTGTACTATTAAATAGAGTGTCCACTAGTGTAACATTCAACAGCCAAAATATTGCATTTCTAATATCTTTCGCCATGTCATAAAACGTAATAATATTCCCTGTTCCATCCCGTGGCTATCATGCAGACACTTTAATAAATCATTTCTTTTATTGCCGGGCCCCATTGTTTGCGTCACCTTTATTTGTTGAAGCCCCGTCCTGTACCCGGTCGATTCATTTTATTAGTTTGCTCTTATAGTTCTACCTCGCAGGACATTCACATAAAAATCTGCTCGACATTAATTCTGTTCCTACTATAATTTGGCCTAGAGATGCGTAAGAAATATAAATAATCGAAGTTCAGACTTCAATTGGAGACTCTGGAGAGCTTATAGGATTGGCACTAACGAGAGCTTTTGTAAACAACATCTATAGCTTTTGTGTATAAAATGAACAGATAAAAGGACAAGCTCCTGACAACAGAAACACTAAAGCACGCAGAAGAATATTCTAATATTATTAGGTGTTTGTTTACGTCCTTTGCACAGGTCAAACGTCAAAGCAATAATTATGCAAGTTTAATTACAATGACGATAGTGAGAACATTAATACTTACATCCTTGAGTTTTTTCATGAGACGTAAGACTAACTTAACTTATATGTTAATGCTTGTATTATTCTTTAGTACTTACAGCTTGTTGAGTGCAGTTGTTCGGAAAACATTAATAAGTACCTTTTATTCCGATGTATTGAAATTCATTGTTACGTTACTGAAAAGCGTGAAAGGTGCGTGTATGGCGCTAGTACTGATTAAAAGCGATTGCGTCAGACGGTGGTGTGATGTGCCGTGATGTAAGCAGATTTTCACGGTCAGATCACGGTCGGTCGAGTGACGAGACAGCCTCGATAATTCGAACATACAATACGTCGTCCTTACTAACGAAGCCTTGAAGAGTTGAAAGGAATGCCCTAACTAAACAAACCAACATCATGACGACCAGTTTAAATAGGGTTTAAGCAGGAGGATACGTCATATGGGTATAGAGGTCAGTTATATTGGTTCTTGTAACAGTGCGACGTGTTAGCAAAAGGAAAAACAATCTGCAAACAACCAACTGGTATTCTTAGTCAGATGGGCATGAAAAAGGATATATTACTCAGGGATTTATTCCACTCTCCAAGTCCAAGATAAGAAGCAAAAGTAATGGCAGAATGAAAAGCTTTATCTAAGTAACTAACTACTCACGTCGCGATAGTGAAAGCACACCGAAGATACCACAGCTTCTGCATTTGCTAACTTACAAAGATCTATATAGAAAGTGAGTGCTGGCAAACAGATTGGTTTACTGATGAGAAAGTACCGGTTATTAATAATTGTTAATTTGAACGCTTGGAAAACCGCCATGTCAACGTGCCCCAGATAGGGATGCCTGAATAATTAATGTAAAAAGCCGAAAGGCATTTCCCAGTCGGTCAGTGAAATTGTAGATGCTCTAATTTTAACTGCCCCTGATATATGAGATTAAAATGCAATGAGAAACGCTCTATTTAAGGAACTAATAAATTAGGTACAAGGTATATAACATAAAAATATAAAGCATGTAGTGCGCTACACTATGTAAGTGATCACTTTATCATAATTAATAAAATGGTTACTGACATGTAAGCTGATAAGATTGTTTTTAATAAGAAATAACTAACAGCTGATCGTGTTATGATACTTATGATGACATATCAAGGTTTGTCGTAAAGAAAGATGCCTCATTCAAGTCTGACTGCGATTGTGAGTAATCATAGTTTTGTCGTCATGATAAAATTATCAAGATTTAGAACGGCCTTCGTTTTGGTGACGGGCGTCCGGTGGCGTGGTTCTACGTCAACGTCACTGTGACATTTAGGCCGAATATTACCACGTGCGAGAGTAGGCCAGTTATCCCGCAAACTGCGACCTCGAGCTTCTTAGTATCTTGAGTCACAGTATAAAGCAGTAATAACTCTTCTAACAAACTTCACTCCGCGCGGTGTATCGAAAACTACTCTCCATATGCACCGAATACATGCGAAACTGGTAAGTATTGGGCTGGACAGTCGGGGCCGCGTTTGCGCGCTGTGTTGACGTGTTGAGTTTGTGAGAAAATGACGTCAGCACCGAAGACATATTTTCGTTACTGTAGTGTTTATGGGTGTATGGAGAACAGTTTTCAAAATGCGGAAATGTCAGAATGTTCTTTAGAATTCCTAGACACCCAGAAAAGTAAGTGGTTGTTATATTTTTGCAGTGTTAGGTACATTATTGCTTACGTAAATGGCGTAAAAGTGAGATTTAAAGCTAGAATGATACATTAAAATCAATAAGGATTTATCTGTAACGACATTTAGGTAGATGCTGCGATCTATCTAGCTCGAAAGTTTGGTACCTACTTAAATATTGTGCAAACATCTATTCAAACATTTTATGTAAATACGATTTCGTCAGTATTTAAGAAACAAACACGTACTTGAATCTTTATTAGATATAAAGGTAGAAAGAGTAGGGTACTAGCATAGCGCCATACACAGTTACTACGAGTAGGACAGTAGCACAGGTACAACCCTGCGTGACCTTGCGCAGTAGTAACGACCGCGTCGCCGCTGCCGGAGATTAACTACTGATTTATCCTTATACTGTGCTTGAGTGAGCGTAAACTGGTTTTAGCATTCAAGTCGCCAGCGCATGGTAAGCGATAGCGATAGGAATGAAACACAAGGAGCCAAAACAATCGCGGTGGCAGCACCGTCGCGCCACTCGCGCCACGCCGGCACGCGCGTACGCAAACTTCGCGCATCACGCCATCACCGGCGCCCAATCAGCGCCGAGGTGATTTGCCGCACCAGACTTGAAGCGTTGCAGCGCGAGCGCAGCGGCTCGTAACGGAACGGTAACGTGTGGTCATAGTGACGAAACGCATGTTTAATTCGAAATGCCAATATAGACGCTGACCTTCATTAATAAAAGAAAATAACGATCAGCACTTCCCTATTATGATTATGACTAATGCAGACCAAAAATATAACGCTGTTGGCAACTTACACGGATGTGGGGAGCAAATAGCCCTAAACTAGAGGGATGATGGGGATTAATAAAGTGTCAATCACAGACATGTAATGGGATTCGGGACTTTCACGGGGGTAATGAAATCGTTTGAAAATGGGAAAGCGCGTTTCATTTCCGGCATCGGGACGGTGTTTGCTGTGGATGACGGATCGCCCCGGGGGACTAATGGCTAAGGATATCGATTGATCGTTGGTTATACATAGCGATGTTTGGTTAACCAACACCTTAAAGAGTCCTTAGACTGAACTATATATACTAGGGTGTTTCATGTTTGTATGGGAAAAATAAAATTGTGATATTTTTTCTGACTTCGCTCGGCTTTCGGTTCTAGCTTATCTTAAACGCCTATATACCAAATTTCAAGTGATTTGGACGTTGTTTAGAGGTCGCACTGGATGAACAGTTTGAAAAAAAGTCACTAAAAAGTAATGTTACTCAATTTTATTTTTAAATAATAATAATAATAATAATAAATCATTTTATTGATCAAAAGGTACATGGTACATGGTACAATGGCGCCCTGGAGACTGCGTTAGTTTACACTGTGTTGCAGTCCCAGTGGATGCCCGAATTACATGCTCGATTAGATAGGTATTGAAAAGAACAATTAGACTTCATTTGTAACACAGAAACGGAAATTAACATATATTACTAGGTTGGTACAACAGCATGCATAATTGTGTGAGTGTGTGTGTGTGTGTGTGTGTGTGTGTGTGTGTGTGTGTGTGTGTGTGTGTGTGTGTGTGTGTGTGTGTGTGTGTGTGTGTGTGTGTGTGTGTGTGTGTGTGTGTGTGTGTGTGTTTGTGTGTGTAATAAAACAATAGAGTAGTTGTAGCTTATTTGAAAGTAAAGGTAAACTTATTAAACTTATAATACAATAGTTGTAACATCCATTCTTGATAAAATAAGTCATCATCATCATTTAGCTTACATGTGTAAGACGCAACCTTATCTTTTGTTCGCAAGTAGTAACGCATTTTCTATGATGTTCGACGACTTTCAGCGAGAACCGTTTTGCTCTTCATCTTTGACTGGAGCGTTAATTTTTATTATTAAATATATAGGTATACTTACTCTTCTTTGCGGTATGATAGACTATTGTTAGACTATCGACCAAGTCTGGTGTTAGGGCTACAATAATCGCTAACATCCTGGACATTAAATAGTTCGAAGACAAAAATCAAAAAGGTAAGTAGGGTCTATATCCCGGTCAATATACTTAAGTCAAAGAAGGATCTTGTTTTCTTCTTTGTCGTCACACTCTTGGCAGAGTGGTCGTGGTCGTCACATCAGGGGTGGTAGCAAGCTTAACAATGCATCGATATTCCTTACGCATTCGTAGAGTGGGCCACTAAGTGCAGCCTTGACTTGGCTGGTCCATCGCATCTGAACCTTGTCCAGGATACTCTTAGCTTTCTTCTGCAGCACCACATTTCTAGGAAATCTATCTTCTTTTCCCTTGAAGTCCACGTCTCAGCACCGTAAAGAAATATGGGAAAATTGGGAGATACTAATGCCCTGACAAGTCGCATTTTAGTGGCATTTGTGATGAAGATTCTCCATATTTTGCCGAGCCGGTCCATGGCGGACCTGGTGATAGCCAATGTGCCGTTTGATATCATCCACCTATCCTGTTATCAGTGCCCCGAGAAGGCCGAGAGACCACTGCTTCATGCCAAAAACAGGACAAAAAACAAAAAAAAACTTGTTCCTTAGAAGGAAGTCGAGCGTCCAAAAAAATACCATAAGGAACCTTGCCTAGAAACTAAATGCCACGTCAACTAGTAATTTTTTTAAAAGAACTTGCTTCAATATAAAAACTTTTCATTAAAATCACTTTTAAACCACCTACTACAAAAAGTTACATAAGTTTTGTTTCTAGCCTTTCCTGCGCCCATACTAACTTCTTCAGACAAAAGTTGCCACAGTGTGCGACCTCTAAATATTGTCCGATTTATCTGATTTTTGGTATATGGGCTCTGTATAGGTGTAGAAACAAGAAGAAAAGCGAAGTCAAAGATAAATCAAAATTTTGGAAAAATGAAACACCCTAATATATACATAGCTTCTTGACTGTAACTTTAGAGGAGTCACATTATAAAGTGTTTTATGGGATCGAGTAGGGACCACAAAAAGGGTATTAGTGTGTGATCATGGTTAGAGTGATAACCGTACTGAGAAAATAATTACCTAACGGAAAAAAACACATGCTCGACGACGGTTTGAGATATGCAATGGAAGCATTGAAAGAGACAGTTACCGGTTTAAGATTTTATACGGTGTCACAGAACGTGTAAAGTTGGTCATCATGTGTTGTAAAATATAGTGCGGGATTTTGAGCTTAGGTTCAGGCCAGTCGCATAGGCATAGAGAAAACGTCGATGACAGTCAGAGGTTTCGTATCGTTTACCTGCACTATTGTCTGCCGAAATCTTAAATCACACACGACAGCTATGAAAGTCGGCACTCGGCACGTCAATCTATCTGAACGCAACTAGCACTATTCTGACGGATCGTGACAGCACGCGTGACTCGGTACAACTACTAATAAACTGAGAGGGAAAAGTTTTGGGAATCTTGACAAGGCAATATACTTTGTAGCACGAATCAGTTTAAGTAAAATAATTAGGTGTGGTCAACTGTCGTATTTTTCTATAATGTCCTAATCCCAATATTTTTCAAAGTTTCCTGCATTATATTTGATCTAATCAATAAAGTCAATCAATCGATCGATCATAAATTGATTTTGTCAATTGATAGTTTGATCATTAAATAAATGACTATTTTTAAAGATTATTTGCGACCGAAATTTAACAATAAGTTTAGATGACTAGCTGCTAGGCTAACGAACAAAAATTTGCTTAAAAATATTCGACTTTAATTATGGGTTGCTATATAGTCGGGTAGCGATAACTTTTGAGGTTTCGATAATATTCACGTTGCTTATTTTTTGAATATAGTTTTTAGACTATTGATCAAATATAAAAATAATGTTTTGTGCGTTCCTAGGTACTTGCTTAGCATGAACTTTAGGTATTTCTCTTTTTAAGCAGTGTTCAGTCAAAAAAATATTCGAGAAGAAATTATTTGTATTTGTCTAAAAACAAAGTGGTTGCCGATGTATATATGCATTTTGTGCAATTTTCATCCATGGGTTTAATTATATTAATTTTTTTTTTAATATTGATCCTAAAACCCTTAAAAAAATATTAGAGTCAGTAAGTGAAGTCTTGTACGATTCAGGGCATTAAAATATCTTATTTTTTTAAAAGTGTGCGACATTCATAGATTGCTTATATTTAAAAAAAATATTTTGTAATAAAAACCCGTTCAAATCCTCAAAAAAATTTTCATGTTCATAAGTTGACGTCTATATTATTATAATATAATATCGAGTCATCAAATTTAATTTGTGCGGTTTTGATCAATGGGTTTTCAATATTTGACGATATTTCAATAGCAAAGTATTTTAAATTTTCGCGCAGTGTGGCGCGCAACCGATAACCAATCAGGTTAGGGCGTGCCACTGGCGCGACGCCGCGCTACCTCGCGGCGTAAGTACATACGTCTCGTGCGCAGTCATGCATAATTTAGGGTTGCCAGATGGTCGGGATTTGACGGGATTCTCCCAATTTTTTGCATGTCTTCCCAATTAAAACTTACACATATATTACTGAACTTTATTTTTTTACATTATTAACGAAAATACCAATCTGTATATTTCGAAAACACGTGAAGGTATCGCATCGAAAATATGATTTCATTTTACATTTCCCTACGAAATCCTCGTAATTGCGGTAAATTCGCCTTTCTCCCAATATGGGGGTAATTTGATCCAGTATAGTATCCTATTCATACACCGTGATTATATTTATTATTGTAACTATTAATTTCAGAAATAAAACTATGGAAACGGATTAAATCGCGTATAATGAATTTAAAATACATCCCGACGTTTCGAACTCTTTACAGCGTTCGTGGTCAACGGGTGACTGAGGAAAAAATTAAAATGTGCAAAAGCTACCCACTTACAAGAAATATTAACGAACCATGACCACAAATAATATAGATTTCTAAGGCAGGTTCACACACTATTAATAAAGCTAGTTATACAATATTCAAAAAATTTACCATTACTCTGTTAAAAAATAATTAACCAATTAATCTACACAAAATTGACAAAGAAACAAACTGCAAATGTCCAACACCATACAACACAAATGCCTCACAGCCTTCGTCGTGCTTGTTAATTAATTATTTTTTAACAGAGTAATGGTAAATTTTTTGAATATTGTATAACTAGCTTTATTAATAGTGTGTGAACCTGCCTTAGAAATCTATATTATTTGTGGTCATGGTTCGTTAATATTTCTTGTAAGTGGGTAGCTTTTGCACATTTTAATTTTTTTTCCTCAGTCACCCGTTGACCACGAACGCTGTAAAGAGTTCGAAACGTCGGAATGTATTTTAAATTCATTATACGCGATTTAATCCGTTTCCATAGTTTTATTTCATGAGTAACTATCGCGGTAACCGAAGACAATATTATTAATTTCAGTTTTTCGTTACACAATACAGGGTGTAATTTTTATAACGGGAAGTATTTAAGGAAGTGATTAACTGACCATAGAGCTGATGCAAAACCCAAAAAAGAGTAACGTTTTTTTTTTCTATATTTTCCTAGATTTTATACACTGTGTTTTTATTGAATTCCGTTAACTTTAAGGAAAGGTTCTTTAGGTCAAAAACAATTATTTATCTATGAATATATATATTTACATATGAATTATCTATCGTTTCTTGATCAAATCGGAGAAATATTGCAAAAAGGCCAGGTCAGAAGTACTCGAAACCGACGTGCGTGGCGTGTATAAGAAACGTTATGAAAGTGTGTGAAGCGAAAGTGGTTTGTCAAGATCGTAGTAAATGGAAATCCGTGATCTCTGCCTACCCCTCTGGGAAACAGGCGTGATTGTATGCATGTATGTATGTATGTTATCTATGAAACCAGCGTCTTAACTTGTACGGTTATCGATCTATTTAAAAAAATAAATTTAATTACTGGACACGTGTGTGACATCCTATAAAATTTCCTAAAGTTAAATCCGTGTGAGAAACAAGAATAAAATAACATTCAACCAGTGTCTAGTAATTGACGTCACATGTCATAATAAATAGTATTCTGAAAGTATAAAGGCCGTACTACACTTTTTTTTTACTACACTAATTGATTCATTAAATTTATTTTTAAATTACTTTCTTTTTCTTAGAGAAATTAATTGTAATTCACCTAAGCAAACTTCCCTTAAAGTTAACGGATATCAATAAAAACACGTTGTATACCGGGTGGTTCCCGATAATGAACCTAACTGCATGTCGAATTTCATGGAAAACGAAAAAAAAAACACGGTGTATGAGTCATACAGTCAAATTAGACTAACTTGGGTTCTTGCTTAGAAATAAAGTCATACCGTTGTATAAACTACTTACGTAGGTACCTTAAAGACAATTGACAGATTTTGACAGTTTTAGTTCAAAATGTCATTTTGACAGTTTTGGCCCAAAATATCGTTTTGACAGTTTTGACCCAAAATGTCAATTTGACAATTTTGAGCACCAATGCCAAGTTGATCGTTTTAACCCAAAATGTAAATTTTACATTTTTGACCCAAAATTTCATTTTTACATTTTTGGAGAAAAGTGACATTCTGACATTGTTAAGGGCAATATGACCGAATTGACACAATGCAATTTTGACAGTTTTGACCAAAATATCAATTTGACAGTTTTGGCAGCAAATGACAATATCATCGTTTTAACCCATAAATATTCCCAAAGTGTAAAGAGAAGTCATTCCGTTGTCAACACGACAGATTACACATACCATAAAGGCAATTGACAATTTTTGACAGTTTTGATTCAAAATATCATTTTGACAGGTTTGAAATTAGACGTCAATTCGGAAGTTTTGATCGAAAATATATTTTGACAGTTCAACAGATAATCGCCAATTTGATCGTTTTAAAGCAAGTGCTAATTTGACAGTTTTGCCCCTACATTTAATTTTTGACCCAAAGTGACATTTTGACTCTGTTGAGCCAAAATTTCAATATAACAGAATTAACACAATGTCAATTTGACAGTTTTGACTCAAAATGTCAATTTGACAGTTTTGACCAAAATGACAATTTTACTTTTTGGACCAAAATGTCAATTTGACAGTTTTGACCAAAATGTCAATTTAACAGTTTAGACCAAAATGTCTATTTGAAAGTTTAGAGCAAAAATTAAATTTGACGGTTTTGACCAAAATGTCAATTTGACACTTTTGACAGCAAATGTCAATATGATCGTTATAACCCAAAATGTAAATTGAAGTCATTCCGTTGTATAAGATATAGTACCTTAATGGCAAATGATAGATTTTGACAGTTTTGATTCAAAATGTCATTTTGACAGGTTTGATCTCAGACGTTTGACAGTTTTGATCCAAATATATTTTGACAGTTTGGTCCCAAAATTTCATTCTGACAGTTATGACAGCAAATGTCAATAAGATTCGAGCCAAAATGTCAGTTTGATAGTTCTGAGTGTTCTGACTCAAAATTACATTTTGACAGTCTTGTCTTGACTCAACATGCTTTTTTGACATTTTAGACTCGTAATTCCAGTTTGACATTTTTTACCCAAAATCACATTTTGACAGATTATATGATCAAAATGACTTTTGACAGTTTGTTTGTAATAATTATATAATAAAGTTACTTTTCAGTACAGATGGTGTTTTTTTTACGCGCTAGCGCGAGAAGCATAAGTAGAGGAAGACTTCGAAGGGCCATCTGTACTGCAAGACGTTGTATGATACACGTGCGAAAAAGGAAATTCATAACTCATATCAACTTAAAATACTCCCTCCGGTCCTGTTTTAATTTATCGCCCCTCGTTTCGAACTTCCTTTTCTCCGCACTTGTATCGTAAATCGTAATGTCTATTATAAAAATAAAATAATGTACAACAAAAAGCGATATAGCGGGTGGATATGAAAAATGTCATTTTGATATATTTTGACAATTGTCAAAATAAATTATACAGATTTCGATAAATGCTTTTTGCCGGCCGGGACCATAATATTGATACTAATTCGTGTTACGAGTAACAAGGCACGCTAATTTTTAATGGAATTATTTTATGCCTGAAATAATTTATATCTGGGAAACATAAATATTATTTATTTAAAATGCTACTCTAATACCGAACACAACAGGCTTTGAATTAAATAGCTTCATTTGGGCGCACAGTTTAAATAAACGCGTTTTATACGCAACGCGTCTTTGTCGATTGCCGAGAGAGGTCATTGCCCTTCCCGCTGCCGCGCTGATACCTACACTACCCGCGCCGCGTGGATTGCGCCCGCTTGACTCGATCGTACGCAAATAAAATTAATATTAATATCGTATTATTTAAGGAGCAATTGATTAAACTTGCACAAATTCATGTATCTTATTTATCATGTCTTTTAAGTTGATGAGATGTAAACTCTAGTAACTCTAATATTTTTTTGTAATGTTAAGATTACATTTTGGCTAAATTATTGCAATTTTAATAAAGCAATTGTTTAAGACAGCACAATATCAGTTCATTGGCATATTTTAAGGAGTCAAAGCGACGTTTCTTATTTTTTTTAACATGAATATTTTTTTGTATCTGTTTCGCTAGGTATGACATAATACCATATCGCAATTGACAAAATTTGCACAAACTACTTATACATGTTAAAAATATCATTCTAAATCCAACACAGTTACATGTTTTATCTCGAATATTTTTTTGAGCAAATTAGGTCAAAACAAAATTATAACGACAATTTACCAAATTACTGAAAAAGCAACTTACGTACTTTGCACAAAACGAAATGTAAAATGTATAAATTAACAATGTATCTATTAACGAAAACAGAATCGACTTTAATATTATTTTAACTTAGGGCTCAAAATATAGCCAGCGCCGCAGGACTAATAAAATCGTTATCAAGTAAATAGGCAATTAAAACCCGCGTCGGAAACTTTCCTGCGTAACCTTTTTAAGTTGATAATGTAATCTCGTATTGAATTCGATAAATCGATTAAATTTGTAATTTGCCAGATTCACGAGTGGCGACTGACTATGTTTTATCAAAACAAAAATAAATCTCTTTAACCTTGTCACCAAATATTGTAGAAGCCGATTGTGTCGATAGTCATAATAAGTTCATAACGACCATTGAATTGTAAAATCGATCTTGAATCTCGTGTAAGGTTATGCTTTTAGGTCAGATTACCTAGAACGTCACATTTGCTTCATATTGATTTTCTGAAACATAAAGTTAGGCTACCAAGTATTGCAACTGTGTAATATTTCTGCCACGGCATGTTATGCAGTTGTTGTGTAAGGTGACGCTTACTGCGAATACTGGGAACTTTGTGTTCCCACTGCGTCTTCTATTTCACCAGACTATAAAGACTTTGAAGACTCGTAGTTGTTTCGAATTTACAGGTCAAGCAATACTGGATACAGAGAGGCGACGTAGTAGGGGTAGTTCATTCATGTTCTGTGACATGCAGATCCACTTTCACGAACGGCGTGTAGGTGAACATTTCTTTGAAAATTTTCTTCATTACCTCTCGCTGACTGACATGAGACGTCAACTAACTGAAGTGCATTAACATGCGATTCGCTGAATGGATGATATTATTTTACAAACCCCGCATTCCTTTCCACCGTTGATTATAGACAGAGGGAGTTCAGAGGTGCAACACTGTTCGAAAGACAAAGTTAAGTTATATTCAGCGTAAATGACACATTTTTTCCAATTTCTTCCGTTGCCGCACTTGGCACATATCCATTCCACTTTTTAAAGTTTCTAACCTACTTAAACGAAATCATCCAAGCATTCCATCTTAACATGTGAATTTAATACTTACTTAACTCACTAATTAATAGTTTCTAATTTGGTTGGTAAATAGAATGGGTAAAAAACATTGGAATTCAGTACCCTCTAAAGCTTCCTGCTGGAATAACCTGTCGAATGTTTTTAATAGGTAAAACGTTTTCATAATACTTAAATATGTTTATATTTAATGATGTATCCTGACTTCCCGACAGAATACCTGATACAGTTAGTGTATTAGTTTCTATACCTAGCTCCTATACACGAAGTAAAAAAAGAGAAAAAACGTTTCGTTCACTGTGCATGTGCATCTATAGAGAAAAATATTCAGTTCAATTGTGTTGAACTCAAAACTCAACCCATTCAGGCAGAAAACTATATTCGTTCAGAAATAAAAAACAAACTAAAACACTCGCCACTCTGACAACACAAACTTTTATTAAAAGTTTTATTATTATAGCCCTCTCAACAGACTTCCGGACTCCGCTTCTTAAAAGGTTATAAAAAACTTTACTAGTCGCTAGTTAAAACTTTCATTTTCAGTTCTAAAAAAATGTACATTTTGTTAAAATGTTCAGATAATAGGTAATCACATCGAAAGTTATAATAGTGAGTAAATTAATACTGAAGATAAGTAGCTGTATAGATGGCTATAGCAAGAGTATGAAGCGTACCTATTAGTCTTTTTTTTTATTTCCAAGGAAACTTACGAACAGTTTTGTACTTATTTAGAGCACTATAATATATTTCTAATAATTTAAAAAGTTGCGTAATCAGTTTGAAAAATGGCGGTATTGAAAGTGGTTCGGCGACGTCTAGACGATGGTGTTATCAAAGGAAGGCGCCGTCTGGATGCAAAAACTCCCATGGGGTGAATGTTGCAACCAACGCCCTTTCTATGGGGAAAGTTACCGGCGCTAATATAATTAACATTTATTGATTTAGTTCAGTTACCTTTTCATTAACAAATATAATAAGCTCAAGATTGGAAATACGCTGTAACGTTATTCACAATTAACTGAATCAACTTTGTCAATATGAAATAGGAAACTACGCGCATATTTGCAAATAAATTTTGCAACTTACACACATTAGTAATTTCACTACCCTCATTGAGTCCATTTTATTGTTTATTAAGTACCGGTCTATCAAATATCAACGCAAAATTGCAAGTTGTAAAAATCAACTTGCGACACATAATTCTTCGAAACTTTATCAATGGACTTGCATATGCATATGCATAAGTGGCATTCGTGGGAATCATATTGAGCATTTCAAGTGCATAATCTATTTCCATATCTTGTTTCGCTAACTTGCTACTTCGAAACATACATAAATTATAGTTACATTATATTATTTACCAACATTACAAACAATCCGCGGGACTTCCGGTTGGGACGCCATCTTAGCGGTTTCGTGTCGTGAATAATTTATTTTTCTTTTACTCATTAATGTTGTTTAAAGTGTAATATTGATAGCTTATTATGCAGTAAACTAATGGTGTAGTGAGAAGCTGATGAAGAATTGTTCTCGAAACGCGTTTAGCCTCTTTTTTGTCGTAAACGGCCGGTAGTCACGTGGACTCTTGTAAAATCTAGCTATCAATTTACAAGTGCTAAGTCACCGTACAATGTCGTACTTACTGTACAAAAATTACTAATATTAGCTCATATCACCTTGACACTGGCGAAATAGTCCCAATGGACTGAAGCCATTTAATTTTAAAAACTGAACTGAACTGAACAAACAATCCGCGTCTGCTGATGAGGCGATCGCAATTTGATCAAGTGTACTTATTTTGACGTCATTAAAGTCATTGATAGCCAAAGACCTTCATGTTGAGTACGTACAAGCAGTTTGTATAACACCATTTAAATACATGCATACAAGCATGTCGATAATTAGGTACGCCACTGCAAACTTTCACCGCTTCTTGATATGTGGGTATGCTGCAATAGCTGCAACAAATTGTAACATGACAATGTTTTGCTTGTAGTCTTTGGTCAAAGAAACTTGGGAGGTGCCAAAAACAGAATGATTTGTTACTTGAAAAGTACACTGTAGTCACTGTATTGCAATAGCTTCATGAATCATGACATTGGCAAAAAGTATCTCAGACTCTCGGTTATTTATGGCGATAGCTCTCGTTAACAGGTTTATAAATAGCGTAGGCCTAATTGATACTAGAAATAATGAGAGAATAGATAAAATGTCTACATTTTATCTATTCTCTCATTCTTCTTCTAAGATAAAATATGTTATATGACTTTCTAAAACACCTTCAGCGAGTTTGACCCTTGAGCCTTGACAGACCGCAACCACGATGATAACCGCATCGTACATTACCCTGATGCGGATCTAGATTATATCACTAAGCAAAACAAACACTACAATCTCTTTGCACACCGTTTGTAACACGTTTATGTATAAGTTAGTGTCAACTTTACACAAAAACAGGTTCGTGTCTTATCTCATTTTTATGTCGTTGCTGACTGCAAATGTGCGAATTTGCAGCTTGTACTGTTACCGCTAAATTTAATGGCACTAATAAGTTTTCTTGTTTAAAATCTTGTTTCCAGTAGTTGCCATTTGGTAGGTACATGTGAATAGGAATAGCCCTATATGTATTCGAATGTTGTTCGTAGAGTTTGGTACTGGTTACCTACACTTAAAGCGTCGGTGGACGTTCTGAAAGGTTAATAACATACTGTTTGTTACCTTGTCGGTTATTCAAGCAAAAGTAATTTAATCATGTAGGTATTATGCAACTAGTTAAAATGCAGACAAAAGCAACGTGAATGAGACCTTTAAAACTTCGGTATTAATCGATGTTTTGGGTCAACTGTTCATCAATCTCATTTTACATCCCTTTGAACTTAAAGACTGGAAACCAGTGGCCACGCTATTACTGAGTTTTATTATCACTCTAATTGATGTGAATGTTTACTTTACTATCCAAACAAAAAGTAGCACAACTGATGTATCAAGCCCTTATTGTAGCTACGACTTGAAATCTTTTAAGCAGTTATTTTGTAGAGTAAATGCTCAAGTGTTGTTAACTTAACGTTACTTCAATCATCATCATAAATTTAAGAGCTGGGCTCTTGTCGGTGAAGCAATCTCCAGCTATCTCTTTCCTGGGCTTTTTCTTTGACAGTCTGATACTGTCTATCTGTGTGTTATGTGTCGGTCTGTGTGTGCTGGCAGCCTGTTACTTCAATATGAACACCGTTATGTCGCAATGTTAACTTCATATCTTATTGATAATTGCGTTAACTTTCCAATAACACTCACAGACGGTAAATATTGAATATGACCAGGTTGCGATATTATGTCAACGAGGAATGCCAGTGCAAGTAAGACTGACTGACCGGTTGCCTTCTGAATCACCTAACAGAAGCCGTATCAGATTACAGAAAACCAAAAATCAATGCTCGCTGGAAGGTACGAGTAGGTATGTGGTTGCACGCGCGCGTCGACTTACTAATTCGAATTAACATTCTTTGGTTCAACGTTATTGGATTACATGCATTTCTAAGCGACTATCTTTTATTGTTTAGCTTCTAAACTAAAAATATCCTACTATTGTTCAAGAACGGAAAGCGTTTTATTTATTTCGATATAAAAGACTTCCGATGTTGGGGGCCTTCGCATGAATTGCAAATAAAAAGCAAACACGCTTAACTGACCATCGGTAAACTAGTCATATTGACAGTCGATAACGAGCTGTTGACTGTAAGAAAACTTCAACCGATTATTTTCCTTCAACTAATACAAATAAATGCCAATTATATTGCCATTACTTAATGCAAGGACACTTTTACTAAGTGTCTGTGGTCATTAATAACAGACCAGTGCAGCTGAGTTCAGCCAAATGTGCGCCCGTGCAATGCATTTGTCGTTTAACAATGATTAATAGCCGAACGAGACGGACATTATTGCCCCTTACAGTGTCATATCTATAATGCTACAATTAAACCAATTATTGGCCAATAGGACGCTTGACCCGACCTTAATATCATTATCATACAACATACGGGTTTGATATTGATCGTCAATTATGTCCGGGTAGATTTGTATAAACATATACAAACAGAAAGATAAAAATATATTTCCGGAATACTGGAATAAATTGCCAATAAAACAAAATGAACAAATAGTTACTACATTATTATTATATTTTATGAATGGCACTCTTATTTACTACATTCACAACAAATGTTTTGGAATAACTCCAGCATTAACTTGTTTACCAGCCTCAAACGCTTCTCAAACGGATCACACGCGGCACGCACCGTTTTCTTCACATTTCATCCCAAATACTCTCAATAATCTTTTTGAAATGATCTAGGTTTATGATTTTATAAAAAATCAAAGCATGTATGACCATACAAAGTAGTCTAATACGCCTAAACCTGGAGGCCTGGGTGGCCACTCATGTTTCGGATAAAAAACTGCCAAATTAGTCTGAAACTACGCTAGAATACCATAAACAAATATTTTTTCTCCAAAAGTAAGTACAATTCATTTCGCATTTCATGAATGTATTTTATTAAAAGGAATATACTCTTCAGTTTAAATAAGAATTTGATGGCCTGTGATCCCAAGTATTCGGACTTATATTTCCGGAATACTGGAATAAATTGATCAAATTTTTTTTTTAAATAGGTTCAACAACTTAGCGTTATAATTTTATAAATTAATAAACAAATAAGCAGTTCATTTCGCATTTATGCCAAATAGATTGCCTCACACCGTCATTACACGGTCTGTTGACTTCCGGAAGGATTTACAAACAACAATTGATATATCGGAATTTGGAAGTAAATTATTCGTAATCGTAACAAACATAATCGGGTATTACGAGTTAGTTCAATCATAAACTTCCTATTACCACACTGATGTTGTTGGCAACAAATATGGCATCAGTGACAAAAATACACAAGAACTGATTCCATTCAAACGAATTGGATCTTATGTCAACAGGTTGTATAATATAGGTACGTATTGTATACTGTGTCTCATAAGAATCTAATTGAAATTTCTTTTGTTATAAAAACCTATGCGCTCACAATGGACGTGTGAATCAAATGTTTTGATGATACTCGGACGTGAACTTTGACGCACAGCCTTGCAATTTACTAACAAATGGAAAGCGTGCTGTAATGTGGTAATCATTTAGTCGTCTACCTGCATATTTAGTTATCTTTCGATTTGAATTTATAATATAGAGCCAGAGCCGTCATCAGAGAAATATGCTTTACGTACAAAGGGCTTTCTATCAGAAAAGAGGTTTTTATATCCTGCTTACCCTATTCCCTATTATATTAGATGAATATATTCCCTGATGTCATACCTAGTTGGTCAAACACAGTTCAACACGATAGATAATTAGATAATCACATAGTATAATAGCGGATGTGTATAATTTTCATTGAACAAGCAATGCATTGCCAAGGTATTTAAATTTCTAATAATATTTGAACAGTTCTAAAAACGGGATCCTTCTTTTTAAGAGGGCTCCCGCGAAATGGTAGCTTTCATTTTGAGTTTCATTTCAATTTTAACGTAGGGCACCAAATACAATGAAAAGTTACAAGAACACTCGAGAGCAAAGGTCTAATCATGCAGCACACATGAATAGGCTTAAAATAATTGTATAAATATAATAAATACTGACGCAACCCGCGGCAAATCTTTGGCAATCATAAATTGAACGTTTGAAATCAGTACTCACGGATAATAATCTCCGTCTTGCAGAACTAATTAACCTCAACTGGTTCAAGTGCACTCGAGAGCACTCGGTGCACGATACCGGACAGCTGTAATGCATCAGATCAAAGAACCACTGTTACCGGCCGAGTAAAAGTCCCTTTCATTTATGTACAGTCAGATACAGTACTTGTGTAATACAGCATTGTTGCTCTTGGAAATTTAGTATCTTTAGAAGAAAATTAATGTTCATGATAATCATGAAGTTTATTTTCGTTAAATAGTAGCGCGTTGGTGTCTTTCTTTCTGAACCGCGTCCACGTTTATAGGTACATTTTGTAACAAGAGGTTTTCGTATGGCATGCCACGTTGAAGAAATTAAAGGTACTGTACAACGAAAGTTTTACTAAGAACTCTATGGCAAGCCATTAATTACCTGATTACTCATATTAAAGTATATCATTGAATGATCTTACACGATAGCTAGCATTATACACGCGTTCTCTTTACATATATCACGGATCTGGGACCATTCATCAGTTTATTATGCACATTTTTGCCTCCTCTCTTTTTTCTACTTCATTAGGCATCACTTCACAGGCAAGCATCACTTCGTAAGGTGCTATTATCTAATGTACCAAGTGCTTAATTATCAATTAAACGATGCACTGATCAGTATGAAATCACTTCTAAGTATCTTTAACGGTGTCTTGTCACATGACATGTTTAGTAGATCTAGAGGAAATTATTCTAATAAAGACTGATATACACACGATAAGAACATTATTTACGCTTCGGGGGACATAGCTTAAATATCTTACTACGCTCAGGATTCCGCATTAGAAAACTAAAAACGTGTAACTTCAAACTATTTTTTAAGTAAATTTACGGCAATTTTTATTTGTAATTGACTTGACACCAATTGCATGTTGCATTGATGTATTTAAACCCTTTCCAAGTATCATTACGATCGCTTTTATCACTTGACATGTCTAGTCCATTGCCGTAAGTGGACGCATGTTTTTAAAAGCACAGACCACCAACGTCCAGTCAAAATAGTCAAATGCTCAAGTTGTTTATTTTTAAGATAACATTTAATTGAAGTGCCTTGGGAAACCGCCCAAACACCATTGTATCGGGTCTATGGGGACACCTGATATGAAAGGATTCAAGGGGTTTAACGTGGCTGTGTAATGCTGGGGAGTGATTGTAACTGCTTTGGAACGCAAGTGAACCAGACGACCAGAATACTTGAGGTCTCGCATTATGTACACTTGTTAAGCCCTCGAGATTCGATTTACACTGGATTCCCTCAGCGTTGGATAGGCTTGTACGCGGCAAGCCATGTTAATACGTCGAGAACAGTGAACACATAAAATAAATCCTGGTGGAACGAGCGCAACGTAAGCCCATAAATTTGATCTGATCCTATTTGATCCCTTCATATGATGCATGTGAGCGTCCCGATTAATAATAAAGCTTTTATGTTTAGTGAAACCAGTATAATTGTGGTCTGTTATTAAGTATCTTTGTTAGGTTTAAAGAGTTCCAAGTTACTCAGCGATTGTTCGATTAGCGATGGAAATAAAATAACACTGCACGCACATTAGGATTAAAACTGTGAGGGGGAATAAATATGAATATTAATGTTGAACGCTAATTATTAATCTTATAGATTTATAAACCGTTTTTAATCGGCTTAAAAACAAACAATCCGAACATTCTTTTCCATAATTTATTGCTTTCGTAGCACAAAAAAAACAATAGCATTTAAGAAGTGTGTTTTATTTATTTTAATAGCTTGTCAGGCTTTTTAACCTTACATTATTAGTTATGCAACATTTACTGGGAGTCGTAAAAGTATAGAAAGGACAAGTTTTATGTTATTCGATTATTCAACATAAATAAGCACAGAAGTTTACGAGTTACAAAACGACTTCAAGGGGCGTATTCGATATTTTTTGTGACACTTTATGACACGGCGACCCATATGCACACTTTGAAGTGGCGATGTCACCGGCGGGTATAAGAAAAACTTCAAAGGAAACTGAAGTAAACATAGGGCGAGGATGAAGTTAATATACGGTAATGTTAATAAGCTAAAAATATATGTACTGCATCTAAAATAATGACGGTTATCAAATAAGCAAGATTGTAAGCGCATAATGAATATTTATTACTTTTTGTTTTTTCGTCTTTCGCTCAACTGTGCCACGGAGGGGGTTTAAATTTTCACAAAACTCAGCATATCTCCATTTTTCTTTTGTGACAATAAAAATTTAATAAATAAACAAAATAAAAAAGCGAGGTCACAAACTGTCAAAATTATTACCGAACAACCCCACGTATTCAGGCGATAAAAAGCTTCATAACCGACACCCCAGCATACCCCTGACTGGGCAAAGCTAGCATAAGCTCTCCCATATTTTATTCATTAAACGGACACCCGAGCCACGCAGTAACTTGGTGAACAAATGGGGACAACCCTTTTTATTACACGCGGTGTAACTTATATCAATAGCCATTTAGAAAACATGACATTTTTAGGGTTATTGTTTAGTTGGATTTTTAGATGAAATTTGGTCAGAATAAATTGAATAGTACAATTTTTTTATATAACTTATGTACATAATATTTATATTGAACTAAACTAAGAATATGAAGGGTGAAACAACTAGAACTATTTTTTATACATGCATGAATAGAAATACTCCAACGCTACCTTGCCTAGGCAATTAAAATACAACAAATAAGCTGGTCACTAACACTAAGGACATTGCATAAATTAGAATTTAAACATAGGTATGTACTATGTAGGTATAACAGCGACTACGATACATTTTGGTTTTTATTTATTACAAAGAAAATAAAGGTATTGTCGGCAATATTTTAATACACAAAGCGGACTAAAAGTTACGATATAAAACTGTAAATCAGAAATTGTCCTTAAACGACCAATGGCAACATGATACCTTTTGACTAAAAATGCCAGAAATAGTTACCCAGTTCAGTACACAATAATGCAACTAATTACTCAACCAGCATTGTATTTGAACTGATTAGAAACAATTGAATGCAATCGTGAATCTTGAACCTACGCCTATACCTGACCTAAGGCTCATTAACATACATTAATATTTAACTTAATGTTTAATAAGCAAAGAATAGGTTTTTTTGTTGCCAGACATTCCATTCTCAAATAGTTATTCATAGTATCTTCCACAGATATTTAGCTAAGTGGGACACTCATTTGAGCCCCTTCACGTCTTCGTGACTAAAAATATTTGAAAAAAGAAAATCAGTTAACGATACTGTGATGTCTGACCTTCGATATGTGCCTAGAATATGTTGTTCACCTGACTTTGAAATTAGCACGTTTGGCTTTCATAATAAATCGCAATACCTTAACATGATTTTTTGACGATCTGTGTTGTGCTTGACATTGTAAAGTCACATTATTTTGAAGACCTGAGATTTCACCTCCTATAAAATTGCGAAGCATACTGTTAGTTCAAAGTACCTCTACTATTAATATTATAATAAATTCCTACTTAAATATGTCTGTGGTCCCTTCATATAGAGATCAGACCTCCATCATGGTACAGCCGAAATATTCGTTTTGTCACGTCACGTATAGGTGACTATGCATTTTGTGAAGTGCATCACAATAAGTCTCAAAGCGTTTGAATCACGAGTATCAAAACTACATTGTTTAGTGCATGCCTGTTCAAATACAAGTTGTGTAACAAATAAATAGGTAAGGACATAAATTATTTCGTAACAATTGTTACGATTTAAGTAGTGATAACACTATTTTGACGTCGAATCTAAACAATCAATTGCAATCTAGTTACAATTTCGACATGAATTGACTCAATTGACCGCCGGGAAATGAAACAAAAAGGAAAGCAATGGCGTCATCAGTGACGTCACAGATCACAGACAAATAAATTGCAGTCAGTCGAAGGGTACCTAGACTTGGCCAGACGGTCTGGCGCGCCAAATGCACCAATGGAACTGGATATCATAAAAGGTGACGTCACATCTGTGCTGTGACTCACTACTCCGCGAGCGTGACATGGTACGATAACTAGATCGGTTTAGATAGTATTCAACTTAGTATTAAATGTTTCCTAGCTATACATATGCCAAAGCGATAAGAGGCTGAACCACAGAACAGATTTATTCCGTGGGCTGAACTAACATTCTTATTTTGCGATAAGGCTTTAGTTAGACGAGGTCGACGAGTAGGTAAATACTTGGATTGCTTGTACCCTATTATTGCATGATACATTGCAGAACCATATCTTTCTGTAATTTCTAAAGTCCATAAAATCTGAATCTCTAAACTAAACCATCTTTATAGATACGAGTATAATATCCAATAGGTTTCATTCAATTCTTTTTATTTTGTTTCTAAACACTGTTTATGTTTTATGTCCACCACAGGACAGGCTGTGCCTAGTATGGGGACCAGAATAACACGTAACATTTTTTTATTTTAATAAACGTTTATTTTCATTTTAAGTTAATTATTGTAAATATTGTAATATAAAGTGTAATACGCCAAAAAAGTAAAAAAAAAGTTTCTATGTTTCATACAAGAAAAAACTTAAGAGACATATTTACTCGTATTTTGCGTCTGAGGCCGACGTAAAGAATTAGATTAAATTAGTCCTTTACAATGTGGAAAATGTGTAAAAACGTAGGGAAAAGTGTATTTAACTAGAAAAGCAAATAGTAGGACAATGGGCGGAAGACGCTATTTAAACCACTTTCTTTGAAGAAGCTCAACTTATTTAGGTTAGTTGCTCGAATAAACTTTAAACTACTCTCTTACGACAATTAGTCACAACCACTTAAAACGTCAGTTAAAACAAGGACTAGGATATTAAAATGTCTATTGACTAGTTTAGTTTTTTGTTCTACAGTATTTACAAAGTCGGTGTTAATGTTAACTGTCATACAAAAGAAAATAAATGGTCAAGGTTAAACGCAGTCACCTATGACGGTTTCAAGTTGCATAGGTCACAGAGATCTTATATTTCATTCTTGTAATGCAAGTTTATCGTACAGTCAGCTACAATATTTGACAGAAAGTACCAAAAATATCTGATATAAGCGCTGGTGTGGCCTACCGGTAAGAACGAGCGTGCGATTTTCGATCTCGTACAAATGAGTTTTTCGGAACTTATGTGCGAAATGTCATTTGATATTTGCCAGTCGCTTTTCGGTGAAGGAATAACATACATACATACATACATACAATCACGCCTGTATCCCATAAAGGGGTAGGCAGAACACATGAAACTACTAAAGCTTCAGTGCCACTTTTGGCAAGGAATAACATCGTGAGGAAACCGGACTAACTCCAATAAGACCTAGTTATAATGGGTTGGAAGGTCAGATGGCAGTCGCTTTCATAAAAGTAGTGCCTACGTCAAATCTTGGGATTAGTTATCAAAGCGGACCCCAGGCTCCCATGAGCCGTAGCAAATGCCGGGATAACGCAACTGCAAGGAGGATGATGACCAAAAATATCTGATACCTTCTCATGGTTAATATTAACGATGCGATGCGACACATCACACATACAATCTACTTTTGCTCTTGGTCCAATCTGAATTTGGAAGCCACATCAGCTCCTCGTCTCATTCCTCTCTGATTCAGCTAATTTTATCATACCTACCAGTGTAAAACAATGACTAACATTAAGTATAAACTTTGAATAATCTCCATAAAACCTTATCATTTATCTATCTTCACCGTTAAAGTTCTTCATTGTCAAACCAGGTGCCCTATCATTAGTCATATCTCCAGTATTTACATTGTGTTATCCCCAAACAGCTGCGTTCAGCAAATCGAGCTTCTGATTACTTTAAGATTTTAATCAAGATAAGGGTAAGGGTGGCAACACTGGCAACACTTGTTGAGCCCTTGGGGAATCTACCCTCGTCACACTTTATCCTATAAACATCCCGCATGTAATTAGTGCTCCGCAAATATTGTCAACTGCCTACCGCATTACAGATTCGTCTTTATAAAGTCGAGCAACACGAGCGTATCATAGGAAAATTTAGAATACAAGTCTGTCAGTAAGCAAGAAAAAAGAAAACTATATGCATCCTTTTCTTTAGGGTGCTAGAGAAAAGGATAACTAAAGTTTTCTTTGTTCTTATTTACTGACAAACTTGTTTGACAGAGTATAATAAGATGTTCACTTTCTGTAAGAATTTTTTGACGATTGATAGATAATGGAATTTCATACAAACCTTGCAGGCCAAGGCCGGCAGTCTTCTTTTTTAATTTCCAAACACAGATAATTGTGACATAACATCCAGGTATTTAGCCAATTAAAAAAAAAACTGTAAGGGGCTTTATAGACGTGCCGACTGCAACTGGTACGGGCCCTAGACAATATTTGATTTTGGGTGCGTTTTCATACAAAAAAAAATTTTTCGTTTTTTTTTGAATTTTTTTTTAACTTTTTGTTTTTTTATAAGCGTATACGGTGTATCAAAGGGGAACGAAAATTCGATTATTTTTGCGCTACGACGCACCGTTTAGGAGATACAGCCATCCAAAGTTACTATTTTCAGTAGACTTTATTTATTTCATACCATGTTTGAGAAAAGCACTATACATACCTCGGCGGGAAATGGGGTTGCCCGCCTCAGACCTATCCTATATATGTCTATATGTCTTCGGCCGGCAACCCCCTTTGTCCCGGCCTCTGTAGTAATGTACTATTACTTTGTCACATGTGATTATTGTATTGCTGATTAAAAATTAGTAATATTTATACTTAACACTATGCCAAAATTAAGTACTCTATACGGCCATCATTACCTACTTCTTCCGATTTCCTGTGTTTGTAAATTAAGTTGGTAATTTCCTTACATATTTATTTGTGTAATAGGGGAAAAACATCACGCCATAGGAAGTGGTTTTTGTTATGGGGTTATATCATCCTCTTCATTATTTTCTTATCAATGTAGCATTACTTTTTCATAAGTATGTAAATAGTTTCTGAAACTCTCGGTGAAGTGTTTAATAAGTGTTATGATTTTGGCAGACTTCATAACAAAGTAATCTCATACAGTTTATTCAAGTACGAAAACTACTGAGGCGATATTAATGGTAACAATAAAAATTATCCTTGTACAGAAATGATTCGTGATGTGTTAAGGTCTTATCACTACATTTAAATATATAAAAGAAGAAACTGACTGGTTGACTGACATATCAACGCACAGCCGAAACCGCTGGTCCTATTAGAGATTCCAAATTTGGCGTAGGTTCCTTATAAGGTGTAGAGGAACATTAAGAAAGGATTTTTCAAAATTCGCATCCTAAGGGGGTGAAATGGGGGTCAAAGTTCAACGTTTGAATAAAATTACTTTAAGTACGCGGGCGAAGCCGCAGGAAAAAGCTAGTTTCAGAATAAAAATCAAACAACGTACGTCCTATTTATGACGCCTTTCATTCATCGTGCTATGAGAACCCACGCACGTGAGCGCACCATGGAGATTAGGGTCCCGATTACGTGACGTCGACCTCTCCTCGCCTCTCACATCTCGCACTAAAGCCCTATAATTGCCTTCGTAATAGCCACCTTACAAAACCATCACTCGTTCAGGAATGAATGGTTCAAAAATGCGTTTTACGACTGTACGGTGATTGAAAGTCGAGTAATTCGTTCGATTACATGGAACGATTTGTAATGGCACTCTGCAGAGTATTTTATCGTGGGAGTTGCGTTTACAGCCTACGTCTATGCAACTTATTGTAAATAACTATTATGTTTCTTAATTATATAGGGAATAAACCTACGCGAATTGGTTAATGTAAGAAGAAAATTGACAAGCAATATATACCCGAAAAGTATGTACTTAAAGCGTGACCAGGAATATTATGATTATGAAATATATGACTATTGTCAGGAGGGCGCTGTTATTCTGATGTATGGGGTGACAGTTCAGTATAGTATGAAGAATATAGTTCTAATGAAATTCAGCAATATGGCGCGTAGTCATATATTTCCGGTCAGGCCTTACCAACATAATATATATGTATACATTTTATGAATATATATGATGATACGTACCTAAGATACTAACACTAACTCAGTTCATATTTTTTGTTCGGACAGTCGACAGTCGGGATCAGTTACGGAAACTGAACCGAACTTGGGAGGACTCGATAAAAACATCGTTCCTACTTTTACTGCTGATGGATTTCTTTGAATGTTGAACCGCTTCAATTTAACATTTTTAAATGCACTTTAAGTGACCATAAGGCTGTGATGACATATTTATAGGTTCCAGCTTAACAGATTTTAAAGCCGATTGCTTTCGTCTGTTGCTAGAAAATAGCATTTCCTCTTACCAATTATATAAATAGGTATACATATAAGGACCTTTATGTTAATGATTTCGTTAATTTCATTCTACTACTCTAGAGAGTGAACACGAAATGAGACTTGGTACTAGAGTACCATATTCATTCACAATCTGTAAAGTTCACTATTCAAACAGCTCTACCGTGAATATGTTGGGATAAGGGGTGAGTCGTGAGTCCATTAGGTAATATGGTGTAGATCCTGACAGTTCTATTCACATATTAAACATGTAAAATCGGGTAACTCAGCTCACGTAAAATTATCGAAGATTGCTCGACATGTTTCACTCCGTGACGAGGAGCATTTTCATTGAGCACGCGCGATGCCTATGGTATCCCGACGCAGACCCGATTTTACATGATATGTCAGTGTCTCACGGTAGTTCTATGCACGTTTAGCGTTCGGGCACCTCCAAAAATTACGTAACAAGGTCTGAAAAGTTGTTTACTTTACTTGATAAAGATTAACTGGCTTACAATTTTCCACGCAGGTTCTTATCTTTATCTACATATTGCGCAAAATGGTCGCATGCCTTACCAATTTTCAGTAAGTAATTTAAAAAGATTAGATTACACATTGTCATCCCAGGATGCTTGACTCATGAGCTTCGTTAATCTTTGTTAATGACAATGACAACAAATACGCTAAGCTAAGTGAAGATAACGCATACGCTTACTCACAGGAATACCACCATACCACCGAAAAATGCATTTTTAGCTACACAACAATAATATTTAACCGAAATTTCGCTTTTCGTTCACTATCGCAAGAATGCCTACCTAATACCTATTCAAGGGCGTGGCAGTGTAATTTTGATGTGTTCGATACTTTCGATAGTCCCTTCCCTTGAAAATGAAAATTTAAGGCCCCCCACAGACGGGAGACAAAACTGTTTTGTCTCCGTCGTATTTGTATGAAAAGTTGCGTCGCCTCGTGTGCGCACCTTCATACTAGCCCATAGACCGAGCGACGGAGACAAAACAGTTTTGTCGCCCGTGTGCGCGGAGCCTAAGGGATCCATAGAATACCAGTTCGCGTGAAGATATCAGCCTGATGTCGTCCAGCGAACTGGTCGCATATAGAATAGATCCCTTAAATTTCGTTTAGCTGCCTCTCTATGGCAGCGATAAGAGCGATAGAAATGCAAATAACGCAATTTTAATTAAATCATAAAATTACCATTTTCAGGATACCTACGGCCCCGTATTTGATTGTGACAAACTCATAAATTATTACGATCTTCGAGGTCTAGTACCTACCTGAACACTGAGCTTCAAGTAATATCCCACAGTTCAGAAAAAAAACATGGTGAGGTGGCAAAAGAGAAATACAACGCAATACTACGCCACAGCAATTATAAAAGACAATAGAAAACTGAAATTGGAGGTCACAAATGATGGGCACAAGTAAATCTACAATAACTATACCTATACATAGGTTTCATGTGATTATAATATGTTATTGTGAGAGATAAAAGGTTAAAGTTTAAAGTGCATTGTATTTGAAAGTATGTATTTCCATAATGGTACAATGCATCAATATCCCCTACACTGTAGACACTGTAGCATACGTTTTTTGAGCCTACATTAGGTTCAAAAAACGCAATTTCAAAATTACAGTGCTTTTTGGATCACAATAATGCTACCATAAATTGAATTAGGAATCATGATCTCTTTCTCAAGTAACTAGCAATTCACATCCTAAATACGAGTCTTTTGCTCAATAGAAAAAAAAACTATCAAAAATTCATGTGCATCTTGTAGGTAAGTTTTTAGAAGTATGATATTTATTGTTTTTAAATAAAACTAAAAGGTCACATTCAAACAACTATTACATGAATAATTATGCAAGCATACACATTCAAGTTTAATTTATTACAATAAGTAAATAATAATGTGAAAACTTATGATGACTTTGGTAGCAATTGTAAAATTTCAAACAGGTGCGGGCAATAACCACCTGCAGAGAAATGGCCAATTCATATGCAGCTGTAACGTAGCATGCAATTGTTTAAACACAACTCGTCTCAGTAGTTGTGTATACATAATTATCATAAAATCATAAATAAGATGAGATGAGACATGAATATTCATTTTATGTGTGATATCAGTTTGAGAAACATAAGAAAACATTCGAGTTGTGAATTGAACCTTATAAGGCTTAATACAAGGAGAAAACAATGAATCGGCCCTAATGGGAAAGTGACTTATACCTTAGTTACCTTATTTTATTTCAAGCAAACATTCTTTTATTTTAAGAAATAAATTGGAGATTATCTCACCAGGGAAACAGTAACTTTTAGCTAAGATGTAAGGCCTTAACTCTATTTAACCCTTTCGTATGAGCTATGTCAATTAAAGTGTTACTTAATTTTTAATTATATCAATAATAAACTTTACTTACAGCATCAATTTTTACCTGACTAGGGCGCAACTAAATTAGAATTCTTATTTTATCTAGTGTGTATGTTTAAAAACCTGAGAGGAATTTTATTTCAAGGAAGTAAAAAATAATCCTGTTGAACAGGTAGATTATAACGATAGGAAAAAATAGCACCAGATACCTCTTTAACTACTGTCTTTTGCTTTAGTAGGCTCAAGACTTACCTGTCGGAGTTCTTCCAACCTAAACCCAATTAGATAAAAATTGGTAGCACCTACATTAGCATTATCAACATACGTTTAATGTATAGAATCACTTCAAAGCAAGGACTGGTCTCTCAATAAATGTGTCAATAGCACTTACCGGCGATGGTGAATCTGTCCATATAGTTGATGAGGTTGATGAAACATAGTATCCCGACCGTCATGTACTCGACAAAGCTGACGTCTCTTAGATTATCCCGCCGCCTCGCCTGCTTCTCCTGCAGCAGAGCCGTCGCCGAGTCATTGTCCCCGTTGCTAACCAGCTGCTGATTAGAAGTATTAGGTGTTATACCACTCGGGTCCATGGTGCTCACTACATACACTACAGTCCTTTCAGTGATAACGATAACCGCTTTCTGATTAGGTAACAGTCAGGCCGAAAATTTCAAAAAACTACCATTCACCAACTTTCACGACTTGTGCTCGGTTCAAGTATAACTAACCACTGAGAATTAGGAACCGTCTTGATTAGTTATTTACTAAATTAGAATGACTACTAATTGTTACAGTATTCGTAGCATAATTATAGAGTAGTTCTAATGTACGTCAGCCCTATGCACCTATGGGGTGTCCTAGGACGATCAACAACAACAACAACAACAACATTTATAAAAACTCGTCCCGCCGACGTTCGTGACGAGAATAATTTTTAATCCAATCCACGTTTGACGTTGACAGTTGGAGTTGTCACATTTTAAAAGATTGCTAGAATAAAAACATTAGTACTCCTTTTATGTTTAAATTAGATATATAATTTATAAAATTATATTTATTTATAACTTGTACTTCTGTTGCGTATTTCATTATTCCTGAGACATTTATAATGAATTTTGTCAACATACCTTAACTCGACTGCGAATAACAGAAAACATACATCAAGCTAAAGAATTTTAACAAAAGTTAAATAAAATTTAATTCTTATGAAAAGTAAAATTATAATTATACACATTTATATCAATAAAATTAATGATAAATAAAAAACTGAAGTCAATCAATTTCTAATAGGTTTTGAAACGTACCCTCGTATCGCGATTTCGCGGTTATTTTTATTTGTTCTGTCAAATTGAATTATAACGTCAAACTGTGTGTCCATTGTGTTCCGTATAAAACACTTTTACTTACAAGATTTCGTGTTTCCGTAGTGTTTCCGCCTTTATTATCGGTATATACTGTAATTTATCTGTTGGATCATTAATTGGATTAAAGGAATGAGTGGTAAATCTTATGAATAGGGACTATTTTTTTCAGTATCCGAATGTGAAACCGCCAATTGCACAAGATTTAGCCGTAACCCCCGTGATTCGAAACTAATAATTTGAAATAGCTATCTTGTCTACGTAAAGAAGCCTCCTTGTAAAAATCAACCGTAAATATGTGGAACGGTACGTACTTTTTACAATAATTGAAGACGTACTTTTGAAGGTTATAATAACATCCTAATAAAACAAATGCTTTTTTAGACCAATCAGCGGCCGGGGGCGGATTTTTCAATTCTCCTAACCAGTTTGGCAATGCAAACACCCCAAACCAGCCTCAAAAAACGGTATGTATCATGTTGCAATTCTCATGAGACATTACTCAATTTATTGTAAAACTAATTTAAGCTATATGTTTTTACTCAACAGCCAATGAATGTTTTTGTTTAAAGCATGTCCTTAGGTCAACAACTGTGTACACCTTAATTAAATATGGGAAGAAACTTGCCTTATTTATTGCCGCTTCAATAATCTATTTTGTATGGAGATTCAAATTGGATATCAATTATATCACGCTGATGCTACGTTTTTATTCCATTATTATAAATTACTTGACTGTTCTTAAATAAGGCAGACAACCTGGAATGTCCTAGTAATCCTTTCAAAACAAATGTCAAATGAATCAGAAGCTTATTTTGTAATTGCTAAGGTTAAAATTATTAACTAATAATAGTAAATTAGTAACTAAGATAAGGAACTGTTGTGTGCACTTGAAATAAAACTAACTAAACTGAAACTACAGTAAACCTTTATTGTGCAAGTGTTATGTTTTGAAATCATGGTTTGTTAAAACAACTTATGCTTTTCATTTTGGCAAAATAAATACAGAAAGGATCTGTTTCTGTTCTTTGTTTGAACTAGGCAACATAATCTCCCAGATTCACACAACTCTTCAAATCGTAATGAGAACTAAAAATGTTTACATATTTAGATAAAACCCTGATCAAATGATTTATTCAACTTCTGCATTTTTCTTAACAATTTTTTCTTGATGGCTTAAAATCACTACTTATATCATTTCAGGGTCGAAGAGCATCTCGTACAGCACCCATTGTAATCCGCCAAGCACTCCACTGTGGTGACGACGGTGTAAAGATATGGGGCACAGAAATACAAATTGTATCCCTGGTAGCGAGAGTCAGGAACATTCGGATGCAGAGCACCAAAATTACTTACACAATCCAGGATGTGACGGGCAGGATGAGAGCTGTACTCTGGTTGGACCAGGAAGCTATGGATGAGGATGTAAGTTTATTTCGCGTCATACTGAACAATGGGATCTTTAAACCCTCCTCCTCCCTTGCTTAACTTCTCGTATGCCGGAATGCGGATCTGCTTAGGAGTAAACACATGCGCGGATCCAGGGGGGGGGGTCATGGGGGTCATGACCCCCCCCTGGAGCTTAAGTTGGCCATACAAATAGACCACGTGACCCCCCCTGGGGCCCCGGGCCTTTACCACGTGACCCCCCCTGGGCACGAAGCTGGATCCGCGTTTGAGTAAACAATATGAAAAAAATACAGCATGCAAGAGGTTAAAAAGTTTAGCTGGGGACTTTCTATATGTTTATCTCCTAACTCACAGCTACCTAAACTTATTTAGCCACACCCCCTGTTGTCCTCAAAAAATGAGATGTAGGCTTGTCTCTTCACGAACTATGAACTGTTAGGAATAAAATCCCATCAATGACGTCTGAGAACGTGCTCGTTCAGTATAGGATCGAGCCGCGGTTTGGATCGAGGGAATGACTGGACAATGAGAGCTAATAGCAGAGCAACAAAAAAGTCCGTTTTCATAAACTATCGGTCGACGGACGCGGAATGTTACTATCTGTGGACTAGCGCACGGACGTCCGATTGAAATCTGGCATTCTCTGGATGTGGTTTGTGAACTAAATGAGCAAAAGACACTAAAAGAGATAGGTCGCGGTCTACGATTTACGACGGACGTCCTAATGAGATGGCCAGGCCTCTTTTAATAATGTTAGGAACCCAACAGTTTGAACTTGTCCTAACTTGTCTTAACAAAGCTGTTGTGTGTCTAAGCATTTCCCTCACCTTATTGCTTACCTAGTACTTATTTAATTTTTACTTTGTATCTGTTCCAGGATAAGTCTTCACCCAAAGTCAATGTAAATGACTACATCCAAATTTATGGCAATGTGAAAACCAATAAAGGCAAAAAAGTTGTGATGATTTTCAAAATAATGCCCATTACAGATGTCAATGCAATCACATTCCATTATTTACAATGTATTAATAATAAGGTGAAAATGGAAGCAGAATCAAAGAAGGTAAGTCAAGTAGCAGGCGTCCATAGACTCTGGCGACAGCTTACTACCAAACAAGCAGCTACCATGATATGAACTTGGTCTTTAATAGTTTGCTCCACAGATGTCATATATACCATAGATCAAGCAAACGTATCTACTTAGCGTGTCAAATGAACTCAGTGAAATCCACTGAGTTGTCCGTCTTTACTCGCAGCTTGTAGCTTTCGGGCGTCAATTTTTGTAAGTTGAAGTCAACCAAAACATAAAAAATGCCTCGTTACGTGATATTCAATTGCAACAACACAAAAATTATGAACAATCAAGAGCCTGAGACATATTTAAAATTACAGGCAAGAATCAACTTCAGTACAAAATTTGACACGCTCGGCCCCTATACAAATATATGAATTTGTTTCTTCTATCTAAATTAAGTTCTGTGGTTTGCTCATTGTAATAAGCATAAGCAAGTACCTCACAAAATAAAATTCAGTTGAAGATACAATGAAAACAAAATTCAACCAGTCTAAGTAAAATTCTTGTGGAAGAATTAAAATCAGAAAATCTAGAAGCAAACAATGAAGATGAGCTTCTTCTTCTTCTCAGCATATTTGCATCCACTGCTGAACATATGCCTCTTTCATGCAGCTATTTCTAAAATACTCTGTTTATCCAGGAAAAACCTGTTGCAAACACCAACTCTACATTCAACGGAGGTCTGCCCGCCAACTCAATGGTGGGCATGTCAGACAGTGGGGGCTCCGTCAACGGTCTGAACCCGCGCCAGATGATGGTGTTCAACCTCATCCGGGCCTCCACACAGGAACAGGGTATCAGCAAGCAGGACATGTATGCGTCGCTGAAGGAACGCATGCCGCAGGTTGAATTCGAGTAAGTTTTTGCACCATGAGAATTCATACTCATCATAATTTGTCTATACAAGTACAAGTGTTAAAACCAGTCGGATCAATTCCAAAACAATCGCAGCCTTTAGTTGTATATTATGGTTTGGAGTGGAGGACCCCCTTTATTTATGATAATTGCTGAAGCTTAGCACAAGAACTGAGCTCCTAAATAGGAACTTTGTCCAACCCATTTGTTGCCCGTTGTTATCATACGCGCGCAATCATACCTATTTAACTGTCAGCAAATTTTTTATGCATATTCAGAAAATTTATTTTCTCATTTTTATTACAGAAACATTCTGGAATGGATGTGCGGTGAAGGCCACATCTACTCCACTATTGATGAAGAACATTTCCGAGCTACTGATGCTTTTTAATTTAGGTAATCATATACTTTCTGTATCCCATATGCTGTTGAACGGCCAGTTATTTTTGTAATAAAAAAAGCAAGTTATCATGTATGTGTTGTTTTTCTTAAACACTATCTTATCTCTTAGAAGAAATAAATGAATGGGTTCTGGGTTCACATAAGGCGAGGCAAAAATACGAGTACATATGTGCTCTCACGTGCCTCGGCCGAGGCAGCATGAAAATTTTGCTCGGTCAAACAACCAGCCTCGAATAGGGCATATCGTGAGTATGCTATCGGCAGTAGGGCATGTGGTGACCTAGCTTATAATTAAGGAATTCATATGAAAAAAAACCGGCCAAGAGCGTGTCCGGCCACGCTCAGTGTAGGGTTCCGTAGTTTTCCGTATTTTTCTCAAAAACTACTGAACCTATCAAGTTCAAAACAATTTTCCTAGAAAGTCTTTATAAAGTTCTACTTTTGTGATTTTTTTCATATTTTTTAAACATATGGTTCAAAAGTTAGAGGGGGGGGACGCACCTTTTTTTTCCTTTAGGAGCGATTATTTCCGAAAATATTAATATTATCAAAAAACGGTCTTAGTAAACCCTTATTAATTTTTAAATACCTATCCAACAATGTATCACAGGGTTGGAATGAAAAAAAATATCAGCCCCCACTTTACATGTAGGGGGTACCCTAATAAAACATTTTTTTCCATTTTTTATTTTTGCACTTTGTTGGCGTGATTGATATACATATTGGTACCAAGTTTCAGCTTTCTAGAGCTAACGGTTACTGAGATTATCCGCGGACGGACGGACGGACGGACGGACAGACAGACATGGCGAAACTATAAGGGTTCCTAGTTGACTACGGAACCCTAAAAAAACAGGAAATGTAAGAAATAACATTTATTCTTAAATATCTCAGTTCATTCAATAATTTACAGATCAATTGTTCTACATTTAAGACTTATTTTATAAACGGATGTTTTATCTTTTGAGCTCTGCATTTTAGTGAAACTCAAATTTAATTCCATATTAAATTACATGAAACCTTATTGAAATGCAAGTAGTTGACAATGCTACACATGCCTATAGATTATTATTTTGTTGATGTTACAAAAGGTTAAATGTGAATGGCACACAAATCCAGTGATTATACAAAAAGATGACATCTACATAATTTATATTATGTAACACAAGTAAAAGTGAATGTGATTACTCTTGTAAAATAAAAATTGTGTGGGAAGCACTTTTATCTTAGGCTGCTTTATTATCAGTGATCGGTTTTTTGGATTCACCCTCGCGGGATATCAAGTAGAAAAGTTAATATTGATACGACGAAATTATCTCTAAGGAACTTTTTACTCTTACATGGCAACCAGTTGAGACAAAAACTTCTATTCTTTTGCTAATCTCTACACTCTATTAAGCAAAATATATTAGAACCTCCACAAAGTATTACCTTACATCTTATAATGTTAATGTTGTTGCTTTATATTTTTGGTTGAGCAATAAAACCATTTGGCATTGTGGACATTGTACATATTTTTTTGCCTTTTCTAACAACATTAAGCCCGGATTCCCGGGGCATATCCATACTAACATAATGATTGAGGTCGTTCACCCCATGTCGAATCCAAAAAACTGATCACTGTTTATTATTCCTATATCTGCAATGTCTCATTAAAAAAATATGCATGGAACTTTTACACTTTAAACGAGGTATGGATCCACAAGCAATAAAAGCACTTCACATACTCTCCATATTGATAATTAGGCTTGTGTCGTTCACGAACTATGAACTGTTAGGAATAAAATCCCATCAATGACTGAAATGAACTGAATCTTTCCGTGGTCTGAGAATCGGTCTTTGCTCATTTAGTTCAGTACAGGATCGGCGAACGCGAGCGGTTTGGATCGAGAACGAATGTGTGACTGCGCCGACCGAGAGTGAGAGCTACTTAGCAGAGCAACAAAAAAGTCAAGTTTTCATATTAAACTTCGGTTACTTACAACCTTTCGGCCCGGAATGTTACTATCTGTGGACTATTCGTATCATTTTGACACTATTCGGTCCCATTCGTTCTGATCTTTCCGACCGCAACGGTCGCTGGTCTGTCTGAACTAAATGAGCAAAAGACCTAAAAGAGCGAACTAGTTCGTGGGAGCGACTGAACGAGATCGGAGCGCTCCGATCAACGAACGAAACGGCACAAGCCTATTGATAATTACAATTGCATCTTCATACTGAATTAACCACTGAATACATCTGCCAATGGTTGATTAGTAAATGCACCCTTATGATGGAAGAATAGATTTTAACCTATCACATCTTATAATTCATCCCTCAAAGCAGTATTTCTGACATCAGCCTTGGTGCCCTGATATGTTTGGCTCTCCAACTGCACATCTTTCAGCTCTTCTTGTTCCAATAGGAACTTCTTAGCTGTCCACGCCTGAGAGCCATCTTTGAACATGAAAATGGCTCTGTCATCAGCAATGAGGTACCTAAAATGAGATAAATGGATAGGTTAGTGAAGAAATCTAAATTTTGAATCCCGGTAAGGGCATTTATTTGTGTGACAAGAACAGATATTTGTTCCTGAGTCATGGATGTTTTCTATATATATAAGTATTTGTATATTATATATCCAATCTGTGTAAGAATGTCCTATAATATTTATTAATTTTAAGTTAGTGTCACTAGCAAAGTTTACCCACTATTTGTTATCTTCCTGGAATATGAATAGTCATGGTTTTTTGGAACCCTGGGGTCAGCTTGGCAACCAATCAAGAATTGGCATCGGCGCTAGGGTTTACCAGATAAAATAAGGAGAAAAACGGTTAGATAAATAGTAGCTGTATACTCGCCTCTCTGCCTGTATGTGATTACTCCAGAGACCTGTTTGCCAAATTTTTGTCAATTCGTCTGTGCGCGCTCTTGAGGGGTTGTTAGCCACTGTAACAAACATCATGAGCGTCTGTCCTTTCTTTGTAGCTTCCAACACAGCTTCTGGATTCGACATATCCATTTTGGTTATGTCTATTGCCGGTGGCTTTCGAAGGTGTTCTGGTAACTCATCTTCTGGGAGGGGCTCTTCATCTTCTTCCCACTGGTCTAACAGTCTGTAATGAAGATGTAAATAAACATAATTATGTCAGGAATATGGAATTAGTTAAGAATATAACTGTAATAAATACCTTTCCATGTCAGCTTCGGTAAAATCTGTGATATCCTTCTTTGCCCAATCTGGTTTATTTTCGGATTTCTTAGAAATAACAGCAGATATGCATATCGCAAGTAATATAAATAGTAGTTTAGCCATTATTACTGAAAACGCGAACAATATAAAAAAATAGTAGGCGGCAACTGGTCGTCTGCTAATGCTAAACAACACGTAAGTACTTGGTAAGTACATTCACTGAACGAATGAAATGAATGAAAATAAGGCTTCCCAAAGACAGTCTTAAAAATTCATAATCTTAAAGAAAACTTGTATGCAATCTGACAGTTCAAATCTGTCAGTGTCAGTTTGAACCATAGATTTAGAATTATTAAACTAGATTGTTTAATTAGGTCAAAAAGTGTGTCCACATGAGAGGTAATTGTTTGGGCTGGTGTCCTTCTCGCACTTGCTGGCAATGTCAACATTATTCAGTGACGTCATCACTGTCATAAATTGGGGATACCAGTCAATTTTCAAAGTTACTACTAAATCTACTAACACCCAATTGAAAGTATTTTTTAATTATACAAATCTTTGATTTACAGGCATCAAAAAAATCACATTACAATTATTTTCAAATTTTTTGAAATGTATCGAAACCCTAGTTTGAATATAACATTAAAATAAAATAAGAAGTTATAAAGTCAGGTAATATACAGATAAAAATACTACTAATATGGGAACCTCATTAACACTGGCAACACGTGCGAGAGGGACACCAGCCCAAACAATGCCCTCTCATGTGGACCGTTTTCGCTAGTCTGATACGATCGACTTTCTGTTTCAGTAATAAGGTTTAATTTCGTATGGCAAAAAATGTGATTGAGCTGTCCCCTGTAAAGGTCTTTGGTTTGAACTGTCAGATTGCATACAAGTTTTTTTTAAGATTATGAATTTTTAAGACTGTCTGTGGGAAGCCTAAATGTCAAAACTTTTCAAAAGTGTTGCCATAACAAAAATATCATCTAATATAATAGTGTGTGTTATGTTGGTAGAATTGTTCGTCTAAAATTAGTGAAAACTTGGCGAAGCTTTTTGTCCTGTTCTACTTGGCGCATTTATGACAACACTAGTATACTTCATCTGTGGACTAGAAAAAAAAGCTTGACAGCAACGGAATTGTCAACAAAACCGTTTATTTTGTTTATTTCATTTCAATATTATTTCGTGTTTTAATCGTGATTTCGATATTTTAAAATGGAATGCAAGACATTCCATAAAGGAAAATACTATATTACTTTTAAACGAGGATTTGAAGACAGTAAAAGAGATGTTACTGTTACTATCATGAAGATTTTCGGCAGTGATAGCTTGGTATGTAAATTAAATATTTTATCAAACTTTACCATTAAATATGCTTTGTGTAGGTACAGTTATATTTAGATCGTTAAATCTTTGTTTCATTACAGCGAATATCTCTTTCCGACGAAGATGATCCTACGTTTCTATGCATTCTCAATGTTTCGAGGTGCGACTACGAGGATCTGAAGAAACAGCAAGGCCTGTTGATAGATTTCGATAATTTCCCGTCGCAGCTAGTTAGGCTCCTTCAACAATGTGCATCAAACAATATGTAAGCCATATTTAAATAAGTATAAATATATAGGTATTATAGAACATTCTTACACAGATTGACTGAGTCCCACGGTAAGCTCAAGAAGGCTTGTGTTGCAGGTACTCAGACAACGATGTATATAATATGCAAATACTTATTTACATAGAAAACATCCATGACTAGGCACAAATATATGTGCTCATCACACAAATAAATGCCCTTACCGAGATTTGAACCCGAGACCGCAGTGTAGCAGGCAGGGTCACTACGTGCTAGGCCAGACTGGTTGTCATTTAGACTTGCATTATTTATTTGTAAACATGATTACAGACTTGCATTATGACATAACAAGAAAAATTAGACATATACATTTTGTGTTCCGATTTTGCGTGTCATCCTTTTCAATTATGTATTGAATTTTTTTCCATATTGCATCTCTATGTAGAATACTGTGTTGGTATTATACTTCAAGGTATTATTCTCAAAAAATTTGTTGAAGCACACACATATATATATCAAGTGTATTAAATTAGTAAAATTGAAAGTAGTAACACTAGTATGTAGGTATTTGATATGTTGTTGTTGATTGTCCTAGGGCACCCCATAGGTGTATAGGGCCTCCACAAGATCCTTCCACACCTTTCTATCTTGAGCCACCGTCTTGGGCTTGTTCCAACTCAGTATTTGATGTCTACTGGTTGAATTCAAAACGGAATGGAATTTTAATTTGTATCTTTATCTTTCAGGTTCCTGATTGTGCAACAGACAAATCCAGTCCAATTTTATTTTGAAATTGTGGAGCACAATGAGTTCAGGCGTTTAGTTCATTTGTCACTGAAGACTGGGCCGGCTACAGATGCAGACATCAAGCAACATATGGCTGATACTATCAATAATTTAAAGGTACCTTAGTCTGTTTTACCATATTGGCGATAACACATTCCTACAGCTTCGCGATAGTGGACACAACTTAATTCACTTGTTTTTATTTACCTTGAAACTTTTTTTTTATTTTTACCTTGGAATTACTTTGGAACTGAATGTTTCAGTTACTGTATAGTGAAACGTACATTTTAATGGAGCCCCAATTACCAATTAAAAAAGGTGTATTTCTTTTATCTCTTAACTGGAAGTGAGCAGGGGTAAGCTATTTTCCTACTTAATATTACATCAAACATGTCAAATTATGTTAAACTAGCTTTTATCTGCTGCTTTGCTCGCATTAAATAATTTCGTTAATTGCAGAATACTCCATATAAATTTCCACCCCACCATTTTAGGGAAGTGGGGGGGTTAGAAAGAGACAAAAAGTAGCTCATGTCACTCTTTATCCAAATTACTTGTGTCGTTTTGCCGTGAAAGCCGGACAAACAGACACACACTTTCCCATTTGGATGGTGATAAGCAATAATGTGTCAACCCACAAAAACTAAAAAAATGAGATTTTAATGCCATGTTATAGCTGGATTTTTAAACTTCTATTTGCAAAAATGACCTTTTCATTTTGAAAATTTTTACTATCCCAAAAGTAAAAAAATAGGTTTACACAAATCCTATATCGTGTGTTGCCTGTTTTGCATTAATGTGTCAAGAACCTTAACTTATTATAGTAATTGGCAGAAGACATATTTAAATTACAATAATGTGTTATGAGGGTTGACTCAACGATTTTTTTACACTTGACTCATTCTTGCAAAACGCAAAAAATGACATAGTTACCCACTATGAGACTTGAATGATTATTGCAAAATGATATTTTATTCGTTGTTTTATGCTACGACCCGTGTTATAAAACATAAGTCATTATTGTTAAATTATATTCGGGTCATAAATTGTTCGTTTTTGGTGTAAGTACCATGACACTATATTGTAAAATATAACTGTTCATATTAATTTATGTTTGAATAAGTTATGACTTAGTCCATTAGTATATTTTTGCACATGAATAGTAAATTCAGTACGAAATTGAACATTTTAAGTCATGAATATACATATTCGTTATTATAATTTGCAAACATTTTTTACAAGTACGTGTTTATATAAAAATCTAATATAAGCTACTATTTTTTTATAATTACTAATTACATTAAGACGTATTAATGTATGCATAAAAATATTGTTTGATTTTTGAATACTTACTGAATGGTAGTTTATTATTTTGTTAAAGATATTTTATGTTTTGTTCTTGTACAAGTCATGAGTTATTCATAATTTAAATGACTTAGTCTATTTCTTAGCGTAAAAAAATATTTTGTTATGTATATTTTAGATAAGTAGTTTGTTTTTTTAAAAGATGATTATTTGATTTTTGTAACGATTTTTTGTTGAAAAAGCACAGATAATTTAAATATGTGTCTAGAAATGATCATTACTCTAATAGTTAATTTATAGTATTTTATTCAACAGGCGTTTAAAGGAGGTCAAGAAATATGAGTGGCGTACTTTCCACGAGTATTTTGGAGTCAGTTAAACACCATTGCATACAATACTTTTACAACGACCATGCACTTAGTTTTTAATAGTTTTTTTAAATAATTCTCGCGAAATTCACACTGTTTCCTGTATTGCAAAGGTTTGCACTGTCAGCTCAGCTGCCCAAAGCCTTCCCGCGCACGCACGCAGTATATTTAATGCAATGCGTTGCCATGATTACAGAACCAAACAATGCGTTTTCAGTTTTTTCGATACGCACAATCCTGTAAATGACGGATAACAGTTCGGGAGTAGAAAAATCATTAAAAGTTTTGATTAATAAATAATGTATTGATTCCTACATGACGACCGGTCTGGCGCAGTCGGTAGTGACCCTGCCTGCTACGCCGCGGTCCCGGGTTCGAATCCCGGTAAGGGCATTTATTTGTGTGATGAGCACAGATATTTGTTCCTGAGTCATGGATGTTTTCTATGTATATAAGTATTTATATATTATATATATCGTTGCCTAAGTACCCACAACACAAGCCTTCTTGAGCTTACCGTGGGTCTCAGTCAATCTGTGTAAGAATGTCCTATAATATTTATTATTATTTTATTATTTATACCTAATAACATAAGTGACCATGACTGATATGTTACTTAACACTTATAAAGTTAAAAATATGCATAGGTAGAGTATTTTACAATAACAATTTATGTGCTTTAACATGTTTATTTAAGACTCATAGATATTTTTAAACAATTAGCAAAAGTGGGTTAAGTATCATAACACAGTCTTGAAAAAGTTTGACGTCGTCGAACAATTCGCAATAAAAGAAAAGGGCATTATTTCGTCAAATTGAAGTTTGTTTTGAAATTAAGCTACAATAATCACTACTACTGAACGTATTATAGCTGAAAAACACAACAATCTATATAAAAAACAATTTTTTTTATGAGAAACACAAAAAAATGAGAAAAAATCTTTAGACGCCATTTTCTCAAAATGGTTGGCGTGTGGGTTGACACATTATTGCTTATCACCATCCATTTATGATATTAGTATGGATTAGTAGGAAAATAGCTGACCTCTGCTTATAACAATTTTGGGCAAATTGAAGTCAATTTTCCTTACAAATAGTTTGTGTGCTGGGTGGCACAAGTTTAAATATGTTTCAACAATGATTTCAGAATACCTTGGCATCTTTTAAAAGCTCAGCAACAAGCAGTGAAGTGATGTGGAAGGAGAAGTGTATCAAAATGGAGCAGAAAATACATGAATTGACAAATAACTTGGCTGAACTGAAGGATGACAGGAGAAAGAATGAGATTGAGTTTCAAGAAGCATTGAAACTGGAGAGAGACAGGGCTGCTCAGGTAATAGGACTAATCTAGAATAGTTTAGGTGATAAAACCCATCCTAAGTCTAATCAATCAATGGTTATTATAAAAAAAAAGTCAGACAATACATTTGCATTTCAAATATTACTGGGTTTTGTAGTTGACCATGATTTGGAATAATTCTCTTATTAATAAAAAAATCTTAATAAATCTTAAAGTATATTAATTATGTAGGCTGTTCATAAAATCATCTTTGTTCACAATTTAAATTCTAGGAAAGACAACAGTGGCAGAAAAATGCAGATATAAATGCAAAAGCTCAGCTTGCAAGTTCAGAAGAAGCCTTGAACAGGAAAAACAAACAGATTGAAGAGTTAAATGCTATATGCCAGCAGCTGAAAGACAAAATAGGCCATTTGGACAACCAACTGAGGTGATCATTTTGTAAAAAGAATTGAAATTAAAAAGTTTTTCAAATTATTCAAATCAATTTATGTGAAAATTGGCAATGATATTGATGCCACTCTTTTGCTAATAATGAAGTTTTTTAAAAGTACATGATAGACAGTAGATTATTAAAGGAGTTATTACACAATAAAGATATATATAACATGTACATTATGTATATGTAATCTTATCCATACTAATATTACAAATGGGAAAGTGTGTGTTTCTGTTTGTTTGTCCGTCTTTCACGGCAAAACGGAGCGACGAATTGACGTGATTTTTAAGGGGAGATAGTTTAGGGGATGGAGAGTGACATAGGCTACTTTTTGTCTCTTTCTAACGCGAGCGAAGCCGCGGGCAAAAGCTAGTATGCAATATTCCTAGTATCATAACATTTTGAAATGATTATTTGTCTAATTTCAGTGAAAAATCTCAAAGACTAATGCTGTTAGAGGGAGAAGTCCAAAAGTCTCATATAGAAGTAGCTACATTGAAGGCAAAAAATGCAAGCTTAGACAGAGAAATTACTGAAAAAGAAAAACAAATTAACAACTTGAACACAAGATGTACTTACTTAGAAAAGGTAAATTATTTAAAATATTTTTAAAAGAGCTTTAGTTTTTGTATTGATTTTTTTGCACGAAACTAAATATTTTATATCTGATATTACTGCTGTTTTGTTTTAGATTGGGAAAGATAATGCTGACCTTGTCACTGAGCTGAAAAACTCGTTACAAATAGTTAAAAAAGAAAAGGTAACTACTATTTTGCTTTTTGTAGAAACCTTTCTGTATCTTCCTATTATTCCAAGACCTACACTTGACAAGGACTGCAGTAGAGAATATTACACAAAACTCTGTGCAGAGGGCGCCGCTGGCACATTGAGGGGGGTCTACCGCGTACCGCGTACCATGTTCGGTATCTTACGTCTTTGTTGCACTTGTAAATTCGCACGTAAGTGTGACAGTATGGTAGTATATGTTTAGTTGTGGGATAGTGTATTATATTATTCAGTTGTGACAAATATCTGAAAAGTTCTTAAGGGACCGTCCCCACTCAGGCGACGCATATGTCTTGAGACACGGAACGGACGTCAGCGCCACGCCGCCCGAATGTAATTTAAAAAATGTCTCCTCTCCTCAGTACATGTTGTATAGGAAGGACGAGCAAGGGACGTCGCTTGGCGCGCCCCAGGCCGCGCGGTGCGCGCCAAGCGACGCGTCGCCTGGGGGCGCGTCTTACGTCCTTCCTATACAAAATGTACTGAGGAGACGTTTTTTAAATTACATTCGGGCGGCGTGGCGCTGACGTCCGTTCCGCGTCTCAAGACATGCGTCGCCTGAGTGGGGACGGTCCCTAAGATGATGTGAGAGGTTTTTTTATTGTGTGTGAAGTTCTAATTTTTCTGTTTTTCAGGTAACTTTAGAAGAAAGACTAGCTGTAAGTGAATCACTAGCGAATAGAAATAATGAAGCTGCAAATTCAACTTCAGAACAACTGCTGAAGGCTAACCAAATAATTTCGAAACAAAATAATGATATCATTGAAATGAAAGAAAAGGTAATTAACCGAGCAAGGTCATGTTTTAACATAATAAATAATTATACAATGCCAAATGGACATTTTACATAACTGTTTTTGATTATTTTCAGATACTATGTCGAACAGCAATAGCATTAGAACAAGAAAAAGTTATAGAGAAAAACAATAAAGAAATTGAGGAGCTCAAGTCTGAGATAAATATGACTAAACAGAATATTGACAGTCTAAAAACAGAATTGGACAAGCTAAAAGAAAAGTATAAAATAAACGAAGCAGCATTGAAAGATAAAGAAGAAATGATAAAGAATAATAATATGGGTAACCATTCTTTATTGATATTTCCAATCTGCCAGGCAAGTATGGTCGCGCGATAAATGATAAAACATCTGGCCCTATCGCACTATTTGTAAGTGATTGCCTGCCTGAAATTCAGAATTCCTCGCACGCCAAACGGCCAATATAGACGTGCATTGGCCGCTGCCGGGGCAGTTCGCTCTTCTTAGGTGTATGTTGGCGTTTGCCGCGCTAGAAAACGCTTCGCGACTATGCTCGCTCTGTGTAATACATCCAGCTAATGGATTCTATTTATCCTATCTTTGATTAAATTCAAACAAATTACAGTGATCCAATGGCTGCATAAAAAAATGGAGGATACTTGTGAACCAATCAGCGCTGTGAGAAACAAATCATTCAACGGAGCCGCCAAACATAGCTCGACGCCGCATGTTCAGCCGAATGAGAGTTCAGATTTAGCTGAGGGCATGTCAGAAGAATCTATAAATTTTTATGCTACATCGAAAATGTAAGTGTTCTAAAAACTAATATTGCTCTTTAGTTACGAATTCACGAAATATGTTTTTGAACATACGCATTTAACACCTTTCCTAAGGCCTCCGCCACACATAAAGCGTTTTGGTAGCGTAGCGTTAGCGGAGCGCAATGATAGCGGTGCGTCGGACGAACGCCGGCGTTCCGCTCGCAATCCGCGTTCGTTAGTTCCCGCCGGCGTCCGCTGGGCGCAACACCAGTGTTCGTCCGGCGCACCGCTATCATTGCGCTCCGCTGACACTCCGCCTAAGCATAATGAAAGAGAATAGTGACTCATAGAAATGTAATATACATTTTAATATGAAGTGTTCATTCTAGGTCCACATTTGAAGGAACTCCTGTAACGAAAACTCAAGATCATGGAAATAAAATCGGACTTGACCCGAAATACCTCAGACCGGCTGATGATAAAACAAACAAGATTACAAAAGGTATATTTTTATACATTTTCTTTTTTCTCGACTTTTGTTCTTAATGTGTTTCTAATAAGTCTTTGTTTCAGATTGCGGATCACAGAAGTCCGTAAAAGGAAAGGAAAATGACAAATTCAGTTTACCTCAAGTGGATTACAGAGAAAAAAAATCTTCGCGAAAAAATACCTATCGGGCGACACCGGTGTCGGCATATTTTCCATGAGAATTTAATCCCAGTTTGGTGTTAAATAGTACATTACATCAGAGGCCGGGAAAATGAGGATTTCCGGCCGGATAGGGATACGAGGCCGGGAATCCGTTTTCACGCCGAGGCATGTATAGTGCTTTTCTCAAACATACAATGAAATAAAAAAAAAATGCTCTAAAGGACAATATTTTATGAAAAAAAGTTACTTTGCAGGCCTAGGCCTAAAAAATAATATGAAATCCCTTTACAGTCCTCTCGAGTTGTTGCGCCCAAAAAGCGATACTTCCCAGCCCATTTTAAGGAACGTAAAGACAATATTTCATTGCATGTTTGAGAAAAAACAGTTATCTATCCCAAGGCTTGGCAAATAGAGATTCGAGAGGCAGGATCGGTTGTTTATCAAACTTTTTGTCACAGTAAAAGCGTTCGCAAAATGTTGCTGTATTGGAGGTATCAGTCCTTTGATGAGTGTCCAATCTGTTCTTATCCGGAATTTCCACCCAAATGTGACCCTAAGAACGTTTTAAACCACTTGTGGACTTTCGAGATTCCTGTAAGTTGCTGGACCTGCCTTAGAACAAGAGTTGCCAAAGAAAACTAGGAAGAGGTTACTTCCCAACTAGACAATAGGTATTGTTCGTGATTGTAGCCCCGTATGAAAAAACACCTAATTACTCGTATTGTTTATAGATGACAATTTTATTGGTTAACCAATTTAATGAATTGAAATGGATCAATTTGATTTCGAAGACATTTTAAAGGAGACGCTTTGGTAGAGGGTCGCCATGAACCAGATTAATTATTCAGTTAAATCTATGTTAAAAAGTATCCTGCTATAGTCTGTCAAACCTGTAAATAAGAATAAAACTATACCTACTCATATCATTCTATTGGGTAGACACTTAGCGTAAGATAAAGGCAATACTTATTACTTTTTTTATTTTTGAAATGAGAGTTACTTATATTATGTACATTAGTTATTATATAGTTGGCAGCAAATTAGTTATTAGAAAAAGAGGCAAAATTAAAATGTGGTCTTAGAAGAATTTGAATTTGGCTCCATTTACTACCTAATTACTGAAAAGTTATTTGTTTTAGTATACATAATTACATATGAAATTTTAATATAAATATTTTAGACAGAAACAAAATTAAGTGTATTTTTTACCCGACTACGGCAACGCAAAAGGAGGGTTATAATTTTGACCGGTATGTATGTATATATATATGTATGTATGTATGTTCATCTGTTCCCTCATAACTTCTAATTTTCTATTAAAATGAGAGAAATATCCAGCAAATACCTGAATTGAATTGAAATAGTAGATTCCATTTTAAAATATAGACAGCCAAGTCAATCTTGTCATTAAAAAGGCGAAGAAAGTTGAAAAATGTGGCGAAAGTTTATCGTCCAATAAAAAATTTGAATTTCGCGACTTTTTTAGTGGCAAGATTTGCTTGACCGTCTTTTTGAAGCAATTGATTGGCTATTCTACAACTTATACATAACTTAAGGTGGTTTTCCACCGGCAGAGCGTGAATGGGCAGAGCGGAGGGAATTGAGATCGCCCGCGGACCCTTTTCCACTAAAAATTGCCATTAATAGCCATCGCGGGCCTGCGCGAGCTCGAGCGAGCCCGCGCGTGCCTGCTGGTGCCTGCCGTAGATTGTAAGTTTCATACGATACTCTATGTCGAAAGCAATAAGGTACATTTTTACAGTAACAAATATTTCAATTCAAGTCTCGCACATCCTCTTCAATCCGCGCCTCGCGATGTCGTGAGCGTCAGGACCCCTGGACCACTACAGATATTTGATGTTTAGTACATACTAAAATTTAGTACCTATTTGATACTATTTGGTACCTGAGTACATATATTTGGTACCTCCACTGATATCGAAAAATCGAGCGAATAAAGTGGCCAGACATTCGGACGTCAGGATGTCTGGACCATTTTTGGTTTACATAGTTCTAGACAACACTACTAATTGATATCTTAGTCAATATTTACTACCTATTTGGTACCTGTCAAATGCATGTCAATATATTTTTTTCAAATTTTTTTGGCGTACCAGAAAAAAGTTATGATGGAATTTAAAGTTGTGAGCCCAGCCGTGGCGTTGAAGTATGTAGCGCCTGTCAAAAGAATAGAGGCAAATCCGCCTGCCCTCCTGCGCGTCAACATAAATAGGAAATGAAAATCAAAGAGTAGTATAATAATTAAAATCGCTTGAGGGCTACACAAGTGAATATTTTTGTTGTTAGTGGCAGATTCTCAGTTATAATATTATAAATACGGAACCCTAAAAATGATGATCTATAAACATTATTTTATAAGTGCAAGAAGAGAGATGCAAAAATATTAACAGGTAATTAAATTCTGTGGCTGTTGGAACGCAGCTTTTGTTAAGCCATTAAAAAAAAACCAAATGAACTGTCAGATTGGATAAGTATGTGTTGGGATGGGAAGGTCAATCACAAGTTTTTTGAGTTGAGTGATTCATTATCGATGGATTCAATTATTTTATTTCCTGTAACATCAAATTTCAATACAATAACATACAGTGCCATTTAAGACAGTCAAGTGTTAAACCAGTATGATAATAACAATGTTGTTTTACACGAGTAGGGGCTACAAGTGATTTGTTCAATGGAACGAATATTGTAAATTTGTGTTTGTGTATGGAAAGTGCCTTTCTGTACAATGCCTTTCGACTTTTTGTGTTGCGTGAGGCCGGGGGTGGAGGATGTGTGCGAGTTAGACTATTCCCACCAGTCCTTGACGGACGTTCCCACGGAAGTGTTCGTCTATGAAAGGACGCTCGAGACTCTACTGTGCAACAGTAACCGAATCAGTGAGTTGCCGCGCCAACTGTTCATGTGCCATGGCCTGAAGCACCTGGACCTCAGTGACAACGAGCTCCAGGCCATCCCCACGGCCATCTCGTCCCTGGTCAACCTCCACCACTTCAACATCAGCCGCAACACGCTCGCCTCGTTACCTGACACCATGAAAGCCCTGAAGTATTTAACATTCTTAGATTTATGTGTTAATCCTTTGGAAAAACTTCCCGATGCCATCACAAATCTGATTGCCTTGCAAGAATTATATCTAAATGATACCTACCTTGAATACCTACCAGGTAATTTTGGACGACTTGCTAATTTACGTATACTTGAGTTACGAGATAATTACTTAATGATTTTACCGAAATCTCTTTCTCGCTCAACAGAACTTCTTAGACTTGATTTAGGTCAGAATGAATTCCAACAATTTCCTGAAGTGATTGGAAGATTTATAAAGCTGAGAGAACTATGGATTGATAACAACAGTCTGACAAGTATACCCAGTGTGATCAAACCTTTGGAGAACTTGATACATTTGGAAGCGAGCAATAATATGATTGAGGAGCTTCCTGTTGAAATTGGTTACTGTTCAAAATTAGTAGACATCAGTTTATCAGCAAATGCTCTCACTCAGCTCCCAGACAGCATCGGACAACTTGGCAACCTGACAACACTAAAGTTGGATAATAATAGGCTGTATTCTATTCCAGAGAGTATAGGGCAGCTCACAAATCTAGAGGAGCTAATGCTCATGTGCAATTACATAGATAAAATCCCGTCTTCTATTGGTCTGCTCAGAAAGTTACAATATTTCAATATTGATGATAATATGATTAGAGCAATACCCCCTGAGATAGGAAGTTGTTCTAAGTTATCAGTATTGTCACTACGAGCGAATAAATTGACAAAGGTGCCATCGGAAATTGGGCACCTTTCTTCCTTAAAAGTACTAAACTTAGTGAGAAACTCGCTGAGCAGCCTTCCTCAGTCCTTACTGAATTGTGATAATCTTGTTGCCCTTTGGCTGTCTGAGAATCAAAGCAAACCTCTTGTGCCTATGCATTCTGAAGTGGATCCCCATACCTATGAGCAAGTCCTCACTTGTTTCCTCTTTCCCCAAGTGCCTTTGACCCCCATTGAAAACAAGTTGGAGAATGACAAATCTGAAAGTGCTGATGTTCAGCCTTCTGCACGCCATATTAGTTTTGTAGACATGAAAGTAGCACCTAAGATACCTGAAAAGCCGGGTCAGTTAAGAAGGGCTCCGACACCCTACCCAAAAGAGTTAAGGGCTCTGGCTAAGCATGCCAGAAATATTCACAAAGATGGTACACAAGATGTGTCCCCTCCAATGCAAAATGCTGTATTAATCAAAGCTGCTAAAATAACACCTACACTACAGCAGAGATTTGCATCAGATAACAAGAAAGAAATTGATGATGGAAATATAAATAAGGATAATACAGATGGCACTTCTGATCCTATGAAGGTTTCTGTCTATGATAATGTTACACCGGATAACGCATATGACAGGCCTTTAGATCTAGAGAAGACCTATAAAAGTGTAGATCATGCATTGTATCCCGACAACAATGATGATGACAATAACGATTTTTCATCTGGTAACCATTATAACATGTCACAAAAATCACATTATGGAAACCAACATAATACTGAAATTTATTCTTCTAGACAGGAACTTGATAGGAATAATGTTCCTGTACCACAAAATGTATATGCCCATCCGGAACCTAAGAATTATCATAACAGCAATGAAAATAATTACCAAAGTAATTTTAATAGAGTGCACAGTCAATTACAAAGATTAAGTTTAACCTCTCAAGATAGGCGTTCAAATAATGAAACCATAATATCAACACATTATGATGACAATACATACAACCACAGACCTGTAATTGATAATGCTAAAAATTTTGAGCCCATTTACCATAAAAGAGAACATCCTATAACAAAAGGAAATCATCATGAAAGAATTTATGAAACTGAGAGCTATGGTTATGCTAATGACAAAAACTTCAGCCAAAGCAATTACGACTGTTACAGCTATCACCCTCATGGCAACGCGCCAAATCCGCGAGTACACACTATTAGCCAGGTTGTCAGCTCAACAACTATGCCTAATTTGAGTAACTACAGCAGCGCCTATCCGGGCCCCACTGTCGAAAGCCATCATTATTCTACATCATCTCCCAATGCCAATATTTATGGAATGTCAACCTCGAGTCCCACTTACGTCCCTACGCAGTCGCCAGAATTGTATTCGCCGACAGGGCATACAAATACTACTAATCCATACAGGATGACCAACACGCCCCTTATATCGGACGACGGTAGTTACAATCACGTACACGCTCCTTCTACGCCTAACATGTATGATTTGTATGACGCTATTCCAAGTCCTTCAATGGGAGCTCCGTCAAACCCGCCGAGTGTAATAAGTCATCGCCACAGTCCAAGCAGTGCCATGTCTGAGCCGGTGTACGGCAGAGGCCAGCCTCCGCCTTACCATATAGTAGCTCCATACACGAAACACGCTCAATATTTCAATGGAACGGGTGGATAGTGTTTAATGAAAGGAAAACAGAAGATCTTACACAAACCCTGCCCTTATCATCAACAATGAACAAGCGGCATGTGTTAGTGGTCCGATGTCTGTTTTCTAGACGTGCAATTTAAATGTGATACCTTCATATGTTGAAGTTGAAAAGGAAATACTGAGGTGCTACAAGATGGATGTTATTGTTGGAAAGTGTCCAAAGGGATATTTTTATGACTGGTTCTTTAGTGCGATATAAGTGCTTCATACATTTATCATGAGCAGTGCCCGGAAACAAAAACCAACCGTTACGTATTTCGGTAGTGAAAACCCGTAGTTAGAAAACTACAACTTTTTTTTAAGTATACGCATTTAAGCAGCCTAGAGTACCAAGGCTGACCTTCGAGCACTGCTCAAATTTATCATCATGATTAAAAGTCATAAAGTTGTGGCAGCTGGCGTAGCTATTGTCAATCGATGCCAAAGTAGTGACTACAGCTACAGTAGAGTAATTACTTAATTAAATTGAGTAGGATTTATGGCATATGTGTGTATATGGCAAACTGTAAAAACGAGCACTCTAGGTGAAAGCGTAGGTACTGGTTTAGTACATTGGGTAACAACTATGTTGTTTCATTATACTGTTATGAATATGATGTAATTGTTAAATTAATAATTAAATCGATAAATAAAGCCTGCACAGAAAGTCGTGAAGCTCAGTTATATGTCAGCGTATCGTACATATACATACCTATTTATTTCTACTTACTGACAGCAGATAGTTAATTGCAATGCAATCTAACGCTTAATAACTTATAATCTATAAAGTTACAACCTTTAAAAGTTTAACTTTTATAATTTATATGCCGTGCATTGTTTTGTATTATATGATTCATATGCCAGTAGGTATTTACTTCAGTAAGAAATGCCTAAAAAAACAAATTCACATAGTTCAATTGTTTGAGTTTAATAATAATTTGGTAATTGTCTTTCATTCTGTAATAAATTGGCTGACAGTCCGTCCGCTTCCCGAAATTGGGCGAGTGCATAAACTTTTTATAAAAAAGTATTCTGAGCAGGCATTTCATATTTACATTTTATCTATTACAATGTTGAAATGAAGGCTTGCACTAAACATTTTAAAAATATTTTTGTAAAAACTGTCTCATGTGATATTGATGTTTGTATTGTATATAAAACTAACTTCAAATATATATTTAATTTTTACTGTGTATTGGAACTAACTCTTTGCATTTCATTACTATTTTTCTGTATGTATATTTTATAAGTATTAAAAAGTTTTGCCGGGTGGCGCGTGGCGTATCAGGCTCGCAAATATCTTGGACAGGGGTTAGAAAACAGCAGGCGTTTTAGTTTAATCAAAATAAATTTCGATTTGACAGAGACGTGACATGAAAGTTCCTTAATATATGTCTTTTATAAAAGACAACTGCGGCCATGAAATGAACACGATAAACGCGCATTTAAAGATGACAACTTTTACAGGGCCTAGGTATATTTGTATTTATAAAACGCTCGCATTTTTTTAATTTTTTTCATAATAAAATGTTAAAGGTGCAATTCCCGAAAAGTTTGTACATTTGGACCGCGTCTCCGATTTTGATAAAAAATGGTAGGCTGATAGAGTCCGTGATGCTGAGCAAGATCACTAGATTTCCCAAAATGTCCTATGTAGTTTGTATGAAACCTTCCTTTTTTAGGGTTCCGTAGTCAACTAGGAACCCTTATAGTTTCGCCATGTCTGTCTGTCCGTCCGTCCGTCCGTCCGTCCGTCCGTCCGTCCGTCCGTCCGTCCGTCCGTCCGTCCGCGGATAATCTCAGTAACCGTTTACCAATATGTATATCAATCACGCCAACAAAGTGCAAAAATAAAAAGTGGAAAAAAATGTTTCGTTAGGGCACCCCCCTACATGTAAAGTGGGGGCTGATATTTTTTTTCATTCCAACCCCAACGTGTGATATATCGTTGGATAGGTATTAAAAAATGAATAAGGGTTTACTTATATCGTTTTTTGATAATATTAATAGTTTCGGAAATAATCGCTCCTAAAGGAAAAAAAAGTGCGTCCCCCCCCCTCTAACTTTTGAACCATATGTTTAAAAAATATGAAAAAAATCACAAAAGTAGAACTTTATGAATACTTTCTAGGAAAATTGTTTTGAACTTGATAGGTTCAGTAGTTTTTGAGAAAAATACGGAAAACTACGGAACCCTACACTGAGCGTTTTGGCCGGTTTTTGTTACCAGATTTCTATACATTTTCGGTAACAAAAAAGGAAAGTTTCATACAATCAACTTAGGATATTTTGGGAAACCTAGTGGATCTTGCTCAGCATCATGGACTATCAGCCTACCAATTTTTATCCAAATCGGAGATTTGATCCAAATGTACAAACTTATCGGGAATTGCTGAACTACTACTAATGTAAGAGAGATGCAGCCTAACCTTGTTTGTAGTATTGGTTAGTTTGGGAAACCCCTTATAATTCAAATTGGCCGCTAGATCCCAATAATGATTTCCAAAACTTCATAATTAATTTACTAATCATATTTACGTATCGTATTTATTTAAAAATATAAATGAACAATTTTCCTTCTCACATTAGATAAAGCAGTAAGAGATGTTTATAATACCTATGTAAAATAAAGTTTCCCGATTTTAAATTGTTTTGCTAGTAAGTGACGTGTACTATTTTATTTTTTGAATTTAACTGCCGAAGAATTTATTTTAACAAGCAATTAAGTATTAAGCCTGATTTATCACAATTAGATAAACTTTATTTTTGTATGTTTATTTTTAAATGTAATGCGTTGTAAATATAAATTTTATTATTTTTATGAGATGGCGTCGCAATAATTACTTGAGTATTTTTGTGCCATTGTATATTTAACGCACCTAATTGATCTTTTGTATCAGACCTAGGACAATAAAAACTTATGTTTTATGATTCCTGGGAGGTAGTCTAAAGAAGTACTTATATTTGAAGTGAAGATATGGCTCCAACATACATGCATTAAAAAACATACGTAAATAGTTTAAACGATTAAAGTATAATATGAAAGTATTAATCAACTTTAAAATATTCTAGTCAATATGCAATTAAGTTAAACAGGTTTTGGTACATAAAGCTCTAATCGAAATTAAAACATTGGGACCATTATTAAGAGCGTCAAAATTATTCTACGTTCTTGTTGTAATGTAAATAATCGTGTATACTTACCTACTTAGAATATTTGACATGTCCTCAGTCACTGGTACTATAAAATTTTGCCTGATATGTTGCAGTTTTAAAAGGTTAAAACCGAAAATGTATAACTGAAAAACCTAATTTGTGGTGTAACCACAATCGTGATTAAGAAGTATGTAAGTGATAGTAGAACTTTATAAATATGGTAGTAAACTGGCAATTGTTGAGACCTATTAGAATTTTAGGACCAACGTAACGTAATATACACCTGTAAGCAGAGTAGCATACTAGCATATAATATATACTTTATTTTAATTCAAATACCTGTATTGCAGGTGCGTATTTCTAATTCCTTATATTAAAATCCATGAACCTTTTAAAATTTAAAGAACGCATATATTATGGGTTTTATAAAACTGATCGTAGTTACAGTATTTTATTACGCCTACCAATCCTATCATATAATTTTCAGACCGCAGGTTATTGTTACACTTGAGATACATTTGTACCGACATGGTTTAATTAAAAACTGGTTTCAAATATAAATGTACATAACAGAGGTTAATAGTGTTAATACGCGTAGTTTATGTTTGCATATTTTGAAAATGCCCATCGCTTAAAAAACCTTTATTTTTATAAAATGATTTCGAAGTACCTGCTTTTAAATAATTCAAATACATACATTAAAGAAAGTTAGTTAAAATTATATATAAATATACCTTTTTTTAATGTCCTCGTATTTAATACAACTAAAAATCCGATCCAACTTTTTAACTTCTTTACTCGCGATTTCTCAATTCCTTATGTTTTAATATAACTATTTTCAAAATTTAATATTTAATTATTGTTTAGTCTGCCTATGGATGTTATACAGTCTGTAAACGTATTTAAAGAGCACATACCTTTACATACCTTCGATTTTGCACAAAATACGGTGTACTTTAAACTCAATTAAACGCATAATTTATTCCAATTTACAGGTCATCATAATTACAATAAATAATAAAACTTCTTGTACCATTTATTACTTTTCTAAAGCACAAAGTATATAGGTCAAAAGTAAATTTAACTGAAATAATAATTAATAAATACATATAGTTACTCCCATACAGAATAGTTGAACTTGTATTATTTTGAGCATATTTGTCTGCGTGAAAATGAGATATTTATTTAAGTATCATTCTGTTTACCAACGTATGTAACATATTGATACATGGGTACATGTAGACATCTAATCTATCATATATCGTATTATAGGTTACGGGTGACAATTTACAAAACTTAATTCAAAAACATTCTGCATAATTTACTAATTCTGAATATTATAATACAAAACGCTACATTCTGAAGACTGAAGCCTAAGACATATCATTATTTTGTTGTTTTATATTAAATAATTATGTAACTCTATAAAATTTAGTCTGTACTTAATTATCTGGTAATTTCCATGGGGCAAATTTATATATCTGCATTTAAAATGTGTCTAATTCAACAAAACGATATAATTCTGAATAAAAACAGTTTTTTAACCGTAAATATGTCAAGCGATTTTCGATTTAAGCTCCACTAATCCACTTTAATAATACAATATTCACAATCTATACCAACCAGCGTTCTTAAGATTATACTTAATTTTTACTTCACGTATAATGCTATCTAATGTTGTAGTTTTTCATAAATACTTCTTTTGCGCAGTAAGTATCAGCTCTTATCAGTTGTGTATTCAAACAAATTCACTTAAAATCCTTACAGACTATTTCTAGATACTCGAGTATAAAATGTTAAAATATTTAAGTTACGATAAGAGTACGTCTAAAGGATGAAAGAGTTTTCAAACGTTATACACAATGTTATTTTTAATTTATTATTTTTAAATTGAATATGTTAGCACAATGTTGTATTAAGCCGTAATGAAAGTTGTTGAATTTGTCCTATTATTAGGTGCAACAAGGGACAAATATAAGCTATATGTATATCTGATTAAGATCACACTCAATGTGTTATTGTTATTTAGAGTACAATTTTCATAACTCATCAGCTCACATTAATAGAAAGTAAGGGTGTTTAACTCTTCACTGAACTCGTGTTGGATGAGAACTATCCGTGAATTGTAGATATGATTGGTGTTTTTAAGAACTGGAAAATTAAATGATACAAGGCACAAACTAGTAAATATTGTTATTGTTAAGGAGATATTTGTACAAAGTAAATAAATATAGAGATTAAAACTCATGTAGTTTTCAGTTGGAAGTTTATATGTTTACTTTTTATGTGTCGTATTTACCAAATTAAATTCAGAATATTTTAATTATAATGACAGAACTAGAATTTGGTCTAAAATAATAAAATAACTAATTTTATTTGAATAACATCTATCTAGAGAATTAAATAAACCAATGACGATGTAAAGGACCTTAGCATAATGTCTCATCATCATATGCAAAAAGCCCATGGCGCTGACATATTATGAATTATAACTAATGAACGACACATACATTAATGTAACGTACATTATAATGGTAAATGTAGGTAAGGGTTCTTAATGGTAACTTAGTAAACAACTACTGAGACTAGAAAATGAAACATGGTACATGAATTACATGATACATACGCAATCAGTAACAAGTACCATTTTGAAATGAGACAACATTACTTGTTTAATGTACCTCAGTATAGAGAATGTATAGTGATTTATGAGGTTATGAAAGATTTTATTTACTGTGCCATAGATTTAATAAGAGTACTCAATATGTTAAATAGAAAAGATCTATTTCGATGACTAATAAAATAATACTATTTGTAAACTAAATAGGTACCATTATAGTTTATCTAAAAGTTCATGGTTTCAAAAGTTGGTGGCTAAATACAATATTAAACTTTTTTTTATGTGTCTACGTAATATTTCGTTCCTCAATAATGAGTAACAGGATGAAAAGAAGATGTTCTATATTTTATAGTACAATTTACCCATTTTTTAATAAGTGAATCGGACTGTTGTTCTGTCAAGGTGAAATTCTTTTTTTATTGAGTTATTTGGTTGTAGCCTAATGATATAGGCCTCGTCTAATTTTCACAAGACGTAGTTAGAGTATCATCTCGCGACATGTCAGCGTTCTCGCTTAGGAGGACGTGTTAACGATCAGGATGGCCGTGCCGCGGATCCGATTAATTGTCAGGTTGATAGTGCCCTGCAAAATATATGCGGAACCTAGCAGTGTTATAAAAAGGTACTGAAATGATTTTTTACTTACACGATTTGATAATGATAAACCTGAAAAAGAAATAAACCTTCATAAAATATCTTTTAATGTTTTCTATTATTGCTCTATATGTAATTTTTGTACTTTCTTAGGATCAAAACTTATGATGATAATATTTGATAATTTAATAAATGTATTGTTCGTATTTTGGAAATAATTGAAAACATAAAAATTAAGTAATCAAAGAATTTCTTGAACCCAAAAAGAGGGTTATACGGGTATTGTACAAATACATTGCATCTCAATTCGAATTATTATGTTAAAATATTGCTTAAAATAAAATATAGTTTTCTTAAATAATTTATAAAATAATAATTTGCGAAAATGATTTTATACAAAAGAGGAATATTAAAGTAATTTAGTTATAATATTATATACTTTAAAAAGTAATTGTAGATATTTTGTATTTTATTTGTATTTATCAAGTTTTTATTACGCTTTGTCTGCTATGTATGATTACTCAATGGTTAGTAGAGTATAGGGTTTAATAAAGAGTTTGAAACTGTATCCTTTTTTTATTTTTAACCCCCGATGCACAAACGACGGGGTGTTATAAGTTTGACGCGTCTGTCTCTCTGTCTGTGTGTGCGTGTGTCTGTCTGTGGCATCATAGCTTCCGAACGGATGAACCGATTTAGATTAAGTTTTTTTTTGTCCGAAAGCTGAGTTAGTCGGGAGTGTTCTTAGCCATGTTTCATGAAAATCGGTCTAATATATCGCGGTCGGGGGTTTTCAATATTTTAATTTTGTGGTTAAAGGTTATTCATTATATTCCTAGCTGTTTCCTAAATAAGCTAATTAGATTAAAGAGTTCCTGGGGCGTCGCGACGAACAGTTCGGGAAGCCCTGACCTAAGTCCTTATGTTGAACTACGCATTTTGTGTCATCCATTTAGCGTCAATCCAAATTTCGAGGTTTCCCCTCCCACCTTGTCACAATATTTGCAATAAGCTCCTTGCATCTTTTTTCATCTCGACAGAAATACAACTTTATTGCAGATAAAGCTTTAGGTATGGCAAACCACATACAATTTTAGTTCATACATGGTGTTAAATAAATATTATAGGACATTTTTACACAGATTGACTGAGGCCCACGGTAAGCTCAAGAAGGCTTGTGTTGTGGGTACTCAGACAACGATATATAATATATAAATACTTATAAACATAGAAAACATCCATGACTCGGGAACAAATATCTGTGCTACATTTTTGTCATAAAACATACTATGTATGAGTTATGAGCTTCAAAATGAGATTTTTAAAATATTTTTATTCACATATTTTCATTTACAGTTTTAATTTATCAGACTTATAATTTATATTAAAAGCATTTTAAATTATTTCCGTGTGTCAGAGAATGATATTACACCATTTTCATAGTTGGAACGATACACTAAAATCACATTTTATCTCATAGCAACCTATTCGTTCTCAATTTGAATAAACATTATGTGTACAATTACAAAGACTGACTTAAATTAATCTATTTTAGCCCAAAACACCATTTAAAACGTCAAATTTGGAAGAAAAATGAAAATACCCGCGTATTTACCCGCGGGTAGGTAAATATCGGGTATTTACCCGGTAAATACCCACCGTCGGGTATTTACCTGGGTAGTTACCCATCTCTATCTGTGCTCATCACACAAATAAATGCCCTTACCGGGATTCGAACCTGGGACCGCGGCGCAGCAGGCAGGGTCACTACCGACTGCGCCAGACCGGTCGTCAAACATGTACATGTGTATTGTGTATGTGTTACATCTTCGTGTTTGGATACTTAGGCTCTGCGAAGTTTCGGCATTCGCAGGCAAATGCCCACGCGTTTCCGCGGATCGCGTAGGAGTAGGCATCTTTACACCGACACTTATTGGCTAGGTAAATTTTGAACGAAAATGGATAAATCAATTGGTTCATATTTAGTTGGCTACACTTTTCCGACTATGCTTTCAACGATAGGTACAGGCAGATAACGGATTTTGAGGACTATTGGTTAGAAACTGAATAGAGGTAGACTGTCTGGTGCGAACTGCGAATATGAACTGACTGGTATTAGCCAGTTTAAAATTAAAATTAAAATAGCCTTTCTTACTGAGTTTTAAATTAAGTTTGAATTATCATTGTTGGCATTAAAGTTAAGTTTCGTATTTTGTTTTTAGTTTTATATCTGTTCTTTAGTTTTTAAATTAAGTCTCGTAGCTCAGTTTGCCTCCTGGCAAAGGCCTCCTCTAAATCCCTCCAGTGTGTCCTGTCCATGGTTGCTCTTCTCCAGAATGGTCCCGCTGTTAGTTTTATTTCATCTTCCCATCTACAGAGCTGTGGGCCTTTCTTACGGCTGCATCCTCTGGGGTACCAGTTAGTGATCTCTTTACTCCATTTTCCTTCTTTCGAGCGCATCATATGACCTGTCCATTTCCATTTTAGTTGATCTATTAGCCAGTTATTCGTTAATATGATACGTACACATCGTGTCTTGCTTCTTAATCAAGGCTGCATGATATAAGATCGTTCCATCCTTCGCCTACATAATGTGCAGCTAAACTATACCTACCCACGTAGTGTCATTATGCGTCCGTCTATTATATTCGTCTTTGATTTTCTTATTAACGGGCCAGTGGCTAAACAACATTAAAGCTACTTAAAAGCAGTTATGTGCAACAGGGTGGCTAGCCGAATGGCACAATCGCTCACGAAACGCTCACTCGTTTGGCGTCGGAGAAATGCCATTCGGCTACGGGGCCAGGTGAGTAGCACCGAACCTTTGGACATAATTCACAAAACATCGTATCTTGCCTTTAGCATGCCGCTTAGTGTACTTATTACCTATAATTTTAACTCCAAAATTCCTAGCAAGTATTACACAGTTGGGATCTAAGTTTCTGGTCTATCCCCTTGTACTTAACCAAGTTCAGTTCAGTATAAAAAGTTGTAAAAAAAACATCACTGTTTCACACTCTAATAGTTTACCCTATTTAACTAAGTAATTTACATCTACCTAAGTACCTATAGGTCACAGAAAACTTGGTCTGTGACCTAATCTAAGGACCCGGTTATGGAAGTTGGAGATGACGAAATTTGGAAATATTTAAACGTCATTTACTTAAAGTAAGTACGTATGATTATTTCAATGTTAGTTTTATGTCTATCCAGTCTATCGAACGAAATTCTGAAAAGCAAAACTAAGTATGCAAAATTAATTGAACGTTAATCTACTCTTAGATAGTTTGTATCAGCTTATCCTTGTGGTGCAATAAAAATATTTACTTACTTACTTATATTGTAAAATGAAATTGCAAACCTAAAAACCTGCGAATAAATCGGCAGACTAACGAGGTCGACGAAGCCAAAAGTTGTTTTGTTTTAATTTGCATTCAGAATAAAACTAGGTCTTCCGTAACTAACATGGAAGCTTCAGTTCATCTACTTTTCCAATTAACAAAGAATTTAATATGATGTGCGCTATTCCGCTGTACCTAAATTTTTCTGTTAGGGTAAACTCTTCAGTTATCGGCTATGAGCGTAATATCGACAAATAATTTACGTCTTTACAGCTTGGTGATACGAGTGATCGTATCAATAATTAGAGTGGCTACAACCTACAATGGAGCTGTTTACCCTACATAGGTACTTATTATGTAAACAAGGTTGTATATGAAGGATCGATTAGATGCGCGCGCTGCGCTCTTGGCTTCAGTCAGTTCCCGTTACAGCGAGCCTCGATAGCAAATACAGTCAGCTGGGGTTCAAATATAAGGTAAGTTTGGAATTTCTACGTCTTACTTAGGTATTTATAAACAACGATCAAGTACCTCATACACGTTGACCTCATACATTGACAAAATATTATACAGAAAACTGCTGTTGAAATCTAAGGTTGAAACCTATGTACAAATTATACTTACCTAAGTATTCAAATTTCAGTGACCTTTTATGAAAATTGTCTTCTCATTACTTCTTTTTCTCTGAAAAGTTATTTAAAATACCTTAATTCAACAATTAGTGACAAGTGAACACATTTTTTTATTGATTGTTGTATTTGCATAGGAGCCAAGATGCCGGGCGCCAGGCATAAAATACTGGGGCATGTTCTGTCGGGGTTCTGCCATAAGATGAACCGTCGCAAACCTCTGTATGGGGACGCAATGGATACTCCGCTCAACCGATGTTTGACCACCTTGGACATCACTTTGCTTGGTAAGAAAAAAGACCTTATATTACTTAAGTACAATGAAAATATGTAGGTGTAGGTTAACTTTACATTTATGTGTAGGTTATTTGAATAAGTGAGGTGTTCACTCAAGAATTGATGTCGTTTTTCCGGTGTTAAGAGTTTCCTATTGGATACGATAAACGCGCAATTTCACTCTGATTTTCCAATATTATCCTGATTTTTTTAAACTAAAGGGTAAAGGAAAAATTCAAAAACGTTTGTTTATTTTAAACTGTTTTATTTGTTAAAAAAATAATGTAGACCAATTGTAGAGTGAGTTAATAATATACCTATTACATATGGCGTCGATGGAGTACGGTGTCAACGGTGTCAACGAGAGTATGTCGCCGCGAGATTCACACGTCTTCTTCTAACTGTATTAATCATAAGGACGGGTAGTCTCGCGGCGAATACTCTCGCGGCAATCAGTAGTAGTAAGTAGGTTGGTGGATTAATTTAATTGTACCATGATTGATGGTGATTAGATTCCAGCGAAAGTAAAGAGTTAGTAATTTTCATAATGGCAAAGTTTCGCTAGGATGACCACGATAAGGCTGATAAGCTAATATGAGTACTGCGTTATCCATATTAGGTGATCGTATTAAACAGTTAATGTGATTTAAATCACATTATGGGTAAATACGTCACCCACTGATGCGGCCTGCCAAACACAGACCTCCTCTACTACGAGAGGGCCCAGACTATATTATCGATAATGCATTCATAATCTACTAATTACGACTAGTTCCACTACATGCTGACCTCTCTTTTGCTAAGCCGTGTTCTGTAGGTACACTCAACTTTACAAATGAATGCACCTAATCTATTTTCCAGGCGTCGGTCACATGGTGGGCGCCGGCATCTACGTCCTAACTGGCGCAGTCGCTAGGCACATGGCCGGTCCAGCCACGGCCCTCAGCTTCCTCCTGGCTGGAATAACCTCCACCCTCGCGGCCCTGTGTTATGCTGAATTCGGGACGAGGATACCGAGAGCTGGAAGTGCTTATGCGTATACTTACGTGAGCATTGGAGAGTTCTGGGCCTTTATTATTGGATGGAACATCGTTTTGGAGTATATGATTGGTAAGTATTTAAATTGAGATTGTACTGTACTATTGTTTATATCACATAATTAGCTACCAATCCTACCATTCCTGTGTTATCGGTATCGCCCAGTTTGGTTCTAGAATTTTACATCTAAAACGACGAAGGAACCAAGCCTCAAAGAGAGGAAATGTGGCTAAACTATGTTGTAAATTTGACTGCTGTAAACACCACTCCCAATTACAGAATTACCCCATGCATAAACTGTACTTATAATCGCTCATTGTTTAACACCCCACTATGAAGTTACAGATGCACTTATTACACGGCTCATTGATTATTAATGAACGATAAAGATCGCTCTGGTCCGGTCGTTTTGTAACTATAAATGGTCACGGTTTTAACAAATGTATTTATTTCCTCAAAAGACAATTAAATCATGGCTACCGCATTATTAATTATTAATTTATTTGGATCCTTTTTCCGGTGATGACGAATCCTTTTGTGGATTTCAGGTGCAGCTTCGGTCGCCAGGGCGTGGTCCGGTTATTTAGACGCCATGTTAAACGGAGCTCTAAGCAATGCCACCATATCCGTCACTGGAGAAATGCACGAGACTCTTCTCAGTCGATATCCAGACGTTTTAGCATTTTTAATATGCATCTTAGCCTCGCTCATTTTAGCGGTAGGCGTTAAAACCTCCGCTTACATCAACAACGGCCTCACTATTCTAAACCTTTTGGTCATCACACTGGTAATATCGCTAGGTTTCTACTACGCTGATACATCGAACTGGTCTGCTGCCAATGGCGGGTTTATGCCCTTCGGTTTTAGTGGGGTATTAGCTGGGGCAGCGACATGTTTCTACGCCTTTGTTGGCTTTGACAGCATCTCGGCGTCTAGCGAGGAAGCTAAAGATCCTCACGCTCAATTCCTATTGCGACAGTCCTTTCCATGGCCATTGTCGCTTTTGGATACATTCTTGTCGCTTTAGCTTTGACTCTTATGGTGCCATATACTAGTATTAATCCTGAAGCAGCACTGCCCTCCGCTTTAGGTGCAGTGCATGCCGATTGGGCTAAATATGCAGTTTCCGTTGGAGCAGTCTGCGGAATGACCACTACTCTTCTTGGATCTCTGTTCTCCCTGCCCCGTTGTTTATATGCCATGTCTACTGATGGCCTTCTATTTGGTTTCCTCAGCGACATTAGCAACAAGTCTCAGATCCCTATTGCGAACTTGATTATTTCTGGATTATCATCAGCGATCATTGCTCTATTGTTTGACTTGGAGAAGCTCGTAGAATTCATGTCAATCGGTACATTATTGGCGTACACAATCGTGAGCGCTGCAGTTATAATATTACGGTATCGGCCTGCTCCTACAGTTGACGATAAGAGTTTTGGAGTTCCACCGATAGATTCTCCTGGAGATCGTGAAGATAGTTCAGCAACTGGTACACCAGCGACTGATGGCGGATCTTCTTCTTCAGAGGTGAGAATCAGCTTATGTCTTCTGTGGTGAATTTTGTAGTAGGTAGGTACTAGGTATTCTATGGTACCAATTAATTGGACCCTTGATTTCAGATGTTCGAAGCTCTAACCGTCGGTCGTCTCCGCCCGCAATACGCCTGGCTTGAGCCACTCGTCGGCGGCCGAGCACCCGGGGCTGCCGTCTCTGGCTGTGTGTACACTTTGACTGCGGCTGCCGCCGCGTTATGTGCACATAACCATTTCGTGGCTGAACAGGCGGGCTTGTGGGCACTGCTGCCGGACCTTGTGCTGACTTCCATCATTATTGCATGTAAGCATTCTGCTGCTAAGAACCTACATAACCAGTGATTGGGGATTTAGATGCCACACCACGGGATATCAAGTAGAAACAGTGATATGGATATGCCGTCCGGCCCGTGATAATTTTTCTTATGTCTTAGTTTAAATGATCAGACGGATCGCCTGATGGTAAGCAACTACCGTAGCTCATAAACAATGAGGTTACAAAGTAACTGGTCGAAAAATAAACGCAATTCCCGTGTAGGTAATAATATTTATAATATAAACGATATTCAATAAGTAAGTTTAGCAAGTATTGGTTATGATATAGAGAAATAGAAATGATTTTGACGACCGGTCTGGCGCAGTCGGTAGTGACCCTGCCTGCCACGCCGCGGTCCCGGGTTCGAATCCCGGTAAGGGCATTTATTTGTGTGATGAGCACAGATATTTGTTCCTGAGTCATGGATGTTTTCTATGTATATAAGTATTTATATATTATATATATCGTTGTCTGAGTACCCACAACACAAGCCTTCTTTGAGCTTACCGTGGGACTCAAAGGCTTACCTTAAGCATTATATAAAAAAAAACAGCCCAATTATATAAAAATAATGAAATTGTACAGAAATGTAGGGATCAATTTACGTGTAATATAAAAAAAGTCAAACTTTCTTTGTCACTGAGAAAATGTGTTGATTTTGCACTAATCTATAATAAAGTGAATTTTTATACGCATATTTTATTGTAAGTGAGGCCTATTAGTACTAAACTAATTAAGAAAAATTCAGCAGTAATAACAATGATGGTTTGATGTCGCATTTAAAATATTGACCCGTAATAGCAAAAAAATGATAATATAAAGGTAGGTACTTACATAATATTATGATAAAAAAACTGTCCTTTTTCTGACCACAAAAAGCCTGGAATCCCGCGGCATATCCATACTAGCATAATGTTTGAGGTCATTCACCCCGTGTGGCATCCAAATCCCCGATCACTGCACATAACCCAGGCTTGAGTCACTTATTATCTGTGGTGAAGTGAAATAGGGAATGAAGTAATTTAGTCTGACGAAGATCTGAGAGGACAGTTTCTCTCTATAGTATGGATCTTAGTTTATTTTATTTATCGATCTCTTTGAAAAAATTTCATGCAGTCTTTGAAAAACATTGTATTTTCTCCAGGTATATTCATAATCTGGGCGCACCAGCAGTCTCCAGCGCGGCTTCCATTCAGAGTCCCATGGGTTCCACTACTTCCTGCCGCCTCCGTCATGCTCAACGTCGAGCTCATGGTGAATCTTAACGCGCTGACGTGGGCGCGGTTCGCTATATGGATCACTTTTGGTAAGTTCCTCATGTATATTCCATTCAGAGCCCATAGGTGCTGCTTCCGTCATCCGCAACGTGAAGTTCATGGTCAATTTCAATGCGCTAATTTTGGATATGCTCCTCCAGAGTCCAGACCTCATATACCTACCTACATTTGGTCAGAGTACCGTTTTTGCTGCTGCTATACGATGGCGCCTCCGTCATGCTCTCACGCAGTTCGCTATACCTATGGATACTTTCAGTAAGTTCTTCAAATACGAGTAGGTATATCAAGAGGGTCCTCCTAGATATCATCAATATCCATTTTATCTCTCGAAGTATATCCAATAGCAGCTGTTTTCATATGACATACGCTGCACAGAAATTAGAGAATCTAGTTCACAGGAAATACCAATGGATGTTACTTCCATTGATCTTAGATGTCTGCCTATAACCAGATAAAAGATTTAAAGTGCATTGATTCTTGCATCAATCATCTAATCATGTCACACATACTCCAGGTCTCCTCCTCTACTTCCTCTACGGCATCCACCACAGCAAGCTAGGCGAAGGCGTAGCCGGTCTCCTGTCCCGATCAGCCAGCGCCGGCCGCGGCTGGGGCGCCATCGAAAAGACTTCGCGGCGCATCGGACGCTTCGGAAAAGAAAAGAGTGACGATCGAAAACCGATCATAAGCGACGATGAACTCGCGCGGCGGGATCCGTGATTCTAAAGTTGTATGTGTTCTGAAGATTCCAATTTGAAAACGCACGTTAAACTTGTGGCTTGACATCCCTCGGGTAAGCACCTATTATTATTATTTTTTTCAATATCCATAATTGTTACGGTTCCTATTCAGATATGGATTCAGGGATACAGATAAGTCAAAAGGCCAAATTAGATATTTATTGAAAGAACACATGACATCAGCAAAAGACTATTGGTTTAAAAGTCTGCAACATATGACAATGATTTTGCCTTCAAATATACGTCAAGGTGCGTTTTCAATATGTAATGACTCTATCTAATAATTATTTACAGATCTGTGTTCAGCTCTATAAACTGTCGCTTAGTTTGTTCGTTTTAGTTAGTTACACGTAAGACACAATGTCGCCAGTGGTTGTGTTATAATTTGCTTGGCTATCCCAAGATGATTGGCACTTTTAAAAATATTACTTTGATATCTCTATAATCTGATTATAGAACATGACTACCGTTTTTAAATGTATCTACTTCTATTATTTATTACCTACTCATACGATTTGTTATGGATTCTTGAACTATTCGGACAACATAGGCACAAAATGATATTGCATTTAAAACTTTTATACTCCAATGGAAAAATGTTTCAAATAGTGATGACTTCAATTTTAGAAGTAGGTATAAAATGAGATGAAATTTTAATTGAAGGAGGTATCTTCGTCCACGGGATTAACTGATAAATTGTACCTACAAAGCCATAAGGTTCTCCCTAAGTCATTTAAAAGTCTTGCTGCTTTAGTGCAACACGCGAAAACTACATAAAGAATAAAATGTAATGTATTCAAGCGCCATATCATTGATAACATCTTCAGATGACTTATACGATGGCAGTCGCTGGTCCAAACTCTTTGGCATGTCTGGGAACGTAGCCGAATGGCACAAACGCTCACGAAACGAAACGCTCGTAGATATCTATCTCTATCGCTCTTGCATATTGGCGCGACAGAGCCAGACTATTACCTTTCACGGCGTTTCGTTTTCGTTTCGCGTCGCAAAAATGCCATTCGGCTACGGCACCTGTACTAGCGGGGGCAACGGATTTGTAGAAACAGTTCGTGTTACTAACTGACGATAACGTTATGCTAATGTTCATGTTAAATTAGCTTAAATCACAGTATAATAAAGAGTACTGTCGTACAGTATGGCCACACCCGCTCTCCGCTGAAAGTGCCGCCCACCCCCTCTCGGTTACCTGACAGTTACCGCTTGTCAAAAACGCGAATAGTCGACCTGTCATATTTCACTCATACAAGCATAGTACGCGTTCACCTACACGAGCTTAGACTGTGTGCTAGCAACGCGCCTCTTTCATATACTTGATCGCCAGTGTCCGAGGTGTGCTTAAATTAAACTTTAAATTAAGCTTAGGGTCAATTATTGTATGTAATGCCTACATAGTAATGTTGAGCAAATCGAACTTACTCGAAAATAACAATTAAAATTTTAAGCGATACAACTAAATCGCGCAATTGTTTTAAAAATCCATATTTATAAAGATACAATGCCAAAGACTATTATTGTACCTATTTATAGCACAAAGTAAAGTCAAAGTTCGATTGGAAGATGTTATTTTTAGTTATTCAAATATATGTAGATTACAATCGAAATTAAATTACTACAATGTTAGAAAATTTAGGTACATTTGTTTTTGTAACTTTTTTCAGAAGTCGATTAATTTACCAAACATAAATGTGAATAGTGAACTGTTAGTTAGTTGTGACGTAATTTTCTATTAGTGTTGCCAAAAATGTAATGATTATTTTATGAAACTGGGATACGAATATTATTAATGATCTTTTACGTTTGATCTTGTATAGGTACATAACCTTATTTTCATTTATGTAAATCTTCCAATGCACATGATGATAAAATACTTCACGAAGGATTGATTAAAACTGAGTGTTTTTACAGACTACTATGCATTTATTTAAATGATGTTTTACTATATTGCTTTGTGTACTTTTATGTGCTGTTAGTGTCCAGTATGAACATATCGTGTAGTGAAAAGGTCTTTATATATCATTTGAGTATTATGAGCAATTTGTGGCTGCTTTGTAAGGGCAATTCATAGTAATATGTTGGTTCATCATAGTATATTATGTGGCTTGAAGGAAATATATCAATTATTTAATGAAGTTCCAAATAGGAATGAAACACCGAACAAAACTATATTCTAAATAGCTTACCTATTGATAAAAATCGAATATATGTTAATTTTACGAAGTAGTATATAAGTACGTCCTTGTAGGTAAATATATTTGCAGATATATCTTTTATTAAATAAAATACCTAGACTATTAAATAGTGACACCAAATGTGATCTTTTAAAATTTCCAATTCTTTAAGATTTCTAAACAGAATGTTATTGTTTTTTGCATATGAGTTTATAGATTACCAAAAATGTTTATGAACTGCATATAGCATTGTTAATACTCTAACGACATATTTTAAGAAGTGTTGATGTGTACATAAAGAAATTATAAAAAATAAAGGATTTAATTTACCTCCTTATAAACTATATATATTAAAAGCCTTATTTGGGTGAAATTGAAACTTTTTGGATAGTTCTGAAAATAAACTCCATTGCGAGGGTTTAAGAATGATTTTCAAATATGTTAATTTTTAAGTATTTTAATGAAAACACATGTTTCACAAATATTATCTTAGTCATTTTATTCACTTTATAATAACTACAACTTTTTAATTATCACAAAGTTATTTACAATTAAATTCCACCAAACTTGTGGACATCTTATTGAGTCGCTGGAATGATTAGTATCTTTTGTAGGTACAGTAAAAACACAAAATAAAACTATTTTTAAAATATTCAACAGTAGTACTTAAGAATAACATAAGATATTTTTGTACACAAGAACCTGAGCATTTAAATGAAATCGCCGTTAAGTCATAAAATATACCTATTTGGGTTATAATATTAAATACTAAGGGATGATATTTAATAAAAATATATATCACAACCATAACCCAAATTTAAAAGATTTAAGGTGGATCATTATAAATTATTATATCTATGCGAAATAATAAATACACGAATAATAATACGAGGGCTGATTGGAAAGTTCGCGGCCTGACCATTAAAAAAAAAACTTAGTTCCTTTTTTCTGCCGTCATTTTGAACTGTCATTATTTAGTTGTCATCCCGCGAAATTTTAATTAAATGCAATATTTTAAAATAAGTTTTTCCTCTCATTTAAAAATACGTGTAAGCAGTTTTTTCACAATGGACAATTTGGAGCAACGTGATGTAATTAAATATCTTCATAAAAAAGGATTGACTGCGAAACAAATTTATGAAGATAAATCCAAGACCGACGGTTAAAAGTGAGAGAAATAGCCGACATCGTAGGCATCTCCTATGAAAAAACTCAAAACATTATAGTTAACGAATTAGGGTTTTCCAAGGTGTCGGCGAGATGGGTTCCAAAGCTCCTTTCAGTGGAACAAAAAATCACTCGTCTAACAATTTCACGCGACTGTCTAGACCTGTATGAAGCTGACCCTCAAGACTTTTTGGACAGATATGTTACTATGGATGAGACATGGGTCTACCACTATACGCCCGAGACTAAACAGCAATCAAAACAGTGGGTTCGTGCTGGATCTCCGCCACCCAAAAAGGCAAAGGCCATTTTGTCGGCAAATAAAGTTATGGCATCAGTGTTCTGGGACGCAAAGGGTGTAATAATGGTTGACTATCTCCAAAAAGGTACGACTATAAACTCGGACTATTATTGCGAACTTTTACGTCGATTACGTCGACTTTTACGTCGACTTTGAAAGTAAAAAGACCTGGAGTGCTGTGATTCATACTAAGCTTAGAATAAATTTAAAAGTGAGTTCCAATCACACCGAAGGCAAACAACTTCCATTTTTAAATTTGTTTTAACCCTAGTGAAATTAACTAATAAAAAGAAATAAATTACGTCAACATTATCTAATAAATACATGAAAATTAAATAATACATGATTTCAAGTAGTTTATGCGCTAAGACCTTTGCGCCAATATGAATAATGTACCTCGTAAATAATAGCCAGTTTAAATATTTTTTCACCACACCAACTGGTAAAGCTTTCTTTGCTATTCGAAAACAGATAGCAAAATTGCATTTTATCCACAAGGGGGCAAAGTAATTTCATACAAATTTTAACTCGATGTCTTAATCTGGCTGCTAGATTTTACCTATAAATGATGATTTTGAATCATAAATATTGAATAAATTGATGGATTTGATTTATTTTGATGTTTTATAGTCAGTATTTTGTTCGTGTTGGTGTGGTGAAAAATTTTGTGTTTCACTCGGTGGCAAAGTTTGTTTAACCTTCGTGCCTTGATACCCTCGCAACGCTCAAGATTCCACTTTTTGAATATTAGAATCTTTCGCTTGCTCAGGTATCAATATTGGCACGTGCGGTTAAACAACTACTTTGCCCCCTTGTAAAACAAATAACTAATTCAAACAAAATCAATGGTTAGGTCATGTAGGTACCTATTCTCTTTATCAGAAAAATATATTGTTTTAATTTATTAAATAACTTAATATCTTCGATGAAAAAAGTCCGTGACAAAGTAACTAATGTAAGAAAAAAAAACCTTGAGTCTGTCATTTGTCGTTCAATTAAATTTCATTTCGTCTACGTGTTCAAGAATAGACATTTTTACATCACGATCCAGCCTAACATTCATTAATAATTCGGTAATATAAAATAATTAAGTTAGATTGACCTAAATAAATTCCACACTAAATTGTTGCCACATTGCACATTTACAAAGAAAGTGGCGCCCTCACTCTATTTCTATTATTTCATATCGTACCGTATCAACCCACAAGAGCTAGAATGAATGGAACGAATGACTGAATGAAAATATGCATGTGTGTGACAGGCTACTTGACCCTTTTTTAAAGTCTTATTTGATTAAGTACTATCCAATTATCCGAAATATTACCATATTTTATTAAGACCTAAAAACAGCAAAAAATATTTTAAAAGTATATTTTTACGTAATCAGGCGAAAACAACACAGTCATGTTAATCTATAGATTATCTGTGCAACAGGTCATTCGACTACAAAACAACATTTTCTGACTATTACTGATTATTTTGACATGAAGTAAGTTCGAATTCGATGACGTCACTACATCGCTGACAGCGTTTTCGATGGCCAAAAAAATTACACACGTTTTTAATCGAAAATACGTAGTAATCTTACACTTTTATTACCCAAAATCTATAAATATTGTTTTTTTATGTCAAATAATACAGAAGACAATCATTTATTGTGCCAAATTCGATATGAGTCTAGTAGCCTATAAAATGGTAGCTATTGACAGGGTCCAGTGTTATCAATACAATGTCACTCATACGATCAGTTTTGTTCATTCCATTCGTGCCAGCTTTCCTGAATTTGCCTGTAATTAGGTATTTTTTTACAGGTATTGGAATACTGTATGAATTGTATGATGCAGGCTCTTCACAAGTTGCTTTATTCGCCAGACACGACGATAAGCCAAACATCAAAAAGCCAAATATTACGAAACGAATTCCGGCTTTAACCGACAAGGGGCACCGTTTGAAAGCTGGTTACCAACCATGGCTACGAATCGGTAATGATTTAGTATCATTTTGTAACCAGTTACTACAACACGGGATTCTTTTTTCCGTTTCAAACCCGGTTACCAAACGTGGTTACAAATCGGCAATGGGAAAGTCCCAATTTGAAGCCAGCTACGAATTAGGATTTTTTTTCCCGTTTCGAAGCTGGTTACCAATTTTTAGTTACGAAACGGTACTATTTCTCATCGGGGGCACCCAAAATATTTTTTTCATACAAATTTATTTATTAGCCTAAAAATCTTCATAAAATACACTAAGGTCAGTGCGGGCAAGACCGGCATAGTTTATTTGAAATAAAGTTTGAGTGGATAAAACTCTATAATTAATGTAGTCTGGCTTAATGCGCATGGTCCTATGAGAAAGCAAATATTATATTTTATACAGCTTTTATAATATTTTGGTGAAATAGGGTACTTTTAAGTCATAAAAATCACATTTTATAAGGCTCGGCGGGTTGACCGTCCTCCCGCGATGAGTACAGAAAGACCGTCTAGTGCTTGTTGTCGCGTAATTTCATATGAGACTAGCTTCCAAAATCATGATCATTGTTATTTTACGTAATAACAGGGCAGAATGTGCTAGATAATGAATAAAATAATGTTAAAATATTGAACATATAGGCATTTTTCTATTTATAAGGCAAGACCGGCATAAGTCCCGTAGATGGGGTTCATAACCTTTTCTTTTCAGGTCCAGATATTGCATAATACTGTTTTTCCAACGAACACCTGCGATATAATTTAGTCACGATATTACGGGCTCATATAAATCCAACTACTTATCTGTTTTTGAAACTTTTTTATTAAGAAAAGGTAATAGGATATTAAGATACGTGAATTGGTTTGGTAACATTTCTTAGCAATGCTTGGTTTTTCTATAGTTACTACCAGAATTACCACCTACCTGAGCTACCACCCCCGATAACCTATTGACGACACCCATGACGACTTTTTGTGAAAGTGACAGAAGTGACAGCCAGCAATGTCAATTAACGGTTGGGTAGCCGTAAAATAGTCGGTCAAAAGTGTCAAAACCGTTTTAAAGGGTCCCATACGGTCCCTGTTGGGTAATGCTGATTATAAAAATAATGACCAACTGGGTGGCTAGCCGAATGGCACAATCGCTCACGAAACGCTCACGAAACGAAGCGCTAGTAGATATCTATCTCTATCGCGCTTGCGTATTGGCGCGACAGAGCCAGCGGCGTATCGCTTTCGTTTGGCGTCGGAGAAATGCCATTCGGCTAGCCACCCTGGAAACCCTACTCTCTTTTGAAATATTTGTCGCCGCATGTTGCACAATCTAAATATACTTAAACAAAAATAATAAAAAACGGTTAGAGCTTACGATAATTCTACCAACTTAAATATGATGATGAATAATGCAGTGTAGGCTTACTTCTGTTCACCTCTTATCATTCTTCACAACCATGTCACATATATTTTATTTTTACTTAATACTTTCGAATGATTTTAGTAACACCATACGAATCATTATCAAAACTGTATTTCGAAGTTAAAATCAAAAACGGTACAACTATCATAAGCCAAAAACGTACTTATATATTGATATTGTTTACACTAGACTTATTTCTAATTAAGCCTAAAAAGGTTGGCAACTCCTTGTTTATCATATGCCGGTCTTGCCTTTCTCTTTTATGCCGGACTTTCTGACTAGGCACAATTTCTAAGTTACATATTTCAGAACATAAAACTAGAAATTGAGCGCGTTTTGAGTAGAATAATAGTACTAGTCAGAAATAACGGTTATTAAATGACTGCGTTACATACATGATATACAAATATTCCGACTGCTTCTATTTTATTTTATTTTTTTGCGGTACCATGTTGAACTCGATGTTCGAGTTCGAAACGAGAAACAAGTTTATTGTTAACTAGTGTTCGTCCTAGGGATATGTATTGAAGACCAATGGATTAAGGATGAAAAACTACTATACCTCCTGAGGTGTGAGAAGCGTAGATATATAAACAAAAAAGTTATAGTCAATAGACGGTCTTTTCGGGTAGACGGTCTTCCCCACACTGACCTTATGTGTTTATCCATAAAGATACCTAGACTAGATTATCCGCTAGCGTCCCACAATAAAATAAATATTACTACAAACTCTGTGAAGTGTACATCAATTGTAACCATCTTGTATTTATTTCTGTTCGAATCTTCAGCAAACTATGTAAATTCTGCTGTATTTACACAATGAACATCTGGTTCAAAATGTTACTACAAAGTTTTCTTGTAGGGCTCAAGTTTATATTGTACATGTAGATAGGTGCGCATTCATTTTTTCCAAGCTTTTATTGCCTAGATTTGAAGCTCATACCAACTGTTAACGCCATGACTGCATAACGCAACACTGCCCAGGATAGCCAACTTAAGGAGTCCGCTACGCCAATGAGCGGCGGCCAGCGCCTCGGCATTCGTGACCAATCAGAATGACGACTGAAGCGCCACAGTTTTCCCCTTCATGTCCATATAATAAAAGCGAGGAACAAAGCACCAATTGCCCAGTCGTCCGCAAAATGACGACGTCAGACCGCCCCACGAGGATGGGGCGCGCCCCGACACAGCCCCCCCAGCGCCCAGCGCGGAAGGGGCCACTCACACCCCAGCAGGGGTATCGAATGAAGACATACCACCACCAGCGCCCCCTTTTTTCTAATCGAACTTTCTCTCTTAACGTGTCCTTTGACTACAAAAGTAACCTATCAAATTGTCAATTTAAATCCATTAACAATGGTCATTATAAAAAAAACTGTTTTATTTAAATGACACTGACTCTCGTGGGACGCTAGAGGTAATATACGTATAGTATGAACAGTCTTTCCTTATCTTAGCGTGCTGACTTGCCACGCCGAGGCGGGCCGGCGCTGTAGCCGGTTGATGGTGGGACGGCCCCATTGTAGCCAGAGGTAGCCTACGACTAGGCAGATGGCTGTTTCTATGTAGAACCCGTCGATTCGGGTCACACACGTGCCTCCGCCGTTTTTACAGAGCTGAAATGAAACATAAATTATCTTAGGAATGTGTTTAGTATAAGTTTATCATTATCAAATAATCATGTAAAAATACCCTTTATATTAGAGCTCTATAATGGTTGTCTATGGGCTAATCGATAAGTAATAACTTTATGAATAACATTGTAATAATTAAATTATAGGTATTGATTGACACAATTTGTAAATAAGAGGTTCGAAATAAGGTTAAATATTACACTTAAATTGCACATATCTAAATCGTGTTTTCAGTAGGTACCTAATTTATTAGTACCTAGGTAAACACCAGTTAAAGCGCAATGCAAGATTAGCAAAATTATGTCATTTAATTAAACGTGTTTTATTCGCTGATGCAGAGGTTTAATAATGGAGACAATTGTCTGCAACCATTTGCAAATGCTTTGCTTGCAACTAATTTAAATACATCATACGGCACGTACGTATAGCATTATCATTGAATTTATTGTTCCTGAGAAAATGGTTCCAGCGCGATGTTAGATTGAAAAGGAAAGTATAAAGGATTAAACAGTAAAACCCTTTCTCTTTGATAACTTCTTGCCCATTATTCTAGTTTATCTGGGGTCGGGCCTCCTTGTGCATCGGAGCCAGGATATTCTATCCCGGGATGTTTGTTGGTGCAAGTTTCTGGGCTCTTAATGAATATGAATAAATCCTTCTTTGACAACAATTACAAATATTGTACTTACATCGCTTTCAAGTTTTGAAGAGCAAGTATTATCGCTCATCTCCGGTAGTGAACAGTTCTTGAAAGTCAAATGGTCTATAGCCCACAGGGCTAAAGTGTTAGGCCAGTTGGTCCCCAAGTTGGACACAGTGTTGAGTAACGTCATGTAAGTCCCGCCCACGGCTGGGTCTGAGACTTTGGCGAAGAAAGCCATGACTGCTACGAACATGCAGTAGAGGCAGGTCTGAAATGATAAAATTAGGGTTCAAATTGTGTACCAGGCAGACTGCCATCTAAGGTCCGGTTGCATCAAACCGTCTGTCACCGTTACAGCGTTCGCTAAATTTTTTTTTTGTATGGGAAGTTCTATAGACGTCTGCTGCGTGACGATGATATTATGTCTGTCAAATGTGGTTGATGCAACTGGCCCTAAGCCTAACTCAGAGCTTGAACATCTTTGCTGGTTACTCCTAATATACTTGCACATCCATTCCGTTAACCTTTCGGATATCTTTTAAAACATCTCCGACACGTGACGCAAGAATTAGCTTAGTTTAGTTGTGTCTTTGCAGGTCATTTTATTTTAAGGTTGTAGTAAAATATTGACACAAACTGGGAAGGTTTAATTAGCGAGCGAGGTATTGATGTTAGAGCGCCATGAATTTTGACCGACTCGCTTACGGCAGTGAATTTAATTTTATTTCTAAAAATTAACACTGGACGGATCTGGGGCCAATTCTCGAAGTTACAAGTTACAAGTAGTAGTCAATGTCTAATAAGACAAGTTGGAACTAGAGACTTTCGCTTGTAACTTGTAACTTTCAGTTTTGAGAAATGGGCCCCTGCTCCTAGAGAGATCATCTACTAAAATTGATTAGATTGTAGAATGGTGATTACCTGATGAAAAACGTACAAAGCCATCAACACCAAAAGGTACGAGTAAGAAGGCCCAGAGTCGCCAAGTAGCGAAGGCGTTAGGGCCACCAAACCAGCGGCTAGCGGACCGACTATCAGTCGGAACGGGAACGCGTGCAGCCATAGGGACAGCGGCGCGGGGCCCGTCGTGTAGCGAGCTAGTAGCTGAAAATTAGAAAACAAAACTTTACGTCAGAATGCCTATCGTTAAGTATCTGCTTGTCTATCGCTCTTAGGTATCCGAACCATAAAGGTGCAGATAGAAATTTCCATTTACTTGTTTCAAAGTTAGAGAAGAGAAGGATCCAGTTACAATTTACAAGTGGTAGTCAATGTCTAATATGACAAGTTGGAAAATTACTTCTGCTTGTAACTTATACTTTCAGTTTTGAGAAATAGGTCACTGGCTGTTAATACTAACAATGTCTATTATGTTACTGTGGGTACTTTTATTGTAAATTATGCGAGAGTGCAAGAGTATGATATTTATTGTACAGCGAGCATCGAATATAGGTACTGTAACAACCAAAGGCAAATAAAAAAAACACACATTTATTATTTTTATGGTACCTTACAAAGGTACATACATACATACAATCACGTCTGTATCCCATAAAGCGGTAGGCAGAGCACACAAAACTACCAAAGCTTCAGTGGCACTCCTGGCAAATAAGGGGTTGAAAGAAAACGAAACTGTGACATTGCAGTGACAGGTTGCCAGCCTCTCGCCTACGCCACAATTTCACCCATATCCCATAGTCCCATTCTACGACACCCACGGGAAGAAAGGGGGTGGTGAAATTTTAACCCGTCACCACACAGGGGTACAAAGGTACGTTACATTATATTCGGCGCTTTGACTGTACCTACCAAAAGTAAAAATAAAAATCTTACCACTGGTAATATAATTTGAACTGGAACTAGTGGTACGGCCAACAACGCCATATCTTCTCTAGGCACACCGGCCTCTACTAATTTGAGACCAGACACCGCGTCACTGGCACAGAAACCAAGCTGAAACATAGAACATACAGTTAATAGGAGAACAGATTTTTTTTGCGCAGTCTTGGTTTAAACACGCTATATTAAAAAATCCGTTTTTTTTTTTCGGAAACTTTCAAAGGAAAATTGGAATCCCATTCCTTAAAAAATTATTACAAGTTTCCTAAAAAATCTGTGGAACATTTGGCAAGATTCCGATTGAACAATAGTAGTCCAAAATGTTCAGCAGACATATTCAAATACAAATACATTCCATTTATGTGAATTTTGCCAGACTCGATCAAATATCAGATGGCTACATTTTCCACTTCCATGTATTAAAGTAACTTTATTTAGGAAAAAACCGGCCAAGAGCGTGTCGGGCCACGCTCAGTGTAGGGTTCCGTAGTTTTCCGTATTTTTCTCAAAAACTACTGAACCTATCAAGTTCAAAATAATTTTCCTAGAAAGTTTTTATAAAGGTCTACTTTTGTGATTTTTTTCATATTTTTTAAACATATGGTTCAAAAGTTAGAGGGGGGGGGGACGCACTTTTTTTTCCTTTAGGAGCGATTATTTCCGAAAATATTAATATTATCAAAAAACGATCTTAGTAAACCCTTATTCATTTTTAAATACCTATCCAACAATATATCACACGTTGGGGTTGGAATGAAAAAAAATATCAGCCCCCACTTTACATGTAGTCCGTCCGTCCAAAATAAAAAATGGAAAAAAATGTTTTATTAGGGTACTCCCCCTACATGTAAAGTGGGGGCTGATTTTTTTTTCATTCCAAACCCAACGTGTGATATATTGTTGGATAGGTATTTAAAAATGAATAAGGGTTTACTAAGATCGTTTTTTGATAATATTAATATTTTCGGAAATAATCGCTCCTAAAGGAAAAAAAAGTGCGTCCCCCCCCCTCTAACTTTTGAACCATATGTTTAAAAAATATGAAAAAAATCACAAAAGTAGAACTTTATAAAGACTTTCTAGGAAAATTGTTTTGAACTTGATAGGTTCAGTAGTTTTTGAGAAAAATACGGAAAACTACGGAACCCTACACTGAGCGTGGCCCGACACGCTCTTGGCCGGTTTTTTTTAACATATTACAGTAAATTTTTTACAAAAAAGACGGTTTTTAAACACGTGTCTCAAATATGGCAGGCGGGTGGTCCAATCAAATTGGGTCATACTTCAAGTTGTTTTGAAGTTGAAGGTGTTGAACCTTTACTGAATGCCGTCCTTGTTTAGTGACGAATGGTTTGTACAAGTATGAGGAAGCTTAGATATAGTTTTAGACGGTTTTATTTATTTTATATGTTTAGGTATATCGTCGCACAGGGTCCAGGAGCCGGTCCCTGCCACTTAACAGCTTGTTTTTCCCACAGTCCGGCTCCCGGCGCCTGCCACTTAACGGAATGTTTTATAAAATGACCGCGCCACTTCTCCCCTATGCAACTTAAAGCTCTGCCACCTGAAGGGTTAAACGTTTGGATCAGATGCATCTATCTAGCTATTCTTTGGTTGATTAAAAGTGTGATGTCCGATTTTTGAGAAAAAAAAACACTGTGAGATGTTGCAAGCGAAGTTATAGTTATCATTGAGTAAAAAGTACAGTTAGTAATAAAAGCTGTAACAACTGCAAATTCATGCTTAGTCATGCCCACTTGTTTTATTGATTGTAATTAACATACGTCGTAAATTTGATAACGTTTTCTATGCACCATAGAAACCAAATGAAACCTTTATAGCCATATTTGTAATTTCAATTGTTCTGCATTGTAAGGTGCCTATAAATTAAAGTGATTTTCATTTACTTTTAAACATAGATACATCCTTGAGGTGCTAGTTAGGTAATAATGATAAATGATTGTAAATCGTGACATAGGTATACTTAGCAACAGGATGTTTATTTGTCACGTAAATCTATTAATATTTCCAACCATCTTAAAATAGCAAACTAATAATTCTTAAAGTTACGTAACTTACCTTGGCAGTAAATAGAACTAGAGCTAAAGTCCGAACTGCAGGCAATTTCACAATAGTATACAACTGTTTGTATGCATCAACTATGACACTCATTCCTTTAGTCTCATTCTCTTTGTGATCCCTTTCTTTAGCCTCATGTTTGAAGATCGCTATCAGTGTAGTTGAAGCGATGAAGACCCAGCCCCAGAAGAACAGGAAACTGGCTAGAGTGACAAGGCCAACGTCTTCTGGGACGATTCTGAGATATTTGTTGCAGAAGTACGGAGATTCTAGGGCTAGGAATAAGACGTAGCCGAGGAAGAAACCAGCGGTTTGGCCTACTGTGTTACAGGTTGACGCATGGCCTACATTGCACCTGCAAAGAGATTTACGTTAGTTTTTTTTTTCAGTAAAGCAGTAATGTTAATGCTATACAGACTGATACAGTTAATATGGAAAAGTATAGGTTAAATTTAAACATCACATGTTTTCTGGTAAAGTTGGGTGTGATTGATAGATTTAAAGGTTACTCAGACAGCTTTGGTGCATTAAGCAGGATTGCTGGTAAGAGTGGTAAGTAACTTCAAGAGGGTGGAAAGTATATTATGGCCAATAACTTTTCTCAACAAAATAATTCTAATTATTAAGATAGCAGGATACTTATTGATATGACACTTATGTTTAGAGGAAATGAAACATTCCTGACATGTATACTATTAGAAATAATGCTTACCTTTTCAACATAGTCAGAGCCCAACCATCAACTGCTATATCTTGTGTAGCCGCCAAAAAGTTCAAAAACAAAAATGTAACAGTGAGAAGCATCATGTTAGGAGCTTTGTCATCAGACCCTAGCCAGTCTGTAATGCTGCTCGACATAATGATCATAACAATGCCAATGAGATACTGAACAGGCACCAACCAAGTCTTCCGTCGGCCAAACTTTGGCCAGAATAATGCATCAACTATTGGTGCCCATAGTAATTTGACACTGAACGGCCAATTCACAAAGCTGAATTCTGCCTAAAAATAAAATGTAAAAACACTTGTGAAAATAACACTGAAATAGTCATACTCATTAGGCCAATATACATATTTACCATTTACATAGCAAGTCATTTACACAAGTGAAAGAAGTTTTGTTAATTGTTGTTGAGTTTTTAACTAAAAACCAGGATCTAAAAAAGGCATAGAATAATAATCATATAAATGGAGCAAAGTAATTAGGAGTTTTTAAAGAAAATTCTAAATGACATGGCTTTCATACCTGTTGTGTATAGGTGATTCCTCTATTTTGTAAAAGCATAGGCACCGCTCCAGCTAGGCCCAGGGGAATCCCTTGCAAAGTGTACAGAAATAATAATACGGCGATATTCAGTTCATCTCCTTTTATGTTACTTTGTCCAGTATATGTAAGTGTAGAACCATTTTCAATCAACTCTTCCTTTTCTGGCACATTTTTTCTTTTAGTTACGGACATGATTAAAGCTCGTATGGCCTAAAAATAATAACAAATCACAAAAAATCGACTTCCCTGTTCAAGGCCTCGAAGTTCTGTGTAACAAGAGAAGTTTATTTCACAAACCTTAATTTTCACACACAGTTATGAATGAATATAATGAGCCGCTGTATTTGTGGGCTTTAATGAAATCAATATTTTAATTTCAATTCATAAATTGACATGAATTTTCCACGTTACCAATGGAAAATGTTTTCAAAACGCGAGCTCTCAGCACTACACGTCAGTGAGATGAAATGTCAAACCACAGATAACTTTAGGATGCGATTGAAAACGAATGAAACTATGTAAGGCCGGCAACAGACAGTCTTAATTTTCATAATCTTAAAAAAAGATTTGTATGCAAACTGACAGTTCAAACTGACACTGACAGATCTGTCAATGTCAGTTTGCATACAAATCTTTTTTTAAGATTATGAAAATTAAGACTGTCTGTTGCCGGCCTAACAGATTACACTGCAGAAAAAAATACAGAAAGTTTGAAAACTTTAGCACTAACCTAACAAGGCGCTAAAAATCATGGACCTTCAATAGGGACTGAGCTCACACTTTTTTTGCCATACTAAATTGAACTTTATCACCGGTGCAGAAAGGCGTTCTTGTCAGACTAGCAAAAGTGTGTCCACATGAGAGGGTCAAAGTTGAGGCTGTTGTCCCTCTCGCACGTGTGACCAGTGTTAAAGAGATTACTATAGTCACAGTATAATAAAGAGTACTATCGTACAGTATGGCCACTCCCGCTCCCCGCTGAAAGTGCCGCCCACCCCCTCTCGGTTACCTCACAGTTACCGCCTGTCAAAAACACGAACAGTCGACCTGTCAATCCTGTCATATTTCACTCATACAAGCATAGTACGCGTTCAACTACACGAGCTTAGACAGTGTGCTGGGAACGCGCCTCTTTCATATATTTGATCGCCAGTGTCCGAGGTGTGCTATAGACGCTATAGTAGTAGTATTTTTACCTGTGTGATAACTAAGTTTATAAACTTCTTAAATTATTTTTGTATTATATCGAGGCCAAGGTATTAATACCTTGTAACGAATTGGTAAGTCATTATTATGAAGCCATAAAACCAAAGATTTGCTCAATTAAAAAAAAACCTTTAATTTGGTATTAGTAGATTTGGTAGTAACGTTGAATATTGACTGGTATTCCCAAAGTATGACAGTGATGACGTCATTCAAATGATTTTGACAGTGGCAATAAGTGCGAGAGGGACACCAGCCCCAACTTTACCCTCTCATGTGGACACACTTTTTGGCCTTACTCAATCTAGCTTTATATATCTAAATCTATGCTAAAAATCGATTGTGATAAGCAGACATCGGATTCCGTGGGGCGAAACTTCTTGACAGCTAGGGACTTCCTATATCGATAAACTCATTTATCGATACTAGTTCTAAATACCAGTGATCACACAAAGGTTTGCTTAGAAAATATTTTTTTATTAAAAGAGTATGCGCATGTGACACTGTTTGAGTTGCAGGCGTCGATAGGTTACGGTAACCGCTTTCCACCGCACCGGACCGTATGCTTGGTTGCCACCGACGTAGTATAAAAAAACAGTATATAATAAAATAAGAACTCAATTTTCTTCTTCTTTTTTGAAAACGTTTTTAAAAGTTTACTCGTCACAATTTATTTCGACGCTATTTATTTTAGACGCTATGTATGAATTTCATACTGGTCTTCAGAACAATAGTTACAAAAAACACACAATGTTGGGGGCGGTCACTAGTATATAGAACTAGTATCGATAAATGAGTTTATCGATATAGGAAGTCCCTAGCTGTCAAGAAGTTTCGCCCCACGGAATCCGATGTCTGGACTGATAAGTATCACAAGTATAATTTTTCATAAGTATCATAAGTATAACTTTTATGGGATGGAATAAGTATTCCATCCCATAAAAGTTAAAGAAGAAACTAAATTTACAGAAAAATAATAAATTACATTTAAAAAAAAACTCTTCTGTTACTAAAGTTAGGATATAATCGGAAGTTTTGGAACGACCCGCTTAACAGCTGACATGTCAAAATTTAAAAATGTCATTTGTCATTGTCAATAAGTTTAATTTCCGTATTTTCTGGTTGTTATTTTGAACTCGAAATAAATGCTTTCATTGAATTGTAATCATTACATTTACATACATAACAATTGAGTAGAGATATCTGTTGAATCTCATGTATTAAAAGTTGTAAGAAATGGTTCGCCAGTGCTTTTTACGATGTTTACTAGACTCGCACGCGCCTGTCAAGTTGCCGCACAACGTTGAAATCCTAACGGGTCGAAGTAAAATCACCAAGATAAAAGATCAGTCATGCTCTCGTCATCAATGTGAGTGTTATCGTATCGCGCGAATCGAGATATGTATAAAGATTAAGTCGGGCACACATTGTACTGAGTTTGAATCTACTTTTATTGAAACACCGTCTTGGTGAACGGACTGCTGGTCGGTAGCCTCTAGATTTTAGGTTTTTGTTCCATAATATTCTAGTTTTAGTAAAACATTTTGTTGTAGTATCTTTATTCATTATTCTTCAGTTTGTGTGTCTAAATAATTCTTGTTTGTTTCCAGTGAGTTTAAAAGCAGATTGCAATGAATGTGTTGTTGAAGTGAAACAAATTGGAATAAACCCGTCTGGTCTCGATGGCTTTGCTATGAAAAAAGATGCCACATACAAACTAGGACATGGTACAAAAATTGAAATATTACTTAACTTCTACTCTCATGTTATAGAGTTTGATCCTCCCCCAGAAGGATTTGATCCACCTAAAGTTAACACCAAAAGAAAATTAGAGGAAGAGGAAGAATCACCTAGGAAAAGGAAAAACCTAAAAGTTGAAGAGGAGTCAGACACATCTAACTCTACTAAAAAGACTGAAAAAACAATGGATCAAGATATACCAGAAGCAGTTGAAAATGTATGGGAGGAAATAGACAAAGGAGAACTCTACATATTTACATCTAAAGGTGTCAAATCTAGCCATAAAATAGCTGCTTTTGATATGGATGGAACACTAATTAAAACTAAATCAGGGAAAGTCCATCCTGTGGACACTAATGATTGGCAGATTGCCTTCCCTCCGGTATCACAGAAATTAAAAGACTTATATTCTATGAATTTTAAAGTAGTAATTCTAAGTAATCAAGCTCCTATCGGTAATGGTAGGGTAAAAATAGAGGATTTTAAGAAGAAAATAGAAAATATAGTTGCAAAATTAGATGTGCCTATACAAGCATACATAGCTACTGGGAAAGGGTTTTATAGGAAGCCTACTCCCGGGATGTGGAATTATTTAACTGAAAAGGTAAGTTGATTGAAGAAAAAACTACAGAAGTAGAACTCAAGTGTGTGCTATTTGCCTCATAATAGTAAGAAAGAAAGAAAGAAAGAAATCTTTTATTTGCAGAAAAAGGGTACATAGCGTCTTATTAGTATAAAATAGTTCCACCTTCTTCAGCTGTTATAAACAGCATGCAAATGTATATGTTGACATGAATTAAATATACCTACAGAAAATAAAAACCTCTATGACACAGCATTGGATAGCAAACATAAATTATTATACCTTACTTTTAAAGTTATTTACAGTAATTTACATACAAAGGTAAATTACAAAGGTAAAGTACATTAGGTATATTAAATTATAAGTAGCTCACCTTGGAACAAAAATAATCTTTAATAAAGACTGTATTGTTAAGTATGAAGACAACTTTGAGTAGCTGTATTTTTTTGCTATTATATTTTTTTCTTATAACAAGCCATGGGCTTAATAAGGCACATAATAAGGTACACATTTTGTCCTAGAAACTCGACGTAAAGCATATGGTTTAGACAGTATTGACTTAATCCTCCCGAGTACCAATTACGATTTCGGACAAGTGCTACTAGAAAATTCACAAAGTGCGTAAAAGACGATACGATTGCGAAAAAAAATTGTATGGTGCGAACCTCAACGACACATGATCCACAAAGCAGAATATCTGGACATAGTCTAGCCACTGTTATTTTAAAAAAATATAGTTCAGGATCTGTGTATGGCGGCCATTTAGAGAATGTGGCATGGTGCTTACTCTAACTTCGACTTTGATGTCGAATTTGACTATCATACATTGTTTATATCGATCTGGTTTAAGCACTGTTCAAACACCATGAATGTCAATTAGGCTTTGGCCTATGGCTAATTTTTTTATCTGTTTCTCTCATCCTGCTAGCATCAAAAATTTACGGCAATCCGGAACGTTGCTCAAAATTGCGTTTTTTTAAATTATATAAATTCGCCGCATTTATTCTACAAGTACCCAATTGGAAAAATCATGAAGAGGACTCTTAAAGAATATGTTTTGGCAGCATATTAACCTTTGTTTGTTGAAATCGTACAAAGAGTCATTGAAATATTCTCAAATTAAGCCAGATAGGGGTTGTCCGAAATTTATTTGCTAGACCTTAATGAAAGTACCATAAAGTCCCTAAAATAAAAAAAAAATCAGACCTTATATCAAATAGTACTTACCAATACCTTAAGATCATACTCTCGGAACATAATAATACAAAATTATGCACATGTCAACATTTAGACGAAGTTTGTTTTGTCCTTATACTTAACGATACAGTCCTTACTATATTATTTTCACATAGAATAAGACCTCTAAATATTTAATTAAATATATTGCATGCCTTTGATTGAATGCTTGTAAGCTGCCATATTATATTCATGTTAATAGTTATAGTTGTTTAATAACATATTAGATTAAAGAAGACTATTGAATTCTGTATTTTTTTCAGAAAAATGATGGCATAGAAGTACACATGGATAAAAGTTTCTACTGTGGTGATGCCGCCGGCAGAGTAGCCAACTGGGCACCAGGAAAGAAGAAAGATCACTCCATGGCCGACAAGCTTATGGCTGAAAACTTGGGTCTCAAGTTCTACACACCTGAGCAGTATTTCCTGGGGCATTCTGTTGCTAATGTACCTTTCAGCAATCCCGAGTTTGTCTCAAAACATCTGGCTTCGGAACCTTTTAATGATAATCTGTTTGGTAAAGAGAAAGAGGTAATTAGAAATACTATTAAATACCAGTAAAATTTTAATTAGTGTGCAGGATACACACTCACAAAATATATTCATTGTGAAACAAAATATGAACAATAAAAAAATTATGTAACATGGTGTGATAGGGACAGCACCATTATTACATTTTTTTTCTCCTACACTGGCTGTTATAAATGTTATATAACATGGTGTGACTGGGATTACCATTTGGATGTTTTTGAAAAATGTTTTTCAAAGTTGTCCACCCCACTTTTTTTGTACTATGGGCATTTTTTACGCGATTCATACTCAGAATCGCGAGGTCTTTCGATCCTAAAAGGAGAAAAAAAATGTCCCAAGATGATTATACATTTTTCAAACCTTCCATTCCGTTACCGCCATAAAATGTATGAAAAAATGGTAACGGAATGGGAAAAAACCTTGGGACACTTTTTTCTCCTATTAGGATTGAATGAGCTCGCGATTCTGAGTAATCTGAGTATACCACATAAAAATTTCCAAATCCAAAAAAAAGTGGACAACTTTGAAAAAAAAATGGCCCATATTTATATTTAACAGCCAGTGTGGGAGGTGGGAGTGCCATAAGGACCCATGAGACAGTAAGACCCAGTGTGTATTATATTGTACTCTCAGTTTTAATCAAATCAGAATCTTTTGTCAGCAAAATAAAGTATCATTTATTTTATTTTATTGCTGCCTATTGTAATAAGGCGGATCCATACAGAGGCAGTGTTGCTGTGTGGACTTGGTTATTTTTATTTTATTTATTTAAATACTCGATAATTTTCAACACTGCAGTTGGTGTTGATGCTTTACTCTCACAGTTGTTGTAATTTGATTATTCTTTACAGATTTTAGTCTTAGTCGGATTCCCAGGGAGTGGCAAGTCATTTTTAGCCAAGCAAATTGAGAACAAATCGCAGCATAAATATGTGGCGGTTTGCAGAGACGTTTTAGGATCATGGCAAAAGTGTGCTGCTGAAGCAAAAAAGTTATTGCAGGTAATTTCTTTATTTTATATTAATTCATAATAATTTATACAACATGACGCAACTATGGGAACAAATATTATTTTTAACAAATATTTTGATTTGTGTTTTTAAGTAGTCACACTACTATATATAAATTTAAAATCCGTCCATCCGTCATCCGTCATCCGTCGTGGTGGTGTCCGTCATTAGGCTACTTGGCCCCAATCGATTCTACCCACTTTTTTGTAGAAAGTTCCATGCTGCAAAAACGTTACCGTTAATCATTTTTTTTTAAGTCTATCTTATATTATTAATTACTGTCCGATTAACCATCTGCCGTGACAACGCCGCGATCCTGCTGAAGCTGTCCACCAGTATCGCTGGCCGCCACGCTTATGCTGGCGCCTCGATGGTGATGTAGAGCGTTCATATGCCGTGACAACGACGCGAGACGCGACCCTGCCGAAGCTGTCCACCAGTATTGCTGGCCGCCACGCTTATGCTGGCGCCTCAGTGGTGATGCGGAGCGTAATACTGTTAACCGCTGAAAGAAAATATTACCATATTTTATTACGACTTGAAAACCGCAAGAAAGAAACATTTTTAAAGTATACTTTCACTTTATCAGGCAAAAACAACATTAGCCATGTTAATCTATAGATTGTCTGTGATTGACGTCAATCGAATTAAACACAAAACTTCCTGTCATTTAAGTATGAGGCATAAAGTTCATTATGTCAGTGATTGCCTTGACATGAAGTTAAGTTAGGTTCTATGACGTCACTACATCGCTGACAGCGTTTTCGGTGGCCAAAGTTAAATCAAATATTACACACATTTTGACGTGATAACGTCTAATAACTCGTTACTACGGGCAGCATGCACGAAAAAGATGACGTAATTGTCCTGTTTCCCAATATAGCTTAAGCGCCATCTATTGGCGCGCGTTGGAATGGAACTAAGCGGCTGATCGATGCGCTCGGTATGGTTGTAGCGTGTGGCCTGAGTAAAGCACCACAGCTGCGACAGATGGCGCGCCCGTGTTTATTATTTTTGAGTGTTTGTAATTTAAAAACATGAAAGATTGCATTAAAATAAGCATCTTTTATAGAATGAAGTTGTTTGAAAAACCTACTTATTTAGGAGTTAGAGCAGTACGAAGTTGCGAATTTTCCCATAGTATTTACTAAGGCGCCATAGACTTAATAAATTTACGATGATTTTTTTTACCAATATAACCTATGTTAATATTGATAAATCATATAGAACACGTTTAAATAAGGATGTTTTGTTATATAAACTTTTTCTTCTCCATTAATATTTACTGAGATATTAGGGTTCTAAGATTAGTAAATGGCACTAGCACTTTAATAAAATTAACGCGTGTCTCGCAAACGGTCTAGGATACAAAATGACGACTTTTATATAGGTATAGGTTAGGTTCGTTAGGTATCTTCAAACGGCCGAAGGCTCCTATTCTGTGCAGTTTCTGTAATAAGCGGGGCTCCGTCGATATCGCTTTCTGTCTCTGGCGCCTTAGTAATGCTACGGGAAAATTTTGCAACTTTGCACCACTCTAACTCCTAAATTAGTAGGTTTTAAAAAAAACTTTAATTTATAAAAGAGGCTTATTGTAATGCATTCTTTCTAATAAGAACAAAACACTATGCTAGAAAGAGTGCAGAGGAAGTTCTGTAGGCACATTTATCCATCTCTATTCGTAACAGGAATGGTTGGTCTTCAAACTCTAGAAACCAGACGGAAACTGCTGCATATTATGCATTACCGCCAACTGTTTCACCATAGAGTAGATGACGCATCCGTGCTTGAGAGAATGGGGCTGCAAGTGCCAAGAGCGAATGTGGTGGTTGGCATGCCGGGCGCGGTGCCGGCGCGGCGGCGGCGGCGCCTGTTCGCGGCGGCCGGCGCACCGCTCGAGCCCGAGCTGCTCTTAACCGCATCATGTTGGAGACAGACGATATTGACATATTTGCTGATAGTGTTGGTGTGTTTTACAGAAAACTCTTAAGGTTCATAGACTCTACACTCTTTAGGTGATTAATGTAATAACCATAGTTTAACTTTTAAGTGTGTTTGCTTTTATTAATGCAATTTAACATGTACATAATTATATTACCACATAAGTGCTTTGGTGAAATACTGTTAACTTTTGTGTATTTTTAATAAATAAATAAATAAATAAAAAAACGTGAAAAAAGTCACAGAATCGGGCCCCTTTTGCTATACTCTGACCGCCCCTGTCTATACTACTGTAATGTTTGACGTTATCACGTTAAACTACCGTCCGTAAACCGACTTTACAGACAACCAATTTTTTTAATCGAAAATACGTAATCATTCACTTTTAATACTCATAATCTATAAATATTGGTTTCTTATGTCAAATAATACAGAAAACAATCATTTCTTGTGCCAAATTCGATATGAGTCTAGTAGCCTATTTTATATGACATCTTATTTAAATTTTTAATTTATACAAGATGAATCATATTTAGATGGAGATAAACTTACTTCCTCCTATATAATCATATCATTTTGATTAGGGAAAATAATTAAGTACTTATTTTACGATAGGTACCTTTCTTTTTCTGCTGATTGGTTGTCATTACTGAACCTTTGAGCTCCCTTGAACCGTTACATCGAACAATGTGTCAAAATGCAGACGGCATTTGAAATTGCGTAGCTGAAATGATTAGATAAGGTTTATTACGAAAAACAATTAAAATCTAAATGTTTGCTTACTCACATTTCCAATCATACGATCATAATTGAGTAGGCTTTGTTAGTTAGATACCTATAACCAGAAAAATGTTTTTGTACAAAATGAGTCTTTTTAATTTTATTAAACTAAAAAAGCACTGGCTGGCGCCAGATTGTTTTTTTTAATGTTGTGACCTATGGCACTAGCCACTCAAAACACAATATAATTATGTGCTTTAATGTAGACCATACGAGCTTTTTTATAAGGTACATTTTCCAACGTCACCTTTTTTTTCCCCGTTTATAGTGATGGAATAATAATTTTACCACTCTCATTCCGGTCATGGGTGTTATAGAAGTCGACTGTGGTGTGGGATATGGGTTTAATTGTGGCTATTGCCTAACGTCTAGCAACCTGTCACATTCAACCCCTTAATTTCACTTAAAAAAATATAATTGCATGTTCTCTGCTAACTCATTTTAATATGAATTCCTAAAGCCTGACCAGAAATATATGATTACTAGCTTTTGCCCGCGACTTCGCTCGCGTTAAATTCAAAAATTGCGGAATTCTCCATACAAACTTCCATCCTCCATTTTAGGGAAGTGGGGGGGTTAAAAAGAAACAAAAAGTAGCCTATGTCACTCTCCATCCCTTCAACTACCTCCACTTATTAAATCACGTCAATTCGTTGCTCTATTTTGGCGTGAAAGACGGACAAACAAACAGACACACACACTTTCCCATTTATAATATTAGTATGGATTGTCAGGAGGGCGCTGTTATTCTGATGTATAAGGTTACAGTTCAGTTCAGTATACAGAGTGTAACAAAAATGGTGGTGATCCGTTTAAGGGCGTACTCAGTATCGTATTCTTATCAGGAAAAAGTAGAAGAAAATTTTTTTTTCGCTAAAAAAATTTTCACTTTTGTATGAGCCGGGCCGCGCGAATCGGTCGAATCTCCATACAAAGATAAAAAAAATTTTACGATACTGAATACGCCCTTAAACGGATCACCACCATTTTTGTTACACTCTGTAAAGAAAATAGTTGTAATGAAATTCCGCAACATGGCGCGTAGTCATATATTTGTGGGTACGTAGCCGAATGGCACAACGCTCACGAAACGAAACGCTAGTAGATATCTATCTCTATCGCTCTTGCGTATTGGCGTGACAGAGCCAGACTACCTTTCGCGGCGTTTCGTATTCGTTTGGCGTCGCAGAAATGTCATTCGGCTACGGCACCTGGGGCCCGTTTCTCGAAAGGTACAAGCCTTGTATTACAAGTGTGTTTTTTAAATGTCAAATCGTATGGGTTGTCATGGAAACACACTAGGCTTGTAACTTTCGAGCAACGGGACCCTGGTCAGGCTTTACAAGCGTGAGTTAGAGTGATGTATGTATTTGTATCTTTTCAGCAAGGTAAAAGCGTCATAGTAGACAGTACAAATCCCGATGTGGAATCCCGCGGACGCTGGACGTCGCTGGCGAAGGAAATGGGGGTTCAGTGCCGTTGCGCCCGAATGTCCACCACTAAGGCGCACGCGCAGCACAACAACAAGTTTAGGGAGCTGATGAAGATCAAGCATGTGCCTGTCAACGATATTGTGTTTCATAGTTACAAGTTAGTTTCTTGTCTTCTTTATACCTTGATGGTTTATTGTTTAATTATTTTCCGTGGTCTAAAATCTGTCAAGAAATTAAGACGTTTCTTTTTGACAGTAAGTTGCCTTTTACATATGTGTAATTTTCCGGAAAAACTTCCCATTTTGTCGCTTGCCGTAAGAACATTTTGACAGGTTACGTAAAATACAAACAAATATCGTCCTTATCGTACCCGTTAAAGTGAGACGTTTCACTAAACTTACCACACATATACCTATACAATACTAGCTTTTTCCCGCAGCTTTGCTCGCGTTAGAAAAAGACAAAAAGTAGCTTATGTCAGTCTCCACCCCTTCAACTATCTCCACTTAAAAAATCACGTCAATTCGTCGCTCCGTATTGCCGTGAAAGACGGACAAACAAACAGACACACACACTTTCCCATTTATAATATTAGTATGGATAGTCGTAAAAAAGAACCCAACCCTGCTTGAGAACTATAGCTCAATTGGACGTAGTTTAGGGAAAAGGATCCGTCTTCCATAATTTACATTCAAAATAATGACTTGTCCTTTTGGCAGAAAATTCAAATTAAGAGTATATTGACAGTCTTGTCGTCTGCATTATTTTCCTTAAATCCCTCCATTATTGTTTGAACTCTTCCCTGCATGAGAGGGGACTCGTTCTCAGAAGTGGGATGGTTATCCATACTAATATTATAAATGGGAAAGTGGGTGTGTCTGTTTGTTTGTCCATCTTTCACGGCAATACGGAGCGACGAATTGACGTGATTTTTTAAGTGGAGATAGTTGAAGGGATGGAGAGTGACATAGGCTACTTTTTGTCTCTTTCTAACGCGAGCAAAGCCGCGGGCAAAAGCTAGTTGACTATAAAACTAGTGATTATGTCCTAATTTGTTTTAAATACTCTTGTTTCAGAAATAAATATACAGAGCCCTCGCCTAGCGAAGGTTTCAAGGAAGTAATAGTTGTGAATTTTAATCCCTGTTTCGAAGATAAACAAGCCGAAGAAGTGTACCGAATGCATTTGCTGGAGAAGTGATAACATTTGTGATTGGAAATATTAATAAAACAGTTATAAGGTCAGCAGATTTTTATTGCGTAGCGAAGATGAAGATGTATGGTACATTTGTTTTGAGTAGTATAGTTTAGGCCTATTTAGTAGGCCTAATAGAGTATTTTGGTATGGTTAACAACTCAATTGTTTGGTCAAATCCACCTAGTAATTCGAATTTCAATTTTTTGGATTCTAGGTGTATTGAATTATAAAGTGCTAACAATTGAGTCATTTACCTCACAGAGACCTGTACTGTAGATCAATGATGGACGCAAAATTCACCATGGATAGGATATCTCGGGTACGATTCGACATTGTGATGTCTCTTGACATAGTTTATCAAGCCAAATACAATATTCTTTTTTATTCACTATATCAAAAAATATTTTTAGTTTATCTAGTTGGGACGATTTATCCATATTGACTTTTAAATCAGGACGTAATCGCGTATCACTAAATATTATACCACGGCTATACCACGTGGACAACGCCCCTGAAACGTTGAAGGTCAGTTTAATATGTAGTGTTCTTTATTTTATTTTATTTATTAGGAGAACAAACAGAGTTAAATGTACATACTTTTGTATAAAAACTAAATTATATGGTAAACATGCATTTACCTCCACATCAGTTCTCACCGAAACATACATTGATACATTGAGTTTACGTCTAAAATTATACGCATTAACTAATGTTATATTTAAACAATTATGTTATTGCTTGGCAAGTAACGTGTTACGCGATTAAGTACCGATTTAAAAGTAAATATGTGCAATAATCGTGAAAGTTTAAACCACGATTTATCCATGGTGAAAATCACACCATCTGCTATAGTTAGAAGAAGTCAACACTCAACACTTATTAGATCAGACAACGAGATAGTTTACCTAAAGTTAAGTAAGGCATTTACATAAGCGTAGTGAAAAAATATCGAGGTACGATTTGACTACCAATTGACAGCAAATTTAACAGTGTAAGTGAATTTTCACATTATCCGATCCGATATCGGATGTTGGACCGATATATACATTATAAGCGCCATCTTGGATTTTTTCCATCGAAATCCTTCCGACATCCGATACCGGATCGGATAATGTGAAAACGGCCTAAGGCGAAGCGTGTTATGATAAATACAATGCCAAAATGGACGGAAACCGTGATTCTCGCTCTCTCAAAGCTTTGTGAAGCCATGGGTTAAACCATGTCTATAATTTTTTTTTCCGCCAATATCGGTTACCAAGTCAACGGAAGTTGAGTTATTTGGTTCTCTGCGTAAGAAAAAGGATGGAAATAAGACCGGCATCGGCACAATAACTCTTACCACTTAGCAGTAAGTAATAAATGGCAAGAACTAAACCTTCAATTGCTTACACGCACAGATTTATGTTTAATATATCCATCTAATACCAAAAACAAGATTTTTGCGCCAACACTTTAACTTTCCGGATATTTTTCAATGACTACAAAATCACATGATATCACACTTTATCTCCTTAATTTAGGAATCACGTCAAGCTAGCGATTGTTTTTTTAATCCTAATCAGGGCATCTATGTATGCCTGTTTTTATTTATTTACACACCGTGTTTTTATTGAATTTTTTAATTAGTGACTTTTCTGTAAAACACCATACACCTGCGATAGATGTTAATTACATCAATTGCTCTTAAGAAATGGGCTTTGTGTGTTCGATATGCGATTGACACTGTGTGAGTTAATTGTAAAGCCCGTTTCTCAATCAGCAATTAAAGTAACATCTATCGCAGGTGTATGGTTTTTTTTTTATTAAAAAAAGGATATAAGAAAACTAACTATGGCATTCTGTTTTCTATAATGGACCTAACTATATGCCGAAGTTAACGGAATTCAATAAAACACGGTGTGTGTTGTTGGTAGTATTCTATAAGGTCCTAATTTATTAGATGCAGATATTTTTACAGCTGATAGTACTCGGTCTCTGGAGTATATTAAACCGTGAAACATTATAGCTTTTACGATGTTTTTTTGGAGAAAACGGAAAAACAAATTTGCTCCGTAAAAACACCCTGTTTATGTGATTATTAAATGAAAACTCATTGAACAGATTCTAGTACCTCTTTTACGTACCACTTAACTGTAACTGGCCACTTCAATGACATGTGCAGTTTTCCCGCCGAACCTTTATGACATTTACAACAAACAATTGTTGACATGACAGACAGTGATATTGTGACATGTGATAATGCACATGATGATTTTTTTTAGACGAAATTATAATTAATTTTTTTGTTAGGAAAATGAAATCAAAAAGTTACATGAAAAGATTTCTTAATTTATATTTAAAGTTAATTATTTTAATGTAAAGTATCATGTGTTAAAATATCTGCAACTAATAAATTAGGACCTTATATACCTAAGGTTGATTTGTGTCCAACATTGGCAACACACTTATGAATAAAATTGAATCGTATTTAAGAAAACTCTTACAATTAATTTAAATTTAGAATAATTTATAATAAAGAACATCATTGTCTTTAATAATTTATAAAGCTTGTGATACACTGCTATTTTCACAAGATGTGTCGATTTCAGGCTTTTTTCTAAAATGACACAAGAACTAATGCAAATCAGCTATAAAATTTCAAACCCTAAAGCAATATAGGCACTAGGAGGTTATCTTTATAAATATTATTGCGTTATCTTTTTCTGTGTTGTGTTTTGACACATTTATTCACACTTACTAATTATATTTCACGCCTCTTGTCAAATAGGGGCAAGGGCATATCTTCTCTTTTATGTTCTCTCTGATTTTAAAATGTTTTCGTTTGAATAGAAACCAGATCTAAATGCATAGATATAACACCCTTAATTAGCTGTTGCCAATCATCGAATCTCACTTTCCACAAGCAAAAGTCCCACTTCACAACTCCTGGCGTCTACATACGTCGAATTCATGGTTGAACATTCACAATGGTTCTGAAGATGACTATGGGATGACATCTGCTGGTCATTCGTCAGGGTCCGGTTCTTCGTCTTCTGCGTCGAGGAGGTTATCCAGACTCGTATCCGAGTCATCTTCTTGTCATCTGCAATTAGGATAATGGGGTGAACTTCTTGCTTCTAGAAAAGACATAAGTAGTCTCCTTAGGATTCCACCAATATTGTGTTGTTGGCGTAAGTGACGCCATTTAACCTAGTGTAAGTCAGGTCCCCACAGAAAACCAGCGTTGCGGATGTCCGCGACATTATGCTGATTGGGGGTTCTATTTTAGCGTCTAATGTTTTTGTTTGCATGTCTTTGTTTTATTTGCTTAGAACTGCTGTTGCTCCCTACCTGGTTATGAACACGGTGTCTATGTGGGCGAGATGAGCGGCCAGAGGGACATCAGCGGACACAGCGTGTAGCTTCCGTCGTTCAACCGCGCTACGGGCTTGCTGGACGGCTAAGTCGCCACACCAACGCTCACAGCGAGCGTAGATCACGACACCTGGAACATTTGATGTTAATAAGATTTAACTTAGACTTTGTAATTATTGTAGGCCAGAAGTCAGCCAATGTACCAAAGGAACAGAAGAGCCGGCAAGCCAGAGGGCACCCTAGTTAAAGTTGCTGGTAGCGGCTTGGACCCTGTGCTTTACACATGCATAGGGGATGAGCTGGCTGCCAAGCGCATATGAAGGTACCACAACACCAAACTATTATATAAAGATTTAAGTATTGTACCAGCGCCAGCGAACAGTACGATGGCGGGCCAGGAGTCAATCAGTAGAGGCGTGAGGAACAGAAGAGCCGGCAGCAGAGCCAAAGGCGCTTGTAGACCTTGCCCCTTGCGCATGCCGAGGGGATGGGCTGGCTGCCATGCGCATATGAAGGTGCCGCAGATCCACACTGGAATGATATTAAAAGAAAAAGTGAGAACGTTTATAAGGAATCTAATCTAGCCATTGAGGCAGTTTTTAGTTTTTACGAGTCGACATCGACGAACTTAAAAAAATGTAGTGAATAGAACATCACCGCCGGAAATCTTCGCGCCTAAACTGCATTGAAAAATAAGGTCTACTTTTAGTTGGTATTAAATGGTCAATCACAGTGACATTAAATAAAGCACCTCTGGTTCTACCACACATAAATACGACCAGGTACACGTCATCGAGCTGATCATAAGCAAGCATATTAAAACCGATCTGTTTAATTGATAATTGAGGATATCATTGTTTGTCTCGATCGTTTACCATTTAATTGTCTTCCAGAATTACGAATATGTTTGTTGTTGGTACCTACTGACCAGGATATTACTATGTGACGGACGAATGTTACCTAATGATCAGTGTTAGGCCCAATTCAACTTTCCTATAAAAAATAAGAATTTGACTTGAAGAAAGTAGAAGACTTATAGGACTTAGGACTTTTTTAGATATACCTGGTATCCCAGCAGCGAACATTGGCAATCGAATGTGTTCATTGCAGAAGGCTACAGCTATCAAAGCAGCAGCGATCAACTGCACTACAGCGCCCACTGCCGACCATCTGGCCCCGCGCACGCAAGGAGGGATGGGAGCACTTGCTTCGGGGAGAGACGTCACTACCTGGAATGATGTCAGGGTGAGGAATTTTTGAATTTTAATAGATTGAAATCGGTAATCAAATGTATGCGCCAAATTCTGGGGTTTTTGTCAATGCCGACCATTGACCAATGACAGAATGCAAGGAAGAGGTAGATAATACACGCGCTATTTAAGTTAGAAGGATACAAGTCCTACCAAATCATCAAGGAGCAAACACTACGGCAATAATTTTTATCACTAACTTTTAAGTAAGCATTCGCAATCTCAGCCAGTTTACATGTGGTAGAAATTCGACCAATATGTTTCTTAACAAGTCTAGCGAGGGGCGTAAAATACACTTACTTGTATCGTATCCCTGTACTCCTTAACAACAGCATCAATATCAGTGGAGTCATCGCCAGACGACAGGTCCCCTTCGCTGACTTCCACTTCGACATCCGAAGGCACTTCGTCTATAGCAGTCGGCGCGATCCGCTGGTCACTGCTGCAACTGGTCATTGGCTCGGCATCGTCTACTACTCCGCTGCCGTATTCGTCGAGGAGGAGACATTCCCGCTCTTCAGTTTCTGAAGAAATAGGCATTGGCTTATTATCTCAAGATAAAAGCGTCACACATCACTAGGAAACTACACCGAGAAACCATATAAATCGGGGCAAATGTAATGATTATAAAATGGTTTTACCTTTCGCAGTTACTTTAGATTTGATGCTCTCCAAAGTTTTTGTGTGCCTTATAGCAGAAGGGATGAACCAAAGCCCCCTTTTTGATTTCTTCCCTGATGTCTTAGTTCGTGCATCTCCTCGATCTAGACGTTTGTACTCAACATCTGTAAATCAAGATGAGTTTCAAGATACTACTGAATATGTGTGTTAAAATAAATTATCAAAATCAAAAGGAATACCTCCAGCTTCTTTCTGTTCTGCAGTCGGAACACATCTCATTATCATAAAGTGGAAAGCCTGTACCGAAATTCCCAGTAAATGGCTCGCATTCATTAACGTGATCATGTGGGAAAGTGGACAGGCGAAAGCTAGAATTGCTGCTAGACTTCCTGCAAATAAAGTTGTCAGATAATTTAAGCCGCCCACTTAAGGAAAAATGCAATCTGACTTTGATAATATGGAGTGAATCTCACCAGCAGTGAACACAGCTAGAACCGGACTGCCTGTTGTTTGACTTTCGTACGTCATGGATCTGGTGAGCACCTTCCATTCAGGAGAAGCCAAAGTCACCAGGATAGAGAAGAGTATGGGACACAGCTCGGTCAGGGCCAGACTGATCCCCGCTACAGTGACTGCGGCTAAGAGGGGACACATCCATGAGGGTGCTCTGGCTTCTAGTAGAGTTGTTATTGGCAATGCCGCGTCTATACTACTTCTGAAAAAAAAAGTGCGAAGGTATATAAGGTACATGAAAAAAGTGAACGCTCCAAAAAAGTAGTCCGTTCATATTTAGCTAAGAATTTTGACTCAAGAGAAATCAACTCACCCTTTTAACATGTTTGTGTACAAAAAACACAGGCCAGATAAAATAATTGCAGGGAGCCCGACCATAAGAATTAGAGTCTTCTTTAAACTGTTATCTTTCTTCTGTGTCGATACACAAAAAGCGTATGAGATAGGCGATCCAGCGGCAAAAAGCTGAAAGAAAAAAGTCATGGAGAAAAAATGCAAAAAAACTGCAGAGCGCTTAAGATAAGCGAAAGAACGTGACAACAGTACTTAAAAATCTTCTTACCTCGTAAATAGTCATAGGTATAGGCATGTTTATGTTAGCAATATCTAAATTTATTAGACCAAAGATAGCGAAGAACTGGCTGAATATGTACAGCAGAATCAACAGCATGAATGTGAACATCATGCTTTCCTGCAAAAGAGAACAGCAATTTAAGAATAACCAAGAGATAAAGTTCATCCAAAACCTAATTATCATAGGTAGGGATTAGTAAAACGGACTAGGTAATAGCTCAATGTTCGCTTCGCGATTAATTTTAAGAGCTCCCTTATTTCTTGGCAAAAGTAAGAATATTAGAGGCTTCATTACAATAAAGCGAAACTTCCAAAACGAATAAGTTACACAATATGTGGTTGAAGCACCTAGTGTGTCGAACTTTAAGTATCGCTTAGAAAATTGGCTGGTCGAGCACCCGTTCTACACTTATGACGAATTTTTTACTACCTAATTAGAAAAATATTATTGTGTGTTTTTAATGTGAATGTTGCCTAACTTTTTTTTTGTAATCTCAATCTTCTGTCTATTTATTTTCTTAAGTATTATTGTTGTATGAATATTATTTTTTAAACCAAATCTTGACGTGTAAAATGGCTTTACAAATAAATGAGTATGAGTATGCGAAGAGAGGAATTTCTGTTAGCCGTACCTCCAATCCACACATGAACATGGCACAAACCACCATGACCACAGTAACCCCAAGCACATCAGGCCAAGGTTCGCCCAGCGCCCTGGTCTCATATCCAAACAGCCACCGCCTCGTCCGTCCGCTCGTCACGTGATCCGCAGTCGCACTGAGGATCCTTGCGCAGATGGCTACGGCTACCAGGTGTGAGAGGAAACACATCCATGTTGCCATGAAGTCGGCGAAGGAGCGTAGATTGCGCTCGCGACGGCCACGGCCGGTTCTTGCTGGGGGTAGGATGTCGGCTAGTTTCTTGAGATCTCTACATGTGATAGCTGCACAAAAAAATGCTCTTGTTAAACGACGAGGTAGCAGCAATCGAGGTTAATATTTGAAAAAAATGTTGACAACATTTAACACCTAATAGCAGATTGCTTGAAGTATCTACGGTTCGGTAATTATAAGAAATAAACAAGAAATGTAGATGCGGCACAGTTTGCTAGAACTTGTAAAACTGAGTAAGAACCATAAATCCCCTCGAATAGCGCTGTAATTTTTGCTGGAAATAGTTAACAAATGATGCTGCTAAAAGAGCGTCGCTTTTCCGTTGAGCGCCCTGAATAAGTCCCATATATATAACGTCCAACGCGTACCGCACGCGTCCCCGCTGCCGGGTAAATAAAGAACTTACTTACTACTAAACTTTCATAAAGTACTTACTAGCCACTGTAATAAAGGCAGTCAGCAACAAAACAGCAGGCACAGCGCAGTAGCTTGAGTTGGCAGCAGCTAAGGGTGCCAACAGAAGAGCTGCCTACGTTCAACGCGTTCCGCACGCTCTAATAAAATATTCACTGACTGGTTGGTTTTTGTTAACCTTTATAAAGTACTTACTAGCCACTGTTATAAAGGCAGCCAGCAACATAACAGCAGGCACAGCGCAGTAGCTCGAGTTGGCAGCAGCTAAAGGCGCCAACAGAAGAGCTGCTAACGTCCAACGCGCCCCGCACGCATCTCCGCCGCCGAGTGCGCTCAGCGTACGGCTCATACCGCTTTCTGGCTCCGTCGACATTTTCACAAATCACTGTAATTTACTAAATTATATGGAGACGCACGAACTGTCGCTTTAACCCAGCACTTTAATACAGTATTAAAAGTGGTAGACTTGTATCTACCAAGTACGTAATAAATAGGTAATATGTTTCGTAACATTTTGCTGTAGGTACAAAGTATGTCTTGATGGGTAGGTAAAACTATTTAGTTTTTTTAATATTATATCCGATAACAATACCTAGGTACCTACGTACTATCATGAAAGTAATAGCAAAAAGTAGGTTGTACCAATTATGCACCAACTTAGTTATTGGTTGTCAAGGCCCATATGAAACTTAATTCAATATTTAAATAATACAAAAGTCCTTAAAATCAACCTATTGCAGGATAGTGTATAGCAACTTATAATAATATTAAATAGGTTAAGTACAAAATAGTGTCCTATTTATAATTACGTTCAGTACTTACCATAATAAAAACATTAACCACTCAAAACACTCATTTCAACATTGTTTTCAAACATGGCGCTGATATAGGTCACCTATTTCACAAAACACTAAAAATCCAGATGCATTGACGAGAATTTTGGGAAATTTGGAGTAAAAGTGTGGATAACCGGTAAATAAGGTCGGTTATACATGTTTCTGCGACAAACTAGAGCGGTACGGAGCGATGTGGGCGTCCCTGTTCTGTTTTCAATCGATACACGGCGGCCGCTGGGGTGACCAATCTTACGGAAGGACTTGCATGATGTAGCAGGTACTAACTAAATTTTAGGAAGAAAATGAGTTAGGTACTTTCTTGCTAGCAAAGTGACTAAAATCAGCATGATTTCATTAATTAATTTTGACTTTCTTTGCTAACTTGACTATCTTTTTAACTATCTTGACCCTACTAACTCCACGACTACAAAGCTATTGTTAACTAGCACTGTTAATCGCAATATGGTTTTTTAGAATTGCAAAATCAAGTTTTATTTTTCATGAGATGTGAATAGTTTTCGGGATTCAAAACTGCCAAGCGTACAAAATACGTCTTTTCCTCAATCGACATTTGTCAATATCAATTTTTACTCCTTTTATGAATAGTTTTTGATGAAACCTCGACTGTTCACTTGTTCAGTATTAAAATTAGAGAAGTACCTAATATGTACAGTCAACCAATTAGAATCCTAGGTCACTCTAGAACCCTGTAGTAGTAGGCAGTCACTTTGACTTTTACTGTGAAAGGGTTCTACAGTGGCCTAGGATTCAGATTGTTGACTGTACCTACTTACATATTTCAAAAGTTTGGACACCCTACTAACGTTTCATACTAAGGCTTCTCACTAAACGGTTTTCTATGGCCCCGTCACCTTGTGTAAGCAGAATTCTTTATTAAATTTCACCTATTTGTCACGGTTCATCCGTCAATTGATGCTTACCAAAAGCTTAGGAATTAATTTAACTTTAAATAAGAAAACGGGATCTATGTTTTGCGCAGTGAGCTGCCTTTCAGCCCGCTAAAAGTGTGTCTTGTTTTTAGTAGGTTTTATGTTTAGGTTATTTATTTTGCCTAATTGCAGGTTCCTAGCGCTGACCAACTGTTGCACCTATACAGTTTTTAGCGATTGTTTTGTAATCTTATGTTCTAAGTTTTATTTATGAATAAATAAATAAATAACCTATCCAAGTATCCACCTAAAAACGACCTAAAAATAAATAAAATAAAACCTCGACATAGTGGACCGATTTTCATGTAACATAGCTAAGAAGAATACTTCCGACTAACTCAGCTTTCAATTAAAAAAAACACACAGACAGACAAACAGACAGACAGACAGACCCGTCGTTTTTGCGTCGGGGCGGGGGGTTAAAAAAAACAGACGGATAAATGGGCATAGCGTTGCCTACGGCAACCTAAAGCTGAGTTTAGACCAGCAAGTTATTGCTGCAAGTTTTAAGACGCAACTATAGGTCTTACCAACTCAACTCAACTCAACTTAGGTGAGTGGCCATTATCTGCATCTCTTTCTTGCATATACTTCTGTCTCAAAACTTGCAGCAATAAGTTGCTCGTCTAAACTCAGCTTAAAGCATTCGTTCTCCCCCAGTTTAAATGCAGCCGACCGGATCTGATTAAAACACTTACGCACTCGAAAACGGTAATTCCTTAATCAAATTATGACCTGACTCAACGCAGTTTCTTGCAGTTCGCGGAAGAATTAAGTGCTCCTGCGGGAATGACTAATATTGAGACATTTGAGACTCAGACAAAATTGAGTATGAATAGATACGTAAAGGCTGAGGTAATGCGTGGAAATCTCGAGATCTTTGTTACGGTGTCGATTTCATATACGGAAGATTATTGTTTTGAAGGTTACTAGATTGTAATCTGCTTGTGTAGTTGTGTATGCTAGACATTTCTAGATGTTTTTGTGCGTTATCCATCATCATATTCCTTGCGTTATCCCGTCCATCGCCACGGCTCACGGGAGCCTGGGGTCCGCTTTGACAATTAATGTTATGTACATCCATAATGTTATCAATATGTTGTTAATTAAATAATGATCATTAGTAATGTAGTTAAATGCTGATCCAAAGATAATTTTTCTAAGAAGCGCGCTGTGCGGTTTGCGGCATTTCTAAGTAATGATTGCCATCAATCAGTACAAGGAATGGTGCTTTAATAATTTCTCTCTTACTTTTAATACTTTCAGCCAGCCGTGTTAAGAGGATACGGTAGCGAAAATGCTAAAATGGAAAGGAGCCCCCCTTTCAACTTGGGAATTTTAGTTAAATATACAAGTGTTATTAACTAGATTTATCGAAAAAAAATTGTCTATTAAGAACAACTCAGTCAAAAGATATTTCAAAAAAATCTTTAAAATCGGTTTAGGTTCCGCTCTCGACTCTTTCCTCCTTCAAAGCTTAATCAATCGTAACGAATTTTGAGAATCTGAATATGTCGGACCGTTTAGCTTTTTTGGTGAATTGTTACCAATCTTGAGTATCACACCTTTTTGCGCCACAATGAAAAAGGCCGTTTTTGGAAATTTTTGATTGGCTCTAGAGTCTTTAAGGGTCCCCTCACATCTAGCGTCTCGCGAGCGTCGCGTCGGGTCAACTGTATGGGCAAAGCCTGACGCCGTGTCGACGCGACGTCTTTTTCCATACAGTTGGCCCGACGCGACGCTCGCGAGACGCTAGATGTGGGGGGACCCTGCAGAATATCAAAAAAATCAAAACGGTCCGACACAGATAAAAATAATAACAATCTGTGTTTAAAAAATCATTGCTCTATCTTCAAAAACCAGGGAGGAAATAGTCGAGAGCGTTTGTATGGAGAATTGACCCCTACCGTATCGTCTTAAGTTGATCTCCATTTTCAACACGATTCTTCTGCCCAATGACTTTATTAACGTTTATTTATAATAAGGCAGGTTAGTCAGGTCACCCCTGAACTAGACTCATTTTCAAAGGCTTTATTGATTAAACGTAGGCACAGGCACAGGGGCTCACAGTCACATATTTACATACGTAAATTCACTCATGTGTATTCCCAAAAAGGCCTACCTGCCCTTGAAACTGCTCAAGGTGTAGGGCATTGGGTTGAAAGAAAACAAAGTTGTGATATTACACAGACTGGCTGGCGCCCATTTCACAGCCGGCTTCTACGACACCCACGGGCGTCACCACAGTCACATACTCGTACTGACTCTTGGACAATCTCTTAGGGCCATCGTTAACATTCGGTAGCGGATCACACTTGTTTATGTGCCCAGTTCATTATTGAAACAGCTTAAGTTGAGTATGTACTAGTAAGTGCCTATCCATCCTTTTATATTACAATATCTTTTCATTATCTATAAGATGGTTCTCAGAGATTGCTCCATTTGACATCTGTAGACAGTGTAGCTCAGCCTCGCGGCGACTACAAAAGAACTCTTATCTGAGAGAACTTTTGTTCTTTAGCAATTTTTAAATGCGAAGGTAATAGACTATAGAATTAAATTAAATGTTCAGTTAGATGTTTATTAGAATTGGAAATAAATGAATGCGTAATAAGTGTATGTAGGTATGTTATGTTAGTTCCTAAAAAGTCTAATTCTTTGAGTTAGTTTGTACGGACGTCAACAGTATTTTTTCCCCAACTCTGATCATTTTTAACCGTCGCCTCATATCTCAAGAAGGACGGTTATCAAGTCGTCTGTATGTTTTTTTTATTTTTTATTTTTTATGTTTGTTCCTCGATATCTCCGTCGTTCCTGGACCGATTTTGAAAATTTTTTTTTTGATTGAATGTATATACATACAGATTGGTCCCATTTTTCTCAGAACCCAGTTCTGATGATGGGATCCTGGAGAAATCGAGGGAACTCCTCAAATCTGAAAGGCATACATATGGTGATTTTTGTGTTAATAAAGGAACAGCATGCATTTAGGTACGGAACAGTGACATTTGGTGCAGTGGAACTGCTGATGATGGCCAGAACGGAACTCTTCAAATCTGAACGGCACGCTTATAGTGACTTGGGTATTTTTATACGAACAGCATGCACTTTCGTACAGAACAGTGACATTTGGTGCAGTGGAATTTCTGATGATGGTCAGAACTGAACTCCTCAAATTTGAACGGCACGCTTATAGTGACTTTGGTATTTTTATAAGAACAGCATGCACTTTCGTCCAGAACAGTGACATTTGGTGCAGTGGAACTGCTGATGATGGCCAGAACCAAACTCCTCAAATCTGAACGGCACGCTTATAGTGACTTTGCCATTTTTATAAGAACAGCATGCACTTTCGTCCAGAACAGTGACATTTGGTGCAGTGGAATTTCTGATGATGGTCAGAACCGAACTCCTCAAATCTGAACGGCACGCTTATAGTGACTTTGGTATTTTTATAAGAACATCATGCACTTTCGTTCAGAACAGTGACATTTGGTGCAGTGGAACTGCTGATGATGGCCAGAACCAAACTCCTCAAATCTGAACGGCACGCTTATAGTGACTTTGCCATTTTTATAAGAACAGCATGCACTTTCATCCAGAACAGTGACATTTGGTGCAGTGGAATTTCTGATGATGGTCAGAACCGAACTCCTCAAATCTGAACGGCATACTTATAGTGAATTTGGTATTTTTATAAGAACAGCATGCACTTTCGTCCAGAACAGTGACATTTGGTGCAGTGGAACTGCTGATGATGGCCAGAACCAAACTTCTCAAACCTGAACGGCACACTCATAGTGACTTTGGTATTTTTGTAAGAAAAGCATGCATTTAAGTTCAGAACAGTGACATTTATTTAGTTATGTTTGTTAAGCATATGTTTTGAAGTCAAAGTTTGTCAAGCTTCGATTTCTTATAATATAATCGGATTCATGAGGAATTGAGGAAACTCCTCAAACCTTAACGTTATACGTATATTCATTTGTGTTTCCATCTAATAATTAAAGCATTAAAAGCAGTTTTAAAAAATACTTACACATTTCTACATAATCCAACATTCGCAAGTAGTTTTCACCAGAACCAGAAAGGCGACGGTTTTTTTTTTTCTTAAAAATTATGGTGTAGTGACAATGACTTAATTAAAACTGATATATGTATATTATGATGAATTTGAATAAATATGGCATCAAAATATGTCGTGTCAGTCGTCCGTTGGTACTGTTTGAAAATAAATACTTGCTGGCACGATACAGTACGTTTTGTCAATAATGCAACCTCATTTTACTGTCACGTGATTTACAAAACAAATAATCCATAAATACCTACTTCTAAATAAAAAAATATAATGATTGAAATTGACTTCGATATGTATGAATGTCGCGTAGCTAAACTGTGCGGTAATTTTCATTTTTATTCGTCTCCCTTGACAAAAAAGTATTGTTATCAAATGTGGTACATACACCTATATCTATCGGTAGATAACAGGTATATATGTATATTAGCCTGACCAGGCCCCGTAGCCGAATGGCATTTCTCCGACGCCAAACGAAAGCGATAGATACGCCGCTGGCTCTGTCGCGCCAATACGCAAGCGCGATAGAGATAGATATCTACTAGCGCTTCGTTTCGTGAGCGTTTCGTGAGCGATTGTGCCATTCGGCTAGCCACCCTGAAATATATGACTACGCGCCATGTAGCAGAATTTCATTGGAACTATTTTCTTCATACTAAACTGAACTATCACCACATACATCAGAATAACAGCGCCGCCCTCTTGACAATAGTCATATAATTCTTTTTCTACTCCCGAACTGTTATTCGTCATTTACAGGGTCGAGCATAGATCGTTAAAACCCTACATAAAAGATGCCGGCCCCCGCCCGGGGTCCCGCGCACCCGCGCATACGATATAGCTCTTAAAGTATTGTTAGGTAGCCTTTAAGGCATATAGCGTGGGTGCGCGGGGCGCCGGGGGTTGCGGCGGCGCGGGGCGGGGAGTGCGAGCGACAGGGTGAGTGCAGGATCATTACAGAGGACAAGTCAAAATACAGGGAACAGTGCGAATTTCACGAAAGTTATTCTAGAAAACTATTAAAGAGTAAGTGCATGGTCGTAGAAAAAGTATTGTATGCAACGGTGTTTAACTGAGTCAAAAAATACTCGTGGCGTCTTAATAACAATTTTCGGCTTCGCCTCAAATTGTTACCCACGCCACTCGTCTTTTTTGACCTCCTTTAAACGCCTGTTGCATAAAATACTATTTCAATATCTCGTTTTTGGTAGAATCTTAAATACATACTTACCTACATAAAATGTCAAATGTCAATTAGGTACGCTTTTACCGTTTTCTCTGGAAACTTCTGTATTTTAGTAGCTTCCGTAGCTTATTCCCATTTTCTAATCATCAAAGTGCTCGCACAATGCCTGTTGCATCCACGCGTCCCTAAGAAAGCGCGTGGGCGGTTCCCTATATACGGCGGGCCATCCAGCCGGCGTCCATTAGAACTCTGGACGCCGGATCATGAAGGTCCAATTGTGCTTGTTATTGGTGGTGCTGGTGACTCACATGTGTGTGGAGGCCTATCCGTTCAGGCCCGGGAATATTGACTATGTAAGTACTTTTACCTACTTTGTTATTTTTTTATAAACTAACATAGATAGGTATTAGTAGGTAGACATTTAAGAAAATGCGACCAAGTTCACTGGTTTTCGAATCCGGGAATCGGATTTACTTTTTGTTTGTTGTGTGAAATTCGGATTGGCCACATGTAGGTAGGTATGTACCTATCTGATAGCTGATGCACATACCTAAATATTTTTTTGGCGCACAAGTAAATTAATTAACAAGTACAGATTGATACTGGCCTGAAGAATATTTGGTATCTCCTCTATATTTATATTTGTGTTAAACTATTGTAGTAACATTAGTACCTTAACCTAAAATTTTATTTTAATTCTAAACATATATTTTCAATTCTTCCGGGACATCACGGCGTCCGATTTGCGGATAGAATAGAGGATCCCTCTAAATTCCCAATTCTCATACACAAAAAAAAAAAAAATCTATAACACATTCACCGCTGAGCTACGGTTGTAGCGCTACGTCGTAGTCGACAACATGGTTTTTCCTGTATGTAAAAATGTGTATGCGAAATAGCGAAAATGCGTTGTAGAGGCAGAACGACAACGTGTCGTGATTAGCTCTGAATGAGTTAATATTTATAGTGATATAAATTCATTAGGGTACGAACTATGCCGTAAAATGTAAATACGCTGTTCGAGCTTTTGCGTGCGAATTTAGTAGTAGGTACTGTAAAATATGCCAATAATGCCAGTACACCGTGTTTGTATTGAGTTACGTTAACTTCTGCAAATAGTTGGGTCCATTATTGGAAACAGAATAGCATAGTTAGTTTTTCTTAATTCGTAACTTTTTTCTGAAAAACACCTGCTATTAGATGTTATGTCAATTGCTGTTAAGAAACGGGCTTTGTGTGTTCGATATGCGATTGACATGTCATAGTTTTGACACTTATTTAGTATAAGTTAATTAATTGTAAAGCCCGTTTCTCAACAGCAATTGAAGTAACATCTATCGCAGGTGTATGGGTTTTTTAGAAAAAAATACGAATTTAAGAAAACTAACTATGCCATTCTGTTTCCTACAATGGACCTAACTATATGCCGAGGTTAACGAAAATCAACAAAAACATGGTGTGGCACATAAATATTTTTTCAATTGAACAGATCTTACGTATTTGATTTTTATTTTTAACTAGCTGCCCGGCGTACTTCGTATCGCCTTATACTTGGAGGCGCAAAACATGGGGCAAGGCAAAGAAGTGACCATTTTTACTTGACACAATTAAGTAGCTACATCATTAATTACATTATAGCGTACCTATTTAATATACACATACCCATAGCTGGGCATTAACTCGTTAATCCGTTAATCGTTAATTAACGAAGTTAACATTTCGATTAACGGATTAACTTTTAAGTTAACTCTAAAAAATGTTAACGGACTCGTTAACTTCCGTTAAATTTCTCCGAGTCCGTTAATCGTTAATTTAGCAGGGCAGCGCCGCGAAAAACACGCTACTGTAAAAGTCCGAAGTACGGAAAATCCTAGGATTTAACCGGTAAGTCCCAGCTTTTACCGATTTTGATCGCCAAAAGCCCAAATATTACCTAAAGAATTGTTGTTCACATGGGTTCGCTTTTACCAACGTTGATTCGATGAATCCTAAGTTTTACCATGGCAACTGTTCTAGATTATACTGTGGTTCTAGTGACAGGGCGGCAAATTCGAGCCCAATTTAAGACCACATTCTCTTCCCTAGTTTCTACCCGGCTTCCGCCTGCTGTGATCTTGCAGCTCTCCTGACACAGTTCTTGGCAGTAGCTCAGGCAATCACTGCCTTCCACATGTAGCCTATAGTTCAATAGGCTTGCTGTAATTCGGGCTTTTACAGTAATATAATACATTATAGTGGATTACTGATACAACTAAATATATACCTACAGTAAAAATATTTTTTTGTCACGCGTTAACGGATTATCGATTAACTTTAACTTACGTTAAATTTGTTGAAATGTATCGCATTAACGATTAACGAAGTTAACTTTTTTAGTAACGGATTAACGATTATCGAAGTTAAATATTTGATTAACGGTGCCCGGCTATTCACATACCTATTGAAGAGATAAGATGACTTACCTTTTTCCTCTTGTGGCAATCATCCGGTTATTGCGTTGTTTTAGTTACTAACTGTAATACTTTAAATTGCTTTTGAAATCAATTTGGAGTTTTTTTACCATTCATTTAAAATACACCATTTAAGCTAGTTTATTCCAACTACAAAAATATACTATTTTTATTTTATCTCAAAACACAAATAGTACGTTGCTTCTGGAAAGTTATGTATGAAAATATTGGCATAATTAATGGAAGATTTTTTTTGATTGGGATATGTACATTATAGGCCGAAGTTATTTTTCATCAACCCTCCCCATCTCTCCCCCCTCTGCGTCACCCCTCTTCCCCCCCTTAAATAGTCGAAAATGCGGTTTTTCGCGATTTCTAACAAAACAGTTGAAGATACAGAAAAAGCGTGTAGAAACAAAGTAATCCTTAATAAATTTACTACAAATCATTCATTGAAACTTTGGTTCTAGCACTTACAGTTTTCGCGTGATCCATCACGAAAGTTGGTCCTTTGCTGCAATTTTCTTTAGTGAATGTTAAGTTTTCTCCCAAATTGCTTACGAAATCTGTTTGATATTACTAAAATATTATAAACTGAAAATGAATTTCAGGGGGAAAAATCACTACCATGGGTGGAACTTGAACTCACGGCTTCTGGATTGAAACTCCAGGGCTCTACCAACAGCTACCAAAAGCTCATCCCCAGTCATCGATATACTATATGGATCAATGGTACTCCTAGCGACTACTACTGTGAAAATATTACGTCTTAAATAGTTATTGGAATTCCAAGACATATTGGAAATTCCACTCATGGTAGTGATTTTTCCCCCTTAATTTTATTTTAGTCATGTGTTACAATATTTTAGTCATATCAAACAAATTTCGACGATTTCGTAAGCATTTGGGCGAAAACTTAACATTCAATAAAGAAAATTGCAGCAAAGGACCAACTTTCGTGACGGATCACGCGAAAACTATAAGTGCTAGAACCAAAGTGTTAATGAATGATTTGTAGTAAATTTATTAAGGATTACTTCGTTCCTACGCGCTTTTTCTGTATCTTCAACAGTTTTGTCAGAAATCGAGAAAAACCGCATTTTCGGCACTTTAAGGGAGGGTAGAGGGGTGACTCAGAGGGGGGAGGAGTGGGGAGGGTTGATGAAAAATAACTTCAGTCTATAACGTACATATTTCAATTAAAAAAAACCTTCCATTAATTATGCCGTAATTTTAGCTAATTTCCCCCTACTAAAATCACAGCAGTAACAGTTGACAACGTCTAACAGATTTTTTTTCTGTTATGACAGCTCATTCTCATTCATTTCATTTCAAGCAATATTTTTTAGCCGCATTACCTGGCCGCTACATAGGTGGATGATACACTGGCTCCGGTTGTGCGATGCGAATCGGAGCCAGTGTGACATCCACCTAATCAACTACTTGTTGCACGATTAGAGTGAGATGGAGCAATAGGTAGAGAAGGAGAAACATGTATTGCCTCACTCTATCGCTCTATCTCACTCTAATCGAGCAACCGATCGCCATGTGTGTAGAGATCTTGAGGATTGTGATCGTTTCGGTTTCCTTCGCCTAAGTTTTGCACGGAGCGAATGTAACTATTTATTTGCGATGGTACCGGTTCATCACTACTTTTGTGAAGTATAAAATTAATAGCTGTAACAAACTGTCAGATTTAGTTCGAGTCGGACAGCGGATTTAATTCGCTCCGAACCATATCCGGCCGTCTGTAGAGCACGCGGACCAAATCCGACCGGTCCGGCCCGAACCAAATCTAACCGTCTGTTACAGCTATTAGAGAAAATTTATAAATCTGGCAAGCAATTTGACAATGACAACTTCATAGACTACTTAAAATAGCTGTAACAGACGTGTGCGTTCCGATTTAGTATTATTTCTTATTTCTTTAACGGAATAATTACTAATTTTCACATTATTTTGCCATTCCTTATTTCTTTAACGGAATAATTACTAATTTTCACATTATTTTGCCAAGATAAATTAATAAAATCACAATGCGTTTGGAACGCATCCGTCATTAATGTAAGTTTGGAACGCACCTGTCATTAACGTCACGTCATTGTCAAGTTGTCAGGTAGGAACAATTTGTATGGGAAAAAAGAATCACTGTTTTCTAATTATCATCACAATATTTACGTGTTTTTACACTGCCTAAACCTTCTGCGGTCTAATACAAACATTTCAATACCAAAATTACGTAAATCGGTCCAGCCGTTCTCTAGTTTATAGGTAACTAAGAAACGCATTTCATTTTTATATATATAGATTATTATCGTTAACCGTCAATAAAGGTCACATTTATAAACAGGGCCCGTAACTTTCATGCCGATGACATCAATTTGATGTCATACGCTGCATATATGACGATTCAAATAGTTTTATTGTAATAATTAATCATTATTAATTGATCAATCAAATCATCATTTTTAAATTATATAATTTTTAAGAAAAAAAAACCGCCTTCCTTTGGGGTTCTGGTGATAAATACTTATACTTTCAAATGTTGGATTATGTTATCAATTCGTCTGTATATTTTTTAATGTTTGTTATTCGATATCTCCGTCATTTCTGAACCAATTTTGAAATCTGGATGATTCTGAAGTACTTACAGATGAGAATGATTATCAGAACGGAACTCTAACCAGGGGCGGCTCACTCTTCATCAGCAGTTCCACTGCACCAAATGTCACTGTTCTGGACGTAAGTGCATGCTGTTCTTATAAAAATACCAAAGTCACTATAAGTGTGCCGTTCAGATTTGAGGAGTTCCGTTCTGACCATCATCAGCAATTCCACTGCACCAAATATCACTGTTCTGGACGTAAGTGCATGCTGTTCTTATAAAAATACCAAAGTCACTATAAGTGTGCCGTTCAGATTTGAGGAGTTCGGTTCTGACCATCATCAGAAATTCCACTGCACCAAATGTCACTGTTCTGGACGAAAGTGCATGCTGTTCGTATAAAAATACCAAAGTCACTATAAGCGTGCCATTCAGATTTGAGGAGTTCGGTTCTGACCATCATCAGAAATTCCACTGCACCAAATGTCACTGTTCTGGACGAAAGTGCATGCTGTTCGTATAAAAATACCAAAGTCACTATAAGCGTGCCGTTCAGATTTGAAGAGTTCCGTTCTGGCCATCATCAGCAGTTCCACTGCACCAAATGTCACTGTTCCGTACCTAAATGCATGCTGTTCCTTTAAAAACACAAAAATCACCATATGTATGCCTTTCAGATTTGAGGAGTTCCCTCGATTTCTCCAGGATCCCATCATCAGAACTGGGTTCTGAGAAAAATGGGACCAATCTGTATGCATATACATTCAATCAAAAAAAAATTTTCAAAATCGGTCTAGTAACGACGGAGATATCGAGGAACAAACATTAAAAAAAAAAAAAAAAAAAAAACATACAGACGACTTGATAACCCCTTCCTTTGAGATTTGGAAGGCGGTTAAAAATATCTGAAGGCAACCTACCTAACAAAGTTTGTTCATAGCAAATAAAATGCTGAATGCAGAAAACTGGCAACTATTCTAACAATCACATAAAGAGCAACTGCGAGAATGAAGAGTACCCTACACTGTAGAGCCCTTACTTATTGTGTGAAAGCTTCGTGCTTTGTTCATCTAAAGTACTTCTGTTGTCGTTCGTTGACAAAAATGTTATAGAGGTACTTAATAACAAGACTACAATGTTTTACGTAACTGTAAGTTGCGTTTAATTAGGTACATTATGTTACGTTATTAAAAACCGGCCAAGAGCGTGTCGGGCCACGCTCAGTGTAGGGTTCCGTAGTTTTCCTTATTTTTCTCAAAAACTACTAAACCTATCAAGTTCAAAACAATGTTCCTAGAAAGTCTTTATAGAGTTCTACTTTTGTGATTTTTTTCATAATTTTTAAATATATGGTTCAAAAGTTAGAGGGGGGGGGACGCACTTTTTTTCCTTTAGGAGCGATTATTTCCGAAACTATTAATATTATCAAAAAACGATCTTAGTAAACCCTTATTCATTTTTCAATACCTATCCAACAATATATCACACGTTGGGGTTGGAATGAAAAAAAATATCAGCCCCCACTTTACATGTAGGGGGGGTACCCTAATAAAACATTTTTTTCCATTATTTATTTTTGCACTTTGTTGGCGTGATTGATATACATTTTGGTACCAAATTTCAGCTATCTAGTGCTAACGGTTACTGAGATTATCCGCGGACGGACGGACGGACAGACAGACATGGCGAAACTATAAGGGTTCCTAGTTGACTACGGAACCCTAAAAAGATGGGCAATACTTCACACGGCCTACGTTGTTAATAATTAAGTGAAAATACAAGTTTTCTTTAGCTGAGAGTATTTTAGGAATGTTGTAACAGATAGTTTGCAGAATGAAAATGGAAATTGATTAAACGTGACGTGAGTATTAGCATAGCATTTGTGGGATTCTCAAACTTTATTTCAATGTGAATAGGCCAATTTGAATACCGATAAAATATCATCTAGGCCTAGGTATAGTTACATGAAAGATATGCCCACTATGAGTAGGTACAAACCGGCTTTAAAACTTTATGAAATCCCAATGTGTTGCTGATCATTTAGTTTTATTACCTATATGGAACGTTCTCTTTAGATTTGAAAAATTCAACCGGCAAGACATGCCATGAATTACAAAATAATTTAAAAATGTGAAACGAATTTGCTTGATATCCATACTAATATTATTAATGGGAAACACTTTGTGTGTCTGTTTGTCCGTCCTTCACGGCAAAACGGAGCGACGAATTGTCGTGATTTTTTAAGTGAAGATAGTTGAAGGAATGGAGAGTAACATAAGCTACTTTCTGTCTCTTTCTAACCCGTCAACTCCCTAAAATGGGGGATGGAAGTTTGTATGGAGCAGTCCACAGCTTTCGAATTTACCGCGAGCGAAGCCGCGGGCAAAAGCTAGTGTCATACATAAATTAGGAGACCAATAATGTCCATCGTCCCTTGGCCAATAAAAATTAATGACTTAAATAATATTTTTCTTTATACCGCACGGTGCGAAACTAGCATACGGCTCAGCTGGTGGTAAGTAGTAACTCTTGAATATTTGTTCCAGATGGAAGCGATCCGCCGCATGCAGCAGGTCCCGCAATGGCACTGTATGCGCTACCGGCGGTTCCAGCTCCACGGGACCGTGCAGCCGCTGGTGGCTCATGCGCCGCTCCTGATTCATCGGCTAGCCCCGAGTCGAACGTGACCATGTTAACAGTGCATTGCGATAGTGTGTTTTCTAAGTTTTTTGAGATCGGTTGGATAAAAAAATGGAGGATTGAAGAAAAATCCTTTCATAGCTACGCTGTCATAGTCGCAGTGACATCACTAGGAGGATATTGGACTGGATCAAGGATCTAGATTGAAGCTATTCGTGGATTATCAGTGCATTGACTTCTCGTTGAGATGGCGATTTTTTACAGTCTTCTTAAAGTTTGGTTAGAAGAGTAAAAAATATATGGATTATGTAGGTAAATAATAGTATTTCATAGTGATGTCACTACCATGATGGATCTAATATAGTCTACATTGAAGCGATCCGCCGCAGTCTCGCAATGGCTCTGCATGCGCTACCGGCGGTTCAGCTCCACGGGCGTGCAGACGCTGGTGGCTCATGCGCCGCTCCTGATTCATCGGCTAGCCGGAAACGTGGCCATGTTAACAGTGCGTCGACTTTTCTTTGAGCGTATTTTTTCTGAGGTTTTCTTGGAGTTTGAACAAAAGTGAAAAAAAAAACAAAGAACACAGGATTGAGGATTTTATAGCGATGTCGCTAGCATGATATTATGAGTTAGCATGCGCTACCGGCGGTTTCAGCTGCACGGCTAGCCCCGAATCGAGCGTGACCATGTTAACAGTGTATTGACTTTTCTTTGATATGGGTCATTTTTTTGTGTTGGCGCAAGTTTTCTTGAACTTTGAATACAATTAACCGAACCATATTAACAGTGCATTGCGATAATGTGTTTTCTAAGTTGTTTGAGATTGGTTGGATTAAAGAAAAACCTTTAATAGTTATGTCGCTATGATGCTGGATCAAATATTGAACAGTGCAATCAGTGCATTGGGGCAGTTCTCAGGAGGCGCGTTTTTACGTGTCCGGGGCAAAAAACGGCAGAACGGACTGTTCTAAAAATCTGAATTAATTCAGGCATAATCTTTAGCCTCTGTTCTGTTTGGTACACTATCAAATTATTTATTTATTATTTGTATAATATAAGTAATAAAATATTAAATGCGAAAAATGACCTTCGGTGGACGTGTCCCGCACCCAGAATTTGCAAAACAAAAAATCATAACTCAAGATGGAGTTGTTGATCGCAGTTGTTATAGATATTCACGCATAAAGTATTAGTTTACCTTCATATTTTCTATATAAAAATAATATGTTAGCTAAACTCATCGAGTAAAGACAAATTTACGATGTGTCTCGGGCTAGTGACTGATTTCGGTGTCATTTGCTAAACAAGACAGTACTCTTACAAATTAGTAGATCAGGGACATAGTGGCACAAATATAGTAAGTTTTAACTATGTTTTAACCATTCAGTGTAGAGGAGATGCAGTACCGTTTTATAAAGGGGACTTTTTAAAGGTTTCTCAGTCATTCGGTGGGTTTGGTCCCATGTTTTTTAAGATTCGGTGGTTCAATTTACTCCCACAGTTTTAGTGCATTTGTCGTTATGTGAGGTACTAATAAATCCTTGAACGTATGTTATTACGTCATTATGACATCTCCTTTGTATCATGCATGCTATTGCAGTTATCTCCAAAAAAGCGATAAAATTTGATGTCAGTGGAGTTGATTTCCGTGGTTTCGGTGGATTTTTTGACCACCGATATCAAAAAAAGTGACCGCCGACTTCTATTGCCACGTTGTAAACTAGTTTATTGTGCATTATTTTCTAACATTTAATACTTAAATAGTAGGATATACTTTGTAAAAACATAAAACTATGTTTGTAAGCAAATTAAGCCATACTATGGGTACAAAATTCACTACTCGATAATGACTAGTCTATTAACATGTCAAAATTAGTAAAATTGCGCGATTATGAGCCTTTGTACATCACCTGTCATCGAATTAAAATGAAAAATATCAATAAATTGAATAATAAGTTATACATAAAGATGAAAATGTGGAATAATGTGTAAAAAATTGAATTCGGTGGTGCCAATTGATTACAGTGCCCATACATAATTTCGGTGATTTTAAAATGTCAGATTTCTTACAAACTATAAAGTTCTAATGGAGGCCTCCACCACCAATATTTTTTATATTTAGGCTAGATTTTAGTAAATAGACTGACTTATCAAAAAAGTAGAAAATAAAAATCAGCACCGAAATCAGGCACCGAACGTCATCTCTGAGAATCGCCCATGGACTGTTTCGTTGTAGAGCCGACGGTTTTTTAGTCTCTGAGAGTTTTTGTTTTGAAGTCTGGCTATAGAAGAGATTTTAGCTTTTTTGGAAACTAATGATTAGAGAATCTAATTTGGTTTTAATGTCCTTTCCATGATAACGACGTCTCTTTACTTTTTCGAAATAAGGGCTGTCAGGGTAGATATGTACATTATGTACCTACATCGTGAAGAATATGTTTAAATGTATTTGTGCCATGGTACTGCATGTCTAATAACACTTTAACATTCCTTTAACTACAAGAGACAGAGAAATTATTGTAACTTTAGAATGTTAAAGCCTACTTTCCCTAATTGTATAGCAAATATAATTTACATCATATAGGTACAAAATTATCAATTTTATATATGTACCTAATATCTATATGTATAATCAATAATGAAATCGACTGATGTTTGTAATTTGTGTAATGTAATTTACACACTAAAATATGGTAGACACTATTAATTGACCTTAAAATTATTTCACTTTACAATTATAAGTACATACTTACCTACGTATCTGATACTTCATACACTTATGTATTTATATTACCTACGCATAATTATATTCTTGTAAATTTTAGTGTTTTCAGAATATCTGTATTGCTACTTTAGAGGGGTATAACAAGAAATTAACTGGTAATTACTTTTTTTCTGAAAACACCATAACTAGGTGTAAACAATATTTACGTAGCACAAAAATATGATATGAATATGATATGATGATAAGATAATTACAAATTGGTACCATGCCACAGGGGCCGTTTTTAGATTTATTTTAGTTTAATTTTAGATTTATTTAGTTTAATTTTTATTTTAAGTTTAATGTTAGTATAACTTTAGATTTAATTGGTACTTACATAATGATATCGTAAAACAGTATTTTCTTACAGACAATGTATTACGAATTTATGTTTTGTTATTAATGTAACGTCTAGGTGTAATGTTTCATACTTTGAACTAAGTATTAAATAAAGTTTCTAGTCTGACTGTTGTTTTATTGAATATAATTATAACTCAGATACTTAAAAGTACCTCCTACTATATCATTTAAATTACACTCTAAATAGCTTACCTATTTTTTTAACACCTTCCTTGCAGCAATAGGCTACTTGCCTCCTACTCCTCCTAGTTAGTCAAATTAGCTTCTTTTTAAGAACTGTCAAAACGAATTTGAACGACTTGTTAAATACGTGGTCAACTCAGTTACTTTTATATATGAAATCGAATTGAGTGACGTCACGGTCAACTCAGTTACTTTATATATGTATAAAATATTTTATTTTAACACCAGTCAAGTTCCCTATTGACTCGTAATTAACCTCTTTATAACATATTTCGCCCCGATGCCGCAGTGTAATCGTTTAGGTACCACAAAGTCCACATAAACATACCTTGATTACGCCGATTATGCGTCAACATAATAATCTGATATACATACACAGATTGTAATATTCACGATGACGAACCAATTAGGTAGTCAATTCTAACCATGAATGACATGAAAATACGAACCAAAGCGTGCAAGGATCAGTCCGGCCCTGACAACACCGGGAGGCCAATTCTAATTTAACAATTTGATAATGTATTGAATTGGTTCCGACACAACTATCGTCTTGGTAGTACATATTATGCAATTGCATAACCACCTATCTCGTGCATTTCCTAGACTTGGCAGGTCTATTGTTATTTAAATACTATCTAGCAAATGTGTCGGTATGGTGTGTAACTGAAACGGGAGCTGATTTGACAAAAAATATTCCCAATAATAGCATATTTAATTTATAGCAATCAGAAATTAGGATGCAGGATATTTATTAGTAATATAAAACGAATTATAGAAAATATTCACATTGACATATTGAACATATTTTGTACAGTTAAATTGCGCACGGGCCGGTATTCAAATACCTATCTTTAATTTAGTTTTCTAGAATTTTCGCAAAACCAAAACTATACACCTATAATCATAAATATTGCTAACAATCTTAGGCAGCAGATATGTTTCAGATGTTTATACTTTTACTTAGGTACATAGTACCTCTATTATATTAAGCCAACTGTCGCCGAATGCAATACAGCTCGTTTACCCCGCTGCAGTTGATTACTGTCTACAACCGCAATTAACCTACTGCATCGCCGTCAACTGATGGTTTCCTGGAGAAACGGGGCCATCGCCAGGACGAGAGGTTCTTAAGTTGTACTCACCTAAGTAGGTATTAGCATCACTGATAAAATTCACTATTATTTAATGTAAAACAGGTTGGAAAAAACGTATTTATCAACAAATTACGTTCACATGGACGAAATACTGACACTGACAGTTGTCAACTGCATAGCGTTCCGATATTATGTCTTGGTTCCAATTACAAGTCAAAGAGGTAATAATCACTCATATTGATTATTATACTTCCTGAATATATCATTCAATGTAACAATTAGGAACAAATGTGATCTTTTATTGCGAAGTTACTTATTAAATTGATTTAAACAGTCTTTCACAAAATAATATTTACGTAAAAATATTTACGGAACACTCCACTATTGGACTACATAGGTATCAATACCAATAGCTCTGTCTCTCTCTAAAACAGCTGCAATCTGCACGTGTTGATAAGCGAACGTCCGCGTGATGATCGTGAACTTTATTACGTAGGGCGTATGACTTAGTAAACAAAGCATTTATGATCTTTTTCTTATGTGCGCGATTTAATAGCCGCCTAGTCGAAGATAAGTCGGAGATAGGTCGGATGTCGGAGATACGTCGGAGATAGGTCGGATGTCGGAGATAGGTCGGAGATAGGTCGGAGATATGTCGGATGTCGGAGATAGGTCGGAGATAGGTCGGAGATATGTCGGATGTCGGAGATAGGTCGGATTTAGGTCGGAGATATGTCGGATGTCGGAGATAGGTCGGATTTAGGTCGGAGATATGTCGGATGTCGGAGATAGGTCGGATTTAGGTCAGAGATATGTCGGATGTCGGAGATAAGTCGGAGATAGGTCGGAGATAGGTCGGATGTCGGAGATAGGTCGGAGATAGGTCGGAGATAGGTCGGATGTCGGAGATAGGTCGGAGATATGTCGGATGTCGGAGATAGGTCGGATTTAGGTCGGAGATATGTCGGATGTCGGAGATAGGTCGGATTTAGGTCGGAGATATGTCGGATGTCGGAGATAAGTCGGAGATAGGTCGGAGATAGGTCGGATGTCGGAGATAGGTCGGAGATAGGTCGGAGATAGGTCGGATGTCGGAGATAGGTCGGAGATATGTCGGATGTCGGAGATAGGTCGGATTTAGGTCGGAGATATGTCGGATGTCGGAGATAGGTCGGATTTAGGTCGGAGATATGTCGGATGTCGGATGTCGGATTTAAGTCGGAGATAGAGGCTATAAAAGGGTCGAAGCGAGCCGACGCGCGTCATTCTTAAAATATCTACAAGACTAACAGTGTCTCTGGCTTTCGTGTGTTATACTGGTGAATGAAGTTGTTCTGCTATTGTTTCTTTGTTTGTTTTTACTTGGAAATTATTCTAAGTGATTGTAAACTTTGAAATTGTGTCTCTGTTTGATTGTGCGGGGACAATATCGTCGTACAGTTGAACTTAGACCTGTGGTAGAATTGCTTTACCGTCAGTTGTGGGTTTATTTTAGTGTTCTATTATAGTGTAGTTTTACGTTTTAATTAAAGTGTAGTGAAGTTTTCTGTGCTTTGTTTCATGAGTGCCGTCAAGCAATACAAAGACTGGGTCGATGTATGGCTGGTGCTTGGAGATAAGTCTGTGTTTGGTTTTGTAGGGAGTAATTCTTGCAAAACTAAGCTTAGATTATAGCACGTAAAGGAAACTTCATTCGTTTATTTAGTTGGTCAGTAAAATTGAATTTAGTAATTTTCTAAGGGGTTATTTTGTGAAAGTTATAAGCCAGATCATTGTTTGTGACAGACTGTTGTCCGGCTAAGCGCTTTATACCTTGCGGTGTTAAACATAAGGCGTTTAGGAGTCTTTTTGTTCCAAGTGGAGGCTTGGACGCTTTTCTATACTTACAAAAGCGTATTTTCTCACCGGTCTCAAAGAGTCCAACTGTTAGATGGAAGTGAGGACTTTCACGATTGACGAAAGACATTAGGAGTAATCCTTGCTCACTGAAGTCAGCAGTATTTGAGGCTGGGGTCCTATATATATATATATTTATTTACTCGGTGTTCTGGTTCATGCTGGCGTTGGTCGCTGGAGATTTCGGTTGTGATCGATCCATATCTAAGTAAAGTCTGATCGCAGCTGGGTCTCCCATGTGGCTGGTACTGGTGTGTCCTAGAATACTGGATATATACACGGATAGGGCGATCTACTCTCTGCTACCCTAGCCCGCGGGCAAAAGCAGAGGGGGGGATCAGAACTCAAGCCTATAGGTTGCGTATCTCAGCTTCGCTGGCTGAACTGTACAGTTCTAGTAGGGATACACTTGTACATATTCTGAACACAAGATCTATGGTAAGTGAGGGTCTGTGTTTCAGATATGTTAGAGTAGGGAAAACGATAGGAATAGGGTAGAGTCACACACTATTTCTATAAAAGTAGAGTTCTTTTATGATTGGTCTTAAATTATAATTGGTCGACGTGTATTGTGGAGAAATAATTTAACTACTACTATTTATATGGTTTAAATGGACTTTAAATGTGGTGTTTATTATCTTAATATATGTGGTAAAACTGGTAATTTATAAAACCTCTTATTACTTAATTTATTTGAGTGAAATTAATAATTGTGGTAGCAATTTCTGATTCTTCGTGTAGCATCGAGCCAGTGAGTGTTGCTAACTAGTTTTTCAAGGTAAATTCTATCAAGTTGGTTAGGGAAACAAACTATACTTTGGAATAAAAAGCATAAGTTTGTTATAGGGCCCAGTGGCATGCGAGCGCCGTCCACTGATGACAAGTCAAAAGCTTCAAGGAGTTACTAGACTTACTTACTTCGTTCTCAGTGGTAGCAACTACTCGGAGCCTTGATGATACATTAGAAAGATCGAGAAGTTATGGTCTATTAGCAGTATTGGGGAAAAGGGGGTTTAGCTAGGAAACAAAACAAATAAATAAAAGGGGGGTTAGTTCGTAGATAGATAGCCCTTCTGGCTTGCTTGCTTAGGTTCCCGATAAAGTGGTTTGGTCGGGTCAGGGGTCCCATACCGTATCGCAAGCCCTTGCCCAAGCCGGGATCACTAATAAGGCGTAGCGGATGATTACCAAAATATTTTTAATATTTATTTCATATATGCTTCACTCACTAACTTCTATTCTAAAAATTTCTTCATTACGTCATTAATTTTCTCTCACATAACTTTCTAAGCCTAAATCTGGTAAAATACTCTTCTATAACACTACATTATTATGCTACAATTACCTATAATCTTCTTTATAATATAAATAAATAAAAATTTAAATATTAGTCAAAAATACAGCTGATACTCATTAAAGGATCTAGGTTATCGCGGTTCACATCGAAGGGTTCTACTTATTCACGCTAGACGATCACAAGGCCAAATTTACGGGGTATTTTTAAAGGGGGGTTAGCTATACTGTTGGTTAGTCAAGTAAGTAAGTAAATAAGTAAGGTGAGTGGAGGTTCAGTTACATTTGGTTCCGTGACCAAGGGATCTAAGATGTGCTCTGTAGAACACATCTTGGATACCAAGGTTTACAAATAAATAATAGGAAGTAGCCGTTGCAAGGTTACTTTTGGTGCCAAGTAACCAGAATTTTAATAACCTTATTTTATTAGCCTTACCAGGCTACATTTGTTGCTGTGAAGACGAGTGGGTGTGCTGTATTTCTGACTTATGTCATCTCTAAATAAAACTCATATACCTAATATTTTTATTCAATCGCTATTTCATAAAAACAAAAATAACTTTATTGTTAATAAACACGTCTGTAGTTTTTCTTCCATTGTTGGTTCTTGCCGCGTTCCGGGCGAAGTCATGCATCGATGCGGAGTCAATTGTATGTTCATCTCCTTCCACTGGTATCTAAAAAAAAACATAGTAATAAAAGTAAAGTAGCGTAGTAAACTAAGACAAAAAAATATTTCTAGGAAATTAGTTCATAGTCGTAGTGGTTAAACATCGTCCCCAATAGGCGATTCGGTTTGCATTGCTACGTAGTAATTGTTGGCATTGGCACATCTTGACGTTCCCATGCGCCTATGCTTAGTACTATTATTTATTCTGTGCCTTAATGTATGTTTTTCTAGCTGAGGGATAGGCGGGGCTAGTACGTAAAATACTAGGTACTTATAGAAAAATACCCATGTACCTAAAATAAAAGGCCGGAGGCGCGGAGCTGTAGCACTTTAGAAGAGTTTGCCACCTAGTGACCGGAATTGGAAACATAAGTGTGTGAACTATGTACAATAGCAATAGAATTTCATGTTAAAACAAATAGTTCTCTATATGTCTAGTACATTTTCATAGCAGGCTCTGCCATCTTCAGGGCTATTTTGAAATCTCACATCACGTTTGCACTTCACACCGGAGATCGGATAGCTTCGATGCTGTTTTATATAGTCTATGAACACTCTGATGATATACATATTCCTAGCAGGCTTGTTATACAGAATTTCATTCATAGGCAGGATAACTACAGTCTAGATGTAAGGTTATTTTCCTAAAATAATCTAGGATACCTAAGCCCTAGATTTAAGACCTAGTAATACAAGAAGATAGGCTCTAGTCTAATGTTTATGGGGGCGCGATCATTTATTGTCACGCTGAAGTACAATATTATATGGGGCGTCACGCCATTTTTCTATGAATACTGAATAGCTACACGCATGTTATACTATGACAGTACCTCCTTCGATGGATGGTTTGTTTGCATTTTAGTTGTCACTCTATAATCTACATATTGGCTTACAGGATTTCATACATCATATAATAATTTGGCAAAATTGTTTGTACCAAATATTGTCACTGTAGTGCAGCCGTGAGAAGAACAGATGTCTGTCTGTTAGGTTATACGTATTAATCATGTTAGGACTAATTTAGTTCATTAGCTTATAAGTCATCATATATTTTCATATTACATCCGTAGTAAACAAGCATACGTCCCTCTTGATGGTGAGAGGTCACCATAGCCTATATCTGCCAATTATTTCAATAAATTAAATCCACTGTACGAATTTCAACTTTCTATACGTATATATTTTTACTGTAGTAATACAAATAAGTATGTATGTATAAACAAGATTTTCAATAGCTTCATATGACATGAGTTCGTTACCTCACATGATAAGCTGTAGGCTAGTCTAAAATAGTAAGTGTAAAACCATACAATCATTATGTTCGGTAGATTGTGTACACAGCTTTTATACAATATTACACAAGTCAGGAGTATGCCAACATACTGTACTTCATTACAACCATGTCAAACATGTCCTACGAAATATTAGCATTACCAGCATCTGGGAGGTCGTACCTCGCCATACCTTAACTCCATCACTGCTTGCTCATTGTCACAATTGCTCAAATAATTTTATGAAAATTGATTTAAACTTGTAATATTCCTGTTAAGTAGGCATAGATAATAAGCACCATTACTACTATAAAACCATATTTTACTGAGGTTCAGAAATAGTATGTATGTAGTATGCAGTAGGTATATAAACTTACCTAACATGACCGGGTCCAGTCTAATTGTCGGATTACTTTGTTGTTCAGTAACGTTGAACATGAGCTGGTAGTGCAGTGCAGATCAGCGAGTCCTTAGTACACTGAAAGGAAATAGTCAGACATTAGAAATTTTCATATATTATAGATAGAGTAAGAAAAGGGTTTAGTTTTAGAGTTAGGTTCTGCCAAATTGGGTTCAATATTATTTCATTTATCTACTCACAGGGGCGCGTCGCTTAATTTTGGAACTAAGGCACGCCCGTGAGAAATATTGTGTCAGAAAAAACAACGCATACAACAAAATTTACAAAAGAAAAAAAAATATATTAAAAAGTTTGAGAACCCCTGCCTAGCAGTTCATATCTACATGAGCTAGGACATAAATTAGTAATAAGTTTGCTTAGCCAATAAAATGATGATGAGTCAGTTAAGTTTGATTTTTATCCGGTCGCTCATGCCTCGCCGTTTTGCTTTACGCTTCACTTCAATTTTCTAGATAATGATGCCATGAGCTGTTCACTTTTAAATTTAATAATTAGAACGTGTTATTATAATAAAACATAAGTACCTTTCATTTATATGAAGTCAGTAGATATATGGAAGACGGTCCAACCTGAAGCGTGGCCTCTCAGGTAAAACCTGAAATTGTACATATTGAAAGATTAGTTAAAAAAGGGTGTATGTATGTTTAAGGAATCTTATTTATAAATACGTATCATTAAGATTGTTTATATTTATCTAGGCCATTCATGGTTAAGAAAAAAAAAGAAGAACAACCATATCCATTTTTCTAAGTAATGTAAAATTTCCTGCCGAGTCGTTTTACTACTAAGTAGGGTTAATTAAGTCTAAGAATAGCTTTTTAATGACAAGATGTTTTGTACTTACTTGGGAATTGTGCTAAGACAGAGTACAGTCCATAAAAGACACACCGGAAAATTCCTCAGTCCACCTGCACATTGTTGACAGCTAAGTGTTCAACGTCAAGCCTTATCTTTGAAAAATACAAAATTAAACTAAGGACAAGACTCAAAGCATCCTACCCGTTTTTAGATGACACTACATTTATTTAAGTCCCTATAACTATTGCTTTCCATAATCCATAAGCTAGCGCCTTAGAAAAATAATTAAGTCATTTCATTGTTTGGAACCGCAAAAATTTTATAAATTCCAAGTACAGTTAGGTAGCCTAGGTCAAGTAAATTAATCGAAGATATATTTTTGATGTTTACTCTTTAAACGAGGTGTGTTCAGGAGTTTCGTGTTTCATGACAGATTGAAGAGTAAAAACAAAAGCTTACCTTTGCTGTAAAGTTAAGTATCCAGTTTATTTACGTCCATTGCACTAGGCTAGATTTCACTAAGTCTACTGTACACCTAACACTTATTGCAATGAATTAAAATAACGCGTTTTCGCCTGATTTCCTAACGAATTTATAGGTTATAAAAATTAAAACTCACTTAGTGACACAAACATATTTTACATTGATCTGAAAGTTTATTCTTCGGACCACATTTGAAATATTAAATGGAAAACATTTGTTTTAAGTTATTACAGATTCATGTTGTAGGCAGTATAGCGCTAAAATGGTCCATTCATAAATAGATCTGTCATTTTTTCGCGGACAAAGCGGTTTAGCGGTAAACATGAGATAGATTAGAGAAAATAATTTAACCATAGATAACATATATCTCCGCCAAAAGGTGTTCTATTGGCGACAATACTCAAACTGTCATTGTTCTTAAGTTGGTATGCTTGATCGTCATACAATTTTGTAGCAGATGAGATTATGATCAAGGTGTCACATGTTGTCCAATGGTTTGCGGTTAGTAAATACTTTATAAAATCAAATACTTTAAATAGTAATTACTTTATAAATGATGAACGTAGGACCTATTATAAATAAAATAAAATTTTCTTTGTCTTCGAGCCAGGGTAGAGAAGGGTAAAATGGGATAGGTAAACTTTTAAAATTATTATCTAGTTTCTACTTCTATTTTTATTCTTTATTTTGATTACTTTTAAAAGCGTTGGCTTTCTGTAAACAATCGAATGAAAGCTTAATTGAGGAGGAATGAACGAGTGTATGTGTATAAGTTAGAGGTGATGAATGCTTATAGATGTATGAATGTTTTGATAGATTGAATGGCTGGATATGATGGATGTAAGATATGAAGGTTGTCTCGAATGTTTTTTTTTTATGGAATGAGTGGATTGATACAGACAGACAGCGCTGGAAAGTAGTCAAAACTAGTTTGGTCGGAATTTGCGGGAACAAACAAGGGGGGGAATTTCGGGAACACATTAGTCATAAAATTCTTATTGGTTAGGTTAAAATCCAATGGATTCGACCCATTTCAAGGGTAGTTTTTTGTGACTACTACTACACAAGGTAATAAGACCCATACGAAAACCACACACCTCATCTTGAATGGGATGTATTTGACAATCGACATATTTAAGGGCCGAAATCGTCTAGTAAGAACGAGGCTCTTTTCAATATTTGTTTCCTTGTTATGTGTTCAAAGAATGTGAAGTTTAGTGTCATCAAATAATTTCTTCATTTGATCAAATCATGATATGGTACCAAGTTGAGGTACATGCTTATGTCATTTAAGGTTTGTTTTATAAAAAAAAAAAATATCCAAACAAATCTTAAGTCAGTATTTTTTATTCAAGTATGAGACATGCGCCAAGACATGTGACTGGGAGTGATTAGGTAGAAAAATTGGTTCGAGTTCCGACAATGGAGATTGAAGGCTCTGGACTTATAATGAGAGCTCAAAAGGTTTCTTCGTATTTGCGTGGGAAGTTATTGTGAACTCGTTGAAATTACTACGGTAATTATTCCGGTCCAACAGTGTGGATGGAATGAATATTCGCCGCGACCGGGGAACGAGCTAGCAAGAACGGGTTAATAGGACCTATCAGATTCACAACCTGGTATCCCTGGCGGTGCGTGGACTCTGAGAAAGGGGTTATCATGGTTCATTGTCGAGATTCTGATGAGCTGATTTCAAAACTGAGTCGCTAGCAGTCGCATAATGTTGGAATACACACCACACGATTAGAAATGGGGGGATATTTCCGACTGATCTAGAGATATTTTTCTTTTATTCAATTTTATTGCTTCTTTTGCTAAGTGAGATTGGATTTTTTTACAAACCACTTTGTATTTTATAAAAGAATTCCAATCTGGGGGCGAGTTGTAACAGAACAAGCGTCTATGACGAGGAAATGGACCCGTTATTACATATAAAACTTACGGCGAATCAACTTTTCCTTGACCAACTTTTTGGTACATATTTCCTTCGGGATTTCATTGAATATTTTAACAAATAATATCTTTGATGGTTAATCACATGTTAAGTTACGTCATCAGTGTCATCACTGATAAAATTCACTATTATTTAATGTAAAACAGGTTGGAAAAAACGTATTTATCAACAAATTACGTTCACATGGACGAAATACTGACACTGACAGTTGTCAACTGCATAGCGTTCCGATATTATGTCTTGGTTCCAATTACAAGTCAAAGAGGTAATAATCACTCATATTGATTATTATACTTCCTGAATATATCATTCAATGTAACAATTAGGAACAAATGTGATCTTTTATTGCGAAGTTACTTATTAAATTGATTTAAACAGTCTTTCACAAAATAATATTTACGTAAAAATATTTACGGAACACTCCACTATTGGACTACATAGGTATCAATACCAATAGCTCTGTCTCTCTCTAAAACAGCTGCAATCTGCACGTGTTGATACGCGAACGTCCGCGTGATGATCGTGAACTTTATTACGTAGGGCGTATGACTTAGTAAACAAAGCATTTATGATCTTTTTCTTATGTGCGCGATTTAATAGCCGCCTAGTCGAAGATAAGTCGGAGATAGGTCGGATGTCGGAGATACGTCGGAGATAGGTCGGATGTCGGAGATAGGTCGGAGATAGGTCGGAGATATGTCGGATGTCGGAGATAGGTCGGAGATAGGTCGGAGATATGTCGGATGTCGGAGATAGGTCGGATTTAGGTCGGAGATATGTCGGATGTCGGAGATAGGTCGGATTTAGGTCGGAGATATGTCGGATGTCGGAGATAGGTCGGATTTAGGTCAGAGATATGTCGGATGTCGGAGATAAGTCGGAGATAGGTCGGAGATAGGTCGGATGTCGGAGATAGGTCGGAGATAGGTCGGAGATAGGTCGGATGTCGGAGATAGGTCGGAGATATGTCGGATGTCGGAGATAGGTCGGATTTAGGTCGGAGATATGTCGGATGTCGGAGATAGGTCGGATTTAGGTCGGAGATATGTCGGATGTCGGAGATAAGTCGGAGATAGGTCGGAGATAGGTCGGATGTCGGAGATAGGTCGGAGATAGGTCGGATGTCGGAGATAGGTCGGAGATATGTCGGATGTCGGAGATAGGTCGGATTTAGGTCGGAGATATGTCGGATGTCGGAGATAGGTCGGATTTAGGTCGGAGATATGTCGGATGTCGGATGTCGGATTTAAGTCGGAGATAGAGGCTATAAAAGGGTCGAAGCGAGCCGACGCGCGTCATTCTTAAAATATCTACAAGACTAACAGTGTCTCTGGCTTTCGTGTGTTATACTGGTGAATGAAGTTGTTCTGCTATTGTTTCTTTGTTTGTTTTTACTTGGAAATTATTCTAAGTGATTGTAAACTTTGAAATTGTGTCTCTGTTTGATTGTGCGGGGACAATATCGTCGTACAGTTGAACTTAGACCTGTGGTAGAATTGCTTTACCGTCAGTTGTGGGTTTATTTTAGTGTTCTATTATAGTGTAGTTTTACGTTTTAATTAAAGTGTAGTGAAGTTTTCTGTGCTTTGTTTCATGAGTGCCGTCAAGCAATACAAAGACTGGGTCGATGTATGGCTGGTGCTTGGAGATAAGTCTGTGTTTGGTTTTGTAGGGAGTAATTCTTGCAAAACTAAGCTTAGATTATAGCACGTAAAGGAAACTTCATTCGTTTATTTAGTTAATCAGTAAAATTGAATTTAGTAATTTTCTAAGGGGTTATTTTGTGAAAGTTATAAGCCAGATCATTGTTTGTGACAGACTGTTGTCCGGCTAAGCGCTTTATACCTTGCGGTGTTAAACATAAGGCGTTTAGGAGTCTTTTTGTTCCAAGTGGAGGCTTGGACGCTTTTCTATACTTACAAAAGCGTATTTTCTCACCGGTCTCAAAGAGTCCAACTGTTAGATGGAAGTGAGGACTTTCACGATTGACGAAAGACATTAGGAGTAATCCTTGCTCACTGAAGTCAGCAGTATTTGAGGCTGGGGTCCTATATATATATATATTTATTTACTCGGTGTTCTGGTTCATGCTGGCGTTGGTCGCTGGAGATTTCGGTTGTGATCGATCCATATCTAAGTAAAGTCTGATCGCAGCTGGGTCTCCCATGTGGCTGGTACTGGTGTGTCCTAGAATACTGGATATATACACGGATAGGGCGATCTACTCTCTGCTACCCTAGCCCGCGGGCAAAAGCAGAGGGGGGGATCAGAACTCAAGCCTATAGGTTGCCTATCTCAGCTTCGCTGGCTGAACTGTACAGTTCTAGTAGGGATACACTTGTACATATTCTGAACACAAGATCTATGGTAAGTGAGGGTCTGTGTTTCAGATATGTTAGAGTAGGGAAAACGATAGGAATAGGGTAGAGTCACACACTATTTCTATAAAAGTAGAGTTCTTTTATGATTGGTCTTAAATTATAATTGGTCGACGTGTATTGTGGAGAAATAATTTAACTACTACTATTTATATGGTTTAAATGGACTTTAAATGTGGTGTTTATTATCTTAATATATGTGGTAAAACTGGTAATTTATAAAACCTCTTATTACTTAATTTATTTGAGTGAAATTAATAATTGTGGTAGCAATTTCTGATTCTTCGTGTAGCATCGAGCCAGTGAGTGTTGCTAACTAGTTTTTCAAGGTAAATTCTATCAAGTTGGTTAGGGAAACAAACTATACTTTGGAATAAAAAGCATAAGTTTGTTATAGGGCCCAGTGGCATGCGAGCGCCGTCCACTGATGACAAGTCAAAAGCTTCAAGGAGTTACTAGACTTACTTACTTCGTTCTCAGTGGTAGCAACTACTCGGAGCCTTGATGATACATTAGAAAGATCGAGAAGTTATGGTCTATTAGCAGTATTGGGGAAAAGGGGGGTTTAGCTAGGAAACAAAACAAATAAATAAAAGGGGGGTTAGTTCGTAGATAGATAGCCCTTCTGGCTTGCTTGCTTAGGTTCCCGATAAAGTGGTTTGGTCGGGTCAGGGGTCCCATACCGTATCGCAAGCCCTTGCCCAAGCCGGGACCACTAATAAGGCGTAGCGGATGATTACCAAAATATTTTTAATATTTATTTCATATATGCTTCACTCACTAACTTCTATTCTAAAAATTTCTTCATTACGTCATTAATTTTCTCTCACATAACTTTCTAAGCCTAAATCTGGTAAAATACTCTTCTATAACACTACATTATTATGCTACAATTACCTATAATCTTCTTTATAATATAAATAAATAAAAATTTAAATATTAGTCAAAAATACAGCTGATACTCATTAAAGGATCTAGGTTATCGCGGTTCACATCGAAGGGTTCTACTTATTCACGCTAGACGATCACAAGGCCAAATTTACGGGGTATTTTTAAAGGGGGGTTAGCTATACTGTTGGTTAGTCAAGTAAGTAAGTAAATAAGTAAGGTGAGTGGAGGTTCAGTTACAGCGGCCCATTCATTGGCGACGACCTTCGCGCGGCGCAATAGAATTCAATGTCGTCTGCACGCGTGCGGTCCGTTTGTTAATGTAGGTAAGAATTTAGAATGGCGGCGTTTTGTGAACATCAAAGGAGTGAGCCTTCTGTACTTGTACTATTATATATTCTGTGGTATTAGGATTTAGAGATGTTTGTGCCCGTGTGGCCGTGTGGTGACGGTTTATGCAAATCACCACCCCCTTCTTTCCGTGGGTGTCGTAGAAATTAATTGGATATTGGTAGAAACCTGCGTGAATGCACAAACGCTCACGAAACGCTCACGAAACGAAACGCTCGTAGATATCTATCTCTATCGCTCTTGCGTATTGGCGCGACAGAGCCAGACTACCTTTCGCGGCGTTTCGTTTTCGTTTCGCGTCGTAGAAATGCCATTCGGCTACGAGGCCTGAGCAGTTTCATATTGTACTCTATCTGCCCCCTTTTGGGAATATATAGGTTTATGTATGTACCTATATATTATGTACTTAAGGTCAAAACGGGTAAGTGTGTCATAAGGAGAAGTGTGTCTGGCCTTCACATTTAGCTTGTTTAGAACAATGATCAGTGTTTATTGAGAGTTCATACGTTTACTACTAATCAAGAGTAGCGAGTAGCAAAAGTATAAACTCGCAAAAACATCAGTGACAATGAGTAAAAAGGTCAAATGTGAAGACTAGACAGACTTCACCTTAAGAGTCTTAAGACACACTTACCCGTATTGACCTTATGAATGTTGTGTCCAAGTTTAGTTAAATGTCCATCTTACCATTAATTTTTATATCTATAACTAGAATATATAAATTATAGTAACATATTAGTGTAGATTTTTCTGGTAGAAACTAGCTAGGGTAGGTACTTCATCTCTGTTTTGCCGCACAAAGGGTCAATTACAGTATAACATATTATAAGTCGGGTTACAGGACATTGCACTAACCCGGTATTATGTCGCAATAATACCCGTCTCGTGTTCCGCCTGATGTATTGGCTTGGTTTAAATTGGGTAATTCGTTCTATGTCGTAACTCTGGTACTGGCGGATATTTTTATTTTATTTATTTAGTGCATCAACAACACTATTAACTTACCTATAGGTACATAAGTACAGTATGATATTTGCACGTTTCTTAACATAAGAGCGGAAAATATAATTTACATTTACTGAATCTCAGTGACAGTTGAAAATCAAATCCTTCCTCAATTTGTTAGTTTTGACGTATTTTCCATCTAAACCCATGCTTATAATGCCATTGCAACATTTTCTACCAACGGCAGAGGAATGTGAATCCACGATGTGAACAATGTTTCACACAAATGAGACGTTACAAAGTTAGCGGCAGAAAATTCCTAAGCGCCCAAAAGTTTCAGCTTCGCTCTGTTGTTCGATTGTAAGTAAATAAAATTCATTCTGGACTCGGGATTGTGGAACTACTTATGCTGCTGGGTTTTTCGGAAATAATGAGGAGGCACACTCAAAGGTTATGACAGATGGCGCCACCTTATTAGGCCATTGCACAGATAAATAATTTTATACGTCAGAGCGCGAAGAAGATATTTTTCTCTCTCTCTCACATATGAATGACAGTTACATGCCTAGACTCCTAGACTCTTGTACAGGCGCCGCCTGGCGGGATAAAATGTCATTGTGCCTCCTCATTAAAAATATTCAAAGAGCGGTATCTGGCAAAAAAAGAGTAACAATTAAAAAGTGGCTACAACAAGATGGTTGCTTGGAAATCAATGGGTGTATAAAACGGGACGACACTGACACTACTATATTGCCATTTTTTTATTTCTACTATTTTAGTCTGGTCAGGTTTATTTTATAGCATTATTTATTAATTGATTGCGAATAAAATTTGTCATACTCCACTTGGGACTGCGGGACCCCACTGCTAGTGTACGGACGTTGGTCATCACTCTGCTCTCTATTCGCAATCCGCAATATTTCTGTGTCTTGCGGCAACACGGCAGTGGTTCGTCTTGCCCGCCGCTCTAGCCAGATGTTTATGCAGAAGCGAATGGTGAAATACCAGATCAGTTCTACGAAGCTTATGATGCTGGCTCCGACGAATAGCCCTGTTGTTCCGCCAACAGAGACTGAAAAGGCAGTAGATAGTTACAGTGCATCTAGTTTAAAGTAAGTAGCTACAGTCACTATTAGATTATATTGGAGCGTTCCAGGTACCTACTCAAAACTACCTGAATACGCATTCAATAAAGGTGTGTTCTCATGTAACGTCTGTGATCAGTGGGTCGATTTTTGAGCCGTTCGAATTCAGAAAATTGTCACTGAAAATAAAAGGCAAGTCACCATTTTCAACCAGTATTTTATTGACAGTGAGACTTAAAAATCGGCTCCCAGCTCAGACACCCCGATGTATCTTAATGGTGACTATAATGAAATATTAGATACCTAGCACAAATTACTTTAGGTCAATGAAGTTATTAAGTTCAGTTTTTAATTAGTTTTATGTTTACTTAATTATATTCTGTATTAATTTATTGTTCTAATGAAGGTCCAGTCAACTTGTAATAGATAATAATTGATAATAAAATGTGTGATATTTTTGCTTCTATTCATACACCCAATGACTACTGCGTTTAGAATAAAATGGCAAAAGCGTGGAAATTTTTTGCACTTAGATTATGAATGATGAGCTTTAATTTATCTCTTTACCGTATTATCTAGTGCGACTGTACAAGGTTACCACCTTGAATGATTCTTGGGTAAAAATACGATTTGAATGCGAAAATAACATCTACGGTAATCTTTCTCATGAAAAGGCTAAGTGGAATTGGTCTAATCTTACCGACGAGGTCAAGGCGACTTCTTACGACGTTTCGTTTGTATCTTTCAGTGGGCATGTAAGCTAACACCATTTCTACTGTTGCTTTTTTCTTGTCCTTCTTCGATCGCTGTCTAAAAATAAAAGTAAAAAATATTATTTCGTTATATGCCATTTTTAGAATAAAACAATCATTTATTTATATAATGGGTATAGGCATTTTTATGAGGCATGCGAAAAATAGGCTATACTTAAAGAAGAATTTGTAATTAAATTCATATGAAATTTTCATGTAGGTAATTAACCTACTTATTTTTTGTTATTAACACCTGGAACGAAGGGAGTTCTAGTCTAGTTTGATTTATCTTTTTGGAATACCTACCACTTATGTTTATAATTTATAAAGTCAACATACTCAACCTATGCGAATAGTACTATGGTCTTCTACGTTAAAGATGTTATATTCATCTTCTAGATTATTTTTTGCTGCGATTCCTTTGTATATTTATGATATTTCCAAATAGTCATGTACTTACACTGAGTAATCTAATCAAATATAAATGTTGAAAATGAAAACCGTAGTAACATGACATTGACATACCCTTTGATCTCACATTGCCTTTCCAAATTAACTGACAGATATATTGATAGTATTGTGATTGTATCTCTCAACGGCTGTCTAAGGAATAATGAACTTATGTTTGGTATTTGAAGAAATTGGACTTGCCTATTTTTATTTTAGTAAACGTCAAAATCGTGATCTCGGTACGGCACGTATCGTATCAGATATGCCAATATCTGAAGTGACATTTCTTAAAGCGTAATATATTTCACACTGACAGATCCGATCCATATCGTATCGAGATCTGAATGTTAACGTGTATAACCTACAATAAAATTAGAATAGGCATATTTTAATATTACAGGGTGAAATAAAAAGGACCGTTCCGACTTTGTATATACTCATGTATTGATTTTTGAGGTCATAATGAACAACTTTTATTATGGGACCAATGCTGATCCCGCGAAAAAAAATTGGATGTTCCATACATTCCGACTGTCATGATGCCGCTCATTTCTATGGAACTGCCAAATTTTTTTTGCGATTTCAGCATTAGTCCCATAATAAAAGTTGTTAATTATAACCTCAGAAGTCACCATGCGAAGTTTGAACGGTCCTTAATTTTTATTTCACCGTGTATATATCGATCGAAAATTACGCATTTCATTTTCATTTAAAATGCGTAAGCGAAGTGCTCGCACTAATTCTATTATTAAATACTTAGTTACATTCTCTTTGGATAATAATCTGGCACTCAATTGATTAAAATTTAATTTCTAGAAATCTTAGGACTACCTAATAATCCTTTAAATTTTTACACACTTTTCTCGTATTTATTTATAAAGCAAAGCATTGCGATACCTAATAAATATATTCATATGCAAGTAAAGCATAGTTAACATAGTATTGGCACGCGTTTAACGATGAATAAAAAAAATATATTTAAAAATTAAAAAAAACTGATAATCACATCTTAATTTTAATACGTTGATAACTCTATATTAGAAATTTGGTTGATCTAACTTTTTGCGTTTGTAAGTTATTGATGATGGACGTTGACCGGCGAAAATGCACTGTGAACAAATACGTGAAAAATCCCCTTGGTCTGGGTCAATGATTGCTAAATTGTTGAATTTCCAGAAAACTACTAGGCAATAATTATTGCCCAAATCATTATTTCATTAAAGGACAATTAAATAATAGTGGCAAAATAATTCAAAATATCCACTCCTTGCGGTCCACACGGAATCAACAGACAAAAAAGATGGATGAAAATCTTGTTCAGAGGATGATGAATACTATTTTCAGAAAAGTCCGTAATTTTGTGCATAAACATACTGAATAATTGAAATATATGTGACACGCTATAAATTAATAAACGATCTTTTATATTCTGCAATAAAAAATATTGTTTACTTTTTTCTTTTCATTTAAAAATTAAATTCCTCCCATCGCGTACCAATTCTAAATTAACTATGCTTTATTGTACCTATATTTTTACTCACGAAATGTCAACATCTTTGATGATTGTGATCTCCGTCTCATCACAAGATGGGAGGCAGTCACAAGAGAGTCCCGGTCGTGTGGCCCAGTGCGGTTTGAGGGTGGTCAGAAAATTGGCGTGAGAATGGATGCATGCGAGACCCGATATATTGCAGCGATCGGATTCGGCTATAAAATAAAAATTATAATAAAATTCTTGACGAATTTTTGACGACCGGTCTGGCGCAGTCAGTAGTGACCCTGCCTGCTGCGCCGCGGTCCCGGGTTCGAATCCCGGTAAGGGCATTTATTTGTGTGATGAGCACAGATTATTTGTTCCTGAGTCATGGATGTTTTCTATGTATGTAAGTATTTATATATTATATATATCGTTGTCTGAGTACCCACAACACAAGCCTTCTTGAGCTTACCGTGGGCCTCAGTCAATCTGTGTAAGAATGTCCTATAATATTTATTTATTTATTTATTTTGAGCAACACTTAGCCCAAATCTAGCTTCTGGCGACCGTAGCGTCGGGCCAACTGTATGGAAAAAGACGCTGCTTCGACGTCGCGCCGACATAGCGTCAGGCTTTGCCATACAGTTGGCCCGACGCTACACTCGCGAGACGCTAGATGTGGGGGGCCCTAAGACACGGCAATGCTTAATTGCTCAGCTGCGTATTATTTATTAAGTACTATTAGGTACTATGTTCTCTACTCGCCCCGCTTAGCACCTCCGTCGCTAATTATTAATTTGCCTATAAACGCTCCAGTATACCAAATTACTTACATGTTTTTTTTTCTTTTGACGCCAATTAGACTTCCACTAACACTAATTATTTCTAATGCCATTTTAATTGTTCTAATTCCATTTGAAACTTTTATCTTCTTCAAAGCGTATGCCGTATAAGAGAGAAAAACTTACGCGTGCCAAGCATAAAATGGTCGTTGCATTTACAGATATCCATCTGCGCCCGTTTGCGACACAGCACAGTGCAGGCACTGTAGGAATAGTGCGGGTACAGGCCGTCCTCGTTTTCTTCATGGAACCTACAGGCTCGCTGCTCCGTGGTCGTCTCTACAATAAGTGGGTCGTTCTCGATATCACGCACCGCGACTTGACGACTGAAATGTCAATTTGGGTAGGTCTACACTCAGATTACCGAAGTTGGCAAATTGTCACTTAAATTATCAACACACAAACAAATGTGAGTGTGTTTATAGTTGAAATAGATTTAAGGTTAACTATTGTATTATGTAACTCCTTTGTAATCTTCTTTTTGGTTATCTTTTATTTTTATTTTCACCTTATTCATTAGTGTCTTATTGGCCTTCGCACAAATCACGTCAATGGAATATCATGTCTGAAACGGTTACCTACGAGACAGGCTTTGCCTAGTGTAGGAACCAGCAAATCCTAATGATAATGCCTAATGTACCTACATAACTGTCACTTAGTTGTAAGACCAGATAACTTAATTTCTGTTTAAGTTTTTTTTTGTGTGTACAATAAATACTTTTTACTTTACGTCCCACTTTGTCGGGTACCATTAAGGCGAGATGTACTTGTATCTTTATATGAATAAACTGACAGAGCGGCTTTATAGCAATCGACAAAGTGGGACGTTTTCCCGTGCACACTCACAAATTGTAAACTTCGGTGTTCACGGTAAAGGTAAACCGTCGGGAGCCCGATTCTGATTTATCTACTTGATACAGTTTGGATACAATATCAAAAATCACTAACAATTTAACTCATGCATGCTAATCGAAAGTTGGTATCAAACTAGACGTGTGCGCCGATTATAAAACGATCGGCGGCGGCGTTTGCCAAAAAATCGGCGGCGGCGGCGTATTTTCGGCGTGAAATCGGCGTGACCGTGATTTTATGTTTCTTATATAAAAATCATTTATTTGTTATTATTCTTGAAATACTGATCAATACCGGTGTACTACGTATACTTTTATATAAACTATGAGTTAAATAACACATGGAAATGAACACAGAATAGGAAAAAATACTTTCGAATAGGTATACGCTAATAATTATCCTTTACTGGCACAAAACCTTTTTTGATCAATGTTGGCTTGCATTTAAGGATTCCTTCTTTAAATGTTCATGAACCTACAAGCAACTCTTTCATTATGATGAGCTTAGTGATTTAGTGATGATAATGGGAAACTTGTTAATTGGGTCTCTCAATTAAGTTTTCCATTAGCGCTGTAAGAAGATTCATATCATCAACATAACAGCGACTGTTTTGCAGAATGTTACTAATACACTACTTCTACTGCTACTGAACGATATTATTATTATGTATATTATAACCCTAAGGGCTACCAGTAATCCAGCATGAATGTAGTCTGAACCGAACATTTAATTTCAACCTTTATGCTTTTATTTGCGAGAAAGCTGCTGAACCGTTCGAACAATCTCTTATGATGGAAGCTTCGAAACAAGAACTTTGTGCCAATCGCGATCGTAGGCTGGAGCTACGTATATCAAAGCCAAAGCTCATTTTTAGGGTTCCGTAGTCAACTAGGAACCCTTATAGTTTCGCCATGTCTGTCTGTCCGTCCGTCCGTCCGACCGTCCGTCCGTCCGTCCGCGGATAATCTCAGTAACCGTAAGCACTAGAAAGCTGAAATTGGGTACCAATATGTATATCAATCACGCCAACAAAGTGCAAAAATAAAAAATGGAAAAAAATGTTTTATTAGGGTACCCCCCCTACATGTAAAGTGGGGGCTGATATTTTTTTTCATTCCAACCCCAACGTGTGATATATTGTTGGATAGGTATTTAAAAATGAATAAGGGTTTACAAAGATCGTTTTTTGATAATATTAATATTTTCGGAAATAATCGCTCCTAAAAAAAAAAAAGTGCGTCCCCCCCCTCTAACTTTTGAACCATATGTTTAAAAAATATGAAAAAAATCACAAAAGTAGAACTTTATAAAGACTTTCTAGGAAAATGGTTTTGAACTTGATAGATTCAGTAGTTTTTGAGAAAAATACGAAAAACTACGGAACCCTACACTGAGCGTGGCCCGACACGCTCTTGGCCGGTTTTTTTATTATGAGGTTGGGTCTACGTTGAAAAAGAGGTCTTCGATATTGATGACCTCTCAGAAGCATACAACTTCAGCAAAATTACAAGAATTCCATCGTTATCACTGTCGAGGAAAAAAGAGCTTTACATGCTGAACTATGCTGAAAACGAACATCCCGACATATAGCTCTCGGCAATTTGAGTTGGACGCAGACAGTGGTTCTGTTTTTTTTTCTTCTTGGATCACTGAATAATTTTCCATGTGCTATACGATACGTGCAGGACATGCTTGTCGAATGCACCTGGATTGGTGGGCCAAAGTAGCAACTGAATGGTTACCGCAGCTTAGCCGGGGCAGAGGCAGACGAAAAAAACCGGCCAAGAGCGTGTCGGGCCACGCTCAGTGTAGGGTTCCGTAGTTTTCCGCATTTTTCTCAAAAACTACTGAACCTATCAAGTTCAAAACAATTTTCCTAGAAAGTCTTTATAAAGTTCTACTTTTGTGATTTTTTTCATATTTTTTAAACATATGGTTCAAAAGTTAGAGGGGGGGGGACGCACTTTTTTTTTCCTTTAGGAGCGATTATTTCCGAAAATATTAATATTATCAAAAAACGATCTTAGTAAACCCTTATTCATTTTTAAATACCTATCCAACAATATATCACACGTTGGGGTTGGAATGAAAAAAAAAAATCAGCCCCCACTTTACATGTAGGGGGTACCCTAATAAAACATTTTTTTCCATTTTTTATTTTTGCACTTTGTTGGCGTAATTGATATACATATTGGTACCAAATTTCAGCTTTCTAGTGCTAACGGTTACTGAGATTATCCGCGGACGGACGGACGGACGGACGGACGGACGGACGGACGGACGGACGGACGGACAGACAGACATGGCGAAACTATAAGGGTTCCTAGTTTACTACGGAACCCTAAAAAGAGATACCAGGACGACCTGGACGCATTTTATAATGACTGGCGGGAGCGGGCATCAAACCGTGATGAGTGGGGGAAAGAAGAGGAGGCGTTATTCAGCAGTGGGACACATATTAGGCCACTTAAAACACGATACGATCAAAATGAGTTCTTGAAACCACAGAGAATGGAATGAAAAGCTTCATTTCCTGCAGAACAAAATTAGGATCATGCGAAGTGAAGCAAACCTGGGTTACCTGGGTAGTATACTTCTAAGAGTAAGACGCAAAAAACAATCGCTGCCTATTTCAATCTGCCGATTTACAGTCTTATTTCAATCTGCCGAGTTACACAGCGCCTATAAGCAATTTCCCGACGCGGTGGGCACGTGGGCATTTTAGAACGGACAATATTTCAAGGAGCCATGCAACCTTGAATGGATTACAATATGGTAGTCATCCAGATGAAACGATAACAGAAGATCCAACAGGGAGAGTTCTTGGCTCTCCACGTGTGGTTTTCTCGTAGACGCTTAAAACCATTGTGTCAAGTCGTATGCTAGGTCAACGTTGTCACTACCACAGATCTCCCCGCATATACGGTTTTCGCATGCCATTATAACTTCACATTAAGGTTCCTTGTCTTTCTTAGTGCTGAATATATAATATTTTAATAAAAGTAAAGTATTGGAAATTGTAACAAATAAAAGCATAAAAAGTACAAAAATTTAATCAAATACTAAGTTTGAGCAGTTTATTAACCACCAAGGTCACGCCGATTTCACGCCGATTATTAATCGGCGGCGGCGCCGTGGCGGCCAAAATCGCCGGCGGCGGCGGCGCGCCGGCGCGGCGCACACGTCTATATCAAACACAGTTCAAGAGTTTAAGACCTCTATACTTAGGCAGGTACATAAGTATATAAGATTTTCTCAAATCACATTACTTACGTATATTTATGTCCGAGTTGTATCTTCATAGTTGATGATTGTAATGTGGTAATGCTTGGGACCTCATCATTCCCCAATGTGTACATCTTACAAAAATAGAACCATAAATTGTTAATAATTACGTTTCACAGATTTTATTTTCTACAGATTTGCGCTTACAGCAAATTTAGTAATTTACTAAATTAGACAAGAACTAGAAGTAAATCTTACCGTTGATTGCAATAACAGTTCAAACTTGATGCTTGATCGTTTATTTTTCATATTGCTTATCATCGCTAGTGGGTTTGGTTTCCTAAAACATAATACGTATAAGATTATCACGAATATTATTTAGTACCCATCATTATATGAATGCATGGGGTTGATATGTGGAAAATGGTTATGTGGGATGTGGGTACGGTGCGCTTGCGCTGGTGTAGTGAAAAAAAAAACATGATTTTTACTGGCTGGCAAAATTTGATTAACCCATCTTATTACATTATTATTTATTTAATTATTACAATCAAAGGTAACATAAATAGTATAAATATACAGTGCTCCACAAAACTACGATATAAGTTTGACTGTAGAGTCAAGAAATCAATGAATACTTCTAAGGTTAACAGTCAGTTAAAAAGTCCCTGGTGAGGGATAACAGGATATCATCATCATCATCAAGGTTAGCATTTGAGTACCTATACTTAAACATTAAAATATCAATATCAGACCCGCCCGAGCAAGGGAAATATTACAAAGCTTCACCACAAGCATAGCAAGTAGTTCAAAAGTGGAGTTTTAACCATAACAAATTTTGCAAAGTAGTTGTTTAACCGCACGTGCCAATATTGATACCTGAGCAAGCGAAAGATTCCAATATTGAACCGCGAGCATAGCGAGTGGTTCAAAAAGTGGAATCTTGAGCGTTGCGAGGGTATCAAGGCACGAAGATTAAACAAACTTTGCCTCCGAGTGAAACACAAAATTTTTCACCACACCAAGACTGAAAATATGAACTGTAAAACATCAAAATAAATAAAAAAATTCAATTTATTTAACATTTATGATTCAAATTCATCATTTATACGTGAATTCCAACACCCAGCTTTAGACATCAAGTTAAAATTTGTATGAAATTACTTTGCACTCTTGTGGATAAAATGCAATTTTGCTATCTGTTTTCGAATAGCAAAGAAAGCCTTTATCAGTTGGTGTGGTGAAAATAAATATGACATACTCAGTTTGAATAGAATTAATGATGAAGCAGGTTCCCACGTCAGTTTCTATGGGCTGGAAGTATTTGCAACAGTTGAAAGGCTCGTCGTTGTAAGAACAGTTTACTATGATTTCTGGGCATGCACTGCGTGTCAGACTGGCGAAGTAACTGTAATAACACAGCACCATTAATATGAAATATTTATACTTTGCAAGCTATGCATGTAGCTATAGGTACTTAAGTTCCTACCTATACCTAGTTCTGAATTTGAGGTTTTTCACTAAAAAGAGGGTTTCGTTCGATACGTCGGGACCATCGATTACAGCGATACTCTTAAGTACTTATATACTTCATGTATACTCATTTAATCTTCAGCCTTTCGTTTACACAATGCCTATTATCTACCTATGTATACACTTATATACTTATTATAGACAGCCAACCAAATCTTGTCACTAAAAAAAGGAGGCAAATTTGAAAAATAGCAATTTATAAATTACCTGTAATTTGACAGAAGACAGCCAGGGTCAGGCTTGTCGATAGCGCAGACTTCAGTGAGACTGTAAGAAATTCCTCGGAAGTAGGTGATCTCCTTTAAGGTGTCTTCCAGATCCAAAAGGTGGCCCGGAGGCCAAATACTAAAAGAATATATAAATATATGTGTATCCCCGGGACCATAGTGTATCGAAGACGATATTAGTGTTTTCCATGTCACTTAGGAGTGTAAAAATATTGTTAATTGTAATTGATGGTTATATGTACGCATTAAATAAGTAACTAATTAATATTTTTTTCTGTGTTAAATGTGCTCGTGTCTAAATTCGTAATAAATATTTAGGCGGTGCATTAGGGTAGGTAACTAACTAACTACAAATGACAGAAATGCACGGGTAATTTCGAAAGGGGAATCTTGATATGATGGAAATAATGGTGATTTTTATATGACTTTCGAAATTAGACGACTTTCGGAATTACCCTAATGCACCCTACTTAATTTTAAAATAAGGGAAAAATTCACACCTATGACCTAGTCGCTGGTTGGACCTAGTTGGTCATAGCAACTGCACCGGCAATGCAGTAGGTCGCAGGTCGGAATCCTGCCGGAGGTGTGAATTTTTTCATTTTTCCTTTAATCACCTTGAATTTAAAATATGTAGATACGAGTAGTATCGCTCGCAGACGTTTCTGCATAACTAAAAAATAAGTTTAAATATTTACTCTTTCTTTCTTAATCAGTGGCAGATCTCCTATAAGAAGTGCTTGCAGTAGGTAATTAATAATAACTCTTTTCCTTTTCTCGTTCATCCCAGCAATATGGGCGTTGTCTTGGTGTCGCCAGGATATTATCTTGCATCCATAGTGACTGATTTATTTATAAACCTGACTTACGCGTCACACACGCTGTAAAGTTTATCATCATTAGCGGCCTCACACACAGCAACCGAGGGCAGTGCCGTGTCCCACTTGGTGTACGTGGTCTCCAAGCCGAAGCTGATGGGGCTCTCCCGAAACGCATCCCATGCCGCTATTATCAGGATGGCCGAACCATACCATGAGAGAATCACTAGAGCCAACCAGAACCATCTAGAATGATAAGATTATGTTAACAGCTAAGTCCGATTTTAATAATAATTAATCATTTTATTGACTCGTGATGTACTCTTGTGCGGATTATTAGATTAGATGAGTCGGAGGAGGATTAGATGAGTCAAACTACTGAATCATTATCAGTAGTTTTTCTCCTTTCCTTTGTTTACTTAATTGTCCCCTTCTAGCTACTAAGAGGACAAGTTGAGTCAACTCAGTGTATGTGTGAGTTTCTTTTTATTTTTCTCTTTTTGTCTATATCCCTGATTAAGACTACGTATTAAGTACTTACCTTCTCAACCATTTATTACAAATTACCTCTCAAACCAATGTTTCGTATCGTCAGCGATGAAGTGAACTCCAGCAAATGTAGTGTTTTCGCAATAATCTTTTACCAATGCCTTGCACGTTGTCGGCGGTGGCGTCGTCATTTTAACTTTGGAGTCTATCCAGCCATTTCGAAATTTTACGCTCAAATCACAGTAAAGCTCAACGAGGAATAAAGATTTTCAATAAAAATGCATTGTTTGATATTTCGATATTAAATATTTAATTCCATAATTGCTAGTTGGATCACATAATTTCGTGTGTATTGCACAATGACTATTATGCACGACCATACATTTTATTCAAGGTCACCAATCAACCAATGCCAAACAGAAATGCATATCGTGTATTATTTGTTTACTTTCGTGTTTTCAACACCAAGGTCGCGATAATTGTTAGTTTACTAACTACACAACATATTACTTTAACACTTAAAAATAAGTAGGTACATGTAGGTTAATGGTACTATTAGAGCAATAATTGCTAAATATGGTTTACTTGTTATAAATAACCTATTGATTTTATCGAACATCTACAGACGTTGTAGTACATCTGGGTTGGGGAAGAAGGGCGGATCGTGGAAGACCGGTGGTCTGTGGAACTGTGGTGCGTGGAACTGCGGCGCTGGCTGGAACTGGTGTAACTGGGACTGGGGAGGCTGGTGGAACTGACGAGGTACCAGCCCAGAGTGAGTCAGAAGGTTGTATATCTTGCTGCGAGGCACTTTGTCCGATTCCCTTTCGTACACCTGTTGAAAGAAATCATTATTTTATTATTTTCACAACTATGCTTTAGTAGGGAAGGAAATAGTTACTAACCTCCACTATTTTGTGTTGTGGCATTGACGATTATAAGTTTGATATGGAATACGGATTACTGTGTTAAATTCTTAACATGAATGATGGTCAGGGTCGATTTTTATCTTTTCCTGACCCTTTAGCACAACTTGCCTTGTCGCGCGCGAGTTCATACATCAAGCGCGACTTCAAGTATGGACTCGCGCGCGACAAGCCAAGTTGTGTTAGAGGAGCTGATTTTAAAAACAGCGAGATGTTCATATTTTCGCGAAAGTACTTATGTCCATTTATATTGTTTATCTTTGATTTTTGAGATCCTGCGATAGGGCAGGGGCCCATTTCTTGAAGCTACAAGTTACAAAAAATTTACATGTGGTAGTCAATATCTAATATGACAAGTTGGAAAGAGACTTCCGCTTGTAACTTGTAACTTTCAGTATTGAGAAATGGGGCTAATATTAATATAGTACCTAGCTACGAGTATGAATGCCAGGCAGATGTAATTTGAGCAGAAATTGCCTCGAACCAGGTTCATCATTTTACACATCAATTGGAATCGACATCCTATTGCGAGAGGAAACATTTTAAAAAGGTTGCTCGTTAATTGGATCCACTAAGGAAATTACTAAATCAGTTAATTGGTCGACCCATCATTTTAAAAGAAATTTATCAATTTTTGTCTCACCAACTGTTCTCGCTTGTGGAGTAAACTAGTCAGCGGCAGCATTTTCTGAGTAAGTAATGATTGTAGAGAGATATCTGCATTGAAGGTGCTGTAGGAGGAACTCCTCTTCACCCTGCTTGGATATGGTGGATATTTACTGGCTCTAGACTTAAAACAGTTTTTTTTTTCAATGTTTTCCTTACCAACTGTTCTCCCTTGTGGAGCAAACTGGTCAGCGGTAGGACTTCTCTAAGATGAGGGTTGTAGAGAGCCCTACTTCGAAGGTGCTGTGGCAGAAACTCCTCTTCCTGCCTGACTTGAATCACGGCGGGGTGTGGGGGAGGCAAGCAGCTCACGAGCCATGAGGTTGCCAGTACGTAAAATAATGACTTCCACATTGTGCCTGAAATATACAGAAATTATAAGATAGAAAAAAAAACTTTGATTCAGTAATTGATAAAGGCGCAAAAGTCAAACAGGCCAAGTCTAAGTACACAGGGCCAGCCAGTTGAAACCTTCCACCTTATGTGGGTGACTGACATTAACCTACAACGGGATTTATACAACTAGGGAACAAATCAAATTATTTTATTGAATATTTTTGATTTGTTCTTTTTTTTCAAGTAGTCACACTACTATATATATTAAGTCCGCCATTTGTATATTTTTGTTTTATTGGTGCAACAAAGTTTAAATAAATAAATAAAATAAATATATATAAATTATAAATTGAAATAGATATCATACACGAAAGAAAAAATGGCAAGGCCCACTGGTGGCGTGGTGGCCGAGCCGGGAATCGAACCCGGCTTGTCAGCTTATCCCACAGAACACCCCACTAGAAGCCAAATGCAAGCGATATTGTTCGAGACGCAAATCACCAATCCTTGCGGGGTGAGGCGGGCGCGCACGGTGCTGCCATTGGTCGTTTCAAATAATGGCGCGCCTGTATGATTAGCAGTAGGGATGGGAATGGGACATGTCTATTATAGACAATGGTACCGGTACCAGTACTGTGGTGAATTTGTTTTGCAACAAATTATAATATTATAATTAAATTATAATAAGGCCTAGTTACCCTTCGGGTTGGAAGGTCAGATGGCAGTCGCTTTCATAAAACCAGTGCCTACGCCAAATCTTGGTAGTAGTTTCCAAAGCGGACCCCAGGCTCCCATGAGCCGTGGCGAATGCCGATGCCGGGATAACGCAAGGAGGATGATAATTGTGATAGCATCTCAATAAAAATCATTCTAGTAACTAATAACTAAACTGTGCATTTTTACTTACGTTTACTAAGTTAAATAACCAACTAAATATTCTAAACTAATCAATGAACTAAATACCACTACAGACTCTACAGATTCTAGATAATTATTCACTATTACAAATCTGCTTTCTTTTATATTTCATAAAATGGTAGCACATGGTACGAACGGCAGTACGAAGTTCCCGCAACAGACATAAACTAACATGGCCCCATGCCTAGTCGTTTACGTGAAAGGGATAGCATATCACATTGTTAACTCGGTAAAGAGGGATGGACGCGCCTCGGCGCCGCTCAGCACAACCATATTGACCAGTATAAATGAACTCCGCGGACAATAAACAATATTCAACAAAATAATTAATTTGACTTAACTGTGGAATGTTGTTCCATCTTTTTTACATGTAGAAGCGTTAGAAGACTTGCCACACCACTTTATGCTGTAAGAGACCATTGTTTGCAACCAAAATTGATTATTTAAGATTTTTTCCCGAGCGGACACGGACACTGTTAGCGGGTCGTATACTTGGGCGCTACTGATCGGTGTCGCACGCGTTCAAACTTTTATAAACCTGATTTGTCGTATGCTTGGTGACCGCGAGTCGCCCTGTAAGGGCCATCTTGTTGTATTGATCTGTGGCTTATCCATTCTAATATTATAAATGGGAAAGTGTGTGTGTCTGTTTGTTTGTCGGTCTTTCACGGAAAAAACGGAGCGACGAATTGACGTGATTTTTTAAGCGGAGATAGTTGAAGGGATGGAAAGTGACATAGGCTACTTTTTGTATCTTTCTAACGCGAGCGAAGCCGCGGGCAAAAGCTAGTACTAGGGATGTACCGACTAGTCGGGAAAACCGACTATCCGGCCATATTTGTAGTCGGCGATTAGTCGGCGACTAGTCGGCAAAAAAGGCCGATTAGTCGGCACTTGATAAGTGATAGGAAAACAGTAGGTAACTAAGGGGTGATTTATGGTCGTATTATGTACGTATTCTAAATATCCTACAGTGAACAGCGATAAAGAATGCACATTGGTCTTTGGAAAGAGTCAATTAACGTCACATCAGCAAGATACACGTCACATAAGAAAGACACAACGCTCTACGAAGACGAAAAACCGATGTGCACACATTATCGACGGGTACTGTACCTAAGACTATGGGTCTCATAGGCAAGACCACTATGTATTTTAAGCTAAAAAATGGAAAATGTGTATAATTATTCTCATAGACCTTTGAACCTGAAAAAAATGAAAACGCGAAAGAACCAAAAATGTCATTCAAAAATTCTGGTGAATTTAGTCGAAAATTATGTTCTGGCCGACTAGCCGACTAGTCGGCCGACTAATCGGCCACCCAAACGCCGACTAGTCGGTAGTCCGCCTAGTCGGCCAAATCACTAGTCGGTACATCTCTAGCTAGTACACTTATACAGGCTGTATGCATTTTATGATGCCAGTATAATCATAGACTGCACAACTATTACTATGGAACACCGAAAACACAAATTAAAATGTTTGCTCTTTTCTACTTATGGGAGACTCAATTGTTTCGTTTCGAGATTCGCTAGCGGGGTTTTCCGTTTCCGAAAGTCCTATCTTTAAGATGAGCGAAGTAGAAGAGGCTTACCTACTAGTTATTACTAGTAGATTGGCCTATAATCAGTAGTGGGCGATGACGGTTGATTGATGATTATGAACGTCTATAGAGTTCCTCACAAGCATTACTGAAACTTTAATTGACATATCTTCAGACATCGTAAATTTTGTATCAGGTGCAACATTGTCGCTTTAAAGGCATAGGTATGTATGTCAGCACTTAGCTGGAATAGTTAATGACTATGAGGATTAATAGCAGTAATAGGAACCTTAATTTTTTTTTATGTAGAGAATGTTTAAACATGTATTCCTTTATTTCGACCTTCATGCACCAAAATTTCTGTCTGCATGTCTCACACGAAATAGGTACCTAATATTTAGTTGAATACTAGCTTTTGCTGCGGCTTCGCTCGAGTTAGTAAGAGACAAACAGTAGCCTATCCACTTAAAAATCACGTCAATACTAGTTTTCCCATTTATAATATTAGTATGGATTCATTATCTGATTAGCAACTTGAACAAATTATACAAATATTATGATAGTTACTAGGTAGAAGTATCTACTCATAGGCACCGTTGGTGTGTGTTTAAATAAACAAAAGCATTCCTTATCATAACAGACACTTGTTTGGTAAACTTAAGAGCTTATGCCATAAAAAGACACGCGTCAATTTTACTGGGTCAATGTAAAATTAGGGTCTCACAACGTGCGTACAAGTGTTTAGCTGTCCTTTTTTATAGAACGTAAACAACAAAGACGGATGTACGCGGACATGTAGTTAAGATGCCCCAAGATGCGTCCATGTCCCACGCAACACACCGGACAATGACTTGGTTAAGGTCAAATTCACTTTCAAACGAGTGTACTTATACATCTTTAGAACGAATAACTAGTCTTCAATCTTGTTACAACGAGATTATGGTCCATAAATGGTGAGAGAAATGCAGTGTTGTTAGTACATTGGATCGAAACAAACGTTGGTCAACGCTCTAGAATGTTCTGGTCAATAAATATAAATATACTCGTCCACCTGCAGCGTTACTGGGGCTACCCTTGACTCATCGAAGATTATTTATTAATATTATAATAAATGCGAGAGGTCGAGAATGCCGAGACTATTATTAGCATACGGTATCAAAATAAATATTTGACGGTATTCTTCCACGTCAAAAACAAGAGGTAAATAATTTTATTTTCCCCTCACTAGCTCGGAAACACGTGTTTTGTCCTTTAATACCAGCGGGTAAAAACGCATTTTATTCACTAGTGGGTAAAGTAATTTGACCTTGAATAAAGTCAAATTAACTGCTTTAAAATTGATAAAAGTAGGTGAATCTAGTAATAAAGATGATTTACCACTGTGGAACTACTGGAAGCAGTGATAAACGCATTTTTTGCGTTGTAATTTCCTCGCTATAGTGAGGGGAAAAGTTTTGTGTTACACTCGGGTGCAAATGTATTTTACGTCTCGTGTATTAAAAAGATTCTATTCTCGAACCACTCGCTTCGCTCGTGGTTCAACTATAGAATCCTTTCACTTGCTCGTTTTTCAATTCCACACTCGGCGTTAAAATACAACTTTGCCCCTTGTATAACAAATAACTATTGTTTTGCCATTCTAGATAATAATGTGAAATATGGAACTCGTGGTCTGTCTGGACGTGGCTCTGCCTACAGCCAAGAGTCCTGGGTTTCATGGGCTCGAATCCCGGTAATTACATTTTCCTGAGTCGTGGATGTTTTCTATGTTCTGAAGTATATGGCTTTCTCATCACGGATACCAATGGTATTCCGGACTTTTGAGAAGCCAACGTAGCCGAAGTCAACTCGTTGTAAATTATGACACTATGACATGTAAGCCCCCCCCCCCCCCCCCCCCTCCACATCTAGCGTCTTGCGAGCGTAGCGTCGGGCCAACTGTATGGAAAAAGACGCTGCGTTGACGTTGCGTCGACGTCGCGCCGACGCGGCGTCAGGCTTTGCTATAACTGGGTGGCTAGCCGAATGGCACAATCGCTCACGAAACGCTCACGAAACGAAGCGCTAGTAGATATCTATCTCTATCGCGCTTGCGTATTGGCGCGACAGAGCCAGCGGCGTATCGCTTTCGTTTGGCGTCGGAGAAATGCCATTCGGCTACGGGGCCAGTTGGCCCGACGCTTCGCTCGCGAGACGCTAGATGTGGGAGGGCCCTAAGGGGTACACCGAGCCGATGCTGCTCGTGGCTGTATCATGGGACGCACACAGAGGCAGTGCTGAGTAGGTATCCACAACAAGTCATCTTGAGTTAACCATGGGGCTTAGTCAATCCGTCTAAGTATATCTCATAACATTTATTTATGGAAGATATTTTGATTACATAGTTTAAATGTCCAGCGTCCCGCAGTTATGATTTCTTCCCCGTACCATACCTTATGATTAATTTAAAGATCTACCTACCAGTGGCGGCTGGTGAAAATTTCTGCTAGGCAACACTGAGCAAACAGAAACCTACTTCACATTAGGTACTTTACTAATAGTAATCAATTTTAGGCAAGCCTGTGAGAATCGGCTTGTATGGATCAGCCACTGCTGCTACCTACTTTTTTATGAAATAAATAGATCCGAAATAGTTGCTTAAAGAGCCTTACCGTAAGACAAAGTATGATAAATTTAAAAGTGGAAAATGTCTGCCTTGGGTGAGACTTGAACTCACGGCCTCTGGATCGATACTCCAGTTTTCCACTTTTAAATTTATTCTAAGCCTAATGGCATCGATTGCAGACGTTTCTGCTAATCAGAAGTTAAAAAGTATGATAATTTTATTACACTATAGAGTACAATAATTGCATTAAGATAAGAATTTAAATCACAATCTAAGACATCGATTACTTAAAAGGATAATTAAGTAATAAATAAACGTTGGTTTTAGATAATCGTCATAAGTCCAAGGTGAGACAGCGTAAAGATCTAGAAGTTATCGGTTCATACATAAACATAAACATGCATTGTTAAGTTGGTGTAACATCGTATTCTACCCACTGGTCATAATAAAATTTAAATTTAGTATAAGATGCGCGGTCAGGCTTCTACATACTCAATAGATACTGGTTAAGAACAAAAGTAATACACTTATTCATAATATCATAATGTAAACTTTTCTTCTCGGCTAGGAGAGATCAAAGTGACCCACTACTAGCTATTTAAATTCTAGTAACAGAATCGAAAACGAGTGATCATTACCACTAGTTTTAAAATTTCTAGCGGTACTTTTTGAAAAGTAGCATTACTTCGTTTTCCACAGACTTTTGAACGACGAATTCGTGCGTTCGAAATTAAAAAATCGATCCCCTGTTCCCAAACGACGCTACACCGCGAGGAAAATGATGATGATGATGAACTTAGTGTTTATTGTAATGGTTGATTCTTAATTATTTATTGGGTATCATTGCCATTATAGATGAATATTCTGTTTGTTTATATGAATAGGATCAGTATTTAATTATGATTACCTTTTACATAAATTAATTGTAAACAATCTATTAATATTTAATTAAGCACTATTTATAAATAATCACTGACAAAACACAATCACATCTCACTTCACTAAACAATTTTTTTATTAATATTGAATATTTAGAGTATCACCGGTCAACACTGCGGTTGCCTCACATTTGAACATGCCTCGAGCACCAAAGAGCGCTCACCACCACTGTTGCGTTAGTCCCACCATTCGGCGTTCAATTATATATAAATTATTACTTTATTACACTGTTTAGTGTTTACAGAATTGCAGATTGCAGTCGCTGAAAATGTATGCAACGATTATAATATTGCAACCGAATTACTGGAATTAAATTCAATCTCATTCTCATTACGAATTACGAAGAATTTTAAGACGAATGTACAACTTACGATGTAGTAGGTAGGTATAGTAGAGTTAGCCCCAGCCCAAATTGGCAACGATTTCATTCGCAAGGTTTGAATCCGCACAAAATTAAGTTTACCGTACATGCATAAAATGTTCAAGCTGCGCGTCTGCGGAATATAATATCAAAATATCGGATATTTATGAATACAACTTCAGATTAGGAAAATTCTACTAAAAAACATAAAATTTAGTAGAAAAACAGTAACAAACACAAAAAAAACTCTATTTTTAACTGTTACATTTTTTTAAACCATTTTTGTATTGCAATATTTATAAACAAATGATAAATATCGGATATTTATATCCATTGATATATATCATCGAACCCCGCTGGATATATATATTGATATATATCCTCGAACCCTGATGTGTACTTAAAAGTACCTAATTATAGTTCTTTTGTGTTTGTAATTTTGCACCGCCTACAACTTCTCTGCCTTGCCTAAAGTTTGACTGGTAGAGAATGCCTTATGGCATTAAGTTCGCCTATTGTACATTGTGTTTCTTTGTTCAATAAAAATTAAATAAATAAACTCTCGCCTGGCCCCGTAGCCGAATGGCATTTCTGCGACGTGAAACGAAAACGAAACGCCGCGAAAGATAGTCTGGCTCTGTCGCGCCAATACGCAAGAGCGATAGAGATAGATATCTACGAGCGTTTCGTTTCGTGAGCGTTTGTGCCATTCGGCTACGTACCCAGTATTCATATTTAAAGTCACACACAGGTCGAACGCGATTAATTAACATAATTTTTACCTGTGTGTGACTTTAAATATGTGTACAAAGCGTGAGAACTTAAAGTACCCAGTATTGCCAAAAAGGTCAGCAAAAGTAGCAAAATATTGTACATAAAGCTGCTGAAGTGCCACTGTCAGGGAAACAAGACCACAATTGAACCCATATACCTACTACAGTCGACTTCCCGCGGGAACGAAGAGTGGGATGAAATACTTAAACCCTCGCCACACAGGGTGTGAATGTGAAAGTTACCCATAAGCTAAAATCAATTGACATCCACATCCCATAAGCTAAAATCATTTGAAATAAAACAGCAATTATGTATAGTATTTTTGTGGAACTATAATTATAATAATATCTCAGCTATCTAACGAACAATTTTAATTTTACCCCTTTAATACATGGGTAAAACATTTACCCACAGTTAATCGGTAGGTATTCCCTATCAATATTTTTAAATTATGGGTCTTCGTAGAAGCTCGCAATTAGTTGTTGACATTGTGACATGGTTCTACAATAGCTCCTGTGAGGTGTTTACTACCTAGGTATAATATGGTAGGTAATAAGGGCTCATGACCCTCTTGTCTCTTGTTCTGTTCAACTCATATCTTGTAATAATAATTGTCTTAAAATTTATTATAAGGTCAGTGCGGGCAAGACCGGCGGATACTTTATTTGAAATAAAGTTTGAGTGGATAAAACTAGACTATTAAAGTAGTCTGGAATGATCCGCATGGTCCTATGGGGTGGCAACAATAAATATATTATACCATAAATATATTATAAACTAGGCAATTTAAAAAATTCTTCACCTCCAATACCAACACCTCTGGTGTTTCATGGGCGGCAGTCATCGCTTACCATCAGGCGACCTGTCTGCTCGTTTGCCTCCTATCCTATCCCATAAAAAAAATCTAAATCTAAAGAGAGCCCCTGAGGCATAGTGCCTAATCAATATTATTATAAATAGACGTTATTCATGTAAAAAATTATAACAACAGATATCTAAACGAAAAACTTTTGTCTCTCTATCAACTTTATAGTGTTGCGTTTCCTTTGCAAACGATTTCTTTGCTAGGTCTCCACTCTCCAGTACCTACGCAGTACAAATTATTAGGACTTAATTTGGTCATCCATTACCTACAGTTGTTTCCGAGACAATAAACGATTTCATTTGTATTCTTCTGCAACACAACCACTCAACTCATTTGCATAGGCATTATATTTGTGGTTTATAATAAGCACATAATTTGGAACAACAAATTATTTTACGCAGCGAGCGCCAAAAATAGACCTTTTGTTGCGCAAATTGTAGCGTAAATCTTCGACTATGGAGCCTTAGGCACTGGTCCCACCGCGAGCTAGTAAACTATGAGCTATCGGCTATCTTTTGTTCGTTTTTATAGCCGATAGCTCATAGCTTACTAGCTCGCGGTGGGACCAGTGCCTTAAGCTTATTATTTCCATTCTTTTCATAATCGCTGGTGTTTACAGAGCTGTCTTTTTGCGTCCTTAGTATGGATTATATATGAAGTTATGAAGGGTAGGTATACCTACTACGATGTAACGGACCCAATCATGGACAGTTTAAGAAAAAACTTTGCTTATTTTTGATATTTCACTGATACATGTAAAAATTCTACCGCTAAGTGTGGTAAAACTTGAATGTCCTAATCTTCTTTTACATTTCAAACGTATTGCAGAATATATATTGCTATTAGATTCTTCATAGTTAACGTTAACAAATTAAAACGTGGTGTTTTTTCTCCAATCATGGACGGCAGTTCTCCAGTAATGGATCCCCCATTATGGACAGTGAAATAAGTTTAAAATTTTACTTTTAAAGCCAACTGATACTCAATGAGTCAATTTTATACACCCCAAATAAGATTAGTTTGGGTTAGTTTCACATAGGATTGTTTCATGTAAATTTTGGTTTCGTATGTTGTTCCTTGTCCATCATAGGAGGTACGCAGTTTTCCGGGTCCACTCGCACAAAAACACTATTTCTTTATATCTTTGGAGTAACAAACTAGTATGTTTTATACCTTATCTCATGGTTAATGCAGTAAGTAAAACTCATTCAAGTTTACATCGAGTATTATTTTTTTATTTTTTTATACATGAACTCAACTCTCTTAGCAACATTACTAAGAATTCGTCTTGATATTTTTTTCAGTAAACTCATGACTTTTATCTTGCCGCCAAATCCTTCAGAAATGACCGAATTAAATGGGGCGAGGCCCATTTCTCGAAGCTACAAGTGACATTTTACAAGTGGTAGTCAATGTCTAATATGACAAGTTGGAAACCCATATCCGAGGTGAGTACTTTCCCATTCGTGGTCAGTTTCACCACCTGCTTACGGTCCGACAGGAATGACGTGAACAATTTAAGAGCAGAATCTGTAATACCGTACATGCTTAGTTTAGTTAACAGTAGGTCGTGGTTAATAACATCAAATGCTTTTGATAAGTCGCACAGAATGCCTGCCGTCTTGTGCTTCTCATCGAGGCCTGTGATAATGTTGTCAATGATCTTGTGCGCCGCCATTGTAGCTGACCGGTTGCGTCTGTATGCGTATTGCTGATCAGTAAGTAGGGCATGTTTTTCTAGATATGTCATCACTATCAGGCTGGAGGACAGAATGGACTCCACTATTTTTAAAATAGTGGGGACGATAGTGATTGGTCGATAGTTGTTCACGTCATCCCTCTCACCCTTACCCTTGTACACAGGACAGACTCGGGTATTCTTAAGTACACTGGGGTATTTACCGCTCTGAAACATAGCATTTATTAATATTACTAATATGTCAGCAATAATTGGCCATATACTTAAAATAATGTTTAATGACATGTCATAAACGTCAATAGTTGTGCGGGTTTTTAACATTAATTTTATTTTATTGTCCAAGTGGTCACGTGATACTACAGGGAGATTGAATTTTTGTAAAATAATATATTTTTAAAGTCACACACAGGTCGAACGCGATTAATTAACATTATTTTTACCTTTTTTCCCAACGTTTCGGCCAGTGCAACCTGGCCGAAACGTTGGGAAAAAAGGTAAAAATAATGTTAATTAATTGCGTTCGACCTGTGTGTGACTTTAAATATGTGTACAAAGCGCGAGAACTTAAAGTGTTAAATAATATATTTGCTTAAATATTTACTGACATATCCTTTAGACATTTGCTCATCGCTATTTATAACATATTTTGTAGCTATATCAATAAAATGTGAATTAAATGTATTCGGAATTTCTTCGTAAGATAATACGGCATTTGAATCTTCTTGTTTCAATGATATGGATTGGGGCTTTGTTTTTAATCCAATCTCGTCGTTTACGACTTTCCATATTACTTTTGATGGATTTTTACTTTGTGCATATAAAATTGATTAAACAATTATACCAACCTTGTGCAAAATATAGCCTTTGTTAATGCTGCCGCTTCCGAAACACTGGAGATTGGGAATGTAGATTAGTTTGCGTAAGCGCACGTGACTGGCGCCGGCCAGAGAAAGGTGAGAAGACCTCGGCCGTTATTACATTAGCTTACATTCGTGGTAGTTTTGTAAAACATATCCCATTTTATAAAGTTCTTCTCTAAATCGTTTCAAAATTTTAAATATGATATGCTTTTCATTACGATACGCACTCTGTCCTGGTTGGTTATACATTAAGATAGAACACAATTTGATTCAATTAGTATAAAATATCTACAGAATCAGTACTATTTATAACGTTCTTAAAGTGGTTTATCAGATGCGAATGTTTGGTAAGCGGTAGTAAAGAAAACTTCTTGGTGGTCGCTCGAATGCCTGACCGGTAATTGCCCGAAATGTTCCTTGTACGGATTGCTGTTCATTACATAATTGTATGTAATACACTACATTTAGCGCAACCAGCCGAGACCGCATCTTAGGTTACAAGTTCGAACTTAGCCAACCGAATTATATTGAAGTTGACGTTGGCGATTGGCAAAGGAGGTGGCTAAAATATGTGTTAATAATATAAACTGGTATATTCATGCCAACTTCTTCATCATTTACTAATGTGGACGATGAAGTGAAAGAAGAGGACCATTTATGTTTTTTATGTAGGTATTTAAGGTCACATATTTAAAAATATTTTAAGCGGGTTACTTACGTGTTAAGTCGATGTAGCGTTCGACATGCTTCGATCCATTTTCGAGGATCTTTCTCAAGAGTAGCAACCCCGCCTTTACATATCAAGAGCGCGACGCATACCCGCATACACGTCGCGCTCTCGATATGTATGTATGTTTTATAGTTAAAATTGAAGGTCACAGTCCATCTAAATTTCAAAATACATATTATATGTACTACTGTACGTACACCTATCCTTGTTTCCCTGTTTTGTCTTAAAATAATCCATTTAAGAGTTTTGAATGGTTCACGGTTATTTTCATTAGACTTATATTGACCGGGGTCCGGGATATAGACCGTGATTACCTTTTTTGATTTTTGTCGAGCTCCCGATATTTCGACGCAGTTGCATGCATCATGTTTTCCGTGATCATGATGCATGCAACTGCGTCGAAATATCGGGAGCTCGACAAAAATCAAAAAGGTAATCACGGTCTATATCCCGGTCAATATAAGTCTAATAATCCATTTCACATCAAACTACTAAAAATGTTGACGAGGGCTTCTGAATTTTTGGACATTGGGATTTGATGAACATACGACGGAACCGCGGAACAGATGCAACGCAGCATATTACGCCGTGTCTTGCGTGGGCGACGGTCGCGCGACCGTCGCCGTCGCGTCTCATCGCATCGTCTACTTCCATATCGATAAGGTTTGATTTCGTATGCGTCGCATCGCCGTCGCGCGACCTTCGCCCATGCAAGCCACGGCGTTACAAGCGGGCATAGCTAGTACCAGCCAGCTAAGGGTCTTAATTAAGACTCTTAACTAGGGTTGCCAACTTCTTTTTTGAGTAATATAGTATTTTAGAAAGTTCCATCTAAACAATATATTACACACCACCGAAACCATGCACCCACTACCGAAACCGCACCGCACCGGGTACACCGATGACCGAAATAAAATATTCTTAATATGACGTAGGTAAATAACATTGACTGGTGGCGGCGGCATAGGTATTACATTTTATAAATCAATTGCTAGCCTTTAAGTATCATTAATTTGTCAGTGTTGTCACTACAAAATTTCAGTTATTACGTAGGTATGAAATAATGGGAGCACTTTATGACGCGATACAAGGTAAAAGCAATACTCGAGAGAATGTGGGTGGTTACGGAGATGGTTATTTTTGTTTGGCAACCAGTTTTGCAACTGGTATGCTGGACAGAGCACGAGATTAGTTGGAGGCTATAATTATTATTTGTAAGATTGGAACAAAATGTACCCACTAGAAAGATCGATTAGAATAAAATGAGCTTTTATATCAATCAACACGAGAAGAATCGATCAATCAAAACAAATGACCCGGCATAAAATAGAGGTTTGATTTTATCACAGAAATCGAATATTTAACTACCAGTATGGCTTGCCTACGCAGTACTCTTTGAAAACTCATATGTTCAAGTGAAGTTCCAGTTTTTAAAATGAATCGACCCACAGGTTTATATTTTGAGGAAAATAAATCACGAAATATGAATATAGACCATTCCCCTTACGTTTTAGCATACCGGCGTCGTTATAGAAACAACTCACCAGAATATTCCAAATATGAAACGATAAAAGATAGTATGAAGGCGGTGGGGAAAGAGTACTGCTCTGAATCTTCGATATGTGGACTTAAACACCTAGTAAATGAAAACACGACGCATATAGAGAGGTAAGATCCGCACATGAAAGTAGTGATTACCTGTTCGTTTTAATGCTCATTGCAAGTTGTTTTTAACTTGTTTGGGTCGCTGCCACCTTAGACTTTTTGTCGTAATTATGTCTTTCCAGTACAGCCTGTATTACACAACTTTAGCACTGTTATGTCACTTATCTCCACAGGATCATTTGGGTCATAATCTTGATCAGTGCGCTGATCTGTTCCGCATCCTTGGTGTGGTTCACTTTTAGTAAATACTACAAGGCGCCTTTAGTGACCACTCAAATGCCTGAAGGTGTCTCCGTTAGCACCATAATATTTCCAGCTGTGGGAATCTGCTCGAATAATAGGATTAGCAAGCGAGCCGTATCCGAACTTGCTGACAATCTGTAAGTTTCAAAATTACTTGTTGATATACGTCATACGTAAAAGGATCACATAACTTACCTCAATCATTTATACTTAGGCTTAAAGAGGAACGTAACAAGAAGTACAATAAAACGGAGATAATGTCGCTCCTTTTTGGTCTGGGCCAGTTATACAACTTGCAAGGCTTAACTGGGGACAATACACGATCGAAGGAACTCCACCTCGCACTGGGTGATTACGAAGTCTCAGAGCTGATGCGAGATGTAAGTATCGTCTCATTTTCAAAATATGGTATGTGCTACGTGTAACTTAGATTTTTCTTTTACAGCTGACTCCCCATTGCGACGATTTGCTGTTGCGATGTGCTTGGAACGAGAAGGCAGAGGATTGCAATCACCTGTTTAACTTCCGTCTGACAATGAACGGTTTTTGTTGCACCTTCAATTATCTGCGACAGTCGGATATTTTTGAAGAGTATGCTCTAGACATTTTTACACTCTACTCTTTTCCTCTTCGGGCAGTTTTGCACTACATTTCTGGAATAATAAATATGAATAATAATTATGAGCACTCTCTGTAAGTTTTATATGTAGATCTATAATGCTAACAATAGTAAGAGGATTCTAATAATTTATGAAGCTATTTCTAAGATACGTGGATCTATCTATTAAAGTCAAAAACAAGATTTGCAATATATTAATTTTCCCGACTGACTCTCTTTATTTCAGCAGAAACAGCGGTCACCGAAGTATGGACATGTACAAGTACGGAAATAAGTCTAGTTTCGACTTCGATATGGGACTGAAAGTGTTACTTAAGATAGACGAGAGTGATGATTTTTATTACAACATTCCATCTCTAGGTTCCACAGTAAGTTCTTATAACATATTTGTGTACTTAACTACACAACCATACAGGCGTATCATGGGTCCGTTTGCTCCCTACTTAGGTACGCTATTATTTTATGGGGAAATTCTCACCATGCAATCCGAGCGCTGATAGCTCAGAAGCAATGCATCAGAGCAATATGTGATGTTGATATTATGACGTCTTGCAGACCCCTGTTCAAAGACCTTATCTTAATGACAGACATGACAGTACAGTGCTTTTGTATGTATATTTACGAAATATGTTTATTTGTTAAAATGCACCCAGAACTTTGCAAGACGTATAAACCCAGATTTGTATAGTAAAACACTTTTTGTATGAGTATTAAGATATATAGTAGACTGGATAATGATCTTAAACTATTGCCGCTGAAAACATACAGTAAAACTAAAAGCTTGGCTTGTACAAAAAGCATTCTATTCCATAGGAATACGTGTCCTCTTTTGACTGAAGTTGGCCCTGACCATAATTGTATAGACTTAGCTTTTAGCTTTAGTTGTAGGTAAAGATATTTTTGCATGCTCGATGACGGTGAAATATGTGTTATAATATTGTCTGAAAAACTTCTGTACCATATTTCAAGCATTTAAATTTATTTCATTTCATATGCTGTAAGTAAACTACATGAGTGTGTACTACGGGAAAACGTCTCACTTTGTCGATTGCTATAAAGCCGCTTCGTCAGTTTATTCATATAAAGATACAAATAAATCTCGCCTTAATGGTACCGACATAACTAAACACATACTCGTATATTGTCACAACTCGAATATATGTCTATGTTTTCAGCTACAGTTTTCAGATGCTTATGACTTTCCTGATGGGCCAAGCGGAAGTTTTTCGATGAAAATAATTAGCCCCAGCGTTCACGTAAGTCTAAAAATTACAGTTATGAAAATGGGTCAGTGATGGTCAACTGGGTGCGTACTTGCGTAGCCGAATGGCACAAAAGCTCACGAAACGAAACGCTAGTAGATATCTACCTCTTTCGCTCTTGCGTATTGGCGCGGCAGAGCCAGCTCTTCGCGGCGTTTCGTATTGGCGCGGAGAAATGCCATTCGGCTACGTGGCCTGGCCCCGTAGCCGAATGGCATTTCTCCGACGCCAAACGAAAGCGATACGCCGCTGGCTTGTCGCCAATACGCAAGCGCGATAGAGATAGATAATAGCGCTTCGTTTCGTGAGCGTTTCGTGAGCGATTGTGCCATTCGGCTAGCTGGTCAGATAAATATAAATGAATAGGTACATATATCTAATTAATATCTAAATATCTGTGTACACATATGTGGACCTACTACACGAGAAATATAGGTAGGTATAATATTTATATAAGTACTAGCTTTTGCCCGCGGCTTCGCTCGCGTTAAAAAGAGACAAAAAGCAGCCTATGTCACTCTCCATCCCTTCAACTATCTCCACCTAAAAAATCATGTCGATTCATCGCTCCGTTTCGCCCTGAAAGACGGACAAACAAACAGACACACACACGTTCCCATTTATAATATTACTATGAGGTTCCTCAAATAATAATTATTTTCCCCTCACTAGCTCGGAAACACGTGTTTTGTCCTTTAATACCAGCGGGTAAAAACGCATTTTATCCACTAGTGGGTAAAGTAATTTGACCTTGAATAAAGTCAAATTAACTGCTTTAAAATTGATAAAAGTAGGTGAATCTAGTAATTAAGATGATTTACCACCTGTAGAAACTGGAAGCAGTGATAAACGCATTTTTTTGCGTTGTAGTTTCCTCGCTATAGTGAGGGGAAAAGTTTTGTGTTACACTCGGGTGCAAATGTATTTTACTTCTCGTGTGTTAAAATACAACTTTGCCCCCTTGTATAACAAATAACTATTACCTACCACAAACCGCGTCTGGTATATAAATGCATTAATATCCATAAAATGGGAACATAATTATCTTCATAAAATTGGTACTTAGTCTGTTGCAATAAGTGCGTAATAGACTTAATCCATTCACTAGCAACTTCATCCTTGGACTATTGACATCTGAAGAAGGGCTTCTAATAAGTAAACTTTAATAGATGCATGGGAACGTGGACAGTGGACACTTAGGCAAAGTATACAGCTAATTTGCCTGTCCTATTAATTAAAGGTCAACATAAGTCTTCATATAAACGTAGCATTTGTTCAGGACATTATCTTCGTGAATTAAGTAGTTAGGTAGTTACCTATATTGCGGACTATTGGGATTACACACAATTCAGCACAGCCATATGTACCTAAAGAAACCCGCGGCGTGCGAGTTCTCACACCGAATAAATGGCCTGAAAATTGCTGAAAAAAAAATCCAGTAGATGACTAGATACTTTTAAATTAATCCTTTCGATTATTGTCAGTTACTATACCTTGTACTTTTGGCTCTTGAAAAAAGTGTAAACAAACCGGAGCTGTCAAATTTGAGGGTTGTTTATTAGGTAACATTTGGTTCCTGATTTTTTTTCTCTATTTAAAAATAAATTGAGTTCACTACTCACTACTATTTTCCATTTCATTCCACTAACATGTAATTTCGATTAATTTGACGAAACATAATACACCTTCATGAATACAAGCATATCGTCATTACCACAGAACTACATTTAGATAGAAGAAACAAGTTCATCTATTTGTATAGGGGCCGAGCGTGTCAAATTTTGTACTGAAGTTGTTTCTTGCCTGTAATTTTAAATATGTCTCAGGCTCTTGATTGTTCATAATTTTTGTGTTGTTGCAATTGAATATCACGTAACGAGGCATTTTTTATGTTTTGATTGACTTCAACTTACAAAAATTGACGCCCGAAAGCTGCAAGCTGCGATTAAAGACGGACAACTCAGTGGATTTCACTGAGTTCATTTGACACGCTAAGTAGATACGTTTGCTTGATCTATGGTATATATGACATCTGTGGTCATTACATTTAAGTAATATTATTATTTTCTTCAGGGAATCATCAACCAAAAAGTACCCAATTTTGCAGAGGTTTAAAACTCATGGTTGCATTTTAATCTGGGTGTATTAACACTACTAAAATATAAAGGTACTAACCCTTACGCGATTTTTAATTTTATTTTTATTTTATTTTATTGAGAAAAAACAAACGGTCACATACAGTATGAGGTACATATAAGTTGTTATTGCATTTACAATAGACCTATAGTTTCCTTAAAGAATATAAGTGCTTAATTTTATTAACTACATATATACATATTCAGTTGTACAAGATAGATGCTTAAATTGTAATCATTTGCATAATAGGTACAAAGAACATACTTACCCATTATGCAAATTACTACGAGTGTTAACAAACTAATTTAAACCTTACTAATGATTGGAATACGATACATTTTGGATAATTCAACTTTGCAAACAAAATGCTTTCTTTTATATCTGACATTTTCCATTGTTATCAATCATCATCATCATCATCTATTCCAAATTTGATATTTGTGTTTTCGAGCTTCCGTTTCTCCGTATGAGATGATGATTGTTATATTTATATATTTTTTTATACTAGACGGTAGTTTAGTTGATTCAGTAATATTTATAGGTACCACACTAAATTTTGATGAAAGACAGAGAAATATAAAAAAGCAATAGAAAGAAAATTAAGATTATCTGTGCATAAATAATAAAAAAATATGAAAAATTAAATATGTCGTTCTATTCTATGTGGTTAATGTTGAAAACATTTATTATTTTTAAGTAAAACGCAATACTATATATACGTTATTTTATTCTGGTGAGGACGATGACGACGATGAGGACGAAGACGAAGATGATTCTGTCACATTTATTATTATTCTGTCGGCCAAATCGTCAATCTTGTTGTCTAACTGTCTTGTTGTTCATATGCGCATTGTAATATGCCTACTTGAAAAATAAATATTTCATTTTCATTTTCATTTTCATTTTCAACTCTTTCATTTTCTTCTCTTCCTTGATGACATGTTCTTCGCATCTTCTCCAGTTTTCTGGTTTCACATTAGCAATGTGCGTTTGCCGACCCATTATAAACTTGTACTTACACTCGTCTTGTCTAATTGTACATGTGTATTTGGTAAAATTAAGCGAAAGTAGGTATAATATGTTTTGGAATGGAACGGACTATAGTAGTGAGCTCAATTATTTTTAAATACGAAAATTTTAACAGGAACCAAACGTTACCTGATAAACAACTATTTGACGGTTTGTTCACAGTTTTTTACATACCTAAAAATACAAGGAATCGCATTGTTACTCACCTCACCTTACTTACCATTTATGCGTTTATAATCATTAAAATTGGCTCACCATGAATAAAAAGTACCAAGTAAGTAACCACCTACAATTTTGTTCTTCGATCTGGGCTTAAAAGGTTCACTACCCCTGGATCTGTCAAATTTGACGGCCCCGGTTTGTTTACACTTTTTTCAACAGCTAAAAGTACAAGGTATATATATTAACTATAAAATATATTTACTAACCCATCTCAGAAGATGACAGTAGGTACTGGTAACAGCTAGATAGTTTCACCAAAGCTTTCCGCGATATCCACCTCGTGTCGATTCAGCTCCGCACCTCAAATTAAAAAAAAAAAAAAACAGAACCATTATAGGATAATTTTGTCTCCTTACTTCATGAGGGTATGGAATAGAAATGAAAACCACAATTATGTACTTACAATAACTACTAACCCATTCCCACAGATGACAGTAATGGTCACTGCAAGTTTCACCGAAGCTTCACGTGACATCCAACACGTCTCCGTGAAGCTCCGCATCTCAAAAGCAAAAGCTAGTATAATATAAACCATTACGTACTCATGATGATGATAATATCCTGTTATCAATCATCAGGGATATAGGGCTCCTCAGAAGGGATTTCCATTCTTCACGGTCCAGCGCGGCCTCCTATGTACTCGTACTCACGATAAATTAACCAATCCCCGCAGATGACAGTAATGGTAACAGCCAGCTTCACCGAAGCCTCCCGCGACATCCAGCACGTCTCCGTCAAGCTCCGCAGCTGCCTGTTCTACGACGAATCCCCGTACCTTCCCTTCTACACGTACAGCGATTGCATGCTCAAGTGCCGCATGCTTTTCCTGCTGCAGAACTGCAACTGCACGCCGTTCAACATGCCCAAGATTAATAACGGCAGGACGTGCGATATGCAGGATATACCGTGCCTAGGGATTTATTATGGTGAGGAAATAGGAATAACTCTTTTCCAATGAGAAGAATAGTCTGCCTTAATTATTATATCCCAATTAGATTTTACCTTTATAGACCAAAAGAAACACCAATATCGAATTTGCATTTATTGGCTTGAATGCTCAAACTATAATTATAGAATGACGCCCATATGGCACAGCTAAACTTATGACACGATAGGCAGACACAGCAATTAAAAGATCATATGCTTTCGGAGTAATGAAGCCATGACCAAAGGAAAAATATAAAAAAAGATAGTGACGAGGGTCGTAATATCTACACGAAACTCTATATATAATATCTTCATCAGTTTTAATAGATCTCTTTTAATTGCTAATGAATGACAAACGGAGGCATTGGAAAGGCTTAATCGTGATTGAATCCATCAAATTCCAACGCTGAACATTCTTAATGATAATTTGACTAAGCGTGAATTCTGCAACACCAGAGATCAATCATCGTCAATTACTGAATCGTTGCAAGGTTGACCATGTCGAAATGTAAATTATCACCACCTTAAACTATTATAGTTATTTTTAGTCGGCTTTAAATTTCTACTTCTTGTGCAATCACATATCAAATAAAATTGCTCTGTTCTGTAAGTTATATATTAAAACACCTACATATCATATAATATCTAACATTATTTAATTTTTGATCAAGTGTTGGATATGATTATCTAAGACGAAATTAGTTTTTATACAGCACGAAGCTATAAATTTATAAATATTGCTTGGACGGGACTTGAACTCTATAGAGTTGGTACCTCTGCTCATCTCATCCAAGGCAGATTTTTTCCTATTTTAATCTAAACTCAATGCAATTGTAACGTAAATTAAAATAAATATTATTATTACAACCAAAATTAATTACGTGCATCTAGTCCAAAAGCCAAAACTAAATACCCAAGCAAAAAATTGAAACGATAATTAATTTTTTTCACAGCTCAATCCATCACGGTCCGTCCAGAAGTAGACGAGATACCACCAGAACTGGAACTCGACAAAGTGGGCGGTGGTATACCTTGTCCCATGTGCTATCCATCCTGCTCTAAGACCATGTATAACTACGACTTTAACAACGTGGTCATTTATCCTAACTACTTGAACAGTGTACCGGATGAAGATAGAGAAAACTGGCTGTAAGTTACTGCTTTTAAGTTAATTTTCATGAGCTGGTAGGGCGGAGGTATCCAGTACCCTATGTGCTATCCATCGTGTCGTAAGATCATGCATAACTACGACTTCAACAACGTCGTTATCTATCCTAACCATTTAAACTCCAAGACCTTTTTAAGGAATATCAACATTAAGCATGACTCATAAACTGCTACTTGGTTATGCAGTGAAAGTGAACTTTTTATTTTGTGTAGGTACATAGGCATAATATATTTATACTGAAATGTAAAAGAAAGTATCACTGGTTCATATATTTTCCAAAGTAAATTTATTAATGCAGCAAAAATATTATAAGCAAAAAATACCTTAATGACGTATTTCAAAGCTTCTAAAAGCACAGTTATTGATGGCACTTTCGTTCCGGAAAGTAGTTTTCTCAATTTTAGACTTCGGACTCCCAACCATCTGCAACCAGACCTTCATATCTTGTAGTGGTTTTGGCGGTCCTTGGAGTTGTCCGACTACGGTTCCTTGGGCCGTGTTCATCACCCAACCTTTCAAACCTAACTCCTGTGCTTTCTTCTGTGTATGTTTCCTGAAGTAAACGCCTTGAACTTTGCCGAAAACTTCGAAATCGGCTGTTGCCAACGTCACAGCTTTGTTGGTTGCCATTTTTTGATCAGTTTATACTTGTTTTCCTTTGTTTATGTTTGATGTAAATTAAAATCTTTAGTAGTTGTGTACAAATACAAAAATTTTGACTTTACATATTTTGTTGCTTTGGAAACGGCATTCGTTTAGGCCTGTTGCGAAGCACCGGAAAGGTTGCTATGCAACTTTTAGGGCGCGTTCACGTTGTACACTGAGAGAAAATTGAAAGCTTTAAACTTGTATATTGTTTATACTACGTCAGTGGAAAACAAGCATTTATAGAAATCAAAATAGAAATGTGTCATTCAATACGTAAATAATAAATTCCTAAAGTTTTATTGGTTTTCTTATAACAGTTATGACCAAAGTTACGACCCACGACACGACTCTTCTCTTACTTATTTTTTTCTCCGTTTCCCACCAATAAGTAATTCGAACTACTTACGAACTCAAAATGATTACCATCACTTACCACTGGGTATTTGTTGCTCATGCAATCTTGATGCAATCAGCTCACCTAGCTCATCCCTGGCTTGCTTTAATTGGTATATAAGTATACGTAAGTATTTTGAAAATAATTACAAAAAAACAATGATTGGAAAGAAAGTTTCACGTGGCAATTTATTAAATTATTACATAACAAGATACATTTTAACGGTAACAATACAAATTTTAACGGCGTATAGTAAAACTCTGGAAACTACAACCCTTTATCGCGCCTTCATTTTTGAAGTCAACCTTTCCGATTTTGGACTTAGGGCTCCCTATCAGCTGCAGCCAGCTCTTCATAGCCTGTACCTTCTCCGGAGGACCCTGAAGTTGGCCAATCACGGTGCCGTGAGGAGTATTCATCACCCATCCCTTTACCCCTAAATCCAAGGCCTTTTTCTGTGTGTATTTTCTAAAATAGACGCCTTGCACCTTCCCGAAAACCTCAAAGTCTGTTGTGTGAACTACGGGTGGCTTGTAAGTTGACAATCTTGACATTATTTATAAAAATTTTATTAGATATACCAAAAGAATAAATTGCTTAAAGTGACGTATGTTTGACATTAGTCTATGATTACGTGTATTATTTTTTGTATTGGCTATTGGAGGTCTGTTGTAGAATGACACCCGTTTATGCCAATATGTAGGTTCAACGTAAGTTTGTATATCCATAAGCTGCAGATACCTGTAAAGAATATTGCAACCGAAGATAATAGTAAAATTACTAATATTCTTGTTTTTATAATTTAGGGTAGGTACTATACGCAATTACGTACTAATTCAAAACTAACTAATTTAAAATGAAAATTCAGTCCGCATTTGGGACGTATAACACCATCGGCGTTGTATTCTGTGCACCTTCTTGTGTAACAGTTTTAACACAATGCAACAGGGCCTACGTACAGAAGTTAGTCGAATGTTAGCAACAAAAGCAACTAAGCTCAGTTTGCGAGTTCGGAACCAGCATTGTCATGCATGTTGTTTCAGAGTTGGTGCCAACTACACCGGGGCCTCGATTGTTCATGTGAAATACGCTAAAGAAGTGGCGGATTGTTACGGACAAAACGTTATTATGAAATGGTTTGATTTAATAAGTAAGTACTTACCTACATACTTTTGGAAACATATTCTTTTTTGTTAGATATAGCACTTCACTACTTTTATCCGACCTATACGTGACTATATGTTATCAATGGATAGGTTCTTATAAAGAATAAATTTCAAACAATCGCAGTTTAAAAGTCTTCGGGATGTCGAGGAACAGACTACTAATCTTACGCCTGTATTCCCAGACGGCGTAGGCAGAGCACATAATATCCAGCCCAATCGCCCACACAACAGTAGGAATGGGGGTGGTGAAATTCTTAACCCGTCACCAGACGAAAGAAACGGAAATAAAAAAATAAAAACAATAAAACAGAACCCATTCCTGATTTTAATGTTAGTAAAAAATACTTAGCCGGGTAACCTGTGGATGACTGCTATTCCCAAAAATAAGAATTACAAAGAAGTCCATCCATAGAAATCCTTGGAGGATCCTCATAGAATTTTATGTAAAATTAGCTATAATTTGCTAAGTTTGTTGCGCTTTGACAGAACGGTGCGCTAAATAATCGCTAGTGCTAGTGACTAATCTAACAGGTTTTACAAAACCTATACTGGGGCTAGAAAGTTCGAATACCTAAACAGCTTCTTAGGAATCTAGCAGACGTAACGTAACGCTTTCATAACCTGACCAATTAATAATAGTTTAGTCGCTTTATGCTTATATTCGCCAACATCTTGATATTTTGCGAAACTCAGATACATAAATTAGTGTTTGTCTGGTTTATTATAGTAGTATTATTATGGTATCCTGTGACGTTGGAAGAGGACTTTTATTTTGGTTAATGTAGACATGAATTATAAATCATGTATATTGAAAACATCCAACCCAATTCGTTTCGCTTCAACATTTATTTTGCGAACCGCCAAGGAGTGGAATGCCCTGCCTGAATCTGTGTTTCCAGATGAGTACAATCCAGGTCTCTTTAAAGCAAGAGTAAATAGGTATCTCATAGGTAAGCATGCTCCACCGTAGACCGCATCATCACTTACCATCAGGTGTGATCGTGGTCAAACGTCTACCTATTCATACTAAAAAAAAAACAGCTTGTCTTGGGTTATCTAAATAACTTTTTGCAACTGAATGCCGGTGAATGAAATGGCTTGCGATTTTATATAATTGTTGGCTTATTAGCACTAACGTAATCTTTGGTGGATCTCATTATGCAATTACGCAATGTATTGCAAATCCTACCCATACCATATGTTATTGATGACGATGTTAAATGTCCTTACTTACTTCTAACTGGCCCTACCTTGGAACCCTCCACTAATGTAAAATACCCTATAATGGACGGTGATGCCATTATGGACAAAAAAACACAAATCCTTAAAAATAAGTATCTAAAATTAGTTTCTAAAAACTGACGGCTATGTACCATAAACTAGAGTTGTAGAGCTGTTTCATTGTGAAGTTTCAATTAATTCGGTTATTTCTGAAGGATTTGGTGATAAGATAAAATTCACCAGTTTACTGAAAAAAAATTTCAAGACTAATTCTTAGTAATGTTGTTAAGAGAGTTGGGTTCATGTATAAAATAATAAAAAAATAATAGTCGGTGTAAACTTGAATGAGTTTTACTTACTGCAATAAGCATGAGATAAGGTATAAAACATACTAGTTTGTTGCTCCAAAGATATAAAGAAATAGCGTTATTTTGCGAGTGTCCATTACTGGAACCAAAAAACGGCGTACCTCCTATGATGGACAAGGAACAATTTACAAAACCAAAATTTACAAGAAACAATCCTATGTTAAAATAACCCAAACTAATTTTATTTATGGTATATAAAATTGACTCATTGAGTATCAGTTCGCTTTAAAAGTAAAATTTTAAACTTATTTCACTGTCCATAATGGGGGATCCATTACTGGAGAACTGCCGTCCATAATTGGAGAAAAAACACCTAGTTTTAATTTGTTAACTATGAAGAAACCAATAGGAGTTTCTATTCTGCAATACGCTTGAAATGTAAAAGAAGGATAGGACATTCAAGATTTAACACGCTTAGCGGTAGAATTTTTACATTTATCAGTGAAATATCAAAAACAGGCGAAATTTTTTCTTAAACTGTCCATGATTGGGTTCGTTACAGTACTCTGTTCCTCGAACTAGTCCGTAACGGAAATTAATAAATTTATATTAACTACAGGTAACATAGGATCCACCTGCGGCTTCGTAACCGGCTTCAGCTTCGTGTCCGTGTTGGAGTTCTTCTACTTCTTCACCGTGAAGCTATTCCGAGAGGTCCACGCGCGTCGGCAGCGGCAGAGGCAACAGGACCTCAACGCAATTCAACCCCCCACTCCCCACTTGAAGCCAATTACGAGATACCGCCCTATTTACTGGAATGAACTGGGCAATAGTGCCCAAAAATATTAACCGGGCTTTAGCGGCTTTAGCCACCTTAGATAATAAAGAACGTCATTGGTTCGCGCCAAAAGCAGGGGCGGCCCACTCCGCGATTCTATCGCCGCGCTACAAGTACATGCTGGCGGCCGTGAGTTCGCGGCCTAATCAGGGGCGCCCGCGTTCTCACGGACCGCACGTTTGCACTTTCTATGTTACTTTACGTCACGAGTCTTTTTTAAGGTTCATATGCGATGTCCGCGTGTGGAATGGCTAATAATGCTTAGTTAAATAGACATCATGAATAAAATAGGACAATCTAACACAGATCTAATATTGATTAAGTCCCACGGAAAAGTTCAATAAGGCTTGTGATGTTGGGACTTAAACAAAAATATATAAATAACATATATACGTATAGAAAGTACCCAAGACTTAAATATAATAATAATTATAACATTTTATCTGAGTATAATTCGTTTTAATCCATAGGCAACCCTATCGTCCGACGCAGCGCACGTGCGGCTCGTTTCTTTGTTACAATTTTGTAGGCATTTAAAAAGGCGGCATTTCGTGAACATCAAAGCAGTGGGCCTTCTGTACTTGTACTATTATAATATATTCTGTGCCAAAAGGGAGGTAGCGGCAACGGACCCTCATTCACACGGACACTGACTGCCATATAAATATGTGGGTAACAGGTAACAGTGCCTACGAGCAAAATTCTATTGAATAGGTATCATACACTTAATTTTCAGGGATAGTCAGTTGAAGGATAGGGGGTGATTCTAAAAGGTAAAGGTTTTCTTACATGTAAAGGTAAACCTACCTATAGTTTAGCTAATATTGTCTTCGGTTACCGCGATAGTTACTCATGAAATAAAACTATGGAAACGGATTAAATCGCGTATAATGAATTTACAATTCATCCCCAAAAAATGGGGGATTTTATAGTTTAGCTATTTAACGTATTAGGTGACCAAAATTTCGAAAAACATCAATCTATTCTTAAAACTCTCTCGTAGGTACTATCTAAAAACATTATCCTCCTTCTGACGCAGTCGGGTAAAAATAGCTAGATACCATTTTATTGGGTAATGTGCGTTTAATATTGGTAATTATTAAATAATTAGTGAGTAATCGCATATCTGCCATAAATCAAAGGGCAGAAAGGGACTGTAATAACGACAAATAAATCAACCATCTGCGTAGTTTCCACGCTGGTGCCGATAAAATCTCTTTGTACCAAGCTTTGCCATGGAATGGGATACGTAATTAGTCTGAATTATTTATTACCTTATCAAGTTTCGAGATCGAAAGCTCGCACCGCGCTATTAGGTTTATTCGATATTATAATTATACTGCTCAAGATTAGAGTCCAAATTGTTACTTTCTAATTGCTATCGAAAAGAGGTTGCGACAGTTATGATTCGTAATTATCTACTGGTAATACCAATGGTGAGTTTTATGGTACGATTATTTGACGCACTAATAAAATAATTTGGATGTGGGACATACGTTTTATTTTGACTCATTTGGAGTAACGTGCAAAATGGATATAAAGATGAAAAGATATGTTGAAATTTGGTGGAATGGCATCAAAAGTTTGCCTGACACTACTTCTATACATGGTTTCAGATTTATCGCAGATTCGAAGAGACATTGGGTGGAAAGGTAAGATATTTTAAATATAATAAAAAATAATAACTATCTAAAAATGATTATTAAGACGCAATAGGGGTCAATCATACAAAAGCTCTCGACTATTTCCTCCCGGGTTTTTGAAATTAGAGCAATATTTTTTTTCTATACAGATTATTATTGTTTTCATCTGTGTCGGACCGTTTTGATTCTTTTGACATTTTTATTTTATTTTTAAAGACGTTAGAGCCAATTAAAAAAAATCACAGTCGGCCTTTTTCAATATGGCGCAAAAAAGGTGTAAAATATTCTCAAGATCAGCCAAAAAAACTAAACGGTCCGACAGTGAATTTTTATTCAGATTCTCAAACGTTATGTTTTGGGGGAGGAAACAGTCGAGAGCTGAGTATCTATTTTAAAGATTTTTGTCTCAATATCATTTTACTGAGTTGTTCTTGATGGACATTTTTTTTTGTTTAAAGGGGGCTCCTTTCTTAGCGTTTTCGCTCCTGTTGCCTCTTAAAAACCACGAGCAGTAAAACATCCACCAAACTCTGTGACGCGGGACTAGATATGGAATTCTTTATTTTCTAATTTGTTCTTTTTTTTAAATAACGGAATATCGTAACGTGACTGAAAAAATCCGATGTGATGTGCTCTGCCATTTGTCATATCACAGGATCTTCTGGCTAATATTCGTCGCAATGTCCTGGTACGGGTCATCCCTTCTCATAGAAGCCCAGTACTACGCTTTCCAGAATAATCCAATTTCTTTTGTGGTCGAAACGACGTACAAAGATTGGCAAACTCACTTTCCCTCTGTGGCGGTCTGCGAGCATGACAATTCCGCTCGTATTGAACATGTTTCCGATATGTAAGTACGTACCAAATGTAACTTAACGTAGTTGTACATGTACACCAAGATGAAGACTCACTAATTGTACATTTGTAGGTAGGTACGTAGTACGTATTACCTACCAGCACAACACAAAACTAAACGTACCGCTCTACACATCAAATAAAGCTAATTAGTAATAATAATAACTTCATATTTGTTAGTTCCTAAATCGAATTTTAAATAATTTTAGATTTAAATTGATTTTAATTATTTTCGGTCACAAAAATTCACCCGATTCCTTTACATATTCCTCGTCTGTAATTTTCTGAATACTAATAACCTAAAATCTTAACATCTTATTTAAGGCTATGGGGAGAAGATCATGATTTTAACATGGAAGAAGTTTTGAAAGAACTAGCCTATTTTAAAGGAATAACTTACTACACTTCGCAATTTTGTGGCTTGGAAGACCCCTTACCAGACTGTGTCAAGAGCAATCTCAGTTACTACGCCAACTTGGTAAGAATAAAAATAAAGAAATACTTAAAACAGTTTTTTTACTCAAGGTTGAATTAAAAATTTCTATTAATTTTAGGTTAGAACTCCTTGTGAAGAAATGTTAACCAACTGTTCATGGAACGATCAACCTTTTCTATGTTGTGCATACTTCAGACCTTTGGACACAGAACTTGGCACATGTTTTGCCGTAAATACAATACAAGGAAGGCAAGTGTACCTATATATATAAGAAAGGGTGGTCCTAGATTCGGTGATTTAGTTTACATGAATTAGAACTACTAAATTCTCCCAACGGTAACTTTAAAGTTTTACGGATTAAGAAATAGCACCTATATAGGTTTTAAGTAAGTTCTGGACATATTTATATGATCATTATGTGTTATTTAATGGTGGCCAATATTTGTTAGTGTTTAAAATTATCATATATTATTATAGTCTTCTAAAAACGTAACTAACTGATGTTTCAGAGATCCCAATCCGCCCATGTTCCCCATGATAAGTAACAGAACCACTGGTCCAGGAGCTATTAAATTTAACGTGATGGTAAGCGCCAACGTATATGTATTGAACGCAGAAGACGTTCCATCACAAACCACACTAGGCTCTGACGTCCTTACAATCGCTCCTGAAGTTTCTCAAAAGTAAGTTAAATCGCATTGCCTACAACTTATAACGCGCATCAGTCCAAACCCATATTTGAAGTATGAAGTCTCGAGAGAACGCAAGTTGTGCTAGCTGATGTGCAACCGCCATTATGACTGATATTGAATTGTTTATTTATAAACTTTCCGACTCTTCCAGACGTTATATTTCCATAAGAACCATTGCCAACGACCAGGCTGCTCGCTTCATTTCTCCAATAAAAAGGAAATGCCGGTACACAGATGAAAATTTCCTGGACGTCTATCGTCACTACTCCTACAGTGCTTGCACGGTCCAGTGCAGGAAAGACGCGCAGATCAGATTCTGTAATTGTACAAATTATTTCACGCCCAATGTTCCGGAGTATCTGAAGTGCGATGTGAATGGAATTATTTGTCTTAACAACCACATTAATGAACTATCGGTAAGTTTTTTGACAACCTTCGAGAGAGAGTGTGACATTTTTAGTCACCAGTTCGCTTATGCTAGAGACTCACTTGTATCTAGTTAGTATTTCCAAGTACATAGGTACACTGGTACATACCACTTTAAATTTAAATTATTATTTAACTTCTAGGTACTGAAAGCTAAATGGTCAAATCGTCCAGGCTTGTACTGCGACTGTTTACCGTCATGCACGGAGGCAGAAATATCTGTAGTCAAAGATTTCAAACTCACCGCCTCAACGGAGTTTGCTGCAGTCCATATCGAACTAGCTATACTACCGAGCGAGCGATATAAAAGAAATGTTGTTAGAGGCATACTGGATCTTGTAGGTGAGTAGAAGAGATTTTATAATATTCTGGAGGTAATCTTTCACTCAAATAACCGACATGTTTTCACTTCCATTTCTTTTTTGTGTCTGCCTGAGCTCAAGTCATTCCAAATGCCATGACATGAGCTAGATGGACGGATGGATATTTTCGTAACTAAGCGAATGTTTAAAATCGGGAGCCCAATTATATTCAAATTTCCAATTTTCAGTATCCACGGGTGGTACAGGCGGATTGTTTCTTGGTGCAAGCATCTTGAGTTTTGTGGAATTCGTCTACATACTATTGCTGCGTCCCTTTTGCGATATTTACAGTCAGAGGGGCGTCGATCATTGGCACAGGAAGTTTGGTAACCGTCGCCTGGAAGACAACAAGTTTGTACCCAACAAGGAGTGGAGCTATCATGAAGGAAATGTTGGAGCTGGCTTAAACCAAGTTAAACGCCGGATTTTCAAAGCTTAGATTTAATCCAGTTTATATCCGTGGATGCAATAGTGACATACATATTGATAGTATAATTACAGAAAATATTGTGTTTATGGATAATTTAATAAAATATGTACTTGGTGTAACTTAATTTTAATTCAGAAGATAATCTTCAATAAACTCTTCAAATACTTCTAAAAGAATATTCTTGTAATCCTCATTATTTTCCATTATATTTTTAACATACTTCGCTTTATCTCGATACATTATTTTATGAAATTGTGCTGACTCAGTAAAAGCTTTTGTCGTCATATCGTCATCCATCCAAAATATTTCCACTAAACAAGCGTTTGTTACAAGACCCCACAAATTTTGTTCTTTAGCTGAGGTCATAAATTTTTGCCTGCTCATAATATTCAGGATATCAATATCATTGCTCTCCAGAATAACTTTGAGTTCATCGTAGTAGTAATTCAAGAAAGTGTGCAGGTTGTCTTTCCGAAAGCGAGGATTTAAGTTACAGTGAAGTAGTTGCATGACGTCGCCTGCAGGAGGCATGTAGCGTGCTGCCACAAAGTCCACAAATACGCAATCGTCAGGCACAACACTGTTATCTTCTGATTTCTTGTAATGAAATAGAATGTTATTATTCCACAAATCTCTATGGCATATAACGTTACGATGCTCTGAAGAAGGATCTGCTAAAAGTAAAGCGGAGTTAAAAACGGTGTTCCAGCGGCTTTCAATGATTTTCATGTGATCTACATTTACTCTATACTTTGAAAAGCTCTTTACGGCTTCAAAGGCAGTGGTTCTACATTGAATGAACCAAGGATCGGATTCTATGTATCCACCTCTTCCTAAAGTGTCCTTATATTGTTCATTAACTGTATACGGTCGCTGAAGTTCTTTGCTTTTTAGTTCCTCAAAGACGATAGAGCCGGCGTGGAATCTGGCCAATGCTTGAAGTGCTTGCAAAGTATGTTGTTTATCAAATTTATCAAATCTACTCCTCATCTCGTATTGTAGAGCTGATAAGTCTTCAAAAACTACAGCGTCTGGCAGGCACGTTACAAAGCGTGGGCTCCATGGCTTCAAACCTGAAATTAATATCACTATTTTAAGTGTACGAACAAAGAACTCGTTACATCTAAAATAGGATTTAATGAGATTTACCGAATGCATCATTTTGACCACCTTTCATACATCCTTATTCAAATTTCAGTTAGTAAGCATTATTAACCCTACGTTGTATAAACGTAGAAAATAAATAAGAAAGCGCCCTTCTTCGTAAAGAAAGATGTGAGGTTAAATGTTAACAATTTTCTAGACTACGGAAATCCTTTAGTTTTTTTTGTTCTGGTTTTAATGTCGCATTGTAAATGAAAGTCAAGAAACAAAAGTAAAATTAATATTTTGGAACCGACGCATATAGAGTCTGCCAGCAATTAGCAAAGTCACAGAATGTGTAGGGCTTCGTTCATTCCAGGCTCTTCACTTTCCGATTGACTGATGTGTGACTTATTAAGAGGATGTAACTTGTCGATAAAATATAGGCAATAAGCTTAACCAAATATTATTAGAAAATAATACATAGGTAAATATTATTAATCTCACCCGATACTGCTAAATTCTTTTTAATAACATCATAGAATATGATTTCTTTTTCAAGAGCCCCAAAGTCCTTCGCCATATTCGCTTTAGCCTCATTCGTTTTCGAAATTGCTTTTACAAAGAAGCTTAATAATTTTCGTGTGTCGTTGGAGCTTACAGATATTTGAAGTTTCAAATAGTCCGACACAAATCCAATTAATTTGTCACTTGCATAGTGCACGTCGTATTTTTCTATGACGGTGTCTTCTTCACTCTCATATCCATATTTGGTAACAATCAATTTGATGTCTTCTTCTGTTATATATTGCATTTTGTCACATGAAACTTGTTTATTATTCTCCATTATTAATATTTAAGTGTTAATTTCACTTACACGTGTAATTTGCTGTTATATAAAACCTTATCGTCTACCATATGAAATACTAGACACTAAAATCTCTTAGTTTCCTGCTTATTGTAAATATTGAAGTAATAAATCTAAACAGCAAATATTAACTCGCCTCTGTAACCTGATAAGCAAATGAATGTAAAGAAGATAATAAAGTTATTATATATAAAGGGTGTTTTTTTAGAGGTATAGAACTTTGAAATGGAATAAAACAAAGATGATATTTTTCAATTGACATGAAATTAACTTTATTCGATAGACAATTTTCTGGCATTATAATTTGAATATAACTTCTGGCATATGACCGCCACGGCTGGCTCGGACGTAGTCTAATCTGGAGGTCCAGTTTTCGATTACTTTTTCCAACATTTGTGGCCGTATATCGGCAAGAACGCGGCGAATGTTGTCCTTCAAGTGGTCAACGCGGTTTCGGGTTTATCGTCGTAGACTAGAGACTTCACATATCCCTACAGAATATAGTCGAGTGGCGTTAAATCGCACGATCTTGGACGCCAATTCATGGGGCCGAAACGCCCGTAACGTGAAATTATGCGATCACCAAACGTTTCCTTCAATAAGTTAACTGTGGCACGAGCTGTGTGGCATGTTGCCCCGTCTTGTTGAAACCACAGTTCCTGCACATCATGATCGTTCAATGGTTGAACGAAAAAATCAGTAATCATGGCCCTATAGCGGTCACCATTGGACGTTCTGGCCAGCATCGTTTTTAAAGAAGTACGGACCAATTATCCCAACAAGCCATAAAGCATACCAAACGGTCAGTTTTTCTGGATGTAACGGTGTCTCAACATAGGCTTGAGGATTATCATCACACGAAATGTGGCAGTTTTGTTTTTTGACGTATCCATTCAAGCAAAAGTGAGCTTCATCGCTAAACAAAATTCGCTTATGAAAATCGACGAAGTCTTTGGAACAGATCCATGATTTTCAAAATAAATTTTCACAATCTGGAAGCGTTATCCAAGCGCCTATTTATTCAATCTTGAAATGCCAAACCAAACTAAACACAAATCACTTTATAGTTTACAAAATTACCGCCAATTAAAAAAGTGTTGCCAAATTAAAGTTCTATACCTCTAAAAAAACACCCTTTATATACATAGTAGGTTTGAAGAGGCCAAAATGAATGATATATTTTCAGTTTTTTTTTTCATTTTCAAATTCATTTTCTTTCCCTCCTCCCATTATTTGCGTACCACATTCCATTTAATGGGTTCAATAACAGTTCAGCTCAGGCGTTAAAAGGTAACAGACATGCAGTAATTTCACCGTTATAGAATGGATTAACTATTCAGACGTAGATTAGATTAGATTATATTTATTTCTTGATGAAAATTACATGTTATTTTAACTTAAAAATAGCACCAATTCACAAAAAGATCGTCACAACATAATTATAAGAAAATAATTGATACAAACAATAATAATCATCAAATTAAAAAGTAAACCAATAATAATATGTCATAATAAAGCAATAAAATAAAAAATAAAAAAATTACATTAGTAATGTCCAAAAAACAAATGTTTGTATATAGTACTAGGGCTTCCTAGTGAATATAATGTCAAACGTCATAAGTGCTAAAAACAATGTCAAAAATCAAAGATAATAATAATAATATAAAGGGGGTTTTGCCTGTGCAATTGCGGACGAAGTTATGATGACGAACAACTACCGGAAATATATCCTGAAGGACGGTACGGTTGACATTTGTCGGGCATGCCGCCGTCCCGGAGAATCACTCAGGCATATCATTTCCGGTTGTTCTCATCTTGCTAACGGTGAGTACTTGCACAGGCGTCTCGTAGCCCGGATCATTCACCAGCAGCTTGCTCTTCAATACGGCCTTGTGGACCGCGAAGTACCGTACTACAAGTACTTACCTGCGCCAGTTCTAGAAAATGGCCGTGCCACGCTCTATTGGGATCGATCTATTATCACTGACAGGACTATTGTAGCCAATAAGCCTGACATTGTGATAATAGATCGACCGCAACGCCGGGCCGTGCTCGTTGAAATCACCATCCCCCATGATGAGAATCTCGTGAAAGCCGAGAAGGACAAGTCCAGTAAGTACCTAGACTTGGCTCACGAGATAACCACCATGTGGGATGTTGATTCAACGATCATTGTCCCGATAGTCGTTTCAGCGAACGGTCTCATAGCGAAGAGTCTCGACCAACATGTTAAGAGACTCTCGCTCGGTGGTTGGATCAAGGGCCAGATGCAGAAGGCGGTAATTTTGGACACAGCGCGGATAGTCCGACGGTTCCTCTCTCTGCAGCCCTAACCACCGGCAGCTTGGGCCCTGCCCCGCTGCTGGCGGCACCCTAGGTTAGGTTTTTTATAATGTGTTTATATATTTTGTATTGTTTTGTATGTGGTTTTGTATTTTACTTTTATAATCATATTATAAATAACCTAACTTAAGAAGAAAGATAAACAAAGGAAATAATATAAAAAAAGCAATTTTATCAATGTCCATTAATATTTGTACATTTCAGTGTACTCTTTAACTGAGTACAGTGGTGTCGATAGTAAAAGTTCTTTTAATTGGTGACCAAATATGTCGTCGGAGGTTACATTTCTGATACTGGCGGGTAGGCGTTCATAAAGTGATGGACCTATTACTCGCGGGTTCTTGTCGAGAAGCGCTTAGTCGGCGCGGCACGGGCAGTAATCGCCCCGTTTGACGGGTTATTTCGCCAAGCATATTTGACCGTTTGAATTTATGAATATGTTTTCGCGTAAACATTATAATTTCGTACACGTAAAGCGAGTAATAGGTCATCATATTGAATTTTTTGAAGAGCTCTCTGCACGAGTGCCTCGGATTCACACCAGCCAATATCCGTACAGCCCATTTTTGCATCAAAAATACTCGGTCTGAATCTGTTGAGTTTCCATACAAAATTATGCCGTATTGCATCAGTGAAAAGAAGTACGCGTAGTATATTTGTTTTAGAGCGTCATTTGAGACAATTGGTTTCAGTTTGCGCAGAGCAAATAAAGCGCTGCCCAAACTTCCACACAAATTGTCTACGTGGTCTTTCCACTTCAGCTTGGCGTCAATTGTGAATCCGAGGAACCTGCATGACTCGCAGCGTGGTATCGGACTCTGTACCAGGCACGTTTTATTAGTCGCTCCAATATTTCTTGTATAATATCTCATCAGGTACTAAAAGATAAATGGTCAAATAGGCTTATACTGCGATTATCTACCGTCATGTATGGTATAGATAGAAACAGAGATATCTGTAGTCAAAAATTTCAAAGTCAACAGAGTTTGCTGCAGAAGAGGTATTATATTGTCCTGGATGTAATCTTCCAGACAACTGATTGACATTTTTTCACTTCAATTTGCTCCATTCCAACATGGAGTGGAGCTATCATGACGGGAAGCCAGCGCTTAAACCAAGTTAAACGCCCGTTTTTCGACACGTTCGATTTAATCGAGTTTATATTCGTGGATACAGTAGAATATAATTATAATATTGATAGTAGAATTACAGAAAATATTAGGTACGTTTATGTCGTTTACGGATTAATATAATAAAATATGTACCTATTCGGTATAAGTTAATTTTGATTTAGAAGATAATCTTCAATAAACTCTTCAAAAACCTCTAAAAGAATATTCTTGTAATCCTCATTATTTTTCATTATATTTATAACATAGGTCGCTTTATCCCGGTACATTATTTTATGAAATTGTGCTGACTCAGTAAAAGCATTTGTCGTCATATCGTCATCCATCCAAAATATTTCCACTAAACAAGCATGAGTTACAAGACCCCACAGATTTTGTTCTTTAGCTGAAGTTATAAATTTTTCTCTGCTCATAATATTTAGGATATCAATATCATTGCTCTTCAGAATAACTTTGAGTTCATCGTAGTAGTAATTCAAGAAAGTATGCAGGTTGTCTTTCCGAAAGCGAGGATTTAAGTTACAGTGAAGTAGTTGCATGACGTCGCCTGCAGGAGGCATGTAGCGTGCTACCACAAAGTCCACAAATACGCAATCGTCAGGCACAACACTGTTATTCTGTAATTTCTTATAATGAAATAGAATGTTATTATTCCACAAATCTCTATGACATATAACATTACGATGCTCGGAAGAAGGATCTCCTAAAAGCATAGCGGAGTTACCCATATAACCATAATCGGTCGCCGTTCCTACGCAAATCCTCCTATTTTGTGTACACACAGGTCTTCGGGTCTCAATGTTTAGTCGCAGTACGGTCGACGTTTAGTCGCGGCGACCCAAATGGGGACGATTGGTAACAGGCACAAATGGTCACAGAAGTGACAGAAGTGTGCACTACGCGTGCACACATTGTTACCGTTTGGCGACTACTTTCCGAAAATCATTCGTTCATTTCATTCTTTTCAAATGGCGACTGTCAGAGACGTCAAAGTAAAAAAGAAATAAAACCATTTGACATTAAAATGTAATGGCGTAAGAATTTGTTAAAGATAAATATTGTTTGCATTTGTAATATAATGTGGGCTAATTACCATGGCCAATTAAATTGCTCGAGTGATTTCATAAAATAAGTCTAAATTTATCAACGCGCCATCAATTTACCTCAGTTTAACCAGTAATAATATTATTGACTACTCGGTGTTTGCGTGTTATGTATATTGATTGGTGAAGTTTTAGTGCTCCGGTGCATACACTATACTGAAATATTAAAAATAATGCCTAGAAAACCAATAAAGTTGTTAAAATATGGATTAAGACGGTAATATTCCATGTAAAAAACAGTCGCCAAACGGTCACCAAACGGTCGACAAACGGTCGCAAAATGGTCGCAGCGTACACGCGTGACCGAAAGCTGTTTTCAAAATGGCGTAATTCTTGTATTATTTTTTTCCAGGTATCCTCAAACTTTATAAACAATTAAATATGCCGTCGTACTCAGTTGCCCTCACTAAAGAAGATTTAAAAAAAAATGTAACGTGCGTACCGAGCTGCTGGGTTGTAAAGGATCGGGGATCATATTATTATGGTCTTCTATAGAGCAACTAGTATTTTGCGGCATTTCACAATTGACACTTGTTGAAGTAGTCGTCAATAATATTACTATCAACATTAATTTCAGCGATCTGTACTTCTTTTGTCAAGATTTTTGTATAGATAAGTGTCTACAAATTTGTAATGTTAAAGAGACATAAATAAAACGTAGTAGAGTAAATAAAATGTTTTTTTTTTGTAACCCAAACAAAATACTTGTAGATACGAGTGCGGAAAAGAGGAAAATCGATACGAGTAGCGATAAATTAATACACGAACGAAGGGAGTGTTTTAAATCGACACGAGTTGTGAATGTCCTTTTGCACGTGTATCGTATGACGATTTTCAGTACCTAAATCCAAGCTAAGAGTTTCGACCAGACAAGAAATGAATCATTGCTTGATTTGCTCGCACTACTGCGTGTAAAAAGCAGCATCTGTACTGAAAAAAACTATCATTGCGCAACAGAAATTCTATTAATATCACAGTAAATACTCTATTTCATTTGATTCCTACTTTTATTGTGTAAAGCAACACTGCACTTCATTTTTATCAATAAGAATTAAAAATTATATATTTAATACATTAAGTAACTATAAAGTGCTTATCTATTTGTATTATCATTCTGCACTTTTCTTAACTTTCCCACATTTCTATAAAATGTCGAAGAGTGCTTAAATGGTCGTCATCGTTTATTATTATTTAATTCGCTCATATTTAAATGATTCAAAGCAACCAGTCCACAACTTCACAAGAAAGTTTGAGAAACCTTCGTATTTCAGATTGTCATTTGCGGTTACAGTGGTTTAGGAGCAGTTCGGTAATCAGACCTACACATGTGTGTACAAATTCTGTCAATGTCACTGTCAGAAACCGTTCTGACAGTGACAATGACAGCCACAAATTCGTCCACATGTTGTTACCGTTATGTGTGCAAACGTCGACTAATAAAGTGTCGTTAAAAGTCATTCTGACAGTGACATTGACAGCCACAAATTCGTACACATTTTGTTACCGTAACGAGTGCACACGACGACTACACTTTGTTATTGTAACAATACGGTCGCATTGTTTGCACGACGTTACCACGCGTTATGTCACATTTGACAGTTAGTTACTGATTTGAAGATTTTGCGACTGAAATGGTTGTATGGGTAAAAACAGCGTCCCAGCGGCGTTCAATGATTTTCATGTAGTCTACATTTAATCTATACTTTGAAAAGGTCCTTACGGCTTCCAACCCAGTAGTTCTACATTGTATGAACCAAGGATCGGATTCTATGTACCCACTTCTTCCTAAAGTATCCTTATACTGTTCATTAACTGTATATGGTCGCTGAAGTTCTTTACTTTTTACTTCCTCAAAGACAATAGAGCCAGCATGGAATCTGGCCAATGTTTGAAGTGCTTTCAAAGTATGTCGTTTATCAAATTTTTCAAATCGACTCCTCATCTCGTATTGTAGAGCTGATAAGTCTTCAAAAACTACAGCGTCTTGCAGATATGTTACAAAGTGTGGGCTCCATGGTTTCAAACCTGAAATAAAGATCACTAAAGTGTAAGAAATAAAAAACGTGCTACCCCGAAAATAGCATTTAATGAAATTTACCGAATGCATCATTTTTACAGCAACGGAACCGTCATTTTTACCACCTTTCATAAATCGTTATTCAAATTGCGGACGGAGCCTAATTAGGAAGCATTATTTACCATGCTTAAAAATACTTAATCATAGATCCTGGTCACAAAATTCCACAAGCATCGGTTGAGAATTGCGACCTGTTGAGGAGGAGCACACCCGGACATAAAAAAGCAAAACGAGTTAAACTGTAAGTAGAGTCTAGACCTACGCTCTCACCGCGGTCAATAAATATATTAATCTCACCTGGTACTGCTAGATTCCTTTTAATAACATCATAAAACATGATTTCTTTTTCAATGGCCCCCAAGTCCTTTGCCATGTTTGCCTTAGCATCATTCATTTTAGAAATTGCTTTAACAAAGAAACTCAACAATTTTCGTGTGCCGTTAGAACTTACAGATATTTGAAGTTTCAAATAGTCCGACACAAATCCAATTAATTTGTCACTTGCATAGTGCACGTCGTATTTTTCTATGACGGTGTCTTCGCTCTCATATCCATATTTGGCAACAATCAATTTGATGTCTTTTTCTGTTATATATTGCATTTTGTCACATGAAACTTTTTTATTATTCTCCATATTAGTATTAATTTTACTTATACGTGTAATTTGCTGATATATCTAACCTTATTGTGATATGAAACACTAGATACTAAAATTTCCTAGTTTTATACTTATCAAAAATAAGTAAATAAGTAATAAATAAACAGCAAATATTAACTCGTATCTCTGTAACTGATAAACAAATGAAAGTAAAGAAGATAATAAAGTTTTTGTATAGATAATAGGTTTCGAAGAAGTCAAAATAAATTATTTAATACCCATTACTATACACGGTGTAACATGAGAAAACCGAATAATTTTAAAAGTATTCCTCATTTTATTAGAAGAGTAAAATGTCATATAAACTTTTCTGGATTTCGCCTACTTTCAGAGTTATAAGCATAAAAAAAAAACAATTACTTATTATTTCTCAGAACAAAACGCTATTTTGATGGCGATGATGCCGTTATCGGACATTATCTAACTGTCCTCGTTGATAGATGTCATGAGTCTCATCGCAAAAAAGTTTTCTTTTTAGAAAAAAAAATGTAAATTTTGGTTTTAATTTAAGTGCCAGTTTAACGAATAACATTTACTTTTTATGAGAAAATACATCCGAAAAAACAAAAAAAAATACACCTTTTTTTTGCGAAAATTGCTTGAAGTAATTGCTTAAAATAACTTTATCTTCATTTTGCCCTCAGAAATGCATAGTTAAAATATTTCTGTTCCCTTATGTTAAACCGTGTATATTATGGCACGTAGTAAAGTTTTGAATTTTGTCCCACTCACGAAACTCAAATTTCATCAAGTTTATATTTGTGATTTTCATTTATTCGTGAGCACAGTCAGGACTAATTACACATTACAACACAAACAGAGAGGAATGAAGTGCCACGAAATGGCCTCATCTCAGCGTGTTGCTGGCGACTTCCAGCGCTGATCTTCCGATGAGACCATACTTCTGCTATCTTTGAATACTAGAACATAATCACGATATATTAAATTATGGCTTATGTGTTTATGGCGACATATGATCTTCCTTGCGCTATCCCGGCTTTTTTTGCCACGGCTCATGGGAGACTGCCATCTGACCTTCCAACCCCAAAGGGTAAACTAGTTTATTGGGAAGTTCGATTCCTTCACCGGAAAGAGACAATGACTGGCAAAAATTGTACAAACTTGGCCACCAGCGCTTCCAAAACAAGGCTACTTATGCATATTATTGATTAACGACGTCACACTAAAACTAATATTCACAAACCACAATTACATCATCTTCTAATACATGAAAATATACAACGTCAGATAAGCATGAGAGGATCTACAATACTGTCTTACAGTACGACTGGGCGACTATCTCACTTAGTACCTATAAAAAGATGATTGCACATGCACAACCGGAAGTTTAATTGAATGAATACAATGTGGCTATGTGGCAAGTCCTAGAGTTTATACCTGTAGTAGTCTCTTTATCGCATAGACTTAAAAAAACGCACAGAATTCTTATTAATTTTTATTCTCTTATCTTTGTAGTCTACAGTCTTTATTTTATTTGAAATGAAATAGACTCAGAAGTCTGTTAAGGGTGTAATTAATACAAAATAAAATGTATATCTCGTTTGCTCCCTACCTCATTAAAAATGTGACGTTTTAAAACAAAAAGTCCCACTGGCACTGTGTTGTCAAGAAACAAATCTTGACAAGGCAGAGACCTACCTACTCGTATGTACATTTTCTTTGTAATTTCCCATAAATAAAACTGAATACTGTAAAATTATTGGGCACATTCATTTAAAATGTAATTTTCAATTATTCTTCCCTGGCAATTTTCTCTTTTCTCGCTTTGTAATCTTTGTATAAAGCAACCGCTTAATAGTCAATACTTATAATACCATAAGTAATTATGATTTTGACTCTTTGGACCTTTATGGCCTTAAACAACTACTTTTCTTTCCTCTTCTCTGTTTATAAGATAGTAGTATTTATCAATGAGCTCTTCAAACAGCTCAGTAATTCTTAAGTTATATGTCGCATCCTCCTTAGCCACGTCCAATATCTCCTGACTACGTGACACATTGTTTATCCTATCAATAGATTCTGGGTCACAGAACAATTCTTCTCTCTTCTTCACAGATAGTGCTATTATAGGCACTATTATTGCTGCTTGAGTCATCCCAAATAATATACTTTCTTCGTAAGACTTCATAAAGTTAGGTTTACTTAAAATTGTTGAGAAATCTACGTTAACTGCGTCTTCTACTTCTTTGGATAGTTCTTTGTAGTAAGTATTTAGAATATCATCGAGATATTTGTCTCTGAAATCTTTCGAAGTGTTAAAGTATATCAGTGAAGATAAGTCCAAAGTTGGAGCACTGTACAAGACTGTCTGGAAGTCCACTATCAGCGCGTGATAGCTTTGACCATCGGATTTAATTAATATATTGTTACACCAGAGATCTCGATGGATCACAGTATTTCGGTATTTTGCACTAGGTTTCGTTAAGTTCAAAGCATTGTCAAATAAAGAGATCACTAGTTCCCTGACATTTTTGAAAAATTTGTTTCGCTTTTGCGTTTGGAATTGACTTTGAGAAAGTCAATGACAGCGTTCCTGCCAGTATTACGCCATTTGAGTTCCTCGGTTTCTTTTAAATGTTCGCTAAAATCTTCCCAAATTCTGTAAGGTCTTTGCAGTTCTCGAGACATTTTTTCTTCGTAAATGAACGACTGAGCATGAAATTTAGCTAGTGTTTTCACTACAGCTTTCATTTCCTCGTAATTTAGAACACCTTGTTGGTGAAACATTTGATATCCAAGTTCTTTTATGTCTTCAAATACAAATAAATCTTTTCTTATCAAGAGCGATTTCGGACGCCATTTACTCCCTGGAATAAGTACCTAATTAAAGTGATAATCTTTAGGTAAGTATATAAATTGATCATCGATCTAAACTTTGAATCATCAACTAAGGGACTACAACTGTTGCAAGAAAACAAAAATTCCGATGTGGTATAAAACTATCGATAAAATGCATACGACTATTTAAAGAATGAAACGTGTTTTTATTTATACAATTATTTTATTTACGAATTACTCTTAAAGTCTTAAACGACTGTAAAGATATTCGAAGAGTTACGTTTATTGCGGAATTCCTAAGGCCACTATTTCTTCCTTCGGAACATTTTAACGACCCCGTAATATTGCAGTGACAATAGATCACCTCAATGGCTGCTACTTGCTTTAAAATTAATTACACACTCAAGGTAAAAGTAGACCACTGATCATCTTTAAATCGATGAAATTGATTCATAAAATTAAGTATTAATTAATGGGAATCAACATAAAGGTTATAGAGACAGAGTATTTGGAAGTGTCTTTGGCACCATACTTCTCCACTTTTTGCTATTAATTGAGTTTATCCTTCAGTCTAATCACAACCTCATAAAATACATAAATAAATAAATATTACAGGACATTCTTAATACACAGATTGACTGAGGCCCACGGTAAGCTCAAGAAGGCTTGTGTTGTGGGTACCCAGACAACGATATATATAATATATAAATACTTATATACATAGAAAACATCCATGACTCAGGAACAAATATCTGTGCTCATCACACAAATAAATGCCCTTACCGGGATTCGAACCCGGGACCGCGGCGCAGCAGGCAGGGTCACTGCCGACTGCGCCAGACCGGTCGTCAAGATAATATTTACTCAAATAAAAGTACATAGCTGTAAGCTGAAGCTGACTAAATAAATGGAACCTAATATAAGAAATAATTAGTCCTAATTTAATAAATAAAAATTTTCTTAATGTCCAGGTAGTTTGAACATACTTACCTCCATATTGATCAAATTTTACAAATAAGTCACTCAACATCACGTATTCTTTCAGGAAGAAATTTGATTTTGTCAAAAAATCTGCCAGCCATTGCTCTTTCGGCATGCACTTCACAAAAAACTTGTAGTCAGACTGAACTCCATTGGCTTCCACTGTAACTGTTAGCTTCAAATGTTCTCCTAAATAACCGATCAAATTGTCTGAATACTTAGAAATCGTAAAATCAAGAACTTTGTATTTCCCATATTGTTTAATTAAAGTATTTACTTCCTCGTGATTTATTAGTTTCATGGTTGTTAAATCATGCACTCGGTTCAAACAAAGGTATACAAGAATGAAATCATCGAGACGATGGTAAGACTTCTCTAAACGACGATAAGATTTCTCTTAAGATGGAAGTGGAAGTCCGCATGAAATCGCTTGTTTACAGATTTTGGAAAAAAATACAAAATACAGGCTCATGTTTTTGATCGAATCCGATCCCATAGTAAAAAATACACCGTGTTTTTTTTGTTTTCCGTTAAATTCGACACGTAGCTAGGTTCATTATCAGGAACCAACCTGTATATAATTTTTAGTTAAATTCGCAAAAAAATTTTTTCATGAGTTTCATACATAATAAATGAATTTATTCAAGTTAGTATCAACTGATTGACGGCACATTTCAAAACAAATAACATTAGGAAGTGGGAAAGGCTGTCACACACGTGTTCAATAATTATCTTTAATTTTTTAATAACTCGATAACCGTAAGAGTTAAGACGCTAGTTTCTTAGAGAAATTAATTGTATTTGATCTAAAGAACTTTCCCTTAATGTTAACGGAATTCAATAAAAACAGGGTGTATATTCCTGTTACAAAAAGCTACAAATTGCTATTACTTTTCCAATTCAATTGGCATGAAAAAAAACTCTTTATTTGTAGCAATTTTTTGCCAATTGATTTCATTCTTATCAAGTTTCCGAGGGTTTAATTTACGTAAATATTTAGAACATTGCTAAAAGTGCTAAAACTACAAATAAAGAAATATACACAACATTACATAACATTTAGGTACTATGCAGAAAAATCGGAAATTGTAATCTCAGATTTTCATCTCACCAACGTCTCCTGTTACTTTTAAGGATCTGAATAGCTTTGTACTGAACTGATTTTCCAAGCTCTTTTAAAATTAAAATACAATTACAGATACGTCAAATAATATCCACACAATAAATGGTCACTAAGTAACACGTTTTTTTTTATGGAGAAGCGGCCTTCCCCTTTCTCCTTAAACTAAGGGCCGGTTACACTAAACGGTTGACATGCAAAATGTACGTCAAAATTCTATTAGCGAGTAATCAGTTACGTGACAGACGGACGAACTCATCGGCTCAGAATAAGCTATACAATCTGAATATTTATTGATATTATTATTTATTAATTGGTATCTGTCGTATTCACTAGAGTATCATGATTTTGTTTTCTTTTAACCCGTTAATTGCTAAGAGTGGCACTGAGACCTGGCTCCGTAGCCGAATGGCATTTCTGCGACGAAACGCCGCAGAAATGTAGTCTGGCTCTGTCGCGCCAATACGCAAGAGCGATAGAGATAGATAGCTAATACGAAAGAGATATTATCGTGAGCGTTTGTGTATTCGGCTACGCACACTGAGCTGTTTTTTGAGCCCTGTCTACCCCTATTCGAATAGTCAGTTTTACCTAAGCTAAATTATACCTTAAATTTTACTAATATTTATGTATACCACCTGCTTTACTTATATTACAGCTATAATAATGAATTTGTATAATAATACCTCGATAAGGAGGTAACTGAACGTATTATTTATTTTGTAATTACTTTATCATGATTATATTACTTAGTACAAATACAAATAGTAGAAGATCATAGTCCTTTGTAATTAGTTATTTACAATGTGTAAACAATGTTGGTTGGGAAAATATAAATATGATATATGGTGTAATTGTTATAACCGGCAAATGTTCGGCAAATTATATAATTATATCACATTTACTTTAAATTTACCTCGGCCACTTTCATTCTGTCTTTATTTCACCGCCGCGCGCTTGGGTTCCATAATGTATGTTTTTTTTATATATTGAGTAAAAGTAAGGTACCTACATATTATAATTGTTTTGTGTTCTGTACCAGCTATATGAACCGATCCTTAAATAAATATTGCCGGTTAAAAATATTACACTGTGTAGGTATAACAGCAACTTTATCAGATAACACGGAAGTCAGAAAATATGTCACTTTTTACTCATACGACATATTTCGTGTATTTTTGTAAGAATATCGACAAATGACCGGCAAAAGTTAGCTACTTACCTACTTAAATATTAACCCCCTTATTCATAAACGTTCACTAAAGTTATCAAGCCGATAATTTTTTTAGCCCGTTCTAAAACAAATAGACGACTATCAATCTGGAGGTCGTGAGTTCAGTTCAAACCCCGGCTTATAGTATCTAAGAGTTTATGGTCTTCCTAATGTTATTTCATATTTGTCATTTGCCAGTCACTTTTCTGTGGAAGAAAACATCGGGAGGAAACCGGACTAATAATTTGTGACTTGTGACATTCAATAAATTATTAAGTACATAAACATAAGTCAAAAATAGTTTAAGTAATGAACTATTTTTGTCTTGAAAAAAAAAAGGGGAAAGCTGTAGTGAGGTCACAGTCATAGCAGCGTCATACACTCACACATCTTAAACAGATAACCTTCAGAGAACATTAGATTAACAATAAGATAATAAAGTATCAAGTATCAAGTACCAATTAACCTTTGAAATATGAGAACATAGTATCATGGAATAGATACCATGATAACTCCCACATAAATAGATAATTAGATAATATCCTACTATATAAACACGATGTATCTTCAGTCAAATATACAGAGTTAACCACAGTCTTGTCTTATTACTTACCTCCGGTAGTACCAACATTATAGTACCTACTCGTATTCTAATCCTAATAAGACCTAGTTAACCGCTATAGTGACCAGTATAAATGAACTCCGCGGACAATAAACAATATTCAACAAAATAATTAATTTGACTTAACTGTGGAATGTTGTTCCATCTTTTTTACATAGAAGTGTTAGAAGACTTGCCACACCACTTTATGCTGTAAGAGACCATTGTTTGCAACCAAAATTGATTATTTAAGATTTTTTCCCGAGCGGACACGGACACTGTTAGCGGGTCGTATATTTGGGCGCTACTGATCGGTGTCGCACGCGTTCAAACTTTTATAAACCTGATTTGTCGTATGCTTGGTGACCGCGAGTCGCCCTGTAAGGGCCATCTTGTTGTATTGATCTGTGGTGTAGAGAGAATGATGCCAAGGTTGACTCGGAAGCATAGTTAACGCAAGGAAGGTGAAGTCTTATTTCTTTCTGTCTTTCTTAACGCCATTAAAGTAAATACATAAGACAAAAAAAAACATTACGCGCTAAAATAGGACCCCCCATCCAGCATAATGCCGCGGCGCGGCAGTCCGTGACACTGCTTAATTTTCTGTGGGAACCAGGCCCCGTAGCCGAATGGCATTTCTGAGATACGAAACGCCACCGTAACGCCGCAGAAAGGTATTCAGGCTCTTTCGCGCCAATACGCAAGAGCGATAGAGATATTAGATAGCTACAAAAGAGATATTATCGTGAGCGTTTGTGCATTCGGCGAACGCACACTGGCCTGACTTAACCTGAAAAGGTTTGATATTAGGATATAATATGTGAATTATTGAACTCCTTATAAATAAGCATTACATAGACCGAGGAAGAGTAGTACCTAACTACCTACCTACATAAAAGGCAATATTAACAGCTTGGAACATTAGGAACACAAATTATCACTACTTACTTGTAAACATTGACGGCCAATTCACTTAATCTTTGAATAATGGCTGCTGAATCACGCCGATAATATTGCATATTGGTCTTTGGAAAGAGATAATCTTGTTGGGTATTAAGGTGTTGCGAGTTCGGGTTTTCTCTTACTGTCACTGACCATGACCTTGACTTTGAGAGCTGAGGAATGGAGATAGCGGATTTCGTGTATGTACTCGTACGCTTTAACAATAAAACATATATTTTTATAGTTTATTTTAAAGCTATTTGCAAACTGGGTCGCAGAATATGAATGTGTTTATTAATGTAGCCACGCTCAAAAGGGAGATTGGATCACATCACATCTGTCGGATGCACCCGCTCATAATGAAAGGGAGATTTACCGAGAGTACCGAGGAGACCATAAATGAAATGGCGAAACCTGGGCATAGAGCCAAGAGCATAATCGTGGAGAACGATACGCAACCGGCTCTGTCGCACCGTACGGAAGAGCGATAGACAAAGATAACTATGTACATGTACATACGATGCGCTACGGAGCATCAACGATTAAATACCTACTCTTGACTGTGACACACGGACAGACGGACGGAGTGACTAACATCACTAAACAATAATGGTTCTATTTATCTACAAATAAATGCTGCACTTTATGGACTTTCTTTATTTAAGTACAATCGATAACAAGTTACCTATAAATAGATATAATATCAACAACATCTGGCAAACGTCATAAGTAGTGGGGTATGTGACCAGCGTGACAACGCTTTACGAAGCCGAAACTAGCCGAGTCTCTTTCGAACGACCGATCGACATGTGCAATATTTATCGCTGGGTTCTCGTAATGTACGATAAACCTGATATGTAAATTTACTTATATCGTAACCGACTATTTTTTGTGCAAAACGTGTACAAACGTTCCAGTGATTAGTACCGGTGCATTGTATTTTTTTTTCTATCGAGTTTGACAAGACGATGGAATTATTAAACGACGAGGAAGTAAACAATATAATCAAACAATATGGGAACTTGAAAGTGCTTGATTATACCATATCGAAGTATTCAGATTTGTTCATCGGTTCTTTGGGAGATCATTTTAAACTTATAGTCACAGTAGATGATAATGGTGTCCAGGACAAATACAATTTTTTTGTGAAGACAATGCCGAATAATCAGTGGGTAGCAGAGTATTTGAGGAAATCAAACTATTTTCGTCGAGAATACACAATGCTACGAGATCTTTTTGCAGAATTTGATCGTAATGGAGGTAAGTTACAAGTCCTAACTAAACCACAGATATTATCATATTACCCACATCTACATAGGTGTACATTTAGTACACCTACTTACAAGGTTAAATTTATTATTCTCCACTACCTAGGTTGTCTGGAAGAGATCGCTCTTTAGCGATAAGACCGCCTCTTGTTTTACCTCTTAAGTTGTTGTTTATACTGTGTGTGTGTGGATTGAGTGAGCACCTTCCGAAAATAAAAAAAAAATATGCTGATCATTTAGTAAAAGTTCTAAAACAATTGTAAAACGAATCTCTGAATTTGTAAAAAGATAAATCAAAAGATACAGCCATTAACATGTGCTCACTCAGTTCTCACAAACTACCAACGAAAACAGTGAATATATTCATTTAACATATAATATTTATATACTAACATTTAGTAAAAAATAGGCCAACCTACCTCTATAAATATTAGATCACCTAGTGACGTATTAAATTTTTTACAAATAGTTTCTTATGCTCACTCAATCCACACACTTTTGAAAAGCCGAATTTTGATGAAAAACATAAGATTTAGACCGCTATTATATGTGTATAGTTTAGTAAAAGTGAAATGGGAATTTGTAAAATACAAAACGAACCACTAACGTGTCAGGTTTTTTTATAATAAATTTTTGTAAGTGCTTCAGTCCACACGTTTTGAGAAAGTTAAAAATGTAAATATCTTACGATTTGTAGCACCTAAGACACTCGAAAGTACTTCAACATTTAGTAAAAATTTTTACTAAATATCCACCATCTAATATTTTATATTCGTTGTCTGGTTTTAAAGATATTCAGACATAACTTTTCTCATACAAATGTATCAAGTAGGGTGACCACACTATGTCGGCTCCTGATTTTCCCCACCTTCCCATTGTCATATTGAGATTGGGGAGTTTCGTTCAATTCTGATAATAGTTCACCGGATTTGTAAGTGGGAGCGAGAAAAGAATAACTATTTCTCGCTCCCACTTACAAATCCGGTACGCTCATCTGTTAGCGCGATTAGATTACCAGGTTCTGGTTTCTTACTAGTGAAGAGGTTTCTTACTAGATATTCTTTGTTTCTTACCAATTATCATTCATGTCCTTTTTAATGCATGCATGTCGATATGGTTATTATCCTGACGTCGATAAAAATTACACAATACACATCATCACTAGGCCAAGAACATAACCTAAAAACAGTTTGCAGATGGATAATTAAAATGGTATTAGTTTAATATTATCAAAATTGAACGAACGAAACTCCCCAATCTCAATATGACAATGGGAAGGTGGGGAAAATCAGGAGCCGACATAGTGTAGTCACCCTACTTGATACATTTGTATGAGAAAAGTTATGTCTGAATATCTTTAAAACCAGACAACGAATATAAAATATTAGATGGTGGATATTTAGTAAAAATTTTTACTAAATGTTGAAGTACTTTCGAGTGTCTTAGGTGCTACAAATCGTAAGATATTTACATTTTTAACTTTCTCAAAACGTGTGGACTGAGTGAGCACTTACAAAAATTTATTATAAAAAAACCTGACACGTTAGTGGTTCGTTTTGTATTTTACAAATTCCCATTTCACTTTTACTAAACTATACACATATAATAGCGGTCTAAATCTTATGTTTTTCATCAAAATTCGGCGTTTATACTTGCTATGTTGTTTCGTGTATTGAGGTGTGCAATAAAGAGTATTTGTATTGTATTGTATCTACACAATTAACATTATATGAGTAGGCAAAGTTAGTTATTCGCTACATAAAGATTGTCTGGAAGATGTGATGTGTAAGCATACCTAATTAGATTAAGTAGGCTAGATGCTTTATATATGGAAACTGTATTACTCATAATGATCAGCTTATTCTATCTGTATTCTAATCGAGATTACATATTGATGCCTTGGAGAGTCAACATGTGTTTCATTTATTAAACTCTACTACATCCCTACCGAATAGAACATGCACCAATAGCTTCGACCAATACATGGCGACCCTGCCAAAGCGTGTCAGCGTGTTGAGGAACTACGACCACTAAGGCTTCTCTGCAGCATTTCGTCGGTTTGCTATTTTCAAGATGGGGAAAACTGTGTCTAGAGTGGAGAAGGAAGAGGTCATCATAGCTCAGGCCGGTCAGGGCAATAGCGCCAGGACGAGTCAGGACATCAGCCACGCGGATGGGCAATCATACATAACGATGGCTATGGGAGTGATGATCACCGTTATCTTCGTCTATCTCGTCTGGAAAAGGATCCACAAGTGTCTGACGCAGAAGATCGAGCGCCAGGCGGCTGCTATGGTGATGCGCAGGCGTGCGTCCGTCTAAGGTGGCGGGCAGCGGCTGTCGTGGGGATTCCTGGAGCGCTGCGGATCGGCAAAGCAGTGTGAGTGTCCTACCACGAACTAAGTGACAAAGACTTTCATCGGACTACCGGAAAAATCATGTAAGTGTAGTGAAGTGACAAAGACTTTCATCGGCCTGCCGGGAAATCATGTAAGTGTAGTGAATTATTTTCCTATGGACTGTAGACCTTATCGTGTGGCGTTATATTAGCTTAAGGCTCGTTATAGTTATGCCAGATGTTTTAGAATTTTATAAGCGCATTAATTATTTTAAGGAATATTTGCTTAAGCTTGGGCCAGTTAGAAGAAGCGAGAAGTTAGGGCAGGAAAAATTTTCGGAAGCAAAGTCGGTTTATAACGAGTATAATGCCTATTTAGAGATTTATATTTCAAAGGTAGAAAAGGGGGAAGTGCCCCTCGACAATAAGGTACAACAGTATATTGCGGAAGTCGAAAGAGCATATGCTAAAATATTGCAACTGTTCGGGGAATCGCAACAATTAATTAATTCAAACATGGGTTCCAAATCGAATTTCGACTTGAAGACGGCAGTCTCTCTTTTGCCCGTCATGGATGATACTGAAAAGGTTTCTTTGCAATTAATCGACGCCATAGAGTTGTATGGGACAATGATAGTCGAAGCTGACATCCCGGTGTTGATAAATTTCGTTTTGAAAACACGTTTGTCTTACAATGCAAAACTGCGGTTAACAGGTACCTATACCACAGTAGCGAGTTTAATTGCAGATATGAAACTTCATCTGCTAACTCGGAGGTCGGATACCGCTTTGCAGAAACAGTTGCAGACGGCTAGGCAGGCGGGAAAGAGTATAGAGCAGTTCGGTAGAGATTTAGAGGATATTTTTGTCAAGCTGACAATTTCACAAGCCAATGGTGATTCGAGTGCTTACAGTGTTCTAAAACCCCTTAATGAAAGGCAGGCTATTCACAGGTTTACCAGTGGTTTGCGAAATGACCGGTTAAGTACGGTAATATCGGCTCGCAATTACACGTCTCTTAAAGACGCAATACAGGGTGCTAAGGATGAAGAGATTGCGATGACACCAACACCCTCAGAGCAGGTGTTCGCGGTGCGCGGTAGGGGTGCAAGAGCCCAAATAGCTTCGGGTCGTGGAAATGTATATTTCAACAGTAGGGTAGGTGCAGCGAGACACCCGCAGTACGAGTACAGGAAAACCGAAGGACGCGCTTCCTACTTGCCCAGAGGCAGAGGCGGTGGCGCTTTCAGGGGTGGTTTACGCGGCCATGGATATCGTAAGAGCTACGGGCATAATGGTAACGGTTTCGGACCCCGTAAGCCCCATAATAAGCAGTACGTAAACACGGCTCGTGAGTGCAATGACACGAACGAGTCACCAGCCAGATCGTCTGATCTTCAGTTTTTTCGTAACTAACACCTTACCTTATATTATGGCCTTCGGTAACGTGAATTCAGTTCAGCTTCACGTAAATGGAAAGTCGTTGACATGGCTATTGGACACCGGAGCGTCATTGAGTGCAGTCAAATATGGTTCGATAAGACCAACAGCTCCGATGATTCACCCACACACAACAAACGTAAATGGGCTAGGCGGTGTAATTACATCTGTTGGTTACAGCTATCTCGATTTATTTTATGAGACAAATGAATCATTTAGTCACAAATTTCATGTTTTTGAAAATTTACCGGTTGACGCGGACGGGATCCTGGGTCAGGATTTCTTAAAAAATATAGAGGCAATATAGATTTTGAAACGGACGTTTTGAAATTGAAAAACGGTAACCGCACATCCTTTATACCGGTACGCGTTTACTCTACACATAGCAGTAACGAACAATCATTCATTGAGTTACCTTCGCGAAGTGAAATTTTTGTAAAAGTTCCCATTAATGTCGCGGGAGATTTTGTTGTTTATGCCAGCGAAGTATGCGAGGGTATTTTCATAGCAAATTCTTTGTCTAGAAGTACGGATGGTAATTTGACTGTTAAACTATTGAACACGCGAGAGCAGGTTGTGAGGATTAAGTGTGTTACTCCCGAAATTAGGCGACTGGAGGAATTTGACGTTCTTAATTTTGATGAATGTCCAAATAACGCCGAAAGAGTGAAACTGTTGCTTTCTTTGTTAAAATTGAATTATTTAAATTCGGAAGAAAACGCCAGCATCTCAAGTATTTGCGCTAAGTTTGCCGATATTTTTCACCTACCAGGTGATAAGCTGAATACCATGAACCTTTACGAACAAAAAATCCATTTAAAGCCTAATGAATCTCCAGTTTACAGTAAGCCATACAGATTGCCTCACTCTCAAAAAGCGGAAATTAAAAAACAAATCGATCAAATGTTACGAGATGACATAATCGAAGAGTCCTATTCGGAATGGGCTAGTCCTTTGTTAATAGTACCTAAAAAAGCAGATTCCAGCGGGGAAAAGAAATGGAGGGTCGTAATTGACTACAGAAAAGTTAACGAGCGTATAGAGAATGACAAATTTCCATTACCGAATATTACCGAGATATTGGATTCACTGTCTGGTGCAATTTATTTCAGCACCTTGGACCTTAATCAAGGATACTATCAAGTAAAACTCGACCCTAAGAGTAGGCAATACACGGCATTTTTGGCTGATAAGCACTACCAAATGAAGCGCCTCCCAATGGGTCTAAAAACGAGTGCTAGTGCGTTTAGCAGAGCGATGACAGTTGCAATGACGGGTTTGAATTACTTACAATGTATCGTTTACCTTGACGATATTATCGTCATGGGACGAAATCTTCAGGAGCATAGCAAAAATTTAATAGACGTATTTTCGAGGCTGAGGAAAGTCAACTTTAAACTTAACCCACTAAAATGTACGTTTCTAAAAAAGGAAATTTTATATTTAGGCCATTTAGTTACGTCAGATGGAATCAAACCAGATCCAAGCAAAATTTTAGCGATTAAAAATTATCCAACTCCAAAAAATGAAGATGAAGCTAGAAGGTTCGTAGCGTTTGCGAACTATTACAGAAAATTTATTCCGAAGTTTGCCGAAATAGCTCAGCCAATAAATAATTTATTTAAAAAAAACGTAGACTTTGTATGGACTAATGAATGTTCAGATGCATTTAATACCCTAAAAACAGCAATGAGTAACCCACCATTGCTACAATATCCTAACTTTTCAGAAGATAACGAGTTTAGAATACACACCGATGCGTCAGGGATAGCGATAGGCTGCGTTTTATCAAACGGAGATGGTTTACCTGTTGCTTACGCCAGTAGACCCCTGAACAAAGCGGAGAAAAATTATCCCACCATTGAGAAAGAGCTTTTAGCTATTTTGTGGGGAATAAAATATTTCAGACCTTATTTATTTGGACGACGTTTCAGAGTAATTACGGATCATAGGCCGTTAGTCTATTTATTTAACATGAAGGATCCCTCCAGCCGCCTAACCAAGTTCAAATTGTATTTACAGGAGTACGATTTTGTGGTAGAGTATTTGAAAGGTAAAGATAATGTGGCTGCAGACGCATTATCAAGGGTTGAGATAACTAGTGAACAGCTGAAAGACATGAGTGAAAGAGTTATGTTCGTAACAACACGTGGGCAAAAGAAGCGAATGGAAGAGAAAGAAAGGCAAAAAAATGCCGGCACTACGGATTTCCAAAACGGTTGGATTGATCACCCAAACGTGGCCGAAATTCTAAAAAACCTAACAATTCAACACAATTAAGTTTTAATTCAGAAGAGTATCGCAAGTGTGCGAAAATGAATGATTGTATTTATAGCAGAAACAATACGTTTGTATATACACCCTCATTGTCACTTATTAGCGTTGCACCAGTATCCCTATCATGTATGAAACGAGCTTTCTTCATGAGGGAATTGGAAGCTTTCTGCAATATTATAAACATTAACGAAATATGCGTTATTAAAAACAAAGACAATGAAAAGATTATCAAAGAGCTAGCTCAACATATAAAAAATATAAGTAAGTGGTCCGGGCCACGACTATGTATTATAAAGGGTGCAAAAGAAGTAAAGAATAAAGATGACAGGCGAGTCATCATGAATGATTTTCATATCTTACCCACTAGCGGACACGCGGGTATGCGTAGGATGACGAATAATATAAAACGTCACTACTACTGGCCAAGCATGGAAAATGACATAAAAGCTTTTGTAAAAAAATGCGATAAATGCCAAAAGCAAAAATTCCATAAACACATAAAAGAACCGATGTCTATTACTACCACAGCCACATCGGCATGTGAAAAAGTGTATCTAGATCTAGTTGGCCCTTTAACTAAAGATAACAACGGGTATAGTTACATATTGACGATACAGTGCGAGCTCACTAAGTACGTATGGGCTTACCCATTACCCAATAAAGAGACCGAAACGGTCGCGCGAGCATTCGTTGAAGGTTTTATTTTACATTACGGCATCCCGCGCGAGATAGCAACAGACCGAGGTTCTGAATTTATTTCTTCAACTATGCGAAATACGTGTAAATTGTTAAAAATAAATCAGATACAATCCACGGCATATCACCATGAGAGTCTCGGTTCTTTGGAGAACTCTCATAAGGCCCTGGGAGCTTTCCTCAGAATCCAGACGGATAACCAGGCTCACGAATGGAGCAACTGGCTTCAATTCTGGTGCTTCAGTTATAACACGACTATGCATTCTGAAACTAAGTATACTCCCTTCGAATTAGTATTCGGAAAACTTTGTAATTTACCAACTAATATAACTAATAATAATATAGATCCTGTGTATAACTTCGATGATTATCCGATAGCTTTAAGGTATAGATTGCAAAAGGCTCAGGAAGACGCCAGAAATAATTTAATTATGTCAAAGCAGTTAAGAAAAGAAAGATATGATAAAACATGTAATCCAATTAAGTATAAAATAGGCGATTTATTATTAGTGAAAAAAGAAGGACGTGAAAAAATGGACCCAGTGTATTTAGGTCCATACTCTGTTATTGAAGACATGGATGTTAATGTAAAAGTTTCTATAGGAAATAAACAAAATGTAATCCATAAAAATAGAACTATTCCTTATTTTATGTAACGAGTTATGCTAGTAATAAGTTAGTCATAATCATTGACTCATCGGTGCACCAGGTGTGCGTCACATTTCATTATATTATTGTTATCGTAACCTAAGAGAGTAATCACCTCACCATAATTATGAGCGTGTCGTATTATACAATAACACATAAAAGTGATTGACCTGTATTTTTATTGTAGGTTAATTTGAAAGTTTGTTAAACATGATTTTTTTTGTGTAATATTTTTTTTTTTTTTTTCTTTTCTAAAAAAAAAAAAAAAAAAAAAAAAAAAAAATAGGGGGGAAGGTGTGATGTGTAAGCATACCTAATTAGATTAAGTAGGCTAGATGCTTTATATATGGAAACTGTATTACTCATAATGATCAGCTTATTCTATCTGTATTCTAATCGAGATTACATATTGATGCCTTGGAGAGTCAACATGTGTTTCATTTATTAAACTCTACTACATCCCTACCGAATAGAACATGCACCAATAGCTTCGACCAATACAAAGAGATCGCTTTCTTGCGAGTTGTTTTCTTTATGCGTTTGTATTCCTGGTGATGCTATCTGTATTAAGATTGCATGAATATATAAGTAATTAATTTATTTATAGTTTGTTATGTAGGTATACATAACAAACCGAAACCTTCAAAACTAATTTATTAAAATTTGTCTTAAAAGCTTTTGATATTTTTTACAGGAAGCAAGTGGCGTCCAAGATGTATTTTTGTAAAAGAAGATGTATTTGTGTTCGAAGACGCCAAAGAACTGGGATATCAAATGGCTGGAGAAGGCCAAGGAGGCATTCTGAGTCACAAACAAATGCTGGCGGCAGTTACAACTCTAGCTCGATTTCACGCTCGGTCGTTCATTTATGAGGAAAAGAAGTCTCTAGAACTGAAAAGATCATACAGAATTTGGGAAGATTTCAGCGAACTCTTACATCAACCACCGGATCACAGTTGGCGGAACACTGGAAGAAATGCTGTCATAGAATTTCTCAAAGTTCATTCCAAACGCAAAAATGAACCAGACTTTTCAAAGAATGTTACGGAATTATTAACCTCTTTATTTGACGATGCATTGGAGTTTATCAAACCTAGTACAAAATATCGAAATACTGTGATCCATCGCGATCTCTGGTGTAATAATATTCTAATTAAATCCGATAATGAACAGTGTCATGCACTGATAGTGGACTTCCAGACAGTATTGTATGGTGTGCCAACATTGGACTTATCTTCACTGATATATTTTAACACTACGAAAGAATTCAGAGACAAATTTCATGATGAAATGCTTGATATTTATTACGAGGAGCTGTCTCATGAAGTAGGACGTGAACTAAACATTGACTTCTCAACGATTGTGAGTAAAGCTACTTTTCTCGGATCGTATGAAGAGTGTGTTATTTTCGGGATGATCCAAGCTGCCATATTGGTGCCTATAACAGCTATGAAAGTGGAAAGGAAAAACGAATTATATCGTACACCAGAATCTGGACATAGAATAAATAATGTGTCACGAAGCAAGGAAATAATAGAGGCGGCTAACGAAGACGCAGCATATTGCTCCAGAATAACAGAGTTATTTGAAGAGATTGTTGATAAATACTATATACCATGTTAAGAGAGAAGTTAAATCGGTTTGACATCTCTCTTAACATGGTAGTATAGTATTTTCCCCATTAGGTAAAAATAGGTGCCTAAATGGTGATGAGCATGTGCGGCAATGACGCAACTGCGTCTATTCAACTATTAGTACTATTACAATATGGCAGAGAATGACGTTCCGAAGTGCATCGTGATCGTACGTTCGCTTTCCTCAAAGGTTATTGGTTATTCACAGCATATACAGACGAGGAAACCATAATAAAGTATAAACCAGACTAATCTAGTCTGGGATTGCGACGGCTTGTTTCAGTTGCGCTCGCACCATACGACCAATACCTAAGTGTTCGTTTAAAATAAACATATCTGGGTGGGTTATTCCAGTGCGAAGTGTAACTATATTCTACTACAAGTAAGTTGTGCCGCTCACATTATTTGACAAGTGGGTAAATCTCCAATTCTTCACCAAGTGCGGTAAACTCGTGCTCTTTGCAAACAATTCATGATGACTTGTCTGATGTCTGTAGGTATAGCAGCTATCAAAGAGGTTACAATACACACAGATTAAAATGAAAACACAATTTACACCAAACACTTTATTTGCTTAAACCAAATATATCGCCCGCCGCGTCTTCCTGAAGCAAGGGCAGACTAAGAATCTTCTTTAACCGTTTCTTCTTAATCGCTTCGTAGTTCGGCGTCCACAGTTGCGGCCGGGGTTCTTGTGTTTCCTTGGTTTCTTGTGTCTCATCATCTGAAGATTGAGGGTCAACTTCCATGACGCTATCATCTAGATCCTCTGATTCTTCGGCGATTTTTTGTCCCGATATTTGTTCGAGGAATTCAGTGCAGATGAGACTGACTGGCGGTAGCATGTGCGGCGCGGCTGACAGGAACTGAAACACCGATTAATTTGTTTGAGTGACATGTACTATCAGCTGCAAAATTGCATGGCGAATTTATCAATGAATTCATTCATAATTTCTCCATGCACTTTTGCAGCTGATAGTACATATAGCGCAAATCTTCTACTCGTAGGTTCCGTTCCATTCGAAGTTTTACAATAAACGCTTCGATGCATTCTACTAATGAAAGCAAAGTCTTTTATTTTGGAGACTAGAATTTTATTCTTAACGTCATAAACGTATTGTATCGTTTGCAATTCCAAATGTGGTCATAATCTTAACATTCATAAAAATTTACTGAAGTTAATAAGCCGCTAATAACCGCTTGTCCCTTTCCGTCATAACAATGCGCCATAAGCTTTTATATTTCAAACCAGAGCTACCGCGAACACCACATTTTACAAATTGCAGGATTTTTTCTGTTCTACTTCAATTAAGGCGTGATAAGAGTGTCAGAGAAAGACGCCCTGAATTCGCGAACGGTGGTATTTGCAATATGCCCTTGGCTGATGAAGAAAGACATTGCAATAGCCCCTCAGCAGATTGAGGAAGGTCCAAAGATACACATACCTGTTGGATAGCGCCACTTGACAAAGCATCTTGGTTAAGGTCGTCCAAAGCCCCTGCCTGCGCCGGCGTAACTTCGGACACCTGTTGCTCAGCCAGTAGGGCTCCAAAGTTGGACGTCGGCAGGTTCGTGTGTGAGATAACTTCTAAACGGTCCTTCTTGGATTGTTCGGGCTTGAGACAGTAGATCTCCTGTGTCAAATATTAGCTTGATACATTATGGATGGTTACAGTATTTAATAATGTTATTAGTTGTAGGATGCTTTGCCACCAGATTTTTTCTTTTTTTAGTAAGTGAAACAGGTCTTCAAAGATTAAATAACTGCCATAATAAGTTGCATTCTCACTTGCGATTCCATACTTTAAATCGCACTAAATGTATAGAATCGCGCACTAATACCACACTAATACACAACGGGGCTGATAAGAAAACGTCTGGTAGAAAAACTGTTTATCTAGTAAGTAATTTTTTATCTACTTTCTACAATACGATAGGTAATTAGTTATTTGTTGCTACTTCAAAACAAGGTTAGTAGATACAATAATACTTACACGAATTATTCTGAGTTCAGTACCTATGTATAGATATTTTTTCTTAAATACACTTATTACATTTTATGACTTAAATCTTCGTTAAAATAGCTATCTTCGATATCTCGCTGCGTTAGTACTTTTTTGTATTTCGTACAATTCAGCATTTTAGTACAGTACTAGTTATTCAGAAAAAAATAAATAAAATATAAGGGCCAGTTGCATCAACCACATTTTACAGACACATCATCGTCATGCACGAAACATCTATGGAATTTCTCATACAATAAAATTTAACTAACGCTTTAACGGTGACAGACGGTTTGATGCAACCGGCCCTAAGTTTGCTACGATTTTACGCACAAGTAGCCCACAAAATAAGGATCAATATTTACAATTTGTAACAAAAGTATAAACATTAATGTTCATTGAAACATGTATTTCATGTATTATTTAAATCATAAGGTACTTCGTTTTTTCTTTAGATGTCGGACTTATGGGTGTAATTGTTATGAACATGCAACGAGCTTAGTAATTATAATTCTTATAAAATAATGAAAAAGAAGCAATCCACGCGTATTATAAAGTTTTTAAATTATAGGTTAATGTTTCCGCAAAAACAAAAAGAATCGTGCTGTTTAATTTTATTTTCGTACATAATCGCACCAGCTCTTGTGAATTAAAAACACATATTATGTATTCCTCATTATTATTTAGGGAATTATGCGATTGCCGACTAAACTAAAATGCAGATTTTGATCACTTTACTATAGGTTACTATAGGTTAAATACAACCAAGCTTAAGTGGGACTGGGCTGGACACGTCTGCCGCATGCATCCTGAAAGGTGGGCTAAAATGGTTACCGAGTGGGACCCACGGACTACCATAGGTGTAGGTCGCGGTTCAGGCAGACCAAAAAGGAGATGGTGTCCTGGAAAAATGTTATCCCAACTGGTGGGGAAAATGAGAGTGACAGGGTCGAGGAAGAAAGGGGAGGCCTTTGCCCAGCAGTGGGACACTAACGCAGGCTAATGATAATAAAATAAAAAACAAACAGTAAAGTACTTACCGAATCGTTCCTCATGAGGTACAGGCGTGGTTCGTTGTACTTTGCCGACTGGACGAAGGTGCAGACGTTGATAACGCCGGTCCGAGGTTCCAGAACTTTATTTTGTTTCACGATGGGCGTGGAACTGTGTGGGTTGAAGACCACCACTGGAAATATTAATCACTTTTTGTCAATATATAAATCAATATGTAGATACAAGCTGCTGTGACTGTTCTTTTCTTTTGGCAGGCAAGTATGGTCGCGAGATAAATGATAAAACATCTGGCTGTCCCTATCGCACTTATAAATAGTACGGCCAGATGTTTTATCATTTATCGCATGACCATAATTGCCTACTTGGTCTAATAATCATCTAGACAATTACAAAAACCCCAAACATTCTATACTAAATGGCAAACTGAAATCAGCCGTGTACAGTCGCGAGACAAACTGGAATCCTAAAGATCAAATTAGGTACCATCGTTCTGATTGGTGACTGTCGCCATTTTGTTTGAGTTGACGTCTGCGACCAGACACGGGCCTGATTTGTACCAGCCACTTGACTGACAAGGACTTTAACAGCGCCAGGTACATCTCAGTTCAACACACTAGTTTAATTTACTTCAGAGCCAATACTAAAATGAAACTTACCATCATTCTGGTCGGTGACTATCGCCATTCTATTAGAGTTGACATCGGCGACCAGACACGTGGGCCTGATTGGGACCAGCCACTTGACGGACAGGGATAAGACACTGAACACCGCCAGGCAGCTGTCAGTCGTGCACACCAGCTGAAAGTAACATATTTTTTAATTAGGTAAAAAATGATAAAAATATGAGTTGCATCTTAGCGTCTTTGCTGACATTACCATTTGTCATTTGTGTTTGTTTAGCCCAAACAAAAAAGCGTACCCCTGAAATGTATGGGGCTTTTAGGTTTAAAACTCGATGACGCTGTTTCGCAGCCTGGAAGTGGCCAAAATCATATTTTCCGCAAATATTTTTGCGTGTTTTTATTTTTTATCAGAACAAATTTAATGACATATTTCTTTATTCTAATATCGTCACTACTTTTAAAAAAACTTGTATCTTCGTCTGTCAATGAAAAGAAAATTGTAGTAAGTATGTATGGAATGCATATAGACTTACTGCGTTTTAACTATGAGGAACAGCGTGAGATACGAGATTTTTTAAAAGTAGTGACGATATCATGATATCACGTCAATACACATTAAAAAATCATTGTAGGCATGATCAGTGTAGTTATGATAGTATTTAATAGGTGGCGCTAAAAAATCAAGGTACGATTGTTAGTATGAACATTGTAAATCCTTTAAAGTTAATCCTTAGTAAAACGTCCCAATTTGTCGATTACTATAAAGCCGCTTTGAATGAAATGAAATGAATGAAACGATGTCAGTTTATTCATATAAAGATACAAGCAAATTTCGTCTTTATGGTAAGCGACAAAGTGGGGCGTTTTACTAAACACACTCACATTTATTTTTTGTTCAATTAAGATTAGTACAAAGACACAATACTTACATAATGAGCGGCGTCATGGCTTCCGAACTGCACATGTTTCCCCACAGGCCTTAGGGCCGGGTGCGACAGGGTCGTCTTCATGTTGCACAAATGCGTGTCCCACAGCGTCAGCTTACAACCGAACCAAGCCGCTATGAGCGAACCGTCCTGCGATATCGCCACTCCCCCCATTGCCGTCTCAGAATCAACCTCTATCGACTCCAATTTTTGAGGAGTTGTAAGTTCTTTATGCATATTCATAATCTTCAGTATCAAATCATCTCTCCTACCAACAGCCTTCATGTAAGGCAGCTCGACTTTCTCAAAAAGATTTTTAACTTCAAACTTCTTAATATCATTGTAAACGCTGCTTGTAGAGAACTGGGCTACTCCGGACGAGTAATAACAGGCTGTAAAGCAGTACCACGCGCCCCTTTCCTTTTTGAATCTTTGCACTTGTTCTCGCTTCCATATTCTGAATTTTTGGTCCAAGCCTGCGGTGACGCAGAACGAACCTTGGGAGTTTAGAGCGATGGATACAACTCTTGAGCCTCCGTGGGAGAGGTTGACGCAGGTGGCAAGCCTGAAGGGGACGGTACTGTTGGGTCCGGATTGACTGGCCCAGAACTTGAGACGCTCTTCTGGGTACAGTACGCCGTCGTCTCGGTATTCCGATGTGACGAGCCAGGTGCCGAGGGAGTTCATTGCAGCGCAGGTCACTTCCGTTTCTAGAGGTATCAGGTTGGACTTGGATTCTGATGGGACGCTATTCATTTGTGTTATGTCAAGCTGGAAGAAATAACAAATGTAGGGAATGAAAAGCGTAATAGTATATTATACAGTTTCAAATTTAAATATTTATAGGTCATAATTTATCGAATAATATGCCAAATAGGGTACCTACTTTTCTATACTTCAAATGACTTTGACGGCCGGTCTGGCGCAGTCGGTAGTGACCCTGCCTGCTGCGCCGCGGTCCCGGGTTCGAATCCCGGTAAGGGCATTTATTAGTGTGATGAGCACAGATATTTGTTCCTGAGTCATGGATGTTTTCTATGTATATAAGTATTTATATATTATACAATATATCGTTGTCTGAGTACCCACAGCACAAGCCTTCTTGAGCTTACCGTGGGCCTCAGTCAATCTGTGTAAGAATGTCCTATAATATTTATTTATATTTATTTATTTAAATGAAATATTTTATGCAGTGCAGGAAATAATGCGCGAGATAATTAGAAGAAAAATAAAGACAGTAGTTATTTTTTAAATATAATTTCTATTTAATAAGTCAAAGAGGAAAATATAAAGTAAATGAGTTGACCATGAGGTCAATCCTCACGATTTCATATTAAATCCTGACCAGAAATATATGACTGTTGTCAAGAGGTGACAGTGACACTTCAGTTTAGTATGAAGAAAATAGTTGAACATTGGACTTAGTCATATATTTTTGACAGTTCTTAAAAAGAAGCTAATTTGACTAAAAGGAAAGTAGCCTATTCATAATATGTGTAAGATGTTGAAAAGATATTTCAGATAACGCGTAACACTCACGCAGAGCGAGGCAATGTGCCAGCAAACTTCTAATTAACGTATACTATTTTAATATTTAATTTTAAACATCTTTCTCTCTCTACTTACATTGAAGAGCATTTTGTCCGTCCTAGTAGAGTACATCTGAAGATGTCCCGGCCGTCCTCCCATGAACAGGCAGCCGGTTGGCTTGTGGTATACCAACGCTCCGCCTGTGGAGCGAGCGACAGACGATAGCCCGCCGCACTCTAGGATAGTGCAGTGTACCCGCATTAGGGCGTTGGCTATTACCACGGCTGGAAGATGGATATAAAGTTTTAAGGACTGCTATCAACAGCTAAGTAATACATAGTTTAGGGCAGCGCTGGTAGTGGTGGCCTAGCGGTAAGAGCGTGCGACTTTCGATCCGGAGGTCGCGGGTTCGAACCCCGGCTCGCACCAATGAGTTTTTCGGAATTTATGTGCGAAATGTCATTTGATATTTGCCAGTTGCTTTTCGGTGAAGGAAAACATCGTGAAGAAACTGACCGGACTAATTCCAATGGGGCCTAGTTACCCTTCGGGTTGGAATTTGGCAGTCGCTTTCGTAAAACTAGTGCCTACGCCAAATCTTGGAATTAGTTGTCAAAGCGGACCCCAGGTTCCCATGAGCCGTGCGTGGCAAAATGCCGTCATAACGAAAGGATGATGATTGAATGTATTTTCTTGGCAAAGTTATAAAATTAAATGGAACAATACAAATTTAGTTTCAATAAATAGTACATTACATCAGAGGCCGGGAAAATGAGGATTTCCGGCCAAGTGGGTATATACGGCCGAGCGAGCGTGCGAGCGAGGCCGGATAGGGATACGAGGCCGGGAATCCGTTTTCACGCCGAGGCATGTATAGTGCTTTTCTCAAACATACAATGAAATAAAAAAAAAATGCTCTAAAGGACAATATTTTATAAAAAAAAGTTACTTTGCAGGCCTAGGCCTAAAAAATAATATGAAATCCCTTTACAGTCCTCTCGAGTTGTTGCGCCCAAAAAGCGATACTTCCCAGCCCATTTTAAGGAACGTAAAGACAATATTTCATTGCATGTTTGAGAAAAGGAATTTTTCACGTCAATATTCGAACTGATACTAAACAATGTTTCTGCCTTCTGACTCTGTCTAACGGAAAAATAATATAAACATACCCCAATCAAGAAATAAGAAAGTATGAGATTACGTCAGGGAAAGCCAACATTTCTTATTATATTAGAGTAATGACTGACTCAATAGCGGTTTGTTACAGTTTTAGGTTAGTTTCTTCTAAAGGTGCGAGATGGTCAATCTTGGTTAAAATCAACATGCAGCAATTTCGGCATTATGAAGATATATCCTTACGAGGGTTGCTAAATAAAATCTAAGTTTAATAGTTATTTGTTATACAAGGGGGCAAAGTTGTATTTTAACGCCGAGTGTGGAATTAAAAAACGAGCAACGAGCGAGTTGAACCACGAGCGAGTGGTTCGAGAATAGAATCCTGAACCTGCGAGTTTTTTAACACACGAGAAGTAAAATACATTTGCACCCGAGTGTAACACAAAACTTTTCCCCTCACTATAGCGAGGAAACTACAACGCAAAAAATGCGTTTATCACTGCTTCCAGTAGTTCCACAGGTGGTAAATCATCTTTATTACTAGATTCACCTACTTTTATCAATTTTAAAGCAGTTATTTTGACTTTATTGAAGGCCAAATTACTTTACCCATTAGTGGATAAAATGCGTTTTTACCCGCTGGTATTAAACGACAAAACACGTGTTTCCAAGCTAGTGAGGGGAAAAGTAACATACTTCTTCAGTACACAGTAAATAGTTACTTACAGTTGTTAGATAAAGTAATAGCAATATTCGAGTGGCTGACGGCGACATATTTAACGATTCCCGGCAGCCTCGGGATCAGGTCCTTCGCACCAGCTTTGTTGGACAAGTTGGCTATGCTCCATTTCACCAACACTTTCTCCATGCCTCCTGTTATGAGGTATCCACCTAAAAAAGGAGAACTTATGCTTAATGTAATTTATGTATGCTTTTAGGACATTTTGTATGTAAATAACCGACATTTAGAATAAGGAACATATACAAGCAAAAAGATTCTGTATCTATTAATACCGGAGCAGGTTGACAGCTTGTGCACCATGAAAATAGCAAGTTTGAATAATTAAATGGATAAAATGCAATTTTCTATCAGTTTTTGGAACAATGAAAAGTGTTTTTAGCAATTGGTGTGGTAAAATAATAAAATAGTTTTTGAAATAAATAAATGTAATGGATCCAGCATTGGACACTTGGAGGCCTTGGTAATTTTTTCTTTGTATATGACATTTATTTCAGTTTATATTAAAATAATAGTAGTATGTCTACTAAAAAACACAAATTAAAATATTTCGTATGAAATAATTTAATTTGGTCTTAGAGAAAATAGTTTTTTTCCATTTTATACTATGATGGACAGGTAAGAAATTTAGAATTAGAGAAAACAAATTTTTGTTTACCTGATGTAGAAAATTGCACTGCAAATGCAGGCAAGAAGTGCCAATGTAACACTTCCCTTGCTACTTCTTGGTAGTGAAAGAGGTTGCCCCTGAAAATGGTGGCTCTTCCGAGGGTGTCTGTGACGGCTATTGCAGGCTCGCAGTGATGGGTCGCCACATCCAGAATACGGAACTCATTGTAGTTGGAGTGACTGCATTTAAAAGCACAATTTTAGCATTTCACAATACTAAGGGCTAGGATGGTACAAAACATATGTTAACCCTTTAACCGCCAGAGTCTGATATATAAGACATCACATATCCAGCTCATTCCGCCATAGTCTGATAAATAAGACAAAGATCTGATTTGGTTTTTACAGCCCATTTATAACTCCCATAACTATGCCAACCTTACTCTGCGTGGTACAATACCTGTCGGTGGCGACACGAGCACGCTCGATCAAAAATTTCTGGCGGTTAAAAGGTTAAAGGTGAAAGACAATTGGTACCGTTTTTATCATAGTTTATCTAGCCTGGGTGCACACAGAACTTTGAAAATGAGATTGTCTACAATGTCTACTCTATCTGAAAGTTGAGTAGTGTACAGACAGTACATTGTAGCAGTACATTGTAAAAATGTAACACCCTTGTCACACGCAATAAAACAATTGTTTGAATAATGTTTGAACTTTAATTGCTGGATAGAGTTGATTAAAACTGTGAGTCCATGATTAACCCCTGGAGCGCCCGCCCCCCTAAAATACAATTTATAGACACCGTGTGTCCATAGGATGCTCCACGGGTTAAAAATAATCCAATTTTAAATTTATTCTAAGCCTAAAAGCATCATTTAAAGACATTTTACTACTTGACTTATATTGACCGGGATATAGACCGTGATTACCTTTTTGATTTTTGTCGAGCTCCCGATATTTCGACGCAGTTGCATGCATCATGATCACGGAAAACACGGATATAAGTCTAATGAAAATAACCGTGAATCATTCAAAACTCTTATTTTACTACTTGGTTTAAATTTTAGACCTACTTACATCAAATCATTGAAGTTAAAATTGCTGAACTATGGTAAAATAAAATAAAAGTATACTTACTAGGCATGAACATGTGCTTTATCTAAGTTTTGGATGAAAAGGAATTTCGTTAAATTTGATATGGCAGCAAATCTGTCCTTGTTAAACCATCCAATGGCCACCTTGACACTTCCAAAGTACGGTATGTCCTTATTTGTAAATTCTGTCTCTAGTACACCAATTTTTAGATGAAATGTTGCCAGATGTATTTTATTATCTCTACCAACTGAAGTTATAAAGAATCTGTCGCTGTCCACTAAATCAAATGTGGTGACTTTTCTACCGAATAGTTTTAATTTCTGAAATAACAAAAGAAACATACAGAATAAAATCAAGATCCTCCAAATTATTTAGAGCAGGTTTATTGGTTTATTGTGGTGGTTTATGTCCACAGACAGGATAGCAAATATTTAATTATGTTTGTAATGAAAACATATTTTCAGTTAAGTAAGTTTGTATAATATTTTCATATTGGCAATTATTGAATATGTATACTTATATAATTATTAATTTTGTACTCCCTCTGACATGTTATTAATATTACATCAAAACGCATGAATTAGAAATTGTATAAGTGGGTAATATGTAGACTAGTATATAAGTAAGTACCTCATAAGTACTAACATTATGCGCCCTACCCGGGTGTCATGTACTGACTACCTCAAACTAACACCTTCTGTAATGCACATGACTTTAATGTTAAATAAATGAAATGAAATGAAATTTGTAACTTGTGTCGATTTAAAAGACTCCCTTCGGTTGTATTTTAATTTGTCGCCACTTGTTTCGAACTTCCTTTTTTACGCACTAATGCTACTATTTTATGATAATTATTATTTAGACAATAAGAATTGCAATAAGAGCCACAAATGACAAATTCTATATTTCATCAAATAAATGCAAAGTAGTACTAGACAGCCGATAAAAGAATATATTGAGAAAAAAAAGAAATATAATCATAAACATTTTCACTTATGAACATATTGTACCAATTTTCTTGTAACATTCACTCTGAGAGCAAGAAAAAAAAAAGTTAAAATACCTTACCTTTTTTTAGTGTACATTACTTTAGAATTCTTTAAATTTCTTAATTCTTTAAATTTTAAGAACTTTTTTTTACATTTTTATTTTACAGGTGTCAATGTTTGTTGTGTATTTAGTGTAGATTTTATACTTAATTTCAAATATTGTAATTTATTTTCCAATCTTTCTATCTATTGAAATGCAAAATAAACAAGAAAAATAATTTATATTATTCCAGCAACCAGTACTTACAAATTCCCTCAGCACAGTTCCGTTTTCAAAGGTCCATGTTATAAGCATGCCACATCTGGAGCAACCGTACAGATAGTGGCCCTGCTGGTCAAAACAAATGCCGATCAGTTCATCAATGTTTGAATCAGCTTCAAGGCTTCGCACCAAGTCTCCCGTCTGTACATCATATATCCGAACGATATTTTCAACTATTACGGCTAAAGATCTGAAAAACGAAATAAAATTGACTGACAAATGATGCTTTACTTTAAATTTAAACACAGTCAGGTAGCAATAACAAGGAACTTACTGTTCATCTGGTGAAAAGGCAGGGCGATGGTCAATAATACTTTTCCCTGCCTTTCTAGTCAAGGTATATTTTGAAGATTCGTGATTAAGTTTTTGTGTTTTCACTACCATTATGCTATTTGTTATATTTATTTCCCTCAAATTAAACACATGCTTCCTAACCTAGTCAGTAAACTTAGCAATACAATGTGTCAAGTTGACAATTAACCTGACACTCTTAGTACTATTTGAGGTATATTAATAACCTAAATTTATAAAAATCTACGATCTTGGCCAAAACTAAAATGCCAAGTAAACGTCATAAAGTCTATCCGGAATACGTTCTGAAATGTTTTTATGTTGGTAGTAGATCCGTTCGAAATATTGTATACAGTGCTTTAGTGTGGAAAGATCAAGGAAAGATGAAACAATAACATTTTTTTTAGGTTCATTTTAAATTATATAAGATTTATCTATAAAGACTGATAGCATTAATACAAAATTAAATTTTTATTCCTAAAATTCATTTCGTTTTTGCAATAAAAAAGACGTCAAGAAATATACCGCAAGAGGTAATTGAACAGATCCCGCAATTGTCAATGTCAAATCTGTCAAACGAAAGGCGTAGCTTGCGCTGTGTCAAATTTAATATTATATTGTTGTTTCAAGCTCTTCGACACGTGCGTGTAAATTGTGTTATTTAGTATATTTATTCGTAACAGTGAAAGCTGAACAAAAAATCACCATGGACGTTGATGCAACGGAGGCTCAGTTGCAAGTACGATTCGTCACTAAACAAGAACAGTAAGTACACATGTTTGACAATATTGCCGGTGTGGTAGCTTCATTAGTTCCATGTGTATATCATATCCTGTGTTTCAGATATGCAGTTCCCGACAGTCCCTACGCCATACAAAGCAATGTGCAACCTGCAGACCTCAACACATTGGTCAATGCCCTGCTCAAGGAGGCTGACAGCTCAGCAAAGAGAGTTGAATTCGATTTCTTAGTGTGCGGGGAACTGTTGTGCTCGCCTCTTGGCGACCATCTTCAAGAGAAGGGTGTTTCTACCGAACAGACTTTGGAAGTTGAGTATTTGGAGAGGTTCCCGGCACCAAGCCCACAGGATTGTTTGATGCATGATGACTGGGTTTCTGCAGTACAGGCTCATGGAAACTGGTAAGTTGTGTGTGACATTTGAATGCAGCTTTAAAGTTGTTTTGTGAAAACACTGTTAATTGTTAGTTTGCAAAAAAAAGTGTTTTACTAAGTAATAGACAATGAGCGGCACTAAGAGGTAATTGAAGCACAAAGCAGCACCATCTGTAATTCTGTAGAGACATGAACTTTCCTGGCAGGCAAGCATGGCCGCGCGATAAATGATAAAACATCACGCCATCCCTATCACACTACTTGTAAGTGCGATAGGGACAACCTTATGTTTTATTGTTTATTGCGTGACCATGCTTATACGCCTGGATGTTTAAGCTTTACTTTAGGCATATATTATCTACATTGCCATGGCTGTTTCTTTGCAAGTAGGCTTATTATATGCAACTCAACTTAATTATATTTGCACTAAAGTTAGCTCAGTCTGTATTTTAATACAATACCAAACTAGGAGAATAACCTCAGAACTATACTCATCAGGAATCTATGTTTGACATTCCAGGATCCTGTCAGGCAGCTATGACAACAGTCTGCATATCTGGACGACCAAGGGGCAGCACAAACTCGCTATACCAGGCCACACATCTCCCATTAAAGCTGTCTCTTGGGTGTCAGTCAATGGTGATCAAGCAGTTTTTGCTAGGTAAGAAACATTAAAGTGAGTTACTTTTCATGCACTATACAGCGACGTCTTTGCCTTTGGCTAGTCTGTGGCCAAGAGTAAGCCCATTAATAAAAAAAAAAAAAAAGATAAGTGACCAAATGTAAGGAATAAAATTATGAGGTGAGAATTCATTCATCATCATCATCGTAAAAGGCGACTATGGGATATGGGTTAAATTGTGGCGTAGGCGAGAGGCTGGCAACCTGTCACTGCAATGTCACAGTTTCGTTTTCTTTCAACCCCTTATTTGCCAAGAGTGGCACTGAAGCTTTATTAGTTTCATGTGCTCTGCCTACCCCTTTTTGGGATACAGGCGTGATTGTATGTATGTATGTATGTAATTCATTTATTTGGTAACATTACTTTTATTTTATCTTAATCTTTATATAGTCTTTGGACAAAGAAACTACAACTATACACATGGTGGACTTGCCATATGGCATTCTCTACCAGTCAACTTTCGGACAAATCAGTATCAGTGTCATGTATTATTTTATATTTCAGCAATCCATGTTATAATTTCATTTCATGGATTACGGTTTCATAAATTGAATATTTTTCAAATATAATTATTTACTGCACATACTGCTAGGCCTGAAAATAACCGAAGGGTAAAAATATGTAGGGATTGTTCATACATATAACTTCATGTCAATATTACTTCCAGTGGTTCCCACGACCAATCTGCCATGCTCTGGGTATGGAATGTTTCCAACAACTCTGTGGACTGTGTGGTGACGTGCCGAGGACACGAGAAAGGAGTGGAGAGCCTGTCGGTGTCTGCTGATGCTTCAAAACTGGCTACTGGCAGCTGGGACACTAATATATGCTTGTGGAGTGCTAGTGAGTAGATGTTTATAGTTTTTGTACTATTTCTTCTACTATATTTCTTATTTACATCATATAATACTATGTACTTTTAGAATGGTTATGTACTGTTCAGTATAAGTGTCATATTCTATATTTTCTTTTTGATTGCAATAAATACCTTTTCTTTCTTTCTTTCTTTCAAAGTTTAACCTCTACATATTACACATAAAAAAGGTTAAACTCCCTTATTTAATTGACTTAATTGTGGTAGTAATGTTTTTTCTAAAACTTATTAAATTTATTTAGGTCTTTCTGATGAAGATAATGTACCAGCAAAGAAGAGAAGCAAGTCTGACCGAGGACAAGATCATGGAAACACTAGGGTGAGTTGACAACTGATTTGATTCCTTCTACATAGAACAGACAGAGCTCTCCGAAACCGATCATACTTTGACAATGTTACCTACTTATCATGTTGTCTGACCATCCCTAACAAATGGTTCATTATTTTTTTCTCTCTAAACTGTGCGTTAGTTAATAAGTTCATTAAAAAGCTCAGCTACCCTAACGCGTCAAAATTATTGAGTAATTATGACCCGTAAAAAATTCTGGTTTTGTTTTATATCCTTCTTTTGTTTCTTAGGAACCACTGGCAACATTAAAAGGTCACCGTGAAGCAGTGTCCGGCGTGCAATGGATGGACTACAACACTGTGCTTTCCAGTGGCTGGGATCATCTGCTCAAGATCTGGGATTGCGAGCTCAATGGCATAAAACAGGAAATTGCTGGTAATTTTACTTGTTTCAAGATAAGGAATTGCTATTTTTCCACTTGTATCATCACCAGTATGACCACTCCCTGCTTCCCGTTGAAAGTACTGCCCACCCGCTCTCGGTTACCTCACAGTTACCGCCTGTCAAGAACGCGACCAGTCGACCTGTCATATCTCACTCATACAAGCATGGTACGCGTTCGCCTATACGAGCTTAGACTGCGTTAGAACGCGCTTCTTTCGTATATTTGATCGCCATTGTCTGAGGTGTGCTTGTATTGTGTACTAATTCTGTTACAGAGACAAAAAGTGTTAGTGTTTAGTAAAACATCCCACTTTGTTGTTAACCATAGAGATTTGCTTGTATCTTCAATATCTTCGTATGAATAAACTCACACAGCGTCTTTATAGCAAACGACAAAATTGGACGCTTTACTCGCTCACAAATATGGACAGAACTAGACTCGTATCTACACATCCTAGCGACTGTGCCAATGTTACATGAATAAAAGATCGAGACCCGCAGCAGACTAGTTTATTTCAAAATTTACAACTATACTGATACTGACGCACTTATGAGTCTACCCTGCGTAACACTATTGTCTCTTTAGTATCTGGCAGATATTCGTATAGGACTTTAAAGTCGCCGTCAATAGAATTTGTGAACAATGTAAACAAATCTTGTAGTCAAAATGTCTTTAATTTCCATTCTAACTCATCAGACACTATACTTGCTAAATCCATGTGTTATTTAATCAGTTCATATCACATTATGATCCTCAACCTTTTAAATAATAAAATTGTGATATTGCTTGAAGTTATTGATATTTTAAATAAAATGCGTTTGATAATTTACATTATTGACAAGTTTGTTTCTTTTCAATTTTGTGTAGATTAATTGACAGAGTAATGGTAAATTTTTTGAATATTTTAACTAGCTTTATTAATAGTCAGTCAGCTTTTGTAAAATCACCGATGCTTGAATATTGATATTTCATATAAACAATTTCATTTTAAACTACTTCACAGATGTCATATAAACCATAGATCAAGCGAACGTATCTACTTAGCGTGTCAAATGAACTCAGTGAAATCCACTGAGTTGTCCGTCTTTAATCGCAGCTTGCAGCTTTCGGGCGTCAATTTTTGTAAGTTGAAGTCAACAAAAACATTAAAAATGCCTCGTTAGTCGTTACATGATATTTAATTGCAACAACATAAAACTTATCAACACTCAAGGGCCTGAGACATATTTAAAATCACGGGCAAGTAACAACTTCAGTACAAAATCTGACACGCTCGGCCGCCATACAAATAAATGAACTCGTTTCTTCTATCTAAATCTAATTCTGTGGACTACTTATATTTCAGGCAACAAGGCATTCTTCGACGTGGATTGGTCTCCGCTCAGCAACGCCATGATAACAGCCTCTGCAGACAGACACGTTCGTCTGTACGATCCAAGATCTCAAGGTAAGATTGTATTTTTCCCATTTGTTTTTTTTTTCTTAATAAAATCTGTATTAGTAACTTTATTTTGTTTTGTGTATGTAAATTAAATGTCATAAGGAACTACAATATTGTCTTAGGGATTTTTTTGGACAGTCACTGGTCAATAATAATGCATGGATATTTTGTGCCCATGTATTGATAATTTTGATCGCAATAAAACAAGCAACTCTAATAGGCAACTTGACTGTATTTAAAATAATAGTACATTTCGTTATAAGTGCGAGAAGTATGTCATTACGCTACGAGTCCCGAGACATGCAAATCTCGGGACGAGTGAAGAACGTCACTTAATTCGATTTCATATTAATTCCATATCAGCAAGTCGTTCAAAATCGTTTTGAAAGTTCTTAAAAAGAAGCTGATTTGACTAGGAGGAAAGTAGCCCATTTATTAGTGCGACAGCCTCGTTTCGTTCGATTTATCGATTGACATCTTGTCATGTCTATGCAGCCAGGCATAAGTATATTGAACACTATTTTATATATGTTCAACTTGCGTATGAATATCGGTTTTTTAAAGAAACAACACTATTTTGTCTTTAGCTTCCGGTGTGTTTAGCCCGGCACTAATCATTTCCGGTAGCCATTACCTCACATTCTTTTCGCTCTCGATCTAACTTGCGAACGCGTCGCTGCATTAAAATTGCCATTTATTGCTAATTAAATAGTTAAAGTCACATTTTCCCAACAATTATCGTTAAATTAAGTTTAAACTCAGTGCTAGTCACATTATCAAAGTGGACAGGAAGAAAGCTCTGCTCCAAGAACAGTTCTGGGCTCGAGGAGACGGTAAGCCGGGCCCGCACGTGCGCCTTGCATACCAAGGCTGATGGTAAGCGAGCTGAAACCAACCCACTGGAACCTCATGCTAAAAGGTATGTGACATATGCACTGTTTTTTCCCCAGTAAGTTTTTGTTTAAAGCATTAAATTTCGAATTATCTTTGTCAATTTCGTCTTAAAGATATTTTATTAAATTACAGTCCGCTCAATTAGTTCATCATTAAACATTTGTTCCTTCGGCCGGATCCGTTGAAAAGTTACCTATTTTTAGTAAAATATCAAATTTGTCGTGTCGTAATATTTTTTCTAATAAATTGGTGGGTAAAACTTTTAATTCTCGATTCGGTTAATGGCTGACCGGAAGTGTGACTTTTATAGTAGAATTTAGGTTGGTAGCAGTGTGACAGTTCGTTCAATCCGCTCATCTCGTTCGGTCTTAGTCTATGCTTTGGTGTATGGCAACAATTCGGTTGTCATCTCATCTGTCATTGTCAAAGTCAACAAGTTAATTTTATTGAGTAACGTAAACTGTTTATTTATATTTTCGTTCTCGTTTTTCGATAAATCAACAGTGATTATTACGTGAAAAATGTCGGACATTGATGTGAGCAATAGAGACGTTGACATGGATAGGGTTGAACGCAATTACGCGGTTATGCGGTTAGAGTTAATCTTTGATTGTATAGATTTAGAGGGTTATGTCGCGGCCGACTTAAACCCAATAGTTGAAGACTTTCATCGTGCCCAAAAGGCTATAATGAAGAAAACAAAGGATGTAAATACGGAGTTCTCGGTTACTGTCGATTTTGAACAAAAAGTAAAGTCAATCTTGACAAGGTTAAGGAAAGCTGAGCCTGTCATTACAAGCAAACATGAAACTGTTGACAAACATGATAGTAGTGATAATAATTCAGCGAAGTTACCTAAAATTGTTGTGAAACCATTTGATGGCTCCTTGCACAATTGGTTGTCATTTAAGGAACTCTTTGATTCCTTAATTCATAAAAGGAATATTTCGAACATTGAAAAGCTGCATTATCTTATGACATCGTGTCAAGGTAAGGCTTTAGATTTGATTAAGAATTACCCAATTTCGGACAACAGTTACATGGATGCTTACAATGCTTTAAACAAGTTTTACAATAGAAAACGGCAAATTGCCTTTGGGTACTATGAAAAGATTTTACTTTTGAACAGGTGAAGACCAAGTCTTCAACTGAACTAGATAAAGTTAACCGTGTTTTTAGAGAAACATTACAAGTGTTAGAAAGGTTCGACTTACCCGATAAAAACTTTATGTTATTTCATCTGTTGTGGGGAAAATTGGACAAGGCGACTCGGGAGGCCTTCCTCCTCGAGTTCAATTCCAATGAAATTCCAAAGTTTGAATTGCTACAAGAGTTTGTTGAAAAACAAGTCCGCGCTCTGGAAGTAACGGAGGTTAAGCCCGTAACAAGTGCCATTAAAGGTAAAGGCAAGGTAACACTAGTTGCCACACAACAAAATATATGTGTTTTCTGTACTGAACTGCATAACTTAGAAAATTGTAAAAAATTTAAAGTTTTAGACACTTCGGAGCGGTTCAAGGTGGTGAAAAACAAGGGCTTGTGTGTTTGTTGTTTCTCCAAAACTCATAAAGTTAAACAATGTCGATCGGATTGTCGGTGCAGTATATGCGGTTGTTCCCACAACACTTTATTACACTTTGGAAAAGGGAACCGGCTTCGCCAGAGGCTGAACCAGCACCTCAGCCAACGGTGAGCGGTTTAAATAGCAAAGTGACTTTGACGTCGGTCCAAAGTAATGGATTAGTTTTATTTGCTACTGCTCGGGTAGCTGTTCGGGATAGTTCAGGTAATTATCAAATAGCTCGTGCTCTTTTGGACGGTGCTAGTGGTGTCAATTTTATTTCCCATGACTGTGCTCGAAGATTAGGTTTACAGGTAGATGATACTAGCGAGCCAATTACTGGAATTGGACTATCTGAAGTTGCACCTAAGGGTATGTTATCATGCTCTGTTAAACCTATTGGATCAGAAATGGTTAATTTTGACTTCCAAGCGTCAGTGCTTCCAGTTATCTGTCCGGAGCAACCATACTATAGAGTCAATACATCGGAATGGCATCACATTCAAGGTCTACCTCTCGCTGACCCTGACTTTGCGAAGCCGGGCCCAATAGATTTACTTTTAAATGCAGAGATCTTTGCATCTTCCATTTTAAGTGGTAAGAAGGAGGGCCGGAAGGGGCAGTCAAAGGCTTTGGAGACTGTTTTCGGATGGGTTCTGATGGGTGACTGTTATGCCTCTCGTACACAATCTTTCACTAATTGTCGGAAAGATTGTTTTTTCGTGTCGAATGCTTCACAATCAAACTTGTCGCTGTCGTTGGATGATTCTCTTAAAAGGTTCTGGGAACTAGAAAATATTTGTGGTCCGAGTAAACCTATCTTGTCGAAAGAGGATCAACTATGTGAAGATAACTTCCGTGCAAATTATTGTCGCACGAGTGAAGGCCGGTTCGAGGTACCTCTACCTTTCGTCGATCCTTCGAACAAGCCTACCTTTTCGCACACTTGTGAAATTGCAATGCGGAGATTTTTTTCGTTGGAACGCAAGCTTACAAAGCATGCGGATTTTCGTAAAGCTTATGCCTCCTTTATGGAAGAGTATGAGGTCAGTGGTCATATGGAGCAGGTTGCGCCGCCTGTCTCTAGTGTCGGGAATTTTAATTACATCCCACATCATGGTATTTTGCGCCCAGAATCTGTCAGTACACCTCTGAGAGCCGTTTTTGACGCAAGTTGTCGTGACAGCAATGGGATTTCGCTTAATGATACACTACTAGCTGGACCTAAGTTACAAACTAATATTTTTGATGTCCTTACTAGGTTTCGATGGCATAAAATAGTCTTTACGGGTGACATAAAGGCCATGTATCGTCAAATCCTCGTGCCAAACGAGGACGCTGAGTATCAGCGGATATTGTGGCGACCTTCGACTGACGGCCCAGTTAAAGACTATCGTTTGCGGACGGTAACTTATGGTGTGAAATCGGCTCCGTATCAAGCTTTGCGCACAATAGCACAGATAGCGGAGGAGACTGCTGACTCCTATCCTGAAGGGTCACAAGTGCTTGGGAGAGACATTTATGTTGATGATGTCGTGACAGGCGCTGACTCTATTGAGCAAGCTTTAAAAATTAGATCAGATTTATCTGAAATTTTGTCGTCGGGTGGGTTCCATTTGAGAAAATGGACCTCCAACCATAAAGGTTTTATCGTTGACCTTCCATCTTCTGAGTTGTATTCGAGTGATTTTAAACATTTTGATGAACTTTCGGATTTGTCCCTTAAAATATTGGGATTGTTATGGCGTCCACAAACAGATTCGTTCCAATTTGAGGTTGCAACACCACGTGATCAGAAATGTACTAAACGTACTATTTTATCGAATATAGCGCGCATATATGACCCGCTAGGATTCTTATGTCCTGTCACGTTTCACGCTAAATATTTAATGCAGGTCTTGTGGTCATCTGGGGTGCAATGGGACGATGATGTTCCAGAAGCAATCACATCAGAATGGATGAAATTTACCGATCAACTTCCGTCGTTGAAATCTGTCGTTATTCCCCGTCGCATCATCCATTCGTTTGTTTCATTACAATTGCATGGATTTTGTGATGCGTCGGAGCGTGGTTACGCTGCTGTCGTCTTCTGTCGTGTCGATGACACACAAGGCTCTACTTTTGTAGAGCTTTGCTGTGCCAAAAGTAAGGTTGCGCCTCTGCGTAAATTATCAATTCCTCGATTGGAACTGCAGGCTGCCGTGTTGTTGGCAGACCTGATGCAGTCAACACAAGAGGCATTAAAACCTCTCTATGTTGTTCAGGAAATATTTGCATGGTCAGACTCGACCGTAACGTTAGCTTGGATCAAGTCGTGCCCTTCACGCTGGAAAACATTTGTTGCAAATCGTGTGAGCCATATCCAGGATCTTGTTGCTCCTGATCGCTGGCGTCACGTCAGTACACACCACAATCCTGCTGATGCAGGATCCAGGGGGTTACTGCCTGAAGATTTGGTAGAGTGTGATATTTGGTGGAAGGGTCCGTCGTGGTTGGTAAAGGAAGAGAAGGATTGGCCTTGCTCACCTTTGCACGATCCAAGCAATGACTGTATTGTAGAGGAACAACGTATTTGTAGCTTACTCGTGACGGCCGATCCTAACTTAATTGATGAAGTCCTTAGCAGGTTCTCCTCGCTTTTCACATTAAAGCGTGTGTTAGCCTACTGTTTCCATTTTTTACGGTCAGCTAAGGATGGAAAAGTTGTCGGATCTCTACAGTCAGCTGAAACCACTGCAGCTCTCATGTTTTTAGTAAAACATGTGCAGCTCACTTCTTTCAGTGTAGAGATCAATCAATTAAGGGAGGATCGTTTGAACGCATTGCCAAAGGGTTTGCGCAAGCTTTCATTATTCATTGACAGTCAGGGTATTGTCAGGGTGGGCGGTCGCTTGGCAAATTCTCCTATTAAATTTTCTGTCAAACATCCCATTTTATTGCCTCGCTCCCACCGACTCACTATTTTAATAATTGACGAATATCATAAAAGATTTTTACATCCAGGTGCCCAAACTTTACAAAATTTACTTGCGCAAACGTTTTGGATTTTGTCGCCAAAGCGAGCAATTCAGGCAGTGATTGGAGGCTGCGTGAAATGCTTTCGTGCCAATCCCTCTGCGGCATCTCCGCCGCTTATGGGAAATTTGCCTACTTTTCGCGTCTCGCAAATTAAACCTTTTTCGAGTGTCGCCATTGATTATGGAGGACCATTTGATATCGCTTTCGGTCGTGGCCGTGGTGCGAAAACGTACAAAGGTTACATCTGTGTTTTTGTATGTACTAGTACCAAAGCCATTCACATAGAGCTTGCTTCAGAGTTGTCGACAGAAGCTTTCCTTTGTGTTCTTAAACGGTTTGTCGCTCGTCGTGGTCGATGCAGTAACATTGTCTCTGACCAGGGTAGGAATTTTGTGGGCGCTAGTAACTATCTTGGTTCACTCATGAAAGGTGCTGCTGATGCCCAAGAAATTAAATTCTCGTTTAACCCTCCGGGTACGCCTCATTTTAACGGATTAGCTGAAGCCGGGATACGCTCGGTTAAGACTCACCTCGCACGGGTTGTAGGTAATCAAAGGTTAACCTTCGAGGAATTTTATACAATTCTGACTCAGATTGAGTCTATGCTCAACTCTCGTCCATTGACACCTCTTAGCTCGGATCCTAGTGATCTCTCAGCCTTAACTCCAGGCCATTTTTTAACTCTGGAACCGTTGTCGATTGTCCCAGAGGAAAATCTTGTAGATAAAAAAGTAAGTGTCTGTAATCGTTGGAAAATGATACAGAAAATGCATCAAGACTTCTGGCGTAGATGGCACGCTGAGTACGTCCATACTCTACAACAGAGGACGAAATGGAATAAAATAAATACAAACATTGTCGTGGGTTCCTTGGTCTTGTTGATTAACGAACAGACAAGCCCTTTAAAATGGCCCCTTGGGCGCATCGTTGCTCTACATCCCGGAGTTGACGGTGTCTGTAGAGTGGTCACAATTCAAACTGCTACTGGTCAGTACAGAAGACCAGTTGTGAAGCTGTGTCGTTTACCACTTTCAAATTAACTTTCGTCGTTCTAGTATTATCACTTAGTTTAACATTATAGTTTTTAAGTAGTTTGTCGAACTCTAGCACTATTTGTAGAGTAAATATTGCATATTTAGGTGAGCGGTATGTTCAACTTTCGTATGAATATCGGTTTTTTAAAGAAACAACACTATTTTGTCTTTAGCTTCCGGTGTGTTTAGCCCGGCACTAATCATTTCCGGTAGCCATTACCTCACATTCTTTTCGCTCTCGATCTAACTTGCGAACGCGTCGCTGCATTAAAATTGCCATTTATTGCTAATTAAATAGTTAAAGTCACATTTTCCCAACAATTATCGTTAAATTAAGTTTAAACTCAGTGCTAGTCACATTATCAAAGTGGACAGGAAGAAAGCTCTGCTCCAAGAACAGTTCTGGGCTCGAGGAGACGGTAAGCCGGGCCCGCACGTGCGCCTTGCATACCAAGGCTGATGGTAAGCGAGCTGAAACCAACCCACTGGAACCTCATGCTAAAAGGTATGTGACATATGCACTGTTTTTTCCCCAGTAAGTTTTTGTTTAAAGCATTAAATTTCGAATTATCTTTGTCAATTTCGTCTTAAAGATATTTTATTAAATTACAGTCCGCTCAATTAGTTCATCATTAAACAATATATTACTGTTCAATATGATTAACACTGCGGTGAGCGTAATGCGGGCTTTCGCATTTGGAGGGTCGCAGTCGTCGCAGAGATAAGGAGAAAATTTGCCTTAACCAGATACTTCATGTGCAAAATGTCTATTCTTTTCAGAAAGCATAGTAAAGACGACGTTCACATCGCACACGGGTTGGGTGCAGTCAGTGCGCTGGTCCAAGACTCGGGACACACTGTTTTTGAGCGCTGGCTGCGACGGACAAGTCAAACTGTGGGAGACTAGGAGGTTAGTTATTCCCCACTTTATAGCAATACTAGATTTTGCCATTGCTTCGCTCGCGTTAGAAAGAGACAAAAAGTAGCCTATGTCACTCTCCATACCTTCAACTATCGCTACCTAAAAAAACACGTCAATTCGTCGCTCCGTTTTGCCGTGAAAGACGGACAAACAAACAGACACACACACTTTCCCATTTATAATATTAGTATGGATTGACAATAGACATAAGAGGGTTAGTTATTCCCCACTGTAATATTGACAATAGACAAGAGTCGAAGACATTTTTTTAATACCGCATGGTGGCAAACAAGCATATGGCTCACCTGATGGTAAGCAGTCACCGTAGCCTATGGGCGCTTGCAACTCCAGAGGTGAGAAGACAGATTTAGGTTTCAGGAAAGTCTGTTATTCTGATCTTTATCACAAACTCAATTGTGTCGATTTTTACGCGTTTTTTTGGAGGCATATACAAAGTGCTTACAACGAAGTAGAGTTGTAAAAAGTTACCGGATATATCTAAATCACGTTTCTTTTTATTCCGTTTGTCATTGTTTTGTATAAAATTCACTATTATTTTGTATGCCACATAGATGTGACATTTTACAACGTTGTGTCCCATGTCCAACTTACCATTTTACATAGACAATTACAATTTTTTACCAATGTATAGACATACATGTTCTAAATGAAACTTTCCATCTGTATCGTATTGGTCTGCACCGGCACAAGTTTTACCTATGTCCTTACGCCATTTTTTGAAGTATAAATTTACTAATCGTAAGTTAATATTTCAGCCCCCGCACCCCACTGTACGACCTGAGCGGGCACGAAGACAAAGTCCTGTGTTGCGATTGGTCCGTGCCGTCTCTGCTCGTCAGCGGCTCCTGTGATAACACACTCAGGATATTCAAGGCCAAGAACGCTCTGCCAGCGTAAACTAGTAATGTTACAAGAGTACACTCAAAAAGGTAAGGACTCTTTCAACGTCAAGGATAAGGGGTCGATTGCAATAACAGCTGTCACCGTTATTTACGAAATGATTATTATTATTAATTTATGAGTATTTTCATGACGCTGACAGTGACCAGTACGTCAAGTATTTGGTATAATCTGCCCTTAGTCCCAGTGTAGTATCGATTCGTTAGCAAGCATTACGTCATCATAATGTTTAATATTATTTTGACAATGTTATTCAAAGTAATTCGTCGATTATAGGGAACTAAAAGCAAAGTCATCTTGTAAAAAATATGATATTTCGCTTGCCGACATGTTGATAGGATTTGATATTGGTTCTGCGTAACATAACTTGGCACAGTTTATGGTTTTAATTCTTAAATGGAATCTTACTAAGTCGGACGCGATATAAAGTCCGTGCGTTTCAAAGGGTTAATAAACGCATTTTGATTAGCAAGTTCTAATATAAACAAACTATCGGGACATGCCGTAAGTTCTGTGTATACATAGCTTAACTAAAAGATCTGATGTCGGCCAGATCGAAGGCGTGATATATATGGCGTTGAAAGGGTTGACATTATCCAATTTATTATTTTCAAAGCATTTGATTCTTAAAATTTTGAGTGTACTCTTAAATTAGCAATAGAAAATATTAAATTAATTCATTATAATTAACTCCGTGGCATCACTTTCAAACGGGACTGCTGTAATTCCACATAGATACTGTATGTTTGTCAGAATAAATGACTTTCCGATTTTTTCCGCAACCCAAACTGGGTTAGGCATGTATCTTACTCGTAATTTTCATAATTCCATGTTCACGGTGTTCATAATCTAAGTTAGGATAATGTTTGTCGACAAACAATATTGTCCACTTTTTTATTATGTCTGTGGATCTTCGACTGCAATGTTAGTAGGGTGGGGCGTGTCAGAGCGTAATAAAATAAAATGATGAACTAAATTTGGTTTCGCTTGTTTTATTCAATCACTTGCTCTTACAAAATATGTTCAATGCAAAGGAACATGACTTGTCACAATAAAACATGCTTCTTAGTACCATTTTGTTTTATTTATATATTATTTTAGTTTCCATTCAGCATAACTATAAATAATGCGGGTCACATAAAATGCTCATAGCACAATATAGAAACTTGCAAACACTTTGTAACAAAATAGATACATAACTTTCCTCTGTCTTTTCTCTGAGAGAAATGCTTACTATTATCATAGTTATGCCAAACCTCACGTCATAACACAACGAAGCAACATGTTCCTTAAAAATATTCTTTCTTACCAACAATTTCATTTCTTTTTTTTTACATTTTATGAAGTTTTATTTCGCTTTTCGTATTTCTAGACTACCTAACTAAATTTTTAACTAAACTATGCTACTGTCTAGACTAGTCTGCCGGGTAGAACACCACACTATAATAATACACATTGGACAAATACATTCGTATCGACACTTCAGACAGATTTTTTTGATTAACTTTTCTTTCTTTACACTTAGTCAACTACATAACAAAAGAGGTGAAAGCAAACGTTGTGGAACGGAAACTTAGCCGACGGTCGCTAGTGTCCGAGACTTACGCTACGGCGCGCGCGGCGGGCGCCGCTTCAGTCCATTCAAATTAAATTATAAACTAACAAAGGAAACTACCCTAGAGGGGCGCCGCCCGCGCACGCTTCATATTAAGCTACGGCTCTATGCTATCTATCTTAGCGTCGAAACATTTTTTGCTATTCTATCTATCTATAGTTAAGCCTAGACCTACAACTAGCCCTCTGTCGCCCTCTACCCCCCACTAGTCGCGCTCTCTTACATTAACACTTACCTTAAGAACATTTACTTACACGAGCTAAGAGTTCGATCTATTCACCGACATGGTATTTCTTCAAGTTTTGGTTTATTAATTGGTTCCCCAATACCTAACATCGTTTGTGCTCTTTTGTTCTGATAGTTCTCTGCCTATTCATAACAAATGATCCGCAATCTGCAATACACCTTAAGTAAAGTACTTATCATATCACACATGTCAGAATGTTGAAGTGAGTTAACTAGGAACATCTACGATTTCATCCTCGAGTTCGATTTTACTCCATGTGTGGAAATGCAACGATTAGACAGCCACATTATCTTTTATTAGCCTTTATTACAAACTTTTAAACGTCTTCTTTACATTAAGTCTACGTTTATGATTACGGTAAGTTCTCTATTACCTGTAAAAATATTGTGTAAAGCACAGTGACGCCACTGCAGTATGTCTCTGAACATTATTACTTTAAAGGAAGCTGAAGGCACTACCATCAAATTAAGTTATTGCTTCAATGGAAGGAAAGCATTAGAAAAATAATTTCACGCTAAAATATTCTATATATCGACGACGGGTAGCTCACAAAGGTTCTTGCCGCTATGTCATATAAAAGTAAGGGGAGTGGATCTACTCTAATAGTTTATACTTTTTATCGGGGAGACATCGTGGAATGAAAGTAAACCCTATATCTAGCACAGGAAAACAACCTTACGCACATTACACACCTAATTCGAAACGACCACGGTGCACGAAAATGATAATAAAATCAGACGAATCGAGTCGGGTTATATCATATACGTTGACATCAATTTTAAATGCAAAGTTTAGCGGAAATACCTATCGGAAGACTGCAATTACAGGAAGCCACAGTGTACGCCAACACTAAACAACCCAATACACGCAACATCTACTTAACTAAGTACCACGACTCGCACGGTACTACATTGCACTTTATGGTTATTCAAATTTCACAAGAAGTAAAGGCGGTTTCTTAGTCAGTTCCATTAATTTGGCTCGATCAGAAATTATATGCACATAACGCTGATCTACGGAGTATTATGGTTGAATGTAACACTAATAAAAATCTCACTTTCCGTTAGCCTTGTGATGTGAGTAGAGTTGTACGAACCGATCTGAGGCGTGAGTGAGGCAGTCGGCCGAGCAGCGGCCGCCGTCGCGGCGGGGACGTTCAGCCGTTACGTTACAGAAACCAGGAAACCGAACAGATACAGATCTACTTATTCCTTCAAAATCTACAAAGTTCATTCAAAACCTGCTGCCAGCTAGTCTCTCTGTTCCTGTATTGTTTATCAAAAGTCGGAGATACAGGTTTTGAATAAAGAGGTCACGCTTAATCGTCTGTTAAAATACAGTTAATATATCAAACATTTAACTAGTCTTCAGTCCCTGAGTTGTATAAATATTTTCCTACTTCTTACTCGACTTTAATGATTTGTATACGTTGGTTCTGATGAAACTCTTGACGTGCCAAAATAGAATTAAACAGTTGCGATATAGTAGGCTTTTACTCGTACCCATCAACAATGTATATACATATCCATGTATAATTTATATATATTCAATATAAAAATATCAAATTTCATATAAAGTCATAAAGTGTACCCAAAACCTACGTGATGGTACAAAAAGTGTTCGTTTACACCAAAACGATGTTTATACTTTGGATTTCAAATCCGATACATTTTATAATGTGGAAATCAATCGTGGAATTTAGTCTGGAGTTCTCTACTGGAATGTGCCGACCGCCTACAAAAGAACAACTACAGTTGACTTAGTACATGATTCTCAAAAAAGGATCACTCTATCACGTATTCGAACATGAGTTTCCGACGACGTACAAAAATGTGTATAGACGCGTAAAATGTATATATAGTCTACATACAACTGCTTATTGCTAGTTCTCGACCGCGGCTGCGAGCGCGCCCGCCCCGCGGCCGGCCAGCGCATCAGCACGCGCGAGTACCGTACATATAAATTAATTCAGTCTGTTCTGGGTTTGGCAACGACGTCGTATTTGAAAAGTACGTATTTTGAATTAATATAGTTAGATATCTTTTATACTTACTATTGTCTACGGCGAGAAATCAAGAATGAAAAACTAAGCACACCTTACATTGCTTATGATAAAAGGCGAAAGTACACACCTAGTTGTGGCGTAGTGAACGTTGTGGTGATTAGAAACGGGTAGGTAAGAGTGGGATGGTCGTCGTGCCATCCTTGTCGAGGGTTTGCCGAGATCGAGAGGCACATAGTTTCATTAGCGTCTACTTATTACATTCTCATATAACACAAACATTAATCTTTAAAGTTAGGTAAGTATTGCGATCCTTGGAAGACTGCACCGGTATATGAATGTTTTAAGGTACATAATACTGTATAAAGGCAGGAATAGTGCCACTTTCAAAATAAAATATTAAAGCACCATGCCAAACACATTAATAACTGTCGAAAATTTTGATAGAGCAAATCTACCAAGCGATTAAGATAAATATTATTCATGGAATTATATAAAGAATCTTTGAATGAATAACACAGAACGGAATAAAACAAGCAGAGACTAATAAAAGCCCCCGCAAGCGTTTGCTCTATCACAATTTCGCCTCAAGCCACCGTCCCGCTGTCCAACTACGTCTTGACATCATAAACGTTTTTTTTTCAACTGTATTTTAAAAATACTTAGCTTGGAAGATTCTAAATCTTCGGCATTATTATCGTACAAAACCTATTCGGTGTTTCCACCCTTCTTAGCCAATACACACATAACTTTCTTTAACAATGGTACTCTTTACAATACACCGTCCGTAGACGTACTAACATTTTGATTCCACATGATATGACCTTTTTTTCCTCCTCCTGTCCAACTCTCGCAGATATTGCTTCCCTGCCGCTCGCTGTTCACGGCTACATAACTATCCGCTAATCGCAAACAAATAATACCTCCTCGCAGTCACGAAACTCGTCATATACGGATTGCACGGTTCCTTGTGATTCTGATTTACATCCGATTTACAAACAGTCCGGCTATCTTACAAATTCAAATATGACACTGCGTTAAAAATTAGGATTGTGAATAATGCCCGCCCAGAGGACATGTCTAAATTTAAAAAGTTCATGAAATTATACTATGCTAAAATAAATACCTAACTATCTTAAATAATCTTGTCAACATGTTCAAAACCTCCGCCTAAAATCTTAAATTTGAAATTTCATAAAACAATAATAAAATTATAATGTAAAAACACATTTAAAAATTGCTGCTATATCTATACATCAAATCCTCTCGTCGAGCCGTCAAAAGACCTCATCAAAACATCACAGCGAATCGAACGTAGCACGAAGCCGAGAGGACGCCGCTTGACACGGGAGACCGACTCCCGGGTACGAGGCAGGCTTACAACTAGAAAAAGCGCCGGCGACGGGAGTCGCGCGAGCGGAGCTTTCGATGAAGTCTATAACGGCCGCAAATTAAAACTAAAACAAATTAACATTGTAAAAAGTCACAGTTGCTTTGATTTTTGGCTCGTGTACAGCACGGATTGTCAGCATGTCGGGTCTACTTGGGCGGGTAGGGCTGGTAGGCCTCGTCCGGGGACGCCGCCGTCGACGCGTGCTCGCTCTCCATCGGCATCTGGATGATGGGCGGCGTCGGGCCCGCGAAGTACTGGTACGGGTGCGACGCGAAGTACTGAAACACAACACACACGTTAGGCACACTGCTCGCGCGGACACCAGCCAACAGCGAGTGCGGGGTAGCGGGGCGCGAGTGGCCACAGCGGGGCAAAGCATAGGATACGGCTCTGATAGCAAGTTCATATCGACACTCACGTATAATTCATTATCCGGCCTTAAGCTGTCCCAGTTTACCTGGAAAACAGAGAATTGGCATCAGTCTCGCTTTCACTTCGACTGAATTCTCCATTCCTATATTTCGCTGTTCATATATAACATCGGCCGTTGAATCGTGTATGTTTTTTTAAATATATTTTCGTCTTCTCAAAGATGCCGTGTAAATAGTTCAATATATAAATATACGTACAATTTATTTGAAGTAGGTACTATGATAAACTACGTTCGAAATATATCAGAACTTCCCTTCTTTTAACGCGTTTATACTCGCCGACCTAGCATTGTGTGAAACCATGAACGGCATCCACAAACGGTGAACGGATTATAAACAGAGTTGTATACTCACGTATTGGCTAGGCACCGAGTCGATGGGTATGTGCGGGGTGCGCGGGGTGCGCGGCGTGGTGCGGCGGGTGCGCGGGGGGCAGCAGCGCGGCGTAGGGCGCCAGCCAGGCGGCGGGCGTGGCGTGGTGGTGGTGGTGCAGCTGGTGCGGGTGGAACGCCGCCACGCCGTACACGCTGCCCCCGCGGTAGACACCACACTCGCCGCCCGCGCCCGCGCTCACGTTGCCCGCGTACACGCCGCCGACACCCATCGCCTGTAAGTACTACGTGATCAATGTTTTGGTAATCCACGGGAGTAGCAGGAGCTATAGGCTTGTTTGTAAGATAAAAAATATGCGTTGATGACATTTGATTTTGCATTAAAATCTAGACGTTATAACCGGCTTAACGAATAGATAAGCTCATAACAGTTAGATACCTACAAATCGTATAGATTTGTCAAATCTAATCTTTTTTCAGTAAAAAATCCCGTCCTTGTTAATGCTATTAACGAAAACAGACACTAAAACATGACTAGAAAATTCTACTTTAGAACCGAGGCAGGGTTCGCTATGTGGCGTCAAGATACATACTTACCTTGTTATGCAAACTTCGATGCAGGATTGTACTAAAGTGCCTGTCTTATTCTAAACGTCAGGCAATCAAAATCATTGCCGTCGCAGCTCGGTGTGAGTCTAGATATCAAGTCTTTACAGATGTAGTGCTAAAAGCTTTTCCTTCGTATTTTTACGGAAACGTTCGTATTTGTCATGCTTGTTCAGACAGTGTCAGTACGTCTTGTACTGACACTGACTGAAATAGCATGGCACGTTCGTACGTTTACGTCAAGATCGAAGAAATAGTTATTTGTTATACAAGGGGGCAAAGTTGTATTTTAACGCCGAGTGTGGAATTGAAAAACGACCAAGTGAAAGGATTCTATAGTTGAATCACGAGCGAAGCGAGTGGTTCGAGAATAGAATCCTGAGCTTGCGAGTTTTTTAACACACGAGAAGTAAAATACATTTTGCACCCGAGTGTAACACAAAACTTTTCCCCTCACTATAGCGAGGAAACTACAACGCAAAAAATGCGTTTATCCCTGCTTCCAGTAGTTCCACAGGTGGTAAATCATCTTTATTACTGGATTCACCTACTTTTATCAATTTTAAAGCAGTTATTTGACTTTATTCAAGGTCAAATTACTTTACCCACTAGTGGATAAAATGCGTTTTTACCCGCTGGTATTAAAGGACAAAACACGTGTTTCCGAGCTAGTGAGGGGAAAAATCTTTTCGCACTATGAAGTCAGCAGTTTATTCTTTTATTTTATGTGAAGCACCTAAGGTGTTGTCTAATACCTGAGTGAGCGAGTCGTTGTTGTCCCGCCACGCGCGGCCGTTGTTGCCGTCCTGCTTGTTGTAGAGCGCCTTCTTCTTGTTCCCGCCGTCGGCAAATTTCACCAGGAGCGGCTCCTTAGCCCCGGGGATCGGGTTGCCGTTGAACATCTGGAAACACGATGGTATTTCGTTACAGTTGAGTTATAAACCTAGGACACGTCGATGCTAATGTGTATTAACGTAAGATGTCTTAGTGCGTTTTCACATTATCCGATCCGATATCGGATGTCGGACCGATATGCCATATATTTAGCCGCCATCTTTAATTTTTGCCTTTGAAATCCTTCCGACATCCGATATCGGATCGGATAATGTGAAAACGCACTTACGAGGGTTGTTCCGAAAGTTGTTAGCTGCTCAGGCTCCACTCATGCGATTTGAATAAATGTTATACTATTCTGTGGGGTATTTCAATACAGATCATATCCAAAAGGAATTATGAGTTATGAGACTAATGCGAATAATTAATTTATTATATTTTTTTATACCAACAGTTGTTTTGTATGGAATTTCTGACTTCTTAGTAAAAAATCATTAAATATTTTATAATTTATCGAATTTGGTATCTATTTCTAAATAGTTGTATAATATGCTGGGGTCTCCCGGGATTGATCAATTGTGTCTTTCTGCTATTTTCCATACATGAATTACTGCACGTAGGGTTTATTTGATGTATTTATTTGTAAACATCTGATATTCATGGTTTTAGGACATGGCTCATTTGTCACCCTCCACTAAGTTACTATCATATTTACGTCATCATCATCATCATCATCAGCCTATCGCAGTCCACTGCTGGACATAGGCCTCCCCAATTTCACGCCACCGTTTCCGATCTTCGGCTGCTCGCATCCAGCTGCTGTCAGCCATCCTGCGCAAATCGTCGCTCCACCTTGCCTGAGGCCGTCCTACACTACGCTTGCCGAGACGCGGTCTCCACTCAAGAACTCGTTTACCCCAACGGTTGTCGGTTCATATTTACGTAATCAAGCGCAATTATACGTAAATAAACAGTAAATATTCTCAATTAGTACCACCTGTAAATACAATAACTCTTTCAATGAAAAATAATGTTAAATCACAGTACTAAAGAGTCTGAAGAATTGATCATAAATGTTCGCGTTGGTTAAGCGTCGACACGTTCTAGTTAAATAAATATAAAAAATAAACTAATCTCTTTCTAAACCCAAATCTACATCACCTTAGTCAATAATGAAAAATCCCTCAAAACAGCATAAGAAAAATACAAATCGCATGAATACTCGTACAACCGGAGCAGCTAAAAAATTTCGGAACAGCCCTCGTACGCTAATATTAATTTATTAACACAGGATGATTCCTCTGATGTATGTAAGTTTAAAATTAGACGACCCTGGGCATATGCTGGACAAACTATGGAAGTCCCCATATCGCTTTAATTATAAAACTAAAAGAAGTGTTTACCTGAATGATCTGCTCGCACTTCTCCCTAGACTCCATACGCGCGAAGCCAACCCCTTTGCTATGGCCGTGCGTGTCGCGCAGGATCCTCGTCGACACCACCTGTCCGAACTTGGCCAGCAGCTGATCCACGTCGTTCTCCTTGAAGTGCGGGGGCAAGTTCGCCATGTACAGGTTCGTGGGGTCCTGCTCTTGTTGCTGTAAACGGAAGCCCCGAAGGGAATGTGAAGAACCTGACCGCTGAAGGGGAATAAGCCTGTGCGCAAAGAATTCTTGGTTACGGTGAAGATTTAGGTCTGAGTTTCACGAAGGTACACCGGGCACGAAAAAATTTGTATATAAACTTGTTTTGTACAATAGAATAAGCTAAGTGGGGGATACCCCCATTTGCCAGAATTTCATTTGCCATAATTTTATTTGCCACCCTATTCAACAATCATAATATTGTTTCTCATAACATCTTATGCCATAATCATTGTTTACTATATTAATCAAGTGCCAGAAACTTTGTTTCCCATGAAGTCAGTTTCCATAATGTCATTTGTCAGAATCATCGAAATCAGTAATTACCACATTCCATACCATCATTTGTCATCCAAATTAGCGACCCGAAAAGTCAATTTCCATAATGTGATTTGGCAGAATCATCGAAATGCGTAATTATCACAGAGACGACACTACTAGAAGTACTAAAAAGAATGGGATAAGAATGAATCTGCTATCAGAGAGTAGGTTAGGTTAGGTTAGAACTGTGACCACCTGAAAAATAAAACTGCTATCAGAAAGTAGGTTAGGTTAGGTTAGAACTGTGACCCCTGGAAAATGAAACTGCTTGAAAAGTAGGTTAGGTTAGAACTGTGACCCCCTGGAAAATGAAACTGCTATCAGAAAGTAGGTTAGGTAATAATATGGGCAATAATTAATATGGCAATAATTGCTTATGGCGTTTGAATATTATATTAAACCATATTATTGCACTTAATAATATGGCTAACAAATAGTATGGCATTGTATGATTATGGAAGGTAATGTTCGGATAAACAACCAGTATGTCATACAATTTTTATGGTAAACAAATCATTCGGGCAAATGAAATTCAGGCAAGTTAAATTCGGGCATATGAATATTATGTTAAATGACTGTCGGGCAAACAATAGACAACCAGCTAAGTGGACAATGATTTTGATACCACAGTATGGTCAATACGGGTATCTGTGTCATAAGGTGAAGTGTGTATGGGAAGGCCCATTTGGTCTGTTTAAACAATTATCAGTGTTTATTCAGGGTTCAATACGTGTACCACTAATCATGAGTAGCAACAAAGACATATCGTCACTACTTTAAAAAAACTTGTATCTTCGTCTGTCAATGAAAAGAAAATTGTAGTAAGTAGGTACTTATGTATGGAATGTATATAGACTTACTGCGTTTTAACTTTGAGGAGCAGCGTGAGATACGAGATTTTTTCAAAGTAGTGACGATATGTAACTCCGTATAGGCTGATAAAGTCTAAGAAACAACGTACCTCAAAGCCATAGAGAAAGATGGCCTAGATGGCGTTAAACGTTTGGGGAACGCTCGACTAGATGGCGCTAATGTTAATATTTGACATTTTAACACATAATTATCAAGCTTACAATATGGGGCAAATTGTCAAAACTGAGGTTCAAAAGTTTTAAGCCTGTGTCGAGAGATGGCAGTCTATACACTGTGATTACACATTTTACTTTGACAGTAACTCTCTATAATATTCGATCCTCTTTGCACTCGCAATAACACCTGGTAACAATGAGTATAAAGGCAAAATGTGAAGGCCAGATACACTTCTCCTTATGACACACTTAGCCGTATTGACCCTTACTTATTTCGCAAGGGTTATATTAAACGTCACACTCCTATCAAAATCGCTGTCAATTTAGCGTGGTCTGAATATACGTAATTGAAGTTTAGTGTACGATCCTCTTCGTGCTCGACGCCCAACAGTTTGCCTAGTATTATGGCCCAGACTAAACAGTATAAGATTATTCCCGATTATGGATACTTGTTACGGATTTCGATGTAACATTAACATTGAATGAACTGAGACGTTGGTCGACGATAGACGAACATTACTAATGCGGGCTCAATCTAGACCGTATCCGGTGTGAATTCGATGTGAAAAGGCTTTTTCAAAGCGCGATTCCAATTACGTAAGTAGCTCTTTTGAAGCAGGGCAGATAGAGTTCGCACCGGGTTTTGCGAAACCGTAAATGTTTATTCGGATGTAAATTTCATGATCCCATAATTCCTTATGAGTAATTTTATACATCGGCTTTATAGGCAGGTAGTAAGGTACCGTGTCGAAGGTGTTAAAATGTAGTATATCCTCCGGTGTTATGGCTCACAGATTTTATTTAATTGCTTCACTTTGGTAATTGAAAACGCGCAAGTAGATTATTTTATTGGCTTTACGTTTGAGATTGTAATGTGATTGTAAATTGTAATTCATTATGAGTTCCTTTACGGCACTGGAGTGTTTCAAGTGATCGAATTACAGTCAGCGGCAATGCGAATAGGAATCTACTTTCTAAATATGCAGTTGTTATTGTTATGTAAAGACATGAACGGCTTCGCTTCCATATTTGCACAGAAAGCTATGTAATGGCGCTGACCGCATACGAACATGATATAAACTGTACATCGAGTGGCCTGTACCGCACGATACTGATACTCTAAGCATTGATCGCATGTAGTCACAGTGAAGGGAAGGTTGTTCCAAGTATTAAAGTTAGCTTGAAGCCCGCATAGGTTATCTAGACACTGAAGCCTGCGTTGACGTAAATCAGCAGATAGATCTAATATGCTATAGGATACGTAGTCGAGATGGGCGTTAGACATCAGCAAGAGATTATGAAGCTAGTTAATTTGCATACACATATTATTGCTAGTTACATATTGTAAGCATAGAATACCCAGAGCCCAGTAGCGACACACTATTGTTAATTTTAACGCTGAAGCATACGACGTACAGAATCGAAACAATGTTTAAAATAGATTAAGAAAGCGTTAAATTGGCGTCGAAATGGCGTACCTCTGGAGGGATAAGGTAAATAAATACTCACAACACATTAGTGTTACATGGGTCTGTTCGAAAACGCTGACTGATACTACTCAGGTCCCAGTGCCACTGTGCACTGGCGGATGAATGATACCTCGCACAACGTGACGTGACACAACTGACACATTCCAATTTACGCGCACAGTTATCTAAACACAGGGCCTACTTCATCTAGACACTTTAACCAATCTATTGAATCAAAAAGACAAAGGCATTATCTTGACTTTTACAGTTACACTATTCACCTTGGTCAACAAGGTTAGGATGCTGATGCTATACTATGCAATTCAAATCTAGATTTTACGATAGACAAAGAACACGACTTTACTTTAAAATGCTTATTTAAATGGTATCAGCATTTGAAATAGACAAGGGGGCAAGTACTCACTAAAGCTATAAATAAGGGTAGACGGATCGAGGGGTCGGACCAATGCTGCAGTTTTAGGTTTGATTAGTCGGGATGCGGGAACACAGATTCAATAATACTACAAGCGATACGGCACTCTTAAGCAGAAACGGGATCATTCATTAATGGCGTCATTGATTACCATATATAATTCTATAAAATATTTCTATTGTTCTAGTAAATTATTTATTGTTATTCTATTAGTATATCTGTCTCAAGCAGAAGAATATACATATACAGGTACCTTCATAACAAGGGGTCATTTTTTGCATTCCGCGCGACACAATGATGGTGACAATAATTGGGAAACGTAACAGAGTGTCGTATCCTGTATAGAATTAATCAATCTGTGACAGGAGAGCGGACAGAGTCGGCTAACGCTGATGAGATAGAAGGTACAGTCGAACGGAGCAGAAAGAAGGAATGAGACAGCGGAGTAGGAGCAGGCGGTTAGTCATAATAGTATTACTTGCATGCACAACGTACACGGTTCAGTCTACGCAGGAACCAGATACCCACTTTAGCCATCTGGGCCTGAACACCTTTGGCTTGTAATCCTTTTACAGCTGCCTCCGCTGACGCGATTGTCTCAAAATCTACAAAACCGTAACCTGTGGAAACAAAAGTGAAATATTTCTATAGTAAAATAGTTTACGAGTAAAGTTATTAAAATTATTTTGACAGTGAATCATGCGTGGTTATCATAGGTATGTAAGGTATTAAATATATGAAATATGCAGCCTATGATTATGTAACTAATAACATTAATTGCCTACTCGTAAGTAGCGGAATGAAAATGCAATTGTCAAATCGAGGTGAGAGTAAAACATCTTGTGCGTCGAACGATAATCTGTATCCATCTGTGCTTTGTGCATTAAGTATAATTATAATAAAGATGATGAACTACAAATAAAATAACACGTATGTGAAATAAACATATCATAGTATGAGAACGTTATAAATATGAATCAAATTGAAACTAGTGTTCGTGCATATATTGGAAAAAAGTCTCACCATAGATGGCTTAGGTTAATGAGGGTATATGGTATTCTAGAAAATAATATTATATTAAATAATTCAATCACGAATAGTTCTCTTGCACAATCTATTATTTTAAAATAGAAAGATATAATTTATATACATACGTGAAATAACTATGCACAGACTTTTACGATAGGTACGTACAATATTCAATAGACTATGATAGTGTAAGGAAAGACGTACGGAATGAATGTTGTTTACCTTTACATTTATTCGTATTTTTATCCAATATTGCTTTAGTCGAGATTATGTTACCATACCTGAAAAGAAAGTCAACATTATTTAGGGTTCGTTTAAGTAATAAGATTAATATGAGAGAGGCACGTCGTTTCCCGCCATTTTATTGCTATCTCTTTCTAACTTATGACTTTATTTCACTCTTTTTTCCCCTACTATTCACCACCTGGCAGTAGGGATGAGTTTGATTTAAAACGAAATCCCAGAATAGTTCGTCATTGGCTCGCGATTAAGTAATGTCACCAGGCAGAGTTTACTCATAAGCTTCGAATAAGGTAAGTAAATTAATATGCGTTTTATTGGTAGGTAAAACGCGGCTATTAATTTGACTTGACCGTTATTCGAAGCTTATTAATTGAGACCTGTTTGTTATCGCCTGGTGGTGAAGAAAAAAGAGGACGCCAATGTGACCTTATACCATGATGATTGTTAGGATAGAAATGTATAAGACCTCAGATTCACCAATCAACCATTTATTGCAAGTATTAGCAAGAAATCATGAATCATCTAAAAGTATTTCTAAGAATAGATTATAGTTAACTATTTAATTGGTTCAAACAAGTGTGATACAGAATCAACAGAGGATACAGGCATCACTTCACGCCTATAGTGACGACAAAAAGTATTTTCTGAGCGCCAATTACCACGCGCTAGAATTTCGTCTACAGGGAAATTGTCTACCCAATGTTTTGATGCCACAGCAGAGCGAATGCTGCCTGGCGTCGCTGTAATGCCTGCTTCCTTGAACAAGTTCTTTATCCAACCGGAAATAATCGTTCGAGATGCACTTTTGACATCACCTCTTAGAGTAACAAATAAATCACATATATTGGCCAAATCACGCCTACATTTTAGTAAAGAAACTATATGATTTACCCAAAATACAGGGTCCAAGTTTTGACACTCAGAGTTGTGTAACAATCTCCATCCCGACTGCCTATAGTCAGCGCAGTCCGTCTTTGATCCAAATGCCGGCCAAAATACAATAGCATCATCAGATTTTACAAAGTGCTGACAATCAATTTTTAACAATGTCAAATCATGGATTCGCCTGCCAGAGCAAAGCAGCAATAACATTGCAGTGTGTCTGCATGATTCGAAAGCACTCTCCAAATTTACTTTACATTTGCTAAGATGATCAAGAAGAAAATCAATATTCCAAATAGGGGGCTTCTGGCCTATGGGCTTCTGCAATGCAATCGATTTTAGAACATGTTTAACAAGAATGTGCGAACTCAGTAGGCCAGAATCCTCTGTATTACATAACGTGGAGACTACTGATTTGTAGAGCAATATAGTTCTGTACGAAAGTTTATGTATTAAGTGAAGATCAGATAAATACTTCGCTAAGTCCGAACCAGACGGTTTCTTGAAGTTTACATTGTGACTAGTGGCCCAAAGGACCCATTTCTTCCACGCTATGTCGTAGGTTTTTCTGGTGGACGTACGCCAAGATCGCTTGAGTAATTTCAATTGATCGGAATTCCAGTCAGTTAAGTTTTCCGACCACCCCCACACTTCCACACTTCCACGACCATTTCCTGCACTTTCGGTGGAGGCAATCCCGTCGTGACGTCGATCAAGAACCTCTCCAGTGATCGCAGAGTGAAGGGGCTGCTAGAGCGCGTGATCTGATGTCCGCTCGCCAATAAACGCGATCCCATCGTGGTACTACTAACAGGTATGTGCCCATTGCTTGGTTGAGATGTGCTAGCACTTTCGGGACCAGATAGGGGGGTGGAAACACCCAGGCCAGGTTGTAATTCCACACTTGTGAAAATGCGTCGTGAAATAACGCCTTCGGGTCGCTTTGGTCCAGTGAAGCGTAATTTATCACCACATGCGCCTGGTGAGACGCAAATAGGTCGATCTGGGGAACACCCCATTTTGAAAATACCTTCTCCGTAGCGCCCGGAAGCAGATGCCACTCCGGGGCCTGGCGCAGTCGTGACAGGTGATCTGCATGGCTGTTGTATTTTCCCGGAATGTGAACTAGGCTCAGATTGATGTGGTATTGCTCTAGGATGCAAAATATCTGGAATGTCAATTTTAGGAGTGGATTCGACTTTGTGCCGCCCTGGTTGCGTAGATATGCTAACACGGTTTTGTTGTCGCATTGAACAAGTACCGTAGAGTTGCTCAGGGACTGACAGTGACCTTCTAAAACCCTTTTCACGGCAAGCATCTCCTTCTGATTGCAATGCAACCTTTGTTCCGGCTTTGTCCAAAATCCCGTCAAAGCTTGATCGTCTAATTGGGCACCCCAGGCCAGATCTGACGCATCTGTTGTTAAAAAGTGCGACGGTGGAGGTAGGTGGATCGGTGAAGCCGCGCGACAATGATGCAACCACCAGGTCAAGTCCTCCTTTACTCTGTCCGGAATGACATATGTCTGACTCGAAAAACGTGGCACAGAGTTCAGAAAGTTTAGCAGGGCTCGGTAGTTTAGCCTTCCCTTTGGAACCATGAAACTTGCGAAGTTTAAAAGTCCCACTAATCTTTCCAAGTTCTTTCGATTGGTTTTCGCAGAGGAAAGCAGTTCTTGGATCTTGCCTAACAAAGATGGAATCTTTTCGTCCGGAAGCCTTTTCTGGTTTCTCCATGCATCCCACCAGACGCCTAAGTATACCAGCGCTTTTTGAGGAATCAATTGTGATTTTTGATAATTGATTAGCCACCCTAGTGTCTCTAATTTCTTTACTACCGTCTGGACATTCCTGACAAGAGTATTCTTTTCTTGGTGCGCAATAAGGAAATCGTCGAGGTACACTATTATCCTTATATTCATGTCCCTTAGAGTCTGCGCCGTCCAGTTGGTGAATGTCGCAAAGGTTTTCGGCGCGGTGCTGAGGCCGAACGGAAGACAAGTCATCTGCATAAGCTCTTGGCCATAGATAAGGCGCAGAAACCGCCTGTGAGATGGCTTTATTGGCAGATGGAAGTATGCCTGGGACAAGTCCACCTTGCACAGCCAGTCGTTCGGCTGGATGAAATTTGGCACACGGTGCACGTTTATTAATCCAAAATTTTCGGTCATTACATACCGGTTTAAGGCCTTCAAATTGAAGATAGGCCGGGGCGAGCCGTCGCTTTTGGGCACTAGGAACATGGTTGATATAAAACTGGGAGACGGATCCACTACCTCTAGGACACCCTGATCTTTCATTTGGCCGATGATCTGATCCATGTCGTCTGACTGCGGACATTTGAGGTTGTCGCCACAATGGTTTGGATAAACTAGGGGTGGCTTTTGAAGGAAGGGTATGCGATACCCTTTTAACATCCGCAACACGTGGTCCGGTGCGTTCATGTTCTCCCATATTTTGTAAAACTGTGCCAGCCGGCCTGCCCTGAACCTTATGTCAATATTTACCTCGCTTGTTGGATCTGTACCCCGCGGGGGAAGCACCTCGTTTTCGAGCAGCTCGGGGCTGATACTGGGGCCTTTGTTGATATTGTCTCGATCGTCCACGAAATGAACTGCTGGGCCCATTTTTAAATGCAGTGTTACATCCTTGCGAAGGATAGTTATGATTGTAATTTCCCCGCTGGGTATGACATTGCTGCGCGGCAGCATTTTCTTGGCAAGCATGAGAATTACACGTAAGAGTGTTGCTTGAATGCGGGTGATTGCAGTAGCCCTGCGAGGGCGCTTTGCGAGGCAATGCTCCCTGCGAGGGAGCGCCTGGCGTGGCCTTAGCCTCGTCTGTTTGCGAAACAGGGGTCTTTTTTATTGGCCAGAAACACTTACGAACTCCACCATGGTGCTCAATCTTGGCTGAAAAGGCTTCGGAGTCGAACAGCGACGAGCTGGACGGAGGTATCTTGCGTATGGCCGCTTTAAGCAAGGGCTCCTTGATATGCTTCGTGATACCATTTCGCCTCATGTTTATAACCTCAGCTCTATGACCACAAACAAGTTGTAACATGTCTTCGGATACCTTGAAAAGGTCACCGGCCAAGAGGACGCTACTCACCTTGTCGCGAAAACTTTCGTACGAAAACTCGCCACCTGACCTAGTAAAGTCCAGTATTTCTGCCACTGCAGCGTGCAGGGCTTCTTGTTGTTTTATCAAACAAAACGTAAGGGCGCCATATGCTTTGTCAGAATGCACCAAATGTGGATATGTGTCATATGGTTTAACTTCTTCGTTAACTTCTAAATCCGTGTAACCTGGGGACCTACTGTAGATTTTCTGAGTTTCGGCATAGCGAATGTCATTCCAGCCCTTGCTACCAAAGCGTTGTACCTCACACAAAAGTTTTATCTGCCCTTCCGTTGCCTCAGGTATTGTTGGTTCTTTTAATTTAGTACCAAGGCCTAAGACAAAAGGTTTCGACGGGCCCGGGCCCGGCTGAGGTTCCGCTTCGGTATAAAGGTCTCGACTGACATTGTCTGAAACCACAGAATATGCATCACAATCCTCCTCATGAGCGTAATAGTTATTAGGATTAACAAGTGCTCGCAGCTCGTTTACTTGTTTAGTTAACTCATGGAGCCTGCGACGGGACTTTTTTCGGCCCCCCCTTTTCTTGCTGCGATACCGGCACTTGCGTTTCGAATCTGATCTCGACGATCCCGAGGAACTGGAGCAGTCCGTACTATTACTGCTACTTGCACTAGATACACGCTTACGCCTTGTTTTTGGGACATTCTCGGCTGGTTTGTCCTCTGGCTTTCCTTCTACCTCATCCATAATTCTACAATACAAAACAACAATCAAAATCGAACGGCAAAAACCGTTTTAATAATTAAATATTTCAAATAATTTTGGAGGGTAGATTCGAAACCCTTTGTGTAGCGTACAAAAAACAAAATAGTCACTCGATGATTACTTACGTGAATGAGTTGTCACAATAGGTAACCTTTCACTAGGTATTCGATTTGATCGATTAACTAACAAAATTTTTAAACTTATAATGTCAATTTTAAACACTAATGGACTTATCTGAGTCGAGCTTCTTGTTAGCACGACCTACCGCGGCGGGAAACGAGACGCCAATGACGAACTATTCTGGGATTTCGTTTTAAATCAAACTCATCCCTACTGCCAGGTGGTGAATAGTAGGGGAAAAAAGAGTGAAATAAAGTCATAAGTTAGAAAGAGATAGCAATAAAATGGCGGGAAACGACGTGCCTCTCTCAATTAATAAGCTTCGAATAACGGTCAAGTCAAATTAATAATAAAAAAATCCCTCGTCGAAAGGAAATATTAATTATTGCAGAGGCCCCGGACGTCGACGCTAATCCAGAATTAGTGAAGGTTTACATTTTAAAATATTGCGTTTTAATTTGTAAGCAATCCAACAAAACTGGTACATAGCAGGAAAATATCAAATTACAAAATGTTAATGACATAATTTAATTTAATTAATTTTGGAGACTATATTCTGGGTATACAATTGATGTCCCCAGATATTAGTTGTGCGTTTTTATTTTTTATAGTAACTATTTATTTATTTTTCATGACACGTATAACGTTGTAGAAACTGACGCGTAAAAGAGCCCTTACTTACTTTGCCTCACATCAGTTACAGTATATTTACCTACAGTCAATATGAAACTATGTATTTGATTTTAGAGTTTTGTATTGACTGTTATACATAACATCTGGCACATTTGGACTAGGTCCTTATCGGTGGTGTTCTGGTATACAGCTTGGTGAACGGTGTTTAACGCCGACGCCGCCGCCGTGCTAACGCCGTATAAGGCTATTACTATCATTGAACAACTGACTAGTGTCACTTACATCTGGCACATTTGGACTAGGTCCTTATCGGTGGTGTTCTGGCTGAGGCCGCGTATGTACAGGTTGGTGCGGCTGAGCTGCTCGCCGGCGGCGCCGGTGGTGGAGGCCGACGACGCCGGCGGCGGCGGCGCGGTGCTCAGGCTGGTGGACCGCGTGCCGCCCGCCGAGCCCGTGTTGGAGGACGACGAGGACGCCGTGTTTGCCGGCGACGCCGCCGTCGGCACACGCGCGCCCGTCGCGCAGCCGCCGCCTATCGACGCACCGGTGTACTGGAACAAACAGATTATATAGTTAGTACATTCACGGACGCAGACTGTCATCATGTGTCATAGGCCAAAGGAAACAAATGACTACGCTACGGCTGTGGCCGTACTGTCCGGGGACGTGTTAGTTTGTGATGTCAAATAATGTACACCAACCCTTGGGCATTTATCAAAAAAGTCAAAGCATTAAAATAAAAGCCGGCCTGTCGGTTGCCAAGAATTAAGTCGGTAGAAGAGATGTTGTGATTGTGATACTTTTTTTTTTCAAAATTATGAGTTCCTTTCTTACAAAATGTTTACTGCTAATTAAGCCGGTGAGGGGATTCATTATAAGTATGTACATCCATAAACAAGTCGTTCCCTTTAATAACAGCATATCTCATATGTGCATAAATATGCACAAATATAATCTGAAACTATAGACCGCACTAAAAACGCCCCCATACACGATAAAGAGTTTATGGCGTCATCATTGATATCTTATCGTGTGCTACACTAACATCATAATCATAATACCTATCATTTTCTACATGGTAAGGTTACTGTTACCAACTGCGATTTTTTAAACGGAGAATATTTTGATCTTAATATTTGACGTTTCCTTTTGACGTTTGTTTCTTCTACGAGTACTTAGAATCTTCAAATACGGATATGTAAAATTAACTTTTATCATGTATTCCCCGCTCCGTTGATACCTTTTCTATAAATAGGTTCTTAATTTTCGCCTGTAAACATGTCTGTTTCTTTCAAAACAAATATCTACCAGTGTTATTTCAGGCCTGATCCTGGATATGTTTACTTAGGTACATGTTTTTCTACAAATCAACCCCACTTTTCCATTCGATCCGCCTATTACTGAAGTTTTCACTCATCATACTACTTGAACAACTTTTATCAAGCAGAGAGTCCTCCAAGTTTTGTAAAAGTCCACTTCAAGTTTCCTATGGAATTTTCTCTAGGTAAACAAACTCATATAGTTACGTAGTTGGAACGACTATCCCTAACAGGAATGAGTGTTAATAATGTCCTCATCTCTCGAGTCGCGGAACGCTCCGGAGGCGATTTCATTGAAAATAACTGCTCTCTCCGAGACGTGTTAAGACGTGGCCTATTAGTTATTCAGCCGCGGTAATGAATAGGGTGGAGTAATGAGCGAATGCCGATTCCAAGCACGCACCCTTAATCGACTCGCACGAAGACTCGTACGATCTAGACTGGCCGCGGTCGGGTCAATCAGATCAGATCAACAAACATCGTGTAACTGTATTCATGTACGTCCTTTAGCATCTTGATACAAACATGTTGGTAGGTACTTACTTAGCAAAATGGCTACGTAGTATCTAGGTAAAGATTTTGTTGACTTCTTGGATGAATTGTATTGCCAGTTTAAGGATGTTTTTAAATCGAAGAAGAGAAAAAAAGACTGCACACATCACCAGACCAGTTTTGTAGGTGCAACAGTTTTGGTTCGTGTTAATGTTTGTCTTCATTTGTTTTATGGCTCACAGTTGTTAAAAAAGTAAAAATATTGCGGTCAGCTCCTGCCAGCGATGTGTGTAGGTAATTATTTTAATTGGTTCTCCTGTTACCAGTCACATACATATACATACATACATGACATTATCCTGTGGTCTATTATAGTTATTTGTTATACAAGGGGGCAAAGTTGTATTTTAACGCCGAGTTATTGTGAAAGATTGTTATGTAGATTAAATAAAGGGTGTCATTACTTTTTTTTAACAACGCAAAAAATGCGTTTGTCACTGCTTCCAGTAGTTCCCACTTTATTGTAAACTAGTGGAATACTATTAATGAGGGGAAAAAATGTTTATTTATACCGTGGTAGTTTTACATAAGTCGTTTGTGCATATAAATTTCATTAGAATTATATTGTCTTTATTATCTGTTAACAAATTATCAAACTAGTTCCCTGTAATACAATTAAGACTGCTTAGTTCGAGCATCGACACGTATTTAAACCATAAAATCGTTCGTTTATCTACCTGCGCCTTAATTAAACCCGTTATCAAGTGAGGAGGGTGTTTTCAAAAGGGTTTATCTCTCTATGAAGTCAATACAAACATACGCCGTTTCGAAAAGGTCTTCGAGTGATAGTAAGCTCAGGTAGCGGAGGAAATTCGCAACGTGTGCGTACGCGATAGCTGTGTTTTGGTACAAGTGTAGTGATGTTATTTACATTTAGTTAACATATTAAAGCCATAAATTGCGTGGCGTTGACACTACGACCGCTCCGCTCTGGGCGCAACGTTACGTTCGGTAACGATAAAACTTGTAAGTAAATTAAACTACAAGTTAATTACTGTAATTTGCGGAATGCCATAAAATTTAACAGGTTGTTGCATTCGTTCCAGGTTTCCATTTTATTTAGTTCAGTAATTTTTCGTGTCAAGCAGCAGATCTTCTTTCTCTTTAATGCTTTGCTTTCGTCCTAATAGCTGGCTCTAAGTAAAATATGAATAATAATTTAGTTAGGAATTAGTACTCTGAAGAAAACGCAGTAACTAAACCGCCTATGCTGACATAAGCTATTCATTTCTGTGAAGGTGTTCAAGGAATCCACTAGAGAATTCTCACTAAGTCGATATTTACTTTTCTGTCTAGCATTTACTTCTAAGAACGTCTGCCGTAAGCTTGAAATATAAATAGGTTTAGTCGAAAGCAAGAAAATCGGATAACGGAATCGTTCCGTTCGTATTAAAAATCGATTTTGAAATTCCATGCAATGCTATTGTTTGCTTCAAAATTAACTTTTATATTTCATGTATACCTATGAAATAGATAATGAAGATTTATACTGTGTCTGAGTCTAGACTTCTAAAAGTCTTTATTTGTCGAGATTTGCTTGTATCTTTATACTAATAACTGTATTAACCTATCAAAGAATCTTTACGGCAAGCGACAAAGTGGACCTTTTTGGACTGGACACGACATATTATGTTTTTTCCTCCCAAATCACAAAATGTTTCCTAATATTGCTAGTAAGTAACAAAACATTTATACATATTGTCAAGCCATTGTATTGATAAGATATTCACGTAAACGGCTCAACCTCGTTAGCGGAATGTATTTTAGCGAATTCGCCGTAAACCGATTGGTATCCTGTAGAGTGGAGTCCGCAGGCAATTGTGCCAATTTGTGTAAACTGCCGCAATTTCGTGTTAAGAGGGGGTCGTACGAAATCCTCGAAAAGTGCATTCGGCGTTTAACAAATGCTGCTCACATTTCTAAATTAAATGAAATAAAATAAATGGAGTTATTATCTTAAAGAGTGTGTCTACAACTTTTGACTATTCAGAATCTCTAATTATTAAAGGTATAATAAATAAACCCACGCAAAGTTGACCTAAAATGAGAAAAACGTATGTCGCCGTTTAGTAAACTTTGTTAAAAAAATTCAATACTTTAGTTATAACATTAAGTGATTCTAAAAGCCAGATAAATGGACTAGAAGTTTTGAGGTTTTTTATATTTTTCCTCTCAAAGGCAACAAAGAAATTTTACCTTAAATTTAAACTATCGTAAAATTTCCATACATTCGCCATTGCTGTCAGAATTCTCCTTTCGATTAGATGCCGTGAGCGGCTCATCGGAGGCAGACGTGTCGCCGGTCGCTCCGCGTTGACAATTAAATTTGACAAATATTTTGACAGAAAATAGTGTACGTACACGAAAAACCATACCAGTGTAAAACTGTGCTCAAAATAATTAGGGTAAATCAAATATGTCAGGTGGAGATCCAATCTCATTTAAAATTTTAAGGTGCATGGCTTGTGCATAAAAAATAAATAAAAATATATCACATTATTAAAGAAAATAACGAACACAACCGAATGAGTATAAATGATTTCATTCTAGTTCGGTTAAATTGAAAAAAGTTTCATGTTTTGTTTTACTCATTGGAATACATTTTCATTACGCTGGTATTAACAGTACGTCATTTTAAAAATATATATGACAGTACCTATGTCAAATTTTGTCAACCAAACTTCACAGGTTGTATGTAAACAATTACAATTTAATTTATTCATACATATTCAGATACGTATTAATCGATTCTTACTTAGAATAGAAAAAAGGGGAATGCGAGCGGGTATAGGTATAGTGCTTCTGGTTCAAATTTAATTGTGTATATTATAAAAAAATGACTCAATTTCATTAAAGATTTACTCTGTGCATACCGCGAACACGTAACCGTAAGTTGAAAACAATAATAATTATAAATCACCTAAATACATCGTTGTTTACAAAGCGCTTGTTTTGAATGGCACTTCTCCACTCAACTAGATCAAATATTCATGGAACACCAGCTGGTGACTTGAACAGCCGTGCAAAAATATCTGATTTTCTATAGTGGGCCATAAGTATATGACGACATGTTCCCGGCAAAAATTTGTGATGCTCCGTGACCGGCAAAAACATCGTCTCTCTTTCTAGCGTCTCGCGAGCGTATAGCGTCGGGCCAACTGTATGGAAAAAGACGCCGCGTCAGCGCGGCTTAGCCATACAGTTGGCCCGACGCTACGATCGCAAGACGGTAGATGTGGGAGGGTCCTTATCGGCATACATATCTGATCGGGTCGCTTAAAAATATTTGATTCTTTATAAAAACCTAAATTACACTTTCACCCGCATAAATATCTATCCATTGTTAAAGCAAATATACTCGTATATCTTACGGGCTAGAAATCATTAATATGTAATTAAAGTGCAATAATAAACCCTACCTGGTTGCCTTACAGCCGTAAATTGTATGAGGTGATTTGACAGTTTCACGAAAACGGTATAGACTTGTGTCATTGGATATGTCTGTCTCATCTGTTCTTAAATTATGACAAGTAAACTTATTGCAAATCTAGTATCAGAAGCCTTTATAGGTACAAGCTTTTATTCAACTTGCCTTGTTAGTAGGTATGTTAGTTTGAGTCAAAACGTAGAAGCTAAATTTGACCCACTTTCCGGTTTCCAATTGAGCTGAAATTTTGCACACATATGTAAATCAAGTGACAATGCAATATTATGGTATCATGGAGCTAATCTGATGATGGAGCAGAAAGTGATCATAGGAACTCTGTTATGAAACGTCGTATCCCCATTGAGTCAGGGGTTTTTAGAAATATCTCGGAGAGCAATAAATATTTTTTTTGCAAAAAAAACTTATTATAAATTGGGAGGTGTAATTTTTTATTATCTCTTACATAGCATTAAGAAGAAAAATCGACCAAGAGCGCGTCAGTGTAGGGTTCCGTAGTTTCCGACATTTTACATAATGACAATTTAATAAATACCGTAATTTGGGGTGAAAAGGGTTCCGGGGGTATATAATGTTATTATATTTCTTGACATATTCCTTCTATTTTCCGCAATCAAAGTAGGAAAATAATATATTATTTTTTTATTATTATTATTATTGGTATTTAGGACAACAGCCGTAAATATTCAACTTACATAGGTATTTTTACATAGTATTAGGCCAATAACAGTTATCTGTTGAGTGAAAAGTATTATACACAATATGTTACTAAAAAAAATGTGTTACATATTTAAAATTACAGTGAAAATGTGCAAGCCACACATTTTTATTTACAGTTTCATGTCTGTCAAAGTTGACGTTCAAATTTATTGGATTTTGACTCATTTTAATCGTTCATTATCCTTTTGAATGTGTATACACTTCTAAAGTTTATGTATAACAGAAAATCATAAGACATATTTTCATTTTTATAATGATTTTCATGAAGAAAGCGATGCAACTGTGTTGGGGAATTTTTACGGGATGAATAAATATCCGCGGCCTGAGGGGTGAATGGGATCAGGAATGGGGGGAATCGGGTCGCAAAGGGGGTGAATAGGTTTACGAAGGGGCTGATTAGGGTCGGAAGAGGGGTGAATTGGGATGTGTGGTCAATGCTTGTCACATTGTATAAAATATATATAACTTACCTAAAGTGGTATTTTTATGAATGACCTCTCTGTATATGGACGCAATTTATACGTCAATGTATTGCTTCGTAGTTAGACTAGATACAAGAAATTAACACTTAGAAATGTTAATCACACTTCTGTCTACCTCCACGTTTCTACTTAAGTCCGCAAAAATCACCCATGGTTGCTATAATATAGACGGATTACTTTAAAATAAAAATCATAAGTATGAAACTATACAACTAGGGAAGAAATAAAATTATTTTATTGAATCATTTTTGATTTGTTCTTTTTCAAGTTTATATAAATAATAAATTTTCAATTCACTCAAAGGTTGGAAGAGATCCCTTATAGGGATAAGTTCGCCTTTGTACATCATAACTATACTGTATTTTTATGTCCTAACTTGTCTTATGTACAATAAAGTGTTCACATACATAGTATACATACATAATATTGAAATAGATATCATACACGAAAGAAAAAACGACAAGGCCCACGGTGGCTGAGCCGGGAATCGAACCCGGGTCTTCAGCTTACGCAGCTAACGTTATTACCACTAGGCCACCAGGCCAGGTTAAAAAAACCGGCCAAATGAGAATCTATTTTCGCACAATTGTAAAACTAAATTATTTTTACTAGTTACCTCCAAAATACCAAATAAAATTGGGCTACATAGTACATCGTTTTCTGAAGATTTTGGGTTCATGGGGTCGGAACGGGTATAACTAACGTAATTTATGGTGAATAGGGCCAAAACCGACTTTTGAACGTCGATAGCAGTTTTTTTATATGTGCCATGCTAATTTTTTACACAAAAAATCTTCCGGCAGTGTGAACTTCGGTTTGTCTTTGAAAATATGTCGTTTTATTTAGTAATTTTCGCTCACCCTAACGTTGGAGTGAATAGGGTCGGGAAGGGGGTGAATAGGGAAAAGGGTTGACTCTTTCGGATTGCGAACAAAATATGACCTGTCACGAGCGTATTATATTTATTTTACCAAAAAATAAGGATTTAATATGTTATGAGTGGTCGGTAATGAAATCTACACATATTATGATAACCCTTAACCAACCTTTATAGTTAGATGGTGCTCTGACGAGGTGAATAAGTAAGTATGGTCGTGGGCAGTGCGGATAACGTGTCAAAATATAAGCATAGTTTGTTGCTATTTTTCATGTTTAAATAAACTTCTAAACTAACGTAGTGGGTATTAAAGTAAAAGGTTCACAGTGAATATTAGGTTGCCAGAAATGTGTTTAGCTATACCATTGTATTGAATTTTGTATCATAAAGTCAAACTAGGTATTTACTACTAATGATTTACTCTGTGGGGTGTCTTTGATCACTTGCATGGGGTAACATTGACCATAATGACACATAGTTAATTATTGTCTGATTTTGTCACGGTACTTGTTGAGGCTGATAATTTGATCGCTTCTTGTGATAAATATTGAAATAATTGCAAATAAAGTTGGTTTTTCGAAGATGTTAATTTTTATTCTTGATCAAAGTAACCCCAAAATAGCGTTAAAGAGTTGTAATATTTGACTGCGAACCATTTTTTTTTATCTTTTCTTGACATAAAATACTTTTGTAAGGGATTGCATTCGATTATCATTAAAAAAAATATATAGTGTATCAAAGTAACCCCAATGTCAGTTTATGTTTGATCACATCGTTTTTTTTCTGCGTACATTATTTTATTTATTTATTTATTTATTCCTTATTGCACATAAAAAAATAAGTACAAATGGTGGACATAATGCCTTAAGGCATTCTCTACCAGTCAACCACTGGGTTAAAAAAAACATTTCATACGTGCAGGCATCGTGACAGAAAACAATAATCCTGATATCACTTATTTTCATTATTTTTAAAATCGGGACTTAATCGCGTATAACTACATATTAAACTGACCTCCAACGTTTTAAGGACGGCGTTGTCCCCGTGGTCTCGGAGAAGACTGGCTTGAAATGACATCAACACCTTCTGACAGCCGCGCGAGTTTTTCGAACTACCCGCACTTGGTTTTGATTATCAACTTGAACTGTTTGCGCACTAGGGATGTTACTCTGTCGACATACAACACTGACGATATTTGATTTAACGACTGTCGATATTATTTTCGGCTTACACTTATTAATGACAGGATTCCATGTGGATGAGATCCTAAAACCTTCGTCCCGATTGAAATTGCGATGTTTTTTGATTTCAATGGCTTCACGCACTTTTCTACTGTAGAAATGGCGTTCCGTGGAAAGGACTTTAGGGTCATGTAGTTCGATCCAGTGCTTTGGCCTTGACTCTAACAAATGTTCAGCCACGGCAGACTTGTTGACCTGACGATTTTTCACAGCCGCGATGTGCTCCTTTACCCTTTCTTCTATGGTGCGCTTAGTTTCTCCAATGTAGGAGCTACCACAACTGCAATCAATTTTATAAACGCCAGGTGATTGAAACGGTATAACGTCTTTAGGTGATCTTAGGCTTCCTGCAACTTTGGATTTAAAAATAATGATGTGTAATAATCGTGAAAGTTTAAATCAGTGTATCACTTATTTTGTTACCTTTTTAGATTTTTAGCAGGAAAAGACTGAAAAAGTCCCATTTTTTTCTTCCTTAGTTACGTTACGTTGACCAATTTTGGAATTTATACTTCTCTAACTCCTACATTTAATGGGTAAAAATACCCATTAAATGTAGAAGCTAGAGAAGTTTAAATTCCCAAATTGGTCAATGTAACCCCAGTTTACGGTAGACACCGTCAACCTATTCTAATAATTCTCTTTTTATTTGAAAGAAAATTCGTTACGATAATATGCATATAAAATATGCAATCTAAGATAAACAATGCTTTTCATATGAACTATATAGTTACAAACTTAGTTCAGATTTTTTTGTACAACTTTTAAAAATTGTTCTACCTATCAAGTTCAAAATAATTTTCCTAGAAAGTCTTTTTTCTACTCCAGAACTATTATTCATCATTTACAGGGTCGTGCATAGATCTTTAAAACCCTACATAAAAGTCTATTCCCCAAAGCCAGTGTCCGCCGGCTTTCCGCGCGTGCGCACTATCGAAAAAACTGAAAACGCATTGTTTGGCTCTGTAACCATGGCAACGCCTTATAACGATACGGCGCGCGTGCGCGGGAAGGCTTTGGGCAGCTGAGCTGACAGTGCAAACCTTTGCGTCAAAATACAGGAAACAGTGTGAATTTCACGAAAGTTATTCAAGAAACCTATTAAAAACTAAGTGCATGGTCGTAGAAAAAGTATTGTATGCAACGGTGTTTAACTGAGTCAAAAAATACTCGTGCCGTCTTAATAACAATTTTCGGCTTCGCCTCAAATTGTTACCCACGCCACTCGTCTTTTTTGATCTCCTTTAAACGCCTGTTGCATAAAATACTATTTAAAGTTCTGCTTTTGAGATTTTTTCATATTTGAGAAAACAGCCCTTATGGCCTGAAATACGGCATACGGCAGTGATATTGACATTGACATATGCTTTTTCGTATTTTGATGGTATTTTGACTGCACTGTATTTTTTCCATGCTAATTTGAACCTTATCTCTGAGCGATGTTTTTTAATTTTCAGTTAGGTACATCACAGATGTGTATGACATGACATCTAGGTATTTAGCCATTTAAAAGAAACTACAAGGGGCTTTACAGACCTGGCGACTGCAACTGGTACAGGGCCTAAACCATAATTTAAAATTATATTGTGATTTTTATATGTATTTGTGGTTTATTTAATACTAAGTATGAGTTTCAACATTTTCAACTCAAGGAACTGAAATTAAGAGAAGGGATTCGGAAATTGGGTAAGATCAAGAGTCTGATGCAGATGCCGATGGCAGTATTGGATAAGATAAGATATGTGTCGATATTCCCTGTCTTTCTTTGTGTCTCTGACATGACTGCTGTTAGGTGTACTCTATTCATTAGGTTTTTATTTTATACACATACTTTATTTTTGTATCAAAATAAATGATAAATTGATAAAAAACCTAACGACCAAAAAGAATAAAGTACCTATCTGTTAGTCTTTAATACACCCCGCATATACGTAATGCACAGCACAGGCCTCCGAAGACCGGCAGGGCAATCATGGTCGCGCGATAAATGGTATAACATCGGGCCGTCCCTATCGCACTTACAAATAGTGTGATAGGGCTGATGTTTTATCATTTATCACGCGACCATAATTGTCTGCCTGGAGGTATCGGCCTTAGTTTAGCCCTTCACACACGTCTTTGAATAATGTTTGCGGGGATAGGCAGGCTGACGATTTTTAATCTAAGTATAGAAAAGTAACGCAAAATGAAGTGCAAAGTAATTTGAAATACACCTAGATAAACAATCAATTGAATAAGGAACGTTATCTACATATTTAGGTAAATTTAAGTCACATGAGACATGAACAGAGAAGGAAAGCTAGATGATGCGTATTTTTTCTCTGTCTTCTTGTATGCTACCTTTTTTACAGTTTTAATTTCTCAAAGGAGGTCAGTAGTTGACTACAAACTCAAAATAACACTCTTGAAAAAAATTAAGGGTCACTGACCTTTCACAGTAAATTGAGGTAGTGTGAGTGAAGGGTGTTTGTGTGTGTAATGGGGTAATTTGACAGATTCTGAAAATTCTCCCTGCTCTACCCCCTCTCTCGATGTCGACTCGACTGGACAGAATAAAATGTCGCTGTGGATTTGTGGGCCTACGAACGTGTGGGTAAAAAATTGAAGAACAAAATTAGGAAAGAACGGTCGAAGTTACCGATCTATATCTAATTAAATACAATTTTAATTCATACCGTACCACCTATATCTTCAGTCGAATATCAAATTATCTACCTACGCTTATAAAATTCCTATGCGCTTATTAAGTAGGCACCGAAACCCGATAACTTGTTAGGTGTGTTTGTTAGGTATTAGGTGTTAGTTCATAATATTTTATAGTAGTGTTAGTTTTACTTTTGAATGATCTCTAATACGGCCCTGAAAAAAAGCGAGCTTTTTTGAAATAGGCAGCAAACGAGTAGACGAGCCGCCTGATGGGAAGCAGTCATCGCCGCTCATGGACATAACCACCATGGGCTTTGAGCGGTAAAACAATGAAAATTTAAATGCGCTTATTATAATTTGAAAGATGCCATCAGCTACTATTCGCATTTTAACATGATTGTTACAAGCGGTTTTATTATAATTGCAATGTCCCTTGAGTTTTGATAGCCAGTTAACCTGAGCTTTATTAGAGAATCCGTATTCATCGTTTTAGTAATATTAAAAGCACGTAGAGCGCCGTAAAAACGAATCCTTCCTATAATACTCGTACTTTGTTGTCCAGGGTACATACCTAGCCAACATCACGATTGCTTACCAGTGGTCCGTAGCTAGCTTTTAGACTACGTTTCTTCGTAGCGACAACGAACGATTATCATTTCGGCTTAGCCACGGCTTTTAAGCGTAGGTACATCGTTGACACTCTGTGGAGAACTGGCGAACGATACGCAGCGGGCTCTGTCGTACCAATACGAAAGCTCTTCGTATAGAAATTAAAATTTTGAAAAAACCCCCGACCGCGACATAGTAGATCGATTTTCAATTTCATGAAATATGGCTAAGAACACTCCCGACTAACTCAGCTTTCAGAAAAAAAAAATCTAAATCGGTTCATCCGTTCGGGAGCTACGATGCCACAGACAGACACACACACACACTCACACACAGACAGACAGAAAAACAGACAGACAGACAAACAGACAGACAGACAAACAGACAGACAGACACGTCAAACTTATAACAGCCCGTCGTTTCTGCGTCGGGGGTTAAAAAAGAGATCATTATGATACGATGCGTCAAAGTTTGCAATCTTGGCTAGACGCCCAGATGACATTGTAAAATATATAATTGACGCACTCTGGCCGCGAAGCCTCTCGTTATAACAAGCATGAAGTGGCTATAAAAGTGTGAAATGTGTGATTATTGCCTTAAGCTCGAGAGGGACCCAACATTATGTTCTTCTGACCAATTGACTCAATTAAGTTTATTATACTTTAAATTACTTAAACGTATCATACGTACGTAGGTAGATTATTTATGTACGTACTGGGATAAACAGCACATCAAATACTAAATATACAGTTCGGAAAAATGGACCAGACATTTGCCCCCAGTCGAGATTTGTCCCGCTGTACCTTATGCAAGTATCGGGCTTTATACCAAATGGCACAGTCTAAAGGCAAACAGAGATACAAATTGTGCTAAGGGACGTCATACAATACTGGCTCATGATCTCCTGAGTCTCTATCTGTTATTAAAAAACTCAAGCATTACTGCCATAAGTACATGCTTTTCCCCTCACTAGCTCGGAAATACGTGTTTTGTCCTTTAATACCAGCGGGTAAAAACGCATTTTATCCACTAGTGGGTAAAGTAATTTGACCTTGAATAAAGTCAAATTAACTGCGTTAAAATTGATAAAAGTAGGTGAATCTAGTAATAAAGATGATTTACCACCTGTGGAACTACTGGAAGCACTGATAAAGGCATTTTTTGCGTTGTAGTTTCCTCGCTATAGTGAGGGAAAAGTTTTATGTTACACTCGCGGGTGCAAATGTATTTTACTTCTCGTGTGTTAAAAAACTCGCAAGTTCAGGATTCTATTATCGAACCACTCGCTTCGCTCGTGGTTCAACTATAGAATCCTTTCACTTGCTCGTTTTTCAATTCCACACTCGGCGTTAAAATACAACTTTGCCCCCTTGTATAACAAATAAACTATTAACATTAGCCAGTGATCTGCATACAGTAACACAAATTTCGCTCTCGTCTTGAACCTTCAATCCACAATTTATTCAGGATCGTTTAAAACCGTAAGGACACGAGAGAAAACCGTCTATTATCGACCAGCCGGCAATAACAAAGTAGCAGTACGTGTCCGCTTAAATGGAATACTCTCCATCCTTGTCCCATAATTAAATACGACAGACGGCCGCGGGCCCGCGGGACCGGTGTCGGATTTAAGTTTTGTTACGCGGAGAATTACCACTCGGTTTGGTTAACGAAACTCTCTGTAACCGAGATTTATCGTCGGATAGTTCCGAGTAGGGTGGCCAGTTTGGGAAGTCCTGATGAGATTTTGTTTAAGGATAAAATTTCGGCCTCTTTTAGTTTTCTTCCAAAACGATGGCTTTAGCCCTCACAAGACAATGGTGTCTTAGCACTTACAATTCCTTTAGTGATTTCCCAAAAGTTTATTTCACTAATATCGCAAGAGTGTGTATTCATATATCTACTACCAATATAAAGCTATATTGTTTGGAAATTTATCAAGATATTTTATATAGATAACATAATTTCATACCTCCTAAAAATTTAACAAAATATTTACCAGGGAAAACTGGACGCCTGGTCAACCTGGCTACTCCGAGAGCCACTTCGTTTACGATCTTTTGACCCATTCCTTTTAAGAGGTGGTTCGCACTTTGTCGTAACACATTTTGTTGCCCGCAACCCTCGGAACACAGAACTGTCAATCCGATGAGACATTGTTTCCCAAATGATTGTGTTTGCATTGCAGATGGCATTTGTGCGGAGCAATAACGGAAGACCGCGTGTGCCGTGGCGCAGACATTTGTGTTATTTGCATGTAAAATGGGGGCCCAATCAGTCTGGCTTAGTTCGACAGGTGTCGGGGGCGGGAGCTTCTTGAGTCTTGACGACTAATCATCACGTCGCAAACACGCTCAAACTTTTGACAAAGAACCTATATTTTGCATACTTAGTAAGCTCGCGTTGTACGTTCGCGGGTAATTTAAATTCTGACGTTTTTCTCCCCCGTCCCAGTGGGTTTGGGCATAAATATTATGCGTCGACATTTTTACGGTTGTTTTTAATTTGTGTAACATAAAATCACTGAAGTTTGGTTACAACAATGTTTTTGAGAAAAGATATTTAGGCACTTATGTAAGCTACATAGTTAATTTGAGTGAAAGGTATTATTTACCTATAGATTAATTATGTTTTGATAGTGTTAGTAACAGGGTCGACTGCATAAAAAGAGACGATACCTTTCCACAGCAGTGGGATACTAAAACAGGATACTAAACATATATTTAATATACATATATTGGTAGGTAACTGTGGTGAGAAATCCTTGATAACATTAAGCAAAAACAAATGTATGCACACAGTGGTGGAGATGCCTCGTCCCATAAAATCACGATTAAATATTATAAAAGGAGTCCTCTTACCAGACCTAATCAGTTAAAAATTCATGCGAAAATACTAATAAACAAGCGTTTTGCACACAGTTGTGTTAGCAAAATATGACTTACTCGTATCTGAAATATCTTCGGGAGGGCACTCGAGATAAATGGATTTTTATTTGTATCGGAGGTACGCTTGCAAAAGGAAATGCAAACATCGCACGGGGCGAGTCCACTTGACAAAAAACATAAAATGGAAATTCAGAAAGGTCGCTACCGCTAGAAATAGACGTCAAAGCGATTCGGTGAATTATTTGAATACAGCTTGTTTCGTACCGTCAACAGCGCAGGTGATGCCTAATTTAAATGTTAAGAGAACGCTTGTGTTCTCCCTGAATTTAATAACTTGATATTTACTTTTAAATAATGACATTTAACTGAACTCTTGGATTATTTTCCGTGCTCACAAAGGAAATTTTAATAATGTACCGGAAAATAAGGCAATATTAGTTGAAGAGGATATGATCTATATTTGTTAAGGATACAAAATTGGGATATAATCTGACTACCTACCTATCATCTAAAAATATATTAAATAGCATGTTGAAGAAACCTACCTAACATAAATCGTTCATGATACATGTATAAGCCACGACCGAAATTACTAATACTTACTTAATTTACACATAAACCAATTTAAACTTTTTCCTACAACTAATCCATTTTCATTTCCGCCTCTAAAAAAGCCTGACTTTCAGTACGTGCCCGTTGTACGTTATTACCGCACAGTCCGCACACATAGAACGCGGATGACGTCACGCGCCCCCGCCCCCGCGGCGCAACAGTTGGTCGCGGCTCGATAGCGCAGCGCGTGCGTGAATGCCACGTCACATGGTGCCACCACGCTGCCCGCTTGGTTCCCACTTTTTTTTTATTTATGGCGTGGATGCTATCGCCATTCCCACTTTTTAAGTTGTTTTGTATGTATTATGGTACCTTTGACCCAAATTGCGAATGTTATTTTAACAGTAACTTTGGATTGTCTAGCCGACTTACTGAGATTTTAAGACTAAGTACTTATACGTTAATGTGTTTTACTCACTTATTGTATTATGACTCCCTATATTATTCACTTCAATAGAATAGCCGCGAATAAAGTAACTTTTAAACACTAAGAACCAACTATTAATTAGGTATACCAGGCTATTAGCTATTAAAATCATCACAATTTCACAGTAGGCACTTTCAACAGATTACAATTATGAAATAAAACTATGGAAACGGATTAAATCGCGTATAATGAATTTAAAATACATCCCGACGTTATACGTCATTATACGCGATTTAATCCGTTTCCATAGTTTTATTTCATGAGTAACTTCGCGGTAACCGAAGACAATATTAGATTACAATTAGTTAAATAAACCAACCGACTGCTGTAGGTATGTTGATGTTACCTACACATAATATCTTCTACTATTATTTTGCACTCCGAAAGCGTCCCATTTGAAGCGCATTGAAAATCAATTTGCAAAAAACTTTACACCAACAGCTGCGCGATACATTTCCAATTTAATTAACTAGAGACAGTTTGCAGATGAAATTCCCGTTTTGGGAACCACTTTGTAATAACATTCATTCAGAATCCATCTGCTATTCACGCCAAAGCTCACGGAATGAAACATAAATCCATTCAATCTATTAAAATTGAGCGCTCCATTTGTTTTATCGTTGTTTCAATCAGCGGATTCATCTACAGTTACTATATCTGTATCGTTATATTATACAAATATTTTGGTTCAATATTTGTGAAACTAGACGGGGCTTACCTTTATTAGTTTCGACTGTAGAAATGCTATCTACATTACTTTATTTCTATTGAAGGAAAACCTAAAGCTTTTTGAATGGTACCTACACTTTTGGAGTGGTTGCCGAATTGGGTACCAAAATAGGTATGATATAGAATCACTATTTTGAAAAAAATCTCGTATCTCACACTGCTCCTCAAAGTTGATTACGCATTCCATACATAGGTACTACATTTTTCTTTTCACTGACAGAAGAAGATTGTACAATTTTTTTTTCAAAGTAGTGACGATAGGTACGTTACAGCCCGAGAAATTAGAAAAGAAATGCTTCGGTATTCGTGTGAAATCAGACGTAATCGTAAACTGGACTGACTTGTCTTATTTCCGTAATTATGGCTCTAAAATTCAAAGGCTCCTATGAAAGCTCACGCACTGTACTTTGTTGTTATAGTGCATGACGTTGCCACAACGCACTAAATCATGTTATGCCAAAACTACAACTTCTTGTTGGTAAGAGCATTGCGAATATTAGTAATATTACGATATACTAGAATTCAGTTTCTGTTTGACCCGAACACGAAAATGTAGGAAACGTATAATATCGCTTTGATAGCTCAAATAGGAAATCCCATTCAAACATTAACAGAATTAACGGAAATAATTGGATTGATACGAAATAATGGGAGGAGAATTCGGGAGCTCGCTCCTAATGGAATAGCTGAAATAATTAACTTAAGTCCGCACCTATCGCTCTATTTCTTATTGCGCAATGTTAATTGTTGCTTTGGACCTATTGTTAAACTTTGGAGAGTGAATAAGGCCTCCGTAATTATATTAAATAGCCCCTGAGAAAAGATGACAAATACAGAAGGTTTGAAAACTCAACTCCGTGCAAAAACTTGTTTTTATTCTGACACCAAAACTTTTCGTGTCTTTAAAGATAATTTGCGAGTAACAAAGTTTATATTTGGTCAGAGGTCGTTAATCTACGAAAGTGTTTAAAAGAGATTAATAAGGGTCATCAATTTATCACTCGCTGCGTATTTAGAAGAAGGAAAAACATCGGTATTTAAGGGCGACAAAACAAATTGTCAGCGACAAAATACGGGCACCCTCTGTTTTCGCCTCGTAAAATGGAGGTTCCACGGACTCGACATACAGCTTTGGGTCAAGCGTTTACAAAAAAATCGTTTACCAGTGCACGGACATATTTAAATATCGGTAGCGGCCCGGCCCGCGTCACTCCCGCATTAACATAATTTAACAAAAAAACACCCACCCTCACAGCAAAAAAACAAAAACGGTTTTTCATCCGTGTCACAGTATAAGGATATATCAGTAGTTAATCTCCGGCAGCGGCGGCGCGGTCGTTACTACTGCGCAAGGTCACGCAGGGTTGTACAACGTTACTATAATCGACTTCGTACAATGTAAGTTGTTGTAAATCTAATAGGTACTATTAACTGTAAGTAGGTTTTAGTATAACAATACCACGTCATGACACCACATTAGTCAGTATTGAAGATACAAAAATCATTATAAATATATTACTCTCATACGCGCAATAGTAGATTGTGTAACAATAATTGCAAAAGCGTTAATTTAAGTGTTCATTTTATATGTTTTCTCTAGAATACACCCAATCCATCACAATAAAAAAAGATTCGTTTGAACTAGAAACGTAGGTACCTACTGTCCTACTCGTATTAGTAACTGTGTATGGCGCTATGCTAGTACCAACGCTCTTTCTACCTTTTTATCTAATAAAGATTCAAGTACGTATTTGTTTCTTAAATACTGACGAAATCATATTTACATAAAATGTTTGAATAGATGTTTGCACAATATTTAAGTAGGTACCAAACTTTCGAGCTAGATAGATCGCAGCATCTACCTAAATGTCGTTACAGATAAATCCTTATTGATTTTAATGTGTCATTCTAGCTTTAAATCTCACTTTTACGCCATTTACGTAAGCAATAATGTACCTAACACTGCAAATATATAACAACCACTTACTTTTCTGGGTGTCTAGGAATTCTAAAGAATGACATTTCCGCATTTTGAGAACTTTCCATACACCCATAAACACTACAGTAACGAAAATATGTCTTCGGTGCTGACGTCATTTTCTCCCGAACTCAACACGTCAACACAGCGCGCAAACGCGGCCCCGACTGTCCAGCCCAATAATCACCAGTTTCGCATGTTTTCGCCGCATGCGAGGGGAGGGAGGGGGACACACCGCGCGGCGTGAAGTTTGTAAGAAGAGTTATTACTGGTTTTATACTGTGTCCGTGTGCGATGGACCCGAATCGCGGTCCACAATATTGGGCAAGTTTTGTAGACGAAATTACGTTAGAATTCTTGTGGGATGCCTTGTCGTGCGTACGGGTATGGTACGGATGACTTGAATAATCGTTACAGTTACACATTTTATTGCTTTATCAAGTTACACGCATGATTTGATGTAATAAGTGTCACCCAACCCAAATAAAACTTCGAATAAATAGTAAAGAAGCTCTGGAAAACGCGTCTCGGAGTTAAGATCAAATGCGACGGCACACACTACATCCTGAAAGTAAGCATTATCTCCTCACAAAACATTAGCCGGGACATGTATCGCCGCGTCACGAGGGGCTAGGGTCCTTCACCTTCCGCCAGAGCCGAAATAAATCTAATTCTTCGGATGACAGATATCAGCAAGCCTTGTTTATTTATACTTTCACCCTGAACTATTCGAGGGTCGTGCACATGTGCCGAGCGACCGCTCATTCAACCAAAATAAACTACGTTCTAAGTCAATAAGCTAAGATGGAAAGCACATAATACTCATAAACATTCCGCAAACCCGACGGAATTTTTAAGCAACAATGAATATTTGATTGACCATGATCATGAATAAAATGAAAATTCTGCTACAAATATTAGGGGCCGCCGTAATCGTAATGACTCCGCTCGACATTGAGAAAGGATCTCAAAGAAAACGACCAGAGAGAAAGCTCCTGAAATAAATGTGGTAATTTCATCTACAAAAATTTTCCTCGTAACGCATAGATTTAAATACATCAGCATAATCTCTAAATGTAATGTGAGAGTGGAGCCAGGAGGGTTAAAGCCTAAAATATACGGGTGCTATAGCAAACTATGTGGTTTATGGTACCTACCTACTCTAGTGTTGATGATTCTGAATTTTATGGACATACTTGGACTATTTTATATTCATATACTATTTGAACTTTGTCAACTATGTTACGAATTTATGTCATAGCCATCATCCGAACGGAACTGTCGTTATTATTCATTAAATTCGAATTTATGTCATAGCCATCATCCGAACGGAACTGTCGTTATTATTCATTAAATTCATACTTTTTACTTTGCCACAGCGAAGTTACTAAAGTTCTACAAAGACGTCTTGACTTGTGTAGCAGTAATGCATAAAGTTAGATAATCTCTGCACCCGCCACTATCACAGTTTTTCCCCTTTATTAAAGCTAATGTACACTCATTGTAGGCTTTTTATAGGTAAGTAAAGATTAATTTCATGGGTCGTTCCGTACAAGGGATAAAGTAGCACTTAACAAACAAAAAATGGTTAGTCCCTTTTTACCAAAAAAGCGAGGTCTATTTAAGACTCGCCGCGAAGGGCGCGACGAATCTAACAAGCTCCAGAATTGTGACAGGGCTGACAGCTGACATATTCTCGTCATTAATCAAGCCGCCGGGCGACGCCATATTTTGATTCGTGTCTTGTCGAAACTGCCGAACCCCGCCGCTGAGAGCGCGTGCCACCCTTATCATATGACGTTTTTGTAACGCATTTTTTCATCAAATTAGTATTTAAATCTATGTAGATTGCGGATCGCTCAAAGAGTTAGCAGGCGTCTAATTTACACGTGGGTGAAATTACTCCGTAAAATGAAGGCTAGACACATTTGACATAAATATATACTTGTAGTACCTGTAGACTGTATTATAATAGGAATATAATATACATTACATTATCGTGAAGAAGCAGCTATAAAACATAAAACCCGCGTCCTTTTCTTAATTTTCAGACAGCTGAATAGTTACTTTCAGCTCAAGAGAAAAGAAAATCAAAGTTAAGTCCAAATTACATACTAGCTTTGAATGTCTAATGCTCCTTAAACTTTATCAGATGTTTTACGTCTATCAAGGAAGATTTTGAATGTATACAATTAAAGTTTAGGTTTGTTTATTTATTAAGCCCGAAGGGCTGTAGACGCGAGCTCGGCCCACAACTGTAGTTTACTGAGGAAACATTATATTAATGAAAGCTATAACATGGTAATAAAGATGCTATTACTTTGCTGCTTTAATAATACACTTTGCTTTTATAGAAAATAAACTGTAGGAGTATAACAACACTATAATATCTCGGCACCTGTATTTTTAATCTTGTTGTCATTTGAATAGTTCGTGTACCTGAAACGTTTATTATTTTGTTTATTAGTTGCATTCTACAAACGCGTACACCGATTTTGATGTTTCTTATACAATTTTTTGGTAAATATGTAGTTATTTAGTTATTTTTGTGCCATGTAATATTAATAGCATGTCTGTTACTATATTATTCTGCGAAGTGAATAGTTACAAAGTTGCAAAAGTCAGCAATATAATGGCGAAGGCTATTTGATATTCCACGGGGCACCACACTCGCGGAACTACAGGACACTCGCCCGATTCGGACGCGCTATATCGGGCAAAAACGGAACTGGACGATTTATGTTCATTCATTATTAATTAGCTTTATGTGAAAGGAAACTTGCGTACGGGGCTATTTGCTATATCGATCTAACCCATGCATTATTCATTAGGTATTTAGTCACCTCCCTGTCCACGATGCTAAACTTGTCACTTCCTATAATATGAGCTACTATCTACAAAGTGTAAACAACTACCTACTTAAAAGAACTGTAAAAATGCGATATAAAAGTCTAGTTTACTTTACTTCCTACGTGCTGAAACACTTTTAGTATCCACGTAATAAATGTTGCTCAGCAATAGCGGCAACGTATACAATCTCGGCGTCTAGTATCTTGAAATTACACGGCGAATAAAAAACAACGTAAGGAGGAAACAGATCGCATAAGCGGAATTCTTTTTCGAGTAAAAAAGAGTTCAGCATCGAAGGCGACCATGAGATAAATCCCGAAGGAGAGGCGTTGTAATAAAACACGTACGACGCGACCCGCTACATTTTATTTCAAAAAGCGATAAGGGCGCGAACGCAAAGAAATTCCTTTTACGAGATTCTTGCGGAGGGGTGGAGCGATAGGTGGTAGACTGTTGGCGGAGCACGCTCCGCTCGGCGACATCTGGTTTGTGTTGCCGGCGCCTCGCGCGTGAACCCTCCGTGCCACCTCACACGATCTCTATATCCGAGCCCGATAGCTATCGTTAAACCATTCAAACTGTACCCGTACCTAATATAACAAGGTGTACGATAAAAATCACTCAAATGTACTAAAACACAACAGACTTGCAATTTTTGAGAGGTTAAATATAATTTTTGGCGACTTTGACCGACTAGAACATCGTACAACCCAACCGGGAAACTCACTATAATATACCGCCACTTTCAAAAATCTAGTTCGTCAAAAACTGTCCGCAACTAGCGTTCAAACAGTAAACAGCAATCCAACTATTCACAGAAACATTTTAATTTAAGACTGAAAACACCAAGTAAATTTACTCAACAGTTTAAGCCACTTAAATTTAAGTGAGAAGTTTAATTTGTTGGCTATTGCTCCAATATTTATGTTTCCAAATACGAGTTGATCTCAGGCCCAGTGGGATTAGTTTCTAAGTGAATTTAGGAGGTGAACACTGTGGTTTATTGGGTAGCGTTGCCAACGGCACTCCAGTCCGTAAAGGAGGGCAATATCGCCTGTTGTCTCGTCGCCTCGGTCTCGAGTCTCGACGCTGGCACTCGCCTCTTAAATTTTGTTTATGCAACAAACACAGTTTCAATCTAATCTTATTTTGTCAAATAAATTTCAGGTCAGAGTTTACGATCGCGGATAACGTTATGAGAGCAGCGGCTATTTGCGAGTGCTGTTTCTGCATATTTTTAAAATAAGGATGTACATATACGTGGAAAACATGATTCTTTTTTGATATATATTTAAAGGTTAAACTGATTGCTTTATGCCGGCATAATGCCTTAATGCACATCGAGTTTCAGAACAGGCCCCGTAGCCGAATGGCATTTCTCCGACGCGAAACGAAAACGAAACGCCGCGAAAGGTCGTCTGGCTGGCGTTTCGTTTCGTGAGCGTTTGTGCCATTCGGCTACGCACCCAGGACAGACGTTCTCAATACTTACTGTCTAAATTGTAAATATTAAATAAGTACTTTTGGAAAATATTCGTTTCTCTATCTTAACTACATACGTAACTGTTCAGGAAAAATACACCAGCGCAAGACTACGGAATTATAGATGGATAATGGGTGAAAACGTGTGCTATCTACTCATACTCATTATAAGTATGTATATCGCCACGTTCACAGCGACGATTTCTAAGGATCATGATTAATAAAAAGGTCTCACTGAGCTGTCTAAGACCAGTTCACATTTGATTTATCGAGCGGGATTCCTCACAAAGCCCCCGCAACTACTCACGGCGCGTCGCTTTATTTGCACTGTACAGTATCAAACTTGTACATTAATTAGTTTCATGCAAATCATGATCCGGTGGCACTGCTTGCGGTCGAGAAAAGCATTAATCACGTAATATTGTTTATGTAATGCATAACGAGCAAGAGCGGTCGGGGCGCAGAAATTGATGGAGTGCTGTCGACGCGCCAACTTCTCGGTTAATTATCCAGGCCGATGCTGGCCGGAGATTCCTAATGCTTGCAGAGTCGAACTTCTATTACACCAATCTAACAGTGATGTCAAGTTAAACGTCATCATGGATTGTGTTCATACTGGTTAGCTCAAGCGTTCGACTAGCTGGCGCTTGTTGAGCAATTGGAACCTACTGACTGGAACCACGGCCAGGCGAGGCGCGGCAACCGACCAACAGCACACATAATCAACTACATACCCAGTTTAGATAGTTCATCTACATGTTATCATCCCTACTGAAATAAATGGGTTTTTATTTAAAAATTTTTAACGTGGGTAGGTAATAGATATTAATAAGCAATGTTATAATTTAATAAAATTAATCCAAAACGGATAGCTTGTGGTTGTTTTAGGTACGGTAAATTTAGCCGGTAACGGGTAAAATAGTTTCAAAATATTTCAGATATTTACTGTTTCCCTTCCTGAAATAGGATACCACGTTAGGCACTTTCAACTGGTAAAGTTTCGTTTGCAGTTGCAGTTCTTAAGCGGCTTTATAAGCGGCAATCCAGGATCCACCTACAGCGAAAAGGCCTTTTGAAGAGTGGGTATTTCACCGCCAGTCGACGCTCTCCGCTTTGCGCCAGGATCAAAAAGAATTTCAACTTCTTATGTTTGAAATACAAGTTGCAGATTTGAAAATAGAGACGGCTTTAAAAGGATATACATACTTTTCTATATTTAGAAGTCTGAAGTTCTCTTGATTAAAATTATCCTTTGTAAATTTTGAATATTTGTATTTTAGTTGCGCTATTCTTAGTAACAGTTCTGTTTAATAATATGCTTATTGGGTTTATCTTCAGGTAAATTTAGTTTACAAACTTACATTGCAGACGGTGACTAACTTACCTAAGCTAAAACTCAATGCATATACGCTCAGCATACACTCAAAGTGAATTACTCTTCTGATTGAGTTTGTCTGTATTCAGTCGAAGTTTACGATGCGGACACAATGAAATTAGTATAAAACACCAGACTAGAGTAAAAAGTAGTTTTCTGATTTATAATAGAAAGTGTAGACTTGAGAGGGTTTATGAGATTTTAAATTAACTGTTACACTTTACTGCAATTAAACTGTTTTGATTAACTGACAATGTGTTTTAATAAGGTAATATTTAAATTCAGACTGCCCAGAATAACCGTCACAGTGTTTCTATGCGACATTATTGCCGATCGAATCCAAATTTTATTTCATTTTGATACCTGCGCTGCGGATTTGGACGTATTTTTTTTAGTTAATTTCTTAGTATGTTTTCGGTTCTTTATATCAAATTTATTTTTAATATTATACCTAAAACGTTTTACAAAAATCCAAAATTCGACAAATCTACATTGACTTTGGCGATGATGCAACGCCGACACAGTACTAAACTGTAGTCTGCAACTCAAGGATGTCAAACAGGTAATTTTACATTAGATGTTGCAAATTGCATTACGTTAACGCAGTAACGCTGTTGCAGTCTTATTCCGAATAAGACCTTAAGAATGTTATGTATAGCTCTACCTAAAAGTGAAACGCTGTAATCACTCTACGTGCCGTAAAAAAATAGGCTCTAGCGCGTATAAAGTGCTCTCATTAGACGCCGTAAACGATGCCGCGGATAGAGCGGGTGGTGTATAGTGGGGCTTTGAAGTTGAAATGATGTAAAACTACGTCTAACGGCACAAATGTTTAGTAGAATACATCACCATTCACCATCCTTGCATCATCCCGGAATTCGCCACAGATCATTGGAGCCGGAGGTCCGCTTTAACAACTAATCCCAAGATTTAGTGTAGGTGTAGTTTTTACGTAAGCAACTGCTATCTGACCTCCCAACTCGAAAGATAGGAAAGATTTTGGTTTTTATAAGTGAGAACCTGTAATTGTATTTTGGACTGTAATTATAGCTTCAGCTGTTGGTTGGTTTGAAAAAACCCCCGACCGCGACATAGTGATTTTCATGAAACATGTAAGAACAATAACTCAGCTTTCAAACAAAAAATAAAATAAATAACAGACAGACAGACAGACAGACAGACAGACAGACAGACACGCCGGGGGTTAAAAAATAAAATAAATAACTAGGCCTTATTAGGATTAGTCCGGTTTCCTCACGATGTTTTCCTTCACCGAAAAGCGCATTGTATTAGGTTTTTGGCATCAAATGATATTTCGCACACATGTAAGTTCGGAAAAACTCATTGCTACGGGTCGAAGTTCGAGCCCACGACTTCCGGATTGAAAGTCGCACGCTCTTACCTCAAGGTCACCAGCGCTTTTTAATTTTTTTTTCAGAATACTAAGATGAATATCTTTGGTACCAATGGTATTAGAGATAGCACAAATTGTAAGGTCAATCGTATATGATTGGATTCGAGAAAAACGTGAATTTTCGCTAAAAATGTTGGTCCGTTTGAGGCGTAAAACCTACAGTACAATTTTTTGCTCGTGTTACAGGCCACACCACACCGGTCAGCTATCGACATCCATTTTTTAGTTAAAATTGGTATTTTATGGATTTTCCTAGACAGGTTTCTCTCCATTTAAAGATCTGAGTGATCTCTTTTAGTAAGTTTAATAAAATAGAATAAATATTAATTCGTGAATACAGGCAAGACAAATTACACATTATAACAAACAAAAAGGAATCTCAGCGTGTTGCTGGTGACTTCCAGCGCTGATGCTAATGAAGAATGAAGGCTTTGTTTTTAGAACTTATCGTAGAAAATCTAGTTTCGACAATATGTAAGGTACAGCGGGGCAAATCCCGACTGGGGTACAATTGTAACTGATCCATTTTTTCTATTACACTATTAAGTTCATTCCACATGTATCCACTGAGCACGCCTGCCATATATAACCAGTGGACACTCTAATTTATAACTAATGCAAACATTGTAAGACATGGATAAAAATGGATCAGTTGTATTTGTCTCCCAGTCGAAATTGTCCCGCTGTATCTTATATTATCTTTAAGGTTTATTTATAATATTGATCGTGCTTCTAAATGTGTACTTATTTATACATATTTGGTAAGTACAAGTATTTAAATTGAAAGAATGTCTAATTTACCAGTCGAGCGAACTGATATTACTGACCTCGCTCCTTGTTTGAACTCGTGATTAATTGACGCACAGACGAACGGCTGTCGAACTGAGGGGATCTATAGACGATTAGACGTAGCAATTTGTTGTTACCTAAAATCGATAGGGACGTTGTAGGCAGTTAAAATGCTACGTCAATTACAGATTTAGTATTAATACGGGAAGTTAAGCGTGTTTCAAACTCGTGTAAAGTCTGTAGTTGCTTCGAAATTGGCATAAACTTTTCTGCCCTTCAGGTTAGGTTATTTAGCAGCTCGGCTGCCCTATGCAGAAATCAAGTATCTGCTTTTTGCCAAATTTTACAGTAGAGCGAAAAAACGATTTTGTTTTATTTTTCCTGATTATATGCTTATTAATTAATTGATAGCCTTTTAAACAGACGAACTTTATTATACTAGATATCATTAATAGTGTACTATAATTTTTTCTTCAAAATGGTTAGCACAATCATTTTAAAATACAAAAACAGCTTTCTGCGTAGAATGCGATAAGAAAATTTTAAAGCTTTTCTACAAGAAAGCAAGTATCTTGAACTGTTTTCATTTAGCTTTGGTAGGCTTCTTATTTTTAACTGTATCTAAAACAAAAACTACAGAACGGATTTTCATGCGGTTTTCACCAATAAATAAAATGATTCTGCGGAAAGGTTTTGGTATATAATTTGTTGAGATCTTGTTTAAATTGGTTGAAATATCTCAATTTTTGCTAATCAAGTCGGACAAAATTCTGCTGGCTGAGAGCTTTAATCGAAAACGCTGCCCAAACTGTTTGAGCTGTATCAAAACAATGTATCGCGAAATTGTGTATCTTTCATAGACATACAAAAAAGTCAGTAATAGCATATGTCTATCTTTTAAGGATAAATAACTATAACTATTTTTATGACAGCCCCGTGCGCAGCCGGGGCGGGCCGCTAGTAGATAGGTACCTATATGTATACAATGTATACATTTTAGATAGATGCCTTTAATGTAGTGTATGTCATGCTTGTGTAAATTAGGTTTTAATATAAATGCAATATTGGAGTAATACACGGAAAAGAAGCTCTGGTTGTGTTTGAATGCAAGTTGTTAATCTTAAGAAAGATTATAGGTTTAAGAGGTTTATCTGTCACGAAGAGTTCAAAAATACTCCTGAAACTTAATCAAGTACTTACGTTGTGGGAGACTATTTAAATAATAAAAAAACCTCGAAAGCGATTTCCCGTGGAACGCACAATATTAATTAAGTACAGTAGGTAGGTGCCTAAATACTCGGAAGACAAAAAAAATAATGAAAGTTATAGTCTTCCTTAATTATAATATCTAATAGGGAACTTGATTGTAGTTAAAATAAAATATTTTATACCATGCACGAAATAAAGCATAAGAATTATGAGATAAGCCAGGGTAGAAATATATGTATAAAGTTACTGAGTTGACCGTGATGTCACTCAATTCAATGTCATATAAATTCCATTATTAGCAAGTCTTTCCAATTCGTTTTGACAGTTCTTAAAAAGAAGCTGATTTGACTACGAGGCTAGTAGCCTATTTATCAACTAACCAACATGCAATATAGTATTTTATGCAACAGGCGTTTAAAGGAGGTCAAAAAAGACGAGTGGCGTGGGTAACAATTTGAGGCGAAGCCGAAAATTGTTATTGAGACGCCACGAGTATTTTTTGACTCAGTTAAACACCGTTGCATACAATACTTTTTCTACGACCATGCACTTAGTTTTAATAGTTTTTTTGAATAACTTTCGTGAAATTCACACTGTTTCCTGTATTTTGACGCAAAGGTTTGCACTGTCAGTTCGGCTGCCCAAAGCCTTCCCGCGCACGCGCGCAGTGTCGTTATAAGTCGTTGCCATGGTTACAGAGCCAAACAATGCGTTTTCAGTTTTTTCGATACTGCGCGCATGCGCGGAAAGCCGGCGGAGGCTGCCTTTGGGGAATAGACCTTTATGTAGGGTTTTAAAGATCTGTGCACGACCCTGTAAATGACGAATAACAGTTCGGGGGTAGAAATAGTATTTTATGCAACAGGCGTTTAAAGGAGGTCAAAAAAGACGAGTGGCGTGGGTAACAATTTGAGGCGAAGCCGAAAATTGTTATTAAGACGCCACGAGTATTTTTTGACTCAGTTAAACACCGTTGCATACAATACTTTTTCTACGACCATGCACATACTTTTGAATAGTTTTCTAGAATAACTTTCGTGAAATTCGCACTGTTTCCTACAAGTATTTTGACTTGTCCTCTGCAATGTTTCTGCACTCACCCTGTCGCTCGCACTCCCCCGCGCCGCCGTCCGCCGCCGGCCGGCGCCCCGCGGCCCGCTATATCCCTTAACGGCTACCTAACAATGCTGTAAGAGCTATATCGTATGCGTGGGTACGCGGGGCGCCGGCCGGGGGCGGGCATCTTTTATGTAGGGTTTTAACGATCTATGCACGATACGGTAAATGACGAATAACAACACGGGAGTAGAAAAATTATGTAAACGTGTGTTCGTTATATGTATTTTCGTATTTTGTATAAAAGAAGTTACATATTAAATAAGACAAGTTCCTTGTGCTTTTACTGTTTAGATACATCTGGTTGTTTTTTAATACTAAGACAATTTCTACCCGAAACCCAAATTAATACATGTATTAGTAATTACAAGCTTTTGACATCATAACAAAATGATAGACGCCGAAGTCAAGTAACTTCGCAATGAATATAAATAGTTCTACGCTGAAGTCAAGTAACTTATCAATAAATATCAATATTTCTACGCTGAAGTCAAGTAACTTCGCAATCAATATCAATATTTCAACTCTGAAGTCAAGTAACTTAGCCATCTAATATGAATTGCAAGTATCTTTCGCAAGATACTCGATTTCAAGATAGAAATAGGGTAGATACTTGACTTTAGCGTAGAATACCCCGTTAAAAAAAGATACTTGAATTTTTTAAAGTTCTGTTTGAAAAAAAATAAAAATTTCAAAAAATACTAAAAGATGTATTTTGAAAAACTGAATCGAAAGATGTAAAAAACCATTTTTTGGAAAATTTTGAGATACTTGATTTCTGCGTAGGGCAGCCGAGCTGAGCACACCCTATGGATCAATCTTATGGATCCGCAGTCAATCTTATGATTAAGTAAATACCTACAAATACATACAAAATTTTATCTATAAAATAAATAATAAAAAAATAAATAGATCTCCTGAGAAAGCAAACAAGAAATCAGTTTAGAAAAAAAATTATTTGTAGGGTTTTATTTTATAGGTAGTTTTAGTTTAGTTATAGTTTTATTTATTAGTTCATAATTAAGTTTTTTTTAGTATGACTATCTATTTATACAAATTAATGTAATTAATTAATTTATGCTTTAAGTAAAATCCTGATAGGTAACATAATTATAGGAGTTTTTTTTATTAAGTTTGTAATTATGTGTGTGTAGAAAAATGTGTTGTTATGATCTATCAAGTTATGCTATCTTATTTTTGTTTCTAAAAATTTGACCTCAGAAATCAGTAGTTTGTCTAGTAATACTTTTTTGACATTTGGCAATCTGTGGAAAATTGTGAAATACAATTTTTGAACTACAAGTGCTTTAAATTAAGAATATTTTGGTAAGTACAGACCGCTCGTTTTGAGTCCTAATATTAATAGAATTTACGGAATGGTCGAACTTTCAAAAATCGGCTCCACTTTCGTTGCTCAGCAGGTGGAAGGTGATCTGCACGGGAAGCATGGTCGCGCGATAGACGATAAAATATCAGGCCGTCCCTATCGCACTTACAAATAGTGCGATAGGGACGGCCTGCTATTTTATCGTCTATCGCGCGACCATGCTTCCCGTGCTGATGAGTGATTACGCTTAGTGTAAGGCCTGGCCCCGTAGCCGAATGGCATTTCTCCGACGCCAAACGAAAACGAAACGTAGTCCGGCTCTGTCGCGCCAATACGCAAGAGCGATAGGGATAGATATCTACTAGCGTTTCGTTTCGTGAGCGTTTGTGCCATTCGGCTACGCACCCTGAGTACACGCTCATATTCGGCGTGCATGTCAAGCAATGAAAGCTCATACAAGTGTCCTGCGTCGACGCTGCTTAAATGGTATGCACGCTCGTCCGCCCCGCCAAACGCTTCGCACCGAGCGTCTATCTATCTATCTATCTATTAAGCCCCTTTTTTCTGAATTAGAGAATGTCTCTTAGTTCAGTGTGCCGCTTGGTAAAGGCCTCCTCTAGCTCTTTCCATTGATGCCTATCCTGGGCCACTCTTCTCCACTTCGAGCCCACTGTAAGCTTCAGTTCGTCCTCCCATCTTATTCGGGGTTTTTTCTGGCCCCTAGTACAACCTCTAGGGTACCAATCCGTTATGATTTGGCTCCATTTCTCCTGCTTGTCTCTGAGCATATGGCCGGTCCATCTCCACTTCTGCTGGTCAATTTTCAATAGTATGTCGGTTACTTTTGTTTTTTCCCTAAGGTCTTCGTTTCGAACTTTGTCCAATCTGCATATCCCCATCATACTTCGTTCCATAGACCTCTGGCAGAACATAAGCCTGTCCCGGTGCTCCTTGGTGAGTGCCCATGTCTCGCATCCATATGTAATGCAGGGTAAGATGCATGTGTTAAATACTTTTCTTTTACCGAGCGTCTACTCAGGCCTTACACTTATAGAATAACCTAACCAAATAATTGAAATTTTGAAAAAACCCCGACCTACTGAACCGATTTTCATGAAACATGGCTAAGAACACTCCCGACTAACTCCGCTTTCAAACAAAAACAAACTAAATCTAATTCGGTTCATCCGTTCGGGAGCTACGATGCCACAGAGAGATAGACACGTCAAACTTATAACACCTCGTCGTTTTTGCGTTAAAAAGAAGTCCGTCTATTTACCTGGTGCGGCGTATAAGGCTGCTGCTGTGCGTAGGGCTGCGGCTGCGGCGGCGGGTACCGGCAGGGCTGCGGGTAGGCGGCGGCCCACTGCTGCGCCCCGCGGTACTGCGCGCCCGCGCTCGCCATGCGCGCCGCGCACGAGCCCGCCGCGCCTGCGCTCGCGACCGTCACCGCGCCGCCCGCGCCGTGAGCTGAACGACAACCGCCGGTGCTCTGAAATAGAACAAAAAAAATCGTTATTCATTTGTTATTATGAATACAATATCTAGACACCGGTTACGGTCACCGGTTCTGTGGAAAGAATAGTCAAACCGGGCATAGTCGCCTCGGTCGCGTCGCGTGATAAACGATATAACCAGGCCGTCCTTTTCGCACTATTAGTAAGCGAGATAGGTACGCACTGATGCGATAAAGTTTATCTAACTAGTGTTCTACGCCCGCAGGTTAGCAAATCGCCATCCATTAAGATTCCCATGATGTCTTAATAATCGCTAGGAATCGAAAGGTCTGGGAATTTGCTTTCCGGCACAGAATATATAATAGTACAAGTACAGAAGGCCCACTGCTTTGATGTTCACGAAATGCCTACAATTTTTTTACAAAGAAACCAGCCGCACGTGCGCAGCGTCGGATGATAGGGTTGCCTATGGCTTAAAACGAATTAATTACTCAGATAAAATTTTATGCTATTATATTTAAGTCTTGGGTACTTTCTAGGTATATATACAGTATTTTGGTTTAAGTTCCAACATCACAAGCCTTATTGAACTTTTCCGTGGGACTTAATCAATACAGTATGTAGTAGATCTGTGTAAGAATGTCCTATGGTAGGTACATATTTTATTCATGATGTCTGTTTAACTTAGCATTTTTAGCCATTCCACACGCGGACATCTCATATGAACCTTAAGAAAACTCACTGGCGCTGGCGTGTACTTGTAGCACAGCGATAGAATCGCGGTAGGCTTGTGTCGTTCACGAACTATGAACTGTTAGGAATAAAATCCCACCAATGACCGAAATGAACTGAATCTTTCCGTGGTCTGAGAATCGGTCTTTGCTCATTTAGTTCAGTATACGATCGGCGAGCGCGAGCGGTTTGGATCGAGAACGAATGTGTGACCGCGCCGACCGAGAGCGAGAGCTACTTAGCAGAGCAACAAAAAAAGTCAAGTTTTCATATTAAACTTCGGTTACTTACAACCTTTCGGCCCGGAATGTTACTATCTGTGGACTATTCGTATCATTTTGACACTATTCGGTCCCATTCGTTCTGATCTTTCCGACCGCAGTGGTCGCTGGTCTGGCTGAACTAAATGAGCAAAAGACCTAAAAGAGCGAACTAGTTCGTGGGAGCGATTGAACGAGATCGGAGCGCTCCGATCAACGAACGAAACGGCACAAGCCTAAATCGCGGAGTGAGCCGCCCCTGCTTCCGGAAACACATACAAGGTACAACGGGGCAAATCTCGACTGGGGGCCAAATGTAACTGGTCCATTTTTTCCATGTTTTACAATGTTTGCATTATTAAATAGTGTCCACCGGTTATATATGGTCCCCCAGTCGACATTTGCCCCGCTGTACCTTACTACCTATAGATAAGTTCTTTATCCTTCCGTATGAAACTACAACTGGAGAACGTGCGATCCGACATACGCTAAATGCTAAAATTGCATAATGATTATAGTCCCTATCACTATTAGCATCTGGCAGTGTGTCTAGATAATTTATATACATAAAGTGTATTAACACAATAACTTCATCACGAGGAGAGGTTAGAAGAGGTCCTCGCGGCGTTTAAGACAAATTAACCGCTCGCTCCGTTCACACGAGCGCCGACTTTCACTGAAGTGCACATTTATTTAGTTAACATACAGCTCATACCATTCAGAAAGTCATGTAATTTACACAAAACTAACCTGTACCGTGACAATATGAGTCAACGCCCGCGCCTTCGTGAATGAAACGACGCTGCGAATGATAGGGGCCGCTCTAAGAGCGAAGGCATCAAATTACAAGTCGTTGTCCTCATAAAGTAAACAGTTTCTACTACTACCGTGCAATCTTTCTATAATTAGTTTTAAGCCTCGTTATAAAATTCCGTTAGGCCTTACGCCAAAACAATATTAACGGTATTAGGTACTTCTACTGCAAGATTGCTTCTTTCCCGTATGTCGATGTCGGTATAGTACCTACGGTCCAAAACTCCAAGAGTCTTTCAACCTTTTTTGTAATGATAGTAAAAGTTAACGTGTGATTCAAATGTTTTCTAGCACAACCTGCTGTATTCGAAAATTGTTTTTAAGATATCAGTAAGAGTCACTGCGATATGATACCGGTCTGACAGTGCGAAAAGTGATGTTTCTTGACACATAAACATCATTTTTGACACTATTCTTTACACTCGTAGATCAAATATTTTACGTTTTAGACACTTCGAATTGATCCTATGTTAAATAATTAAGATCCCGCGTATACTTAATCGAATCTAACAAGTTCAAGAAATCAGAATCTGACATACATTAATGTTGCAGTGTAAAATAAGTAAAATCCTATATCGAAGTGTAAATCCGATTTACAACAGCCGTTACGATAACAAACACTTGATGCACTTTTGAAACATGATGCAATACGCGAATCGCGAACGCCCTTAAAAGTTAACACATGGTTTTGATACACTGCAGCCAGATATCGCATGTGCTAGTACTTACAAAGAGAATAGATATAGAGGATTATTGTTAAAGTACAATTTGTAGTCACAGTGCATTTACTGCAATATACCGACAATGGGCTCACTTTATCAGACAATTTGACCCATAATATATGCTTGAACTAACCGCCGTCGAAGGTGTATAGCGCCATCTGCAGGGTTAGCACAGGATTGCCGCGGGAGTATGTCGCCGCGAGATAGACTATCCGTCCTTATGTCATTGATACAGTTAGAAGAAGACATGTAATCTATCTCGCGGCGACATACTCTCGCTGCAATCATGTGCTAGGCATACTGAACGAGCAAACATTCGTGATGTTTCCGAGGTACATTTTTTACTTTGACTTATTTATCTTATACGTAATTATATTATCTTTGTAGTACGCCTAGTTGCGTCACATCTTTAACGCAGACATATTACTGTAAGTGCCGAGAGCCGTGACTAAGCGTGTCTGCACACTTTCGCAAACCTAGACTACAACTAATGAAAATAAGTACTACATTAGACGTTTATCTACTTGCCATATCGATTGTGTATCATGTCTATATATGAACTGCTATCGCTATTTTACACTCAGCACTCGTAATGTGTGCGCTGGATTCCGTTTGGACGTATTAAAGATAATTAAATAGTTTTTTTTATAAAACACTTACCTACAATTCCATCATATAAGTGTTCTTACAAAGTACTTATCGGATTTTTAGCCAAAGTATTGCGGCTTAAAAACATCGTACAAGAGTTGAACTTGATTCGCTACAGTAACCTTTCCTTACATCCATACTTCCATACTAATATTATAAATGGGAAAGTGTGTGTGTCTGTGTTTGTCCGTCTTTCACGGCAAGACGGAGCGACGAATTGGCGTGATTTTTTAAGTGGAGATAGTTGAAGGGATGGAGAGTGACATGGGTTACTTTTTGTCTCTTCTTAACTCCTCACTTCCCTAAAATAGGGGGTGGAAGTTTGTATGGAGCATTCCTTAATTTTCGAATTTAACGCGACCGAAGCCGCGAGCAAAAGCTAGTTAACTATATTCCAACTGATGAAACTTACAAAACAGAAATAACCTATAAGAATTTTGAGTAAGTTGTACTACCAACATTTTATATTCAGTTTTATTTACCATAATCAACTCCCTTCTTTACACCGGGGCACATTATTTGTTCATATTTAAACTGTTTCCATACGAGTCGTAAGTATGCTTTATCATAATATTTAAGATTTGCTTCAAGCTTGTTTGACGTCAATATGAATATTTGCTCTCCGTCTTTATGTAGAGGGGTGCAAATGGGAAGGAGCGAGGAAGGCAAGGTACGGGCGACTAAAACCATTCGAATCCTTGGCTTTTAGTTAGATGTGAACCAAGTAAATAGTAAGACTGGTAATCGACATAAATTTCGTTTCTCATGGAAGTTGCGTTAAAGATCAGTGTTATTTCAGTTTTTTATTAGGAGCTTTGACATTTGTATATTGTAGCGCCATATAGAATTCAGATTGTTCACTTAATGGTTTCCTAGGATTTAGAAAGCAATATAATAGGTAGTAGGTTTGATACTTCTCTAACTTAGAGTTAAGTCATCATCCTCCATCACCATCCATCCTCGGTTATCCCGGCATTTGCCATGGCTTATGAGAGCCTGGGGTCCGCTTTGACTACTAATCCCACGATTTGGCGTAGGCACTAGTTTTACGAAAACGACTTCCATCTGACCATTCAACCCGAAATTATTAGGATTAGTCCGGTTTCCTCGCGATGTTTTCCTTCACCGAAAAGCGACTGGCAAATATCAAATAACATTTTCTTACCTACACAAGTTCAGAAAACTCATTGGTACGAGCCGGGGTTCGAACCTGCGACCTCCGGATTGAAAGTCGCACGCTCTTACCAGGTAAACATGTATTTCTAAGTGATTGTTTTGTTATAGGTAATCTTTTGGAAAATTAATATCTAAAAACCTAAGTGGTGTGTAGTGAATAATCGAGTACTTAAGTCGGATTAAAATTGAACTGTGGAAAATAATTAAGTAGTATTTTTAGAGTATTTTGTTGAGGACTTACCTAGTATTGTAAGTATAGATTTTACCAGTCGTTAACATTGACTATCTACGGTCAGGCATAAGCCGATGGGTTATGAAATTCTTCTAGTGTAGGTACTTGTCATTCTGTGCGGGCGCGTCCGACGAAAATGAGATTTATAGAGGCAATAACAATGTATAATTTCTCCCGGCGACCCCCATCTTCGGACTTAATTATTTGAGTCACGGAATCCGAAAAACCGACTAGGAAAGCCTCAGGGATCAGAGCTTTGTTGTCGTTTTTCTACAACGTCCATTATTCTTTTATAACCTCTTATTTTTTTGCTACAGTAAAAAATAGGTGAGTAGGTATGTGTGTTAGGCGATAAGCCGGCAATCCGCTTAGCGAGTGTGGCACTATTCTGCGAGGACTTATGGTAAAATGTGGATTCTTGACTACGACTACTGTTCTATTGCCGCACAGGTTAATTCAAGATTATTTTAAAAATTCCGGATTTTATCGCCTAAACCTATTTTATCGGGAACGCAGTATGTACATAACTATCGCTAATGTCTTTAAAAATACATGGCCCTGTAGCCGAATGGCATTTCTGCGACGCCAAACGCCGCAAAAATGCAGTTTGGCTCTGTCACGCCAATACGCAAGAGCGATAGAGATGAATTGTACTTTTGCGGCGTTTGGCGAGCCTGAGTAGACTATGATACTAACTTTATAAAATATAAAACTTGTAAACCCTTTCTATACTTATAATTAAGTTTCCTTAAGCTCATTTATAAGTTGAACCCCATTATTATGTTTTGTTCACTTAAAGTTCACAAAGGGTTCGTAAAAGTTATTAAGCCAGTGTTTAAAAATAGTTGGCTGTAAAATCTTTATGGCTCATTTAAAGATTGACGATAGCTTCATTTTTAACGCCCCTCTTTAAAAGGTTCTGGTATTGGGATGAGATGAACCGTATTTTGGGGTGTCATTTGAGATTGCTTTTCGACAGGTCGTGACACGGCAAATTTTCTGATAAATTATTTAAACAAAACTGCTGATTGATTTCATTGTTTATAAATTATATTTTGACGACCGGTCTGGATCAGTCGGTAGTGACTCTGCCTGCTAAGCCGCGGTCCTGGGTTCGAATCCCGGTAAGGGCATTTATTTGTGTGATGAGCACAGATATTTGTTCCTGAGTCATGGATGTTCTCCATGTATATATTTAAGTATGTATTTATCTATTTAAGTATGTATATCGTCGCTTAGCACTCATAGTACAAGCTTTGCTTAGTTTGGGGCTAAGTTGATCTGTGTAAGGTGTCCCCAATATTTTTTTTTAATATAAATTTTCATTATGATGTTCGGAAAGTATTACCAAATAGCAACATCAAGGATCAAAATGGTGCGTAGATACGTTTTATTCGCATCTTAAATTATTGGATATTATAATATCGATGACAATCTAGGTATCGACTCCACACTACACATGCAATGTATAAACACAGAGAGGCCACTTTAATACTGGTTAAACCGAGACGAATGCAGTTCTAGACTATAGTTTAGCTATGGCACTAACAGCTGTGTAGGCCGTCGAGTGTCGAGTGGGATCACTGGCGACAGCGGGACGAGACGTCTCGACCATGCCAGCTTATAGCCCCCCTTCCCCCTTTGGACCTAAGCCCTCAATTATATGTAAACGGAACAGCTATTTTGAAATTGGAATACTGAGCTTGACGTCAACATATTAAACACCAACGCGAATGGGGTGTCAAGTCTACTGGAGCCCATATCTCGAACAATATTAGACCAATAAATAATCCAACAACTTGGTAATCATATAAAACGCCCTGATAATAATTATTATGTACCATTAGCCCAATTTATTTTAAGAAATGGGTCCAAGCTTCATTTGGTTGTATGCATAAAACATTTTTTAATCACTTGAATGACACACATGATCATTGTTTGCAGCAGTCTAACTTTTTAATGCCTAGTTTTAAAAGTTAGCACAGGTATCCTAACTTAGATAATTGAAGCTTTATGGCAAATATGAATTACTTTTTGCCTTAAAATTGAAGGAGCTTACTGCCCCCTGCCACCCCTAGGACCAAAGCCGTTAAATTATATGTAATCGGAAGACCTCTCCCGTAAATGGACCTTGTCATTTGGCAGTCTTCTTTAGAATTTTCCAAAAGGAGTTCAAATTCTAAGAGTAATAAAAATGTAATTTTTACTTTGGAATAAAGTGAAGGCTGTTTTAAGGCTGGAGAAGCCTTGAATGCCGTGGTCACTTTTTCTGCTGTACCTATATGTTATTTATTTCAGATTTAATTTCCACAACATGACGGGTTCAATTGGCGTAGGAGACAGGCTGGGAACCTGTCACTGCGAAGTCAGTTTCGTTTTCTTTCTACACTTGAATTGCTAAGAGAGGTACTGAATCTTCAGTAGTTTCATATGCTCTGCCTACCCGTTATGTAATAGTAATTTTTTGGTATTATTATATAGGATTATGATAAAATTGATAAAATTTCCCCTTTTCTTCCCGTGGGTGTCGTAGAAGGCGACTATGGGATATGGGTTAAATTGTGGCGTAGGCGAGAGGCTGGCAACCTGTCACTGCAATGTCACAGTTTCGTTTTCTTTCAACGTTTCAACCCCTTATTTGCCAAGAGTGGCACTGAAGCTTTAGTAGTTTCATGTGTTCTGCCTACCCCTTTATGGGATCCAGGCGTGATTGTATGTATGTTGTTGTTGATAAAATTTACCAATAAATAACATTATTAGTTAAAATGAACTACGTTCGATTAAAATGAACTAGGTAACGTTGTGACAGTATGTATAAATATTTATATTTAATATGACATCATACTGTTGGACTTTGACTTTGACTTCGAAAAATTTTCATATGTCGACTCCACGGAATTTAGAACCAGAAAAAGTCCTAAGCCTAGTTAAAACATTTTCATTAAAGATAAATTAAGTGTAGTTATGATTTAGGTTGTTATAACATAGTAAAGCACATGAAAACTGCATAGTAAAATTCCCGTATTATTAAAGTTATTCAGAATGGCAACTATTCTACACTACACTACTGATGCTTGCTAATAGTTAACTACACAACTATTCACAAACACAAAGTTAGATATAGTTCAGTTAAACTTCAGCGGGGGTAGACTAGCTGATGCAAGATTTAGTTTACTGCACCTGGTAACCACAATATGACTCCCAAACATATGCAAAATATCATATTTATCTTGGAAACATATGTATGACAAAAGCCTGTTATTTTACTTTAAGTATTTGTTTGCTTTTATTGCGTTACTTTTATTATGTAAACATACATTTTATTGACGAAACTAAATGTTTTCATGAACCTTTTACATTTATAGGTTTTGATTCCAATATTCTCAAATACCAAAATTCACAATTTCTGAAGTAAGAAATAAATACATATTTCTAAGACGCTGTTGTCATGCCACTTATGTACTTGATAGAAGGTAAATTAAGTAAGACTTTAGGTACTTATGTGTGTAAATATACATAAAGTCGTGGCAATACAGACTGAATACCGATTATAGATGATACTCACATTAAAAGTTTCGTTAACTCCAATTATGCCAGCTCTCATGTGACTATAACACTCGGGATTTAAACAGCAATTTCACAATGTTCTTGTATAGGAACAAGAAAGTAAATTTAACGTTGTCACTTTAAACGTCAGCCAATAAGAGGCAATAAAAGCGTTGCTATTCCCCGGGGCACCGCTCTCCGAGATATAGTAAGAGCAACTGGGCTTGAATAAAGTGAAGATTTAAGGAGCGGTTGCCACGTATTTTACACTCGTGTGCTTTTACTTTATCCTGAGTGGCTTGTTCTCGACCTCTTATTGTAAAGTCGCGAGCACCTAGCTTTAAACAGTTTCAACCGCGAATCGATTAGCGAACACAAACACATTGATCTCAAGCTTTAAACTGTGTGCATTTCAGAACCAAACGCGGAGTAAACTGTTATTAACTTTAGTAATCTCTAATGTATGTAATTTACTAATGGACATTTATTTGGTAAATAATGGACAATGGAACCAATTTCGAAAACAAAAAATCAATAATAATTTAACACAAATACTGTCTCTAAGTGGTGAAAAAGGGTCCTTGGTAAAGTTAGAACAAGAATCTAAAACAATGGCATTAAATTAAGCAACATTTCTTAAGTCTTCTCGAATGACTCTATGATTTGACGAGCAATCATCTGCCAAAAGATATCCCTGTAATTTAAGAAACCGTTGTTTGTAATGAAAGCTGCGAGTGAAAACCGACCGTAGTGGGCGACGGCAGACGAGGTCAATCCTTCGAGCAGCTCCAAATTAGAACCAGCCTCAGACGTTTCTCCAGCCACATCTTTAACCCCCCTTCTGCCCCCATTGTCTGATTGCCAACTGCTCATAGTTACCGCAAACAATACTGCGACAGACTTAGCTGTCTAATCGGAATGCCGAACAGCGCGCCGTCTGCCGAATTGTTACCCTGTCAAACGATGTAAGTAATTTGTGCCGTGTAATCTGTGTCAGCAATGCGCGCCGCAAATGAGAATCAATGTAAATGTAAACTAATCATGGACAACGTTGAACAAAGTAACGCTTGAATATTTATAAGCATGTCTCCAAAATATTTATGTATATTCTCACTTATAAATTATCTACTTAAATCAGTTATTTCATTAGATTTGGAATACTAGTACATACATACAGACAAAGGTCAACATACAACAAGTTCCTATATAAAGTAAGTACTTACATCAATCCGGGATATGATTTATTCACTAGTTAAATAAACTATTCTCGGCCTTTTCGGTAAATCCCTTCCAAAAATATTGTTGGGATAACTTGACGACGATAAATAAATTACATACATTTATTGTAAGCAGACTAGGAATCTAGGGTATAGGATCAATTTATCAGAGATGTGAAGATCATTTATTTTATTCTTCGATTCTGTTAACGTTATAGTATCGATAAAATACGTGCACAAAGGAATAAAACACAGCGCGGAGATGCAAGACTTTTATTCGCTATTTGGCAAATTATGCACAAGGCATTTACCACCATCTGCAACACTGCAACAGTCACACACACGGCCGGGCGCACAGCCGTACAGTTATGTGTGCTCTTACGGTTTGCGTAGAATGTTGCCCTTCGTGTACGTATTTTGCATTTAAACTACGGCCACACGAGGCCTCGGACCGCGAGGCCGTTAGGTTACATCTATGCAATTTTCTTCTTTGGCTATGGCATGATGTCATCCGATCCGTAACGGTGACGCAGTTGGCACATGCCGGCATCGGCAACATGATCCGGCATGCCGATCTGCTCATATCATGAGCGGGAAGCGGCGATGCGTACGCTTTTTTACAAAATTGCCTTCTTTTTTTCCCGAGTATTGTACGGGATGAGTTTGTGAAATGCACAGCGTGCCGTGACTGCATCATTACGTACATAAAGCTCGCTAGAACATACGAGTAGGGGATATTATTCAGCAGTTTTTGCTGCGGCCGCCGGCACATTTGTATGCGATTCGCTTCGGCGTGGCGACGGGTGCCCGCGAGATTAGCGGCCACCGCAGTAAATGCCTGTGATTAAACAGAACTGTTTGGTGGATGTATTTTGTGGACTATCATCACATACATTGTGGGTTCACGGACGGAGGACAATTACGGCTATTCCGACGCTACACGCATACAGGCATTTTTAGCTTAATACGCCGTGGCTTATCCTCAAGTGTTTTAGCATTAGCGTGGATGCACTGACGCACACAGGCGCAGGTAGCGCGTGTAGGTATGTGTGTCATCTCGAGTGTGTTGGTGCGGCGTGGAATGCGGCCGCGTCCTTCGCCGTACTCGGTTCATTTGCCGACAGGCGCGCAGCGGTTCTTATCCAGACAAATTTATTGCTTCCCAATTATTGCTTAGATATTGCCAATTATTCGCGTTTATAGCTCGCGGCCATATTTGTTAAATGCCATTACAAACTTGTGTAAGGAAGCAGACAGTAGGTACCTGCTTAATAGTTATAAATGGAAGGTACACACTTAAGACAAAATGGGATGATCGCCTTAGTTATAATGGGAATTTTCGGCAAGTTTCCATACAAAATATATGAAAATGCCCGTGATTAAAAATACCGACCAGATCGGAAAAAATTGTATTTTCTAATGAGAAAAATGAAGACATCGGCTGTAAGGAGAATCGATGATCCGCATTCCGTTTTTAATTACTTAGATCCGATTCAAAGGTCTGCAGAGAAAACTTATTAGGTCAACTGATTTATTCAGCCATAAGTACTTACTAGTAATAAAATTAATATACTTAACGGGTATTTCATTTCAGTTTTAAATTTTCTTATTATAATATTGTCTTCGGTTACCGCGATAGTTACTCATGAAATAAATCTATGGAAACGGATTAAGTCGCGTATAATGAATTTAAAATTTATCCCGCGATTAAATTTATACGCGATTTAATCCGTTTCCATAGTTTTATTTTCTTATTATTAATCTTAAGCTGTAGAGTGTAGCTACAGCACAGAATATATAATTGGCTACAGTTAGAAATAGCATCTTCAGATCTATAAATCATTCTCTCGTTCTACATGCATGATATTTCAATGTGACGTTCTCAAGTAAAAGGTACCAGATTGTCGCTTACCGTAAGGACGGATTTTTCTCGTATCTTTTTACAAATTAGTTATTAGAGCGTCCTGGTTAAGCGTGATACCTTTCGATTAAGAACGTCACATATTTAACATAACTCCGCCACTAACGATGCTGCTAAGATAATGACGTGAAAAACTCCCCTTTACGTTACTTAGTATGCGAGCATGGCATATATGCACGCTATTAATGTCTTAGTTGCGGCCTGATTCGAGCTTTAATATACGGTAGCTATTAGGCCTTTTTTCACACCGTATTGGGCTAAAGTGTTGACTATAACCCGAGCTCTCACTCGTGAGAAGCCTGTGCCCAGCAGTGGCGTATATAGGCTCAATTATTTTTAATATTATTTAATAACAATGGGTTAAGTTACGAAAGTTGCCTTTGCCCAACAGCGGGACACAGTATAGGCTTTGAATAATAATAATAAGTTACGAAAGTTGACTGGCAGCTTCACTGTGTCTCTAAAATTAAATATAAACATTTGTTTATGAACAGTTTTATGTAAATGCAAGAAACACATCTTATGTAAGTATGTAAATATAACTTTAAGTTAATTATGTTGTTGTCTTTAACGCCTACTTAAGAGAAGTAACATTTTGCCGAAGTGACGTTAAATTGTAAATACTTTATGTCATTCGTCGACTTTGTGCCGGTTGCTCTAACAGTATCTTCAAAGAAACCATATTTTATGACAATATGCTGACTAGATTATATACGTGATCACTGCATGCCTACTCAAACAGCTATTCTTCATCGTACCTAAACATAATTTAAATCAATATCGTACCCAATATATTCCTCAATTTTAAAGCACAAGGTTATTCAAATTACATGTACAAGGGGTATAATGTATTTAAGTATAAGTTCATTAAACGACGGCGAACTTTGCAATCTCATGCAGGGAATATGAGCTATGTGAAACGGTTGCCACCGCAGCGTACCTACATTGCCGCGCCTGGTTGAAATTTATACCCCTCTCGTGTGCAGAATGCAGTAATGGTGACCGTACATCGCCAAACTATCGCAAGAACGCTCGTTTATATGAATATTACAAATTCGCTCCGCTTTATTGTAAAGTGTATTTTCAAATCGTTAGGTACTCGTAGATGGCGTAAGTTTAATATTCATACTACACATATTAAAAACGTAGATATATGTGAATTATACATTAGGTACTAATCAGTTTTAGATTCTGTAAAAATGAAGAAGCTCCACAGAACCAATATTCATACCAAATGTAACTCCGTAACCGTAAATCGTTGCTAAAAATATGATACGAAATAATCGTACAATAGTGGAAGCATTAGACCATTTTTGGATGGAATATGATCTTAGGAAAGTGGCACGCACAAAATGAAAGAACCTAACCGACTATGTGATCAACAAGGGTATATTGTAGATATCGGTAAGCCTAATGGATGAAATCTCTTTCCGTTATTATTGCGACCGCCATTATGGGACACGTCATAAATCCTTAGAAAAACGGGTGAGTCAGGTAAGGCTGCATGTTCTAATTATTACTGGGGTAATAATTGAATTGAACTATTTTTTCTTTCTGTACAGTGTTCGTTTGTCTATCATGTTTTTATTACTTTTTTCCTCTCAATTCGCTCAAAGGTTGACTGGAAGAGATCCCTTATAGGGATAAGTTCGCCTTTGTACACCATAACTATACTGTATTTCTATGTCCTAACTTGTCTTATGTACAATAAAGTGTTTACATACATACATACATACATTAATGTTGTTCAGATAAGCAAATGCCATTCCCTTATCATTATTTTATATTAGAAAATAAGTTGACGCTGCAAAAACGGAAGCGTTATCATAAATGACTAAGTTGTTGTACAGAAATGAACTCGTAACGCGTGCATTTGCACGTGTGACGTCACAATGCGTTGAACAAAACACGATATGTTGTGGTCGTTGTGATACATTATAATCCAGTAGCGTAAAGTAGCAAATGAATATAAAATGTTAAGTCTCTTAGTGCATTTCTCGTTTGGAAGCAGTATAATCTTTGTAGGAACCATGTGCATCCAACGTGATTCATCGCTGGAACGATTAGTCAGTGTTTATAAAATTAATTTTATGTGTTTTAAAGCTTCGTAAACATCCATTTTAACAAGGTGACGAGATCAGGGCTTCTCGCTTGGGAATTTTAGTCAGTTTTGTGGTCTGTTTATGGATGGATCTACGTCGATTGGGAAAACTAGTGACACTAACCTTATTGGCCAGAGAGAGAGAAAGAAAGAGAGAGAAACTAACCTTATTGGCCACATTATATAGTTTTGAATAGGAAAGTTCAATCGTCAGCTCATTACATTTGCAATAAATTATCCATCATCAATAGGAATCATTAAAAATCCACCCGCCTTCGAACGTGTCGAGCACAACTAAAGTAAAATTAATCGTTCGTTCGACATTCAATCGGAAACGTTTGACAGGACAAAACAAACCTCAACAGATGGTCATTAAAATTATCCAAAATTTCAAAAGGCCGTGCAAAAAAAGTGTCCCCCGATAATGATTTTTGGAAGCGTAATCCCCGCTAGTTGGGATTATTGCCAAACTAAATGCGGCACAATAGATAAGAGCCATGGCACAATGAGCGGAATAACAATAGCGAAGTGTAGGGCGACTGTGACAGTGGTTATCGATTTCTAATCATTACGCCCCCGCGGTGTCGTGTGGGCTAGGGTCTGCTCGAATTACCGCAGTCGCGAGGAACGAATGTCCAACTTATGTCCAACAAACTGTGCTTAACAACCCCTTGAAACCTTTAAAATGCTTATAGGACAGAAAATCAGCTTCTGTCCGCAACTTCAACTGTCCGAATAACATTGATTACGCGTACTTCAAATCATCTTCATGCAAATTGTCATCTAAATTATTTTTTAAGCAGTTAAAGCTTGAAGAGTTAGGCGTGAGTAAGACAGTAATGAGTGAGTTTTGAGTTTATAAATAACATTATTAAATTACAATTATAATTATTCTAGTAGGGATAAAGTAAGACAAAGCTATCAAACTCTACTGGCGAAAATACACAAATAACTTTAACGACTTTACTTTCACACCGAAATTCGAGGAAACCGGTATTCAATTTCTCAGTACGGATGTTTATGAGTTTTTAAAACTTCCTATAATTGCACTCCTTGTTAAATTTCAAACTCGGAAACGAAACGATCGAGTTTGCTTAAACTTTTCTTACGTGTTAAAAATGATGGACGTTTTTACAGAAGAGTAAATTTTGCATTATATTTTGCAGTAAATTGCATGAAATAGGACTTTTGAACTTTTTAGTATCATATTAACGAATTACGGTACCTAATTAAAACCGAAATAAACTACACATATGAAAGAAAAAGTGACCAAGGCCTCTGGTGCCTGAGGATGGAATCGAACCAGCGTACTCTGCAATCGCGGCAGCTGCCTGTTTCCGCTCGGCCAGATTACAGTTGTACAAATATTTTCAATAGAAGATAATTTAACTTGTGTCAATTAGAATTACGGTACTGTTAAGCGTAGGGTAATGAATATAAGTAATTATATGTACATTCGGAACGGATAGAATTCAGTTAAGTGGAAATATGAATGCAGCTAAACAATGTAACCGTGTATAATTGAATAATTTTCTAAGCTAATGTTTATCAATGGAATTGGACGAGTCGCATTTATTAGAACAATCATGTTGTCAAAAAATGTATTTGTCACTTTAGAATCTCTGTGTGCGTAGCCGAATGCACAAACGCTTACGAAACGCTCACGATAATATCTCTTTCGTAGCTATCTTATCTCTTTCAAGTTTGCCTTTCGCGTCGCAGAAATGCCAATCGGCTACGGGGCCTATAACCACACCTCGGACACTGGCGATCAAATATATGAAAAAGGCGCGTTCCTAGCTCACAGTGTAAGCTCGTGTAGGTGAACGCGTACTATGCTTTATGAGTGAAATATGACAGGTCGACTGTTCGCGTTTTTGACAGGCGGTAACTATGAGGTAACCGAGAGGGGTGGGCGGCACTTTCAGCGGGGAGCGGGAGTGGCCATACTGTACGATAGTACTCTTTATTATACTGTGCCTATACGTACATAAATGATGATTTCTGTACCTTGTCACATTAACATCTCGTTTGAAATGTCATACGAAATTGTCAAACGATTTAAAGCGACAAGGTACAGAAATCATCACTTATTTAAGCCGATGACTGTACTATGCACGTACTCAATCAAAACAATTGTCGTTGTAACTAACAAATGCAACTATTTCCGTAGTATTATAATAGTGTAGTGTAAGCAAAACACGCCCTTCTTCCTAATTCAATTTTAAGCCTATTTCAATAGTCAAATCAGCATTAAGAAAAATTTAACGCTAAGTGTTTCTATATGAAAACTTTTCACTTTAATGATACCATAGGTACATAATTTATCAATCAATTATAAAATATTGATCAAGTATGCTTAACCCAGTATGGGAAAATCCATAGGAAAAGTACAGAAATAATTCCAAATAAATATACGTACCTATATGGTATCTACACATTATGCGTATCCATTAGTCAGAATAGAATTGAATAATTCGTAAATATATCTACAGGAAAAACCACTTAAATACCTACCAATGGGGATTTCAAAAACGTCACAAAGTCACAACGCGTTCTCACAATAGGTACATATTTATTTATTTAGGTATAACTAGGTATTTTTACACCTTGAGACATTTATTTTATTGAGTGACACTAGCAACTTTACATACTGAGGTAAACTATATATTAATATTTTTTTTTTTAATATTATAGGGCATTCTTACACAGATTGACTGAGGCCCACGGTAAGCTCAAGAAGGCTTGTGCTGTGGGTACTCAGACAACGATATATATAATATATAAATACTTATATACATAGAAAACATCCATGACTCAGGAACAAATATCTGTGCTCATCACACTAATAAATGCCCTTACCGGGATTCGAACCCGGGACCGCGGCGCAGCAGGCAGGGTCACTACCGACTGCGCCAGACCGGTCGTCGATATTCTATTAATGACGTATATGATATTCTATTAATGAATAAATAAATAAATAAAAAATAATAAATAAATATTATAGGACATTCTTATACAGATTGACTGAGGCCCACGGTAAGCTCAAGAAGGCTTGTGTTGTGGGTACTCAGACAACGATATATATAATATACAAATACAGCAAATACTTATATACATAGAAAACATCCATGGACCATGACTCAGGAACAAATATCTGTGCTCATCACACAAATAAATGCCCTTACCGGGATTCGAACCCGGGACCGCGGCGCAGCAGGCAGGGTCACTACCGACTGCGCCAGACCGGTCGTAATGAATAGTTAAGCTCAAAGAATTTTATAATAAATATTATCAACAAACGTATAGTTAAAGTTATTTCAAAAGTTAAAGTCGACCAATATGAATTTCAAAAATGGTGTTTGGACTACGTAAAGCATTGCCATCTCGCTACAATTTCGCATGCGGATGCTACGGTCGCCCCCGTCTACGAGATAAGACGCATTTGCTACGATCGCTGCTCGCTACGACACAGAGTACTCACGAGAGATAATATTTTTAGCTAAGTAAACGGTATATCTCGCTTTGAAGTATTGCTGCGTTTAAGCTGTGGTGCCGTGCTTCGCATTTGAAGTAGCTACCTGTGTACGTTTTTGTACCTTATTTCTCTAAGCTCTGTTTGTTATGTTTGCATGGTTAGAGTCATAAGCTTCTACAATAATAAAATTCCTTGACCGTGTTAATAGTTTATTTAGTTGTGTTGTTAATATTTTCTACTTCACCTGAAATCAAACTGCCGCTATCGGAGTAAATATCAATTAAGCTTTATTTACCGTCTCCTAATGGCACCGCGAGTCACGCGATCGTGTGGACACCTGACTTAGCCGATTTGATTTGTTCCCCACATTGGAACCTTATCGCAACAAGCCAGTGATTTACATTTAATGCATTAAGCCTGATTAAATCGTTATATTATTGTGAAATGGTTCTACAGTTCAAATTGGCTGAATGAAAGAGATCAGTGAGATTAGGCGGTTACCGCACGGGGGAAGGAAGTAGGGGCTTACGCTTGAATATTTCATAAACATGCGAGTACGTTTTTACCGTTTCTTGACTGTAGGTACTGTGAGATTTGGTTCGTATCAAGGAAATACACTTATACTTATCTGTAGGTATCTAAGCTTAGGTACGACTTTATGTTATTCTATTATAGCTTTGGTTTGATAGGAAACGATCGTATGTAATAAAAAAAATACAAATAAAATAATAAATATTATAGGGCATTCTTACACAGATTGACTCAGTCCCACGGTAAGCTCAAGAAAGCTTGTGTTGTGGGTACTCAGACAACGATATATATATAAATACATAGAAAATATCCATGACTCAGGAACAAATATCTGTGCTGTGCTGTGCACACAAATAAATGCCCTTACCGGGATTCGAACCCGGGACCCCGGCTTAGCAGGCAGGGTCACTACCCGCTATTACCAAATCATGGTCAAAATCAATAATAAAGTATTATGTATATGCTTATACATATTTACACAAAACTTTATTGAGAACGTTAAAACTGAAATGCAATCATAGATTATTGGCGAAACTGAGAGGGAACAATAAGGAAAACGATGAAAAATAAAAAAATGTAAACCAACAATGATCTCGTTTTCCTATAAACAGAACGCCCCGCCACCGCGTCATCAAAGAAATTCCTATCATTACTCGCGGGGAGTAATATCCAGACATTGTGTGAACGACTGGAAGAGATTACAAACCTACGTCTGCTTCCGGTACCAAATCGTTACGAGGTCTTTACCGAGCAGAACTAGTTATCAGACTTTGGGGTACGATTTGTGTGAACTTCGATGGGGTTATATTTAATGCGTGTAGATTTCTACGTTCACCTGTAATGTAAGGGTGGATCAGTCATGAGTGCGCAAGCCATGCATTTCTATTACCTACGAAATAGAAAGGCTAGTGGAATGATTAAACCAGTCAAATTATAACCAGGAAACCTTTAAAGATGTGATTAGTCAGTGATCGACTTAAACTGGTAGGTTTTGAACGTTTGATTCTAATGTGAATATCTAGGTAGGTAAAAATGGTGACCATGATATATAGATCAATTTGCATTGTATTGAGTATATATAGACATTTAGCACCGATCTTAAACATATATTTTTAACGCTTAAATAAACATGAATTTCTCAGTAGGTATAAATTGTAACTGAGATTTTTTTGCTTAAGACCAGGTTTTTGTGTACTATAATCATGATTTTATCAAAATTAATACTGTGAAGGTCGCGCTTAAGAAACTGTAAATGTCAGTAATTTAAAAGGGTGCAAAGTTGTCGTAGAGCGGCTGTCGCGGGGCGGGGGGAGCGCGCGGGGCGCGGGCCTGGGAGAGCGCGCCGCGCACCGGCCGCGTCACCGCGGCGGATCGGTTAATAGGTTAGGGACGTAAGGTACCGGCCACACCAGAGCGTCGCGTGTCTCGGGGCGCGCAACGGACGTCCGCGCCACGCCACCTGAGTGTAATTCAAAAATCGTCTCCTCAGTACATTTTGTATAGGAAGGACGTAAGACGCGCCCCAGGCGGCGTGGCGGCGGCGTGGCGCGCGCCGCGCCGCCTGGGGGCGCGTCTTACGTCTAAAATAAACACAACGGACGTGGCGTGGCGCGGGCGTGGCGAGGACGAGGCGCGGACGGGGCGCGGACGCAATCTAAATTACACACAAGAGGTGAAAACACGGCTCGATGCGTCATTATACAGGCTGATTTCGTTGCGGAAACGTCTTCCTCGTCCGATGATGAAGATGCGTTTGCCTAGCTGCAAATTCTCAATATGCAGAGGCACAGGAGATATTGGGTTCACCCTATGCGAAAATTATCCGAACATTACAGATATTTCGAAACCATGGAAAAGTTGCATGAATATCCGGATCTTTTTCGTACAGTTTATAAAATGTCAAATAAAAATGCAAATAATAAACCTTTGAATTCAGATTTCTTATCCCTCATGCCTGTTTGCCCCACCCAACCATACCCAGGCTGGCCCCGACTCCAAAAATAATTGATTTGTTTATAATTTGGATGTTTAGATTATTGCAATACGATAAGAAATCTGAATTCAAAGGTTTATTATTTTTTGCGTTTTAGTTTCTCCGTGTTTTGTAACGCGCTTATTTTTGAAGGCGGTTTTATATTAAAGAAAAATTTATTTATTTATTGATTTTAGTGGTTCCTATTGATATTATATACGTACAGTAGTGAAAGAATTATCCTTTAACTCCTAACCATTGAGGAGTTGACCTTCCATCATCAGCTCAGCGACATTAAAATTTTTACCATCAATCGTAAATATTGGTGTACCTATTAAAAATACACTAAAAACATTACATGTGCCTATAACATTTGAAGAGTGTAACAAAACAAATTTCCTTTCCTTAAATATAGCATTAACTATTGGATTGCCCGGCCTAAGTTATGACTTCTACTGCCCTCTCTTGGAAATAGGCGGGAAGTCTTCGACCGGAGGATACCTGATCGGTTTCTTGCGCCATCTAGCGTGGGATAGCTGCACTCTTGTATTCCTCTATGGACTTACGTGGATCATAGTTGCCATTTTGAAAAATAGAAGTAAATCGTCATCGGGCGTTTGCCTTCCTTCCTTTTATTCGTAACCAGACTTAATTATGGGTTTTTTTTTAAGCTCCGCGTTAATCGCGAAGAGTTTAGTATTATATTTTATTGTTGACTTAATTTCCATTGAACGTCCGGAGCCGGCTGTTTGCGGTGCGAGCCGATTTAGGCTTGGCAACACTAGTCCCGTCCAAAATGGCGAATGAGATGGGATTTCTTTTTGCCGGAGAGAGAGTTGAAGGGATATCGTTGGCCCAAGCTAAAATCGGGCGCAATCGCCCGTTTGACCCCGGAATCGGACGTGAATAAAACCATGTTCTGATGGTGATAGGCGACGCCCAGCGTGCCCGGATGTCGAAATAGGTGCAATTTTGCCCTCTGCTGGCCCCTTCTCCATCAACGGGTTCACGCCGCGTCGCCTAAACCTCGCGCCGGCCGCGAGAGCTTCCCCTGGTATCCCGGTAACTTGTGGGCAGCAGATTGCTGCTGTTCTACCTACTCCCGACGTTTCACCCCAAGGCTGCTGACGTGGCAGTTGTGGTGTTTCGAGGTCAGATCTTTCCACGTTTACTTATTGACTGAATGAACCGGCCTTTCGGTTCTGGCGCCCATCCGTGTAACTACCTTAATATATATTGACCGCTGTATCCGTTTCTACCAGTAATGATAATTTAGAGCTCGCTGACCCACGTTTGTTCCCTTAAAATATAAACTCAACATTATTGTTCTCGTGAGCTAGCCCTCGGCAAACAATTGTTACCGTGTATCTAGGTTAACAAATTAGCATAAACAATTTAGATTTTTTTTCCTGAATTCAATAAATACCTGGTTCCTCTTCAACTGTTGTTTGATTTTTTTTTATTTTGGCGTTAGCTAAAGGAAACCCCCCGTAAAATTAAATATCGTAACAGTGGCGCCCAACGTGGGGCGTTATATCAGCGAGCCTCTTTAGTCACATTGTTAGCTAGAGGAATTTCTGGTAGAAACGGTGCGGCTTGTATAATTGTAATTAAGTAGGTACTTTTGTTTTTTTTTAATTTTAAGTAATTTTGTGTATTGTAGCTGCAGTACCTCGTATAGTTGTGCGGAATTATTTCTGATATTACTTTCAGTGTTTGGAAAGATAGTTATTTTAAGAAAAAAAATTTGTTCTTTTACCATTTCTATAAACATTAATTCTTGTGGGTTACCGGGACCCAGTGTGGGAGTTGTAACAATTTTATATTAATAGTTATTAAGAGATTGCATGTATATTGGAGATTACAACCAAGGTACTTGTTTGTTAACGGACGGTTGTGTAAAAGAAAAGTTAAGTTTTTTTTTAAATTTAAAAGTAAGAATATTATATTCTCCCTGTGTGGGAGGTTACAGTGATTGTTTGTAGTAGCCATCGTCAACTTTTTCATAATGGAGGACCGTCCTATTAATTATAATTTATTACATAAAGATGAGTTAGAGTATGAAGTGTCCATTAGGGATGTCACTCCCGCGGGAGATGTAAAAAGCTTAAGGGAACAAATTAGGAAGTTAGCAAGGGAGCTACCTTCGGATGACATTGCGGAATTTGAAGGGCAGTTAGCGCAAGAGCTTACAGTGGTTCAAAAGAAGTTAGGTGAATTGGAGGAATCTACCACGGCTGCCAAGTCTCCAATAACTTTGAAGTCTCTTAATCGGGTACAAGCATTAGGTCACCATTTATATCATCGATTAACACGGATCAAACCAGTAGAGTCCACCGATGTGACCTCGCACTCCGAGTTAATGGAGCGGCTTATGCGAATTCTTTCAAAATTGGATAACATGCTATCGGTATTCGTGTCGACTCATTCGAATGCTGCGTTTACTGATGCGGTCGAAGGGGTGGAGCCTCCTGCTCAGACGGAGACTTCACCAGCGGTTCCTAATGCTTCGTGCTTTAATAAATGGATGGTGATAAGCAATAATGTGTCAACCCACACGCCAACCATTTTGAGAAAATGGCGTCTAAAGATTTTTTCTCATTTTTTTGTGTTTCTCTTAAAAAACATTGTTTTTTATATAGATTGTTGTGTTTTCAGCTATAATACGTTCAGTAGTAGTGATTATTGTAGCTTAATTTCAAAACAAACTTCAATTTGACGAAATAATGCCCTTTTCTTTTATTGCGAATTGTTCGACGACGTCAAACTTTTTCAAGACTGTGTTATGATACTTAACCCACTTTTGCTAATTGTTTAAAAATATCTATGAGTCTTAAATAAACATGTTAAAGCACATAAATTGTTATTGTAAAATACTCTACCTATGCATATTTTTAACTTTATAAGTGTTAAGTAACATATCAGTCATGGTCACTTATGTTATTAGGTATAAATAATAAAATAATAATAAATATTATAGGACATTCTTACACAGATTGACTGAGACCCACGGTAAGCTCAAGAAGGCTTGTGTTGTGGGTACTTAGGCAACGATATATATAATATATAAATACTTATATACATAGAAAACATCCATGACTCAGGAACAAATATCTGTGCTCATCACACAAATAAATGCCCTTACCGGGATTCGAACCCGGGACCGCGGCGTAGCAGGCAGGGTCACTACCGACTGCGCCAGACCGGTCGTCATGTAGGAATCAATACATTATTTATTAATCAAACCTTTTAATGATTTTTCTACTCCCGAACTGTTATTCGTCATTTACAGGATTGTGCGTATCGAAAAAACTGAAAACGCATTGTTTGGTTCTGTAATCATGGCAACGCATTGCATTAACGATACTGCGTGCGTGCGCGGGAAGGCTTTGGGCAGCTGAGCTGACAGTGCAAACCTTTGCAATACAGGAAACAGTGTGAATTTCGCGAGAATTATTTAAAAAAACTATTAAAAACTAAGTGCATGGTCGTTGTAAAAGTATTGTATGCAATGGTGTTTAACTGACTCCAAAATACTCGTGGAAAGTACGCCCCTCATATTTCTTGACCTCCTTTAAACGCCTGTTGAATAAAATACTATAAATTAACTATTAGAGTAATGATCATTTCTAGACACATATTTAAATTATCTGTGCTTTTTCAACAAAAAATCGTTACAAAAACCAAATAATCATCTTTAAAAAAAACAAACTACTTATCTAAAATATACAACAAAATATTTTTTTACGCTAAGAAATAGACTAAGTCATTTAAATTATGAATAACTCATGACTTGTACAAGAACAAAACATAAAATATCTTTAACAAAATAATAAACTACCATTCAGTAAGTATTCAAAAATCAAACAATATTTTTATGCATACATTAACACGTCTTAATGTAATTAGTAATTATAAAAAAATAGTAGCTTATATTAGATTTTTATATAAACACGTACTTGTAAAAAATGTTTGCAAATTATAATAACGAATATGTATATTCATGACTTAAAATGTTCAATTTCGTACTGAATTAACCATTCATGTGCAAAAATATACTAATGGACTAAGTCATAACTTATTTAAACATAAATTAATATGAACAGTTATATTTTACAATATAGTGTCATGGTACTTACACCAAAAACGAACAATTTATGACCCGAATATAATTTAACAATAATGACTTATGTTTTATAACACGGGTCGTAGCATAAAACAACGAATAAAATATCATTTTGCAATAATCATTCAAGTCTCATAGTGGGTAACTATGTCATTTTTTGCGTTTTGCAAGAATGAGTCAAGTGTAAAAAAATCGTTGAGTCAACCCTCATAACACATTATTGTAATTTAAATATGTCTTCTGCCAATTACTATAATAAGTTAAGGTTCTTGACATATTAATGAAAAACAGGCAACACACGATATAGGATTTGTGTTAACCTATTTTTTTACTTTTGGGATAGTAAAAATTTTCAAAATGAAAAGGTCATTTTTGCAAATAGAAGTTTAAAAATCCAGCTATAACATGGCATTAAAATCTCATTTTTTTAGTTTTTGTGGGTTGACACATTATTGCTTATCACCATCCAAATATCAGACGGTTAGTTCTTTAAATCTTAAATTTAACGGTCGTTCGTGTGTGAAGGCTTTCCTGCAGCGGGTCGAGGAGTTGGCAGCTTCGCGTCGAATTACGGAGGCTAGGCTTTTAGCTTCGGCGGTGGAATTATTTGATGGAGATGCACTGATGTGGTACCGTGGTATCCGTACGGAGGTGTCTACTTGGGATCAGCTGAAGGCCGCCTTGATAGAGGAATTTTTGCCGTTCGATTACGATAGGCGCTTACTTAAAGAAATTAGGAATCGTACTCAGGGTTCTAATGAGAACATTTCCACATACATTAGTATTATGCAGAATTACTTCAGCCGTTTAAATAGTGAATTGTCGGATCAAGAGAAGTTTGACATAGTTTCAATTAATGTTCGTCCGGAATATACAGTGCCCTTGGCTATCCAGTCAGTTACTACCTTAAAGGATTTGAAGAGGGTGTGTCGCGTGCTTGAAGATAGCTGGCAACGGGCCAATGCATTTGTGGAGCCTCCTAGACCTTCCTCGTCGACTTTAGCCGCGGATCTGAGTTTTAAATCCTCATCACGTCCCAAGGTGGAGGCAGCTCACCCGATGGAGAAGCCGTTCTGTGTTCGTTGTCGTGTAGATACGCACAGTTTACGTGAGTGCAAGTCTAAGCGTGTGGTTTGCTTTAAATGTGGTAAGGGGGGCGTGACTTATCCGGACTGCCCAAATTGTTTATCTCAGGCTTCCACTTCGTCCTCGTCGCACAATGATGATGTTTCCGGTGCTTCAAAAAACTAAATAGTCCGGGCCGCCGAATTTTGAGTCCCTACGATTCGGAGCGTGGGAACTCGTGTAATTTGGTTGATTTTGGTGGAGATAATATTGGGGTAGGTCCGGATTGTCCCGACTACCCACTTATAGTTAGCACCTTAATGTCTCTTCCCGTTTCGGTGGTTCGGAATCGGTTCGTTATAAATAAGGACGAGCGACCTCACATGTCGGTGGGCATTTTAGGTCATTCTTTTCGAGGCCTCTTGGATACAGGGGCAGGAATAAGTATCATTGGTTCCAACTCTCATGTGGATTTTTTATCGCTAGGAGCTCAGTTAGTTTCTGCCACGGATAATACCCATATTATAGCGGCTAATAAAACTCGTTCGAGAATAGTCGGTTGTATGTATTTAACGGTCAAGGCTAAGAATCTTACGCGTGAAATTAAATTTTACGTGATACCGGATGTAGGCACGCGCATGATCTTCGGGGTTAACTTCTTTAAAGCGTTCAACATTGCGCCCGAATTATTTCGTCAGTACGGGAACTCGGATTCAGACACTACCGTAGATGAGGTAGTGCCTGACAAGCACCTTTGCTCCTTCCAGGAGTTGACTTCGGACCAACAAACTATCGCGGACGGGATTATTCGTGGCTTTGAGAATATTTCGTTCGAGAAGAAAGGCTTAGGGCGTACTCACTTGCTCACCCATAAGATAGACACAGGCGACAGCCCCCCGATCAAGCAACGTTACTACCCGATCTCACCGCACCGGCTGATCGAGCTTAACCGACAATTAGACGAGATGCTGGAGCAGGACGTGGTTGAACCTAGTACTAGTGCTTGGAATAATCCCACGCTGTTCACTGCTAAGTCCAACGGGGACTTGCGCTTTTGTTTGGATAGTCGCAAATTGAATTCGGTGAGTAAGCGCGATGCGTACCCATTACCTTATATTTCGCGTATTTTGGACCAGTTGAGGGATGCGAAATTTTTATCTTCCATTGACTTGAAAAGCGCGTTTTGGCAAATTCCGTTAGACGAGGCCTCGCGTGAGCGCACAGCTTTTACGGTTCCCAAAAGAGGCTTATTTCAATTTAAAGTAATGTGTTTCGGCCTCACGGGCGCACCGGGCACGCAGCAGCGCCTCATGGATAAGCTGTTTGGCCCAGAATTCAATGACAGGCTTTTTGTGTACCTAGATGATATTATAATTGTCAGTCAGACCTTTGAGGAGCATATTTCATTATTGACTCGCGTGCTAGACCGTCTGTCGGCCGCTAATCTAACCATTAACCTCGGGAAATCCCAATTCTTCCGAAAGGAACTCAAATACCTCGGCTATGTGGTAGACGAGCATGGTCTGCATACTGATCCTTCCAAAATTCAAGCTATTATCGATTACCCGGTTCCCACTAACCGCAAGGAGGTTAAGATGTTTATAGGTACCGCATCTTACTACCGTAGATTCATCAAAAATTTCAGCGACCTCGCGGCGCCCCTAAATGCTTTGACGAGCACTCGGAAAAACGCTCCTCCCTTCTTGTGGTCGGAGGACGCCCAAGAATCCTTCCAGAAATTAAAGTCGGCCTTAGTGTCGGCTCCCATACTTTCTTGCCCTGATTTCTCCAAGCCGTTTCTCTTGCACTGTGATGCGTCCGGGTACGGTGTGGCCGGTACTTTGACACAAGTGATGTCAGACGGGCTAGAGCACCCCATAGCTTACGCAAGTCGTTCGTTGAATCGTGCTGAGCGCAATTATTCCGCGACGGAGCGCGAGGCTCTGGCCGTCGTTTTCAGTATAGAGCATTTCCGGCCCTATCTGGAGGGTGGACCCCGTTTTAAAGTAATTACCGATCACTCGAGTTTAAAGTGGTTTTTTAACTTAACTAATCCGACAGGAAGATTAGCGCGTTGGGGTTGTAGATTATCTCCCTATGACTTTGAAATCATACACCGTAAAGGTAAGGATCATGTCGTCCCTGACGCCTTGTCTCGTAGTGTGCCGGTGTTGGAAATCCATACGTGCGAGTGGTATAATAAGCTTTTTAAAAAATGTCAAGAGTCTCCAGGCTCTTGCCCTAATTACGTTATTCAGGGTAATAAACTTATGCGTTACTGTAAAGGTAAATTCAACATTTCGAGAGAATTCGATTGGAAAGAAGCCGTACCGTCGTCTCAACGTTCAGATTTAATTAAAACTTGCCACAATGAGGAGCTTTCCCACCTGGGAGTTTTTAAAACGTACAAGCGGTTATCTTTGCACTACTATTGGCCTACCATGTACAAAGACATCGCTAATTTTATTCGAGGGTGCGAAGTTTGTGCCGCGTACAAGAATTCTCAAAAGGCCCCTCTCGGATTCATGGGGCATCCTAAGACCTGTTCGCGTCCTTTCGACACGCTTAGCATAGATTTAGTGGGTCCGCTACCTCGATCCCGAGCTGGGTATACGTATATTCTGTCGGTGTTGTGTTGTTTTTCCAAATACGTGATGTTTTTTCCCCTCAGGCGCGCTGTAGGGAAAATCATCGCGCAGCGACTGGAGGATGAGGTGTTTCTCAAACATGGGGTGCCGCGCACCGTGATTACGGATAATGGTACGCAATTCACTGGCAGCGAGCTGAAAGCCTTGTTTCAGAAATATTTCATTCCTCAAATTCATTACACGCCTCGTTACACGGCCCAAGTAAACAGCGTGGAGCGTTTTCACAAAACTTGCCTTACGGCTGTCGCTATCATGGTTCAGGACGATCATCGAGCTTGGGATGTAGCCTTGCCCAAAGTCCAATTCGCTATGAATTCCACCACCAGTGAAACCACTCGTTGTTCCCCCTTCTTCCTGGTCCATGGTAGGGAGGCCGTTGCGTGTGGGAAAGTATACGGGGACAGCCAAACGTCTAACCCGGATCCGTCCATTGACTCCCCCGACCGGTATGCGGACTCCCTGGGCGGCCTGAGGGCAGTTTTCGAACGGGTTAAGTTATCACTACTAAAAGCTCACGATAGGGGGCACGTTATTACAACAAAGGTCGTCGTTCCGAAGAGTTCCACGAGGGTGAGGTCGTTATGAAAAAAACTTTTCCCTTGAGTGATGCTAGTAAGTTTTTCATGGCTAAGCTCGCTCCCAAATATGCGAAGTGTCGAATAGTTCGTAAGCTCTCGAGTTTGGTATACGAGTTAGAGGATTTCTATACTGGTAAAAATTTAGGGTCCTGGCATGTCCAGCATATCAAAAAGTTTGATCCGTGATCCATTTAATTAGCTATAAGCTGTATGTCCACAGAGAGGTTGGCAGTGCAGGGCGAGAGCTCGGGTTTCGTCCTGCAGGGCTAGCTTCCCGGTGAAGAGTGTCAAAGGGTAGTTTAGCGGCTTCCTAGCCGAGCTATCGGGCACTAACCCGTAATCGGTTTACGGGTAATTGTGCTTGTCCCGCCTTCCGCCGTGTAGCTTGGACGCGCAGCCCGTTACCTCGGTCGCTCGCTGCGCCGCCAAGATATACTGCGAGGATAGGAGCTTCCAGCTCTTCGTTCTGGCGTTGTGTCGAGTAAGTTATTAGTTGCATGTGGTATCTGGATTACAGTCCTGACTGTGGCCATTATTTTAGAATTAGTAAGTCGTGGGTTCGATTTCGATGGTATTTTTTTTTTGTATATCAGATTTAGATGTTAAGTTGTAGTAGTCCTTTTACCCATACTCCAGGTAGTTGAAGCTGGGGACCAGCTCAAAATTTTGTCTCGTCAAAATTTTCTCTGGGGAGGGGAGTATTGTAACAAAACAAATTTCCTTTCCTTAAATATAGCATTAACTATTGGATTGCCCGGCCTAAGTTATGACTTCTACTGCCCTCTCTTGGAAATAGGCGGGAAGTCTTCGACCGGAGGATACCTGATCGGTTTCTTGCGCCATCTAGCGTGGGATAGCTGCACTCTTGTATTCCTCTATGGACTTACGTGGATCATAGTTGCCATTTTGAAAAATAGAAGTAAATCGTCATCGGGCGTTTGCCTTCCTTCCTTTTATTCGTAACCAGACTTAATTATGGGTTTTTTTAAGCTCCGCGTTAATCGCGAAGAGTTTAGTATTATATTTTATTGTTGACTTAATTTCCATTGAACGTCCGGAGCCGGCTGTTTGCGGTGCGAGCCGATTTAGGCTTGGCAACACTAGTCCCGTCCAAAATGGCGAATGAGATGGGATTTCTTTTTGCCGGAGAGAGAGTTGAAGGGATATCGTTGGCCCAAGCTAAAATCGGGCGCAATCGCCCGTTTGACCCCGGAATCGGACGTGAATAAAACCATGTTCTGATGGTGATAGGCGACGCCCAGCGTGCCCGGATGTCGAAATAGGTGCAATTTTGCCCTCTGCTGGCCCCTTCTCCATCAACGGGTTCACGCCGCGTCGCCTAAACCTCGCGCCGGCCGCGAGAGCTTCCCCTGGTATCCCGGTAACTTGTGGGCAGCAGATTGCTGCTGTTCTACCTACTCCCGACGTTTCACCCCAAGGCTGCTGACGTGGCAGTTGTGGTGTTTCGAGGTCAGATCTTTCCACGTTTACTTATTGACTGAATGAACCGGCCTTTCGGTTCTGGCGCCCATCCGTGTAACTACCTTAATATATATTGACCGCTGTATCCGTTTCTACCAGTAATGATAATTTAGAGCTCGCTGACCCACGTTTGTTCCCTTAAAATATAAACTCAACATTATTGTTCTCGTGAGCTAGCCCTCGGCAAACAATTGTTACCGTGTATCTAGGTTAACAAATTAGCATAAACAATTTAGATTTTTTTTCCTGAATTCAATAAATACCTGGTTCCTCTTCAACTGTTGTTTGATTTTTTTTTATTTTGGCGTTAGCTAAAGGAAACCCCCCGTAAAATTAAATATCGTAACAAGAGTTCCCTCGATTTCTCCAAGATCCCATCATCAGACCCCGACTTGGTGCCAATAGGACCATCTCGGGGTTATACCCGTTCGATTAAAAAAAATAATTTGAAAATCGGTCCATGATTCTCGGAGATATCGAGTAACATACATACAAAAAAAACCGGCCAAGAGCGTGTCGGTCCACGCTCAGTGTAGGGTTCCGTAGTTTTCCGTATTTTTCTCAAAACAATTTTCCTAGAAAGTCTTTATAAAGTTCTACTTTTTTGATCTTTTTTCATATTTTTTTAAACATTATTATTTTATTATTAATAGCCTACATGGTGTCCCACTGCTGGGCAAAGGCCTCCCCCATGGATCTCCATCCGTCACGGTCTTGAGCAATCTCCGGCCAGTCACTAAGATATGCGTCCAGGTCATCCCGCCATCTCCGCCTAGGTCTGCCAGATCCTCGCCCGTCTTGCGGCACCCAGACCGTGGCAATTTTTGCCCACCTCTGTGGGTGCATGCGACAGACATGGCCGGCCCAGTCCCATTTCAACTTGGCAGTCTTAACTCCAACATCAGTAATGCCTGTTTTGGAGCGCAGCGTAGAGTTACGGATTCTGTCAATCCGTTTTACTCCTAGCATACTGCGCTCCATGGCTCTTTGGCAAACCTTCAATTTGGTCTTTTGCGCCTCGGTAAGTGACCACGTTTGAGCACCATAGGTTAGGACAGGCAGGATGCACATGTCGACGAGTCTCCGTTTTAAGGTCAGAGGAAGGTCGCCCTTCATCAGTTCCTTCATAGACCAATAGCTCCTCCACGCGTTTTGGATCCGTCTTTCGACTTCTTTGTCCTGTCTATGGCTGAAGGAAACTAATTGGCCCAGGTACAGATACTCGTCGACATATTTTATTGCCTGCCCATCTACCTCGACCCTATGTTTTGTGCTGTTGGTCATTATTTGAGTCTTGGTCCTGTTCATTGTAAGACCAACTTGAAGGCTTGCTGAGCTCAGATCTTGAAGCATTACTTGGAGCTCTCGGGCTGATGAGGAAAACAAGACAATGTCATCGGCAAACCGGAGATTTGTAAGTCTTCGGTCGCCAACGACAATGCCCTTGCCTTCCCAGCAGACCGCCAAGCTTCTAAATATATGTTCAAGGGTGCTTGTGAAGAGTTTTGGGGATAGCGGGTCCCCCTGTTTCACGCCTCTTGCGATTTTGAACGGCTGGCCGGTGGATTGCAGTTTTATAGTGGCTGTACTATTATCGTAAATGGATTTTAGAAGATGTATATATGTGGATTCGATTTCTTGATGGTGAAGTGCGGTAAATATTGAATCATGGGTAATACTATCGAAGGCCTTTGTGTAGTCCACAAAGGCTAGGTAAAGGGGTGTTTTGTATTCGTGGCTCTTCTCTATAATTTGATTAAGTGTTTGAAGGTGATCCGTTGTTGAGAAACCAGGACGGAATCCGGCCTGTTCAGGGGGTTGGTTTTTATCTAATTGGCCACCAATGCGATGTTCTATTATTTTAATAAACGTTTTGTAAAGGTGGGAAACAAGACTTATAGGACGATAATTATTAATGTTGCTCTTTTCACCCTTTTTGTGGAGTAATATTATGTTGGCATGTGTCATCTGTTTAGGTATTTTTCCGGTTTGCAATATGTTATTAAATAAATTGGTTATATGGGGTAGTAATACTCTTTTTCCTAGAATTAGGCATTCTGTGCTGAGTCCATCGTCTCCCGGGCTTTTTCCAAATTGCATGTTCCGAAGAGCCTGGTTTACTTCGTAGTCAGTGATTGGAGGAATGGTCTCGGCACAAAAATACTGATTGGAGGTAGTGGGATGTTTCTGTGGGTCTGAATAAAGGTTTTTATAATAATTGGTGCAAATGTCTCTCAAAAACTACTGAACCTATCAAGTTCAAAACAATTTTCCTAGAAAGTCTTTATAAAGTTCTACTTTTGTGATTTTTTTCATATTTTTTAAACATATGCTTCAAAAGTTAGAGGGGGGGGACGCACTTTTTTTTTCTTTAGGAGCGATTATTTCCGAAAATATTAATATTATCAAAAAACGATCTTAGTAAACCCTTATTCATTTTTAAATACCTATCCAACAATATATCACATGTTGGGGTTAGAATGAAAAAAAATATCAGCCCCCACTTTACATGTAGGGGGGTACCCTAATAAAACATTTTTTTCCATTTTTTATTTTTGCACTTTATTGGCGTGATTGATATACATATTGGTACCAAATTTCAGCTTTCTAGTGCTAACGGTTACTGAGATTATCCGCGGACGGACGGACGGACGGACAGACAGACATGGCGAAACTATAAGGGTTCCTAGTTGACTACGGAACCCTAAAAACGATCTTAGTAAAAGTAAACCCTTATTCATTTTTAAATACCTATCCAACAATATATCATACGTTGGGGTTGGAATGAAAAAAAAAATCAGCCCCCACTTTACATGTAGGGGGTACCCTAATAAAACATTTTTTCCATTTTTTATTTTTGCACTTTGTTGGCGTGATTGATACATTGGTACCAAATTTCAGCTTTCTAGTGCTTACGGTTACTGAGATTATCCGCGGACGGACGGACAGACAGACAGACAGGGGGAAACTATAAGGATTCCTAGTTGACTACGGAACCCTAAAAAACATTCAGTCGAATTGAGAACCTCCTACTTTTTTTGAAGTCGGTTAAAAAAACAACCTTTATTGCCGGCCGGCAAACGGCTAACCGATTGAAACAGAAACATAAATGAAAAGAGAGGGCGAACGGCGACACCTGCGTGTCGGCGATTTCAAAGGTAAGCGCACGTGCACCCGATCTCGCTACCTACGCCCAGGTGCGGGCGCGGCTTTCGACCTTCGCGCCGTGCAATAGAATTTAATGTCGGCTGCTCGTGTGCGGTCTGTTTGTTTTATAGAGTGGCGGCATTTTCAACATCAAAGGGTGAGCCTATTTTGTGCAAAATTCTGTTATATCAATAACTTCTCACGTCACTAGATTATCGACTTTGAATGTCGAGTATATTTATAGTATCATCACTTTATTTCAGTGTACGAATTTCGTATGTGTTAAAAATCATTGTTCTAGCTTCATAAACCAGGGAGGAAATAATGGAGAGCGTTTATATGTCTTGTTTTGCCTTAATTCAATATCATCACATATTTTTGTTGCTGATAAAATAATACATCCTATATATCAAGGCCTTGTAGCTCGGCGAAAGAATCGTGATCGCGGAGTGCGCCGGCACTGATTATAATTATTTTGTCCAGTTATTATAATAACCTATACAAAAAGTACCGATAGAATAGGTATTCTAATCTATATCTGCATAGAACTATTTAAAACAAACCACAAAAGTTCATAGTTGATCGTTATTGGTACAGTCAGCAACTCAGCTATGAATACAGATAAAGTGCCAAATATATGTATACACACACCTTAATGTACTAAGTACCAACACTTGTACAGGAAATAAAATACTCTATACATATTTTTGGCACTTTGTCTTGCCAGCTGTGTTGTTGACTGTACACGATCTAAAAAGGAGCCGAACGGTTATTATAATTACGCGGTGACTTGCGTAGTCGGCGGCCGCGCGATACATAGTGCTGTCTCTGTTCAGGCCCCGTAGCCGAATGCCATTTCTCCGACGCGAAACGAAAACGAAACGCAGTCTGGCTCTGTTGCGCCAATACGCAAGAGCGATAGAGATAGATATCTACTATAGCGTTTCGTTTCGTGAGCGTTTGTGCCATTCGGCTACGCACCCTGTTCTTACTACCACGAATTTGAAGAACAATATTGCTGTCTCTCTCAATCTTTAGGCGTCATTCATATATTACGTCATACTAAATGTGACAATCCATGTTAAAGGATTAAAAAAGCGTGACATTGGGGGGTCCAAATAGTAGTCCATAAACCACGTCTTTGACCAACGTGAGTGATATCTCTGTCACTCTTTACGTCTTTACTAACAGAAATTTAAATAACAATAGTGCTATCTCTGTCACTCTTTACTAACAGAAATTTAAATAACAAAAATGCTATCTCTGTCACTCTTTACTACCAGGAACTTAAATTATTATAGTGCTATCTCTATTCTCTGTCACTCTTTACTATCAGGAACTTAAATTGTTATAGTGCTATCTCTGTCACTCTTTACTACCAGGACCTTAAATTATTATAGTGCTATCTCTGTCACTCTTTACTGTGTGCGGGAAGTGCACATACCACGAGTTTGACTAACATGAGTGCTATCTCTGTCACTCTTTACTACCAGGAACTTAAATGATTATAGTGCTATCTCTGTCACTCTTTACTTCTAGGAACTTAAATATTTTTTTCGGTTTCGGTTTTGGTCTTGGTTTCGGTGTCGGTTTTGGTGTAGGTTTCGGTGTCGGTTTCGGTTTCGATTTCGGTTTTCGTTTCCATTCCCGTTTCGGTTTCCGTTTTCGTTTTCAGTTTTGTTTTTGTTTAAACTAACAGAACTAAAACTAAAACCAAAACCAAAACCAAACCAGAAACGGGAAACCGAACACGGGAAACCGGATATCGGATACCGTATATCGGATACTGGTTACCGGTTACTGTCTACCGTTTACCGGATACCGGTTACCGTCTACCGGTTACCGTTTACCGGATACCGGTTAACGGTCATTGGTTACTGGTTACCGGTTACCGGTCACCGAATACCGGAGACCTGTCACCGGTTACCGGTTAACGGTTACCGGATACCGGATACCGGATACCGGTTACCGGATACCGGATATAGGATACCGGATACCGGTTACCGGGTACCAGATACCAGAAACCAGGTTTTGATTTCTGGTTTCTCATGTTACAACGTGTATAGATTAGTCGATACCAAGTCGGACACTTCCGATTAGGCGATTTCGGCTCGCATTGTTACGCAGCATTCGAGTGTTGAGTTTCTCACACATGAGGCCCCCTAATAAAATTTGTACCACTCATATTATTGATTTGACTCTCGCAACACAAACACCTCATGCCCACACAAATACACACAAAATAAAATCATTCACAAACTTCAAATCATTCAAAAACTCAACAGTCACACGCGCTCCTCGCGGTCCTCTAAGAACTCCCTCGCGAGAGTCGACACTTCAAAATGAAGCGACATCGCATCGGCTCATCGTCCACAAATCCGAAAAGATCCACCGATAAATTTGTACCGGAAAGACCTCACCGCGACAATGTCACATTACCCAAATTACTTCAAAAATCCTCTGAAAGTGAAACAGTTCATTAGGTTTACCGTAAGAGTGAGTGAGACAGACACGCACTGTGCTTCAAATTTGCCTCGCCAAAATACGTTACACACGACTCGAAAGAATACAGTCTTAAGCGCCGCAAGCTTTCATACATATTACGTTGTTGTGATCCAAGCATCTCGTCAAGCTCGATAGGTACTATTATTGAGCTAACGACTTGACCAGTTTAACGTGACCTATCGGACTAATTGATTTGTATGACTTTTGTCACTTGTAATAAGGGAGCTCTCTTATACTGGACGGTGAAATATTTGTTATCGAAGCGTTTTGAAAACGCGGCGCCCTTGATATCGTCGAGCGAAACACGTGTTGACGACTCGCCGCCCGTTCCCGCTACTACTATACTAGCTGTACCTACTCTGTGCACGACCTTATTCTGCAGGTAATAACGTTCATATTAAAGCGCAAGTAAGAAAAATATCAATTAAGTAATGAATCTTACATATTTGTTGTTTAATTGATTTCGTATAGTACTAAGAATATATTAACGGCAAAATTTACCATCTTTCAATTTAGTTAGGTATTTTTCCTTTCCTAAAATTATCAATATTTAAGATTTTGAACAAGCGCCAAAAGTATTGGTATAAGTTTTAATAATTTATCAACACACGTAATATTATATTCATAATAAATTGCAGGATTACGGTTAACAATATTTTCTAGTGAAATACGCCTGAAAATGTGTAACTTACTAAACCTTCTTTATAAATGATAGTTCTGTATGAATTATTTATAAAAATTAGATGTTTTTATATGAAATGCAGGTGTCACAACATAATACAAGCACTTTTTCCGGATTACATTTAATACTTTAGTTATAAAATCAAAAAATATTCAAAGTTCGTTTTTATTTTTTTTTAAATTGAATCAGAACCCTAATTTGATTAATAATTTGTATTTTAACTATCACTAATGATACTTTATACGACAGAAAAAGAAAATTACGGTTATCGAATTATGTCCAGGTCAAGCTATTTTTCCTGGTCTAAAGCCCATTCATTTGACTAGCCCTTACAAAAAACTAAGCAAAACAATAAAGCTAGCCCTGTGCATTGGCTTAGCGCTATCCGATACGGCTTGCAATCCTTTAATAAGGGTTACCCTTATTTTAAGCGCTATTTATAAGGCTTTCCCTTTTGTTAAAGCGTAGTCGAGCCTTGCGTAAAAGAGACAGGATTATGAATCTAAGCTATTGTAAGAACAGGAAGGAAAATGCGCTGTTGCCACTCCGCACTATGCGCCCCATTTTTAATTTTGCAACGAAACGTTTTCGTTGGATAAAAGTAGAACACGGCTAGAAATTATTTTTAATGAACTGGGAGACAAGGGACTGATGGATCGCCTGATGGTAAATGATCATCGTCGCCCATAGATCAGTATGTATGTTCGTACGTATGAATGTATGTAGGTATGTATGAATGTATGTAGGTATGTATGTATGAATATAATTATGTAAATATGTATGTATGCATGTAAATATACAGTGTTGGCCGAAAATCAATACAATTAACCATTAACATTACACATTGAAAACGTTAATTGCCAACATAAAAACAAGCCGTTTTCGTCATCCAACTCGCCTTAATGAGTTAATTGGGTGAGCAGTTCCTAAGATAGAGCTGATGCTGAACCCTGGCTTTTCCCAGGGGAACGCGGGTTTGGTTTGACATAGGCAAGCGCTGTTTTCGTCATCGGACTTGTTTTGATGAGTACTTGAGTGAGCAGTAACTAAGGTAGAGCTGATGCTGAACCCTGGCTATTCCTAGGGGAACTCGGGTTTCGTGCAACATAGGCAAACGCTGTTTTCGTCATCGGACTTGTATTGATGAGTACTTGAGTGAGCAGTAACCAAGGTAGAGCTGATGCTGAACCCTGGCTTTTCCCAGGGGAACGCGGGTTTGGAGTAACATAGGCAAGCGCTGTTTTCTTCACCGGACTTGTCTTGGTGAGTACTAGTGTGAGCAGTAACCAAGGTAGAGCTGATGCTGAACCCTGGCTATTCCTAGGGGAACGCGGGTTTGGAGTAACATAGGCAAGCGCTATTTTCGTCACCGGACTTGTCTTGATGAGTACTTGAGTGAGCAGTAACCAAGGTAGAGCTGATGCTGAACCCTGGCTATTCCTAGGGGAACTCGGGTTTCGTGCAACATACGCAAACGCTGTTTTCGTCATCGGACTTGTCTTGATGAGTACTTGAGTGAGCAGTAACCAAGGTAGAGCTGATGCTGAACCCTGGCTTTTCCCAGGGGAACGCGGGTTTGGAGTAACATAGGCAAGCGCTGTTTTCTTCACCGGACTTGTCTTGGTGAGTACTTGTGTGAGCAGTAACCAAGGTAGAGCTGATGCTGAACCCTGGCTATTCCTAGGGGAACGCGGGTTTGGAGTAACATAGGCAAGCGCTGTTTTCGTCATCGGACTTGTCTTGATGAGTACTTGAGTGAGCAGTAACCAAGGTAGAGCTGATGCTGAACCCTGGCTATTCCTAAGGGAACTCGGGTTTCGTGCAACATAGGCAAGCGCTGTTTTCGTCATCGGACTTGTCTTGATGAGTACTTGAGTAAGCAGTAGCCAAGGTAGAGCTGATGCTGAACCCTGGCTTTTCCCAGGGGAACGCGGGTTTGGTGTAACATAGGCAAGCGCTGTTTTCGTCATCGGACTTGTTTTGGTGAGTACTTTAGTGAGCAGTAACCAGGGTAGAGCTGATGCTGAACCCTGGCTATTCCTAGGGGAACTCGGGTTTCGTTCAACATAGGCAAACGCTGTTTTCGTCATCGGACTTGTCTTGATGAGTACTTGTGTGAGCAGTAACCAAGGTAGAGCTGATGCTGAACCCTGGCTATTCCTAGGGGAACTCGGGTTTCGTGCAACATAGGTAAACGCTGTTTTGTCATCGGACTTGTCTTGATGAGTACTGGTAAAGCTGATATTGAACTCTGGCTGTACCTAGGGGAACTTAGGTTTGGTGCAACATAGACAAACCCGGTTTTCGTTATAGGCCCTGCCTTTATGAGGACGCTCTATGGACGCTTGGAACTCCAGTATTCTCTTTATTCCCTGTGTTAATTACTATTAGTGAAATCGACTGTACTTAATTTTGATATTCAAATGGATATACATACGTATTTTTTTAGACATAAATAAAGTGTTTTATGTATGGCAAATTAATAAATTTGTTCCAACTACTGTTAATATTCACTTCTGGTAGGATTTTTGTTCAGTTAATATTATGTTTTATGCCTAACTTGACATTGCATGAAATATTTCTATATTATAATGCACCGAAACCAGAGTTGCCCTAGATACCGCCAGGGCTCAGCTACAGCGCTGTCTTGGCTATTGCGCACCCAAGTCCTCGTCATGACAAGTCCGATGACGCAAACAGAGTTTGCCTATGTTACACCAAACCTGAGTTCCCCTAGGTACAGCCAGGTTTCAGCATCAGCTCTATCTCGGGTACAGCTCACCCAAATACTCATTAAGACAATTCCAATGACGAAAACAGCGTTTGCCTGTGTTACACTAAACCCGAGTTCCCATAGGTGCAGCCAGGGTTCAGCAGCAGCTGGACTTTGGGTACTGCTCACTCGAGTACTCATCAAGACAAGTCCGATGACGAAAACAGCGTTTGCCTGTGTTACACTAAGCCCGAGTTCCCCTAGGTGCAGCCAGGGTTCAGCATCAGCTGGACTTTGGGTATTGCTCACTCTAGTAGTCATCAAGACAAGTCCGATGACGAAAACAGCGTTTGCCTGTGTTACACTAAACCCGAGTTCCCATAGGTGCTGCCAGGGTTCAGCATCAGCTGGACTTTGGGTACTGCTCACTCGAGTACTCATCAAGACAAGTCCGATGACGAAAACAGCGTTTGCCTGTGTTACACTAAACCCGAGTTCCCCTAGGTGCAGCCAGGGTTCAGCATCAGCTGGACTTTGGGTATTGCTCACTCGAGTAGTCATCAAGACAAGTCCGATGACGAAAACAGCGTTTGCCTGTGTTACACTAAACCCGAGTTCCCCTAGGTGCAGCCAGGGTTCAGCATCAGCTGGACTTTGGGTATTGCTCACTCGAGTAGTCATCAAGACAAGTCCGATGACGAAAACAGCGTTTGCCTGTGTTACACTAAACCCGAGTTCCCCTAGGTGCAGCCAGGGTTCAGCATCAGCTGGACTTTGGGTACTGCTCACTCGAGTACTCATCAAGACAAGTCCGATGACGAAAACAGCGTTTGCCTGTGTTACAATAAACCCGAGTTCCCCTAGGTGCAGCCAGGGTTCAGCATCAACTGCACTTCGGGTACTGCTCACTCGAGTACTCATCAAGACAAGTCCGATGACGAAAACAGCGTTTGCCTGTGTTACACTAAACCCGAGTTCCCCTAGGTGTAGCCAGGGTTCAGCATCAGCTGGACTTCGGGTACTGCTCACTCGAGTACTCATCAAGACAAGTCCGATGACGAAACCAGCGTTTGCCTGTGTTACACTAAACCCGAGTTCCCCTAGGTACAGCCAGGGTTCAGCACCAGCTGGACTTCGAGTACTGCTCACTCGAGTACTCATCAAGACAAGTCCGATGACGAAAACAGCGTTTGCCTGTATTACACTAAACCCGAGTTCCCCTAGGTGCAGCCAGGGTTCAGCATCAGCTAGACTTCGGGTACTCATCAAGACAAGTCCGATAAAAAAAACCGGCCAAGAGCGTGTCGGGCCACGCTCAGTGTAGGGTTCCGAAGTTTTCCATATTTTTCTCAAAAACTACTGAACCTATCAAGTTCAAAACATTTTCCTAGAAAGTCTTTATAAAGTTCTACTTTTGTGATTTTTTTCATATTTTTTAAACTTGTGGTTCAAAAGTTAGAGGGGGGGGGGACGCACTTTTTTTCCTTTAGGAGCGATTATTTCCGAAAATATTAATATTATCAAAAAGCAATCTTAGTAAACCCTTTATTCATTCTTAAATACCTATCCAACAATATATCACACGTTGGGGTTGGAATGAAAAATATTATCAGCCCCCACTTTACATGTAGGGGGGGTACCCTAATAAAACATTATTTTCCATGTTTTATTTTTGCACTCTGTTGGCGTGATTGATATACATATTGGGACCAAATTTCAGCTTTCTAGTGCTAACGGTTACTGAAATTATCCGCGGACGGACGGACGGACGGACAGACAGACATGGCGAAACTATAAGGGTTCTTAGTTGACTACGGAACCCTAAAAAGCAGCGTTTGCCTGTGTTACACCTGAGCAAAGCAGGAGCCTATCATAACTATAAGTATTTGGTATTGAAAATTGAACCTTATTTTATCTACAGCCGTTTCCATCAAACAGAAACGCGCAAATATCACACACAGTGCCGCCGTAGGTAACGATCGTATGTTATTTCGTTCGGAGTAATGTGTGCTTTATGAGCGAGGTACAGGATTTAAACTCGCACGATATGCTATAAGGGAAAGCAAATAAAACCCAATATAAGGCTTACCCTTATGGCGTTAGGCTGAGCCGATGATAAGGGTTTTGAAAGGGTATTGGGCTATTTTAGGTAAGCGCTTTCGTTAGGGCTTTAAAAGCAAAATGAAAGGGTATCGCGTCAAAAGGGTAGGGTAAGTTAAGCCTAACGAAATACCCATACAAAACCCCGTATAAGGGATAGCGGGCCGGTCCCTGGTTTGATTCGCCTGCGACTCGGTAAGGGTTAGGAATGACACCCCCCAGGGTGGGCAGAAGGGGGCGAAGGGGCTGTGATTGATGACGGCGGTGCGTACGCTGCCCATTGTCCGACAACGAGGAACGAAACAACAGGACGCTACAGAAATGAGCCCTTTTATCGCCCTACGATTAGAAGACTTTCCGCTGATTAACATGCAACAATACCTGTAAAGCAAAAACAAACCGCACATATTTTGCAACTCTGCAATATTTTCACAACTCATAAACAATTCGTATGTAATACGCGTTGTGTTACGTAGCAAAACAGTGTACAAACAAATAAACGAACTGGAAAGAATTTCTCGAGAGGGTACAAACACGTGAAGCGAGCTAGTGTGCGGTTGTGACTTGTCGATCGTCGAGACCTCGCATGAAATGGGTCGGAAAATAACTCCATTCCCGCGGGCACGACTGCGATTCAATCAAGTCTGATTCAGAATTTTGGAGTTCGTTTACCGAGCTAGCGAAGCAGGGGGTATATAAACGGAGGAAATGCAACTACAAATAAGCAGAGAGCGAGAAACGCAAGATCCAGCCGGCTCTTGGTAATTGTTTTACTCGTTCCATCGGCTCATCCCTGTTCGGTCGCAGCTGACGGCGGCTGCTGGCATGGAAAATCAAGTTTAAATAGCTGAGGATTCCATTTAAATTACCGCAGATTGGTAATCGTCAATGTGACATCGACTAAGAAGGTGCCATTTTGATTTTGACTCGAGTGTTGTGGTACCTATAGGTCGGTAATATAAACTCTTGCAAGGGTAGAATTAACCGCGATAGGTATGAATAATAATGATAATACAAGAAGTCAAATTAATGTACGTTTTACAACCATCAATTTAATGAAATTAATAAAATAGCTATTTTAGTTATAAGTAGGTTTCCCCGTAGCTAATTTTATAGGGAATGATACAAAACTGTCAACATATACTGCTTGGCAATTGCTATTAGACTACGGCAACGTTTTACCGGCATAGGTATTCGTGAATGTACTGAAATTCAAGTACCTACTACCTACATCAATATGTTTCAAGGAAAAACAGATGTGTGCGTCCCAATTTAGGTAAAGGGGAGAGCAATATTTGTTTAGCGTATCTTCACACTGAATTTATGGAAGAGGAGCATTGGGTTTGACTGACAATTAATGGACTCTTTATTGTTTGTCTGATATAATCAAGTTCAATGGCGATGTTGATATAAAGGGTACCTACACGCTCGATTTAATTTTATGTATATATATAAGATATTTAAGTAATAGAAGCTTCAACTATCATAACAATGAAATCTTATTTAAATACAATGCAATTTAGACCGTTACAAATAAGTATGATAATGCTAATAATGACAATTCATAGTTTCATTTAAAATCGGTATTAAAACGAACTCCTTATGAAAACATAATTCGGAAAAATCGTTTAATATATTATGTTCAGAACTAGTTAATTATGTATAGTAATTATAATAACTTTATAATTAATATTCAATCAATCAATCAATCAATTCTTTATTTTGTTAAACATAGGTTACAGAAAAGGTGATAAATACATTAATGGCAGCGCTATTCTATGTTTTACCCACTATGCGGGTGTACAAAATTTTGTTGTGCGATTATTAAGCTAAACGCATGCATATCTTAACTAAGAAGAAAAAAAATTAAATTATTTAAGTTACAATTACAATAAATTTCAATAATGTTACTTCAAAGGAAATAATGACAGATTAATACAACACTTAAAATTCTATTACAATTTTCACAATACATGTCAATTTAAGTAATACATAAAAATAAAATTCTAATACAATGTCGAGTCATTATTATCATTAATAAATTCATTAATAGTATAATAGCATTTTTCAATGAGGAATGAAGTGAATTGTATTTTGAAATTATATATGTCAAGTGCTCTAATATGGATTGGAATACTATTATATATTGTCGAAGCCATGCCAAAGATACTATTTCTCATAAGCGCCGTATTGCAACATTGCAGAGTTTTTAGATTCTGACTGTATTGTTCCTGTGGTGGAAATCTCCGGCCATCAGAAACGTTACTGAAAAGGTTTGTGTTGGTTTTCACAAATATGGCTACTTCAAGAATGTATAACGAAGGCAGGGTTAAGATTTTATGTGATTTGAAAAAGGGTACACAGCTGTCCCTAACTTTAAGTCCGCACATTGATCGTACGTATTATCAATTGTATTTTCAATTCAATTTTAAACATTTTGTTTACGACATGTAAATGTGCCCATATGGCCTATAAACTGAATTTATTTAATCGTATGGCATACACAAAAAACAGGCAGTTATATGAATGTCAGAGAATACACATTAAAATACAATTACAATTTAAACTAAATGTCAACATTCAGTGAGCTCAGCCACGCAATTGCGTCGGGTGTTAGGCGCAGCAGGTCTTCTGGTGGTCCCGAGTATGAGTTCAGAGGGCATCGCTGAATTATATGCTCCTATAAATTGAATAAATAATTTGTACTTTGTACCTATTTTGTATTTGAACTGGCAATTTGTGTGTTGTGCATGAAAGATATATAAATCTATCTATTTGTGCTCGTCGACGTCGAATTTAAGCAAAGAGAAGAGTAATACTTACATTACATATTTGTTTAACGTGTCTCCTGACACAATTTATGTCGAGAAGAGAGCAGCATCGAGTTTGGCTGAGAATTCATTTTATTTTCCTTTTTGAGAGAGCCTAAAATAATCAAGTTCATCTTGTGTGACTTACGAATGTTGTTCGATATACATATATAATATATGTGCATGTATGTATTTATATAACTTCGTTAAGTGTAAATTTTACACTTCGTTTATTACATTTTTTTTCCATAGATGTCGCTATGCATTCAAATCACACAGATGACACAGATGACACAAATACATAGTTATTCAATAAGTATTCATTTAGGTATTGATTTAAATTTAAACTGTCCCGTTCCGTCTCTCACCAAGGGCAACGGGTTACTCCCTTGTATAATAGAGGCAAGTATGTACATCATGTCTAACGGTGGATCATGCCCTAAAGCTGCATTCCTTACGATATTGAGCCAGACAACGTTAATAGCATGCATTCTGTGAACATCAACAAAGGCTCAGGACCTCACGCAGATGTAAATAAATTCGCTAAAGCGTTTTAGGGACGGGCACTGAGTGGAATAACGGCTTATGTCGCTTCTCATATTCATTTGAATCATTTGTGAAGAATTATTTCAGTACTACAATTGTCTAATTTATTTGTATATTCTTGCTAATTCATATATATGTATGAGTTGGTATAAATAGTGAATATAATTTAGTAATCAATTGTAGTTAGTTCATAACTATTATTAAGTACTTGTTAGGTTACCTAGGTTAAGACACCGAAGACCATAAACATAGATTATTACGGTATACTAGTATATATTGATGATTGTTATAAACCTTCATTACCAACTCATATTCGTAAAACTGACAATAGTCTTTCATTTAATAGTTCACCTGGAAGTCCAAATTACCTACACTTTTTTAAACGGAAGAACGTACCTATCGCAGATTGCTGACAGAAATGTTCAACATGTCAGACAAAAGATGCTTACAACTTTCTTCTCTCGTTTGGTTTGTGATATACTTAGACTATTTCTAACTATAGAAACGTGAATATCATCCTATTGAATAGGTAAGTATTAAGCAGATAGCGCCATCATAGCCTGCCAATTCCTAGAACTGTGTCAAATTCTCGTTTTTTTTTATTGTTCTAGTGCACAAAACTTGAGACAGGGGCAAGCTGTAATGGCGCAAAACTTTGGCAGTTGCCAACCCTTTTGTCGATGACGATTAGTATTTTGTCGCTTAAAGCCTTTTATCGTTAAGCCAGTCGCTTTGGTCGGACGGCCTTGCGTCGGTCGTCGCCCGCGCCGCCCTCGCCCTATAAATAAATACGGCCCAAAACGTAGTTGCACTCTGCAACGTGTGTTCAAATATATTTTAGTATTCCTTTTGCAGATTGATTTATTTACGATGGAAAAAAGAAAACAATTATCTCGCTTGCTGCAGCTTGCATTAATGTTTATGTCAAGCTTCGAGCTGTTAATGTTGTAGTTGAGACGGGCATAAAATTTAGAACTGGGAAGCTGATAGTGGCAAGATTTTGTGTCAATATTTTACCTACAATATAAGAATGCCAGAATGTAACGCATGTTTTATCTTATCGTTATCACGCTATAATCACGTCCGGAATGAATGTCTAGATAAATTTTTGCTAACTTGTAATGTCTACTTTACGATTTTTAACTTATGTTAATTTAAGAATTGCATTTAGAAAGAAGAATCTAATAAAATAATTAAGTAGTAATGTTGTGTACCTACTTTTATATTTCATATTCTACAATATATATAACATTTTAGAGTCACCTAAATAATTTAGACCAACCATATTTTCTTTTTCGAGATATGTTCATAGGTACCAGAACTACCAAATTAGTCAGCTGTGCTAAAGGCATAGCCTTATAGGGTCACTGTTAAAAAATATAAAAATACAAAAACGAAAGTGTTAACCATGATATAACATTTCACATGCCAATTTAAAAATTGTGTAAAATCAAGACGAGTAAAAGGAAAGCAGATAATTAACCCATTTCCCTCAATTAACACGGGACGGACAGAATTACTTAAGCATCTGTGTAATCAGTGCACCGCATCCGTAAGAGGGGCGTAACCGACTAGAATTTTCTATTTAGAGACGCCATTTTGAATCAGGGTCAAGCAACGGGGGGCGGATGCGGCAGGGCTTTGGCTCCCATGACTTGCCGAAACCAATCCGGTATAAATAGGCCTCTGATAAAGTTTAGCCGGTAGATAACTCGAGGTCAGACTTATACTGGTAGATTTGAGGCGAAAACAGTGTCTGAATAGGGAGTAGTAGGAAGTATCGCGCGGTGGAAGCGTCAAGGGTAAGGGGGGGGGGGGGGTCATACTAAATGTGACAATCCATGTAAAGGGGCACCTTGAAATTGTACGATGTGGATGATCCCTTGTACAATAACGCTGTTTTAGGCGAGCCACGCGATATTTGGACTAAACATACCCTAGCAATTAACGAAACCAAACGTATTAAAGCTTTTGCTACAACATTCCGCTAAGTCGGAGGGTCCCAAAGCTTTTCAGTTGCAGCGCACTTGCAACTTTAAAACATTCAGCACCCTATCCTAACCTGGCTATTTTAAATTATATAAAAACATGGTGAGAAGGATTGTCTCACGACACTCCCTTTCTATTATCTACACAAGGTTAAGTTATATGTAATTTTAAGTAAGTTCATCAAAATTAATTTATACAGAAAACTTGTCATTAAATGAGGCATAAACGTCTAATTTGTCTAAGTATTTAAGCGAAGAAAGACAGCGTCATTTTTAACGTTAATCGGTCCATTAAATATGGTTAATGAAACTTGCATTCAACCGGATAATTTTTAATTTACACCGTGTCGCTGCTATGAATACGATAGTATAGTATTTAATGTTTCTTTTTATTAGGTTATGTAAGCTTAGTTACTATTGGTCGACGACGACCGGTCTGGCGCAGTCGGTAGTGACCCTGCCTGCTACGCCGCGGTCCCTGGTTCGAATCCCGGTAAGGACATTTATTTGTGTGATGAGCACAGATATTTGTTCCTGAGTCATGGATGTTTGTATGTGCATGTATGTATATAAGTATTTATATATTATATGTATCGTTGTCCGAGTACCCACAACACAAGCCTTCTTGAGCTTACCGTGGGCCTCAGTCAATCTGTGTAAGAATGTCCTATAATATTTATTTATTTATTGGTGTACGTATTACGTAGAACTATTTTGCGAAGTACATTGACATGTGTGTAGGTGTGACTTTCGTTCCGGAAGGTCGTGGGTTTGAACCCCGGTTCGCACCAATAAGTTTTTCGGAATGTATGTGGGAAATGTCATTTGATATTTGCCAGTCGCTTATCGGTGAAGGAAAACATTCGGGTAGGAAGATCAGATGGCAGTCGCTCTCGTAAAATCTAGTGCCTACGCCAAATCTTGGGATTACTTGTCAAAGCGAACCCCAGGCTCCCATGAGCCGTGGGAAATGCCGGGATAACGTAAGGAGTATACATTGTACATATGAGAATACAAAATTGTGAATCTACGAGTAGTGTTGAATTTGATCTACAGTGTATCTTCCTCGGAATATACAGACTTATTCTTCCAACCCTTATCCCACGTTATGTGGGGTCGGTAGAACATGTCTTCTTTTTCCATTCTCCTCTATCTTTCATCATCTCAACACACACATCATTCTTTGACATAGTGTTCAAAGTATATAAGAGGTCAGGAGACTCAGGATTTCAAGAATGTAGGGGATTTAAACCACCAATTGACAATATATTTGTAGGTACTTATAGCACTGTATGATGTTGTGACATGCAGCATCAAAATATTATTTATTTTATTTGTTAAGAAAACTTACAGCTAAAGTAACAATAAGGCTTATAACATAGAAACAATGAGCCAATAACAAGTTTCCACAGATAGACAAGAAACGAAATGACGATTACTAAATGAAAGGTGAAAAAAAATGTAGTTATTTGAAGAAATTACTCATTCGTAAAGCAAAGTCACAAAGGTGCAGATAATCCTCGCGGCCATGGAAGCGACGGCTAATGTTGCCTTTTGTCTATCGCACAATAACACTGTATTCGGTGAGTGCGTAAATAGGCTACTTGACCCTTTTTTAAAGTTTGTCTTATATTATTCCTTACTGTCCAATTAACCGAAAAAAAATATCACTATATTTTTTTATGACTTATAAACCTCAAAAAATATTTTTAAAGAATACTTTTACGTAATCAGGCAAAAACAACATCAGCCATGTCATCTATAGATTGTCTGTGAATGAAGTCATTCAGTGCGAAAACAACACTTTCTGACACTTTAAGTACGAGGCATAAAGGTCATTATGGCAGTGATTGATTTGACATGAATTCTATGACGTCAGCAGACGGCCGATAGCGTTTTCGGTGGCCAAAAGTAAAAAAAAATTACTCACATTTTAGAATTAAAAATACGTATTAGTCATCGTACACATTTAATACCCAAAATCATTAAATATTGGTTTCTTATGTCAAATATTACAGAAGACAATCATTTATTGTGCCAAATTAGATATGGAGTCTAGTAGCCTATTTAGACGGACCTACATAATGCTTTCTATGCCTTTGTTTTCAGCATAATCGGTTATACACTATTAGGCTATATTTACAACGTAGTGATATTATATCGTTTTACCGAGTTAGGTTAATACAGAGGAAAAGTTCAAGGCTTCAGTTGTTCTTACCGGGCCGTTGAGAACCACTTTCAAACATTTGCAAGCACATTAGACAGGTATAACGTCAATCATGCGGTATTTATAGTCCTGAAGACGACGGCAAGGATGTATATTGAGTGTCAAATTGGCGTTGTTTATTTCGACTTATCTCTGCTTTAACTCGCCTTATTCTCCACTATTGCAAGCAAATCAAATTATATTGTCTGTAGTCAATTAACGCCACCTAGCTTTAAAAAGTTTAATATAATTACATCAAACTGCAGATAGCGTGGCACACCCTTGTGTACGGTGGTTAAATCTGCTATTAGTTTCCTCCCCTATATCAAATGGACTAGATACACGATGTACAGTCGAGTTCATAAATATGTGTACTTACATTTTTTCACCTTATTGCATAGAGTTAAGATGAAGAAATATACACATACTTATGAACTCGACTGTACATATAAACTTACCCCCTTATTTATAAACGTGCTCTAAAGTTATCAATCCGATAAAGTTCGTCTGTCCCTTTCAGACAAACTGGTGTGATAGAAAAGAACAAACAAACGAACTTTATCGGCTTGATAACTTTAGACATAGAAATATTACATATAGAATACTAGTTTCCATACAACTCATCGGCCAACAATGAAGCCAAAACCCGATCGATGTGTGCGTGGAACGCGCCTGTTTTACGCTCACCCCACGCACACATGCATATAAAAAATGTTGCCAGAGAAAAATTATTTCGCTCGAAGTTGGGATTTTTACAAAGTCGTTGTACTTGGTTATAATAATTAATTACTATAGCCTGTCAACCAAATTTTGGCAGTAGCAATGTACATCAAACTAAAGTATGGTATCCCTATGAAACGAACAAAAACCAGCAATGTACGGTACGTCGAACAGCCACAGATATTTTTTTTTCAAGGGACTCGTTCCTTCCTTACGAATTAGATAATGTATTAAAAAGGGACAGATATGTGCTAGTTATTTCTCTTTTTGGTAGGGTGGAGATTTCCACAGATAAGATACAAATGACACGCGAATTTCCACCGATTTTCAAAACTAGTGTTGCTAGCCCGCGATTTTTCAAATTTGCCGCCTTTTTCTAGTGACAAGGTTTGGTTGACGGTCTATACTTAATAATTTTTAGTGTGTGCTCCATGGAAATGTTGTAAGTAATGGTTGAAATGAATTTATTTTAAAAATAAACATATTGAGTGCCTATACAAATAAATTTCTGTTTGGTTACCTATTAAGCATCTGAAGTAACCGGGTACAGCAGGAACCCTTTTGATGCGACTCTGTCCGTCTGTCTGTCTTTCACATTTCTAAATATCTTAAGAACTGTTCTACTTATGCTATTGATTTATTTTTAACATCTACAATTAAATTGGGAGTGTTATTATAGTGCTAACACATGACCGTGACCGTACGAGGACCCTGCCGCACCAAAGTCATCCAATTACTATCTTGTAAGTGGGAGCGAGAAAGAATTATTCTTTTCTAGCTCCCACGTACAGGCATATATCGAAAGTTGTAGTAGTGCGAAAAGCTTTTCTTTCGTATTTTTCCGGAAACGTTCGTATTTCTCATGCTAGTTCAGTCAATTTCAGTACTTCTTGTACTGAGACTGACTGAAATACGAGTACCATGACATTCGTACGTTGCACAGACAGAAGCAGATTAGTCAGAAATCTAAAATGAAGAAATATTATGCTATAATACTTAGCTAGTATTAAAATTTCGATAAAACAACAAAATTTGTGTCTTTGAGAAAACTTAGGAATTTTTTTTTTTTATTTTAAAATGTATTTCTTTAAATATACATACAAAGAACCTAAAATTCTTGTTACTTATATTTTAAACATCATTTGGCGGAAAAAAAAATCATTGAACTGGCAACATTTATAAGACATGGCGGACATCAAAAATTTCAATTTTAGTATTTACGATTTCGTAAAAATATCACATTAAACTCTATACTTTTGCATGGAATGTAATATCGGGCGGTTTATTTTTATTATATGTTGTGTTATAACATCCATTCTCGACACAAAGTACAATAATACTCGCAAATTAATTTTTTTTTCGGGAAATGTTTTTAGAACGACTTGAAATTGAGTACTGCGAGGGCCGTTCGGATACAATCACACAAGTGCGAAAAAAATTCACACTTGACATGGCTGCACTAGGCAGTTCGGACACACTATCTGGTGTTATTAATCTAAGACTTTAGAGTACGTTTATGAAATTATGAATAAGGGGGTTAGAAAACAAAATATTTATCTTAAAATATTCCAAACATTTTATTACATAAGTAGCTACACAAAATTTAATTTATCAAAACCAGGCGTATATTTCAGGAAGTTGAAATGGAGGGCATATCGAGGGTAAATCTTCCCCCGGCAGTGTAATGGTTAATGATTTCTTTCATTACCCCCGGCGGACTGCGGGTTAGGGGGTGAGATTGAGTGAGGGGCGTTATGTGGGTTACTATGACACGCAACTTACAAGTACTCCGTTCAACAAATCCTTTATGTTTACATACAAAAATTCAATTTTATAGTATTTGCTTTTATTCATACCTAAGCTGAAGTTTCAGACGTTTTGAAATACGTTACTTGATATTCATTGCATCGAGTGAGTAGCGCCTCCATACGGTTAACTTTTTACAGATGAAGTGTGAAAAGGGTTTCCTTCGCAGTTTTCCGGTAACGTTCGTATTTGTCATGCTAGTTCAGTCAATGTCAGTACATCTTGTACTGAGACTGACTGAAATAGCATGACACGTTCGTAATACGTTTCCGAAACTACATCTGTAAGAATCATAAATGAATACATTTCCGTGACGTTTTATCAAGTAGGTACCTATTTTTAGTAATATTATATATAGGTATTTATTTTATTAATATTCAACTTAAAATGCAAATATTCTACTTAAAATGTCTAACAATAATAGCGGCTCCGTATTTTAGTCTATAAATGTGACAATTAACATAAAATTGGTACTAACGAGCCTAAATCATTACAAAAAACATGGCAACATTCCAACTAGATTTCTCATTACTTATACGATTTCGTTACAAACATACAAAACAAGTCACTAGACCCTACTAATACCTAGTGTTGTGTTCCGAACGTTAAGCTATGCTGGTTTTCCACCGACGTAGTATTAAACAGACAAACGTTCTTTATATAAAAACATGCAACATGTGACCGCAAATGATTCGAATAGCACAAAACCATTCTCTTTACTTTGCCAGTCCACAAATTAGCTTAGAATCAAAAGGCTTTTCAAGAGTTCGATCGGATGGCGAGGGTTTTGAAATGGCCACGGTACTTAGGTCAAAGGAGCCGTTTCGTTCAAAGAAATTGGCTCGTTGTGGTGAAGTTGCAGTACCTAATAAAATCAGGAGATGTATTTTATTTAGGAATGAGTTCTGAATGTTGTTTTCCTTTGTTAACAAATAAATGTGTCTTTATCTTGTTGTCCGTTGTATTCTGATTTACTACTTCGTAGGTAGCTTAGTATTAGACACGGACTGACTCATCGTCATTCACGTGACCTTATACTATTTGACAACAAGTCTACGACGTATATTTTTTGCTTCGATACTTTTCTGTTTCATATAATTTCTCACACAGTCCATCTATTTTACAGTTGATTTTCTGTCTCTCTTATTTCTATCCAAGTCTACCTTTAATGATGTGTAAGGATTAGGACTGAACGTCTAATCACATGACTTTCATCCGTCCCGCATGAGAATATTTCTCCATAACGGTTTCCACTTTGTAAATCAGCACTAAGACGCTAGGCTATTCATCATCTTAAATAAATAGATGTAGTATTGTTACAAAAGAATTAGAGCACACTATCTGGAACCGTGCCGCTCATGTTCTATTATGGAAGGGAGGAAAGGCGTTCCGTGGAAACGATTGCCGGTGTCAGGCCTGTTTACAAACAACGTTTAATTGAGGCAGGAATTCCAAACACCGACGGTGTCAAAGGAAAACAACCTCCCTCCGGCCTTTTGCAGACTTGGGCTGGAGCCGTGCTAAGGTGTAAATTCGCAACGCGTGATGCGTGATATCAGGCATGCGTGACTTGTTGAATAATACGGTTTTCTTTGAGTTCGCCTTTCTAGTTATTCTAGATAATTCATGTTTTCAGTGAGTATTCGTGCCATTCACGAAGATACTGTGCCTTGATTCGCATTGTTATGAAATTAAAGGTTATTTCGTCAAATTTTCGCAAAATCCTGTATGACACAATCTATTTCATGATTAAAGATAACACAGTTTTTTTCGTGTTAGGCATACATAATTTTAATATAACGCGTGAAATATTGCTCGCAATCTAAATATAATATCACTATGTAAAGATAGATAACATCGAAACAGCTGTTTCTATCAGTTGACTTTAAGATATTAACCTACATAGAAATAATTATTGAAAATTCTTATTCGTAAATAATTATAATTGAAACTAAAATACTGATCAAACCAATATTAAAATAAGTAAGGTAACGGACCCAATCATGGACAGTTTAAGAAAAATTTTCGCCTCTTTTTGATATTTCACTCATAAATGTAAAAATTCTACCGTTAAGCGTGTTAAATCTTGAATGTCCTATCCTTCTTTTACATTTCAAGCGTATTGCAGAATGGATACTCCTACTGGTTTCTTCATAGTTAACAAATTAAAAATCGGTGTTTTTTCTCCAATTATGGACGGCAGTTCTCCAGTAATGGATCCCCCATTATGGACAGTGAAATAAGTTTAAAATTTTACTTTTAAAGCCAACTGATACTCAATGAGTCAATATTATATACCATAAATACAATTCGTTTGAGTTATTTTAACATAGGATTGTTTCTTGTAAATTTTGGTTTTGTAAATTGTTCCTTGTCCATCATAGGAGGTAGGCAGTTTTTCGGTTCCAGTAATGGACACTCGCAAAATAACGCCATTTCTTTATATCTTTGGAGCAACAAACTAGTATGTTTTATACCTTATCTCATGCTTAATGCAGTAAGTAAAACGCATTCAAGTTTACACCGAGTATTATTTTTTTATTATTTTATACATGAACTCAACTCTCTTAGCAACATTACTAAGGATTCGTCTTGATATTTTTTTCAGTAAACTGATGAATTTTATCTTGTCGCCAAATCCTTCAGAAATAACCGAATTAATTGAAACTTCAAAATGAAACAGCTCTATAACTCTAGTTTATGGTACATAGCCGTCAGTTTTTAGAAACTAATTTTAGATACTTATTTTTAAGGATTTGTGTTTTTTTGTCCATAATGGCATCACCGTCCATTATGGGGTATTTCACCTTAAATGAAGTTTGTAATTCATACCAGAAAATACCGTTCACAGGAATCGCAGGATTACTGCTTTGAAATTGTAGAGCGGTAGGGACGGAGAAGCAAATGAGAATTAATATTCAACAAAATTAATCTCACAAATCTCGTTTAGTATGGTTTATTCGCGTTACCGCGGGATATATAAATAAGTTTCTTACGCAGCGGGAGGCTCTTTTATTTATAATGAAGGCTGTAATGGTTGTAATGATCACTCGCTTACATTCTTAGCAGCATTGTAGGGTTCCAGCCGGCCTGATTCTAGTTTCAATATACGAGAAAAACAAGCTGAAAGGAGATGTCTAAAAGAGAACCCTTCATAGGATAAGTTCGCCTTTGTGCTCTGCTTTATGTGCTTTTGTTTGTAAAATAGTGTTTTACTACTACTAAGTACCTACCTACAGTACCTACTAAAATCACTTCGAGATTCGATATGGATAGAATATGCCAATTTGAAAAGTGGCGTTTCTCTTTGAAAATGACACAGATCCGATTCATATCTTATTACCTACAGTAAATATTTGACGTTGTTTTAAAATTGGAATCAGGCCGATACATATTAGCGGGTATCTCCGCACTGCATGGATTTCTCATAAACCCTAACGACGCAGTTACAAGAAGCGGCACTTGTAAGAAACAAGTCGGTACACATGTAGTTTATACATTTGTATTACATTACTTGTAATGATAATAAACGAGTGTGATATTTATCAAGTGTGGTTCGTGTTCCAATTTGTTTCAGTGTAATTTACAAGTATGTATGATAAGATACTTATGTTATGATTATGTTAAAGTCATTGTTAGTCTGTTAAGTACATTAGGAACAATGATGAAATGCTTTACAGTTCATCGGGAGTTGTAGTGTTCTTGAGAAAAATAATTTATAAGCCGTATAAGGTAAATCTCGACTGGGAGGCAATTGTAACTAATCCATTTTTATTTATTTCTTTAATCTTTATTGCACAAAAGAAAAATCTTACAGTACAAAAAGGCGGACTTAATGCTTTAAGGCATTCTCTACCAGTCAACCTCGAGGCTAAGCAGAGAGACTGTGATTTTTGCCATTATTACACTATTATATTGAGTTCTACATGTATCCACTGAACACGCTTACCATATATAACCGGTAGACACCCTATTTAATAATGCAAACATTGTAAAACATGGAAAAAATGGACCAGTTACATTTACCCCCCAGTCGAGATTTGTCCCGTTGTACCTTAGCTCTTTTGGGTGAAAATATACATTACCCACAAATTTAATTGGCAAAAATTTATTTGAAATCAGAGTTTTTGTAACATTCGCTCGATAGAAAATAAGGACTAAAATTACCACATCGCTTTTCAAATTCCAATATATTTCGCCCAATTGATAAAAATATGAATTTTCTTCTAAAAATGGACTTTTAAATTTTTTTAGACATACAACAATAAATATAAAATACTTAAGAATACTTCTTATGCTCGCTCAATATGGCTCACGCTTACTCATTGAGAGGGAGAAAATAAAACTAACTGCATCTCAAAAATAAGGCCCAGTGCAAAATAAATTGTATTTAGCTTTATCTCCTGCTGAAAGATTTATAGCAGTCAGACGTCGGGGATTATTTCTTGCAAATTCAAGACAACTGGTGTCGCCTTTGCATATTCATTAACAGAAGACTTAGGAAATAAATACTGCATCCAATTTGCGCCTGAGATTTGGCCTATTTATTTATGTTAATTCAACAAAACAGAACGTTATGAGTCAATCGTTGGGTTAAACAGGAATGGTTGTAGGATAGAATACCTATACGATAACGATTTGCCAGCGGTGCGAAAAGATAATTAAAATAAAAAATAATTTTAGCCACTAACAGATACTGTATCGTGTATGAAAACCATTAGTCAATCTATAGTCTTCAGCGCAGATATTTAGTTAGTACAGGAACTGAGCTCGACACGCCGATTTATTTTCGGCGAAGACATTAGCAGTTTTATATCGCATTGTCTGCCATCAATACGGTTACGTCGGGAATGAATAGGGCACGATTCTGAAAGACTTTTTGAATCTCGTCTGAACTACCAGGGGGTGGATTAATTTCTCCATTTTGTTTAATAGTCTGTAATCTGTAATGTCTGTAATCATCCTCCTTGCGTTAGCTTGACATCTTGATATGGCTCACGGGAGCTTGGGATCCGCTTTGACAACTAACCCAAAGAGTTAGTGTGGTCACCAGTTTTTACTAAAGCGATCTAACCTTCTAACCGAAAGGGTGTCTAAAAGTCTTATTGGGATTAGTCCGTAAGTTCCGAAAAACTGATTGTCACGAGCCGGGTTTAGAGCCTGCGAACTGCGGATTGAAATTCGCACGCTCTTTCCGCTAGGCCACCAGCGCTTCTGAGTAAATAATAAATGTGCCTGTCTAGCAAATAAAACCAATAATTCACGTCACATATGATTAGCTTCCATAAAAACTCAACCGTTACTGTTGGCCGAGTAAAAACTCGTAATTGGTTAGATTCTGCGGTCGAATCAAAAATTGTCTTTGTAGATTTGTGTACCTACTCATTGTCAAATTTCGCGATTCATATCTATAATATGTTTGTCTTGTAAATAAAAATCATAAATTCTCGTCACATATCATTAGTTTCAGTAAAAAAACCGACCGTTACTGGTGGCCAAGTAAAAATTCGGTCTTGGTTAGATTGTGCGGTCGTATCAAATAGACTTTGTGATATCTATTATAACAAAAGTGTACAGATGTCATAGTCATTTTCAAACGCTGCTGCATGGTAAGTATTCGTCTTGCAAATAAAACCAATAACTCTCGTCACATATGATTAGTTCCTATAAAAAGCCAACCGTTACTAATGTAAAAACTCCCGGTTGCATCACTTCCGTTATCTCATACGTTAACGTGCCATAATTGCCCGCTACCACAGCCTTTGTTATGTGGTGCGGTCAATCGTTACAATGTATATATTGTCTATAATTAAGAGGCATAAACGTGCTTATACTACGTTTTTTTAGCAGTAGAAAGAAGGTAAGAGACGACGATGATGTGTATTTTTCTTGAAAAACACTTTCGAAAAAGTCCAAGCTATTATATAAGTATGTTACAATTAAATTGAAAGTAGGTATATCATACTTACGATATTTTTTCAAACATTTGCTGTGTATTCTTTAAGAATTATGCTAAAAAATGGAATGAAAAATGTTTAAGAAACAATGTCGAGCTACACCGTGTGTCGATGTGTACTTTAATTCCGATCCTTATTAATAAGTATTTCTTCATTTAATTATTAATTTGTCAATTAAATAAGTAGTGTCCTTGGAAAACCAATAGAATATTTTTTCCAACGGATAAAACAGAATTTAAAAATTCGTTTCTAATCGGACAAGTCTAGTATCATTATTATACATATTTCGTCCGTCCGTCTGCTTAATCGCTCCTGCAAGTGCGGCCACACTCCAGCAAAATTTTTAATAGGTATTTGGCTTGGTGAAAAGGAACTAGAATAACGGAATAGAAATTTGAGGCTAATTGAAATAACGAGGTAACTGGTGACCGAAGAGCTGGCGACTTCCTCGCACAACGTATCAGCATTGCGATACAGCGAGGAAATGTCGCCAGTATCCTTTTGGTACAATGCCTCAAGGGCCTATTTTAGACATTAGCTAGCTTTTAAGTTTAGTCTTAGTTTCTTATATAATTAGAATAGAATAGAATAGAAATATTGTTATTCGTAAGCACTTAAACAACGACGATAACAATATAATATAGTTATACAAAAATTAACGACACACAAACAAGTAATCATACATCCACACATTATGTAAATATGTTCATGTAAATAAAGATATTTTTAATCAAATTAAAATTAAATGTACTATACTATACATAATTTAAATGGCATTTCAAACAGTTTTCCGAGAAAACTCCGCGAGAAAACTCCGCCGTCGAAAGCCGCAGACCGTTTTAGGTAAAATATTAAATGCGCCGTAGGATTTGTTCGTGTTCTGGTGCAGCTGGGTTTAATATTGAATGAAGCTGCCGGCCGGGACGTTTTGTCTGGCCCTTAATTGTGGAATGATCCGTTTGCGGTAACGATCATGTTTGGATGGACTACGTAAATTTAATACTGGGTTCCTTTTTTGACAAATAACATTAAAAAATTAGTTACGAGTTAAAAAAATTTAATAAAGAAGATTATTGATATATGGGGGGGAAAACGGGAAATATATACTTTTGATATGGAAGACAGGTTTTGGTGGCAACATCTGGGTTTAGCTCCAGCTGCAATTGTCATTCAAATGTCACTTTAAAATAGAGTAACCATATGAATAAGTTATACGGAGACATAGACCCGAAAATCCAGACATTTTCTAGACGACTATCGCAACCCTGCGATGTATCTATTATAACATTTATAACTTTATTATATTAATCATCAACAGGAATCTCCTCATAGTAATTGTGTAGAAAATCTACAGCTAACAACTCAATTGCGTCCACGTTTACGGTATTTACTAATGTAGATTGCAGATAATGCACTAAAAAATATATAATATGAAGACATTGAAGACAAACAGCTTATATGATATTTTTTGCGGGTAAATAACGTTAAATGAATTTCACCACCCCCTTTCTTCCCGTAGGTGTCGTAGAAGTCGATTGTGAAACATGGGTTAAATTGTGGCGTAGGCGAGAGGCTGGCAACCTGTCACTGCAATGTCACAATTTGGATTTCTTTCAACCCCTTTTTACCAAGAGTGGCACTGAAACAGTAGTTCATGTGCTCTGCCTACCCCTTCATGGGATACTACAGGCGTGATTACATGTATATATATATATATATATATATGTATGTAACGTTAAATGCCTGTGTAATGCGCACAACAGTGCAGTATTTCACGAGTAAAGGGTGAACGCGACTATTTTCGTCCACACTCGCCATTCGTAATACGGAGTCTATAAGGGTAGATCACCACCAACTTGTCCGCCGAGGAATACATATTAAACGGCCTGGAGCTCCCCGGCTTACTCAGCCAGCCTGTTTATTGCCGCGAGGACGTTAATACCTATAAATTTTATGACTGTCCACGAAAGGCACCATAAACTGTTGTAATATCTTTAAATCTCGCTGTTTTTCGATCGGATTAAAGAGCGCAAAGAAACATTTTAGTAGTGTGTAAAGTTTAGCACATATAAGTTTAATGACTACTTAAGCTCAGTTGCTAACCAGCGCTTGTGAAACTAATTTTCAAGTGTTTTAATCTGTGTCCAATAACATTTTGTTCTTGAGTTAATATTTTATTTGCATAAAAATATGCATGTGCTTATCGAAGGTCGTCTACGAGTATATTACAGGAGTCAAACCCGATAGGTAAATTTCATTTAAATAAGAGTTCCACATGTGTCACACACACATCCAATTTCAAAAACCATTTAGCTTGAACTATCGGGTTTGAACACTCTTTAATCGTAATTTGATTTATTAATCTTGCCGTATTTCGCTAACTTCAAACCTACACAATCATAATCATAATCAATTATAATCATATTTATTGGTAAAGTCATATTACATGTCAAATCACATTTACACTTATGTACAATAATATAAAATACAACAGTATAATCAAATCAGAGTATCAGTATAAGGAAATCAAATTGATTTCCGGTTATTTCCGAAAATTCACGTTTTTAGTTTAATACCGGCGCCAATATTCACAATAATCAAGAACGCCGTAAAAATGCCACATCACCGACTGTAATTTAAAAATCGAACAGCGTGTAGGCGTCCAATCTAGTGTTCTTGTGCAAAAATGGCGACACATCCGGGGCATCATGAGCATAGCGGCTGATTCTAATTTCCGCACGGATGCTCGTACCATCATCTAAAGCAATTAATATATCCGGATCCGTCTCGGCCCCCTTTCAGTTTGGGCTCGTGGCTGAAAAGGGGACAGTCATGTGCTCAATGCCGGCGACGTATTGTATTAACGGTTTTATAGTGAACTATAAACAGTTTTTTTAGTTGGAATAAGGTGAGCAGATGGTTGAATTAAAGAGTCTAAGACAATAAAATAAAATGTGACTTGTTATGCCTGGTGCCTAATATCGTAGTTTTAAAAAAACATATAAACAGGGGGGTTACCATGACGTGCTAAAGCCGTTCAGTTTAGGTTGAGAGAGAGGGACGGAGCTATGTAACTGCTATAGCTGTGTCCCTTTCTCTCAACCTAAACTGAACGTCTTTAGTACGTCATGGTAATCCCCCAGGTGTCGAATAGTGAACAATGATTCAGCTACAGTTAGAGCGGAAACAGAAGAGACCCAATAAGTACATTTTATAGCTAGTTTCTTTCCGCACAGGCACTTTCGCGAACCAAATTTTTAACGAATTTTATTTAAAGCAAGAAATTTATTTTGGTTGGAATAGGTCAAAGGTTCACAGTAGGTACGATGAGCGCTGGTTCTACAGGATATTGCTCCATAATACCGAAGTCTTCTTGTTAACACAGTTAGTAATTGGGCAATAACGGAGTTGGAAATATTGGATTCACTCGGTATAACCGCATTTCATATTCGGCAGATATGTACAGTCAGCAATTCGATAGTGGCGGGTGAAACAACGCACCAAAGAAACCAGCATTTTTTATAATATAGAATAGGCAAATCAGTATGATTCGTGGTCAGAAGTATCATATTCTATAGGTATATTTAGACATATGTATAATTGTTTAACGGTTGTAGAATGGTGGACATTTTTGAAGGGTTGTTTGATCCGCTAGTTTTGATGCTGACTGAACCTACCTAGTTTCATTAGCTGTCTTACTTCATAGTAATTTATCAACACTGAGGATACTGCTTCGACATCACTGAGGATTGTTTATTAACAATAGTGTGAGGAAAAACTACGTTAACTACACCGAAAAACGATGAATGCCGTCGATTATTGTCATCCAAATAGGCGAAATAAACAAAAATATAAATAAATTAGCCCAGTTACATGCGGTAAGCGAGACCTGTCTGCTCGTTTGCTTCCTATCACACAAAAAAAAGCAAGAAATCAACGTCATTTGCGTCAATATACAAGTTTGCATCGATTAAAATACCTAAATAGCTTATTTACGTTACACTGTGGTATAACACGACTCTAATCATCAGGGAGCGTACTTTTCGTGCCGATGACATCAATTTGACGTCACGCTCCATATAGGGTGATCACAAATTGTTTTATTGTTAATTATTAATCATTAGTCATCAATCATTTTAAATTATGAATTTCTTTGCATGGTAATGAATGCAAGAAGGATGGTGTGCCTTACGTTAGAGAGAAATCCTCTTTTCTACGTATTTATTGTAATGTGTTGTTAACAATACTATTTAATTAAATTTATTTATACAAACAAATGAAATAATTTTATTCACGTTTCACATTTCAAGTAGGTATTATTTATGCCATATGTAAATGGACTACTGTATTTGAAGTAATTTGTATACGATTAAAATGATTGACGACTAATGATTAATAATTTACAATAAAACTATTTGGGATCACCCTATACGGAGCGTGACGTCAGATTAATGTCATCGGCATGAAAAGTACGCTCCCTGCTAATCATACATAACTATCCTATTCCAATATTCCATAAAAACAGAACTAAGGTGTAAACAGACCCATCAGCTGCTATAAGTAGATTCGGATCTAAATGTAACCCCACAGTTTTTTCCTAAACCCCTTATATGGTCCGTGTTCCACAGAAATTGATGAATACGAACGGCATGCGTGGGTCGCCATCTGTCAAATTTATCTCCATTTTCCTCTTTATGTTACCAATTTTGATTCATGTTGGCTCGTATTTGGGCAGTGTCACGAGACGCGACGAAATGTATTTAGATTATGTTATTTTCAACAGGCGTTTTTATAACACAGTCAAACCGTGAAAACTGTTTTGTGGGACATTGTTCTAATGTAAACTGTTTATTTGTGTGTTAATAAATACAATAAATAAATAATATATATACTTACCTATTGTATAAAGGCACATTGCAAATTTATATGTTTAGCTTCATATGTTTGAACAAAGGAAAATATATTTAAACTATGTAAGAGAAGAGGAAATATGTGGAAATACGATTAGCCGCATTTTTTCGAGGATAATTAATAAGCACGTAAATATAACGACGTGTTTCTTTCATACAATGGGTATTTGAACAAAATAATGAGCGAGCATAAATTAGCTTAGAACAGTAGCTATTATTCTACAAGGGACTAAGTAAACAATTAATAACCTTGTTAATTTCAACATAGAATTATAAAGAATATCATTAAATTAAATTACATCTAATCGCCCGTTATGTCTACCGTAAGCAAACTGTCATCAGTCTCACCACAGTAAATTGTTCTAATAGCATTTTCTACCAAACTAATGGGCAGATATAACAAAGCAGTGGGTCGGCACAGATTTACGGTTGTAATGTAACAGCCAGTTTGATGGGTACAAGAAACAAACAGGCCACGCGCGGCTGGCTTCAATTACGGCGCGCGATATAATATGTACGGCTCAGTCGTAAAGACCACGTAGCACACACAGCAACAGTGCGAATTCTTCGCCTTTTTCTTTGGCCCATTATTTCGTGATGAAGAGAGCCATCAGGTTTCATGCGCCAAGACAGTGTGTCTTTTTTTTTCTGGAGTCATTCCAAATACTTACACTGTGGACCACATGATAGCAGGCTGGAGGGCCAGCGGCTTGTTCATGACATGGCCATCGACGCGTCAAAAAATAGCGATTGACTTACTTCAGTGATAGTTTGCGACTCAATATGACATGTACCTACCACATCGACCTAATTTAGCCTACGTCTAGTCCAAGCTCTAGTCCTTAAGTCCGTTCAGTGGAATAACAAACAAAGTAGACAAAAATAAAAATTTCGCTGTTACAGTCACAGTCATAACATAATAACGCTTAAACAGTTCTTAGCGGTCAAACATTTATTGGAATATTTTATTTAAGGATTATCAAGCATTGAAAATAAAGTCAAATATGTAAATTAAAACCCACGGTCTTTATTACCATCAATTTTTTTTTCTTTCCAAAATACGTACCATACTTTTATCTGTTTTGAAAACCTAACCTACTGTATTGTGTGCCGTACCCGGCGCCGAGAGCACACACCACACTCGAGATGCGAAGTGCTGGACGTAATTGGAAAAGCCACGTGATTACTTCACATTGCCGAAACCCTTCGTCTGAACTTTATGACATTCGTGAGGATCTCATCGTTCCCTGTACTGAGTTTTATCTTTCGCTACAATCGGTGCGAGATACAGTGATTAATTAGCTTTATTCGTGCGGGTAATTTTATACATATGGGGTTGTACGCTTATTTGTTTGATGTTTCGAAATATAATCAGAGGTAAATATTTTATATGTAGGTAGCTTGTTATTTAGTTTCATTTATTAGGTTAACTTTAACTTCGTTTTAATGTTATTTTGTTAACTATGTAGTTCATACTTATGTATATTCATTTTTGTTAATTTAATGTTTTTTTATACAATCAGAGCCAGCGTTTTGATGTTTTAGAGTACGTTTCTCGTTAGCGAAAAAGTCATGGAATATGTTTATAATTTTTGGTTCTTAGTTTGTGGGCGTTGTTCACTTTACCATACAATGATTATCATTTTCTTTGACTTTACGCCATCGAGTAACCTTTGGAAACAACTGCATATCAAAATAAGCTCGTTAGAAGTTGCAAGTTAGAAGTAAAACCGTTAAAACTCTTTTAACTAACTTTAGCTACAAGGGCAAGGTTTGCCTGTAAGAGATAAATATATTGTACATGACATTGCGATAAACAAGTCAAAGAGTCGCCATCAAACACCTACATCAGCGGGCGTATGCTTCCAATTTTATCACATCTCAGTGTGAGAGTAACAGAATAGATATCTTATCCACGTGGATAAGTGATAAAATTGGAAGCATATTACGCCGGCAGAGCAGGCAAAGTGCTTACAAATATCGGAACTCTTTGGTATTAGAAGCGTGTTCCGATATTAGTGGGCACTTTTCCCGCTCATATCAGATGGCGACTGTTGCATGCAAGCTCTAATTGTATAATAGTCGTAAAATCAACAATGCATTATTGTTGATTTTACGACTATTATACAATAGTCTCGTCGAATGTAACTAAATTGTCTCGTCACATCGAGTGCATTAGCGGTTCCACAACAGAATTTAAACGCTCGCAACGGTGACGTGATAAAATCCCGATGGTCAATTTACCACTTAATTGCTTAATTCAGTGAAAGTACAGTTAACGATTTGCCGGCCGGTCGGAATTTTCAATCACATTTGAAACTTTCGATAGAACCTTACATTTAAAGAGCAGTAAAGTACCTAATACCGATTAGATGTATGTAAATTAAACGCTCGCTTAAAGGAATTCCCATTATTTAATATTTATATTATATTTGTACGCAACCGAACTTCCAAAGTCTAATTTTCCAACAAAGAGTAAATGACGTTTACCGAATGTCACGTGAGATGGCGTATCAAAAGCGACGATTCCTACATCGCACTATCGAAAGTTGTATAGGGATTGCATAATTTGTAAATACCTATAGAATATATTGCCTTACGTCGAAGTTCGCCGTGTTCTCTTTTGGAACATATTTGACATGTTAGGATTGTTAGGTATTATGCAGTTTTTATTAAGCTCTTTTAAAGTAATATTGTCTTCGGTTACCGCGATAGTTACTCATGAAATAAAACTATGGAAACGGATTAAATCGCGTATAATGAATTTAAAATACATCCCGACGTTTCGAACTCTTTACAGCGTTCGTGGTCAACGGGTGACTGAGGAAAAATTAAAAAGTGCAAAAGCTACCCACTTACAAGAAATATTAACGAACCATGACCACAAATAATATAGATTTCTAAGGCAGGTTCACACACTATTAATAAAGCTAGTTATACAATATTCAAAAAAATCATTATACGCGATTTAATCCGTTTCCATAGTTTTATCTCTTTTAAAGTATTAAGTAGGTAAAAGAAATGTGTTATATAAACCTGTAATTTACATTATTCCAACCGTACATATAATATTACCGATATTGACAACAGCATTTTCTGCGTGTATTTGCAAACTATAATTTGTCGAATGGTCTCATTCTCGGAATGGCATCTAAGTGTATGCTTTTCCATTCCAATGCTCCTGAATGCTGCCGCGAGTGCTTATTTCTTCGCCTGTCGTGGCGCCAAAGGCTGGTAAAAGTATCACTTATTGCTTTTTAACGGGTCGTCAAATAGAAATACATTAAGTTGTAGTGACTTCAAAATTATAGCCATTAAAACGTGCAACTATAGAGTGCGAAATAATTCTGTAGAATTCAATTTAACTGTAAATATCCTTGACGGTATCAATGTTAAAAAACAATAATTTTATTTATAATTTTTCCATTGCATAGGTACTTATTACTTATAAATAGTCGAGAAACAAAGGCTCCTTCTCTGTTTTAAAAATAAATTAAAAAGCAGACTTAACACATAATAAACCTTTTACAGTATGGAGGCGTGTATTCCCAGCCAAAGTAATTTAAGTCTGATAAAGTAGAGATATCGTAAAAACACTTGAAAAGAGTCGTGGACATATCTAGTGTGAGAGTTCATTGTTGCATGCTGTCAAGTGCCTGGTCTGATGGGTGCGACAGTATTTTGCCCGCGAGGCAGACTACCTTTCCTTGTCTCACTGTATCGAATAGAATGGGACGGCTAGTCCTCGCAGGTACTGTCGCGCCTATCAGTGCATGTTCGCCCTGTTCCCGGCGAAATGCATAGATAATTCGAGCTTACTCAACATCGCTCAAAAGGGTAATTTATGTGATCCGCATTGCACGCGGGCACTAACTTACCCGCCTTGTAGTTTCGTGAATAATGGCCCTCCGAGGAAGATTAGTCGCTCTTGCTTACCTGAAAGAAAACCAGACATTAGAGATGGAACGGTCTATATACTCTGATAAGAACATTGTTTCCTTTACGAATTTCACATTTTGTATTGTTACGTTTAACACTACCTATTCGTATTATAAAGATAATTGTGAAGTTAATATTAGTAGTAAATAGTAGTAGTAGTAACTTTTTATTGTCATCCATATAAACATTCTAAACATTCAAAGTAAAGTAAGTATTTAAATTAACAGCTCAATAACATCAGAAATTACTAACCAATATTCGCAAAACGTTGTCTTTATAAGCGAACCTATACCTACCTAATACCTATACATAAAGTAGTATGTTAGTAGTTTCAAACGGTTGCAAATTTTATTTTACATTGGGTAGATGTTTAGAGAGCTATTTTTTTTTTCAATTTTTCGAAATAGTTTTTAGGTGGCTGGTAGGTATACTGAGAAAGTTTAGTTTTGAAAGATAAGTATGTACCTACTCGTATACCTATGTACATCAAAATAAGGTGCCAACATCGTATTACAGTTTTCCAATCAGTAAAACTTTTTCTTTGTCATTCCCACATACAGTTCGCTTACTATTTTCCAGTGAAAAATTAAAACCTAAAAAATAATGACGTGTAATCCGATCCGCAACTTTATAATTCGACTGTATCACAATTATCAGCCAAAATTTGCAGTGAGATAAATTTTACAAATCTGTTATTTTATTACACAATTTCAAAGGCACTGTAAAACATACGATATTTGAATTGCGAATTGTGATAATGATCTAAGCACAAATTTAACTCTGTATTATTACTCAGAGGTGTATTTTCCTTTACCGTTCATAAACACAATGAAACGCTCACTGCTGAGCTCTCAGTTTATGTTTTTGTCATTTGAATAGTCTGAACGTTTTAATACGTAATGCCAAAGATAATTTACCCCTAAAGAGGATTTTGGTCAAAGTAGTCAAGTTGCATTGACTGCCATCTCTCGACGCAGGGTTAAAACATTCAAGAATCTCGGTTTTGTCAAGATGACCCATACCCTTTACTTGATAATGTGATCGTTAAAATGAATAGTAACGCCATCCAACCGAAAATCCACCAAAAATGTGGCGCTATCTGAACGAGCATAGTTTGCAGAGTTCGAGGAACGTACGTTTGTTTCTTAGACATTATTTGTCTTTATCGGAGTTATGTTGTCTTTGGTAATGCCCACTAAAACGCCTGGCAACCAATTACGTTTCATACAGTTACTTTGATTATAATTTCCTCCGACATTCGGGGAGTATTTTTAGAGTGTGCTATTTATTAATTAGCAGTGAAACACGCCGCAGTGAGCGCAGTTCAAATAGTTGCGGGAATTAAAATAACGTTTAAAGTGCTTTGAGATTGAAACCTAATTTTAATCTAGTTATATACGTAGTTGCTTTGATGCTTTTAAATCTAAAGCAAGCACATAAAACTATGGCTCGTGTATATTATACAAAATTTGAAAAAACTCCCGACATTGTGGACCGATTTTCATGAAACATGGCTAAGAACACTCCCGACTAACTCAGCTTTCAAAAAAAAAACTAAATCGAAATCGGTTCATCCGTTCGGGAGGTACGATGCCACAGACACACACACAGACAGACAGACAGACAGACACGTCAAACTTATAACACCCCGTCGTTTTTGCGTCGGGGGTTAAAAATAAACTTAATATTGAAAGGTTCTCAGGTTTATTATATCGCTATTGGCGACATGTTTTCAGTCTATCGGTGACTCTTCGTCAGGTTTCCGTGTTCACCAATTGACTGTTTGATTCTAATTTCGCCAATAGCCATACATGTACCTAATTAATGTGAGTGAAATAATACTACGTATATAGCTAGGTGAAACGTGTTAGTCAATATTTAAAGTATGCCTGACAAAAGTTTAAGTTCCATTAATAAAAGTTTTGAACATTCACGGTTAGTTTTATTAGACTAACCTCGGAACTCGACAAAACACGACAAACGCTCTGTATCCCGATATCCCGGTCAATATAAGTCTAACCTATATAATATATTCCATAAATAAATTTAATGATGTTAACTTTTAAAGGTATAAAGTAATTATTAAGGACTAAAGTAATGTGTATGTATAAAGTAGGTATAAAGTAATAATTTATGTTTCCCGTTATCGCAATCATGTTTTGAAACCGTAGCCACGGCGTGATGACATCCTTCTATTGACGCAGTATCGCCTTGGACTGGCACCTTTCAAGAATATACAAAGCACATATGCTAATATCGCATTTGCAATTAAGATGGCAGCTACGCCCACTGAGGGACACCATTGTTTCGCACAAATCGTATCCCATCCAAAGATTTCAAAAGTAACGATAGAGCAATTAATATCATTTACTAAACATTGTACACGTTTTGATACGACTTGGTGGAACGTTACGCGAATGGTTGATGAGTTCACGTCAAGCGCGCGTTTGGTCGCATAGACTATGTTTTACTTAACCACCTAGTGGTGCGTCCATTTTTGTTGCCACGTCCTTAAGTAATAATATATATGTTAAAGCCACCATTTAATATTAATGTATAACAATATGATCGTAAATATTGATGCAGCCGTAAGCAGCAGAGATATAATATTTTATTTAAATGCCAGCTTTGTAGCACATCCCGCCGTTTGACTTTGTTGGAAGACAAATTCCCAAAAGTCCAGAGCCGCGGTGTAAAGGCAAATGCTGCTAATTTCGAGCTTGTAGGTTGAGCGGTTTGCTTTGCTGATGAGTCAGACATTGTTTCCTTTACGCTAAAAGACTAATCCAACACAAAGTTAAGTAGTTAGGTAGGTTAGCTACTTTAGGTACCTGAAAGTAGGTATGTGTTACGTTTAACACTACCTATTCGTATTATAAAGATAATTGTGAAGTTAATATTAGTAGTAAATAGTAGTAGTAGTAACTTTTTATTGTACAAAAACACATTAAATATAACATACATTGAGTATAAAATCCAGTTAACCTTTGAGTAAATCATATTATGAGTTTTATTGTGTATTCGATGTACATGAGCAACGTTTTACCTACTTGGTTATGCAGATTCTGTAAATGACAGTGCATGGCAGTTAATGTCATCCATATAAACATTCTAAACATTCAAAGTAAAGTAAAGTAAGTATTTAAATTAACAGCTCAATAACATCAGAAATTACTAACCAATATTCGCAAAACGTTGTCTTTATAAGAGTCTTGAAATAAACAAAATTTGTTAACTTCAGTATTTGCATGATTTGTCTATCTTTGAAACAAACGGCTCCAATAAGCGGTTTATAAATCCGCGCAAAGTAAATTTCTCCACTGATACTAATGAACGAATTTGCGAAGGGAAACTTCGCCAAGAAGCAATCTCTCGCCATGGAAGTTGGCGAATTTTAGGGGCCGTGAGCACCACCAAAAGAATGTAATAAGACACAGGTGCTGTAAGTTCTTTATTGGATTTCGCACGTTCCGGGCCGACGTGTTTGATGGCCGGAAGATTCTTGCTAAACTCTTTGCTAGGTATAAATTCCGGCTCAAAACGATCAATTGGGGTAGCTCCGTAATTTATCAAGTTTTGGAATGGCAAAAACGATGGCAGTGCTGAGAGATATTTTTGTTATAATATTTGCAATCTTATTCATCTTCATGATTCGTTTAAAAGTTTAAAGGTATTCTCATTTATAATTATACCTAAGTACACATATGACTGTCATTTCATATTTATTATTACTAATTAACCTGGCTACAAGGTTAATTATTATTTTGAGAATGAAATACAGCCATCATATCGATTGAATCCAAAGAACATTAAGAATGAAAAAAACAAAACAAAACGGTGGTTTCTACAAAAACAAACAATAAGGAATCCCGATGTTGTAAGTCGTAAACACGAATAGTAAATTGCATTCCACGTAGACAGCTGAGTAGCCGTGACTGACTGTGTCATGAGGTCAACCCGAAAACTGTTTCACGGCGCGCCGGCGGCTGAAAGGAAAAGTATAGGCCGCCGCAGCCGCCTGCAGACCGTGTCAATGACACATGCAAATCCGAACAACGCCTCGGTGCCGGGTCATCGACCTCCCCATTCAATGACTGTCGAAAGTTGTCCGTGAATTCAAAATCGTAGCCTACGCGGAGCCCCGCGGCTCCTTCACGCGAATATAGTATTTAAAAGCACCCGTAATAAAGCCAACTCACCTTGCCGATCGTTCAACCGCCGCCTAAAGGAGAACAACTGATTTATGTGTCTAGTTCTACGTTCCGATATTGAAATCACCGGTTTCACGCTATATGGAGACTTAAAACGGGGCACTAAGGTCGACTGTTTGAATATTTACGTCGTGCATTCGTCAGATGCGACGCTAACACAAGGTGCGTCTGGCCATTGTATTATTAGCAATGCGAATTTCAACAAGCGCTCATCGCCATTCGCAAACAGGGACTATTGGTATTATGCAAATCCCTCTTGTTTGAGGCGAGGCATTTCGACGGTTTGATAGGAATTCCCTAAGATGCCTACGGGCAAAACATGAAATACCTAATATATTAAATATTGAGTGAGAACATCTTCGTGCAAAGAGATATAATATAGAACTAATATACGTCGTATATGAACAAAGCATAGAGCGTATGCGGGACGGGACGTCCACATAAATACACTCTGTATTGTCAACACTCGCGTTATTATGTTTGCGGAGCGAGTAGATGGGTATTATAATACCGCGAGCCGACGTCGAGATAAGTGACGTCCTTGTCCCAAACAGGTACTTTCGGATGATGGACGTGAAATCGCTCATATTGACCTTAAACAGCGCTGGACTGGTAATCATGATCTGCATATTATTTGGCAAAAGATAGCGGGTGTCGAGTTCATCTATCACGGGGCGTTGTGAGTGACACCGTATATCGCCACAGCCTAATCTGATACGCCCCCGAGCCATTCAGGCGAAGCTATTTCATAACTATTCAGATATTAAACTAGAAGGGTAAATGTGACATAATAACGTTCTGTATCACATCTGCAATATTTAAATACTCTTAGAGCTTCTATATTAAATACAAGGAAAAAATAAATGAACTAGGCAGACTATTACTTAACTCTACAAATAGGTAGGTGAGTAAGCAAATTGCCTATATTTGGCAATCGAGATATCTAAGTAGATCCCTAATTGCGGTGGCGTTGGACACTCTTTCCGCGATCTGCTGTCGACCCATTTCACATTTCAACAGATTGAAAAGAAACTGGCCATTTGTGACTGATGAATGTACGGTCATTTTTTCTCGTACACGAAACTCACAATTTTTTTCATAATCGTATTCTCACGCAACAACAGGTTTTGTTCTGTGATAGCTATTAGCTGCAGTTAGGGTTACCATTTACCAAACATATGATTTTTCTGACATGTCAGAAATTTTAGTCATTTATCATTACCACGAGTAGAACAGGCAATCTGGTAGGTATATTATTGTTAAGGATAACACCAATAATGTGAAAATATTTATACGATTACTGTACCATCTGTTACATGTCTTGCTCGTCATCCAATATGAAGACAATGAAATTTTATATTTTTATAAGTAACCGAATGAAGCGGTATATCATGACAGAACTCTCTTTGACAGTTTTATTAAGCCATTGGGGCTGGCAGGATCTTTTAGTTTAAGATTAATACAGTTAAAATTTGTGTTGGGTTTTACTTAAAGCGCAGTAAGGACTTTCAAAATGAAGTCTGGTAACCCTAACTGCAGTAGGATAGACCGTACGAGACATGAGGCAGACGGGCGCGGCGGGGGCGCGTTAGAAGCTGGCCGGTGGCCGCATTCCTTGTAGTTGAAAGTAACACGGCATCCGGCTGCGAAAAATTATCGCCTCGCCTGGCCAGCCAGGGAATTATTATACGATACGCACATACGTGAAACGTTATTTGTATAATACACTTGTAGCATTACTCAAACACATTCTAGACAAGCCACGCGGTTTCCATGGATGATGATGTTAAGTTGTCACAACTACTGTCACTTGTTCTTCTCGTAGTGGGCGCACAGAATTATCGCATCGCTTTCGTCGTTCAATAAGGACAATGGGTCACAGACATGCGAGATAAAGCTTCTTTCTTTAGCGAAATGTCCGAGTGCCGTTCCCGGTCGTCTAACATATGCATAGGTACCTTTATTGCCTTAAGACAACGGATAAAAGATTAATTTACATAAGTATTTGACGTCGAATATAGAAACTGTACAACCAGCCCGTTGCCACAAATGCAAATCGTTTCCTGTCTACTGGACGCGCCTGTCTGTAGGTACTCAAAAGACGCAACAAGATCTTCACAATAACCCAGACGAACTTTATTATTTTATCACAATGCTGCACATCGTCAAATAATACGCTTTAATGGCAGTAATAACGCTTGTTTTCGAACGCTAAGCGAATCGGCATCGCTGGCAAAGTACGTAATAAAAAATATCCATCAATTTTATCTTGATAGATTATTTTATAGATGTGTATTGATCTCACAATGACTCGGTAAACAAGTTCGTCGACCCCATGACGATTGGCTCGTGTGAAAGCAGACATTAGGGTCAATGAATGGAATTACTACAGAGGACGTTCAAGGCGAGGAAAGAAATTGGCGAGGAAGAGTTTAGAGAGGGGCTTACACGTGTATAGGACGGGTTCCGATGTTTGCTTACCGTCTAGCAGTATTGCGCTAACACATTCAATCGTAATGCCATTGAACTTTTTTACGCTAAGGATGTTACAATCGTGCTACTTTGGATTGTAGACAGAGGCTCATTTAGGTGCAGCGCGAATGCCTAGCACGATTAATGTGCTTAATACATGCATATGCATACCTACATGATGTATGTATTGTAGACATTTTTATTACTTCTTCATCAATCTATGTTCACTAGTATTCCGTATAAATTTACAAGTAAATCCAAGTAACATAGTCGTTCGTGCAGCCTGTGCCGAGATAAAAACACTCTGTGCCGGAGCCTCGCTGCTATTGAACAGCAGGTGCGCACAAATCTGTACGTTTTAATCTCTTGCTCACTTGAGAAATGAATAACTCTTTTGTACAAATGTTCTGAGAAAATATTCGGTGCTTATTAGACATGTGTATTGTGTAGAATTTAAGAAATACTCATTTAAACTTTCACGATTTTTACATATGTATATTTAAAATTGCAAACGAGACTTAATCGCGTATTACTATGTTTTAAACACTAACCTCCGAAGTTTCAAGGACGGCATTGTCCCGGAGCAGAAATAAGAAACAAAGGCTATGTCAACTGTCAGTGTCACATAGCTGTTTTTTTTTTGTAATTTCTTACATTCAGCGTGCGTTCAGCACGCGCAAAGGCATTGTCACTAGGGTTTGCTCCCGGGAAATACCGGTACCGAAAGTACCGGGAATTCCCGGGAATTTCGGCCAAGCAAAGAACCGGGAAATCAACTTGAAAAATCCCGGTACTTTCGGTACTTTCGGGAAATACTTTTTAGTGATATTTTTTGCTACAAAATTTATTTATTTCTGTTTATATTATTTAAACAGTTAAAAAATAGGCATAAGTACAGTAACACGCGCTTAATCACTATTTAATAGTGGGTGGCAGTGACGGGTGGCACTAGCCAGTTCAGTAATCGAGTTTTGTATTTTTGGTGAAGGTTTGTTATATTAATTTGTGTATTTATTTTTTCTCACTCAATCTCATTTCTCATTTGGCTAATTTATAGACAATTATAAAACTGTGTTTGCGAATTTTGTGATAGACTCAAAAACTACTAAACAGATATTTATGCGTTTTTCACCTATGTATGAATAGAATGATTCAAGAGGAATTTTTAAGGTTTTGTTATTATAAATTGATTATTAAAACATGACTATATGTGCTAAAAGTCGGTAAAAATCACGCTTTAATCGAAAACCCTGCCTGTATTACATACCGATCGACTTATTACAAAATAATGTATGGTGGAATTGTCGCTCTTATACATAAATGTAGGCCTTGAAAAAAAGTCGGCAATGGCTTAAGGATAACTGCTATAAACATGCTACACTTTAAAAAAATGTTTACATATAATGTGGTATTATGGTATTCCACAGAAATTTCCAGAAAATGACTCATTTTCTCGAGAACGTTCCCTCTGACTAGCAAAAAAATAGTGCACCATCTCAAATGTTTTATTTCCTTTAGTTTACATTCTTTGCTTCAAATTACATGTTTGGGGAATTTTGTGAGGTTCTACTGCCGGTCTATAATCAATTATTATATTTCTTTAATAGTATTTGTCTTATTTCTTTTACTAAGCGATTAAACATTTCCCAGTAATGGCAGATCGCTTAATCGAAGCAATGTATTGCAACGGCAACCATTGATGACTATGGTTGCCAGATAGTCGGATTTAGGCAGAATTCTTCACGATTTTTTTGCTTGTTCTCCCGACTCCCGATTCATTAAAATAAAAAAGGCAGATAAAATAATACGCCAAGCGAAGGCGGTGCGGTTCGGTTATGGTAATATAATCATAAAAGATGTAAAATGCCAAAAAATATGTTGTTTTATTTGAAAAAGCGAAAAAATTAGGCCAGTCCCGAAAGTACCGAAAATCCCGGGAAATTCCGGTTCCATATTGCTTCGGTACCGAAAATCCCGGTTCTGTAAAACAGTACCGGTACTGCAATCCCTAATTGTCACCTCATCTGCCATTAAATTTTACCAACGTCATTTCGGTCACATAAATAAGATAGGTAATTAATAAAGACTGTATCGTTAAGTATGAAGACAACTTTGAGTAGCCGTATTTATTTGCTATTATTATTTTTTTCTTATAACAAGACATGGGCTTAATAAGGCACATAATAAGGTACACATTTTGTCCTAGAAACTCGACGTAAAGCATATGGTTTTGACAGTATTGACTTAATCCTCCCGAGTACCAATTAGGGACCGGCCACATCAGAGCGTCGCGTTCCTATACAAAATGTACTGAGGAGACGTTTTTTGAATTACACTCAGGTGGCGTGGCGCGGACGTCCGTTGCGCGCCCCGAGACACGCGACACTCTGATGTGGCCGGTCCCTTACGATTCCGGACAAATGCTACTAGAAAATTCACAAAGTGCGTAAAAGACGATACGATTGTGAAAAAAAATTGTACGGTGCGAACCTCAACGACACATGATCCACAAAGCAGAATATCTGGACATAGTCTAGCCACTGTTATTTTAAAAATATAAAGTTCAGGATCTGTGTATGGCGGTCATTTAGAGAATGTGGCATGGTGCTTACTCTAACTCCGACTTTGATGTCGAATTTGACTATCATACACTGTTTATATCGATCTGGTTTAGGCACTGTTCAAACACCACGAATATCAATTAGACTTTGGCCTATGGCTAATTTTTTTATCTGTTTCTCTTATCCTGCTCTCATCAAAAATTTACGGCAATCCGGAACGTTGCTCAAAAATGCGTTTTTTTAATTATATAAATTCACCGCATTCATTCTGCAAGTTCCCAATTGAAAAACCACGAAGAGGACTCTTAAAGAATAATTATATTTTAGCAGCATATTAACCTTTGTTTGTTGAAATCGTACAAAGAGTCATTGAAATATTCTCAAATTAAGCCAGATAGGGGTAGTCCGAAATTTATTTGCTAGACCTTAATGAAAGTACCATAAAGTCCCTAAAATAAAAAAAATATCAGACCTTCTTATATTAAATAGTGCTTACCAATACCTTCAGATCATACTCTCGGAACATAATAATACAAAATTATGCACATGTCAACATTTAGACGAGGTTTGTTTTGTCCTTATACTTAACGATACAGTCCTTAAATAAAACGAAATTAAAATATTTTTTATCAGATATTTCTATCAGAAAAATATATTATCTTCAAAAAACTTTAACTTTACCTACCCAATTTAATTACATATTTATATTTACAAAATAAACTTACATTACATATTATGGACCATACAAATCATATTACATATTTTAGAGGTACCTACATGTATTATTCAGAATACTATAAGTATCTAAATGCTAACTAATGAACCAGCATAATATTACCAAATATCACAAATATTCGCTACATCATAATTCCTATATCAGCCATCAATTATTTAGGTGATTACAGCGTCACGTATAGCCGACAATTAGATAGTAGATTAATATGGTAATTTAAGCCGCTGTTTGGTCAGCGAGATAGCGGGCCTGTGCACTGTCTGGCGAATGCCTAATTGGGTGAGTTCTGGTGGTTTCTACATAAAAAATAGGCATTACTCATTGACCGGTTGGTAACCGCTATGACTTGTTTTCGTTATACGTCTGTCCATGTGTCACAGCAGACATTTAAGTGAAGTTTTGAATATGATACCGTAAAAACCTCTCAAAAACCTAGTCCAATAGTAGGTATGGTAATTTAAGCCAGTGTTTGGTTAGCGAGATAGCAGGCCCGTGCACTGTCTGGCGAACGCTTAATTGAGCGAGTTTTGGTGGTTTCTAGCTAAAAAGTAGGTATTCTAGAAGTTTTGAGATTTGCATTTTTGCAGTAAAAATACCTATAGTTTGTCCAATACAACCATGGGGCCACAACTTTACAACCAATGTTCATGTAATTTAATAAAATTTTAACACATAAGCCTTTGAACCATTAAATTTTGCTAAATATTTTGAGCGAACGTTTATCTTGGTTTATTTCCGAATCCCGAAAACCTAGTTAGGGCAAGTGACACATTGAATAGTAATCGGAGGTTAGATATTGGTTTGTCAAGCTTAATTGAGTTGAGCGCTCAGCATGGTTTGGCTTTCGGCTAATTTAATAAATCTCTACGCTTAAGCTATAAATAAACTGAACGAAAGCGCTATTCTAAGCAATTTTATTGAATTAAACAGATCCAAATATTATATACTTTTTCTACTCCCGAACTGTTATTCGTCATTTACAGGGTCGTGCATAGATCGTTAAAACCCTACATAAAAGATGCCCGCCCCCGCCCGGCGTCCCGCGCATCCACGCATACGATATAGCTCTTAAAGTATTGTTAGGTAGCCTTTAAGGGATATAGCGTGGGTGCGCGGGGCGCCGGGGGTTGCGGCGGCGCGGGGGAGTGCGAGCGACAGGGTGAGTGCAGGATCATTACAGAGGACAAGTCAAAATACAGGGAACAGTGCGAATTTCACGAAAGTTATTCTAGAAAACTATTAATAAGTAAGTGCATGGTCGTAGAAAAAGTATTGTATGCAACGGTGTTTAACTGAGTCAAAAAATACTCGTGGCGTCTTAATAACAATTTTCGGCTTCGCCTCAAATTGTTACCCACGCCACTCGTCTTTTTTGACCTCCTTTAAACGCCTGTTGCATAAAATACTATAATGCTCTTTCCAATTTTGCGCCATTTATTATAAATATGCTTAAAAACATGACTGATTCCATATGAGCACCACTTTTCCATATTTAAAATTAACACAACATTTTAGGCTTAATTTTGGTTCTCACTTCTAATATTATGACTGCTCTAATTTTTTTATAAGTAGGTACATAAAACATGTGTTATGCAAATGTACCGTCATCAAAATAATTTTCATTAATATCTCACAAGTTGTTCATTAATCTGATACTGATACTTTCTAGCTGTAAATTTTCGTAATATTTCAACCATTTCAAAAGATCGTGAGTTCTCAATTAGATTAATAGGTTCTTTAATGAAACGGCATTCAATATAGCCCTTACCAGCACTCAATTAAAAGAAGAAAGCTGCAGAAAGTTTAGTCAGCATTATCAAAAATTCAGTAGGATGGTAGTAATTGAGGTAGCTTATGCGACCTTCGTTAGAAAACGGTAGTTTAGTTTCTCAGTAGTTTTGATTCTTGGGATTTGTGACCTCTTTGACTTGACTTGTCGATCTACTTATTTAACTTAGCATAAGTTGTAGGAGTTTAATTAAACTTTAAATGACATCCGAAGGTTGTTGACTGAAATATTATAAACACTTTCGCCTTTGGATTTATTTGCGTTGAGTTTATTATGCCATCTCTTCGTCGTATTTATTTCATCCATTTTGGTCTGCTGCATCAGACAGGTTACTTTGACAGAGAAAAACTACTGACATTCTAAACGATAAGGCAGGTACATATCTGGTATATACAAAAATACACAGAAAATCGAGAAAAAATACCACAGATACCTGCGGGCTACGGGCTAGGCACTCTTTGCCTTAAAACCTGTCCAATGAATTATTGACCCAATGCTGAACTGTGTATTCGGGAACAAAGAAGCCCGTAACGCGATGCTTATCTCTCGTTATCTGAATCTCCTATTTTGCACGACCATCATCAGTGTACCGTATTCATAGATCACTTGCCTACTAGATAGAGTATGATCTAGTCAACCCATAAACTGCTTACAACCCACAAAGTTGCATTGAAATTTAAATGTATGTATGTTTGTGTAAAATTACAAATTACAAATCATTTATTTAGCAAATAGGCCACAGGGGCACTTTTACATTACACGTCAATATACAAGTTGAACTTAAATTACAATTGATAATACTAATTCTAAGTTCTAACTAAAATATTAGGCTATTACAATGATTAGAGATGTATAAGGTCGCTAAATGTCGATATTCAACTAAAAACTACACATAATAATACAGAAAAGTACAAATACAAAAAAAAGAAGTCTAAAATTACTTTAGAGATGCAAATGACTCTAAATGTCACAACTAAAGATAACATGTATACTTAATCTAATTATCCTTAGAGATGTGTAGGGTCTTCAAGAGTCAAAATCGTATAGGTAATCAAAATATTAACTAAAAGAAAAGAAACAAACGAGAACCGAACATAGCGTCCTAATGAAATATAAATCAGAAAGAATGTTACTTATTAGGTATAATTACCCTGTAAGCTTAAACAGACCGGTCTTCAGACAGCACCCGTTCACGAGTATGACGCGTATCTCAGCCATCGCCTCCCTCAACCTTCATTCGGGAAAGTGGCAACCCGATCAACGACGCCACCGTGAGCAAACACTTTTAAGCGAGCATGACATGTTTAAGCTGCCAGTAGTAGTAAAAAAGTAGCAGTCACTGTATGTGTACTATGTGTCCTAAGTGAGGAGTCTAAAGGAATTGTAGTCTGTGCAGGCCCCGTAGCCGAATGTCATTTTTGCGACGCGAAACGAAATCGAAACGCCGCAGAAAGGTAGTCTGGCTCTGTCGCGCCAATACGCAAGAGCGATAGAGATAGATAGCTACGAAAGAGACATTATCGTGAGCGTTTGTGCATTCGGCTACGCACACAGGTATCATAAAGTTATAAAAGCCGTTTCACAGCGGTCGTGAGATAACACTATCTGGTATCAGAATGTTTTGGCGATAGAAAGAAACAAACAGGTTTGCATTAGGTCGTAGAACTCGTTGATTGCTAAACAAACCAATACAATAATAAAGATAATTTGTAGTTCTGTTTAATGTCTGTCTGTTCTGGCGTTCAACACTCTAATAGAAACATACATTAAGTACTGTGCTTTATGTTTAAACAAATTAATGATGATACAAGTAACTTATTTAATTAACTGATTATTAGTCTTACGTAATGATTAACACGCGAACTTTGAATATACTTACATAAATTGTAGGTATGTATTGTTTTTTACAAATCTTTTTAATTTCTTAAAAACCCAAATATTTACATTTAACGTAGCTAATTACTTTTGACGATGGGGCTTTCATATTCATGTAACTGATAAAAGCCTTACTTTTTTATATTGTTCGTAATAAAAGCACATTAAAAAAATAATGACATGCATAATATTAACTGTACACAAATACCTACATATTTATTACAATTGGTATCCAGTCACAATAGCCATCGTAATCGCTCCTTACGATGACTTCATCGTAAATCACAATTCTTCGGGGATAATGTGATACTACGTAACTAACAAAAGCAGTAAGGTCCTTTCTTCTTATAACACTGTTCCAATTTTAAATTCTATCGAGTTGTTAATTACGCGGTATTACACTACTCGTATCCCCGACGAATTGTTATTGAGCCAGTGTCACATGACACGACAACGCCTTCTATGCGCAAGGGCTGGTCAAACTTAGGGCTGCCATTGCCGCGAAAATCAGAAATCTAAAGGTCATCCACCCGGTTATTGTTCCTAAATATTCGAGTGATCAAATCGAGACAATCACTGAAATACTTGAGTATTTTGGTAATTCGTCAGGACTACGAGAATCAAGAAATTAACTACGAATTCTTAACATAACTTGTCAATTTGTTTAAGAACATCAGACGATTCTGAAGTCGTGGAATGTTTGAGAAGTATCAAGAATTTCTTTTAGCATCCAGAGCTATCATCGGGACTGTAGAAATCACAACCGGTAACCCTAGCTAACGGTTAACGGTCACCAGCGTCATACGCCTTACCGAGATTTTACATGCCAATTAATATTACACTAATTACTTGGCTACGGGTCGTAACTATGCTTTAAGAATGCTTAAACAAATATAAGCAGCTTTTTACAACCTAATTAGATTTGTGTAACACAGCGCGTTTTTATAAGGAATTTTGTGGAATTCCTAGTTTGTGAAGTCGTAAAATTGCAGTATTCCGTTATTTCAACTTAATGAGGGTTACATGAAAGTTTTCTATCAAGTTTATCTGATAACTCGGTCTGTGCCGTTATGAGGCTCGTGCACACATGTGCATTACATAAGCTCTCGTTGATTTCAGATAACAAATGCCCTATTAAAAAAAACTGAAAGTTACTTTAGTCTTGAGGGTTTAGTTTTGAGAGTAGTCGGTCTAACGCCGTGGCTTGCGTGGGCGACGGTCGCGCGATGGTCGCGCGACGGCGATGCGACGCATACGAAATCAAACCTTATCGATATGGAAGTATGAGACGCGACCATCGCCCACGCAAGACACGGCGTAATATAAATAAAAATCTTTCACTAGAAAAAGCGGCGGAGTCATTCTTTCAATTTTCCGAGGTTTTCTAGTGGCGGTTTTTTTTCTTAACAGACTACATAAACATAATTAATAATACACCATAACACTAATATTTTAAAAGCCTAAAAGTAACATGGTAAAAGAAACCAAAGCATCTATGCTATTAAATATGCTATGCTAAGAAATTATAGTTCAGTTCAGTTCAGTTTTTAAAATTAAATGGCTTCAGTCCATTGACTATTTCGCCAGTGTCAAGGTGATATGAACTAATAAATTGAGTACGACATTGTACGGTGACAATGTAAATTGATAGCTGGAATGTATTTCCGGTAATAAATAAATTTATCATGGACTATTAATATATCATCTATATATTAAATAATGAGTCGTTTAAAGTAAAATTTAAACGACACAAAATTATCTAATAACTATACTATTAATATATCATCTATAATATTGTGCCGTTTAAATTTTGCTACTTAAATGAACTATAGTTTCTTACTTACAAAATATAGTCACGAACTCACGAGTCCTCAAAATAAATGAACGTCACATTTGACGTTTCAAACGCAGTTTTGACGTGCGGCGCCGTAGACGTCCGGTCCGGTGCGATTGGAACGGCGCGCGTGCCGCATACGAGCAGTTCCGGCCGCGGCCGCTCCGAGAGACTGATGACCGTAAGATAACGGGCCGCGGCACCACCGGCCCGCCCTGGCTAGGGATGTGCTGCCATCAAAGTATATGCTTGTTTAAGGCTACTTAGTCCATTTTAGAATCCTGAATATCTCTAATAGTGACTAACAATGATTGTAACATGTTTTGTGAGTTAAAAGATCACAAAACAATAAGTGAGATAGATATGTATTTATGTTTTCAAATGAAAAAAAAAACTGTTAGGTAGATATCTCGTTTTATAAGGGTTGTTGGGTAACTTGTTAGTGAAGAACATAAGACAAAATTAAGGTTTTTTTTTCTGATAAAACCCCAGTTCTGTAGGTACCCTGTACTAAAAGCTGCCAACTTTAATCTTTATATCATGCAATTTAGGCTGATATTGGAATTAGGCTGTCAAACACTGGTGGTATAAAGCCTTAACTTATACTCGTCAACCTTTGTTACTGCCGCCTAAAGAAACTGATTTGAAGTTGTGTTAATCGTACATACTTTTTGTATGACCGTGTACATAAACTGTAGACACTGAAGTTTATAGCTAAGAATCAAAGTTTGATTGATTGACGGCTAATAGCGTGGGAGAAGATGCGAGTGTTGAAACGGGAATCCGTAAGTTGTGTTAAATTGGCATTCCAATCTGACAGGCAGGCAAAATTCAGTGTAGAGGTACCTAAGAGTATGGGACGTACTTTATGACATGTTTACATAATCATGTCAAACAGATGTGTCACCGGTTCGTGAAATAACTTATCATATCGTCTAGCCAAGAGTACAATCGGTGACGCTCCGTGGCGACCGATATGCAACTGGATCTGTCACACCAATTAATACGGAAGACCGATATATCTGCAGAGATAACTACTGGTCCTGAGGTCCTGATAAATAATAATATACACAGACAGTCTCTCGAATAGATTTTTTCTTATGAGGTTTCACAAATCGAAACAAAGATTTATTTGATATGTGAACACAGCTTAAAATAGGTAACTATAATAATTAAGTATATTAAATCATTTTCACTGTAAGAAGTGAGTGCTAAATTATGATATTATCTCTGTGCTACAGAATATGTACAGAAGAAAAGTAGGTGATTGAACGAACCAACAGATACTTTCCTTATACTTAAGAAGTAAAAGCGAGTATTGCAACATGAAATACAGCATATCTTTAGTATGGTGTGCTCTGACGAGGTAATTCAATTGTTACATGAAAACTATTTGCTTGAGAATCGCGGCGACACGATGTCTAAGAATTAGTCATTTCACATGAACCACTTCAAAATAAACTCAATATAATAATTACATACTCGTAAACAGGGTAAGTACCTAAATTTAAAAAAAAGTAAAAAAATCAGACTTTTTTTGGTATTTGCCGTTTTATTAAAAAACTATGCATTTTTGGTCAAAAGTTGCTTTGTAATGTTGAAAGCGCATTAAATTACAAACATTTTGACATATTTTGTATCAATGTCCGTCAAATATTTTTTGAGATATGAAGCGTCAAAAAAGAACATTTTTCCCCTTTCTATGAAAATATTCATTTTGCTAATATTTTGAGACAGATATCAGCAAAACAACTCAGGCTATTACATAAATTGTTAAATAAAAATGTAGAAAATTTCACTAGCTTTCATTTAAGCCCAAAAGTGTGCCAGTTATTTAAAAAAATAGGATTATATCGTAAGTCTAGTATAACTGGATCAGAAATAATCGGTGGATGGTAATGGCCAAATGGGATAGTTTACATATATTTACAGGTGTAGCGGAGAATGAATTATGATTATTTGGGGGCTGTTCAAGTATTACTCAGACACATATTTGCGTATATCAAATCAACATTTATTTAGTTAGTTAAGTTTACGGTCAAAAAGACCTCAGGATCGACGCTTGGCGGAAAAAAATATTTACGAGTAGAAAACCCTCATTAATGAATCAGATTGTTCCGAAATTGTTCTTGTACGGACTGGTTTTTAAAGCATATCACTGAGGGTCAATAACATCGATGCAATCTCACGAGCGTTGTCGTTTGTCGTGGACGTGCCCGAATCATAGTATTCTCCGTTTAACGAAATATCAGTACATAGACTACATAGTATGTGTTGTATTGCACGCGCAGGTCTCTCACCGCCGCGCAGGTGTAGTCGGACCATAACTCGACAGTATACACTGAGGAACAGCTGTCTTTTGCGCTGTCACTAGTTTTGCGTTGTCACTACATTTGGCGAATCTTCTAGCCAACAGGTTTGCCCTTACTGCGGTGGCTCGCCTCTGCCTTTCTATGTCCTCCCGGTCTTTTAAACTGGACAAGATGTGACCAAGATATCTGACTTCGTGTACTCTCCGCAATTGAACTCCATCAAGCAAAAGAGGTGGTACATGTGTGGGCATATGTGCTGCCTCCATGAGCATAAATTCAGACTTGTCCGGATTGTATCTCCATGTTATTCTGGCTGGCGTATCTCTCGCATTCTGCAAGTATCTTACGCATAGCTCCCACAGATGGTGCTAGTAGGACCATATATTATCGTCTGCATATGCGATGTGATTTATCATTTGCCCATTGATGGAGCAGCCAACCTCGGTACTGGTCAAAGCCTGCGACAGCCCATCCATGTACACGCTGAAGAGAGCCGGAGACATACTGCCTCCTTGTCTCACGCCACAGTTTAGCCCGCTGGCTGTGGACAGAGTTGACTTCCATCTTACTACGTTCTTCTGCTGGGAATACCACTTCTCCAGTATCTTAATAATTGGCGTGGGCGCTTTCCGTTCCCGTAGTTTATTCCACAGCAATCGGTGGTCAAATACAACTCAAGTGGACTTTCTATCACTACAGGAGTTGTGCCATCAAGATGCAGAACCAGGACCCTCAAAAAGGAAAAAGTAAAATGTAACTAATTCTGTTTTATTTTTCTAATTTAGGCCACTAGGTGAGTGTTTTATTGTTGTATTATTGTGTCGACTTTTTGTATATGTTATACTAACAGGTAGTTTTTAAAATATCCAATAATGTATAAGTACTAACCATTATGGGCCCTTTGTTGTCTGATATAATAAATAAATTAAATTAAATTAAATTAATTTACTAAACTTCAAAATTTTACTGTATTTTATTTCTTCATTAGTAATAGTCAAATCGATGCAAAGTTAGCTTAGACAATTTTATCAGATAAACGGATATCAAAGAAAGTAAGATCGAATAGATAACACTTTCAACCTAAAACTTTTAGCGTAAACTAATACCTTAACCAATCTACCAGACTCTTGGCTTCTCTATTTATAGTTTTTTTTTTGTTTACCAAAGTAACTATTCTTCTTACTGACTTTTACTTGCACTAAAACTAAAGCAAAATAAATTTGTACAATGTTGTATTGCAATATATATCATATCATGAAGTATTTTGCAGATATTTGTCCAAAAATGTTGGCAAAACGCTACATTTTATAAATGCGTCAAAAATTAACCTTTTTTGACGCTTCATATCTCGAAAACTATTTGACGGACATTGATAAAAAAGATGTCAAACTGTTTGAAATTTAATGCGCCTAATATAATAGCATTGTTTAGAAAAGTAAAGAAGTATAACAAATCAAACATAATGGGAATACAAGCAGGCTAATAAAACATTGTTTAGGTGAAATTATTTTCAGCAAGAAAACTAGCGAGATTTATGATACGCTTGGCTACGATAAAAATCTCTTTATCCTCTTTCGCTACACTTCATCTGAATTGTTAAATCATTTTAAATTTATTCATATTCTTTTTGAGGCCCAGACGCTGATGGTGGGACGGCTTAGACACCTTAATCAGTGATTGGCCGAAAAAACATTGCAGCGGCAGTCATGAAAATCAAGGAGAACGACTTTTGCTCAGAGGTTCCTAATATAACGGGATAAGATGAAAAAATAGTAAGAGTACACCGTACAAGCATATTCGATTGCTTAAGTGTTTAAATCCATACTGATTATTTAAGCAATGTTTGACAGAGTGGGGTGTGTTGTGTGTTAGTCAATGGCACATCTCTACGAATAGGTATATATAAAATGTTTTCATTGAAATTTCGTGGACCGCACAAGTGTACATTCCTGCATCAACACATTCTTGGGAATCACGCCATTCATGTTAGCAATCTCACACAAGTTGCGTAAACTTAGGGCCGTTAACAAAATACGGAATTATGGCTCATTACAAACCTGTTTTTCGAAATAATGGCTCTGTTCGTGGTACTCCATGGGAGACCAGCAAATAATGTCAATGTCCCATTACTATAGCGGCAACTAACCAGTTCCACATAATAATCAATTAGCGGAGACATGCTTTTTTTAGATTAAAGCGGATTCATAAAATACCCATTATAACGCGACGAATATTGCTTTTTAATGTTTAGTAGGACAGAATGCATAAATATTTGTTTTAAGAATTACAGTTAAGCCTGAACAGCACCCAATTCCAAAATAAATGGATTTCTTAAAATTCAGACCCATGACCGCAAAAAACAAATTCCAACAAAGCAGGAAAATCACTATCCGGTATTAACGCCAAGAAGGATTAGAAGTCTTGAGGCGATGAGATAAAAATACTGCCTCGGCGTTCTTCGAAGTAAAATGCGAAAAAATAAACAATGAATCCGAGCTAAGGTCGAAGGTAAAAAAATAGCGGGTCGTGTAGAGTACGGGCGACACCTGCGCGCCAGACGAGCAAAAAATTCGCGCAAAAGCTCATACCTATACCGACTACCGATCGGCGGAGTCCCGATGCCCGCCTACGGGTACGGAATTGCAGACTCATTCCGATTGCAATGCGTCCCGGACCATCACGGCACTCATTTCGTTTTCGCTTTTCTTTCCCGAGCTCGCATTTAAAACACCGATGGAACAATTGTGGCGTAGTCATTTAACAGTTCAGTAACAATTCATACATTGTGGATGCTGATGTCCAGTTTTTTAACGCTGAATGTATGTAGGTATTATTGCTACAACTTTGTAACATCAACTATGTTGTGTATTTAAATAGATATAAATTCTGCCACGCTGTAACGTGTATTGTAAACATGACTAAGAAATGTAAGTATACAATTCATGACGGACAACGAATCACCGTACCATTATTGCTCAATTACTAATCATAAATCGACTTTAAATAAATTCTAAGCGACACAAAGAAGCATCCTATAACAAAGGAGGTTAAGTCAACAAAGGAACATGATCGTGAACAATCAAAATCAATGGTCGACGGACTCTAGTTTCATTGAATACCTATTAATAACACATTTCGATAACGTAATTGAACCGTTGTTGGCTTATAAAAAAGATACGGGAGTGAGGACGGCAATCGTTTCAATCAGAGCAATTAGTTAATACATTATTTTTTCTACTGGCACCCGTATCCATTAACCTACTGCCTACTACGAATCCGTTTCATTCAACACTAATCGACGCCGCTATTCACTCGCATTGAGTATGTAAAGGACAACACCATTAATTTGTAGAGGTCCTTTCTTTAGTCAAGCGGGATTGTGGGAATGGCCATTGAAGGGAGAAAAGGTACCCATTGTGCTAGTGATGTGAAAAGTAGCTGTTTTACGCGTGCCCACATTATGCATTACACACGCCGCTAGACGCGGGCGGATGAAAATCAAATAACTTTCGATAAATATTCAATAAGTTCGTTTTTATTCATCGATAATTTTCTTGAAAGGCAGTGTATAATGATAAGTTTAACACGGGACTAATTATCGGTCGTTACGTTATACGTCAGAAAGCTAATTTTAAATCAATATATTTTTTGCATTCTAGCTAGGAAACAATGTAGTGTAGTGTAGACAGGGAGTTATTAATAGTTTAATAGTAAATGCTCGCCATGTATGCGGTTTCTTGTTCATATGTTCAATCAAACATTTTTAATTCTTGTCACAACCATCCATACTAATATTATAAGTGGGAAAGTGTGTGTGTCTGTTTGTTTGTCCGTCTTTCACGGCAAAACAGAGCGACGAATTGACGTGATTTTTTAAGTGGAGATAGTTGAAGGGATGGAAAGTGACATAGGCTACTTTTTGTCTCTTTCTAACGCGAGCGAAGCCGCGGGAACAAGCTAGTAAATAATAAAGTAATGATACACAAAATACGCTGTTGTGTTGTATAGACAAAATTAGGTGAAATAGCGTGCTTTTGTGTTAGGGGTCATAACTCATTTCGGATAATAGCGCCAAACAAGTTAGCATTTACCTACTTCATTCCATCTAAATCTCTATTCATTTAAAAATTATAATGATTATACTAACAAAGATAACTATATTATAATCATAATTTAGTTCTGTCAAATTGAAATTATTTTTCCCTTTGTTTTTGTAACACGTTTAGTTATTAGCTCTTTAATAAAGAAACCTTTCCCTAACCGTATCCCACACATCATAAAGCGGAGCACCCTGTCTTTCCATTTCCTCGAGTGGTATATTGATTTACCTTGAGTGCTCTCCGGCAGGCCTTTGCAAATAATGCGAGCCGGATAATGCGGAGAATGCAAACGATTATTTGTTTACAGAATTAAGAGGTGTAGCAATTAAAGGGGGAGGAGAAACGAAATTAAGGGACATTTGCAACCGCCACTGTCGGTTTCGTAAAACTTTGTAACCCAATTTGGTTTTACAAATTTTCAGACGTTTACGAAATTCACTTGAAATAATTATATTACATATTTATCACAAAATTGTTCACCTAAATTAAACTCAAATCTGAATTTAACTAGCACAAATATCCTTCGTAAAGCTCGTTCGCGCCCCCTAAAGGCGTAAAAGAGCATGTTTGTCGTGTTGCAGGTTGCATACCGTTTCTAGTTGCTACATTGAACGGCGATGTACAAACAATTTTTTCGTTTTAATAAAAAATGTTTGTTAAAGAATAGAATAGAATAGAAAACGTTTATTTGGTGAAAATATACAAGTAAAACAACAATAGCCTTAATCTAAAGTTTACACCTACGTCTAAACAATTCTAATTTTAACGAGTAGGATTGTGTTCGTACCGTTAGTTCGTACGATGCAGGTCTATAAATATTAAAACCATCTGCCGGAATTTTCATTTTCATTTCAACTAAGTACCTGCATTATCTATAGAAATCAGTGCTCAAAACACAGTCTTCAATTCAAAATGAGAGTATTGAATAGAAGTTTAAATTTAAAAATGCAGCATCACGGTGAGTCGTTGCAATAACACGCCGTCATTATATTTTTTGCTTTCGCTTTTTTGTTCTTTTCATCCCTCTTTTCAAGGCGATAACGTGGTCCCGGCTCGCTCGTAAATTGATTTCATTAATTTGTTTTCTTTGTTTTTAAGTGGAGATGTTGATCTCATCATCTTCGAAAAACATTGTAAAGATTTTATAATGTAATACAAAACGGTTTACAGGGATTTTTTATTTCAATAAGAGACGAGGTATCTATGACAGCATTTCTGTCGGAAACTACTTGGGGTATTTAAGACTCAGCAGAAGTGTTCGCCGCGTTCTTATAAATTACTTATAAGTGATAAGATTAACGACATTACAAATTCACACGATTATTTGTAAATGACCTAAGCAGAAAATACCTATTCATATATTTAAACTAACTCACATTTGTCACAAAACAATACGTCTGATAAATGACAAACAAAATATAAAATTAAACTTAATAATGAAATACATATGAATAGTACTTCGAACACTTACCTTGCCCGTGTGGTGACGGGTTAAGAATTTCACCACCCCCTTTCTTCCCGTGGGTGTCGTAGAAGGCGACTGAGGGATATGGGTTAAATTGTGGCGTAGGCGAGAGGCTGGCAACCTGTCACTGCAATGTCACAGTTTCGTTTTCTTTCAACCCCTTATTTGCCAAGAGTGGCACTGAAACTTGAGTAGTTTCATGTGCTCTGCCTACCTCTTCATGGGACACAGGCGTGATTGTATGTATGTATGTATGTAACACTTACCTGCCGATCTTAGGAATGAGCCATGTGACGAAGCATTTAAGCGCAAATTGAGAAACCTTTTGTTAGATAACCCTCTGTACTCTGTAAATGAGTACATGGAATTGAAATTGTGATAGCATGCATTTGATTACACTGACTTCGGATTTTATTTCATTTGTTAATTTTATTGTGCTTTGTGTATTTCATTTCTGATTTTATTTCATTTGTTAATTTTATTGTGCTTTGTGTATTTCTCTTTGTAAATGACGATCCTTATTGGGAGAAACTATTCATTTTATTATTTTCAATTCTAATGTAATTTTTGACGATCATGATGAGAAGATAAACATAACTTTGGCATGTAACAAATTTATAGTGTAATTTTTATCATGAAATAAAGAAATCTAATCTAATCTAATCTAGTAAAATCAAAGTGTACAAAAAGAACGGCTAGACATTGAAGCAGAGTCATCAACTTAACGAAGTTAAATGATCCCCAGCTCATTGTAAAGAATGTCAGACTATTTAAAATAAATGTCTTAGCTAGGCAAAAAGTATCAAGATTTATTAACAAGAATGTGCAGAGTAATCCACAAGTAGCGCAACCAGACGCGGCCGCTCGAATATCACAATAGTTGCAGCCCTAATTGGCCTGTCATTAGGTGGTCCAACATCTTCCTGGAATTTAAATATAGAGTTTCTTCAATTCAGGTTTGTAATTTCAGAAAATGGTGAGCATAGTAGCTAAGTAGCTTCCTAAATACTCAGCACAGCGTCTAACTAAATACGGCGTCATTTGACAATAACTTGGTACAACTCTAAGTTCCTCTCAAAGTCAAAGTCAAGTCAAAAAAATTCCTTTTTCAAATAGGCTTACAATAAGCACTTTCAAATTGTCAACCTCTGACCAAGACCTAAAATTTATTTTTAAATAGTGAGTAATTAAAATGTAAGGTACCTATATCTTGAGGGGACAGGTGGGGGGTCCTGTCTCCTGTGGCTGTGAATTGCTGTCCAAAGATTTGCTGTCCAAGTGGAAATTCATAGAAACATCATGTGACGTTTCGTTCTCATCTGTCATCCTAGTAGTTTGATTTACTTTTTGATTAGTGATTGTCGATTGCTATTTTAGACATGTCCGGTTGGTGAGCATCTACACATGTAATTTAGCTTGTACTATTTGTCATGTGGCGGTAGAGGGCCGTGTGAGCTAGCAGTGCGTAGTCGAAAGCAGAAAGGCCACTCATTAGCCGCGCGGGCGCATCCCTAACTCCGTGGACCGATGCACCACTGCGCCTAATTAGTGCCTGTTGCCAATGCGGACCGAAGAGGCAATTCAACCGACAACTTGGGTGACGCATCCAATGTGGCTACCGTGAGCTTTTGACTTTTTAGAATATGTTACGTACTCGATAGCGACGATAGCGTAATCGTGACCGAAAATAAATGTAGTTGTAGTTTTTGGCTCTTGTAATTACTCGTTGCGCATTGGGGAAACATAGTTTGACAATAGGTAACATAAGGTGAACAGACGCGAAGGGCTTTGTACGCGAATTGGGCCGCCGACTCAGGCAAAAAGGAGAAAGTCCCCGCTCCGAGTCGTTCCTGGTGCAAAAGCTGTCCATTGTAATTCAACGCGGACTGCGAGCGTCATGGGCACTTTTGCACCGGGAACGACAGGGAATAGTTTATTTGGATAGTTTTAAGTTTTTATTGTTATTAGTGTTTAGTTATTAGCTATTGTAATTTTCTAACATTTACATTAGTCTAGTCAATAAATAAATAGTACAACTTAATTATTAATTCAATAATGTTTTTATTATTACCTATTATTATAAGAGGCTTACTCTTGGCCACAGACTAGCCAAAGGGAAACACGTGCCCAGATGCCTTTAATTTTCACCCTTGATTTGAAGTTTGCCGGGTTATATGAGCTCGAAATATGTATGTATTTAATAATTAAATATGTATGTTAAATAATCCAAAACTCAGGCTACTTAGAGGCTCTGTAAAGCGCTGTACAGTGAACAACACAGCTGTGAATACAGACAAAGTGCCAAAATTATGTATATAGAACTTTATTGTCTGTACATTAAGGTGTGTATACATATTTTGGGCACTTGATCTGTATTCACAGCTGTGTTGTTGACTGTACTACTTTACATAGGGTGAGAGCACTGAAAAGAGGGCCTTTTGGCGCGTTGTCAAAAAGGGCGGCGGTGTGACGTGCATTTTGGTTTTCGTCAATTATTGCGAGGTATATTTGGTTGGTGTATCAACCTTTTTTTTAGAATATTTATTTATTTACATTTAGATATACTATCTTCACATTTTCAGCAAGACATCCAACAATTTTCTTTTTCAGACAAGTAGTATCAAGAAATTATATCGACTCGGAATAGGCGGGCAAAAACTAGGAGCAGGAAAGTACAGAAATCAACGTAGCGTTTAAATGAATCCCAGTAACACCTTTTAGTAATGGAGAAAAGTAAAAAAATATAACGAAAATCAGTTTTATTTTATTTAAATGTTTACCTATTAAAATTCAATTCTGCAATGCTTGATATTAAGTTTTCTAGCAACCTGAACCTAAGCTATATTTGCATAGAAATTAAGGTCAAACTGAGAATTATTTGTCTAGCCTAGATGTAAGAAAAGGTTTTCTCACGAGCCATTAGTTTTCCGGCCGAATATGTGAGGTGCGTACTGCGCCGTTGCATTGTCACACGTCTGACATACCTACGTGACCGGCTATTTTTATCCGTGCCACTGCAAAACAAATACAATTTAGATACATAGATAAATTACTGGAATTACCGAACAAAAGTATGCCAAGTACTACGCGTAATGCGCAGAAAATGCAATATCGCGCGCAGAATTATTTAAATTTATAATTGGCGTGATTCGAACAAAATTAATTCTAGATGTGATTTGGATCGGATATGTCAGTGTCATAAATAACGTATCTTCAAACTTAAGTAATTAATAATTGATTTTAAGGATAAGACCGCGCCGAATGTATGTTTGCAAATAGAAACGAATAGAGTCGTGCGTTACGCTGCAATGCAATAGAACCAGGGGCGGCTCACTCCGCGATTGTATCGCCGCGCTACAAGTACATGCTGGCGGCCGCGAGTTCGCGGCCTAATCAGGGGTGGCGCGCGTTTTCACGGAACGCATGTTCGCACTATCTATTGTTACTTTACGTCGCGAGTTTTTTTAAGGTTCATATGCGATGTCCACGTGTGGAATGGCTAATAATGCATAGTCAAATAGACATCATGAATAAAATAGGACAATCTTACACAGATCTTATTGATTAAGTCCCACGGAAAAGTTCAATAAGGCTTGTGATGCTGAAGGCTTAAACAAAAATATATAAATACTGTATATATACCTAGAAAGTACCCAAAACTTGAATACATAGTATAACATTTTATCTGAGAATTAATTCGTTTTAATCCATAGGAAACCCTATCATCCGATGCAGCGCACGTGCGGCTCGTTTCTTTGTTAGAATTTTGTAGGCATTTATAATGCGGCATTTCGTGAACATCAAATCAGTGGGCCTTCTGTGCTTGTACTATTATATATTCTGTGATAGAACGGAGCTAGCTCATAGTGCAGCGCGGCGCGGCGCGGGCGCAGCGCGGCGCAGGCGCACGGGCGGGTGGCGCGTGCGCCGCAAGGTCAATGGCACGCGCCTCTCCCACTCGCACACCGGAATTCCATATTTAAATCTCGTCTGCAGAAAAATGGCGGTCGGCTCCATTCCGCGCCGCACCGTGTACCGAGAATTAATAAAACATGCCTTCTTGCTTTTTCTCGACGTTTTTTCCGAGTATCGTTAACAACTTAGTAACAGTGTGCAGTTACCTTGCGCCTTCAGTAACGTTTACCTTTTATGAAAGAAAATGATCGTAACTTTTAATAACGGAGCGGTTTCGAAACTGGCCGTTGATGTTATTAAATGTATCTTGCCTGAATACAACAACTTGATGGCATAAATTATTTACGTACATACTAATGAGTAGGGAAGAATCCAAAAGATTTTATCTTATTAAACCTTCTAGGAAACGCAGCTAAAGCAAGAGTTGCATAAAACAGAAACAACGCTGAAACAAACGAAGCAATTCAGATATTGTTTCAAGTTTGCGCTATTCAGTTTGCTCAGAATAAATTCGTTAGTGCGTAGCGCAGCGGTGGGGTATCGTAGCCACTACTACATTCTCCGCTACGATCTTGTGTAAATAAAATACCTCTTTGGTATTGGAAACGCAAGTACCTACTTACTTGGCGAAGTAAAAGCAAGTCATCGTATCGGTAGCCGAACGAATGTGGTTCGGGTTTAGCGCAAAAACCAGGCGAGTATGTTACGAACTAGCAAAGAGCTGAATAGCACACTCGCTAACAAAGACAGAGGAAACCTACCGATTTTATTGCGTTTGTTTATCTCGGAAAAGCAGGAAAATAAAAATTGTTTTAACTAGATCAGCTACTGCCAGCATAAGTATTTCGTATTTCTTTTACGTACATATCAGTAATAAAAATACTAGAGCACTGCGGATATTAGACAGTTTACATTGTAGCACGTACAACCCAATAAAAACAGATGTTTAGAAATTGTCAAAATGACAATTTTATTTAGGTACGCATTAACAACATACTGTATAAAAGTAGTAAGTACATATTCATTTGACTATTTGTTTAGGAACAGCGTAAGCGAAATCTGTACGGCAAAGTAGTAAGTAAACTTTATATCTGTCCAAGTTTATAATAAACTCCGCAATCGCCATTGAAGCCGAGACCGAAGGACAAAAACCAAAGTCACACTCACTTTTAACATAAGAACAATGTGGCAAAATTAATTAAGGTCCCCTTGGAAGCGTGTACGAACGAAGGAAATGTTTTAAAGCGGCGCTCCACGGAGGGCTGCGAATGCAAGTCATCGACGCGCCGGGCGGATTTACAGCGCAATAAATTTTAACCGAGAAACAGAGCCTTATCTGCTAACAGCTCAAATGAACTGTCTCACCGAGCAAGAAATAACACACCGCCGTATCGCTAAATGCAGTAAACACGATCGCCGGCGCCGCCCCGAAAGCACAAGTTGCGCCAACTTATAATTCCTAGCGAAACAAAAGGCAATACATCAAAAGATTTAGCAGCATGTGAATGGAACCGCGACCGTGTCGCAGTTTGTTACACAGTAGTAAACCTCATTCGGCACGGTCCGGGAATACGGTAGGTAGCCATGTGTGCCTATCAATCACTAACATTGTCTTTGTCCCGCAGCGCACAGCGCTCACACGAGACTATACGGATTATGACGCTGTTTATTCAATTAACTGTTAATAGCCTGTCGTAAGATAGCGTCGAGTTTTATGCTGTACGCTATCTAGGTATAGCTCGGAGAAGATGACGCAACATCCCATAGATTAAAAGTCCTGGCCTAGTTGCGTGTTGCATGTCCCTCATTCTCGGGCCTCATGTTTACTGATGTCAAATGGCAGTGACATTTAGATGAGCGGGTTATCCTTTCCGTGGGCGCCGGCCTCGTCGGGCGGAGGGTAATGAAGTGTGTCCGCTCAGGAATGGGTGCGCTAAGTGAAACGATACCGGAGATGAGACGAGCATGCCTGCGCTCACATTTCATCGCGGAGTTGGCCGGCCGCAATGCGAACCGACCAATATTCGACCGAATGTATTTTGAATTTTCGGCTGCGATATAGTAAGTCGTTTTTCAGTTATTTTTAGTTCTGTGGGTAATGTAGAAAATACGAAAATAAAAAATAACTGACATCGTTTCACTAGAGAACGTATAGTTACAATCAAGTTAGCTTTTACTAGCTTTGAATGTAAAATGAAAATATTATCCTCCTGTTATCGTTCCCACTTGTGCTATAACTCGTTCACGTCAAATCCTTTCCCGGACAAAGTTACAAACGGCATCTTTTATACGTAACTGTGATGACTTTACCGAGCGCTACGGAAATGACATCTGACACCGAGGAGCGCAGACAATATCAACTCTCCGAGCGACGAACTTGTAAAATATTTACATTTTGATGTGTTTAGGTACGTGCTTCCGTATGAAAATTGAAAAGCAAACTAATTTTCGATGCGAATACTGTTACCTACTAATTAAATTTCATCGTATTAAGTCTTCAGTCTGAAACCTCTTTACAAGATTAAGACCGCCGTCGGTAGTTAATGTGCCATGTTCCGCTTTTCATTTCCATTCATACACTCTTGCCTTTGTTGACGGAATAAAAATAACGAGTATATACGCGCATTGTAGTGGCACACATTACATATTTACCCACATGTACAAAGCCTCAAAGGTGGCTCGGAAGCGCGCTTAAATTAAACGCAAACATTGTAGGTATATGCATAAAAATAGCGCAAAGAATTTAAGAATGATTTACTTACTTACGGGCGGGTTTTGATAGGAAAAAGAAAATGTGTTCGAAAATTAAAAGGAAGACGGAGTCCCTCGGGCGCGGGAGGGGGAGGGAGGCACAATCAGAGCTCGCCGATGGATGGCAACCTTAAATACCAACCTTAATTGAACTGCTTCCGGGTAGCGCTACATAAATACACCGCGCGGCATTCCTCCACCGCTCTACCTATCCACCTACTAAATGCAATTCCCTTGATGACTAGCAAAATAGTACCCACCTAATTTAAAGGACTCTCTGAATTATCTGTGCGCCGGAGGGCATAATAACATAAAAGAGGTAATATTCAATATGTAGGTACGCTACGTTTAACTTAAATTGGTTTATGTAGCGATAACTATGCATCAAATGCTGAATTCAACTAATTTAAAAGCATATTACCACATACTAATTGCGAGCTATATTTTTAAAGCCAAAGCCATGAGGTAAACCCTTTTTTTTACCCCCGACGGCCCCGACGCAAAAACAACAGGATGTTATACGTTTGACGTGTCTGTCTGTTTGTCTATCTGTATGTCTGTCTGTCTGTCTGTCTGTCTGTGTGTGTGTGTCTGTCTGTGGCATCGTAGCTCCCGAACGGATGAACCGATTTAGATTTCGTTTTTGTTTGTTTGAAAGCTGAGTTAGTCGGGAGTGTTCTTAGCCATGTTTCATGAAAATCGGTCCACTAAGTCGCGGTCGGGGGTTTTTTCAAAATTTTAATTCACCGATTTGTACACATAACAAGCAAACTTTTGACAATTTGAATTTTCAATGAGTCTCCGGTATGCAGTCTATGCAGATATTATGCTGAATAAACGCATCTAGCTCATTCACAAAGTTTTATCTATTTTTATTTCTCATTTGACAAAGGGGAGGTTTACTTGATAAAAACATTGTCTGTCAGAAGATAGCGTTTCGCATGTTAAAACGAGGTCCGCATTTTAATGTGGCGCAGAAAAGAATAAAAGATGTGGCTCCAAGTAAATCGTACTTTCGTGTTTTTGGCTCGGGGCTGCTCGTAGCACGCATACGGATGCTGAAATGCCGCTATAACTCTTCAGTACCTACAATACAGACTTATGCAACTGGGTACGTGCGGTTTTTTACTTTAAAACTTTCCTAAGGCGTGTTTCTTAATGTATGTAGCTGTGGGAATAAATTATGTTTCGACTAAGTAGTAACGACAAATAAAAAGTGGTACGTTGGCAAAATCACTTTTCATAAAAAAAAATACGATCAAGATATGATTTCAAAAAATTGTGGTTACAATTTTTGCTTAATGTAATGATTTTAAATTAATACACAATGAAGGAGTGGAATGTCCAGAATTGCTTGCAAAAGTAAACTTTGCCTGCCCTACTAGATTGCCGCGCCCTGGTGTTTACAAGCTGTTCAAAGATCACTTTAGAAAAACAAACCTGGGCCGCAACTCCCCGCTGTCCAGGTTTTATCATACGTACAACCATCTTCCGAACTCCTTGGGTGCTGATATACTTGGTAACAACCTCATAGAGTTTAAAAGAAAGGTTCTGAAGTATTTCAGCGCCCAGGACTCTGGGAGACTGTAATATGCATGTTAGGTTTATTTATAACACATTTAGGCTCGCATCCCGCATGTACTCTAGGGCTTGCAATATCGGACGATTTTCAATTCCGGAACTGGTTTTCGAGATTGGACTTCAATTCCGGAATTCCGGAACTAGTTCCGGAATTGAACAATTTTTTTTGGTTTGGTTTTCTGGTGGGTTTTTGATGAAATAATACAATTTTAAATTGAATTTTATTATAAATCGACGTTTAAGACAATAACTCCGTACCTGAAAGGCATATAACACTGAAATTTTTATTTTAGTAATTTTACAGGAAAGCCCATTTTGTATCAAAATCGGTCTTGCAAGGTATTTCAAATTACAGTTAACGATACAAACGAGGTTTTAGTGCCAGTTTTCTGATAGTGGTCAACGTTAAAGTTATTTTTTTATCCATTGACCATCGAATTAATATAAAAGTAATAATTTACAAGAATGTTGTAACGTCTTGTTCACATAACTCTAATAAAAGAAATATTGAATTACCTTTATCAGACTCGAGTAGGGACAAAAGATATCCAAGCTAGCCCAAAAAGACAGATTTTATGATTTACTCCTAGGTCCTACATGTACACCTTAATTTTTTGTAAAAAATAAATCATTCTTTTCATATTCATCATTTTCCATACATTTGCTTCTCAAATCTTTTGATTTTGTGGTAAGTGGTAAATAGATTTAGATAGAGTTTAGTAAAATATGCACACGTCTTTGTGAAAAGTGTATAAAGTAACTACGACGTTATGCTTGTAAATGAATGTGATACCAAATACTACGATTTGCGTCTGAATGCCTAAAATCTTCAGTCAGTGCTATGAGAAAAGAAGTAAAATTTTGAGTTTATGCTGCTTTAATACCAATTAATTTAGATTATTACTGAAATTTAAGTTCGATGTAATAAAGTGAGCATAAATAACACAAGTAAAATAATAATGTACCTAATGTTATTTATTTATATTTAAATGTCCTTCAGTATTCGAGCATAACACTCAACTGACTGAACTCCCAGCTAGTAATTTTAAATTATCACAAAACACAACTTTCCACAACAAATATTTACTTTAAACTGATTATATATTTCACTTATTAGCTAAAACAATTGAGAGAAAAACCAGAAAGTGACATTTGTATAATATTAGCTGGTTACAACTACACTATCTCGCTCTAACTAGCCCTGGATGCAACTCGTGCAACCCTTTGGTCATAAAATAGGCACTACCTGAATCCGAGCAGTGTCTAACTTAATGAATTTACATATATATTATGGACGCGGTGGTAGTTTTGTAAAATAACCAGGCTGATATTACACGTTTTCGTCCATAAATATGTATTTTTTCAATTCCGGAATTTTCGAGATTATGTGTTTCAATTCCGGAACTGTAATATCGGAAAAATTGACCGAAATTCCGGAATTCCGGAATAATCATAACGCTTAGTAAAATCTCTTTGCTTTCAAAGACTTTAAAACTGATGGAAGTTTTATCTTTATACCATCGTGAAGGAATCGTCCCAAATGCGGTTGGAAAGAACGTAATGAAGTGTGAAATAAAGAAAAGATTAAACAATTCATTGTTGTTTCAAATAAGACGAACGTTTCAGTTATTAAAAAAAAATAGAGTTGTTTCACAAAAGTTAGCTTTGGTCGGACGAATCAAAGCCACCTTTGATCAGGCGATTTCCCGAAAGGTTTGCGATGGGGCGGCTGGTAGCCGCCGCGCGAGCGCGCTGTACCTACCTACTCACAAATACCTTATGAAAAAAAGAAACAATAGCGTGTTCTATGATGATATAGGTATCCTTTTATATCGTAATAACATTTTTGCTCATCGTTTCATTAGAAATAAAAAAAATACATGGAATCAATTTAGCCCACTTCTAACATTTTTGCTCATCGTTTCATTAGAAATAAAAAAAATACATGGAATCAATTTAGCCCACTTCTAATTAGTCATTAGTCACCTATTGTTTTAATGATTTTTGTCATGTAACTCATGTACCTGGTTAGATAAGATTAGAAGTAACATACCCCTACTCATAGTGTTGTGTTCCTGTCGGTGAGTAAGGCTGCCAGAGCTCAACGAGGGTGCGGTGTGCTGATGACAGGAGGACTTACGAAACTAACTTGTTCCGTCTATTGTCCTTTGAGTCGTCGGCAACCCGAACCCTCCTTAGGACTTGTACACTCCTTTTTGCTGTGTACTTAATACAGCAAAAGGGTATGTACAAGTTTCTAATGGGGTGGCAACGCGCATGTGACACTGTTTGAGTTGCAGGCATCCATAGGTTACGGTGACCGCTTTACATCAGGCGGGCCGTATGCTTGTTTGCCACCGACGTAGTATAAAAAAAAATTGAAATTATCTTCCACCAAGTATTGAAGGATCTAAATCAGTTCAATCAAAATAAAACGTGTGGCACATACCATTAAAATCAACGACCCTAAATCGTCTGGTAGGAACAAACATGTCCAGTAAATCATGACATCCCCACCAATAAATATGAATACTATATCAATCAGCTTAAATGCGTCGAAGCTATTTATAGTTTCTTCAATGAACTGTAGGGAAGAGGCGACACACGGTCGGCGCACACTGCTCACAAAGGACCAATTGACGGCTGTCCGATGATGGGTGGACTCACAATGCGTATCATGATTTCCATTTCCTATGACACGTGTGTCGACCGCAGTACTGGTGTAAAGGTACCGATTGGATTCAGACACCAGGTTTACAGCTGAAGTAATACGACGCGACATTATCAGAAATATGAAAAATCTGGGTATCAACATCGATTTTGAAAATTATGGCAGCAATGCAGTCGGTCATAATAAATAAGGTCGTGCATGGGTATACTATGAAGTTTCTGAATCCTGCAAAGTACAATCAATTACGTATGGCTTGTCAAGTTATATGTCCATAAGATAACTAGGAAGAATAAAACTGACAGAAAAACTTCAAATGAGACGAGAAATATTCCATTTTAATTTAGACATGTCAAATTTGGCGCGATTTAACCCCAATTTACAGCAGATCTCCAAAACTTTAGCAATAAAACCTTAAGGAACATAAAAGTTTTCAGCGAAATTGGTTTAACATTGGACTGGTCGGAGGAGGTACGTGACAGGAAAAACCGCGATCGGAGGGAGATGATTTTCAAACTTCCAGATTTCGATCTTCGATTCGACCTTTTAATAAAGATTAGGGACGAGAATTGTAAGGCCATTCATTTATATCAAACTTCAGCATGGTAATTACTGTAAAATAAACTATTATAAATATTAAATGTGAGATAATAGTTATTTGTTATACAAGGGGGCAAAGTTGTATTTTAACGCCGAGTGTGGAATTGAAAAACGAGCAAGTGAAAGGATTCTATAGTTGAACCACGAGCGAAGCGAGTGGTTCGAGAATAGAATCCCGAACTTGCGAGTTTTCTAACACACGAGAAGTAAAATACATTTGCACCCGTGTGTAACACAAAACTTTTCCCCTCGCTATAGCGAGGAAACTACAGCGCAAATAACGCGTTTATCACTGCTTCCAGTAGTTCCACAGGTGGTAAATCATCTTTATTACTAGATTCACCTAATTTTATCAATTTTAAAACAGTTAATTTGACTTTATTCAAGGTCAAATTACTTTACTCACTAGTGGATAAAATGCGTTTTTACCCGCTGGTATTAAAGGACAAAACACGTGTTTCTGAGCTAGTGAGGGGAAAAAGTATTTTCTACAGGTAATCTAATGATTCGATTGCAACAGCGATACGTTAGTCTTGCCAGAGGAGTGACGTTGACAGCTGGACTGGAGGCTTGTTCCAAGAGCTAATTTATCGTAGCTAATGAAGATAAATCAACTCACGCAACTAACCCCGCGTGACTCCACCATTTACTAATTTGTTTCAAGGATATTATCAATATTAGGTAACTTTTTCCTCACAGAAAAACCAACCAGCAACTAATAAAAACGACACTGTCACTAAATATATGAGCCAATATCGAAGTTAGACTACGGGCGGAAGTTATAGCTGTTATTACATTAACGTCACACCAAATCTGGTTTGTCCGACTAAGTCCCATCAAATAATAGCACCCGCAGCGTACAACGGATAGCGATTTCGTCGAGCAACCGGGATGCGCCCAATTCTCGCCAATAAACATCTCCAATATATCGACCTCAACGTACGCGCCGGGCAGGCAATCAACACCTCTATTTGCTTTGCGGTAAGAGACAAAATTGGTTAAATTTATTAGTTCACATATGTATCTAGTATCAGATGCCCATGTACGCACCGATCTCCATAGAGTGATGGCGGTGCGATCACATGAATGTTCTATGTAGGCATTTAAGATATTGGGCTCTGAAAAATCTAACGTGAGCGCTCGGCACTTTATTTATTCATGGGCAATATCGTTAAAGGTTTTTCTGGGTTTATTTCGGTGAAGGGGCGTGTCCGTATCTTATCGTGGAAACATTTATCGATGAAGTAGTCATAGGCAATGCAGTAATAATGACGGCATCGCGAAACCGCGCGACCTCAGGACCCGCGGAGCGGCATGATTCACCGGCGCTTCGCATTCCTTCTGCGGCCGCATAGCTAATAGGAAATGCCACATTGCAATAAATTCGTGAGGTCTAGCCAACGTCTATGCTAATAACTTTGGCGTACATTCTTGACATTCTTAGTGCTTGATGGCCTGATTGGCGTCGTGTTTTATTCAAAGTATTCGACAGATGTTTTTCATTAGCCTAGACTAGAGTTAAATTGTTAAATCCTCGGAGTTACTAAGTAGGTATTAGATTGGTGAAATAACTTTAAAACATTCAATGTATTGGTGAAAGACGGTGAGTTCCGAGCGAATTCCGACGATACAAATCAGCATGTGTCCGCGCAGCTTTCGATCGCATACTGCGGCGAGTAGTCGGAATCGATCACGGACCGTTTCATCCGATTTCAACCGTTGATTCATACGATATGAATAAACATTGGCGAGATGTTGTAGTGTAATTAAAAACTGCTACAAACGGAGCGATTTAGCGATCTGGTTATGAAAAATTCAATTAATAATCGATACAAACAGCGATTATTACTTTAGTTGTCATGTCTTCCTGTGTTGTATAAAAAGTGGCCTTTATTATAGGTACAATATAGATCGATCGTGATCTAACTGCAAATAATGCAAGGCTGTGTAATTTTATAAATCAACTTCTTATCAATTTTAAAAGTATATAATTTGGACCAAACAAACTTATAACTAGGTATTCAAGTTTTACCTTATTTCGTAATTAGTCTAGCTTGAACGGGGGCGCAACAAAATAGATTAAAAGGTTTGTATGAAACGCACGCAGCTCCCCCTTAATTAGTTTAGGGGGGCGACTGGACTGCGCCTTGCAGGTAGCCAACAAGTAACTAAAATGATTAAACAGACGCTCTTGAATTTTAATAAATATGTGGGGAAACTCATATTTATTTGTATTCACTTTGCTCGTTTGTACCGTTACCGGAGTCAGTCAGAGATTCGTTTTCAATGATTCATTTATTCATTTAATGTACCTTTTATTATTCATAAGACATAAACGACATAAACATTTATAAATGCATACTACTGTTGAGGCAACTAAATACTGTCCCAATAGTTCAACTTTCATTCCAATCACTATTGTCCCATTTGTCCCGGATCTGTAAGTTCACATTTTTGACACATTTGTTTTGAAGTATGTTGCGATGTGGCTAAGACGTATCGTTTGCCAAATCTAGCGATTAATTTCGGATTGGTTGAATCGATTAGGCCCTATCACAGAATATATAATAGTACAAGTACAGAAGGCCCACTACTTTGATGTTCGCGACATGCCGCCTTTTTAAATGCCTACAAAATTCTAACAAAGAAATGAGCCGCACGTGCGCGTCGTTCGGCGATAGGGTTGCCTATGGATTAAAACAAATTAATACTCAATAAAATGTTATACTATTATATTCAGGTCTTGGGTACTTTCTAGGTATATATATAGTATTTATATATTTTTGTTTAAGTTCCATCATCACAAGCCTTATTGAACCTTTCCGGGGGACTTAATCAATAGTAGATATGTGTAAAAATGTCCTATGGTATTTATTTTATTCAAGATATTTATTTAAGTAAACATTATTAGCCATTCCACACGAGGACAACGCATATGAACCTTAAAAAAAATTCGCAACGTAAAGTAACAATAGAAAGTGCGAACGTGCGTTCCGCGAGAACGCGCGCCACCCCTGATTAGGCCGCGAACTCGCGGCCGCCAGCATGTACTTGTAGCGCGGCGATAGAATCGCGGAGTGAGCCGCCCCTGGCCCTATGTACAAGGAGGCGCTTAAACAAATATACGATTTCTATCAACTTACTGAAATGTCATTTGAATCGAAAAGACAGACTCTGCCGCAACACTAATTTAAAATTTAAAATGAATGGTAAATGACATAATAAGTAAATCCTGCGTGATAAATTAATATCGTAAAATACTCACTAACGAAGATCCGCGAAAATTTTACATGTGTTAGATTATGGATAAAGTAAGCAAAATATTGTTTTTAAGTACTTGACTATTTTAAATATTATTACAGGATTTTATTTCAAATTTCATTAGGTCGCGCGAGTTTACGTTTTGTGGACACTGTCATGTGTCAAAAATGTGAACTTACAGCTCCGGGACAATAGAGGTGACAACCTGTTGTCGACTATTAGAACTTCATTACAATCATTACACATAAACACATTTATCTTATGGATTTATGAGAATAAAAACCTATTTCTGAGAATTTTGCCAGTTTAGGACCTTCATCAAGCACTTATGAAATGATTAAGTTTGTTCGTTATAATTGTTATACAGGCTGGGGCCTGTAACAAAAGCAAAAATTTAAACTGTAGGTTATACTCCTTAAACTGACCAACATTTGTTCAGCGTATTTTTTTTTTTTTAAATATGTATGAGTCTCACGGGAGTTTTATAGTTAAAATTTGTTCAGCGACTTTTAAAAATTATGAAGTCTTCATTTTTTTTTATTTTTCACCCATTCTATACTTATAATATTATAAATGGGAAGTGTGTCTGTCTGTTTGTTTGTCCGTCTTTCACGGCAAAACCAAGCGACGAATTGACGTGATTTTTTAAGTGGAGATAGTTGAAGGGGTGGAGAGTGACATATTTAGACTACTTTTTGTCCCTGTATAACATCCCCACCTCTCTAAAATGGGGAGTGGAAGTTTGTATGAAGCATTCCGCCATTTTGGACTTTAACCCGAGCGTAGCCGCGGGAAAAACCTAGTACAAAATAAATATTTCTTTCAATGTACACCATTATTGTTGTCATTGACGTTGTCTAGCTGTCACGCTAGACTTAACAGAATTCGCAATACATAGGAAAAACTTTCAAGGGTGATAAAAACTCAAAATACAAGTTATTTTTAAAAGTTGCTGAATTGATTGTTCAAAATGATGCTGAAAATGTTGGTCAGTATAAGGAGTACAGCCTGCAGTTTAATTTTTGCTTTTATTACAGGTACCACCCAGTATGTAATTTGTTAAGTGCACTTTATAAATTGCGAACATAGTTATGTTTGTCTAACTTACATTTAAAAATTGTACAGACTCTAGATGCCGTTATTCTTCTATTTGTATGTAAATAAGTTACTTGTTAACAAGACTATTATGCTCGTGAATCATTTGTATGCAAACGGCCAGATTAATACATAAAGAAATCAGTTTTTTTTTTACTTTATCTTTCTTAATATACGAGCTGGTTACAATGATATTGCATAGTAATTATGAACGTACGCATCATTAAAGGTAGTTGCTATATGCCTTACAGTTCGTGTAAGTATCTATTTTACTTAATATGGTGATATGAGTCTTTAAGCAAGGGGCATTTATTGTGTATTGCATTGCATGTACTTAAGAAGAACATATTTAAATAGATATACCCGGTACGCAGAGTTTACAAATCTAGAATGATACGTTTTTCGTTCGAAAACAGACCACTGGTGACGTTACTGCTTCTATTCAAAAGGGTCGTCTTGGAGATGCTTGTTTCTCCGAAATATGTTATTTTTTTATTGTATTACTGCTAAATTCATTGGTAATCAGAAAAACATCAGTTTTCCACCATAACAATATAATTGTTAAATAGGGTGAAAAAGTAGTGATTTAATCCAAATATCATTTTTCTGTTTTTATTTATTCGACGGTTGGAAATCCTGGTTTAAGGGCTCTCTCCCCCACCGGCTTGTGAAACGCGAAAGTATCTTGTGTTTTGCAACGGCTATCGCATGGCAGTCAGTCAACAAGCCAATTCAAACGAACACTGACATCTAAATGATATCTGAAAGATGTCATTGGAATTATCACACGTCTCACTCGCGCCAATACAGCTACGTGCAGGCACAAGTGAAAAGAACGATATTTTAATGATATCCTTAAGATGTGAAAGTGTAAGTTGGAATTGTCCTGTATCGCATGGCAGTCAATAAGGTTGGGGATCGGTTGCCGATCAAATATTTACGCCGCAAGATGGAGCGTGATGCGGTCGGCGCAAACACGACACCGACGCCAAGCTTGGCGGCTGTGGACTTTGCTATAGCTACACTACACTGGATATTGTTTAAATATAGGTAAACTAGCTTTATCCCGCGGCTTCGCCCGCGTACTATTCTAATCTTGTTTTCCCGTACAAACTTTGGGAATGGTGAATGGGGGTCCATTTCATCCCCTTAAGAGGTGAATTTTGAATAATAAAAGAAATTTTATAATCTCTAAAGTAGTAATTTCTTAAAAAAAGTCAATCACATAGCTAAGGTTGTTTAGGTACTAAACACAGCATTGATAATTATGTTCTTTAAATTCCTTCTTGTTCTAGCTAGTACATACCTACTATTACGCCCTCAAAACGGTATAATTAGGTCGCCTCGAACCTATACCAAATTTCTTGAGACCGAGGCGTGTTAGGTACATACAGTCAACCAACTGGAACCCTAGGCCACTTTACAACCATGTCAAAATGACAAACAGTAAGAGATTTCTTACAATCTGATTTCTAACGTCACTAAGACATATAGTTCTACAGTGGCATAGTATCTTTAGGCTTGATTTGCTCCAAAATATTAGGCTCGCCACTGGCTATTTTAATAAGGTTAGGGGTGTTTTCTGTCTGATCTACAAAACAGGGCTGACATGGTTCAAGTGTATTTAATTATGATTGACAAGCGGAGGGTGCACTACAGTCTATACGAACTATAAACATTTGATTTTTTTTTTGTGTTAAGTATATGTATAGATATCATATTCATTGACTTTTTTATGAGTTACCCTTTTTACACGACTGTGAAGGTATATATTTAATATCAGTGGCCTATTTCTCAAAGCTACGAGTAACAAATTACAAGACATTCTGTCTAATTATGATAAGCATTATAAAGATTTCCGCGTGGAACTTTTAGCTTTCAGGAATGGGCCACAGGTCTTAGTTTGTAATATATATTTAGATGATTCCTAACGCTTAAGTTTTCCTTATAGAAAAAATCGACACCAGCTCTCAATCCATACTAATATTAAAAATGGGAAACTGTGTGTCTGTTTCTTTGTCCGTCTTTCGCGGCAAAACGGAGCGATGAATTGACGAGATTTTTTAAGTGGAAATAGTTGAAGGAATGGGGAGTGATATAGGCTACTTTTTATTTCTTTCTAACTCCCCACTTCCCTAAAATGGGGGATGGAGTTTGTATGGAGCATTTTGCAATTTTAGAATTTAAAGTAATTTTAATGTATAAGTATCTTTGTATTACACCTGTTGGCAAACCTAAATAAATAATAAATAACGCTAGCAAAGCATCAGGCAAAAGCTAGTTTAATATAAAAATGCGCATTCATTTAAATACACAATAGCATTGATCTATCAGGCAGTTAGATATATCGCTTGAAGTGCAAAGAGAGACGTTAACCTCTTGGCACGTGCCAAATGCGAACAGGTTCCTTAGGATAATAAGGACACGCACATTTCTTTTGTATTTTTGTTATAAAACGATAAGCACACGAGGATATCTAGTCTCGAAATATGAGCGCTTTTCCCTTTGCCAGTAATAACGCTAGAGTATAACCCAAGCAGCCATGACATGCAGAATGAAGTGTTGGATACGTATGGTTCTAAATTAAACGACTACAATATACTACGGGAAGTTAACAAGATAAGAGTTCATGGACAATTAAATAACTTATTTATTTATTTATATGAAGCGTTAATACTTAAGTTTTGTTTTCAGTACAAATGGTGTTTTTTTTACGCACTAGTGCGAGAAGTGGTTCATTATATGCCAGGTCAAAACTTCGGAGGCTCACCTGTACTGAAAAACGTGGTACGATACACGTGCGAAAAGGAAATTCGGAATTCGTGTCGATTTAAAACACTCCCTTCGGTCGTGTTTTAATCTATCGCCACTCGTTTCGAACTTCCTTTTTTACGCACTTGTATCGTAATGTACTATTTTACCTAGTAAAATGTGTAGTGTTAGTGTTTAATGTAAATGTAGTTATATTGCCACGCCCTAATAGGGTCCATGAGCACACCTACTTTGTAACATCTTATAACACCATGGATGCAATAAATAAATATGAATATGAATATGAACCACTACCAGACTTTGAAATGAAAGGAAACGACAGAAAACCAAGTTTTGTGGATACATAAAGGATTCTAAGAAATATTGCTGTTAAAGATTCCAGACTGAACTCAGTCTAGCAGAGTCAGAAGCGTTTATTGCTTCCTTGTTTCTATCCCTGTCTATATTGAAATAGATCTACCATGACCTCATTTCTATGCCCCATTGAACACATCTTAGTCATAAATTATTACAGCAGTTAATGCTAATAATACGTCCATTATGTAGTTTATTGAATCTTCTAAGTAATTCCCATTACAACGAAATAGGTACTATAAATGATCGGGTAACAGAATAATTACTAAATAACTTATACATTCTCAACGCGGCTACGTCAATATCGTGACCGAGTCTCACATTTCTATTAGCCGCACAAGGAAATTCATAATCCTGTAGCCACTGCCTCACGCAGTAAGCCTCACACATGGTTCTGAATAGCCAAAATGAATGGGTGCGCAGGAGACCTAAGCCCCGTGATTGGTTGACAGCGATGCGGGTGCGGGTCGGGCGAGGTTATGAACCCTCTGATTTAATTGAAGATTCCACCAGGACATACCATTGTCTGCGTAAATAAAGGACAAAGAAGCTGACGTGTGATGATTACAATTTGAATAAGTCATTTAGAATTCAATTGTTAACGAAATAAAATGAATTTCAAAGATAATTTATCATTAAATTTGAAAATATGTCCCTCCAAGTTTGTTAGTCTAGACATCAAACCCAGATTTCTTACAATTATGATTGATATCCCACCCGGTATACTTACACTTCAATATTTCACTTATTTATAAGTAGAAAAAAATTGTCTGGCTTACGTGAGTTGAGTTTCACAAATTTCACGTAAAAGTAGAAACATACCTGAAACAAAAAATACATATTTTTTAGTTTATACATTTGAAGTATTTCAAAATCCTATATTAAGGTATTAAAAAGTATGCCGTGCCGTGTATGTCTGAACGTATGTTATTTATATATAAACAAACATACATAAAGAGTTTAAAGACTCGCAGCTCGCAGCGCAGAAGACAGGTATCTAACAACTTAACAAGAAGTAGTTTCAAAGCTCTTTCCAATAAATGTCAACGAAAGGGAATTTTTAAATCTTAAAAGTGTTAACAGTTCGGCTGCGCCCGCTGGCACGGAAACTTGGGAGAAAATCCCAGGTGACTTAACACTTCGGGTACCTCCCGGCACTGGCAATCACGGAGGGACTTTAAGGACGCTTCTGACATGAATTTTATAAGCCCGCTTTGCCAGAAGGTCGTCAGTCTCCATTATTAATGGCGATCATTACTGGAAACGTTGTTCCGACGTGAAAGGCTACTTTGTACACGCAATTTTTCCCACGAAATGTTTCAGCTAAGTATTCGCTTTACACGATCGATTTTCCAGCTTTCTCTTACGTTATGCTAGGAAAGCATGCAGCATTTTGGGTTTAATTTCGCTTTGACTTTGTTCGGCGGCATTGTTTAAGGCAGTGTGTTATGCTTTGCGCTTTGCAGTTTGGATGGTGAAATAAGTAATATGCTAGGCTATAAGGCGAGTAGCGAAGCTTCTAAATAATTCGCCGGCGGGCACCTGCAGTCGACGCCTAATGGGCCCAATTATCGACTTTGCCACACGCGGAGAGGCCCATTACCCCTCCCATGCCCTCTTTCCTGCCTTTACGATTCCTATAAGCGATCGTGGAAGCATTTGACAAAGCTGCCCGGTAATGGCTTTTCCTATTAAAATATAGCTCTTAGCAGTTTTGACCTAGTAGTTTTTACGCTGTTTAAATTATATAATTGTTTGCTACCAATTTATAAAAGTTATCTAGTCCACCGTATACAAATATGACGCCAACACGTAATACAAACTATGTATGTTTAATTAAGGTTTTATAAATGTTTGCGTTATCAGCCTTTAAGATACTACGGAGAAATAAATTACAGAATACAAAATGATCCGTCCTTCAACTCAACTTTCGTAATCGGTACTTTGCCGGCCTCAGGGCGATCATCGCGCGTGGAATTGAATCTAACAAATTTGATATCTCTCTCTCTCGTAATGAAAGATAAGGAGAAATTCTCTTAAGCGACTTCTCAAAAGAATTACTGCCAATTCCGGGTCGACTGCGTCCCGGCTTCCGGGTAGCTACGACATAAATCTCATAACTTCCATAAAATGAAAAATTGTTCAGAAGTTTAACATTACTTCTCCGACACGTATTGATTTGTTTCATGAATAGCGTAACCATTTTTCCATTTTATGGTGTGACAATCTTGAACAATGTTTAAAGTAACACTGTAAGTGGGCGTAGGTTATATTTATATATAATAAATACATAGGAGGTGCTGCTAAATTTGTAACGTACCTACCACAAGTACCACAACACATCATATGCACGAAGAGCGTCATATTTTTTAAAACACTGTTCGTTTTAGACACAATATAAAACTTTAAGAGTTTTGAATGATTCACGGTTATTTTCATTAGACTTATATTGACCGGGATATAGACCGTGATTACCTTTTTGATTTTTGTCGAGCTCCCGATATTTCGACGCAGTTGCATGCATCATGATCACGGAAAACTGACGAAGGCGGGTGGATGTTAAAGTTGTATAGACAGCGCGCGATCTACCCTCCTTCGCGCGCGTCGGCTGCGTTCACTTTCAGCGTTACCACTGATCGCGTTCACACTCGATGGTCTGAACAAAAAGGTAATCAAAAAGGTAATCACGGTCTATATCCCGGTCAATATAAGTCTAATATAAAACTTAGCCGGCCTTCAATAGTTTAGGTACTTTAACCCTTACTATGCAGTATGCACAGATGCAGTCATATTTATTAAACATTTCAATACAGAATATATCACTTGTTTTGGCTATTAACCTTCCTTATCGAAAAGGACTCGCGCGAACCCCGTACCTGGCAAAATATATGTACATGCAAATAGCCACAGCGATTGTTATTCACGTTATCACTACTGTGTAAGGAAAACAAGACGCGACGCACATGACATTGTTGGGAGTTATCAGTGACATCCGCACGCTGCGTGACGAGGGCGGCGATAGCGAAAGCCAACCCTACGCTTCATCACAAATAACTTAAATTACACATTGTCAAGTGAACCTTGGAACTTGAAGGGTTTCCTTCGTTAGCTAATGTGTGACGTGACATGACTGTTCAGTGACGGTCGGTTATGATTCAGAGTGTACACGGTTTGTTCAGCGATATGGACTCGTTATTCGAATAGCGAATCCGGTACGTATTGATATAGCACTGCGGCACTCTGCCGTTTTTATGGACTAAGTGCAAATGAGACTATTGTTTGAACTACCGAGCCAATTCGACAGCAAAATATTCTCATAAATTCGAGAAAAAACTAAAATAGTAGGTATTGGTTTTAGATATTTTATCACGAATTTAACTAAAATTTGGTTTGGCTTTAATGGAACTATTATATTTTAAGAGTAAATGTCAGTGTCAGTTATCAAAAAATCACTCATTAGTTACTGCTACATCGACTGTTACACAAAATTCGATCATTAATCGGCAAAATTCCTATTTGCAGAACAGCGGAATGTGATTTGCATTTTAAATTGCTCAAATACTTGGTTAGTAAAAATACAAGCCAGCGCAGATTTGAATGCCAGCGTGGGCAACTAGTGGGGCTTTCAATTCTCATAACTATTTTAGCGAGCGTCGGGCAACATGACTCGCACAACGGCTGTAGATTTTGCAGCGAAGAGGAAAGTTTATACGGAAAAGCACCTAAAAATAGAGGCAACAACTACAAATACGGTTTCAAAAACTACAGTACAACTTTAATTAAAATCCATTGTAATATAACAATGATACGGAGCCGGAGGGCCGAAAGCAAAGCACAGCCTGGCAACCGACACACAATTCTTATCTACACGCCTTGTGGAGCACCTCTTATTTTATCGCGGATTGCAATAAAATATCAGATAAGAAGCAATAAAAGGTTACGTGAATAACGAGTGACGTCAGTAAAATTATTCAGAAATTATGACTAAAATGAAACCTTGCGTTGCAGTTAATAGCCATTTATTACCGAGAGGATGGATAAATCTTAACGTTCATGATAATCATAATTTACAAGACTGATTCATAATAAGACATATTATCGTGGGTCTGGTACTGAATAAAACCTAACAGAAACCTTGTAGAAATCGCCGAAGATTAATCTACTTTATATTTAGCGGTGTTCATTTACATATTTTTGTAGACTGTGGTTTAGTATCAAGTATTTATAAGTACCTATTTTAATTCATGACTTCAACGTCCTTACAATTTAAAGTCTCTAAGTTCCAGTAGACCAGGTACAGTTTGCTGATATCACATTTTAATCATCGACTAGTTCTAGTTGATAAAAGAAGTCTTTCTAGTCTAAGGTTGCCATCAATGTCGGCTGTTAGAAACAAGTTTCCTTAAATGCATTCAGCTCTAAGTATAATATACTTTTATTAAAATGCCTGATGTTTCGTAATAAACATAAAGACTTATTGAATTACTTTAGTTTGATAGCATCTTACCGTTTTTCTATCAATAGCGATTATTGATCGTATGGTTGTATCGACTAGTTAGGTAACCCTCTGAAGTCCATCTTACGGATACCTTTATTCAATTGAATATAATTTACTGATAGTCATAATGAAAAAAAAATGAAAATGAAATATTTACTTTTCAAGTAGGCATATTACAATGCGCATATGAACGTCAAATAAAGCTACGCCGGCTCTAACCCTACGCCTCAGCCTCGAGAAGATTTCAGCCCCCCCTCAGTTGGGAGGGGAGTATCCACTATGGGACCGGCAAGAAACTCGGCGGGCAACTTCTTTTCAAAACATTACATCTTATAATTAACATGCATTCAATAACAAGATACAATTTAACATGCAAAAGTATTCATCAAAGAATATGAACAGACTAGGTACTCTATGGAAATTAATTTCAATAAATTATATTATTGCTTAATAATACGTCGTTCTTCTTCAGAGAAAACATATCAAATTGTCACAGAAGAAAAAGATAATATGAATCTCAATGTCATTAAATATGTAATTTACACAACATAAAATATAAAATATTTGATGTGCTTTCTTATCTGAACTGTGTCCTCTGCACATAATACAATTATTTTAATTGCTATTCGTTTTTTGAAGTTTCTGGTTCGGGCCATGCATGTTTGTCTGTCAAATAGTCCTCGACTCTGTAATAAGCCTTTAACATCAATGATTTTTTTAAGTAGTTCTTAAGAGCTGGGAGGGGTAATCTCAAAGCAGTGTCAGGTAACTTATTATAAAAATGAATGCATTGCTCAACAAATGACTTCTGTACTTTACGGACACGAAACTTCTTTATGGCAAGCTTATTTTTGTTTCTAGTGTTATAATTATGGATATCAGAATTCTTAGTGAAACAGTCTAAATTCTTAACAACATAAATTATACTATCATATCATAGATCATAGGTACGTAATGTAATTTTTGCCAGATTATCGTAAGCTACAATTGTGAAACCGTTAACTTTCAGGGTTTTCATTAAGGACATTCGTTGAAAGATTAGGTTAGGTTTTGTTTTATGGCAATCCGGTTACACATTTCTGAGAAAACCCAAATTAAGACTAACTAAAATGCGGACAAATCATACATTATGACTTTAAACTTTATGGGAAACAATAGACTGTTATCTTGCTCGTCGCCCTTCTCCGATGATTTAGCTTCGTAATCAAAAACCGTTCAGTAAGATGTCTGGCAGCCCTAGTCTAGAAGTCTAGATACAGTGAACCCCGACAGAGCGATCAATCTGGGCTGTAATAGAGGCGGCTGACCCAGCCGGCGCCGCGGCGCGCCGGCGGCCGACGCACCCGGCCCGGCGACAACACTCAGCACTTTACTCGCTGCCTCCCGCACTCTGTTGCCTTGTATACATTTTAGGACACCATACAGATTTAGATTTATCTGTTAAACTGTTGTATAGGTAAGAGCGTATGCAGTATTCAGAGGAGTCGAAGGAACTTGTAGAGCAAATGTGAAGACTGCCTCTTTTGCCTATTGTATCTGACAAAATAATGGGTTTCCAGAACAGAAGGGAAGAGTTCTTATGCTTCAAATAGAATAAAGATTTTTTACCAGAAATTCCCGAAGAATTTGAAATCTATGTATAAAGTTACAAAATATACATAAATGTTACTGACCTACTTAATTACTCATTTATTTTTTTATAAATACAGATGTTTACAATGCCTGCGTGCGTTACTAAATGTTTCATCGTGTTTGCAACACTGCCTTTCTAGCTAAATACATTAGTGGTGTACGTAGATCTGAATAAATATAGATTATCACCATCATTAATTACTCGTAAAAATAAACACGAATTTCATCTAGAGGTTTAGGGTTAATATAGGATTACGTACTTTTGCGGAAAGTAATAATTCCAGTCTATAAAGGCTCCGGAGCGTTGGAATTAATTTTATTTAACGGCCCCAGCAATAGTTATTTGTTATACAAGGGGGCAAAGTTGTATTTTAACGCCGAGTGTGGAATTGAAAAACGAGCAAGTGAAAGGATTCTATAGTTGAACCACGAGCGAAGCGAGTGGTTCGAGAATAGAATCCTGAACTTGCGAGGTTTTTAACACACGAGAAGTAAAATACATTTGCACCCGAGTGTAACACAAAACTTTTCCCCTCACTATAGCGAGGAAACTACAACGCAAAAAATGCATTTATCACTGCTTCCAGTAGTTCCACAGGTGGTAAATCATCTTTATTACTAGATTCACCTACTTTTATCAACTTTAAAGCAGTTAATTTGACTTTATTCAAGGTCAAATTACTTTACCCACTAGTGGATAAAATGCGTTTTTACCCGCTGGTATTAAAGGACAAAACACGTGTTTCCGAGCTAGTGAGGGGAAAAATTGTTTCTCTTAAATTACTAATATCGAATTGATTACGCTCTTTATTTTTCTAATTTGCTGCTTATGAGCATTATCATCTCGTTACATTTATCGCGCCCACTGATTTATTCGCTATGAAAGGCCGAAAGCTTAATATAAAATTATTTCGGATAATGTTCAACGAGTCGTTCCATCTACGACTACATCTTCCGATTGACTGCATGCGCTATCTTTCGCCTCAGTGCTTCCACTGAATTTCGAAAAGTGCGTCGAGTTAACGGATACATTTGTGAGTAGGCGGAACTGAAATTGCGGTTAGGTATGCGCGTACGTGCCCGCCGGTGCATCCTCGTGAAGTTGGGTGAGAGGCTGTGCGAGCGCATCGGAACTGTGACAGCGTGGTTGCGGTAGGTCAGACGGCGGGCGGCGTCCGCCGCTGCACCTCGGCTGCCACTAAATATAGCCTGCGCGAAGTGAACGAACGCGGCGCGCCATCGGCATCGCCACTCGCGCGCACCATCGCAGCTTGCACACTATTTCAATTTGCATTCAAGCTACAATCTAACGCCTACGCTACATGATGCGTACAGTACAATTTCTCTTCTCTATCGCCACCCACTTCTAATTCTCCCGAGACAGAAAATCCACATTTATTAATCATGCGATATGATATGGCCGTTATGAATATCTATGAACTACCATTTTTCTCCTAGTGTAATATAACTTGAAGTATTTAACTAAAGTTCAATGAAATAAACACTCAATACTAATTGAAGTTGAAGAACTGGTCTAGTAACTTTGCTCACATATGAATCTAACTAACGAGACAAACTTCCAATGTTCAACCGCTGCACAAAGCCTTTGACACTCGAGATGCATAGGTACTCATGTATATTATGTACGTTTACTTCAGAAGCGGTTTGCACTTGCTTAAGTTGACAACTCAAGTTTACTCGTGAAACTTGGGTGGAAGCAACGTCGACGTCGAGCCAAGTCTCTAGTCGTTACCCGGCGGTTAGTGCGAGACGGGTCGGGCCGCCTGCTCCAATCATATCTCGAGTACCTACAGTAATTTGGGAGAAACGGAATTGCAATGGAAGGTTTGTATTCCAGTTGCATTTGCATGCTAAATTGATTTTCCATCGCGTCCGTCGATCGCGTCACTTAAATTCAAATACAGAAGAATCTCGTACGTATTGGATGTCGAGTAAAAGCGGTAAGCGACCTGATAGTGCCGGCTCGGAGAATAGCCATTTATTTGCTTATCGGACATTATAATGCGCTAGCCGCGATAACGGCACAATAAGTGTAAACCGACCGCAAGATACCACACAAGTTTACACTCAGATACGGTTATCTCGCCATGTCAATACTCTTTTGTACCTCAGATACGGGAGTCTATTTGCCCTTAATGCGTTGTACGCATTCCTCAATGTTGAATAACCAGCTGACAATGGGCTGACCCATTAGCCGAACATCGGTGGGCATATTTAAACATGTTATCAGCAACGATATATATTTGGCCGACACATAGCTAATGTTTTAGAATTTGTATTCTGTTTTATCATACTTACATAACAATTAGCGTTATCTGTGTTTTGTCGTTTAGATAAGAAAATTCATCGTATTAACAAACAATAAAGCCGAGTAGGTATTTGATCTTTGCCCCTAATTGTATCTAATTGTTTAGTGAAATGTTTATTGTTTACTTAACGGGGAGTAATTCCGTGTTTAAACCCTATAAATATGAATCACCAGTTTTTGCTCTCAAAATAAATTTCGTTTTCGTAGAGCTGTGTTTAATAATACTGTCATATAATTTTGGATTAAGTACCGAAATCTTACCGTTTCTAAGATGAATTCCGGGATAACGATAATCGAATGTTAGAATTTTTTAATCTGCCAAGTGCCATCTATTATATTCTTTGAAAAACAGCTAAAATTTTCACATTATCACTGTTTTACCTACTACTATGTCATCCACATCCTCTGATGAGCAAAAACCAGATATCTAATAACCCAACACTGTCATTGGGTACCCGTCCAACATTATCGCAACTAAATTCCCGTCATTGGAGTTCCTTCCTGGAGTAACTGAATAATATATGGTCGACCACCATTACTAGAGTTTTCACCTTTTACAACATAGATTTCGGGATAAAAAGTATACAATGTCTCAAAACTTCTGCCAAAATTCAGTAACAAACAAAAATCTTCACACATCTTCAGTCAAAATATACTATCCTCCCAACATCCTCTGATGAGCAAAAACCAGATATCTAATCCAACACTGTCATTGGGTAGGTACCCGTCCATTATCGCAACTAAATTCCAATAATTGAACAATATATGGTATGGTCGACCACCATTACTAAATTTTCATCCTTTACAACATGGATTTCGTGATAAAAATTCGGGACAGACTGCCTCAAAAATTATGCGAAATTGCAGAAACAATCAAGCGCGGATCCAGCTTCGTGCCCAGGGGGGGTCACGTGGTAAAGGCCCAGACCTCGGGGGGGGGGGGGGTCCCGTGGTCTATTTGTATGGCCAACCTAGGCTCCAGGGGGGTCATGACCCCCATGACCCCCCCCCTGGATCCGCGCATGGAAACAATAAATCTATATCCATGGTCATACCTAATTAGTTACCTACTACGAATTTAGTAGATTCTCCCAGTTCCCAACATTCTCTGATGAGCAAAAACTAGATATGTACGTAATCACTGTCATTGGGTACCCGTCCATTATCGCAACCAAACTCCCGTCACTGGAGTTCCTTACCCCAGTAATTGAACAATATATGGTGGTCGGGTTGCTGAAAGGATTATGCCACAGGACGAGGCAGCGGTTGGCAGCTTCATTACGGCGTGTAGTCAAAGTTCGCTGCTGCCCATTTAATTAAGGATGCGAATATTGCTAGTGAAAATTGTGCTCGTGTTAAATTGTTGTGTCACGTCAGTTTCACAGGTCCGAGATGAATACGAGAATGCTCATTATGTCCTTACTTCATATTGATACTAGAATTCAGCAATGGAATTTCGTGTTATTTCTTCGTTGAGTCAAAATATGTGGACTTATACATATATATGTTTCGTAACGTTTCAAATGCCCTTGTGTCAGTTGTATCTAACTAAACTTTGACCACAAATTATCAAAAAGCCATGAACGGATTTTAAACGATTACTCAGTTAACGATGCATACATTTATTTTAGTGTAGAGAAAGTCTCCACTGTGCAGTGCCGCTGAAACTTATCTTTTATCAGAGCGACCTTCGTAAGAGCAGATTGATAAGAGATAACAGGGTGGCTAGCCGAATGGCACAAACGCTCACGAAACGCTCACGAAACGAAGCGCTAGTAGATATCTATCTCTATCGCGCTTGCGTATTGGCGCGACAGAGCCAGCGGCGTATCGCTTTCGTTTGGCGTCGGAGAAATGCCATTCGGCTACGGGGCCAGGTCTGTTACTGTGCTCCCGTTTCATTTTTTATTTAGTGCCTACATTCTGTTACCTACATTTTGTAAAAATATCTTAACTCAAAGTTAATACGGGGAAGACCCAGTATACATATTTTGGGTTGGAATACCGTCATAGGTACTCTTATGTAGGTCGGTATATGTATTATTATGTAGGTATTTCGCTCAGACGTAACTATGTGTACAATTCTAACTTTTGATACGATATGGATATGATATTTTAAAGCAAAATCGTCAAAGGACCATAATATCCGATTCATATCGTATCCAGAATCAACACATATTTAACATCATTAAGCTCGAATCGGGTCGACCGACAGTCAAGAAAAATCTCGCTCCTCATGCTCTACCGAGATATAAGTGGACGAAGTGGAGGCATGTATACAAATGGAAAAGTCAGAAGTTACGAAAGGGCTTGACTTCTCATTGAATAATTACAGTTTTTTTTAATTAGACGATCCCACTTCTGGGATTCTTCTTCCTTCGTTTCCTCCATTGGGCTCTATATACATGTGTGAAGTTTTCCGTCACAGATGGACCTGTATGCTTTAAGTGCATTAACGTCCTGTCCAGGCAGGCAATTATGGTCGCGCGATAAATGATAAAACATCTGGCCGTCCCTTTCGCACTTACTATTAGTGCGATAGGGACGGCCTGATATTTTATCGTCTATCGAATGACCATGCTACCCGTGCAGGTGAACTTTTAACAAAAAAATATGATACAGGAACCGTATCTTATTAGCACAGATCAATACAACAAGATGGCCCTTACAGGGCGACTCGCGGTCACCAAGCATACGACAAATCAGGTTTATAAAAGTTTGAACGCGTGCGACACCGATCAGTAGCGCCCAAGTATACGACCCGCTAACAGTGTCCGTGTCCGCTCGGGAAAAAATCTTAAATAATCAATTTTGGTTGCAAACAATGGTCTCTTACAGCATAAAGTGGTGTGGCAAGTCTTCTAACACTTCTACATGTAAAAAAGATGGAACAACATTCCACAGTTAAGTCAAATTAATTATTTTGTTGAATATTGTTTATTGTCCGCGGAGTTCATTTATACTGGTCAATATGGTTGTGCTGAGCGGCGCCGAGGCGCCTCCATCCCTCTTTACCGAGTTAACAATGTGATATGCTATCCCTTTCACGTAAACGACTAGGCATGGGGCCATGTTAGTTTATGTCTGTTGCGGGAACTTCGTACTGCCGTTCGTACCATGTGCTACCATTTTATGAAATATAAAAGAAAGCAGATTTGTAATAGTGAATAATTATCTAGAATCTGTAGAGTCTGTAGTGGTATTTAGTTCATTGATTAGTTTAGAATATTTAGTTGGTTATTTAACTTAGTAAACGTAAGTAAAAATGCACAGTTTAGTTATTAGTTACTAGAATGATTTTTATTGAGATGCTATCACAATTATCATCCTCCTTGCGTTATACCGGCATCGGCATTCGCCACGGCTCATGGGAGCCTGGGGTCCGCTTTGGAAACTACTACCAAGATTTGGCGTAGGCACTAGTTTTATGAAAGCGACTGCCATCTGACCTTCCAACCCGAAGGGTAACTAGGCCTTATTATAATTTAATTATAATATTATAATTTGTTGCAAAACAAATTCACCACAGTACTGGTACCGGTACCATTGTCTATAATAGACATGTCCCATTCCCATCCCTACTGCTAATCATAAAGGCGCGCCATTATTTGAAACGACCAATGGCAGCACCGTGCGCGCCCGCCTCACCCCGCAAGGATCTTATTAGTTTCGGACGTTTCAAGTTTTAGTTCTGGCAAAATATACATGTTTCTGTCGGACGCTAGACTATGCAGTTGCACATAAGAATTGATGGAAAGCAACATTTATGTGTTAAATATCCATTAAGTAAGGGCTGGGTTACGTTTGTGGCTATGACGTACATAGTTTATGAACCTCAATACCAATAAGCCCAGTCGGCTATTATCCTTTTGAGGGATGTCTCTGTGAATTTGATTTGTATCCGTATGAAAATGATAAATATACCTAAAGAAAATATAATTAACTTAACATTCGTAATGTTGTTGAGAAAGGAGATTAACCGATTAAATTCTGTCTTCGAGTAATTTAATTTCAATTAGCTGGACAGTGTGTCACTCTCATTCGCAAAGCGTGCAAGTCGCAGAATTGAGAACACAAACCAATACAATTCAAATCTAATTTAGTGTTTATTGAATACTTATGGTTATTCAAAGTTTTATAATAGGTAAATCTTGTATTGTTACAATAGACGAGCTTCATGACATGAGACACAAAGCTTGTATGAATGCAGCTTTAAGTTTGTTTGCAAAGAAAAACTTGACAGTTGCTAAGACTGTATATTTGCAATGTGGCAGTAATACCAATGATATGTAGGTATAGTTTCTTATATTTTTTATACGAGACTTAGGTATTGGACGGAGCCAAACATGTATTTTGCGAGCGCGAATGCAACGCGACGGGAAGTCAGCTGGCGGCGGCTAACGATCGCCGTGGATGAAGTACGGCCGCCTGTCACTGACCCAACTGATTGCATATCCTGTACTGGCGTAGCCAGCCGACAAACCAATCCTGCGCCATGTCAATAATGTCCACAAATTCTCGAAGCCCACTGAATCGAGTCATAACATGGAACAATCCACAAACAGACAAGCGAGCCGTTCCATAGCTCATCCTCACAGTAAGCCGACACTGTTTATCAACACGGCCGCTACCGCGCGTTCGACACTTGAAAAATGGTCGCAATTTCTAAGCGAAATCGTCGACCCATGCCAGCCATTGGTGATCTGCGAAATGCGTACATGCGATCGAGGGCCGAGTTTCGCAGCGACTCGAAATAGACACACATAAGTGGTGTAGCGCGTGCATGCAGTGATCGATCGCACTCACCGTGCGCTCGCGATGTGCCGCGGCGGTCAGCTGAGCCGTCGGCTCCGGCGCGCGAGACACTGGCACCACAATCGCTGGCTCCTGGCGGGCACTCGGCCCGACCGCAAGCACTACCTGGAGGCTGCACACGCGGCTCGGAAACTCCGGCTTCGGATCACGGAGGGCACTCACACACGGAACGCGAACGACTGAATGAGTCAAGCGTAGGCGACGTACATCGCGTCTCTCGCGTGTTAGCGGCGAGAGTGTCGGCGAGCGACTGAGAGTCGCGCGGGGGGCGCCGGCGGCACCCGCGCCGCCCCTCGCCGCCCACTTCCTCCGATGAATGACAATAATGGAAGACGTTCAACTCGCCCGCAAACCGAATATGAATCATTGCATTAGGGTGCAGCCCCGCCCGAGTCCAGCCCGCGAAACTCCAGCTCGCGCCTTGCGGCGATAAATATTCATGAAGTGCTTAGGCACGGTCCTCTTACGTCTCCGGTGAACGGTGATGGACCTGAGGAACGCTCACCACATCTTTACGAGACCGCCGCTGCAGTTTTCACAAAGATTGATTAATGAAAGCGGCAGGAGCAACTGCTTGTGAAGTAGGTAGGTAGTTACTGCAGTGTAGATGAGCTGGCAATTAGCAGATTCACATGGCGGAGGCTGCGGTCGGGCCCCGCGACACGCTGCGACGCTACTAATCTTATCAGCACTAATCTAATCCAACGCGACGCCCTCTAGTGTTTTCTTGCAATTGTGTCCACTAAAGGTAAATTAGAGGTTTTCTACTGGGAGTTAGCAGCACAATGAACTATGATGCTTTTAGAAAATCGCATTAAATTGCCTTAAGCTTGTGCAATTTTATTAAAGGAACAAAGTTAGAGTCACGTAAGAAAGCTATTTTTGCAATTTTATTTTAAGGCTTAAGAGAGTGATCCAGCGCGGATTACTCGGTACAAGATCTCTTATGTATGCGAAGGACTCTACAAGCCTTTATCTCGGCCGCTTCTATGTCCCATTGGCGATATTAAGTTGCGGCAAATATTGCGCAGTACGAGGGCTGGCCTCCGTCGCGGTGCGATCTTTTATTTTATTTAGCTGGGTCCTTAAAGTTCATCTCGTCTAGACCGGTTCGCCCACGCCCACGCCCCGCACAGATTTCTGCATCTTGCAACCGACCTGCCATACAAGTTACTTTATTCCCCTTTTTATCCTTTTTGCAGTACGCCAAGATATTGGCCTCTCCATCGCGTTAATAGCGAAGCGATTCAACCGCAAAAAGAAAAAAAATATATTCTGAAATAATTCTCTTTCCGACCAGTTTCGCTGCCCCTTAATTGATATTGATCTAGTGTCGACTCTGTCATGCTAGTTCTCGGTTCTCGTTGACAACACAATTCCAGCCGTTTACTCCCAATGTAGGTGAACGCAGAGGAGCCATTTGGTGTCTAGTCATAATAATATCAGCTACCAAATGACGTCATTACACCGCAGGACCATTTCCTCAATTCCATCGTTTTACCTTATATACGCTAAATATGTAGAACTTTAATGTCAGTTGCAATCATGTTTAACATTTTAAATGATAATAAAACACGTCGTAGCTGAATCGTTTTAATATCTGGAAGAGTGTTTATGTTTACTCGTATTTCTCAGTAATTGCCAATGATGTTTTAACGTATTAATACACAAAATTCAATAACCGTAAGTGACATTGTTCTTTAATTAACGGTACCTATAGAAAATTGGTAAGTTTTGCAAACATTGTTATGCTGACAAAGATACTATTTATCCCTATTTAATAAAGGCATTACATCCATTAAAAAAATCGAAATAAGATGTCATATATATTTAAAAAAAAAATGACGAGCACCACCAGTGGTGAAGGCCGGATTCGAACCGGCGTCTTTAGCAATCCGGGCTAACGCCATGAACCCCTAGGCCACCTCGAGCTGATAGGGTGGCGAGGTGGCCTAGGGGTTCATGGCGTTAGCCCGGATTGCTAAAGACGCCGGTTCGAATCCGGCCTTCACCACTGGTGGTGCTCGTCATTTTTTCTTTAATATATATGACATCTTATTTCGATTTTTAATTTATATATAGTAGTGTGACTACTTAAAAAACACAAAATCAAAATATTTGTTATAAAATAATTTGATTTGTTCCCATAGTTGTGCATTACATCCATATTAGGTATTTATTTACAAAATACCATTCCCTTTATGGTTTCACGGCCAGCTAGCAGTCTTGAACCTTGTTGTCAGTAAAAATAGAATAACAGGAAAAACGTTAACCTTTCTATACATAGGTAACTGATGAATGAAAACGGTGTAAATCTGCTGAAATCCACAAGCTTTGTGTTTACTTTTTTATTAAAGAAAAAAAAATAGAAGCGCGCCAGAAACAAAAATAAAACGTTTATAAGATTCAAGATTCAGAGCCGTCATTTCAGTCGTGGTCGGCAGTTCAAATACTTCAAATATGTAGATATACATGTCAAATTTATGTAATCTTAGACTCAACGTCGTAGTCTGCGTTAATAATCACATTTAGGTAAAGTCAATGCCTAATGGATTTCAAATTGCGCATATCATTTAGATTTTTACTCGTAAAACTTATTCAGAGATTCCTACGTTTGCGCGAGCGACAACCGAAACATATCAACAATAGTTTTTAAAAGCACGAATGCTGTTCCCAATGAGGCCAAGAACAGGTTGATTATGAAATACCTAGTGCAAGTTCGCAACACTACGCGGCACCCGGCAGGTATAAGGGTTACCAGACGTCAGTAATTTTCCTGACATGTCTTGACATAAAATTCTTGAATTCCAGTCATTTGTCAGTAATGTTGCGGGGTCTAAAAATGTCGAAATTTAACGAGTTAATGATTTTCTATGATGAACCGTTTTATTTTAGATTTTTTGCTAGATTCCCCGACGCCGATATATAACTTAGGGCCACTTGCACCAACGAAGATATAGGGTTAACCCGAGGGTTAACCCACCATTTTATATGGAATTTGACAGTTGACAGCCCACTAACCCTGAGTTAAGTGGTTGGTGCAAGTGGGCCTAAGCGATCAGGAAACATTTTTACAAATCAGGATTTTTGTCAGGAAATGTGTATGGGAACCCTATGCAGGTAGAACCTACAGTAAAGCGACAAAGTAACTGATTTTAATCCACAAAAGAATGGCACTTGCTTTGTAAGTGCGGAACGAAAGGGGGTTAAACGGTTTTATGTATTTCATTCTTGTGAGACGCTTACGTGCGAGGCTTGGACGTGGGAGAATAATTCACTGATTATAATAATAATTGTTTATTCAAATTTTTGTTCAGACATTGTTGCAAATTTAAATAGGTTCTTCGGTTTTACTGTTAGACCTGTGGAGTAATATGGGGTATGTTTTCAAAATGGATGTGGTATAAATAAATACCTCCGGTAGTACTCTTTATTATACTGTGCCTATAGGCTACACTCTCTTCTCTTCGCTCTTCTTTCTCGCTTGATGCAGAGATCGATATCCGTATTGGCAAAGCGGCGACCATGTTCGGGAGGCTCCAGTAAGAGTACCTATGGTCTAACAAACATCTCACTATTAGAACCAAAAAAATTATAGTATACCAGACTTGCGTTCTAAGCATACTTTTGTACGGAGCAGAAACCTGGACGACGTATGCAAAGCAGGAGCGACGCCTTAACAATTTTCACATGCGCTGTCTACGCAACATTTTTGGCATAACTTGGCAGGACAAAGTGACAAACCGAAAAAGCGCAGCTGCCCAGTCTTACCGCTCTTCTCAAACAGAGACGCTTGCGGTGGCTGGGGCATGTGCACCGAATGGAGCCCTCCAGAATACCTCGACGTGTATTGCTAGGTGCAGTCGCGTATGCTAAAAGGAACGTTGGAAGACCGATGCTACGCTTCAAAGACTGTGTTAAGCGAGACATGTCTGCATTTCAAATCGACCATCAAGCTTGGGAAACCTTAGCTGAAGACCGAGGTCAATGGCGAAAGCGTGTTGTGGAGGGGAGAAGGCTATGCGACGAAACCTGGTTTAATGCTTTAGATAGTAAAAGGTGTCGCAGAAAGCAAACCGAGACTGGAACCTTAGGTGGTATGAGTTTCCTCTGCCAAAAATGTGGCAGGTCGTGCCGCTCGCGAATCGGCCTCCACAGTCACCAAACCCGTTGTCGGAGCAGCAATGTGTAAATCGTCTGCAATAGACGCAAAGGCCTGTGATGATGATGATGATAGGCTACGGTGTACCCTTGTTTCGCCGACAAACTTTTCATCGAATATCATTTCATCGACAACAAATCATCAGAAAGTTTAGTTCGAGTAAAATTGTTTCGAGTAATTTTGTTTCAACTACTATTTATTTGAAATTTTTTTAGTTATTATAAATACTATTCAACTAATATTTCTTCATCGCTGATTCGTTTCAAAGTACTTCAAATAGCAGAACTACAAAACATCGCAATTCATTTATTCGACGTATTATTACAAAACTTTCTCATTTGTCGTACTACACATTTATAGATGTTTCTATTCTAGGAAACTTCAAATTGTCTATTTTATCGTGGCAGATCACATACGTCCATAATTAAACTATGACCATTGGCTTAAATCCTATATTAGAGTAGGTTTAGGATAGGTTAGAACTGCGATGCTTCAAAACGATGAACGGCTTTTAAAGTAGGTTTGGTTAGGTTAGAACTGTGACCACACACAAAAACGACCAGCTTACAGAGTAGGTTTAGGTTAGGTTAGTACTGTGATCACACAGAAACAAACGGCTTACCGACTAGGTTTAGGTTAGGTTAGAACTGCGACCTACACTACAACTAATGGCTTTTAAATTAGGTTTAGGTTAGGTTAGAACTGTGACCACACACAAAAACAAACAGTTTACAGAGTAGGTTTAGGTTAGGTTAGAACTGTGATCACACAGAAACAAACTGCTTACAGAATAGGTTTAGGTTAGGTTAGAACTGCGACCCTACACAACAACGAACCTTTTTTAAAGTAGGTTTAGGTTAGGTTATAACTGTGACCAAACAAACAGTTTACAAATAGTAAAATTTTAGAAAAAAATCATAATTGAAATAATATTATGCGTAATGAATTGTATTTAATGTAAAACAAAATGAAATGAAAAAACACGAAACGAAATACCACGATATAAAGTATACTCGGAATAACTTATCTACGAAATAAAAGTCTACGGTTTGATTTTACTTGTATCGATTGTTCTACGATATGAACTGTCGATGAAATGAAATTATTTGAAACGTTGTCTTTGAAATAATATTCGAACAAGTGTCTGTCGGCGATTCAAGGGTAAACCATAGGCTACACTGATTAGATTGGAATATACCTAGTAGATTAGATTTTGACTGAATTGGAAACAACTCAGGAAAGTCCGGAATCGCAAAACATTCAGAAATAGTTCTACCATACAAGATTACCAGCCAAAAAGAAGTGTAAAATAGTTTTTTTTTGGGTATAATATAAGTTACTTGGCAATTTATATTAATACGGACAACTCACATTATTTTCACCAAAATGCTCTACATTTCACGTCCAATTCCAAACCAAGACAAAAACAAAAAAAATAATTTTACGTACAAACCAGTTATCTCAAATAGGATAGGAGTATCCCAACATTCCGACGCCCGTTTCCGAGACAGTCCCAATCAGTTTTTGGGAACTTAAGTACGACGATTTATCACTGAGTTTACGGCGTAAAATATAGTAACCTGCTCGGAATAATTTCTTTGTAAAGATTTAACGTGGTTAAGGCCCAGGCCCCGGGGTGGGGGGGGGGGAGGGTCACGTGGTCTATTTGTATGGTTAACCTAGGCTCCAGGGGGGGGGGGTCATGACCCCACCTGGATCCGCGCCTGCACCGTGTACCTCAGTCGATTCCGTCTAGCACGATTAGATTATGAAATATTTAAGTGGTCCAATCAAGGCGTTGGTCCAATGATCGCAACCTTCCCCTATACTTAATATAAAAATAAAACTAATTGGTCGGTGTTATTAAATTGGCCGTACAGCGCAAGTGTGGCTCAAGTGGCTAAACAACAACATATCATATTTTGAACAGAATATGCATGGCAACACCCAAATAAATAAATATTACAGGTCATTTTTACACGTCATAAATAGAAAGTAATTTTTTGCTGAGCTTTCGGATAAACAATGACTGTGTCACTTGATTTCGTTTTCAAGATAGGAATGGAAATCTATAATCGTGTTACCTATATTCGTAATTCGTACTGATAAAAAAGGATTTGTCAAAAACATATAATAAATAGGAATGACATAGGTAGTACTGTAGTACATAAGGCGACGGTTATTATTTTCGCCCCTGATCCGTTGCATTAGGTGGCCTCATTTATCTTGCCTAAGCCAGGACCATGCCGTTGACATATCGTTCATTTCTCAACTTTTACTCGCAGTTTCGTCTAATAATAAATCTACTTAACGGAAACTTTTAACTGTTCCGCATTCAAGATGGCGTACAGTTTTCCGTTTCCGTTTATCGGCCTGAATTTATGAATACAAATGATGTAGGTAGGTGCCTATACATAAAAGTTATTTTAGTTACAAATTGTACAAATATTATCCTACTTTAACATTCACCTTTTCAATTAACCCCAACCAATGAACAACCTGTATAAATAGTTGTAACCCGTTAATAACAATAACAAATAGTTGGAATGCTTATTGTTTAGTGTTCAACTTAATTTATTCCCAGTTGCTAAGGATTTCCATGAATGAACTCGATGAAACGAATCCAGTTAACTTCGAAATCAGTTTAGTCATTAATGCCACTTGGACGACGGAGGAGAATTCGACTTGTATTGACCCTCATTAAAGTCATTACGCCTCCATGCTCGAGTTGAATTGGTTAAACAAGTGGATCGCAAGATTTGGTAAACATCTGACAATGTTCTAAAGTAAAACCTATAAAAACTAGGTATAATTCATTAATTATATGAAAACAAATACCTACTTAGATAAATTTAATTCATACTGTAAATATAATAAATACAGTATAAGGCAAGGTAAGCGTTAAACATTTTATCTTATTTAAGACACACTCAAATATTACCACCCTGATGTAACATCATCATTTGGTAATTTTATGCACAATTTTCCAGGCTTTAAAAAAGCGATGAGACTTAAAAGTAAAAATGGTAAAGGGGTGAAAATGTTTTAATTCGCATTTCATATTTTGTTTTTGATGAGCTTTTTTTTACTTTGCAATTCCAGCTTACGAATAAGTAATGAACGAAATTAAACAAAACTAATTTTCAATTTTAATATAAATATATTTTACTATAGGTAATAGATATTTCTGGTAGGTATATATCCACTTTTATATCCATATTCAACTGATAAATAAACATCGATACGAAGAGCTATTTCCTGCCCTATGTTTGACAAGTAAAGACAGGTTTGCGTTTAAGGCATTACTCGACAGGAGTAAGTGTGTAATAAAGTTTAAACAAATAAATATGAAAAGAGCAAATAGTAATCCAAGTATAATTTATAATATTATGAAACTGCAGCGTATAATATTAAAAGTCAAATTATTAGACAGATAATCTTCTAAATTTCCTGGGCGCGATAACAAAGCCACGAAATTGGATTTCATGATAGCATCTGGACTTGGTAGTGACACGGTCTCGGTCGGCCCGACGTCTAGCCTTCGACCTCAGGCTTTTCCATGTTTTGCTTTTACGTACTAAAACGATTTTAGTAGTGGTAATTCACTTTACTGAATAAATACAACGGGAAAAAATAACATACATAATTTGTACAAAGGTGAAATCATCCATTTTAAAGATTTGTTCTAAGTAGTTAGCATCGATTTAAACTTCTCTAGATACACTATCACCTACAAATTCGGCACTCAAAAGTGTCCGATCGCTTAGTTGCAAATGTGTGCGTCCAGTTGACAAACGAAAACTTCGCAATGTAGTAAAAACTACTTTCATTTTTTTACAAAAACAACGTTATTTCTTAGTACTTAAAGTTCAATTTCAAATGCAAGCAATTGGCGGTTATGACATTAATGAATGTGATCATCGCGAAAGCCATAAAATTTTATTACCGCAGATCGCAGGTGTGCATATTTTTAAAAAAATCTACGTCTTATTGCAACCAACTTAAGTTTAATTTCGTTTGCGCTGCAACAATCTAAACGCCATTTTTACATTGGGAACGAGGATGGACAGAGGCATCATGGGAGTCGCGCTATGAGATGAAAGGCGAGAATGAGGAAATTTGCGGTATTTTTGCGAAAAACTGTTTTAAAAAATCCTATTAGATAGAAAATTTCTTAAGGAACAAAACGTTTGGTATAACATTTTTCGAGATGTTGCGTATTTTAAGCGAAAAAAAATGAGTTTTTACTGTACGATATTTTTATTGATATTATCTCAAACAAAAAAATATATAAGGTACGGCGGGACAATTTGGACTGGGGGACAATTGCAACTGAACTGATTAATATCTCCACGTTTTGCAATGTTTGCATTATTAAATAGAGTCAACTGAGGGTATATATATATATATATATATATATATATATATATATATATATATATATATATATATATATATATATATATATATATATATATATATGTGTGTGTGTGTGAGGGTGCACTTGGAGAATATGAATTAAGTAGCTATTAAAACAAAGAAGAATTGAACGATGACATTAATTTATTATTCTACGTATAATTTCTTTCAAAGCTTTGTTTGGGTAAATCTTCTCTCCGCTCCTCAGCTATAATCTTGCGCCATTTTTCCCTTTCAACGTCTTGTTTTGGGAATCTGGAATAAAAAGCTTTTTTATTACTTAAAAACGAATTTGCTATTCCCGGGTTGTTTCTTTTTATAATTAAAGTAATTTATAAGATATGTATTAATATTATTGAATTGAAATCATTTATTTCAGACTTATTGGTCCATAATAATAAATAAATACATACATTATTAATATGAAATAGGCTTCTTTTACAAAAAATATAAATTAGCGACTCCATCATTCCATTTTTAACTATGTTCCACTTCATCCATCTTTTGTCGCCGTCCGCTCATTACTAGTATAGCGCGAGAGAAAGAGACAAACTGCGTAAGACCAAATCAAGGAATTTACTTTAATTATTCTAGAAAATAAATGTTTTTTGTAAGTTAGGAAGCCATTTTGACCACAAATGCATAACATTATAAAATTATTAACAATTACTTACCGGAAATACGATACGTCATCCTTTTTCAACGTATATAAGGTGTTATTTTTGCACTTTTTTACGGAGCACTTAGGCATGTTGCCGACACGGCGGATGAAGCGCTACTGACCGCCCAATTGTGCTTAGAACATTTTCAAGCACAATTTGCTGCGGACACATTCTAAGCCGTGATGGTGCATCTAGGTAGTTTAGATCGATGGTAGTTAGCCTTAGACGATTTTTATCTCATGGTAGACCTTACATAATACATAACATAAAATAATTGGTAGCATACACGTCACGGAAAATGACAGAAGTACTCGTACATAGGAAATGTACCTAGTTAATCAACAGCGCCCCTAAACGGTTTCTTATTAGAATCAAAACTTACCTATATTTTCTCTAAACCTTTACGTTTTCTAAGTAATGTATTAAATGTGGAACATTCGGATGAGAAGAGGAAACAATACTTTTTATATGAACTAATATGATATGGTTACGTGTAAATATGTTTTTAAATTTTATGGTATAGCTTGATGCATTTAATTACATTTTAAACATTAACCTAATTTATTTGCTCTTCCATGTGAAACACAAGAGTGTGAAGTTAATAAATAATGCTAACAGTAATTTATGATGCATTAATAATGCAGTGTGAATATGAATATTTATGAATATTATGAATAACTACTTCATGTATTTGTGCATTATAAATATAATGACATACTTCCAAATGGCAATAATGTACAACTTTTATAAATGTATAATATGTACGATTAGTTAATTATTCAATTCAATTTATTTATTTTAGACATTTAAGTCTAAACCATTGTTAGTACATACAATTTAACAACATTTCAACTTTAATTAATAATTTTAATTGTGCATGAGCAACTGAAACATAAAAATGATTATAATTATTTATTGTATATTACTACTTACTCCTAACCAAGAACGATTTAATACGGGACTGACAAAGCCCATACAAAAAAGCGTACCCCTGAAATGTATGGGCCTTTTAGGTTTAAAACAAGATGGCGCTGTTCGCAGCCTGGAAGTGGCCAAAATCATATTTTTCCCAAATGTTTCTGCGTGTTTTTATGTTTTATAAGAACAAATGACATATTTCTTTATTTTAAAATCATGATATCACGTCAATACACATTTTGAAAAAAATAAAATTGTAGGCATCATCAGTACCGTCATGATAGTATTTAATATGTGGCGCTAAAAAATCGAGATACGATACTTAGTATGAAGTATTTAAATCGTATATAAATAATCCTTGCCCCTAACTAAAGAACTTGCCTTTGCAGTAGTCAAGTAGAAGCTCTAATTATGTGATCGCGTTACATCTTAAGAAGCTTAAATTCCGGCAGGGCAAAAACTCGATCATACGAGACGAAAATGCGGCGAGACTGAATTAATAGCAGGTAGTTGTTGTATTGATACCCCGAGTAAAATTATAGCCACGCCCCCAGGGGGCCGATTTTTGAATGTCGAAAATTCGATTTTGTAAACTTCGTTCAAAAATATCTCCACTACTAGCGATTTAAATTCTACTAACATAATCGAAATCGAGTGGTCATTACCACTAGATTTAAAATTACTAGCCGTCCTTTTTCAAAAACAGTGTTTCGTCGTTATCCAGAGATTTGCGAACGGCGAATTCGTGCGTTCGAAATTCAAAAATCGGTCCCCTGGAATGTAAAAACTGGTGGATCATTAAATATCGATTTGACGCATTTTTTAACGATTTTTTTTTAATATTTGCGTACCTATAATACGTTGAAAACAGAGGTTTATCGCTTACAAAAAGTAGGTACATAATTATATATAGATATAGTTGTGTTCTCTCTCAACCAAAAACTAGCAACGATTTAAAGTCAGAGTCATGTCCAAATATGATTACACTTTTTTATAGTTTTAATATGAAACTGTAGCAAAAAATAAATAAATAAACAGGATACTTATTAATATTATATTATTAACTTCATTATTTTCCTTTTAATTAGTAAAATCCAGTAGTGATTTGTCTATCGTTATTTCAATCATAATCGCATGTTGTATCGTGAATGACGTAAAGCATGAGTTTCGTACACATCGCGTGACGTTCCAACTTGTGACGTCACGAATAATTAATAGCGGACATGAAAAGGCTTCGGCTAATTAAATTCAATGACGTAGTTGTAATAGAACATTAGCCTAATCAACGTTGACAATATTTCTCGTTACAGTTGGTAATAGAACATTATTTATTTATTTACATGCTTAATCTTAATAAAACATATAATATAATTACAAAAACACACGAATTACACACTTACAAACGAACACAAAACTACACAAAGCAACCAAAAAAAAAACCTACAATCCACTCATATAAGCCTAATAACTTTGCGCGAGGCATTGTTCCCAGGACACTGGCCGCATTGCTTCTTTGCAGGGCTAAAATTAACCTTTAGTCGCTTTTCAGAAACGCGTATATGCGACATTTGGCGGTTTGAGCATGCTCTGCAGCCGCACCTGTCTTTTTGGACGAACGCTGTACGTGCCGTCGCATGCCATGGGCCACCCCAGAAACCATGGCACTAGCGTGCACCCAACAGGTCGCTTACCGTCCGCCGCTGACAGTCCTATTGGCTCTAGAATTGCCGGTATGGCGGCAATTCCGAAAGCCCTATTTATAAGGTGGTTTAACGCTGTACGTCTGAATCCGCGATCAGCACTTGCTTGGCAACAGAGCCTAGCGTCCTAAGGTATTCACTAGCGCCTCACAACGACTGCAGCAGTGCGGTTCACAGAACTAATAGGGTGTGCAAACTCTAGTCCAGCCGGCATAGTCAAATGGCAATCGTCGACGCCAAACGCCGACAGAAATGCAGTCTGGCTCTGTCGCGCTAATGCGCAAGAGCGATAGAGATACATATAGGTAGGTACGAAACAGATACCCTCTCTCTAAGATCTGTTTGGCCCAAAGGTTAGCTGGTAGAGAAGGCCTTCTGGCATTCAGATCGCCTTCCGTACATTTTTTTACTGTGCAATAAACTATAAATAAATAAATATTATCGTGAGCGTTTGTGCATTTGGCTACGTACCTACCCTGATCTCGTCCGAAAAATCTGGATAAGACTGAAGAATTCGGACGTCAAACTATCGAAATCAAGAATTCTCGACGAGATTGAGACTTGGGACAGTAAATTTAAATACTTGCTATTTTATAGGAGTTCAGAACATTTGCTGTTATAAAAAAATAGAGCATTAAAAAATACAAAGGCATTCGGGCAAAAATCATATGTATGAATGAACATAACTCTGAGAACACAAAACTGATATTGCAGCACAACCAATCCACATATTTAATACATACAAATAAGATACTTATAATCTCGGAATTCGATCGAGATTTCGCGAGACTATAATTTTAAAGGCTGATAAATTTCTAGCAACGGTGGACAAAATGGAATTCCTACGTAAGTACGTACTGATGGCCGGTAGTTTTTGTTTTGCATGTACATATTCACTATTTTTAAAAAATTTGTATCTTTGTCTTTCCGGTAGTTTTTGTTTTGCATGTACATATCACGTTATAGGCTTTCATGATCTAAAATTATTTTCGTGTAATTTGACTACATCTTTTTTGCCATTATGGTACACAACACTGTAAGTGAAGATAATACATTTTTGCCATATTATCTCGTCTCGCGATTTCTCAGAAACTATCCACGGCATCGGCCATTTAGATGATAAGCCCTGATAACAAATAATGACTTTTATTTATCATTATCATTGGGTTCCTCGACTTTGGTATTTAATATCTTGCCTTTTTTAACTTATGGCAAATATTGTTAATCATTTATGATTAAGTATCATTAGTGGTAATATAACCTGACCTTGAACTCTTCATATTAACGCATATTTAGCTATTTGTATTTTTGTTTTTGAAGTTTCTATAATGTTAAATCATAAGTTTGAATATTTGTTTAATGTGCTTAGCGTGTAAGTAAGTATCTATTGCAAAATTGATATCGTTAACCTGGTTTGCTATCATTAACAATACATATTTACATTTCAATAATAATGTTATGTAGGTACATGTTTATAATTGATGTTTATAATTTATCCTATGTTTTAAAAACCCTAAAAAGACGTTTTACGAAATATGTAATTAAAAGCGCTTATAATATTTAGTCTCGAATGAAAGGCAAAATAGTAAAAATAATTCAATGGGTACACACCAGTCGTTCGTTAAGACCACGGACCATATAATACCTGGACAGACAAATCGCATACAAAAAAGCGTACCCCTGAAATGTATGGGACTTTTAGGCTTAAAACTAGATGGCGCTATTTCGCAGCCTGGAAGTGGCCAAAATCATATTTTATCCAAATATTTTTGCGTGTTTTTATTTTTTATAAGAACAGATGACATTTCTTTATTTTAATATCATGATATCACGTCAATACACATTTTGAAAAAAATAAAATGTGTAGGCATCATCAATGTAGTTATGATAGTATTATGGCGCTAAAAATGTAGGTACGATTCTTAATATGAAAATTATAAATCCTATATAAATAATCCTTGGTTAAGACCAAGAATTATTTAAACTTCGGTCAATAAATTCATTATAATTAATTATATCAAACATAAGTAGGCTATTCTAATTTGTAACTTGAATTACCTCTTGACAGTAACCACATATTATCTACATTGTAACATGTACATGCATAAAGCTTCGAGCAGTTTCTTCATTGCAACTATCAACACATTACGCACCGCACCGCAAAGTCTGCAAATACTTTAATTGCATTGCAAAAGCACCATTATTCGATACGATCTATTTAAAGAATTCTCTTACATGGCTCATGTTTATTTTACCTTCCCTTTTCTCCACTATCAAAGAAAGTGAGACAGAAAGAACATTAAAGATCAGTGATTCTGTATTGCTATTGTTGTTTTTAACATGTGTTCACACTGGCGTGTGATTTGATGTGATACGCGATAATTGTTATTTTAAACGGCACGTCAACTGACGGTTTTTATGTGAGATGGCTGAGACTTTTCGACTTATTTTTTACAAGTTCATACAACTTGCCCGCTTAGTATAGGTATTACGTATAATTATATTATACCATTAGATGAGCAATTCTTGTTTAATATATTTCGGAAATGGGGGCGAAAAATCGATTTGGCTAGGAGAGTTCTCTGTGAAAACTGCGAAAACTGGCCTAAATAGTGTGTGTGAGTCAAATCTTGGAAGCTTTTGACCCACCTACACCTCCACCTCCACGGAAAGACTGATACGCGATACAGAAGGGCTGTTATCGAACCAAACTACCTACTTGGCTAAGTGTATTTAGCAATATCTACGTAAGTACGTACATACGTATATTATTTATTTACCATCAAAGAGTTATAAGTAAACAACAAATTTTCATGGAATTAGAGTTGAATGTACTTAAAAAACTAACTGGATTTGCTAGTAAGATTAATATTGGGTAAACAACAAGCAAACTGGGAAGAGTACTTCGTCATTTTAAAATTTTATAGAAGCCTGAGGAAAGGAAAGTTTATAAACTTCACAATTGCCAACTTGCTAGAGATTAGAGATTAAATTCTCCTGCATCGTATACCAGCTGATCTTAAACTTCTACAAAGCTATCGAATGAAAGCAACAAACTTAAGAAGATTAAATTAATAATTTTGAAGGCTTACGACATAATTCTACTTTTGATTGCTGGAGGAGTATTAAGTCAGTAGGCAATTTGACATTCTACTAGATTAACTTAGAAATATTATATTTTGTGAACTATAAATATACCCGATTTTTTGGTGTTTTTTACACGTTTTTAATTGACCATTTATTTTATTCTAACTATAAGATAATGATAGGATACGTCAAATAGGTATCTTAATAGTTCGTATTATTTTATTAACACTCTAATATTTATTTAAAATTGCAAACGGGGCTTAATCGCTAATACGCTTACTATGTTTTTTACACTAACTACTTTGTCCCCGTGGTCTCGGAGCAGACTGGCTAGTTGATAGCAACATCTTGTAGCTGTATGAGATTTTCAAACTACCCGCTCTTGGTCCTGATTTCGGGTATTTGAACGTTTTATGCATTGGGGATGTCACCTCGTCCGTCGACACACAACACTCACGATATTCGGTTTTTCAACCTGTAATATTTGTTGCTTTTTGCATTTAATAGATGAGATTCATGTAGATGAGAGATAATAAAACCTTAATTTCGATTCGTATGCAATTTGAAACGTATATAAAAATCGTGCAAACCATGTGCAAACTATATTTTTCTTAACCTTTTTGCTTTTTGGTATCGCAAACCTTTCGTATTAATTACTGTTTAATTCTTACTTACTACGAAGAAAATCCGTTACCTTAAAGCTCGAATCATTTGAACCCAACGCATTAACCTAATAAACCCAGATAAACCCTCTCCCGGGAACACGAGACGGATGTTATCAGATGTATTGTAATGTACTTTTTCGCACTATCGGAAGCAATTCCACGTTCTGTTTTAGTTCTGCACCGCTACTTTGCAGTTGTACGTGAAAGGCTCTACAAGTCTTCAAGTTTCATATATCTTTAGTATCTTTTTCGATTGGATTGCAATCTCGCTTGGGAGTAACGAGTTTTCTGAGAAGAATGCAGGCGGCGCGCATGCCTTCCCTACGAAGGAATCCTCCTTGCCTACGACTTAGGTGTCAGCATAGTTAAATACTGTAAAGGTAGGTAAATACTTAGGTAATTATGGCAAGTGTGATTGCCTGCAGACAAAAACTCTGAGTGTACATAGACAGCAAATTCAATACATTAATATGCAATCATAGAATCAGTAAATACCTCTAGTGTACCTTAAGCAGTAATCATTTTTTTAAATGAATGCCGTGTCTATCTTTAACACAGTCATCAAGCCAAATTTTGGTTGCGTAATCTCAGGACTTATAGTGAACAGATATACCTAATCCTTTGTATTAGTTAGGGCAGTAATGCTTGCCGTAAAACGACAAGGATAGGGTAAGGGTGAGGGGTAAGGTTAGTTAAGGACACTTCCACAGTGGCGATGGCGTACTCATTTCTGACAGGAAGAACAATCCACCTAAATTAAAGTTAATCTAATTCTTCACCTTTGTAAGTCTACCTACACATATTTTGACGGCATGCTTGTCTCATACGATCTTTTTGTACCTTTTCAAGATTTTTTCGAGCTCACTCCTGGCTCAGTGACACGTGGTGACATGGTAAACAAACGGGACAACACAAGGCAATATATATACGCACGTGGAGTGCATTCGCTAAAATTTCATTAGGATTAACTGTAGAGCGCAGCAGTACCTAAGCTTACACCGATAAAAAAAAACTATTGATTGATACTACTCCACTCAACCTCGTACAGATCCTTCCCTCCTGTTTCAAAAATTAATATGATACGCTAACGATAGGAATGACAAGATAGAAAATCACAATATATTGGATTCAGATCGGTTTAAGAATAAAACAAAATGCGGAACTGTGAAATGGAAACCTTGGACGTATCAATTTTCCCGTGAAGGCTCCTTGTTATCCCGAGTTCCTTCAAGAAGGTCGAGAAACGTCGGAAACGGAAGTGCCTTCGTATTCAGTGTCTTGTTTATCCGCCCCATATTGCTATAGTTTGCCCTTCTGAAAAACGCGGGCTGGAAATAAGAGGCCATGAGAGGGTATAAGCCAACGTGCAAGAATAAACGACCTGTTTTTGTTTTTAAATAAGCTTATATGAATTAAGAACTCTTTGATAAATTTTTAGGGAAGGACAAAGAATTTAGGCTTATTCATAATTATTATTATTATAAAAAAATTATATCAACATGTTTACCTACTATTTAGAATCAATTACCTGCAAATCGAGTGCCAACAACCAAAATCGAATAAATGACTTTTATTATAACGTTTAAATTACATTTTAGGAAGTTACCGGGAAAACAATATTAAAATTTTATTATTAGTAGGTATATTATGTTATATGGAATTGACGGTAAGTACTCGAATTGAGGAAATATTAAATATAAACATTTTAATTTAATAGCACAAAAAAAATTGAAATAAACTAAGGATTATGCTAAGGATCGAGTTTGTTAGTAACACAACACATAAAGCAATACTATATTTTTACCAAAAGCCATGGAAAGTATTTATTATATTATTGCCTGGATATTGCTACTAACAAGCCCATACTGTAAAAAAACTTGTTCGTAATACAATGAAAATGTTAACTATTGTCGTTAAAAACCCTTATAAGTGTAATATGTCAATTAGCAAAAGCTTAAAAAATATGTTATGGTTTTTGCGCCGTCGTGATTACACAATTTAAAACCGTAATAAAGCATTTCATTGCCATTGTATGTTAACATGCTTCCAAGCATGTGATCTTTCCATTACATAGAATTATACCTTACTCGCGAAGCGAGCTTCGTTGGTAATTTTCTCGATTTTATTAATTCGAAATTGGCTATGTGGAAGTGATAAGTACCTAATAGTACATTACGACACAAGTCGGAAAAGAGGAAACACTTCGCACGTGTATCGTAGGTATAGGTATCACCTTTCTTGAGTACATATGGTCCTTTCAAGTTTGACAATAAATGTAATGCTTTGCGAGGTATACGTATTACGTATTTAATGTAGGATATTATGATAAATTGTCCTAGAATCCCCTTTCAGCAGCGGCAACATGTACCAGGTACCTACATGAAATACTTTAATCTGGCACAATCACATTTACATTAATAATAAAACAATTCAGAATAAAATGTGGTAATAAACCTGAAGTGAAATGTAATGTAAAAAGCGATAATAATATTTTAATTTCAACCACAATCATACTTTTTTCGTTTGTCAGCAAAAATACGTGGCCGAAGAGGCGAATTTTAGCTGTTACCTACAACCACGTATTATTATTCTTTATTTATAAGTAGGTAATTACAAACAACTATCGACACAGTATCGTTAAACCAATAAGGTTTGTCTCGATACATATGATACCATCAAAAGCGAAACCAACCTACCTACAGCAGTTTTTCACTGTAAATTGTCTCTAGTCATACGGCAAATATGGTCGCAAAAATATCAATAAATAATGTAGGTAAGCAGCTGTCTTCCGTCGTTTTTTTTTACCCGAAACACCAGAAGTGTTGGAGGTGCGTTACTGGCCTTTAAGATGGGTGTACGCTCTTTTATTGAAGGTTTGAAGGTCGTATCGGTCCGGAAATACCACTGGCGACAATTCATTCCACAGTTTAGCTGTGCGAGGCAGGAAGTTTCTGGAGAAACGCACAGTTGAGGACTGCCAGCCATCTAAATGATGCTGATGGAAATGTTGTCGCGTAGGGCGATGGCGGAAAGAAGCGGTAGGGATTAATCCGAACAGTTCCTCGGAGCACTCCCCGTTATACATGCGCTAGAAAATGCAGAGAGAGGCCACATCTCTACGCAGCGCCAAGGGGTCAAGCCGATCAGAGATATGCTGGCGTTTCAAAATATCGAGTAGGTAAAAGTATCAAGAAACTGACGACTGAAAGTAACTATATTTATGGCAACACATTTCGGTCGTTTGTTTCATTGTAATCTCCACTAGTATTGTACATAATTTAAAGAAAAGTATAATGTGAAAGAATTCCACTGTTCCCTTTGTCTCGCGCCCATCTGGCTACAGACATAATGTGCAATTCAGATGGGTCATATCAATAAAGATCTGCGCACACCTGTGGCACACTTGGGCTGTTTACGGCATACACGGTGCAACTTGACGTTTAGGTGTCGCTGTTGGATGAAGACTCGATTATTCGATTAATTTTTATTACCGCGAAGTAGATTGGCACCCATAAAATGCTATAAAAGGAGACTTGCAGTCATTGGCGCATTTCTGCGTGTAAATTACAGCGACGCAAAGCGTGGTTTAGTTGTATATGATACTACAGCACTGTTTGTTTAAGGCTGCTTTCAAAAAAAACGTCAAAAGAATGTAAAATTGATAGTTTTAGTCGGTGAAATACTACACTTTCCGTTATCCAATAGATTTATTTAATTCAAGTTCCAGTTAGAGCATCTTATTATCTTGATTTTTATAAGACTGGATTTTTGAAAACTAACTCACTAAATTAATTATGATTTTTTCTCTAATGCACGTTTAGAAAAACGCACGTATAGAGCTGAATCAGTCGATCTTATTTGTAAAATTTGGACAATATTGAATATTAAAACGGGTAAATTTATAATTCGTATATCCTGTACCACAATCATTTCAGACTAGATTTTTATTTTAAGTTTTTGAAAAAGAGTAAACTAGCCTAAGGCGAATTCAATTTTTTTCAGAAATTACCTAAAATTAAGTGACAATTTCTTTGAAAATCTACATCACATCGAAGTAAGTTTTGTACTAAATTAATCTGCAACGTTTACTTAAATTTCTGTTATGCCTTAGTGATTATAAATTGCTATTATTGATTTTTGCCAATTTTTTGAAAACGAGCCTTCACCGGTACAATTATTACCACTTTTGGACATTTTCTCATATTTTATTAGACCAAGTAGAAAAAGTCCTATAATGTGATATATATTTATAAACTACTCGCAAAGCCCTTTAATTTGATACCACACACAGTATGATCGAGCGCTCGGTTGCGATTTCACTATTTTTAACACGAAAGCCCTCTTAAGGTTATTTGCTATCGCAAAGTTCATAAACTAGAACGAGATTTTTGTGAATTAATAGTGACATTGAAACGACTTATATTCAAAGTAGGTCGTTGTTGGGAAAGTTTGTGAAATGAAGAATTTCACAGAAGATTAATACATATAATACAATATGTAGGTAATAATACCAATGCCAGTAAGACGTGCTAAAATTTTACTACATATCTATTAAAGCCATGTTCGTTATTTTGTCCAGCGGGCGTAGCTCGTAGCACAATAGTGGGATAAACTTTATCGTAACGGTGCGTCCCTATCGCACTTACAAATAGTGCGAAAAGGACGGCTGACGTTATATCGTTTATCATGCGACCGTGCTTGCCTGCCAAGGTTCCTTGATTCGCGATTCAGTACGTCTGTCGCTAAAATGTATGTTTGATTTATGACACGACAACATTGACAACGCCTCTTACGACAAAATTTGTCAAATTTTTCTGACTATGGTCACATTAGATATGACTAACATTAAAATTTACCTAATATCCAATTTCTTGTACATTGTAAATATTCCTTACACTTACTAATACTATGCCGAGCACTACCACAGACACAACACACAACTTAAATAAATAATGAGATTACGCCTAAAGTGTTAAATAGGTAGTAATCCATACTAATACTAATATTATAAATGGGAAAGTATGTGTGTGTCTGTTTGTTTGTCCGTCTTTCACGGCAAAACGGAGCGATGAATTGACGTGATTTTTTTAGTGGAGATAGCTGAAGGGATGGAGAGTGACATAGGCTACTTGTTGTCTCTTTATGACCCCCTACTTCCCTATAAGGGTGGGTGGAAGTTTGTATGGACATTCCGCAATTATCGATTTTAACGCGAGTGAAGCCGCGGGCAAAAGCTAATTTCACTATAAATATGTTAATTACATAGGTACTACCGTATCTCCGCTTGGTCCGAAGATTAATCTGGTATAGAACACCTCTCATCACTCTTCTTTCCTGAATCTCCTAGTCATGTTCTTGGACCAAAAAAGGCCTCAGACACAATACTTCACATAAAAGTAACAAGTAAGTAAGTACCTACCTATCCCGCAGACCTTCGCTACCATTTAATCCCCGGCTTATCGCATAAGTGACCACATCCATTCCTCATAATGGATCTCCCGTATGGCGAAATCAAGACTGCCTCAGGAATAGGGTTACCATGACATGTTTAATAGTCTCTAAACCAATTCTAACTCATTCAGTTGGAGGTCTTTTGTCTCTTTTCTTGTGACCGAAACAATCCATAGAACATTCAAAGGTCTTCCTTGCAGGCTCGCTAGGTTTCCCTAAGCGAAATTCCCCAAATTATTTGCTAACCCTCTGATATTCTCTGACTCTGAGCCAATGATAAACTATAGTTATTTTACAGAATATTGAAAAGTGTTACTTTTGTACCTAATGTAATAAAAAATGCACTAAGAATATATCATATAGGTAAATCCATCAAAGTCATATTCCAGAAGTATTTGGGAAATTCGCAACTGAATCCAAATATGTTAGAAATCGGCAATTAAAGCATAACACCTTTGATTTGTATTTTACAGTGGGATACCACTTATCTGACAGTCCAATCAAATACGAAACCCCTAACATGTCGCAAAAAACCCCAACGCCTGCTAACCCTACTCAGTAATAAACGCAGAGACTGTTCGGGATTCCGTTTGGCAGCACGCTATGCGGTCACTCAACCGACTCTTGCCCGTTACGTCAGTGGCCGCATGCCACAATTAGATCACATACGAATAGGCTTTGCACGCTTCAATATTTTCCTGGACATCTATGTCTACATCTATCTATCTCTGTCTACATCTACCTATACGTAATACTTGGGAATTGTTCGTACGTTCGCTATACGAGCCTACTACTGATGCCGATTCATTGGCGTAAAAATCCTTTGATTAACGCCAAGTGCACAGTCGTGTCGCAACTTGCATAGTCAAAAACATTTATGACATATACAGGGTGTAACAAAAATGGTGGTGATCCGTTTAAGGGCGTATTCAGTATCGTATTCTCATCAGGAAAAAGTAGGATAAAAAATTTTTTTCGCAAAAAATTTTCGAAACCGACCGATTCGCGCGGCCCGGCTCATACAAAACTGATAAGAATACGATACTGAGTACGCCCTTAAACGGATCACCACCATTTTTGTTACACTCTGTATGTATAATACTTGGTATGGACAATGCTTTATGACTATGGGCCTACGAATGGAGTTGAATCATTGGCGTCAAAATGCATGCTTTTGATTGACGCCAAGCGCGCTTAGTTGTGTCGCGACTTCGCGAGCGACTTGCTCTGTAGAAAACGTTCGACGGGCTTCTTATGAGATGCTTAATCCATATAGGTATAATATTTCGAATGGCCGAATGATGTTTCTATTGTGTGAGTGTTCGTACCTCTGAAAGAAATGGCTTTTGGCTTTAGTTTTCCTTTCTCTTTGGGTAAAAGTAGGCTTCTGTAAACTGTGCCAAAACATAAATTTAGGCACAAAAACTTTAAGCATTCGGCGAAGAAAAGTGACCGCTATAAAGGTTGGCATGTATTCCTTAACAAAAATTCAAATGCGTTTTAGAAATAGAAATATAGTCCACATTTAACATCAGTCCATATAATATGTTTCGTTTTAGTCTAATAATGATTCCCACATAAAGTCTCTTTGAGGTACATTGTACCTACCTATACCTAAGTCGAAAAGACAAATTATTGATTGATTGATTACAGAAAACCTACTTGACTGGAACATTATACCTTCGTCAAACATCAGGCACGAGAGAATTAGAAACGTCGTTCATCGCATGTCACACATACTGAATACGTAATTAGTGCAACATACTGTGAATTCGCGCACAGCACTGCCACAGTATAATAAAGAGTACTATCGTACAGTATGGCCACTCCCGCTCCCCGCTGAAAGTACCGCCCACCCCCTCTCGGTTACCTCACAGTTACCGCCTGTCAAAAACGCGACCAGTCGACCTGTCATAGTTCACTCATACAAGCATAGTGCGCGTTCACCTACACGAGCTTAGACTGTGTGCTAGGAACGCGCCTCTTTCATATATTTGATCGCCAGTGTCCGAGGTGTGGCACTGCGCCCGATTGCTTTACTCCAGATTTCAAGGTTCTGAGTTAAGACGATACGGTAGGGGTCAATTCTCCATACAAACGCTCTCGACTATTTCCTCCCTGGTTTTTGAAGATAGAGCAATGATTTTTTCAACACAGATTGTTATTATTTTTATCTATGTTGGACCGTTTAGATTTTTTTTGATATTCTGCTTTTTAAAGATTTTAAAGCCAATCAAAAATTTCCAAAAACGGCCTTTTTCATTGTGGCGCAAAAAAAGGTATGATACTCAAGATTGGTAACAATTAACCAAAAAAGCTAAACGGTCCGACATAGATTATTTCATTGTTATTCAGATTCTCAAATTTCGTTCCGATTGATTAAGTTTTGAAGGAGGAAAGAGTCGAGAGCGGAACCTCGATTTTAAAGATTTTTTTTAAATATCTTTTGACTGAGTTGTTCTTAATGGACAATTTTTTTTCGATAAGTCTAGTTAATAACACTTGTATATTTAACTAAAATTCCCAAGTTGAAAGGGGGGCTCCTTTCCATTTTAGCATTTTCGCTATTCCTCTTAATCACACAGAAGAATAATGAAAATGAGAAAACTGGGATCTGCAGTAGTAAAGAATACTTTACATAATACGAAAAGACAACAATGAACAAGAATAATATAACTGGTCTAGCTATTTGTAGCTACTGGAACACAGGTGACCCGTTTTCATGTTTAAAATTGACAAAACGGTAATCAGCAGTAGGTAGTAGAAAAATACTGTTGCACAAAACAATGACATAACACAGAAAGACAACAATGAACGTGTACAAAGGCGATCTTAGTTAAGCGATCTTATAAGGAGTTCTTTCAGACTTACTTTTAAACCGAGAGAAATAAATAGAAAGAAACCGTGCGTACATAGCCAACGTAGCGTTGAAGAGATTAGGAGAGTGCTACCGTTTTACTTTAGCTAATAGACATAGAAGATAAAGGTTAATAAATAAAAGGAGGGCTCAGAGTAAATATTTCATAGCTTCTTTTCAGCAGGTATCTATTCAAATCAGTTCTGCCTATATACATAAACAAAAATGGACTTTTGTAAATTCAACACAGTACATTCTACAATAGTTGTCCGTACTTGTCAGTAGTCTAGTACATACACGTAGAATCATAAACAAAGCATGGTGAGCCTACACTGAGAGAAATTTGCATTGTGAATTTAACAAGTTCGACTTGTTGCGGTTTATCCGTTTGAATCAGCCAAACGTATGTTTAAAACAATATGTGTCAGGTTGTTTTTATAAAATCGACTTGTTGATTCAAATATATTGCCGATTCAAATGACAAGTAGCTTGTTGTTTGAACCAAAGAGCACGCAGGCGCTATTTTAACCAAAAAACTTGTTGAACGAACATGAAAACTGGTTGTATTTTCTCTCAGTGTACACGCGAAACTTGCAGCTCCTAGACTAGAAGCCGGCAAAGCCGCATGATTTAAAACTGTTAAAACTAGATACAGGTAAATAATAAAGACTTTACTTTTATATCGTATCGTTGTATGACCCGTTTTATTCAGTCTGAAAAATGTAATCAATATGTATCAAGTAAATTCGTAATTAACATTTCTATTTTGAACTGGTCTCCTTTGATACACATATTTCAACCATATTGACTATTTATGGAGAAAGAAAGAAGATTCGTTTAATGCCACAACACAGCGAATACAAAGATATGAGATAAGTAAAATCTAATATACCTAAACTTAATTCCTATATACTTAATCTAAAGGTGTGATAAATATGAGATGAGTAAAACCTGGAGGTGAACAGTCCGTCTTATTTTCTCGTCTACTATGGTTAATAGTATATTTTTCTATGAACCGATACGGCATTCTGACTTTCTTAGGTCACGGTCGTTCTATGTTAACGTAGACACATCCATAATGTATGTCGAGTTCCTATTTTGATAACGTATCTAAAATATCTCAATCGTGTGTCAGTGTTCGCGCTACGGAATTTCAAGTTCGGGGTTTCACGTGGCCAATAGGCAATTAGCAGAATTACATGTTCTAATTATGATGGTTTTCGTATACTTTTGCGTACGCAATACCTATCCATATCAAGCGCGGATCCAGCTTCGTGAACACGCGGGGGGGGGGGGGGGGGGGGGGTCACGTGGCAAAGGCCCAGGCCCCAGGGGGAGGGGTCACGAGGTCTATTTGTATGGCCAACCTATGCTCCAAGGGGGGTGATGACCCCCATGACCCCCCCCCCCTGGATCCGCGCATGGTCCATATTTTATTTTTGCGTGTAAGTTAAACATCATATAGGGCAGTGATACAAAATGTTTATTTTAGCAACCATAAACGGAGTGAACCTAAAGTTCTACGCACCTATCAACTGTGTTACGTACTAGCCCCGAAACCGCGAAAATATAATATAAGCTCAGACCTAATTAAAATAGAAAATGTCAAGATTCACGAAACATATGAAACAGTATTTTTTTTCGCGTTTTTGAGATAAACGTCCCATAGCAGAAGTAGTGCAGTATGACCTATACAATATTATATTACCCCACTAATGACTGCAAATGTGTAATCACCCTGTATTTTATTATTTGCGTAGATATTGGCTGCAATAATCCGTTCCCCACGTACGCTTGCGGTGAAGTTGTATCCTCCAACAGGTAAATTAGGGTACAGATAACTTTTTAATACGCGCTTCGATCGCCCAACTTTTTCTGGGCTACGCGTTTGTGGCAGCCAGGATGTTTACCAGAGCTTCGTGGGAAATTAAAAGAGGGGATAAAATTTGTAATTACGCGCAAAGTTTAAAATAAAACAGATAACATTATACAACACAAATAAGATTAACGGTCATTAAATTATATTGATGTAATATGTTATGAAAATAAGGCACGAAGTTATTGACTCGTATTATACAAAGTTATCTTTGTAGGTGGTATTATTTTAAAGAACTAATCTTATTAAATATAATTATTTTTAAGTTTCTTAAGTAAAAGACGTTTTTAATCCGGAGAAAACGACCTATAATAAGAACATTGATCTTCATGCTAATAGCCTAACACAATTCTACTTAAGATATGTTTTTTTTAATTCTTTGCTCATTACAGTTTAAAAACAGAAGAGAAAAAGCACTGTAGGATTTAAAACAAATTTATGTAAAAAAGGCTGCTAGTTCAATGAAACAATATTTAACTTGTATTTATGTAAATGAAAATGTCTTTATCTTTCCTTATAAACAGACTGTTGAACACTTGAACAGAGTTACCTTATCTCGGCTGACAAAGTTCCTCTGTATTTGTCATAAGAACGCAAACTTAATTTACGACAATTTTAACAAACTTCGTAATTGCCTACATTAACACCCAATTATTTCCTCTTCAAACATCATCGTTTAGAAACTGTGAAAATATTAAGCATGGAAACTTTATTTGATAATAAAAATATTAAACTATAATTGACTCTTACTGACTTACGATAGTGTAGGACGAAACATAAAATAAAAGAACATTACTATTAGTAATACCATTCCTTTCGCTAAAGAATGTGTTTGTATGTACACTTTTAATTTTTCGTCAAAACGAATACCTTTGCCAATGATTATCTTCAATATAAATGACAAATCTAAATGACATATGTAATATAATCAATTAATGCATCTTTCAATTTAATATTCGAAATTGTATTAATCTTTATTTAATTGCTGTTAAATAATTGATGAACGTGTAATATTCATAATATTATTAATAAAATGTCTATGTCTGTAAGCAATCAAACCCAAGGTCGTGTATTATTATGCCTAAGTCATTTATTTACTTGGCGTGCGAAGTGCGAACTCTACTGATTTTAGCTGAATTGAGGTTAAATCAAATTCAGCCTATAAAATACCGCATTATGTGTATGTATGCATAGATGCGTACCGTCTAACGTCAAAATCAGCCCTCGGGTAATTTTTAGTTTTATATCCAAGTAGTAATCAAAACTTTGCTTTTACGCAGAATTAGTATAGCTGTAAACATTTTAAAACCCATTTGAATACGAGTGTAATGTTAACGAGGTAAATTTAAAATGCAATTTAAAGTTTCTCGACAAGTTTACATTCCCTTTGGAGAACATTGTAACGTCTTACCCAGGGTAAGCTCAAAGAAATAATGAAAGCTACTTCAATAAGATTATTGACTCTACTCAAGCTTTAATGCTTACCATTAACTAAAAGTTGAACCTATAATAATTAGGGTGTAAGCTACGAGGGTGGAGTATAAAATAAACAAAAGATTAGGTACTAAAACATTTCGATTTATTGTATCTATAATCATTTATACTTTTATCAGAAAATAATTATTATAACTCTGTATTCAATTAAATCTGATTAGGATCTACTTGAATACACCGCCTTCATTACTAGGGCCAAGTCCCTACGTCAGGAAAAGTAGACGGAAACAAAAACCTGACTGCCCAAGTTTAACCTGTACACAAGCATAATAAAATATGTTACGGACAAAGAAGTAAAGCATATTAAAATACACAAACAATGTATGGCAAAATCATCTAGGGTAGTATAGACTAACGTTATGATAAGTAGTAGCCAAAGCTCCTGAGGTGTGAGACATGTTAGTGATACAACCAGTGATATGTTCCAACAAGCATAATCCGCATCCTTAAAGCGATCTAAATTATCTATTAATTACAACCAAAGATAGAACTAAATACTTCTAAATGTATGGCATAATTAACGCAACTAGAAGTATATGAAAGGATTTTGTGGTTTATAATTTAATAATTAGAAAACCACGATAATAATAAGTTATTAATGGTGTTTGGTTAAAATATTGGTTTATAAACACTGTTGAACGATAGTGAAATTTAGAGATAAATTGAGATTTATAAAATATGTTTGTTGAGATTCAAGTTAAATAACATATTAATATGTTATAAGATCAATAAACCTGACAGGTAAATCTGGCTTATGACTAAATTAATATTCATTTATATCAATAAATAAAATAGCTGGTTGCAATCAACGTTAAGGCAAGCTTTGAAATCTCATAAAATTATCATGCATAAGTCGTTATAATGGGTACTAAAAATATGTCTAGCCGCAAGCCCCTACGTGAACGCACCCATACGCATGGTATTATAGTCACTTGGACCCGCATCGTCTGCAATACCGTAGACCCGTCGTCTACATGGACTACGTCACGTAAGGTTCAGACTAAAGAGTACTGAAACCGGGACCAAATAAGTAAGTAAGTATGTGACATGAGCACCCATAAACGATCATAAACAAGACAATGATATAAGCGTTGCCCTTGATATCATGAGATCAGCCATTTCATTATGCACCTGTAACATCGCGCAAAAGTAAAATACAATTGTTTATTAAATTAAGCCAGTTGAATAAGACGATAATACGGAATTTCATGATATTTCATGAAATTCGAGGACACAAATAATAATATTATAAACCATTATTCCTGCTTATAAAATGCTATTGTGGGATTATCAGTCTGATTATTAACCATAAAATAAACAAGACCAGTATCTATAAACGTGGTTTAGACATGATGTTTTTATTAACATCTATAGCACGCTTATATTGGTCAAACAAAATATATCATGAAAATATATATATATATATATTTTAGACTTGGTTGGTTGGGTAGGGATCTGGCTTTTGTAACTCAGACTATAATTGTATATTATGTACAAAGAATAGTTGTTTGCAATTCACTGAAAGGCCAGGCTGTGATTCTTATAAAATTACTATGCATACGTCACCTCTATAGACAACTATGTCAACCAAAGTCCTACATGAAACACTCCACACGCTACCAGAAATATATTACATACAAATACAATCATTATGGGCCCTACCTAGCCCGGGTGTATGTTACATAGTAACTTGCATAATTTTGCAAACCCTTGGGTAATAATATCGATCATGCAACCATAATGAATTCGCCATTTACTCGACTGTCCGAGTATTTTTAGACGTGTAATTGGCTATAATACGTTTCAGTATGAACCCTAAACCTTTTTTTCGTGAAAGTGCCTCATGTGAATACAGTAGCGAGTACAGTAGATAGTTAATCGACAAATAGTGTCCAAGAGAGACTATAAACACAGCAATGATATAAAACTGACCGACAACGTCCTGAAACCACCCATTCTTTATTTCTTTACAGATACAAAGTACTGAAAATCATTTAGAATTATCGAAATAATACAAATAAAAGCCAGTGGAAAAGGATTTGATTAAATTACCCATTACCACAAAAATGCCAAGCATTTTCAATACAGGCCTAATTCCAGGTTGAATCATACTAAATATCTTACTGACTAATTTTTGTCCTCATTACCGAGGTATGGCCAAACCAAGACTCAGTAATAATTGAGTTTTATTGAAGAGGTAAAGGGGTTAGCGCTCCTCCAACAATTTATATTATCATTGGCCCCGATACAAGACTATCTCATCCATATAAAATATATAGTTGTTTAATATATAAAGGAGTCTTAGACGACTTGTACCGGTAAACGACAATACACAATTATCGTCCACGGGAGGTTAATAATCTCTCATAGGTTCTAGACGGCTTTGATGTGTGGTATCCGACCAGAGTCCGATAAAAGATCATATAATTCTCCATGATCACACGCGTCTCTATAGTTAGAGGGAAGGCCAGTAAACGTTTTGTATGAATCATAAGATTACTACAAACAAGATACTTAGCAGCTCCGCTACACGTGTTACTCCACCGTAGCCCTCCCTTTTCAAGGATTACTTTCAGTGGGGATGGGACCTGAGGAGAAGCCCTCTTCAATGAAACAGAGACGGGGGCCCTATAATAAAACACATGGTTCGTATTTCCTCAACCTGGACTAGAACCATCGCTCAGCTTAATCTTACATGAATATAAATTTGGGTAGTACCGAAACCCTTGTCATAACTGGAATGAGTCAATATAAAGACAGTTCCAGATATAACTAAAATTACCTCATTGTCGAAACAGCCACATGTATAATAATAAAGCCACTGTGACCGGTTTCAACAACTACAAATTAGTAAATAAATATAATATGCCTACTTTCGAACGGACGGACGTATCGGAGTACAACCTTACATTTAATATGTATTAAACATAGTTTCAGTCAAATGACTTGATTCAGTATGACACGTGAATTGGGTATGTATAAAATTCTAATGATAGAATATCACACCCACAATAGCATTTCATGACTCCTGAACTTCATAGAATATAGCTGTTTGCGAATCATGCTGACTTGAAATTGAAGTTTACGTAAGACCATATATATCTATGCCAATCTGTTTAATGAATGATGCATTAATAATAAATCTAACATTACACCTTAGCAATGTCATTGTAATGCACTGCAAATGATTCATGATTCGCAACCAGCCAAGACTGAATCAACGTGTGCGAAATATAGATATATAAATAGATTGAAGCTATGTATGTACTCGTGTGTATTTAAATATTATTCTTATAGTGAAATAAATATGAATTGTTATATTAGAACTTGGATACGAGATATATTTGGATAATATGGTACCTAGCATCTTACATCTAAAATGAATACGTCATCATGATCATTAAGTAGGTGTCAATATTATTAATTATCAAACAAGTGGCTTTACCAGATAATCAAAAGGTCTCGTAATATCAAAAATAGAGTCAGGAATAACTTCATTTGTCATGAGAAACGTCTACTTTCACAGTCAACGACTAGGCATGTAAATCAATAATTATCATTAATAAATACGTGTGTGGCAAATATACTTAACACGTGTCTTAATCTTAAACAAATATGCCGCAATCAATTTAATCATTTAAGTAAATAAAACGTACCTAACGTCAAAACTACCCCGCCTAAAATCTCGGGACACGCAGTATAGTTACATTCTACGCAAGTAAGTAAATCATCTAGGTCGCCGCATAGACTATAGCGTCAGGGTTGACGGCCGCTGTCCGAAGATCTCACGGTTCATGACGATGAAGACGGAGTGGCTCACGCGTAGCTTGTCGTAAAGAAGCTTGCGTCTGACGCCCGTCGTGGCAGAGGAGGCCCGTCGTAGCGCCGTAGTAAAGCTCTGCATGTCGCCGATGGCATCAGGCTCGCACCCGCAACCGCTCGTGAACCGGAAATAGAAATAAAATTGTGTTTATAACATATCTAAATATTTGTTCCAGAGTCAGGGATATTTTCTGTATGTATGTAAGTATTTATATTTTATATATAAGTAATTGTCTGAGTTCCCACAAGACAATCTTTCGACCTACCAGGACTAATCTGTAAAAGTGTACCATAATATCTATTTATTTATTTTATTTTATTAGTTTAGTTTGATAGTTCCGATTAAAATAAAACGTGAAACCTATAAATACTGCACAATGTAATAAGATTGTTAAGAATATGGGAATTACCTTTACACCCTAGAGTGATCATCATTTTGATATTTAATTATAAATTATAATCATACCATAAAAGGGACATCAATATTAAATTACTTCTCTTAATTAAATAAATAATAAATTACCGTTTACAGCACGATCCAGGCTTAGATTATGCTCAATATGACGACCTAGGGAAGTATGCCAAATTTTACACAAAATATGAAATCAAATCAATCAAGATTAAGAGAAATATCAATTCAGAACCAACGCACCGTTTGTATTGTCTTCAGTAATACTCCATTTTGCATTTGCACGTCCTAGTCACGGCGCCTCGGCTAGATGCCGACGAGAAGCACCTTGGCCCGATGTATTTTGCAAGTGGCCCGAGGTGGCGGTAATGTGGCAGCATGTCCATGTAGAAGGGTTCCCAAAACCTCGACGATACACTGGTAAACTGGAGGTCTGGTAATCCGCTGACGGAGGTGCTCGTCGATTCTCCTCGCCCATGGACCGAGAATTGAGAAATGAACAATTTGAATAATATAGTAAATAAAGGAATGCAATTACCTACAACGTCCGTTTATTTCAAATCCTATAGGTACTATTTCTTTACGTTTATTCATATTAGGTAATATTACGATTAAACTAACTATTTGATACATTTCTGATCGTTTGAATGAAAGAACTTAACGCTACCTAAAACTGTATCGAACACATCTACGATTCAAATAAACCATTGAGAACCATACATACACTACTCACTTCTATAATGTAATTAATCGCAAATTGAATGTAATAATTATGTGACAACCATTACAAAAATCACGCATATAAACAAATCACTAATAGTACCAGCAAGGTTGCAAACACACGGCCGCTATTTATAGACTACACCTACTTCTACCATATCTACACGTAACTAAATAGGTAAATACTCGTCATCATATTACCAAATTAACATACACACGATTTTGATTTATTTCGACATAAACCCTAGTAAATATTACAGAATCTTCTACTGCCTTTACGCGTATAAGGGACAGACTACTATAAACATACATACTTTGAGACTTACTTCCGTGAAACTAGTGCCTACGCTAAATCTTGGAATTAGTTGTCAAAGCGGACCCCAAGCTCCCATGAGCCGTGGCAAATGCCGAGATAACGCAAGTAGGATAATGATGACGTTGAAACTTACTTCCGTGAAACTAGTGCCTATGCCAAACCTTGGGATTAGTTGTCAAAGCGGACCCCAAGCTCCCATGAGCCGTGGCAAATGCCGAGATAACGCAAGGAGGATAATGATGACGTTGAAACTTACTTCCGTGAAACTAGTGCCTATGCCAAATCTTGGGATTAGTTGTCAAAGCGGACCCCAAGTAACAATTTCTGGTCCTATAGTGGTCGAGAGCACCAAATTAAATCACATTAAATGGTCCTATAAATAGTCTATATTGGTACTGTAGAGCCGATTTGGCGCAATTATGCAGCCATTTAGTGATATAATAGGGCTATAGCAGTATCATCCGTGACGTTTAAGGTCTATAATGGTGATGTGATGATGACTATTGTGCTAATTTGTTGACATAGAGGACACAGTAACGCTATTATAGTATCAATTTATGCTATAGTAGCATTTGAGATTCCGTTATACAGGTTTTTTGTTCTGTAATAGCAGTTGCCGTCCCTTTTAATGCGAATGAATGAAATTTCTAAAATAATTTAATGTGTGTAATATTTAACAAAAACTGTTCTAAACGAGGAACTTTATGAAAAGTGGCGTGTGAACTTGTGAAGTTTAGTGTCAATCAAAATAATTTGGATTTCGTATAATTCCATCATTACTGCAAAAAGGTATGCGATGGAAATTTTACCGTTAAAAGAATATTAGTTTAATGGAGTATTTTAAGTGCGCCCTCGATTTATACCTGTTTTGAATAAAATAAATAAATATAATTTAATACAATAAAATTATTGGCACCATAGTTTCTACTATGGATCCAAGAAGTAAAACATACGCTTTTATAGTTCGACTATGTCACTTATCATACGCATTCACTACCATAAGCCCGCCATTGTGGATTCAATTAGGGTTGCATGAGACTTTAACTATGATCCAGTTTAACTTATAAGTTCTTTATATAGAAAACAATACTTGTTTTCAATGTTTTACTATAGAAAGATCTTCTAAACAGTTTTTTTTTATAAAACATATAGTAAACTCAGCTATAACGCTATTGTGTTTTAAAAGAGATACCGAAACCATTATTCCACAGTTCTGTGATATAAAAGAGTAATTGTGACGTATACGGCGATGAGATATAAAAGGCATTAGAAAACGACTATTAAGGCTTTTCAAAGCTATATAAACGTATCCTGAAAACTTAATTATACAGCAAAATAGCTCTATAATGGTATTCATATCACTACTACAGTGTTAAATACTGTAGCAGTGTTTTCCAAAGCCACTATATCCCAAAATAGTGGTATAGTTAGGTTTTAATTTCTGTTAAAATACGACTACTAAAAATACTATAAGCGGCTTGTTGGGAACCTTAATAGCGCAAATTGATAGCATAACAGTGATTCCTAACACTATTATACAATAATATTGTTCTTTAGTAGGTTATTTGATCCTGTTATAGACCAGGCCTATAGCGGCTCTATAAAAAGGTGATATAAACGTTTACATCACTTCCTAATAACACCTTTAAGCTGTATAGCACAACAACTATAGCGGCTTGTCAGGAACCTTAATAGCGTAAATTGATTGCATAACAGTGATTTCTAACACCATTATATAATAATATTGTTCTATAGTAGTCATTTTTCATCCTGTTATACACCAGGCCTATAGCGGCTCTATAAAATGGTGATATAAACGTTTACATCACTTCCTAATAACACCTTTTAGCTGTATAACGCAACAACTATAGCGGCTTGTCGGGAACCTTAATAGCGCATACTGATTGCATAACAGTGATTTCTAACACCATTATATAATAATATTGTTATATAGTAGTCATATTTGATCCTGTTATAGACCAGGCCTATAGCGGCTCTATAAAATGGTGATATAAACGTTTACATCACTTCCTAATAACACCTTTTAGCTGTATAACGCAACAACTATAGCGGCTTGTCGGGAACCTTAATAGCACAAATTGATTGCATAGCAGTGATTCCTAACACTATTATACAATAATATAGATCTATAGTAGTCATATTTGATCCTGTTATAGACCAGGCCTATAGCGGCTCTATAAAATGGTGATATAAACGTTTACATCACTTCCTAATAACACCTTTTAGCGGTATAAGCTTATAGAGCTAAAAGGTGTTACTGGAGGCTTTTATACGACAAGCGGTCACGCCGAAAACCTTTATACGACATCTATAGTAGCTTTTGGCGTCGAAAACCAAAATTATAGCACTAAAATGTTACTTGGGACCCCAAGCTCCCATGAGCCGTGGCAAATGCCGAGATAACGCAAGGAGGATAATGATGACGTTGAAACTTACTTCCGTGAAACTAGTGCCTACGTCAAATCTTGGGATTAGTTGTCAAAGCGGACCCCAAGCTCCCATGAGCCTTGGCAAATGCCGAGATAACGCAAGTAGGATAATGATGACGTTGAAACTTACTTCCGTGAAACTAGTGCCTACGTCAAATCTTGGGATTAGTTGTCAAAGCGGACCCCAAGCTCCCATGAGCCTTGGCAAATGCCGAGATAACGCAAGTAGGATAATGATGACGTTGAAACTTACTTCCGTGAAACTAGTGCCTACGTCAAATCTTGGGATTAGTTGTCAAAGCGGACCCCAAGCTCCCATGAGCCGTGACAAATACCGAGATAACGCAAGGAGGATAATGATGACGTTGAGACTTACTTTCAACTCCGATTGTACGCACTAACCCAATAATACGTTCACTCTTCATAATCGTTCCCGAACTCCGACCCACGTATATTATTTATAAATCGTCAAAACACAAACAAGTATCCGTTACACTGTTAAAAAGAATCAAACTAAACTGAAAATATTCACTTCGAACGTTATAGCATAGCTGGTAACCTAAAACAATCAACAACATTTAATTTATTGCAAAATACAAGGTATAATCTAACGTGACCTATGGAACTACCCGCCATTCCTTCAAGACAAATATTACGTTCCGTTTTCACTACGCCCATTATGTTTTGTTTATGCTATGACGAACTATATCAAACCAACTACAATCCTACTAATAAGTACGCGGTCACTATAACCTATGGATGTGCACAAAGTTGATTAACAACCAACAACTCAATATTTAAATTAACGTAAGGAATAAGCTAACGTGACCTATGGAACTACCCGCCATTCATTCAAGACCAATATTACGTTCCGTTTATACTACGCCCATTATGTTTTGTTTATGCTACTACGAATTCTATGAAACCATACGAACGATATATGATCTTACTAATAAGTACGCGGTCCTATGCGTGCGTGTGGTGTGTGCGTATGGTCGCGCACCTATGGGTATGCACAAAGTTGAATAACAACCAACAACTAAATATTTAAATTAACGTACCATGCCAGTGTTATCCAATGTCACGTCCACCTCGTGGTAGGTAGACTTACGTGGCTCCACTCGCCCACATGAATGTAGAAGCCCCCTCCATGTGCCGTCCATCTTTGACACAAGCTCTGTCCTAGTCTCCCTCACAAGGCGATAGCAATTAGATACTCACGCCCATGTTAGGACTATATGACGCGTCTCGGTCAGCATGCCTTCAGGTTTAAGAATACTGAATACTCACAGTAATCATGACGCTAATGATAAGTAGTCGTTGTGGAAGCTGCCTCGATAGTCACGCTGTCTTTGGAATTCCTCACGAAGATAATAGGTAGCACGTAGATATTTACGCCCATAGTTAACTATGTAACTTACATTTCAACCGACATGGCTGCAGACTATTCAACAGTGACCCAGATCTGACAGATGGTGTGCTGTAAAGGAAATAGATAAGGAACCTGAACACTCACAGTAACCCCGGAACCAGTGAAACGTAGCTCTTTTGAAACCTCATGGCGGCATGATGCTGTCTTTCGCGCCAACGCTCAGCTTGCCACGACATGCCGCATGCAATGTCTCGCCCGTCACAGCCGTTGGTTTTCTTCATCCTTTCAATCTTCTGATGGCGGATGCTAGACCTCGTATCTGTGAACAAGCTTATTACACGTTTTCCTTACAAACTAACACTCACAGAATTTCCTACTGTCTCGACGCTCTGCCGACGGAAAAAGCCCCTAAAATCTCCTTTCCCTTTGTTTTATGCCTTCTCCCTTAACGATCCCTCACTCGGTCTTACATCCGCTTCCCCCTCTTGTTTTCACCAATCCCTCATCGGTCTTATCAAAATACCGTGTCCTGATTGGTCAATATCTTCAATGCTAACATAAGATTGGTGGTTATAGTTTCCCGCGCAATTGAATCGACCTCCCGGCATAACTTTAATAAGAAAGTCAGTAAAATAGAAGATCATTAATTATTTTGTTGAACAAAGATTAGATTAAATAATTTATTTTAAATGTTTACGTTAAGTCCGCAGGGTAGCAATCAATGAATCAAAACGAATCGACCTAATAGTTCCCTACACCATTCATAGATGGCGTTCAATTGAGCGTCACGTCTACAATCCCAAGATAACGCGCGAAATTCAATATTGAAAAGTTAAATTATCTAACTGAATTAAAACGTTAAGTAATTGACTGTAGATGTCGGTCTGTTACAATATCTTAGTTCTGTGGTGATCCAAACTCGCTTCTTTGTTGATGGCTTTACTTCACTTAAACTCTGCGCTAATTGGACTGTGTTTAGAATTTTAAAAGCTATGAAACACACTAGATTTCATTACATCAATTTATGTCTTTGATTGTGTGCAACTCCTGCAGGAATGTTTAAATACTACTAAAGTATTCAGAGTTTAGTACTTCATAACTCTAAATGTTATTTACAAATTTATATTCAAATCCAAATAGAATGTTTTATAAATAAATGAATCGTATCAAAATGCCAGCATTTTAAATAAGTGATGATTAATCTCATTTTACCCACAGAATTATTCTGCAAAAGCAGAGCAGAAAATAGACTTGTAAATATGGATGCTGATAAGCAACAATGTGTCAACCCACACGCCAACCATTTTGAGAAAATGGCGTCTAAAGATTTTTTCTCATTTTTTTGTGTTTCTCTTAAAAAAAATTGTTTTTATATAGATTGTTGTGTTTTTCAGCTATAATACGTTCAGTAGTAGTGATTATTGTAGCTTAATTTCAAAACAAACTTCAATTTGACGAAATAATGCCCTTTTCTTTTATTGCGAATTGTTCGACGACGTCAAACTTTTTCAAGACTGTGTTATGATACTTAACCCACTTTTGCTAATTGTTTAAAAATATCTATGAGTCTTAAATAAACATGTTAAAGCACATAAATTGTTGTTGTAAAATACTCTACCTATGCATATTTTTAACTTTATAAGTGTTAAGTAACATATCAGTCATGGTCACTTATGTTATTAGGTATGTAGGAATCAATACATTATTTATTAATCAAACCTTTTAATGATTTTTCTACTCCCGAACTGTTATTCGTCATTTACAGGATTGTGCGTATCGAAAAAACTGAAAACGCATTGTTTGGTTCTGTAATCATGGCAACGCATTGTATTAACGATACTGCGTGCGTGCGCGGGAAGACTTTGGGCAGCTGAGCTGACAGTGCAAACCTTTGCAATACAGGAAACAGTGTGAATTTCGCGAGAATTATTAAAAAAAAACTATTAAAAACTAAGTGCATGGTCGTTGTAAAAGTATTGTATGCAATGGTGTTTAACTGACTCCAAAATACTCGTGGAAAGTACGCCACTCATATTTCTTGACCTCCTTTAAACGCCTGTTGAATAAAATACTATAAATTAACTATTAGAGTAATGATCATTTCTAGACACATATTTAAATTATCTGTGTTTTTTCAACAAAAAATCGTTACAAAAACCAAATAATCATCTTTAAAAAAAATAAACTACTTATCTAAAATATACAACAAAATATTTTTTTACGCTAATAAATAGACTAAGTCATTTAAATTATGAATAACTCATGACTTGTACAAGAACAAAACATAAAATATCTTTAACAAAATAATAAACTACCATTCAGTAAGTATACTAAGTATTCAAAAATCAAACAATATTTTTATGCATACATTAACACGTCTTATGTGTCTTAATGTAATTAGTAATTATAAAAAAAATAGTAGCTTATATTAGATTTTTATATAAACACGTACTTGTAAAAAATGTTTGCAAATTATAATAACGAATATGTATATTCATGACTTAAAATGTTCAATTTCGTACTGAATTTACCATTCATGTGCAAAAATATACTAATGGACTAAGTCATAACTTATTCAAACATAAATTAATATGAACAGTTATATTTTATACAATATAGTGTCATGGTACTTACACCAAAAACGAACAATTTATGACCCGAATATAATTTAACAATAATGACTTATGTTTTATAACACGGGTCGTAGCATAAAACAACGAATAAAATATCATTTTGCAATAATCATTCAAGTCTCATAGTGGGTAACTATGTCATTTTTTGCGTTTTGCAAGAATGAGTCAAGTGTAAAAAAATCGTTGAGTCAACCCTCATAACACATTATTGTAATTTAAATATGTCTTCTGCCAATTACTATAATAAGTTAAGGTTCTTGACACATTCATGCAAAACAGGCAACACACGATAAAGGATTTGTGTTAACCTATTTTTTTACTTTTGGGATAGTGAAAATTTTCAAAATGAAAAGGTCATTTTTGGAAATAGAAGTTTAAAAATCCAGCTATAACATGGCATTAAAATCTCATTTTTTTAGTTTTTGTGGGTTGACACATTATTGCTTATCACCATCCATATACGAAATGAAGCCGGCGGGAGAATATCGTATTTTTGGAATCATTTTGTTCGTCAATCATAATTTGAAACAATTTAATTGCATTCACTTTGATTACTTGGATATTTTTGTAACATACTCGTATTTACTTACATGTCATTTATCCGTAATGCGAAACCTAAAAAGCTTTGTTTCGTCAGTCCACTTCATATAAAACGTATTTCGGTGGTCATACCAAAGGTTATTCATCTTTCTAAAACAAGAAAGAAAAAATATATAATCGATGTCTTTAGCCATAAAAGGTAGTATTTACCTTTTTAGTTCAAAGCTACTGAAAAATGCTGTGTATATCTTGGTAAATAAATATATAGATCAGTGGTTTGTGCACGTATGCGTAACTATAGTTTTCAGTGTAACCCGGACCCATTCTTCGCATATCGCTCAAAGGCTAGGTATTCGAAAGAGGTTGGTTAGTACAAAGCGGTATTGAGGCTCTCGGATGCAGGGCGCTTGTCTCAAGGGCCAATACTCGATCGGCCCTCCCTTCCAGACCTACTTTATCCGTCATATCTGGCCCGTCTATCTATTCATTATGCCCGCGATACTTTGTTAAGATATTTAAGATATTTACAGAGCTTGCGATGTAAATCTTAGTCAGTTGTGCGTTGATTTAAAAACGGGGATTTTTTGCTCTTGCTTGTGTTTTAGAACGTTAATTAGACTATTTAAAGTTAGTCGGTATTTAGGACTTGGTACCTACCATGTGTCCATTGCATTGCTTAAATTAACCTTCAAATCTAGGGAGAACAGGCATCTACTGGGCGAGCTCACTCCATCGTAGGCCACGTCTTTTGCCTTTGGCTTGTCTGTGGCCAAGAATAAGCCCATTTATACTTAATATATTTTTTTTAAATCTCCTCGTACACCTGGTTATGCCCGGGCATATAAACGTTTATTATTGGTGTTAAATAAAAATATATTAAAAAGTCAAAAATCAAGTTTTGAAAGCTTTTATAAGTCTAAGAATTTTTATAGAGATTTAATACTAATATACCATTTTCACGGTAACTACATATTGTGGGTGCCTAGAAGGCTTCGCTATTCCATATCGAGAACATCAAAATTTACCGCTATACTCAACACATCGTTATGACAATGCAGTACATTTTGAAGACCACCCAATTATTTATCAATACATTATTAGCATTCAATAGCGTTGCATTGCCAAATGGTTTAAGAACACGTCACAAAACAGTGCGTCAGAATCAGTTGAACTGTAAATTATTTCCGAGAATTTACATACATTTAACGTAATAAGTCATACATTATATTAACATAGATAAGTACTTGTCATTGTTTTTAAAAAGGTTGTTCTTGAAATATTATAGCCTGGCTATTGGTTATTCCCACACACAATAGTATATTTTTCAGTAGGTACATATCGTCACTACTTTTAAAAATCTCGTATCTCACGCTGTTCCTCAAAGTTAAAACGCAGTAAGTCTATATGCATTCCATACATACTTACTACAATTTTCTTTTCATTGACAGACGAAGATACAAGTTTTTTTAAAAGTAGTGACGATATATGGCATTTTGAAGTTTCGACATAACAAGAAGGTTATTTTATAGTACATACCTACTTCTTTGCGTTCTAGTGCGGGAAAATAGTACGACATGTACCGAAAATAACGTTATTATAACACTATGTGTCTTCATAGTGGTAAAAAGCACATATGTAAACGTGCGAAAATCGACAGGCCTATCCAACTTACACTCATATCATTATTGTAATTATAATACTTATTCGTTAATATTTAATAATTTCGAAAATATATAGCTGTTATCATGTTCTGCCTATAGATTCAGAGAGAAAGAATGCAGACTTGCATCGATAAATATTTATCGCTTACATATTTAGTAAGTCGCATTCTCGTGGAAAGCTTATCTCGCGCCGCCAGGTTCAGGTTTGCAACCATAATTCTATCTATGAAATTTTATCTCGTCAGAGTTTCAGATGCATAGATCAGATAATTTATATAGGCTGTTTATGCGAAATATGTTTAAAATCAGTCACAATTAAAAATAGGAATATACCATTACGTATAAAATCGGGAAACGGCGTGAAAGAAAATGTTTTCTAATTCTTATTACAACGCATAGTATAAAATGTTTAACAAGCAATAGCAGCTAAATACGTACAATACAAATACATTCCACTGTACATACATTAAGACATTCCGTTTACTCCACACAATGAGTGAATATTGAAAAGTCACAGCCGAACTACTCATCTAATGCCAGCCAATATGAATTGGTAAAGATCTGCGGGCAATTTGAGTTGCAAATACCCTTTCAAAGAAGGAACGAATGCTGGATGCATTGCAGGCCGTCGAGTACGTTCCGACACAGTATAAAGCAGTAATAACTCTTCTAACAAACTTCACTCCGCGCGGTGTGTCGAAAACTACTCTCCATATGCACCGAATACATGCGAAACTGGTAAGTATTGGGCTGGATAGTCGGGGCCGCGTTCGCGCGCTGTGTTGACGTGTTGAGTTCGGGAGAAAATGACGTCAGCACCGAAGACATATTTTCGTTACTGTAGTGTTTATGGGTGTATGGAGAACAGTTCTCAAAATGCGGAAATGTCAGAATGTTCTTTAGAATTCCTAGACACCCAGAAAAGTAAGTGGTTGTTATATTTTTTGCAGTGTTAGGTACATTATTGCTTACGTAAATGGCGTAAAAGTGAGATTTAAAGCTAGAATGACACATTAAAATCAATAAGGATTTATCTGTAACGACATTTAGGTAGATGCTGCGATCTATCATACTCGAAAGTTTGGTACTTACTTAAATATTGTGCAAACATCTATTCAAACATTTTATGTAAATACGATTTCGTCAGTATTTAAGAAACAAACACGTACTTGAATCTTTATTAAATAAAAAGGTAGAAAGAGCGTTGGTACTAGCATAGCGCCATACACAGTTACTACGAGTAGGACAGTAGCACAGGTACAACCCTGCGTGACCTTGCGCAGTAGTAACGACCGCGTCGCCGCTGCCGGAGATTAACTACTGATTTATCCTTATACTGTGGTTCCGAGGTACCTCTGACAAATATCCCTGATACAATGAGCTGGCCATTCTGCACAATCCTACACATGCGGCCATTGTGCGCGGACAAAGCGTCACACGGCGAGGACTCTACAACCGAGAACTTAGAAGAGGAACTTGAAAAACTTGAATGAAGCTATTCCAGCATTTTCTTCGTAGGCGCGGTTAAAATACTTCCACTGCGCATCCCACAATTTATATTCGTTATGCGACGCGGTGCAATAGTGTCAAAGTTATATTTTTACACAATTTATCACAACAAGCATGAATAGATAAAAGCCCCAGGTTTCTAAAGAAGTTCTCAGATGTGCTCGCAGTGATTCTAACTGGTAAAGTTTTCCCTTTATAGTATATACTCGTACTAGTATGATTTTATAGGACCTTATCTACCTCGGGAGTGTAATTACGTGCAGTTAGTGGATGAGTCAGCAGCCGCCAGTGACCTTATCGTTACTGGTGGAAAAAGGTAATGTAGTGCGTCATGTTGGTAGAATGAGCTTAGTAAGATGGAACATTTCTGTGTACTTTTAAGGCGTACAAAAACAGTATACCATCTTATCACACACGATTAAAACAAAGTGTTTTTAAATATTAAGTGATTTTTTGAAAACAAAGTGTTTTTAAATATTAAGTGACTTTGATTAGTAACTGGCCCCGTTAACCGAATGGCATTTCTGCGATGCGAAATGCCACCGCATTTGTGCATTTGGGTACGCACACTGTACAGCAATATTTATATAATACTTAGAGTCTATATATTTATTACAGACTAATCAAACAGTGCCATGGAGGTCATCAAAGTTTTTGTGGCGTATTGGCTTACCTTGTAATATTGTAACATATATCAGTTAGAATTTCATGAAAATATCAGAATAGAAGTGACGTGAGGTCACATGTTATTTCACTGACGGCCAGTCAACCTATAAGCCAAATTCATCCAATTGTACGAACGATCCAGGCGCGAGAAATGAGTCACTTAATAATGACAATGCACTCAATTTCGGGGACGCGTTAATACGGGTCCTGTGAGCGTCTAAAGTGGCTGTTATTTCAGTCGCGTGTTTGGAAATAGACTGAGGCCAGGATCGATTGTCTAATGAGTCACACTCGACATGGTACTGCACTTGGCGTCCCCGGCTCACTCTGACGGAGGGATGACAAATCGGTTTTAGATCCTACGTTATTCCTTTTGCTGGCCGAACAACAATAATTAAAGTCTTTTTATACCACAGCAAAGGGGGCGTCCATTAATCGCGTCATACTGCATAGGGGGGGGAGGGGGTCATGAAAAAATCACCTAATATCACCATGGGGGGTGGGGGGGTTAGGAACATATCACGTGTATTTTTTTTTGTTACACTAACGTAAAGAAAAAATCATATTTCTGAGCTATTTTTATATCAACTTTTACAGTCAGAACTTGAGTTGTGCAGTGCAAAGAGAACAAAATAGAATAGAATATAATTTATTCGTGAACACAGTCAAGATTAATTGCACATTACAACACAAACAGAAAGGAATGAAGTGCCACGAAATGGCCTCATCTCAGCGTGTTGCTGGTGACTTCCAACGCTGATCTTCCGATGAGACCATCAAGTGAGAATAAAAGAGCTGTGTGCACAGTCAGTTATTTTTAATTCTCAAAGATTTTTTTAGTTTGCCCTCATCACGTGTACACGGACGGTCGGTTATAATTTGACAAATGTAGAGCTCACCGGCCAACTGTCTTCAAAAAACGCGTGCCTTCCTAAACCTTGACGTTGGCGGAATCATAGAAGAGCCATAACACTTAAAAACCGGCCAAGTGTGAGTTGGACTCGTGTTGCAAGGGTTCCTTACATCACAAGAAGAGCTTAAGCGCCTTCTGGAGGCGCTAAGTCATTTTTGAAAATAAAATAATCGATATTTTGAACAATTTATAAAAAAACCGGCGAAGAGCGTGTCGGGCCACGCTCAGTGTAGGGTTCCGTAGTTTTTCTCAAAAACTACTTAACCTATCAAGTTCAAAACAATTTTCTTAGAAAGTCTTTATAAAGTTCTACTTTTGTGATTTTTTCATATTTTTTAAACATATGGTTTAAAAGTTAGAGGGGGGGGGGACACTTTTTTTTCCTTTAGGAGCGATTATCTCCGAAAATATTAATATTACAAAAAAACGATTTTAGTAAACCCTTATTCATTTTTAAATACCTATCTAACAATATATCACACGTTGGGGTTGGAATGAAAAAAAAACAGTCCCCACTTTACATGTAGGGGGGGGGGGGGGGGGGGGGTACCCTAACAAAACATTTTTTTCCACTTTTTATTTTACCACTTTATTGGCGTGATTGATATACATATTGGTACCAAATTTCAGCTTTCTAGTGCTAACGGTCACTGATATTACCCGCGGACGGACGGACGGACGGACAGACAGACATGGCGAAACTATAAGGGTTTCTAGTTGACTACGGAACCCTAAAAAGACGAAACAAAAATGAATGTACATGTAATATTCAAACGCACTCAACACTTTCAAAAGATTTGGTAACTCCTTGCAGCCCCAGTGAGTGAAATTCGTAATTTGAGTTTTTTCTTTTAAGTCCAATTTAGGTTTGACTATATATTTCTAATAGGTTTTCTTGTAATCTATACATTAAAGGCTATCTCGGGTATTTTTTTGAAAATTTTATGCTAATTAGTTTCTGAGATAAGGGAATGGTCATTTTTGCCTGTTTTCTTAAATTGCTTGAAAATTACCTACTTGACTGAAAATTATTAAAAACATATATCTTTGAAATACGTATTAAGGGCCATTTTTTTCAAAGTTGTCCACCCCACTTTTTTTGTAACATGGGTATTTTTTACGCGATTCATATTCAGAATCGCGAGGTCTTTTGATCGTGATAGGAGAAAAAAATGTCCCAAGATTTCCATATTTTTCGTTCGATTCCGTTACCGCCATACAAAATGTATGAAAAAATGGTAACGGAATAGAGAAAAACCTTGGGACACTTTTTTACTCCTATTAGGATTGAAAGAGCCCGCGATTCTGAGTGGAAAGCACATAAAAAAATCCAAATAAAAAAAAATGGGGTAGACAACTTTGAAAAAAAAAATGGCCCAATTAACGCTCTTTCATTTGATATGTAACACGCTAAAAAACTATTTCAAAAAACTTTGATTTCTAATTTACACTTTTACCCCCCAAAAGTTTACATATGTATGTGTGCCAAACAAGTTAATCGGTTCAGTGGTTTCCTTTTTGAGGTACGGAACCTTAAAGGTTTAATTCTCATAGAAAATTTGAATTTCGCGCCAAGATTTGATTGATTCGTGGGTTGGAAAAAAGTCTACTTAAGTTGCCAAAAAATTACACGTCACATTGGCCAGGGGGGGAGGGGGTCCTGAAAATATCACCAAAGATCACCATGGGGGAGGGGGTCTAAAATAAGCCAAAAACGTATGACGCGATTAATGGACGCCCCCAAAAGCCAGCGCTGTTCTGTTTTTCAACGGGTTGTCATTTGTCGAGGGCACATTTTTCAGTTCCTCGTTTACGGTCACTGAACATGCTTATTCTAAGAAAAGTAAACATTAAAATATGAAAAAAACCTGGACTGCCTTCAAACAATTTAGAAACTAAAAAGGATGGAATAAAAACATTGTTCCGTAGCTAATTAAAACAATATGACTTAAGTAATTCATTGTCTTTGAGCCATGAATTGAGGTTTACAATTTTTATTTTCTTATTATTATGAGACACTGTTATAAACATTTCAAGGTACAATAGTTAAATTATTTATAAAGTTTAAGTGTAATGTGATTTTATTGTAGGTACGTGATGCAGGCTTGGGGCTTGAATAAATAAACCCCCTCGCTGCCTGGTGTTATTTCTATGGAACGAAGATGAAACTTAAAGCGAAAAGCAAGATTAAGTACAGATATGGCTGGCTTATCCTTCACGTGTAGGAGTTTTTGATTAAACTTTATTGCAAAGACTTTTAAACCTTATTTTCATTAGCATTAAGATGCGGCTTTAAACGAAAAGGGCTAAAAGGGTAAATAATTGGACGTAGTCAAAAGAAAATGTTCAAATCCTTAATAATCTGTCAATATAATTTGAAGTCAAAAATAAAAGCTATTTCAATGGATTTTTTTTTCAGGATGGACCTTTTTCTTTACGTAGTTTACTACGTCGTAAATGACGAAAACCTAGTCCTATTTTTCATGCTTACTACGTCACCAGTGTAGGTTTGTTTTGAGAAAATGGTGTTCTCTTTAGTTAAAAATATTTTTTAGAATAAGTCATAAGAAGATCCACAGGATTTTGGGACACAAGACACAGAGGACCGTCGAAGGACTTCAACGCAAGTCGTTATTGAAGCGGTTCCCTTTGGATATATTTGACATTTGACGACCGGTCTGGCTCAGTCGGTAGTGACCCTGCCTGCTAAGCCGCGGTCCTGGGTTCGAATCCCGGTAAGGGCATTTATTTGTGTGATGAGCACAGATATTTGTTCCTGAGTCATGGATGTTTTCTATGTATATAAGTATGTATTTATCTATTTAAGTATGTATATCGTCGCTTAGCACCCATAGTACAAGCTTTGCTTAGTTTGGGACTAAGTTGATCTGTGTAAGGTGTCCCCAATATTTTATTTTTTATTATTTTTTATACTTAAAATTTTAATTTATACGTTTACTTTATAACTTTCTTATATTAAATAACATTAAATAAATGTCATATACAAAGAAAAAGTGATCAAGGCCTCCAAGTGTTCCGAGCTTTCTTATAGTTTGGTGATGGTAATAATTGTAACTGTAGTTCGCCTCGCACGTAACTTGCACCATCTTCACTAAGTCAGTCGTGCAGTGCGAGTATAGAGACAATGCACCCACGTCGCAATGCCACTCGCAAGGACTTTCTTTCCAACGTTTGACACGGATACACACAAAGAAAACGTCATTTGCAACAAGGTTTATACGGATATACTCGTAATACTATTTATTTGAAACCGCTTGAGACAGTCTTATTTATGAGTCTTAAGACAAGAGAATCCAGTATGTATAGGAATATGTACTCACTGCATAGATTGCCATCTCTCGAGATTAAAATGAGCTCGGTTGAAAAGTACAATGTTTATTTTTAGGGTTCTGTACCTCAAAAAGGAAAAACGGAACCCTTATAGGATCACTCGTGTGTCTGTCTGTCCGTTGTCACAGCCAATTTTCTCCGAAACTACCGAACCGATTAACTTGAAATTTAGCACACATATTATGTAAACCTGTGACCCAAAGACGGACATGCAATTTAAATTAAGAAAATTCAATTAGAGGGGCCACTTTTGGGGGGTAAAATAGAAAATTAAAAATCAAAGTTTCTAGAACTATATTGTGTTACATATCAAATGAAAGAGCTTTTTATAAGTATTATATTTAAGTATTTCAAAAATATTTCTTTCAATAATTTTTAGTAAAGTAATTTAAGAAAATAGGCAAAAAATGACCCCCCCCCCCCCCCCCCCTCCTTATCTCCGAAACTACTAAAGCGTAACATTTAAAAAAATATATACGAGATAGTTTTCAATCTATAGATTACAGGAAAACCTATTAGAAATCTACAGTAAAGTGTAAGTCGGACTTAAAAGAAAAAAACTCAAATTACGAATTTCACTCACAGCCGCTGCAAGGAGTTACCAAATCTCTTGAAATTGTGTGAGCGCGTTTGAATAATACATATAAACTCATTTCTGTTTCGTTTTGTTCAAAATATCGATTATTCGCAAAAATGACTTAAGTTCCTACTAAAAAGGAGGCGCTTAAGCCCTTCTTGTAATGTACGGAACCCTTGTAACGCGAGTACAACTCGCACTTGGCCGGCTTTGAATATGGTTTTGCAAAAAGGTTTAAATTAAGCTTCCTTTATGGTATGTTGATACATCCAAGCAGGTTTTTTCATGAAAATGGAACACTTTTTCGAAAAAAATTGGTTTTATAGGGGGTCTCCTCAGAAAACTATGACACAGATGGGATTTTGGTCTTGAAGTAGATTAATGATTGCATTTGCGGCTTTCGTAGAGCTGTATAAATATAAGAGATCTATATTGAATAATTTTCTGTTAAGTAAAAAAACAATTTCAGAGCAAAAATGGTAAATTTCCGCCAAAATCAGTGCGTATTTTAGGATAGATTTGCTTGCTCACTAAAAGGCAGTCTTTCGGCAAGTGACCACATCAAATAATCATTAGGACATTTCGATACCTAGGCAATTTATCCCTCTAATAAATACAAAAAAGAATAATAAAATAACTCTAAAATCGTGGTCTCTTCACGCAATTCACTATGAAGTATTAACAGAATTTATGGCAAGACTAGGTATATTTTATTACATAGTTAATCTTTCCCGTTTCTACAGTATTTTTGAGTAGGTCTGTTTTGCAATGTTACTGCCGCAGGGTTGCATGTTCGAGGCAAAAAGTTTCATGAATCTGTGACAGTTACTGCAATACGCCATTATTTAACGAAAAGCTACTATTGCAACCTAAACCTCAATTGTCATGACTCTAAAATAGAGTTGAATAAAAGCCATATTTTTTATTTTGTTTAAAAAGGGAGTCATTTATAAATAGAATCCTCTAAAGCTACAGTATAATGTTGAGGTTTAACCACATTTCGGAACGCTTGCTTGTTTATAGGTAGATAAAACCCTAATGCGGAATGGGCAGCGCAATCTTCCTTTATTTAACAAGCCAGACAGTTCGGAATTCAATAAAATGGCCGAGAAAAGGAAAGCGTGTTTTCTATTTGATAAAGTGAGAATTATACTTGCCCAAAAAGAACAGAAAACTAGCGGCATTCCGTAAAGTAGGGATCCACTGACGTAACTTTCCTTCGGAGGGAAAGGAATTACTTACGACCGACAAGGGGAAAACAAACTACAAAAACAGTTTAGCATAACGTGTTGTTTCATGGAACCCTTTCCGGGGCCCGATCACGGTGTGAATGTAATAAATAAGAAAGACTGATGGTTTGCATTTTCGTCTATTTCACGAGTTTTAAAAGAAACGTTTGAAGAAAAGGGTAAGCTTGGCAAGCCTTAGGTTAACATTTAGAACCGCAATTACCAGTAAAGGACGAACAAGGAGAAAAACGCAGCGTAATCCGCAAACTGTTCCTAAAGCACTGCAAACTCTAAATCCGGGAAAGAAAATCCTCGGAAAAACTGGTGCAAACTCGAATTAAATAGTCGTATCAGGGTGGCGACAGTGGGAATCCATCAAGGGGCTCGATCGCACGATAAACGCGCCCGCTCGCGGATAAATCGCAATTTGATGGCGCCATCTAGCGATCTGAACCCGCAATCAGCCTGAAGGACACGACGTGCTTACATATTTGTTAACTGCCTATGATGACACGTTCTACTTGACATTTTTATTAGTCGTATTGACTTAGGGTTGCTCCAGCACTATTTAATTTTAACATGAAAATAAAGTCGGAATTATATTGCCAATATACTCGTATTTTATAACAACTAATAATATTACCGAGTCGACTAAAGGTACAAATTCCATTTTAATTTCAATAATGGAAAATCTTCAACGAACGAAGATGAGTCACATAATCTAGGAAAAACTAGTTTACATGCAAAGTGGAAACATTAAGGTACCTAATAATAAATAAATACAACCTTCGCCCGAACTTCGTAGAAATCGTAATAACTGGATATAATCTTTTCTATAAATAGTTTCCTTTATAAATAAATTGTAACTGTATAATATTGAATAAATTATTTATTAAAGAAATAGGTATCTTGAAGAAACTCAGAAATTGCAGTCTTCACAGTTGGTTCGGTTATTTCCCAAAGGATATGAGCTATAAATTCTAACCGATCGATATTTGGTCAATGCTTCAAAATTGTAGCCATGAGTGTAAGGGTTGTTTGCATAACACATACATGTGTTTTTACATATTTAACTATTAAATGTCAAATTTCTCAAAAGTATGTATCACTAAACATGTTAGTGATGAATTGTGAATTAAATGCTTGTAAGACGAAAGTACCCGCGCGGGATCTCCTTACTACGAACGTATGTAGTTATTTCTCTTTTTCCTATCTAGATTTTGAAATTTATTTTAAATATTTGTAATCATTGTATACAGCTTTGCCTCCGATTTTTTCAACTACAGCTTTGTCTGTGAAATTTCACTGAAAAAAATTGTGCGGAGCTTGTTTTTCTCTAAAACATAACAAACAGGTTTATATGGAGAACAATCTTCTTTCTTTGTAAAATCTGCGATATCTCAGGTCAAGAGACTGAAAGTTATTTATGTAAACATAAGGTAAACATCAAGGTTAAGGTTAAATCGCACGTGCGTAAACAAAGTTAAAACGAGGGAGTAATAAAGTACCTAAAAGCGTGGGCCTCTGTCCCGTGGGCGTAGCTGGATGAAGCGTTCTGTACCTCGCAGGCTATATTTAACCATACCACCTAGCTGTACTCAGGACATGGAACTATAAACTGATAGCAGTAATTGGTAAACATACATCTAGTTACACGTTTTACACAAGTTTTACCAACACTAAATTTACGCATATATTTCCTTTATTTCCTAAAATTGATTTGTTGAAATTGACATACATGGAATGTTTACTAACTACTACCTAATACGAGTATCTAGAATTGTTCATCGTCATCCTCCTTGCGTTATTTCGGCATTTGCCGCGGTTCATGGGAGCCTGGGGTCCGCTGTGACAACTGATCCCAAGATCTATAATTATTATTAGTATCTCGAATTGATATGGCAGAATAATTGTACTTGATTTTGTAATCCATCTTCATTCTCACGTCGTTAAATCTATTTTGTCATTTAGTTCATGTAACGTCCGTTGGCGCTAGTACACGAGCGCTAATGTCATGCCGCGCTATATCCGACCGGACCGATTCAGGTTCGGTTGCCATCAAAACGTAAAGTCCGTCTAGCCATGTTTTTATTCTTGTCATGTTTTTTTATTTTAAATGTATGCTTTTTTGTTCCTTATGTTTCTTCTTTTGTATGTTACCTCCCGTGATTTTTCTCACTTAACGGTCTCACCGGAAGACCAGCGCTGGAAGTCGCCAGCAATATGCTGAGGTGAGCCCATTTCGTGGCACTTTATTATAAGTACTATTTTATGTCAGTGTAAAAATGTTTATTATCTGTGTGCTTTCGAATAAAAATATTTTATTCTATTCTATTCTAAATGTTATAAACTGTTTATATTTTTTAATGCTGTAAGAAATCTTAGTAATATTCTTAGGATTTATGTCTTCTCACTTTCAATGTAATAGTGGGTTCAAAGGTCGGTTACTAACAAATATCTAGCTTAATCTTAAGTTTAACTTGTTCGAAAACTCATTATCATAATTCTGATAATAATTTACCAATTGAGAAACTTTTCGCGGGGATTTATGATCATGTATGGAGACAGGTTTAGGTAAGTACTATTATTATTGGGTCTGTAATGTCCCACTGCTGATGCTGGTTAAGTACTACCAGGCTAAATGAACATTTTGTTTTTTTTATTTTTAAAATAGCTACAGAGGCTTTGTAACAGTATCCGACACGCATAAATTAATATAAAATGTCGCGCCATTTCAGGAAACTTCGCTATATTTTTCCGTTAAAAACACACGCGAATAAATGAGAGCTAGCGTTACGCATATATATCCGTATAATATTTATTCAGACGGCATGCAAAAGCGTGGGTGTGAAGCTATCAAGTCTATCGCCATGTACAGAAGGCGACGCGACTGGTTGTCAACTAGCACCCTTTTATAATAGCAATAAGGGTGGAAATAGGTCAGTATACAGGGCACCGTACGTACGTCATGTCTTCAACGATATGGCCTCATATACGTGCCTGATTGCGATGATCTGCGTATCTTACCAGGGTACGTAGCCGAATGCACAAACGCTCACGAAACGAAACGCTCATAGATATTCTATCTCTATCGCTCTTGCGTATTGACGTGACAGAGCCAGACTACCTTTCGCGGCTTTTCGTTTTCGTTTCGCGTCGCAGAAACCAGATAGTCCTTGTCTTTGGAACTAGGAAAAGTAGATTTATACTTTGAAAGCACCTAAGTCTGCTTAACTCTTACTTCTATAACTGCTTAAATATTATATATACTTCTATAGCAAACAAGCATACACTGACAGAAATTTGCATAGTGAATTTAACAAGTTCGACTTGTTGCGGGTTTATCCGTTTGAAACAAAAGAATTTTAGTAAACGGAATAAATCACAATATTGATGATACAAGTCGAATTTGTTCGAACAACAAGGTCAAACTTGTTAAAAGATATTTGATTGAATCAGCCAAACATGTGTTTACAACAATATGTGTCATGTTGCTTTTGTAAAATCGACTTGTTGATTCAGATATATTGTTGATTCAAATGACGAGTAACTTGTGGAATGTACTAATTACACTTAACAAAATCTAACTTGTCGTTTGAACCAAAGAGCACGTAGCGCTATTTTAACCAAAAAACTTGTTGAACAAACATGAAAACTGGTTGTTTTTTCTTTCAGTGTACGGACCGCAACTTCAGATGTGGTACACCCTCGATGAACTTTCTTCATTGCATCGCAATTATATTTCCTCGCTCTATTTTTCGATATAATTATTAAGTTTACATTACTGTAGTTTATTTAATTTACTGGCAACCTACTGCACGCTTATTTAAAAAAAAAGTATTTAGTAAAAACTTTCCCCCCACCCTCAGGTGGGTGGGTGCAACCGACTACTTTAGTCCACTATCACAATTGTTGTTCCAAGCTCTTTCAATACACGTAGATTAAAGTACAAAGAGAAACCTGAACACTACATTGTTTTTACAAAAGAAGCCCGTTTTAATCCAGATTTAGAGTTTGTTTTAAAGTAATACGAAGTTTTGCACAAACTAAATAACTACTGAGCCACCTTTTAATAAAGCCAGTCAAACTAAGTAGGTCAGACTGTCAATCTCATGTTGACGTCACGTGTATATGCGGATATAAAAGTATACGTATAGTAAAGCTATCTCGAGAGTTTACTTAGGAAATAGGATCTCAACTGTACATGACTTTTTCATCTTCCTTGAGTTATCCTGCATATGAAAAACTCGGGTCCGCGTTGGCAACTTATCACAAGATTTCGCAACCACATTGGTTTTACATACCCGACTGACTGCCATCTGACCTTCCAAGATAGAGGAAAAACACGGCTCTGTTGGGATTAGTCAGTTTTCCTTTCGATGTTTTCCTTCGCCGAAATGTGAGTGAAAAATATCAAATTACATTTCGTTCATGACTTCCTATAAACTAAATCTGCCCCTTTAGCACAACTTGTCTTGTCGCGCGCGAGTATATACATCAGGCGCGACTTCAAGTATGGACTAGCGCGCGACAAGGCAAGTTGTGCTAAAGGTCTGGTTTGAGACCTTCAACTCTAACGCTCTTTTCGTTATATATGTACATGAAGTTAATAGTATATTTTATTGTAATAAGTATATTAATAATAACAAGACGTAAGTAGTTGTTAAGATTGTAGTTAAAATTGAAAAACTAAAAACATTTAATTCTCAGTAATAATGGATTACAGATTGATTCCTTTTATACTACACCACTTTTGAGTAATTCCCGAAAAGTTTGTACATTTGGATCACGTCTCCGATTTTGATAAAAATTGGTAGGCTGATCCATGATTCTGAGCAAGATCCACTAGGTTTCCCAAAATGTCCCAGGTAGTTTGTATGAAACCTTCCTTTCTTGTTACCAGATTTCTATACATTTTCGGTAACAAAAAAGGAAAGTTTCATACAAACTGCTTGGGACATTTTGGGAAACCTAGTGGATCATGTTCAGCATCATGGACTCTATCATCCTACCAATTTTTATCAAAATCAGAGACGTGATCCAAATGTACAAACTTTTCGGGAATTGCTGTTTTAGGGTTTCTATGATTACATTGTGTCGGTCTTGGCTACGCATATTTTGTAACCATCTATTAGCGCAAAATAATGTACCTAATTAAGTTGGTTCAGTCTTTTTTAGGTTTACGTACCCAAAGGGTAAAACGAGACCATATTACTAAGACTCGGCTGCCCGTGTGCGTTCGTCTATCTCTGACATTTTAATTTGTCCCATATTTTTTGCGACTAAGGGTCACTTGCACCACCGAAAATGGAGGAACCGAAACCCGAGGTTAACCCACCATTTTTATGAATTTAGACAGTTGACAGCCCACTAACCTTCAGTTAAGCGGGTGGTGCAAGTGGCCCTAAGTAGAACAGAATAAAGGAAACATGTAAGTGGGGTTCCCATACAACAGACATGTTTTTTTGCCGTTTTATATAGTGGTACAGCACGCTTCATGCGTTTTTTTGCAGTTTTTTTTTCTCAATTAATTTAAACGATATCAGAAAAAAAATTCATTCATTTGTAATCGACATGACGGACGGTTTGTTTAGCAGGAACAACGTTTTAAATTGTCGTCTGAATCCAGATGTCATCAACCCGACGGGAGCAAATCCATGAATTTCAGGGGTAGTCAGGTTCAAGGGGTATACCTTTGTTATCTGTGAGTTTATTTGAGACCTAAGCCTGTGCGAAGGGAAAACCGGGTTTGCATCTGTTACATTCTAGACGAGGGTAATTTACTGGAACTCTAGCCAGACTTAGCACTCGTGTTTGTACTTAAATCAGAATGTATGAACATTTTGTGCCTAATTCGTTATTCATTCTCCAAATCCGTTTTTATTAGGAAAGCGTTTACAAATTCAGACTTATTTATTTCCTAATTGTAAGATAATGTGTATTAGGTAAAATGTATATTTCTGTCCTCTGGCCGAAAAGCGTCAAATTTACGGCCGCTGCGCTAAACGAATTGTTCGCTTCCCGGCTCCGTTGAGCAGAAATATAGTATATGTACATACCTTAGTCAGTAAATAAGGAAGACTTAGATCACATGTTTGATTGTTTTGTTGACCTCGGGAGCGCCTTGGCCTACATTCTTATTTGAAAACATGTATCATCATACATTTTGTATATAATTTTAAACGATTTTTGGACCCTATATCGACGCAACATTAAATTTTCGCAACTGGTACTTGTAGAAGACAAATACTAAACTAAACAATTGACCAACATAATGGTCGTATTCTGGTGCTCAAATTACCTTTCCATAAATCGTTTGACCAGTGAAATATCTCGAAGACACTGATGACAAATAGGAGCTATCAGTTAAACGAGTTAAGGGCGTTTACACCATTGACTTATATATTAATTCGTAAGGACGTGGCACACGGGCACCAAAAAAACTGCCATCAACCGAGCCGGCCAAACCGAAGTAACAATCGTTAATGTTACGTCGCGATTAAAACGCATTCTGGCTCTGTCGCGCCACTACAGAATTGCGATAGGCAGAGCTAAGAACTTTAAGTGATTGTGATATTATCTAAGTACCCAACACAGCGGTGTCGGAAAAAATGCTGTCACGAATGCAAAAGAAGCCTGAAATCTTTGCGACCATGATGCGCGCGTGATTCGAACAAGCATTGCGTTGTAGCATTTCACCTGGGCGCCCAAAAGAAAACGTCAGAACTATTGGAATTGGCATATCCTTGATCTTAAAATCTTTGGTTTACAAGCAGATCCTTGACCCTGGCGCAGTGGGTCGCTGCGGCCAGACAGTCGCCGGCGCCCTTCCACCAAATAAATATCAGTAAGATACTATATTTACACGTACTTCTACACTGCACTACACTTACCCTATTTCATAATACTCCGTTTCTTTCTATCATAAATATCGAAATTTCAAACGCTCATTTATAAATTGTGAGTACAGAGTGGATATAATAAGGTTGCGAAAAATTTTTAAACATTAGTCTACACTTGAAGCCGTCTACACTTGAAGCCAACCACGGAAATTTGAGGTGAGCGCTCGAATTTCGCAAAGTTATTGAGATGTACCTATAGAAGTATAGATACCCACATTGAGCAAAGTTTTAGGGATTTCTATGCAAACTGGACGCGACTTCATTTCTCCTGAGCAAACATATAGTGGAGATGGACAGATATGTATGTATGGTGGTAAATGATATGTGTGAACTCATAAGTAGGTACACTATCCATGTTTTATTTATTCCGAGACTTACCAGACCACACCAAATAGTATATATGCAAGTAGTTATAATACAATATACTATTATAGTCGTACTTACATATATCATCATACTTAATGATAGCAGTATTCAGATTAACAATATTCGAGACGACTAAAAAAACTAATTAGTCCGTCAGTTAGATTATCAAACAATTTTATACACGTATTTCTTCTTTTTTTCTCGTAAACGAAAAATGACGACGGTAGGTACAGTGGTGGTACAGTGCGTTGAAGTTTCGCGTTACGTCACGCCTAGGTACAATTTTTACTTAGAAGTGACGTCACAAGCCCCCACTCTGAAACTTTGATGCTCTATATCTTTGTATATTTTTTCATTAATTAGAAAAAGCAAAAAATATGTGGTCAGTATTTTTGGACGATCTAACTGACGGACTAAACAGAATGCCAATTTTTTATGTAGTCGTCATTCCCATTGTCGTAAAATGGTAGGCTGTGCACACCAACTTTACAGCACCTATATTTCAGTATAGCGCTCCGCTATTCTTTTCATCGCCCTGGCATTCTACCAAGCGTCTTTTTATTCAACAACAGGGTGGGGGCGCAATCAATGTTCTACAGAAAGATCTGAGGCTAAGCGATTTTATTTTTCATACGACTATTAAACTCCGCGAACCAATGTTTTACGTCCTATCAGTTCCCTTTCTGTATTTGATAACTACATCTATAAAATGTGAATATCGTGGGGAAACATTTTATTCTCTTCCCTCGTTACTTTTTTATGATTTCAACTGTCATGACATCTCTTTTACAGGCCATTGTTGTAATAAAATTACAACGAACGTAGGTTAAATAGCCCTATTTTTTATAGGTTCAATTTTTCTATACGGAAACCAGCAGAAAGTTCTTTGAACCCAATACCGTCAAGAAACTTGAGTAATTAATGTTTTCCCGGGAGTTTTCCGCCCACGTAAGAACGACTTCGGTAATATGGGTTATCTCAGAAAAACTGTGACGAAACTTCCGAACAAGTTACCGAGTGCCACCGGAAAATGTCATTGACAAATTGTTGAATAAAGAAATTCAAATTTATGCTCCCTCCGACCTTAACTGAATCCTTGAAAAATGGAAATCTCATCCGCAGCTGAGTAATTATTACTTGTTACTTGTTGGGTTAACTTAATACTTTGAGCTCCGTAATGAGGGAGCATGTAGTTATTGTAGCCGCTACAGATATGTATATGTACATATAGGTACTCTAATTACTTATATGGCTTTGTGGTTTGTAGACTCCTATGATAATAGTTTTGTCTTTTATCGGAGAGAGCATAGCAAGGTATGGTGATATGTTTATTAGTCAAAGGATGTTTTTTTTATATACTTACTACGTCGGTGGCAAACAAGTAGCTATACGGTCCGCCTGATGGAAAGGAATTATGAATTATGGACGCCTGCAACTCAAGGATGCGCGTTGCCAACCCATTAGAAACCCTCCTTGGAACTTGTACACTCCTTTTTGCTGTGTACCTACTTAACACAGTAAAAAGGAGTGTACAAGTTCCAAGGAGGGTTCAGGTTCCGACGACTCAAAGGATGAGACGGGACAAATTAGTTCCATAGATCCTTCTGTCACCAGCACACCGCACCCTCGTTGAGCACTAGAAGCCTTACTCACCGGCAGGAACACAACAATATGAGAAGTGAGGTGTATTGCCTACAAGTACTTATCACTAAAGACATATGACAATAAGAATTAACTAAACGAATGGCGATATTCAGGCGATTTAATGGGTACCTCATCGTCATTTTATAAGTATGACTGCTAACAAAAAAAATCCACCAATATTCATATCATAAGCAAAGGTTTTTAAACATACCAAACGAGAAATAGCATTCATTCTAAAATTGTTTTTCAGCAAATTAAAGTTAGACGCATTAAGTAAAGACGTTTATTTAAGTTTATTTACATTATTTTAGCAATACAAACACAACAGCGGCAGTTAATTGAAAACCCAGAAAATGGGATCAAAAAGGTCCGAAATTGTATTTCCCCGGCTTTTGATCTTATCTAAACTGCTTTCTTGATTTATATGTCAGACCCTGCGTTTCAGTCTGTGTTCAGAAAACACAAATAAATTGCGGGCGCGATGTTTTACGTGGAAACAAAAACCTTTATATTTATTACGTACGCTATACCGAGTATCTTCTGGTGCTCCCACACGGGTTAGTATAAATGTTATATAACATGGTGTGATAGGGACAGCGTGCCATCGCGCCATCACGCTTTCCCTGTCACATCATGTTATATAGTATAACATTACACCATAGTACAACATTTACAGCTCAGTCTGGGAGCACCATTCATTATGCAACGTCGAAAAAACACATCTACATATAGGTTACGTTTTTCGCTATCTTGAAAACTGTAATACTAATAATAAGTTGGAATAAATCAATTGATATTTGAGAGCTAGTTTATTAAGGCTTGTTATGGACGTAGGTATCATAATTCTCAGACCTCCTGTAAAATGTTCATTATTCAGTCCCCGTATGTATTATTCAGCACACATAATACCACGAAATAGTACATTACGATACAAGTGCGTAAAAAAGGAAGTTCGAAACGAGTGGCGATAGATGGGACGACCGAAGGGAGTGTTTTAAATCGACACGAGTTACGAATTTCCTTTGCGCACGGTATCGTACGACGTTTTTCAGTAAAGATGAGCCTCCGAAGTTTCGACCTGGCATATAATGAACCACTTCTCGCACTAGTGCGTAAAAAAACGCCATCTGTACTGAAAATAGTTATTTGTTATACAAGGGGGCAAAGTTGTATTTTAACACACGAGAAGTAAAATACATTTGCACCCGAGTGTAACACAAAACTTTTCCCCTCACTATAGCGAGGAAACTACAACGCAAAAACCGGCCAAGAGCGTGTCGGGCCACGCTCAGTATAGGGTTCCGTAGTTTTTCGTATTTTTCTCAAAAACTACTGAACCTATCAAGTTCAAAACAATTTTCCTAGAAAGTCTTTACAAAGTTCTACTTTGGTGATTTTTTTCATATTTTTTAAACATATGGTTCAAAAGTTAGAGGGGGGGGGACGCACTTTTTTTTCCTTTAAGAGCGATTATTTCCGAAAGTATTAACATTATCAAAAAATGATTTTAGTAAACCCTTATTCATTTTTAAATACCTATCCAACAATATATCACACGTTGGGGTTGGAATGAAAAAAAATATCAGCCCCCACTTTGCATGTAGGGGGGGTACCCTAATAAAAAAAAAATTCCCATTTTTTATTTTTGCACTTTGTTGGCGTGATTGATATACATATTGGTACCAAATTTCAGCTTTCTAGTGCTAACGGTTACTGAGATTATCCGCGGACGGACGGACGGACGGACGGACGGACGGACGGACGGACGGACGGACGGACGGACAGACAGACATGGCGAAACTATAAGGGTTCCTAGTTGACTACGGAACCCTAAAAATGCGTTTATCACTGCTTCCAGTAGTTCCACAGGTGGTAAGTCATCTTTATTACTAGATTCACCAACTTTTATCAATTTTAAAGCAGTTATTTTGACTTTATTCAAGGTCAAATTACTTTACCCACTAGTGGATAAAATGCGTTTTTACCCGCTGGTATTAAAGGACAAAATACGTGTTTCCGAGCTAGTGAGGGGAAAATATATTTTCAGTCTTATTACCAAGTTTGTACACTTCCATGTTTGATACCCACCTAAACAGACGTAATTCTGCCTGTAAATAGTTCCTTCAACCTTCAACTTCTATCAAATATTGAATAAATGTGTCGTTATCTGGGTTAAGGGACCTAATTGTCGATGGCGCTTACAGCGTTATGAGCGATGTTCGTATACAACGACGCCGCTGGCCATATACAATAAGACCCCTTTACCGAGAAAACGTCTCAAATATGTTATAGCATTTGCGCTTGAATGTTAAATTGTAAAAACGAGTTAAGATGTACGTACACGTAGGTAAAGTAATATATTTTATGATTAAGTAGCCTGTATATCCGGATTATCACCCAGGTATATCTTTACACCGACCGGGAATTATCCAATAAAATATGATAAGTAAATATTTATGGGACGCGAATCGATATTAAATGACTTGACTACGCAAATAGTGTCGCGCGCGGGATCTAGTGACCAAACAGCAATATTTTAAAATACTTAGTGGATGTATGTACCTACTCATACATGTCAATTAAATACATACAAATAATCCGAATTTCACAGCTAAGCTAAACTCGTAGCGCTACGCCGTAAATCGTAGCTTGTTACAGTCTGCATGCAGCGTTGGAACATTGAAACCTGGCATCTCTATCGCACTTACAAATAGTGCGATGGGGACGGCCTGATGTTTTATCATTTATCGCGTGACCATGCTTACCTGCCTGATTATAAATATTTATATATAATTGTTTTTTTCATGAATTATATATTTTTGTAACGGTATATTGTACGACCGAGGATCGATAGTGTTTAAGACATTAAGGGCCACTTGCACCGACGAAAATGGAGGGTTAACCCGAGGGTTAGCCCACCATTTTATATGGAATTTGACAGATGACAGCCCACTAACCCTGAGTTAAGTGATTGGTGCACGTGGGCCTAACTATGATATAACCTAACCACAAAATTAAAACTTTGAAAAACCCCCGACCGCGACATAGTGGACCGATTTTCATGAAACATGGTTAAGAACACTCCCGACTAACAGCTTTCAAACAAAAATAACTACTAAATCGAAATCGGTTCATCCGTTCGGGAGCTACGATGCCACAGACAGACACACACACACAGACAGACAGACAAACAGACAGACACGTCAAACTTATAACACCCCGTCGTTTTTGCGTCGGGGGTTAAAAATGGACGGTCTCTTAAAATGAGGATTAAAACGTTTCATTGGCATTTCCAAACTGTTTAATAATATTTAACCTACACAAACAACCGTTCACACGCTGCCCGGATAACATAGGAACCAAAAATTGCAAATGGCCGTAAAATGTACGTTACACAAATAGTACATTACATCAGAGGCCGGGAAAATGAGGATTTCCGGCCAAGTGGGTATATACGGCCGAGCGAGCGTGCGAGCGAGGCCGGATAGGGATACGAGGCCGGGAATCCGTTTTCACGCCGAGGCATGTATAGTGCTTTTCTCAAACATACAATGAAATAAAAAAAAATGCTCTAAAGGACAATATTTTATAAAAAAAAAGTTACTTTGCAGGCCTAGGCCTAAAAAATAATATGAAATCCCTTTACAGGCCTCTCGAATTGTTGCGCCCAAAAAGCGATACTTCCCAGCCCATTTTAAGGAACGTAAAGACAATATTTCATTGCATGTTTGAGAAAATTAATATTGCGGTGCAGTACAACCGCCGCGTCATACGCAGAACCGGCGGTCATGCCGGCAAAATCTCGCAGCCATTTGATCACTGAAACGTTAAGAGCTAACACACATTTATATTAAAATTATACAATAATTCATAGCATTCTATACCTAAACTCCATTCAGCTGTCTTGTAAATTATTGTTTGAATGAATATGCACACAAGGACTATAATGCTTTTTCCTTCTGTTATGCCCCTTAAACTTAAGGGGAAAATCTATGACGATTGTGAGGCTTGTTGTATTGTATGAATCTGAATGCTGGGCGACAAAGGTGGAGGATGAAAGGAGAGTGCACGTAGCGGAAATGAGAATGTTGAGATGGATGTGTGGAGTGACCAGAATGGATCTGATCAGGAATGAGTATATTAGGGGAAGTTTGAAAGTTGCGCCTATAACAGAAAAGATGAGGAGTGGCAGGTTGGCGTGGTACGGTCATGTAATGAGGAGGGATGAGTGTCATATAGGCAAAAGAATGTTGGAGATGAATGTTGATGGATGGAGAGGGAGGGGTAAACCCAAACAACGATGGATGGATTGTGTGAAAGAGGACATGAGAAAGAAAGATGTGAGTGTGGAGATGACGAAAGATAGGGGAGAATGGAAGAGGAAGACATGTTGTACCGACCCCACATAACGTGGGATAAGGGTAGGAGGAAGAAGATTCCTTTAATCATCATAACATTACCAAGGATTTTTATTAACCTTTCAATAGGTCTGATAATAAATTCATTAAGAATACTACATTAAAATGTTTGTAAGGAAAAACGATTGAATTGATTGGTTCTGTTTAAAAGTGAAATAAACTGGATATACAACTAGAGATTCATATGAATATTTACCTACAACTGAAATAAATGATTTAATAATAATAATAACCCTTGTTGGTCGAATTAAATTATATATAACCCTTACCTTTGTATATTTCAGTAATTTATATATTTTCTAATGACCAGGCCTATCAAACTAATCTTCACTCGATTACCACCATATAAGATGCATTTAGGTACATGGTTACGCTTACTGAAATGTACATAAAAGGAGTAACTGCTATCTACGTCATAGCGTTTATACATCGCAATTTCAGCAGAAAACGAGATATCAAGTCACAGGCCACTTCAACTACCTACTAGATGGAGCATTCAAGTCAACTGAAAGTCAGCATTTCTGTAATTTAAGAATATGTACCTACAAATTAATCTGCTCAAAATTTAATTTTAAAAAAAACCCCTAATCGCGACATAGTAGACCGATTTTCATGAAACATGGCTAAGAATACTCCCGACTAACTCAGCTTTCAGACAAAAAAACTAAATCCAAATCGGTTCATCCGTTCGGGAGCTACGATGCCACAGACAGACACACACACAGACAGACAAACACGTCAAACTTATAACATCCCGTCGTTTTTGCGTCGGGGATTGAAAACGAGTTTTAGGGATGAACTTATTAAACTATGTAAAGGCGTAAGATGCTGCGCTGCTCAAATCGCGGTATTTTACCAGTAAAATTTGTCATATTATGCATATCTGGTGACCACACGCTCTTTGTGAATGCTTCATAATGCGGAGTCCGGGTAATCTGTGTCTCAAGTCTAGCTTTAACATCGTCACGTAACCTTCACGTCCTACTGACTCATTTAATATGCGTAGTGGATGCCAAATACGCAAAAATTCCTACATCTGAGCTTCTAGAAAAAGCATCTACGAAAATCATAACATTTTCTCTAGAATTTGCAGTTTTTCCTTTGAGTTTATCTGGATCTTAGGTAGGTAAATGACGCCCCGATAAGGTTTCGACCCGACTTACGGACACACATAAGCAACTTCGATGATGCTCAAATACATCAAATATCAACTCTAAATACGGTATGGATCAGATAAATACTGACAATATGGGCATCAAATACGGTACTGATTACTAAATTATATTTTGGTGGCCCAAATGGCCGTTGAGTACAGCGTCGCCTGCGTGTCGTGGACCTTTTGTTCTTTCACTGCTTTCTGAATATGTCATCTGATCGAACCAGTGATCTTCGCTGGTTAACTTAACACTTTCGAAACCGGGCTCTACGCGGCGCTACGACATTTTCGCTACATACGGGGAAACCCATTATCAGTCGGGTTCTTGGTAGCGAAAGTGTTAAATTTAACTAAGCACACATACATTATCATCTATAAATAATGTCAGTAATTCGCCCATAGTGTGACGCACCTACCGCCGCAGTTAATTCCTGCCGCCCACACTAACGAGTGCTCCGCAAACTCGTTCCTCGCGTGATCGACTCGGCTCCGCAGGATCGGTTCGTTTTATGTATTAAATGTTATTTTAAATCGACTTCCTACCCCTGGAGGTACGTCATTGTGAAAGCATATATACGAGTATATATAGTCTATTGTGAAAGAGAAGAGACGTGGAATGTATGCGTGGGGTCTTATACAGTATGTGACTTTATGCTTTTGCACTTTTAAATGTTTGTACCTTGTTTTGAATGGAAAGAAATAAACTCGTATGGAAAAGTATCGTGACTGAAAACACTGCAAATGTAACACACACCTTTTGAAGATTCTTACAATATTGAGTACCAAATTGAAAAAAAAAATATAACAGGGAATGAGACAGAGTTCAACGGCAGTGGTAGTGGAAGATGATTTTCAGACGGTCGTCATATACCTGGTTGTAATCATTTACCTACATCGGAACCATATAAAGAGATATTGCTATTTAAGTCTTAGGGCCAGTTGCATCAACCACATTTGACAGAAACATCATCGTCACGCAGCAGATGTCTTTGTCTATGGAACTTCCCATACAAAAAAATTTAACGAACGCTTTAACGGTGACAGACGGTTTAATGCAACCGGCCCTTAGTCTAGAGACGTATTACTTACTGCATTAAGCGACATTCAGATTTATCCATATAAACAATAAGCACATAACTGTCTACATGTATTGTTCTCATCTAACTACCAATAGTACAAACTCACCAAGTTAATTCCAGCCATCCCACGCAAAGGTAAAGGGCGATCAATTAGGCATCACCCGTGACATTCGTGGGTGTATTTGATTTGCAAAGTTATTGAAAATCTTACTGTAGATAGTTTTACATGTGTATAAAAATCCAGCTTCTTTGCATACGAAAAAACTACATATTCTCGAGTATAAAGAAGTGCATTGTCAGATAATTGAATTGCGAGAACTAGTTTTGTCTGAAGATTCCCGATAAAAATGACATTAGATACAATGATCTTCATAACGTGTCGTGTCACTGAAAATGGGACGTAAGTACTTACTAGTTTTACCGTAACAAATATATGGGCAAGAGACCAGAACACTGAGAGAATATTTAGACCCGCTATCACTTCACTTCAGACAGAATAACTTATAAACACAGTCCCAGCACTCCCAGCTCCGCCCCATGCAAAGGTTAAGGGCGACGCATTGTCCGCCCCCCACAGCTGTTGTGGAAGAAGCTGGAGAATACTAGTTTACCGCAGGAAACCATTCAAATGTTTAAATATTGGTATGGAAACCAGGTCAACAGCGTAAGATGGGCAAATGCGTTGTCTGATGAGTACAGGTTGGAGTGCGGAGTGAGACAGGGAGGATTGACCTCACCTACGCTATTTAACCTGTATATCAACGAATTAATCGAGGCGCTCAGTAGAACTCATGTCGGCTGTCATGTGGATGGAGTTTGTCTCAATAACCTGAGTTATGCAGACGATATGGTGCTACTGAGCGCGTCGGTATGTGGGCTGCGCAAGCTGTTAAATATCTGCGAAACGTATGTAACAAATCACGGCCTTAAATATAATGTTGCCAAAAGCCAGTTCATGGTGTTTGAGTGTGGTAGCAAGAAGACAGTGGATGTTCCTACTATCTGCCTCAATGGTACCTCTATAGAGCGAGTGGACCATTTTAAGTACTTAGGCCATGTGATTGCATCCAACCTCAAAGACGACATGGACATGGAGCGAGAACGAAGGGCCCTGTCTGTCCGGGCGAATATGATGAAAATGAAAATGAAAAATGAAAAAATATTTATTAAGTAAAGAGTACATTACAAGTTGATTAACATTGGTAACCGCACTAGGCATGCCTGTATCGTGGCAACCAATAACATACGTTGTGCCAAAGTACGATTCAACCGGTTGACAGATTTGAATGTTTGGTCAATGTGACTACGCCTACAACTAAGTATAATACTTACAAAATAATGAAAGAAACAAAACAACATACATCAACTATCCTTAAGAAATTTCAACTATTTCGAGTTTGGACAATTCTTTCAGTCTCATCGTAATTTAATTTGGCTAGCCATTCCCTTAAAAGCTGCTTGGTTTTAAAAACTGGTTTATCTTTAATATCTACGTGTTTAGTGACTGAATTGTATGCGAAACTGGATATGTAAGGATCAAATCGTTTTGCGAACGCAGTACGTAACGTTGGAACCTGAGTTCGGTACACTCTCCTTTTCAACATATCTTTGTATTCGTCGCTTCCAAGAATCTGTTTATGTTTGGAGACCACAATTTTGAGAATATATAGTTGGCGTACCGTTAGCACCTCGGATTTTTGATAAAGTAATGATGTTGAGTACCTGAAGGGTTTATTTAACATGGTTTTAAGGACTGCACGCTGAGCTCTTTCCGCCTCAATAATAACCGTTTTGCTAGCACTGCCCCAGCAGCTTATACAGTATGTCAGAAGAGATTCGCACAAAGCATAGTATACTGATTTCAGGGTCTTAATATCGGCAACGTGTCTTAAGTGCCTCATAACATAAACGATACGTCTAACTCTATTTGAAAGTGCAGATATGTGTGACTTAAAGTTCAAGTTGTGGTCTACTATGACGCCCAAGTACTTTATCATCTCTGTTTGACGTATTGAACTACAGGAACATGCATCTCTGTCCCCTCTACAGGTGTGAATTTTAATGCTCTGCGTGGAGGAAGGAGGTGATGATGCCAGAGTCTTGTGAAAGCAAAGGAAGTTTGTCTTTCCAGTGTTCAGAGTAAGAAGGTTGTTTTGCAGCCATTTAGCAACCAAGGACATTCCGTGTTCTGCATTAGTAAGGGCATCGCCCGCAGATTTGCTAGGTGCTCTAAAGAGGTGAGGGTCACATTGTTTAGAGCGTTTTGCACTTCCCTCTATACCTGCAATTTGTGGGCGTCGTATACGCAACGGGCATACAGGGCTCTTAAGGTCCAGTACAATAATGCGTTTCGGGTGTTGATGGGGCTGCCCCGTTTTTGTAGCGCATCGGGGATGTTCGCAGCGGCGCGCGTAGACTGTTTCTATACAACCATGCGTGCGCGTGCAGCATCCCTGGTGCGCAGGGTACGCGTCAGCCCCAACAGCATCCTACAAATGATAGCGGGCAGGGTTGACTGACCCTATTTAGCGCACTGCGAGGGATTGCATTCCCCAATGAGTGTTGTGTTGTTTTAAATTTAATATTGTATGCACTAACCCCTTAGTTTGTAAGTCCTACTAATAACATATGTGTCCATGGTTGCACGAAATAAAAATATTCATTCATTCATTAAGGCTCTCGGCAGCTAATGTATTGAACTCTTTACAATAAATATCTCATATTTTAGACACTTCAACGCGTAGCACATAACCACCTATAGCAAAACCTACTTTTAACTAAATAGAACGTGTCACTTAAGTGATTTTCTGGTGACCAATACAACACAGAGAGAATATTTTATTCAGACAGCATAAGAACGCAGTCGGCTCCATCCCATGCAAAGGTTAAGAGCGACGCATTGTCCGTCCCCCACAGCATTATGGCTCTCGGCAGCTAATGTATGTATTTAAAAACTCTTTACAATAAATATCTCATCTTATAGACACTTCAACACATAGCACATATACCACCTAAGCAAAACCTACTTTTAACTAAATAAAACGTGTCACGATCACGAAGAGGTTTTCTGGTAACAAAATATAACATAAAAAATATTCAGACGTACCTACAGCATATCTTATGAACGCAGTCGGCTCTGTCCCATGTAAAGGTTAAAGGCGACCCATTTGTCCACCCCCACACCCCCCACAGCATTATGGTTCTCGGCAGCTAATGTATTGAAAAACTCTACGCTACGGGCGGCCGGTAATGAATGAGTTACGTTTACCTATTCATAAACAGAAACAGTAGGCACATATTTTAATATTGGTTTTCTCTTTTTACGTATTTTTATTACATATATGTATGTTTTATAGTAACAAAAATGTAGATGATGATACAAGAGTGGCCCTATAGTGTTTATGTTTATGGGATACAGTGATTGTATGTATGTATGTAAAAATTGTAGATGTAATGTATCTCGTATCGTATGTACCTATATCCCATTTCATTATTAAACTTTTCAAAATTCACTATAGGTACATATATATATATATAGGTATCGATAGGTATAGATTAAATTTGTCATAGTTCAAGACTATTAAATACAAGTCGATGTTGAAATAGTTTTTAATTAAATTTAAACTGTAGATATAAAATTATTTAATAACTTCAGTAACTTAATACAATTTCTTCAGTAAAGTAAGTTAAGTTTAAATATTATCTTTAAAGAGTTGGCGTTTTAAGTAGGTAGTATTAAATTAAATCTCTTGTAAATTTGCCTCCTTCATCAATTAGTAATTTTAACTATAAAACTCACACTACAGACTAATTATTTTAAGGGGTTACTGACACGTCAATATTCAAAAGTAAATGGACGAGCACATTTTTATGTACTAATGGTGTACTTATACTTAATCAAAATTTTGTATGGAAGGCGAACTACCTTATTAATACGTGAGTAACCCCGTTTAAAAAATATTTAATATGAAATGTTTAATATGAAATATTTAATATGATGATGACGATACATCGGCACCAAACACATCCATCGTGATTATTTGAAAGAAAACTTAATGATTACTTACCTAACGAGGTAAGTTTTATTTACGAGAACCTTGGGCGCCGCAACAATAGTGAGCTTCGGAAGGCCCGGGCCTGGGATAATGACGGCGCGGCAGTGACGGTGACGACTATCGCTGCGTCTAGGGAAATGCTTAGAATATTACGTTAAAAATACCTTTACACTAGGTAGGCTACATACCTACACACAATCACGCCATGTATCCCATAAAGGGGGAGGCATGGCTGAACACATGAAACTATTCAGGTATCAGTGCCACTTGTGTTATGGCAAACAAGGGGTTGAAAGAAAACGAAATTGTGACATTTGTGACATTGCAGTGACAGGTTGCCAGCTTCTTGCCTACGTCACAATTCAACCCATATCCCACAGTCGACTTCTACGAAACCCAGAGGAAGAATTTGAAGAGAGAAAATAATATATAGGTATATTAAGTATTGTTAGGTACACTAGGGTAAAATGTGGCTAGTTTATCGCTCTGGAGTAAAATGCAGTATAAAGTTATGTGGATGTGATTAGTTCTGAATAACGTGTTCGAGATCGTATTTTTGCGATAAGGCCGCCTGTTTTTACCTGGTGTTATTACTACACATTATTTGTAACTGTATTTATTTGTAAATGTATTATTTATGTGCAAAAAGAATCCCTTTCCTCTCGTGTAATTTATTTGATATCTTTTTAGTTATCTGACAACCCCGAAAGTCAATGGAGTCGCGTTGTTTGATCAGCGATTATTATTCAGTATCTATGCAAAATACAGCAGGTTTGGTAAATTTTATCACAAATCACAATTCAACATTGATATTAGTCAAAATGTTTGCATACAAATAAGTAAAGTAGGTAACATATATTTAAAACGAGATTTAATGAGCTTACTGTTGGATCACTACGGAGCGCAAGCGATGGTCAATTTGTCTACGCCGGCAGATATGTCTGGCGAAAAATGACGAGGAGAACCGACCTCAAATGAAATAGGAAAATTCTAGAAAAAGAATAATCGATGTTTAATGCAAACGCACATTTTGTCTATGCAAGCGTGCGGATGCGGGTGCAATTACCAAACGCGGCGCGTCAGCGGGTCCCTGGTATCAATTCATCACCCGGGACAAGATCCCGGCAATTAGTGCGTGTTGTAGACTACCTCATGTAGACTTTGCATTAAGCTCGAGCCTAGTAGCCTAAAAACGCGTTCCCAATTTTGCTGTGAACTGTAGGCTCGAGCTTACGTTTCCCATAAGTGTTCCCAATCCATACTAATATTATAAATGGGAAAGTGTGTGTGTCTGGTTGTTTGTCCGACTTTCACGTCAAAACGGAGCGACGAATTGACGTGATTTTTTAAGTGGAGATAGTTGAAGGGATGGACAGTGACATAGGCTACTTTTTGTCTCTTTCTAACGCAAGTGAAGCCGCGGGAAAAAGCTAGTAAGTGCATAAATAAAATTGAAAAAAAGGGATAAGTAAGATGTACATTATGTCTAGGCAAGCGTGCTGATGCAGGTGCAACTACTAAATGCGACACGTCAGCTTATTGTATGTTGGCAATTAGTGTATGTTGTAGAGACTACCTTAAGTATACACTTTGCATTAGGGAGCTTTGAGAACACAGAAAATTTATCTATCTCATTAGAATTTCTGCACTCATTAATTAACTCTAAGGTTAGGTGGAAATCTGGCAGAGATTCCTTATACGGATAAGTACGTCTATGTATTATGTATTATTAAATAGGTCACCTGGTCACAGGACCACAGGACAAGATGTGAGCGAACACAACAACAACAAGGAAGGGTCAGTATCAGTAGGTACCTAGTATACCTACTGAGTGTGTGTGCTATACGATCCCTCTAGTTGGTGAATGTGAGGTGATCTGTGGCACTCATGAATGCGAACAGACTACAGACAATACTAATTATTAATTACATCGATTCTGTGGTCATGGCCATGTCAGCTGAAAAATATAATGATTCATTTGTGAAAGTGAAATTTCAGAAAAACGTAAAAAAGATGGCGGAAAGCTGAGAAGCAATTTAATTACAAATTATACTTAAAAATAAATCTTTGTTTTAAAATGAATAAATAAATGAAACAATAATAATTTGATGGAAATACACGTTCCACGGAAAGTGTTAAATATTGAAATGAAGTTCATTTTAAAATACGAATACTAGTTTCGTTCATTCTTTAGTTCGTTCTTTAGTTCTCATGTTGAGTTTGCGAATCTCTGGCTGTTGCAGATTAACATTCCTGGTGCCTATTTCACTTATTTGTATACCTACTAGGCTATCTACAAAATGAATGTGCCTACACAAGCCTGAAAAACTGCGATACGGCTCGTTTTCAGGAGTCATATCACTCATTTCAAAGGGCTAGGATTACTAAGGTCTCAATTCAATGAAATGTGGAGATAAATAGTTTTGATGCGCCCTTCTGTATACTGTGATTGATACTAACTTATTACGTCGTTATTCTTAGTGTAGTGACATGATGGTAGGTGAAAAAATGAAATAGTTCGTTTTATCAAATAAATAGTTCTTAAATAACAAATATCGATGAATGTGTGACTCAACCTCGTATACGAGTATTTATGTTCGGCATTACCATTCAAACTCGTATAACAATCGCTTGACTATGTAGATTGATTTTCGATACGAGGTTTAATTTCATACTTATTTTACTCATACGATGTCACTATACGAGTTTGGCGCAACGCCAGATTCTAATCATAATGCCATTGCTTGAGTTTAAGAAACTAGTAGATAATCTGTAATAATTACTTAGGTAATTAAAAAAATGCGTATTTCACCAAATTCCACCCAATTAAAACAAGCTTAATGAGGTAAAGCTATTAATTTACATAAAACGCTATTAACTGTTATTAAACCAATTTATTATTAGGCTTCACCCTAAATTGAGCTTATAATAGATATAAGAACAAATACATATTCATTGTGAAAGCCCCCAGCCTAAATTATCTAAGCATAATTGCTAAGTCGTCTTCATTATAGTAACTTTTGTAATAAAAATTAAAGTGTACAATTCAAACCGTAGCAATGAATTGCAATTATTTTACAGAGATTAGATCCAAAACGGGCAAACGACGGGCGACATTTGACCTTTCTTATTATACATAATTTTATACAGACTTTGAAATGCTAAAAGGACTAGGTTTTCTCGGTCGCATATATTTTTTTATTTCTAAATTATCATACTTATTTCACGGTACGTTTCAAAAGAGAGGAACTCAAAACTTATGGAGCTTACTTATATAGGTATTATTAGTACACAACTATACACTATAGTATTTATCATATAGTGCTCGTCATTTATAACATGGCTCCTAGCTTAATTTGTGAACTACCAAGCCAACATACAGTACTCTCATAAAACATCTGGAAAATACGCCAAACCAGAATCTCCCATCGCTCGCAACACATTCCTTATTCTATTAGCTTTCAGTCAGAGGTTGATTAATTAAAAATTTCGCTCACTCATGTTCGTTACTCAGTCCCCAGCTGCAGTCTTTTTGCAGAGTGAATGATAGTAAATGAACCCTCGCTGTATCCACATCACTCACCGCACAAAAACTGTTGCAGGGATGCTCTTACAATCGTTTACAGAAAACGGGCGACTCATACCAACCAGTATATAAGCAAGTACGAGTACATAAGCAGTCCATAAGTGAGAACACACATCATAACGTCGTTGCGTCGAAGTATCATTCATCCGGATGACAAAGTTTATGAGACGATCCCACGTTGTATCTAGAGTTCTAGAGGGAGTGGTCGGACACTAGAGGTAAAGTAAATTCAACCAACCAGCTCGGGATATCAAGGTAAAATTTGTAAGAAATTACTTTGCTCTTGTGGATAAAATGTATCTTTGTCATCGGCTTTCGAAGAATCAAGAGAGCCTTTACTAGTTGGAGCGGTGAAAAGATCATTTTAATAACAAAACTACCGTGTGCTACCGTAAGACACTGGCATATTAAACATACAAACAAATGAAAGATTTTTTTTTATCTTTATTGGGAAACAAACAGGTTACAATTGTACAGAATATAAGTTATATGACTAATACATGAGCCAAAACAGTTTCCACTAATGGAATAAATTAGTTTACGTACTTATAGTATGTCATTGTATCGTTTGACAGTGTATTAGTCTTGTAACTGTAATACTGTGTAAATATTAAATAAATAAATGAAATGAAATAATTATTACTAAATATATTAACAGTTAGTGTGGGGAAAAGAATAAAGTAACTAAAACATATGAGCATCGAAGTTAATAAAAAGATCCTAGTATCTGAACACCATGACTCAACCCTAAAGCGCTACTTATCAAACTTCGGTTTTGTAGGAATTGTACTTTTGTAGGAAGTCCGTTTATGTATTTTAGTGCTATTATTTATGCACTCGAGCTAAAACTTACACTGGTTTACACGAACATTTGTCTCGCCTGTCCTCTCGGAATACACCAGCAGCGGTACAAAGTTTTGATAACGCGCATCTGGCGTCGTGCCGTCCGTCAGCGGCATTATCGGCACGAGCGAGCCTAAACACAAATACCCATTACTCCCATTAGTCTAACTATCCTCGTTTATTACTGCGATTTGTTTTCATTTATGCCTGTTTGTTTTTGATTAGACTTCGACACGGATGCATTCTTTCAACAGTATTTGTGTCTCTTTATGCGATTATGTAGATACTCTATGTCAAACACTTTACTGATACGTGTATTTAAGCCAGTTTAAGAAAAATAATAATGATGAATAATTTACAACGGTCAACTTCAAGCAATTACCTAAGCGAATAAATACATGATGTACTACCAGCTGCAAAAGTGCATGGAGAAATTAATGAATGAATTCATTGATAAATTCGCCCAAAAAGGCTCTAACTGACGCTATGTATGAATGTCGAAAATCGTAAATCATCTTTCGCAAAATAAATATCACGAAACTTGGTGTATCAATTTGTTTACATTTGAGTGCATATTATTATGTATTACGTCTATGATGGCGACATAAAAAAATAAGTTCCTAGAATCTCAAATTGTAGCCAGTCAGCTAGATAGCCAGTTATCTTCGACCCGGACTAAACGCGTAGGCGTGAATTTCGTAATGTGCCACTATGTCCACAAACAAATGACAAAAATCGAGGTTAGCACTAGGAAATGTAGCTTTATTTGCTGTCATGTCAAATTGTAGGAGAAATAACAAGTGTCATGTTTGTTCATAAATTTAACTGTGGATTGATTTACAAGCACTGAAGAAGTTAACACTATATCCATACTTCCATACTAATATTATAAATGGAAAAGTGTGTGTGTCTGTTTGTCCGTCCTTCACGGCAAAACGGAGCGACTAATTGTCGTGATTTTTTAAGTGGAGATAGTTGAAGGGATGGAGAGTGACATAGGATACTTTTTGTCTCTTTCTAACGCGAGCGAAACCGCGGGCAAAAGCTACTGTAGTCATAGGTACCTACAGTTACTAGTATAGTGATCAAATCAAGACTTGATAGAATCAACGTGTACAGTTGATGTTACAATGATCCAACTTTAACAGTTATACGCGGTTCGAATAAGGTCTCAGTTTTATCGCATTGTTAAAACCAATAAGTAAGCAACCAACGAATAAGAAATATGTTTCTTAGTCCAATAAAATAGATTTATTAACATGAACATATGTACATAATAAAATTATTGTATGTATAATTAATGTATGTATTGTACTTCTGGATGAGATTAGCCCAGGACCGGGATAAGTGGCGTACACGAAGGGAGGCCTATGCTCAGCAGTGGGCGATTAATGGCTGAAATGATGATGATGATGATGATGATGATGTGTAAGAAACTAAGACTAAACTTAAAAGCTAGCGAATGTCTAAAATAGGCCCTTGAGGCCCTGTACCAAGGATACTGGCGATCTTATTAAACAGTTTGCAATATTCCAGTTTCGTTTTCTTTAAACCTTTCAAGTAAATAAGGGTGACACTAAAAACCCCTTCCAACTACCCCTTTTGTATGTACATAGGCATATATGATTGTATACGTATATATGGTATGTTAGGTGCCCTTGTAACAAGAAGGTATTGTGTAGGGTTTGTAAATATTTTCGTCAACCGTCATTCAAATAATCACCACAGAAAATAAATAACTATACTGGTGATAATGATAATGAACTAGGTAGTGATTAATTTTCTTCCAGACACGAGGTAAACAAATGGCTTATTAATTATTATCAATACATGTTCTCAGTGTTTACATAAGGGCTATTGTCAATGGCCATAAGAGCAAAGTGTGTACCATGTACATATTTAAATAAGTATACTAGCTTTTACAACAATACATGACAACAAATATTTATGAGTAAGTATTATGAAGAATTTATGATGAAATAAAGTAAAACACAAACAGAAAAACAATCTTCTGGGCGAGCTCACTCCATCGTAGGCTACGTCTTTGCCTTTGGCTAGTCTGTGGCCAAGAGTAAGTCCATTTATAATTTAAAAAAAAACAAGGCTTTTCAAGTTACTTAGGTCTACAACGACTACAACTATTACTACAAGGGACATCGAAAAACTGCCTATCATCGGCCAAATAGGAAAGAACAAACTAAATGACTGAGGAGAATACACGAACCAAAGGATGAGAGAATCATATTTCTGATTTCACCAAATGAAAATAATGTTATCTTTATTACCATCTTAAAATCCTTACACGGAACGTGCAATTCTCCAAAAATCCTGAATGGATATCATCCGCTCTGTCAGGACAGAGTATCAATTATGTTATAAACAAACTTCTTCAGACTCTATGTTCAAGAATAGGGAGCTTGGCTTATTTACCATGACGATATAAAGAATATCAAATACTTAATTAATAGTACCAGCTTATAAGGCATACACAAGTATGGGTACGCACGATACAAACGTTACGTGACTTAAGCGTTATGCGATTTAATCTGAAGATCTCGTCGACTACCGTGCAAGGCGAGTAGCAAAGCTGTTGTGTTTTAAAAGGTTCGGTGTTTTAGGTAACTTCAAAATGTGTCATGCCAATAGCTTAAGCTCTGTAGAAGCGTTGTTAGTCTCTGCGAAAAGGGGTCGTAGGTATAAAATGTACGTATGAACTCCTTACCATTCCACAATTCTTCTCTTTACGCGCAGACTATATCTAAATATCCCCGCGGCTTCGCTCGCGTGAGAAAGAGACAAAAAGTAACCTATGTCACTTTCCATCCTTTCAACTATCTCCATTTAAAAAATCACGTCAATTTATCCCTCCGTTTTGCCGCGAAAGACGGACAAACAAACAGACACACACACTTTACCATTTATAATATTAGTAGGAATTTAAAAGAAGAAACTGGCTGACACCTCAACGCACAGCCGAAACCGCTGGTCCTAGAGATTCCAAATTTGGCACGTAGGTTCCTTATAAGGTGTAGAGGTAGCCAATTCACCTCCTAAGGGGGTGAAATGGGGTCCAAATATAGTATGGGAAAAGTCTCATCACTTCCATATTACTGAAAAAAAATATTGGCGTTTTGTACGGTATTTTGTCATCTTAGATAAGCAGTACTCAGCACTGGAAAATCACGAGTAGATATACAATTTCACTGACTCGTGTTGTAAAATTTACGCCACGATTACACCAAATGGTCAGAAGCAAGTAAAATAAACAAACTGTAACCATTAAACTGTTCTAATGCTCGTTGCTGACATTTATCTTAAAGACTTTAAACGAAAACTTGACATATTAAACTCTGCCAGTCTCGAAATAACAAATTGATGCCCCAGCCGTCAGTCGCCGCCCTAATCTTAGCGGAAACAGGCGCGTCAAACTGTCGCTAGGGATTGCAATCCGGTCCGACGGATATTGGGATTCGGCCGGATCTGTCACATTTTAGGAGGTAGTTACCGGATTCATTAAATTAAAAAAATACAGAACGTTATGCGTTTTAAACGACGTAAAGAAGACGATTGGAAGGTGTTAATGAATGAAAAAGTTGATTATTTACTTAAGATATTATTTTTGTTGTAATTATTTAGTTTTCAAATTTTTATTTGATATTGAAATTGATGTTGTAATGTAAAATACCCTATAATGGACGGTGATGCTATTATAGACAAAAAAAAACACAAATAGAGCTGTTTAATTTTGAAGTTTCTATTAATTCGGTTATTTCTGAAGGATTTGGCGGCAAGATAAAATTCACCAGTTTACCGAAAAAAATATCAAGACGAATTCTTAGTAATGTTGCTAAGAGAGTTGAGTTCATGTATCTATAAAATAATAAAAAAATAATACTCGGTGTAAACTGGAATGCGTTTTACCACAGAATATATAATAGTACAAGTACAGAAGGCCCACTACTTTGATGTTCACGAAATGCCGCCTTTTTAAATTCCTACAAAATTCTAACAAAGAAACGAGCCGTACGTGCGCAGCGTCGGATGATAGGGTTGCCTATGGATTAAAACGAATTACTTCTCAGATAAAATGTTACAAACAAACTGTAACCTGTACTATATATTCCAGTCTTGGGTACTTTCTAGGTATATATACAGTATTTATATATTTTTGTTTAAACCTTCAGCATCACAAGCCTTATTGAACTTTTCCGTGGGACTTAATCAATAAGATCTGTGTAAGATTGTCCTATTTTATTCATGATGTCTATTTAACTATGTATTATTAGCCATTTCACACGTGGACATCGCATATGAACCTTAAAAAAACTCTCGACGTAAAGTAACAATAGAAAGTGCGAACGTGCGTTCCTTGAGAACGCGCGCCATCCCTGATTAGGCCGCGAACTCGCGGCCGTCAGCATGTACTTGTAGCGCGGCGATACAATCGCGGAGTGAGCCGCCCCTGGTTTTACTTACTGCATTAAGCATGAGATAAGATATTATACATACTAGTTTGTTGCTCCAAAGATATAAAGAAATAGTGTTATTTTGTGAGTGTCCATTACAGGAACCGGAAAGCTGCGTACCTCTTATGATGGACAAGGAACAATTTACAAAACCAAAATTTACAAGAAACGCCTATGTTGAAATAACCCAAACTAATTTTATTTTTGGTATATAAAATTGACTCATTGAGTATCAGTTGGCTTTAAAAGTAAAATTTTAAACTTATTTCACTGTCCATAATGGGGGATCCATTACTGGAGAACTGCCGTCCATGATTGGAGAAAAACACCTAGTTTCAATTTGTTAACTATGAAGAAACCAATAGGAGTATCTATTCTGCAATACGCTTGAAATTAAAAGAAGGATAGGACATTCAAAATTTAACACGCTTAGCGGTAGAATTTTACATGTATCGGTGAAATATCAAAAACAGGCGAATTTTTTTCTTAAACTGTCCATGATTGGGTCCGTTACCTTAATACTTGTTATGTTAGCTATGGTGTTTTATTTTGTTGTTATGTTCTAAAGTTAAACATATCTCATATAGCGCAAAAAAGTTGGTTATATATGACATCCATTATCCGGTCCGGCCGGATCCGCCCGAATTGAAAATCAATCCGGTTTGCAATCCCTAGCTGTCGCCTCTTGGGCATAAATTAAAAGAATGTTATCAGGAGCTAAGTGAGTGGCCCGAGGGACGTTGCGAGGAGTACATGACCTTATTCAATATTCAGATTAATGTAAATATATGTATGGATATGATTTTAATTTCAAATTGAAGGGAAAATATTGGCAGGCCTTCTATTAGACAAGTATTACACGTAAACGTAATATAGGTGGTCCTGGGTTCCTTACCAAAGTGATACATGCTGCGCCTACCCCAAGTATTTGGGATAAGGGAGAGCGAATGGTGATGATTCTACATTTTACGATTCGTTTAGACTAGGTCCTCTACGCAAGTATTCCGAGTATATCGAATTTCTATAAAGAAGCAACATCCAAAGGCTTTATCAAATAATACTCAACTATTATAACAATCAATTTACGAACGCGCCTCCCGTGGCGCCCCAGTTCAATAGCCCGCCGCGATCGGCTTTACATCGCTATTTATACACAAATTAAATACGTACGTTTTTGGCACGTACTTTCATACGTAATTGTGGCCTCATACTTAATACAAATGCATTAACGTAACTCATGGCTCGAATTATTACGTTCAAACTTGGCTAATACGTGGAATGCCCACTAATAGACTACGTATATATTAGTTAGCCTAATGACATCAAAATTTCAAGCGTATTTGATAGATAATTTATGATATTTGGTATGGGCTACATGCATCACATATTAAAGGAGTTAAAAGCTAGTTTTTTTTTCTACAAAAGCTACTTAAGACAAGAATCGTTAACCATCGCCGATATCACATGAAAATGACAGAGCTTAATGTAAAATAATGAGTAAACCAAAAATCGTCGCAAGGACTTTTATAATAAAAATACCAGCTTGTTAATAGCAAAAATGCAAAAAAATTAATAGCTCTGAAATAGACTTTTCGTTTCAATAAAGTGATCGACATCGCGCGCAGCCGAGCGTTAAGGAGTTCTTGCACCTTTCGTGTCAAAACACAATCTTGCCCTTACTCATTATGAGGCATTTAAAGTCCTAAAATAAAATTAATACTCATATTTCACTTTTTGAGTACTCGCAATTAGCAGTGTCCATTAATTTCTTTTTTTAATTAAACAAGCCAAGAAATTTAAAGGGGAACAAATTGCAGCTAGCATTTTAAAGAATGCCTCGATTTCTGTTCATGACAAAATATGACATGGCATTTTTATACTTTTTAACTCGTTGAAATGAAATAAACATTTCTGTACTGAACAGATAAAATTATGTACTATTTAAGCTTTTTGAAACATTCCTTAAATTGTTGGAAATTTAGTATGGTGTTCAATATGAGACCGAGATGAGTTGCTACAGAGGAAAGTTGTGACAAGGTTGATTTTTGGGAACTTATTATCTAACTATGTACTTATTAGCAAGCTCACAACAGTGCAGGTTCAAGGTGATCCCATCGTCTTTAGGGTTCCGTACCAAAAAGATACAAAAAGGAACCCATATGGCGACGCTCTGTCGGTCTGTCGGTCTATATATCTCGAGAACTACTTATGCTATCGACTTGAAATTTGGAATAGTTATGAACATTGTTAACCTCTACAAATTAAAAATACTTTAATTTTAATTTTAATATAAATTTGCAGTTTAGTTTATGGTACTAACGAACGTAGACACATAATAATTACAATACAATACAATCTCTCTCTCTCTCTCTCTTCCAAGCTATTAATCCCACATGGTGGTGGGGTCAGCTTTCCTAATACAATTTATTTTAGTGGTTATGAGGATAGGGTTAAGTATTTTGTAACATCACCATCTGCCAGAATTTGGCGTACAATACACTTGACTCTCAATATGCATGTCATTAAACCAATTAAAAATAAAAGTAGATATCGCAATGTCAGATTTGAAATTCATAATAAGAAAATAAAAATTGTAAATAATAATGATAGGTAAATGTCATGCATACAGAAAAGTGGCTCATATAGAATTTTCATAATTTCAAATGAAGTAATTATAATAAAATACAATAAAAAATATTAATAATAATTACATATTAGTGGATACAAAGTGTTCACCAACTGAATAGAACATTTTTTGTAAACATCACTTAAATCATTTGGCTCATGTAATTTAAGCTCATTACACTTACTATATTTATTAAATTGTGTAAGTGGGAAAGCTGAAGAACCGCGGGCCATATTAGGCGCCTACTACATTATATTTACAAAGAGTCTGGGGGAGGAAGTCTGAGTTAACCTCTCTAACAAGTCAAGTGACGCAGTTCCCACCTTGGAGGATCGATTACTTCCACTTCAATTGGCTGTGATTCGTTTTATGGCAAATATCTTTTTGTCTTCTGAGACATCCTTACAATTTTCCCCGCCTAATTATCATACTAATTAACTTAGCATAAAATTTAGTTACTCGCTAACAGTTTTGAAAAAAAAAATCATGTATCGACACTATCGACAGTGAATGTTAATCCACTAACCCCCGACGCGTTGTCCCGTATCCGTCACAGAACATTTGAACCTTAATTAACAAATCAAAGATTAGATCATTGTCTTCGGTCAGAGCGAAAGTTGCTGATGAAATAAAACTATGAAAACTAATTATATCACGTATCACGTATAATGAATTTATAAGACATCGCGACGTTTCGAACTCTTCAGGTACACTCTTCGCCGCATTAGGAAACATTTGACATAAGGCGTTTCAAGGGTTAGTACATAGAAGTAGTCTATGTATAAGACGGTCAAGCAAATATTGTCACTAAAAACCGGCCAAGAGCGTGTCGGGCCACGCTCAGTGTAGGGTTCCGTAGATTTTCGTATTTTTCTCAAAAACTACTGAACCTATCAAGTTCAAAACAATTTTCCTAGAAAGTCTTTATAAAGTTCTACTTTTGTGATTTTTTTCATATTTTTTAAACATATGGTTCAAAAGTTAGAGGGGGGGGGACGCACTTTTTTTTCCTTTAGGAGCGATTATTTCCGAAGATATTAATATTATCAAAAAACGATCTTAGTAAACCCTTATTCATTTTTAAATACCTATCCAACAATATATCACACGTTGGGGTTAAAATGAAAAAAAAAATCAGCCCCCACTTTACATGTAGGGGGGGGTACCCTAATAAAACATTTTTTTCCATTTTTTATTTTTGCACTTTGTTGGCGTGATTGATATACATATTGGTACCAAATTTCAGCTTTCTAGTGCTTACGGTTACTGAGATTATCCGCGGACGGACGGACGGACGGACGGACGGACGGACGGACGGACGGACGGACGGACGGACGGACGGACGGACAGACAGACATGGCGAAACTATAAGGGTTCCTAGTTGACTAGTAGGGTACCCCCCCTACATGTAAAGTGGGGGCTGATATTTTTTTTCATTCCAACCCCAACCTGTGATATATTGTTGAATAGGTATTTAAAAATGAATAAGGGTTTACTAAGATCGTTTTTTGATAATATTAATATTTTCGGAAATAATCGCTCCTAAAGGAAAAAAAAGTGCGTCCCCCCCCCCTCTAACTTTTGAACCATATGTTTAATAAATATGAAAAAAATTACAAAAGTAGAACTTTATAAGGACTTTCTAGGAAAATTGTTTTGAACTTGATAGGTTCAGTAGTTTTTGAGAAAAATACGGAAAACTACGGAACCCTACACTGAGCGTGGCCCGACACGCTCTTGGCCGGTTTTTTTTTAATGGAGGGGCGAAGATTTTTTGCACCTAGCACTACTAGAAGCACCTTTTTTATCGATTTGGCTTTTTAGTGACAAGATTTGATTGACCGTCTATAGTAGGTACTTATCTAAATTCTGTTACAGCTATTTCTAAACATCATCTCAGTCAATAAGTGTAATTGACATTGATTTAAAGTTCATTTGTCTTTATCAAGTATTTCCAACGTGTTATTATTTTATTTGAGCCATTCAATGTATTATTTTTTGCTATTACGTTTTAATATGATAAAAGCTTACTTTTCCGAACCATGCAACAGGTATCAACGCTTTTAAAATAAAAATCTCAACCAGTACAACAGAAACCTGCTGGGGCCGTTTCATAAATCAAAGTTAGCAAGTTTCGGAAGACAGTATCCTAATCCAATGATCGTTAACTATACCAAATAGAAGTAAACTTCAGTGTAATTCGATTCACTGTTCGCATCCACGTTAAGATTTGCCATTTCTACATTTGGGTCCAATTCTCTAAATTACGGGTTGATAGTTCATTATAAAATTCAAATTCATTATAAGGGGTCGGGATGTCAAAACACTGTCATTAAGTTTTTACACTGAGAGATCCGAGCCATATCGTATCTGGCTTAAATTTATGATGTTAATTCAAATTATAATCATGTCTCTTAAATTAAAAAAAAATAGGTACAGGAGCCAGAGCAGCTATTAGGTACTTTCAGCAAGAGCAGGTACTTAGTGCGCTTTGTGGACCGCTTAAGCCAGTAATTGTAAAAAAAAGTACGGAAAACTGGATGAAAGGAGAGTGCACGTAGCGGAAATGAGAATGATGAGATGGATGTGTGGAGTGACCAGAATGGATCGGATCAGGAATGAGTATATTAGGGGAAGTGTGAAAGTTGCGCCTATAACGGAAAAGATGAGGAGTGGCAGGTTGGCGTGGTTCGGTCATGTAATGAGGAGGGATGAATGTCATATAGGCAAAATAATGTTGGAGATGAAGGTTGATGGATGGAGAGGGAGGGGTAAACCCAAACAACGCTGGATGGATTGTGTGAAAGAGGATATGAGGAAGAAAGATGTGAGTGTTGAGATGACGAAAGATAGAGGAGAATGGAAGAGGAAAACGTGTTGTACCGACCCCACATATCTTATCTTATCTTAAATCTGCGGGGGCCCTTACGGATACACTTCGACCCATCGGGATCTTTTGTGCAATTACCCCCTACGATCCTAAGATCCTTCAGCTATTCAGGAGCTTCTCGACCATCTCCACGTATCGGATGATGAGGCTCATGGGTAGCTCTCTGAAGTCCTTCGGTGCCAGGTAGCCTGCTCCAAAGTTCTTCATTCTTTGTCTGGCGAGGGCGTGACATTCACACATTAAATGTCTGACGGTCTCTTCCTCTTCGCCACACATGCGACAATCAGTGTTGTCGGCGTGTCCCATCTTGGCCAAAATTCCTTTGACCCCGTAATGGCCTGTGAACACCCCCGTTATAATTTGGAGTTGTCTTTTGCCTAGCTTCCCTAGCTTTTTGCTCCATCCAGAGTCTACCCTCTGCATAAAGAGCTTTGAATGCTTCAGACCAACCAGGGCATCCCACTCTTTTTGGTGACTAGCCTTTGTTTGGTCTTTCATAGCCATTCTGATGGTTCCTTGTGAAAGGCCCACATAAGGTTCCGGACCTATGAAGTTGTCTTCAGATCCGGCCTTGGCAAGTTCATCAGCGTTTTCATTGCCAATGAAGCCTTCGTGCCCCGGTATCCATACCAGTTGCACCTTGTTTTGCCTTCCAAGCTTGTTAAGAGCTTGGATGCCGTTTAATACCAGTCTAGAGGTAACTCTGGGCGATGTGAAGGCTTTGAGTGCCGCTTGACTGTCGCTGAGTATATAGATAGTCTTACCTTGGATTTGTCTAACTATATTCTCATGTACACAGGCAATTATTGCATATGTCTCGGCTTGGAAGACCGTGGCATAATTGCCCATGCTGATACTACCACTGTAGTCATTTGCATAAATGCCTGCGCCCGTACCAGATGCCATCTTGGACCCGTCTGTATACCAGATGATGGTGTTGTCATCAGGGGTGGGTGTCTCCAGCCCCTCCTTCCATTCGGCTCTAGTATGGACTTTGGTTTTGAAGTTTTTGTGGAAGATGAATTTCGGTTGCATTTTGTCGCAGCCCATACTCATCAGCCTTCCCATAGAATTGTTGTATTCCATGCTTGTGTGTTTAGTCTTCGGCATGCTATCGCTCCAGAGGCCTGTTAAAGCCAGCCGGTGTAGCGATTTCAGTGCCTCAGACTGTATCACTAGATGTAGCGGCGGGAGATCCAATAGTACCTCCAATGCTGCTGTTGGCGTCGTTCTGAACGCACCCGTTATAGCCATGCATGCTGTCCTTTGTACCTTCATGAGGACATCCTTGCATGTGCTCAGTAATGTCCTTGGCCACCAGGCCAGGCTTCCGTACAGGATTATAGGTCTCACCATCATGGTGTAGATCCACCTTAGTACCTTTGGGTTTAAACCCCATGTTTTGCCGTAAGCTGACCTACACATTCCAAACACTCTAAGTGCCTTGGCTGTGGTCAGTTCGACGTGTCTTTTCCAGTTCAGTTCTTTGTCTAGTGTTACCCCTAGATATTTCACTTCATTGGAAAGTTCAAGTACCCTTCCATAGAGCCTTAGTTGCTCCATGCCAGTAAGGGCCCTTTTCCTGGTAAACGGTACTACCACTGTTTTGCCTGGATTGATGGAGAGTTGTTGGTGGTTACACCACCTCTCCACTTGCCTCAGTGCTGTATTCATGATTTCTGACACCGTTCCCGGGAATTTCCCGTTTATGAGTATCACTAAATCATCTGCATAACCCACTGTATATACTGGGCCCTTATTTAGTTCTTCCAAAAGTGAGTTCACTACCAGGCTCCATAGAGTCGGAGAGAGAACCCCACCTTGTGGACAACCTTTTGTTGCTGTGGCTAGTAATTCTTCCCCCATGAGGGAGGACTTAATTAGCCGGCTGTTCAACATATTATTTACATACATTACAACAGGTTCTATGCCATGTTTGAGTGCAGCATTATTGATTGCACCATATGTGGTGCGATCAAAGGCACCTTCGACATCCAGAAATGCAGCAAGACATAGTTCTTTGTTTTCTATGGCCTGCTCCGCTCTAGTTGTCACCAGGTGTAGTGCTGTCTCCGTGGACTTGCCCGGCTGGTATGCACATTGCAAGCGGTGTAGTGGATGTCTCTTGAGCGGACCATCCCTGATGTGTCTGTCCACCAGTTTCTCCAAAGTTTTAAGGAGAAATGATGATAGACTTATGGGCCTATATGATTTGGCTTCTGTGTAATCCTCTTTGCCTGGTTTGGGCAAGTATGTTACCTTTACTAACCTCCATGCACGTGGTACATGTCCGAAGGCAATACACGCTTTGTACAGTCTACTCAAGTGGGGTATAAGTACGTTAGCGCCTTCTCGTAGTAGTATGGGGTAGATTCCATCTGGCCCCGGGGCTTTATATGGCTGAAATGTCGATAATGCCCATTGTATTTTGTTGTGGTCTACTACCTTTTTCGACGTGTCCCAATTATGCCTGGTCGTGCGAGTGCACTGTTCCGTAACACTAATTGGTTCATCGTCTGGTACACTCTGATTTATTATCGAGCCTGGAAAGTGTGTGGCACACATCACCTTGAGGGTCTCTAGCCCCGTTTCAGTCATTCCACCATCACTCCTTCTAATAGAGGTGAGTGGGACTGACTTCGTTGTGGCTAGTGCCTTCGTGAGTCTCATGCCTTCCGGAATGGAACCGATTTGATCGCAGTGGTTTTTCCACGCTTTCCTTTTCGCTTTTCTCACTGCCTTGCTATACTCTGTGAGTTTTCGCGCGTAGAGCTCAAAATCATTACTTCTTTTGGCATCGTTAAAGACAGCCCTAGTTTCTTTCCTGAGTTTTGCTATCTAAGATGTGAGTGTTGAGATGACGAAAGATAGAGGAGAATGGAAGAGGAAAACGTGTTGTACCGACCCCACATAACGTGGGATAAGGGTAGGAGGAAGAAGAAGAAGATATCTCGGTACAAAGTTACTTAAAAAATTTGGTGACCACGCTGCAAACGGGAAATCAAAATAAATATATTTATATTTCGATTTTCGTTTTCGTAGTCCAAACTACACAATACGAAATTTCTTTCAATATGTTCGTAACATATTATAAGATATGTGTCATCTATTGCACGTGGACAGAGGGCAAAAACCTTGTTCAGAATGGCCCGCACAAGTCAACGCCTCTTACCACATTGTACCGATAAATTTATTCAACAAAACATGTCACTTTTTAGCACGTTTGTGAGTCCCGTTACAGGGAAAATAGTGTCTTCTCATCTTTATAGATTTAGATGTTGCGTGAGAGATCACTCCAAATGCAATAGATCCTCGGGAACCGATCCTGTCCTCATAAACACTTATGCCCACCTTACTTACTAAATACAGGTACACATAAACTATCCAGTTTATTGAAGTTCTCTACTAATATTAATATGTACTTACAATGCAAGATTTTGCAACAAATTCGTCGATTTAGTTTAAAAATACAAATAAAATATTGGCAGTTTTTTTATTGGACTATTCTAATTTCAAAGTGATGTCACATATTCTTACACGTCGGTAATCTAAAGGCCGAAAGCCATCCTCGTCCTAAAACAACGCAACTAATCAATTCCATTATAGGATCTGTGAACCCGGAGACGAAGCGTGAAATGTCGGCACTCCTTTGAATACAGACATGTAACGGTTTTATGTAACCAGTCGTGGCTACGAAACATAAATTATACGCAGAGATTGACGTAATACCTTTAGAATATCATTTGTCCACGAAATTCTGCCCAACTTTATTGGCACTGTCGAAAACGAATAGCAAATGCCCAGACACTCGGCGAAATGTAAGTGACAAGGGGCTTAGTGCTCTATCAAGGCGAACTGCGCGCAACTACGCTCCTAACAAATTGCACTCGTCAAATCCTTGAACAGAACTAACTTTCTTAACTGAACTGAAACACCCCGACGTTTCAGAAAGCTTTAAGTCAAGTATAGCAAACCAGAGTGGGTAATGACACTCCGGTCATGTTTTCCGTCTTAATTGAGGCGAAAACAGGCCGAAGTTGGCTGGCAGTGCTCATTAAGAACAACAAACAAGTGGCTAAGTACTGTGATGTCGCCGAGAGGCAGTCGCGAACTAATCGGCTTTCGCGCTGGCTGCTACCGAAACTCCGAAAAACCTCGCATTTACATGTTGTTTGCGTCGTTTATGGAAAACATGTGTTTCATATGGAATAACATGCACGAATTGGGGAAAACATGTTTCCGCAATCGTACTCGATTTTCCGATGTGTTAGAAGCAATAACGTATTCAGTAGGCAGAATACATATCTGATAATCATAATATATTTTGTCCCGCAATTTTGATCTAATTATAGGTAAAGTTTTGATTCTCTTTTAAGTAAAACAAAACACAGTGGTCTTAGCCAGCTCAGTCAAATAACGAGGCCTAATGACGTACTTACGTCTTATTGACGGTGCAATTTTCAATTTCTTCTACGGTTTTTATTACAAATATTGCTAAAAAAATGTTAGAACTTCGTTTTCATTCAACCTCTTAATGCTAAAAGCGGCACTGAAACATGAAAAGTTTCATGCGCTCTGCCTTCCCATGGGTTTTTAAAACAGGCGTGAGTATAGGGTTATGTATAGGGTTGCAAATATGCGTATGTATGCAAATAGGCGTATGTATAGGGTTGCAAATAGAAAAAAAAAACAAATGTTTTTTTTTCAGAATTATGAAAAAAACATGAAAATAAACCGAGCCCCATTGTTTGTTTTTCTGAAAATGTTTTTTTTTTTTTTTCAGATGAACAAACACGGTTTTTCGTGAGTTGTAACGTTTCAATAACAATAACGTACATTTTAATTCGATTAACATTCAGTATACAAACGTTTATTGGGGAATCCCCGATGCGGCGTGCAGCGTGGAGCGGCGGTGGTGTTGCCAACAGTAAATAGCGACAACTACCAACTACAGATTTCGTAAATGTTACTTTTATAAGGCCAGACACTATATTATTTTATTAAATTCGTTTAATAGTTAACATAAAGTCTAAAAAGTCGTATAAAAGTATTAACTGCTTTGTAAATGTTGAGATTTCGTAGTTTAGTAAAAAAACATACTTCAGAAAAAAAACTGTTTTTTTTTTCACGGTTTTTTTTTCATGTTTTTTTGTTTCAAGCCAGAAAAAAAAACGTTTTTTTTGCAACTCTAGGTATGTATGTATGTAGAATGTCTTTATTTTGCCATAAATGCAAGTTTGTTTTCTTAATAACAATGTAAAGACGCTTGTTAAGCAGTTATGCGGATTTGGGACCACTGTGCGCCTTGTCATTAAATTTAATGTTTAGTAGGTACTTAACGAGTTGTAACGGTTATTAAGTAGTTCGTTTTGTATAACTTTCATTGCTATTGTATTCATCTCGTTACGTGTAAGCATGTTTGTAACTGTTGTTTAGGTAAACCTTATTGTCAAAATAACTTTATAACACTAAAATAATAAAAAAGAATACGCGTACTAGGTATAAGGTATAACTAAGAGGTGACCGAAGAGTTAGCGGCTTCGTCACACAACGTATCAGCATTGAGATACAGTAAGAAAATGTTGCCAGCACAATGCATTAATGGCCTATTTTTGATTTAAGGTAGCTGTTAAGTTGTATTTGTATTCTTCTTATGTAAGTTTTAGTTTTATAATACAGGTATGTAAATATTTATTAACATGACTGTGTTAATGGCATGACGTTCTAACTATGCATTATAAAATAAAACTATATCAAGGAAAAGCGTGCAAATATGTATGTGTTAGTATTCGAGAGTTGTGTAAAGTGCGTGGGTTACCGAACAACTGTTATGAAAGGGAATCTTTTCAATCCCGAGGCATTTCATAAAGAAAGGTGGGGAATGATTTATGTGTGTTCCTTTTGTTGGGAATACCTATTGAATGCTAAAAATACTTTACAGTTGCTTATATGTAAGTAAAGAAAGCTATAAATTATTATTCGGGCTAATGTTTCGCTTTAACGGTTTTCGGCACGGAAATCTATGGTATACTTGAAGCATTTTATGGGTGTTAAGTCCAGACTCCAGACCCTTTAGCACAACTTGACTTGTCGCGCGCGAGTCCATACATCAAGCGCGACTTCAAGTATGGACTCGCGCGCGACAAGGCAAGTTGTGCTAGAGGGGCAGATAATCGTATTTTAGTAACAGGTATTTAGTCGTAGCATTTGAATAAAAGTCACTAATGATTAACCCTTAAATGCATGACCTTGACAAATTATTCATTCAAATTTGAATTTTGACATGCTGTCAATAGAGTCAAAAATTCATTATGCACATATAAATACGTCACTATGCAGTTAAGGGTAAATGAAATAAATTAGTACTTATTAGGTAGGTTTTACATTAAAAGCAACGCGGTTTTCCAGTTCGGAATTCCAGTCACCGAGTGAGAGATAGTTCAGTACCGTTACCATGGGCTGCCCAAGTGAGAGCCGTATTACTTTACTCAGAAAGTAAGTGAGTTTACGTTTGTTTACAATATATTGTGCCTAACTTCACGCCAAAGAAGCTGCTTCTATCCCTTTCTAAGTTTATCAATAAACGGAGAAAGAACTATAGGCGAATGCTACGCCTCTGGTGTTTACGCGATGGAACTAAAATCATAAGTAAATGTAATTTACCTATCGAAATCTGTCAATATAGGGTCTACTGCAAATTTCGAAACATACGCACTGAGGGATTCTTCCTCTTTCACTTTATACTGATGAGAGTAAAAGAGACGCATGTCCACATTTCGATAACTTCGGTATTCGGTAGTAGGCCTCAAACCATAGGCCAAGTCATTCTGACGTGACATTTCTGTCAAGTTATACAAAAATCACACGGAATTTTCACGATTATATTTGCAGTTTTAAATAAAATTATGACTAACATATTGCATTAATTTATAATATTACGTGAAATTCAAGATTATCTAAAATTGAATAAAAAGATAAACCAGTGAACAAATCAAATACGGTAATGAGTTATCTTTGGCCATCATTTTGTACTATTTAATAAATAAATAATAATAAAAAGCTTTTATTTCAGGCATAATGATCCCATAGGTTACAACTAGCTTAAAACTAAATATAATAGAAGAATCAAATTAAGTGTCTTGACACTGTAAAGGGGTGCCACTCATTTAAAAAATTGAACCAAAATTTACAATTGAGATGATTATATTGCTCAAAGCAGTTTTTGGTTTCAGAAAGATGACGGAAGCTATGATTGAAATCAATATTTCCGAACAAACCCGTATGGTATTCAGTCAACATGGAAGATGGTTCAATTGATATTAATACTGTGGCACTGTGGCAGTTACGCTACTCAAAACCTTAGGGCAGCAGAGGGGAGCAGTACCAATTTATAGGTGTTTTTGTTCCGCGATGCACTTAATGGTATTATTGGCCATGATCATAGAAGTGCTCCAATAAATGAAAAAACCTCAACTCCAAAAAATAATCCTGTTACTAAAATAAAGTATTTCATTAATTGACTTTGTTTATTTGTGATGTTCTCGAGTAGTAAAGAAACAGAAATATTTTTTACAGAAAAAAGGGTACGTAGGTACGTAGCATCTTATATAGAATTAGCTTTTGCCCGCGGTTTCGCTCGCGTACTAAAAGAATTCGTATTCAAACATATACATATAATAAAATTTTCATTTGGGTCCGTAAGTTTCTATGCAGACGTTTGTCTGCGTTTTTTTTCGATTACTCATATTACTATTGTTTTTAAAAAAGAAATAAAAAGTATTTTCTCGCATTATCGTTTACAATTACCGATTGCCGACCGATTACCCCTATCCCTATCCCTAACCCTACCCCTAACCCTACCCCTATCCCTATCCCTATTAGGGTTTGCTCCCGGGAAATACCGGTACCGAAAGTACCGGGAATTCCCGGGATTTTCAGCCAAGCAAAGAACCGGGAAATGAACTTGAAGGCTGTTTTAAACCCTATAATTTATGAATTTATTATGCACACTATTGGCGCTTTGTAAATAATTTGTAATTGTTCAAAAATACTTCTTTTCATTCATAAAACATTGTATTGTGTAGTTATTAAATAGTCATAAGTTTAGCATTTCAATATGTGCAATATTACTTTTATGATTAACAAAGTAATTGTTATTCCTGTAATTGTTTCTTCTGCTGTATGTTGTATTAAATATTGTATGTTTGCGCTGATGGCCAAGTTGCCAATGCTCCCAATAAATTAAAAAAAAAATTAGGTTTGTCAATTTTGACACAAGGACTTAGCTGAAATGTCAATCGTTGACGCTAAACCATGGACTTTAAATCTATGCGCTAAACGCCGATCGAAATTCAGTCTAGCTCTGTCATGTCAATACGGAAAAGTGATAGAGATAGCTAAGCTACGATAACGATGTTATCATAATCGTTTGTGCATTTGGCTACGTGCCCTGCCAAAAAATTAGATACAATTTTTACTTGTTTCAAAATGCTTTTTCTACTCACTTTTGTATCAAATTATAATCTTCATATACACCCCATAATGGCCTAATCGCCTTCAAAAGTTCTATACCTTACCTTAGACTTTGTCGTTACCTATGTCGATGTCGTTGTAATTGATGTTTGATATGTACGTAAACGCTGAATTTTAGGTTTTTAGTTTTCGTTTCACGTCAATATATTAAATACTTAGCCTGTTACTCAAGAATATTACAAAATAAACAAAGTCACAGAATGAGATACTTTATTTCAGTAATAGGATAATTTTTTTGAAGTTTTTTCCTTTGGTTCACTTCTAATATATACCCACGAGATATGGTGTTATGGTGACTATAGGTATATACAAGTATTGTGCATTGAGGAACTAACATGCCCATGAATTGGTACTGCCTGCTGTAGGTAATCAGTTGATTCTTAACTGCCTCATTCATTATCAATTTGAACAATCTTCTACGTTGGGTTTGCTGAATACCATACGGCTGGCATGGAAATATTGTTTTCAATAATATCTTCCTTTTCTGAAAGCAACCAATATAATCATCTCAACTGTAGCTAAACAGTACAAAATGATGAATACATATACCTAACTCATTACCTTTGTAAAAGTATCAAGCACTGGTTTCATCACTGGTTTATCTTTTTATCGAACTACTGCATTTAAGCTGTTCTTTAATTTCACGTAATATTATACATTAATACATATTAGTCATAATTGCATTTAAAATTGCAAATATAATCGTGAAAATGTTGTGGGATTGTTATATAATTTGACAGTAACGACACATCAGAGTGAATTGGTGGTTTACTTTTACGCTAGTGATTGTCAATGATTACTCACGTAAAGTATTGAGTTTTCACTAGAGACTGTCAAATAGTTCTGGTTCTATTGACTTCATACAATCAGAAAGAGAGCGCCTTAGCTGTAAAGTTAGGAACGTATTAAAAACTCGGAGTAAACACGTTAATAACTTATGGTACCGATGAAAATTTTAGTACGTGAGCGTTTCCGCTTGGAGCGCTGTTCAGTTTTTCCATACATTTTCCGTAACTCTCACTGAAAACGTAACGTATTTTTTCACTTAAAAAAGTCATGGTAAGGCTACAGGTCTATCTATCGATATAATTAAGGCTAAAGGTATATAAGTACATAATACATACATAGATAGCGGTGTAAGAATTTCCATCAATGTGCTAACCGCAGGGTGCCTATGTATTAGCTAACTTGCCAATCTTTTACGCGGCCTAGTTATCTCTACTCTCTATCACTTCCATAATAGTGAGACAGATCCATTTTAATAAAACAAAAAAAAGGTTAACTCCTCACTCGGCTTTATGTTCCGTAGTGATTATAGTACAAACGCTTAACCTCGTGGTAACCTTCTAAAGGCTAAAACAATTAAGCGACTGCAGAACAACAAATAAACATCACTTTATTTACTTGGACCGGTCACAATTAGGCTTTCCTCGTAAACAGTAAAATAAAACCAGAAAGTGCGCAACAAAACCTAATCTCATTACGCCTAATGCCATCGACGACTTCACAGATAGTAATTGTAAGCGGCAAATACACTGGCTCGTGCCAAGCGTCGTTTAATACAAGGGGCATTATTTGTTACAATCGCCCACCGCGGGCACACTAGTCGAATTATCTGGAAAACCAACCTTTTCAGGGTATACGTAGCCGAATGGCACAAATGCTCACGAAACGCTCACGAAACGAAACGCTCGTAGATATCTATCTCTATCGCTCTTGCGTATTGGCGTGAAAGAGCCAGACTACCCTTCGCGGCGTTTCGTTTTCGTTTCGCGTCGCAGAAATGCCATTCGGCTACGACACCTGAAAGATTTGAGACTTAGTAGCATGCTCTGAAACTTTTGACTTATAATAGAGCTACGTCTGGTATTGTGTATAGCTTCAGGTAAGGCAGTAAAAAAACTCATGTCAATTCAAGTTTTTCATGCAAAAGTTGTTTTTGTCCTATTTGTTTTCTTACATAAGCTGACTTATGATAGTTATGATTTTGAGTTGTAAACTCCCCGAAATTCGGCCGAGCTTGCTGGGGACTCTTAAGAATCGTTTTCGTGGTTGATCATTATCGCGTAAGTAAGTATATTTTTTGCTAAAGTTTATATAAAAAAATTAGTTTTCTGACGTCAGGTTCGCCTCCACTCTAAAATCATAGGAATATAACTAGAAGGAGTGTGGACCCTTCCAAGCCGGTTCACTCGAGCGCTCACCTTGCGTGTACGGGCAGGAAAGAGGCAAAGGATTTAACACAGTCATCTAATACAAAAGGGCACTACGTACCAAACCCCGTGCACACCTAGCACCTTATGGCGTTGTAGTTTGGACAGTAATAAAATGCGTTTAAACGAAGCATAAGCTACCAACATAAAAGAGATTAGTGTTTTTATTTTGCTTGCGTTACGCAGAGTGGAATGTGTGTACCTGCCTACTTGACTTTAAATGGCTTTTTGTCTGCGTCGAAATTTTCGTTCGGCTTAAATTGCAATTGTAGAGTAAACGTTTTACCCCTGCGAGACTTTGCTTTTATTGCCCATTAGCTTTCGTTCGTGTATATTGAAAAATTTGCATACATTGAAGTACTCCCCCTGTCAAATTCAGTCGGTGAATAACAACATTAACACTACCGTATAGTACCTACTTAAATATACCAAGTCGCATCTCGGAAAACAATATTAGAGTTATTAAATAAGGTACTCGATATTTATTTTTATTAATATAGATTAAGTGTTTATGTTTGACCTTATGTTATGGTTGACGGGCAGGGAATTTTTTTTTGTACATTAAGTCCGTCATTTTTAATATTTTATGTGTTTGTGCAAAAAACTTAGATTAATAAATACACAAACACATATTTTAGATTATTAAATGCGTTATGATGCCTGTTGGCCGAGGAAATTTATAAAATAAAAAACAATAAGGTATAAACCGTAACATTTCCGAAAACGTGTGCCTTGGTTCATATTGTAATGCACTTAAAAGGTAGATTTTTTTACAAATTTGCGCGTCATAAAGCACCTATACCTGTAGAAATACACCTACATTTGTGTATCAATCGGCACTCACCACGGCTCAGAATAAAGTGGTAGGTATTCAAATGCCACCCGTCTAAAGGCAAGCGTCGTATTATTCCATATGGAAAACTTTATGACACTAAATCACGTACATACCTGTAGCTAACCCGAGCAACAAGTATAATACCTACTCAACAATAACAAACTTAAACCCTAACACAAATGAAAACTTATCTAAAACACAATTATAATACCACCGATATAATCAAATACGGAAGCCGTTCAATCGTTTAATAATACGCGAAATCTTACAAACTCCACAAATTGATTAAAAAGTACATATTTATATCACGAGCATATCGTATAGACGTATCTTCACACATCGGTAATAATCCTTACATTATAAATTACGCATCCTTTGAAACTTAGGGAACCTTTCAAGTGTGTGGAGGCGTAAAGTTTAATCGTCTCGACGAAGTGTTTCCATCTGCCTAACTCCTATACGGTCACTTTACACTAACAAATTACTTTGAACATCAATTATACACTTAAATTGGAATACCTAACTTAGTTGAAATAGTTTTGTTATTATTATGTATCATGTTACGTAAAAATGTATTTATTTACTTTTCAGATGACGGAAAAGTATGACATAAACAAACATTCAGTACAAATGAAATCGTCAAGTAAAGTTCGGCGGCAGCTGGCAGATTTAATTGTAAGAGTTGTCCGTAGCGCGTAGGCTGCACGCTACGCCGCCGTAGGTGCCACCATATGTTCCGACCACGCGGCTATACGGTCACTTTACACTAACAAATTACTTTGAACATCAATTATACACTTAAATTGGAATACCTAACGTTATTATTATGTATCATGTTAAGTAAAAATGTATTTATTTACTTTTCAGATGACGGAAAAGTATGACATAAACAAACATTCAGTACAAATGAAATCGTCAAGTAAAGTTCGGCGGCAGCTGGCAGATTTGTAAGAGTTGTCCGTAGCGCGTAGGCTGCACGCTACGCCGCCGTAGGTGCCACCATATGTTCCGACCACGCGGCCGCCGATCGATACGATATGCACTTACCGTAGTCATCTTGAAGTTCAACTTTCGCTGCAAAGTCTCGAGGTGGAGAGCCATCGAAATCTCTTTCACGAACGCGTCACCGGATACCGGGCGAGCACTTATAACATACTTCGATAAGCGAGCGCTAAGTAGTAACTTAGTGTAAGCCGTAAATACGTTACTTGGAAGCGTGGTAGATCGCGTGTTCACGCAGCCATTTTAGCGGCCTGTCAAAACATGCCAGTTTCCACCGCGCCGCGGCGCCACGGGCGCAATCGTTACGTCTGCGCGAAAATAGCGCGCGGGCCGGGGGAGGCGGGCGGGCGAGGGTACGCGCCACCAAAATACCACCACCGGCTTCACACACTTTTCCGCCACCAATTGATTTATCACTAAACTTGCAATGAGATTAAAGTTATTAGCTAGTACAACTTTATAGGACTGCTTCTAATATAAAGTTTTGTAATTGCTTGTCTATTAGAGGCTAGAAAATCTTACGGTTTATAAACTTCTTAGAAAAATATTTGTAAGCAATTTATTTGGCATAAAACCGAGCGATTAGGGGCATCTCGTCAGCTGCAGTGCGCGACAAGCAGCAACACAATAGTAGAACTCGTAGATATAGGACGCAGCAATAAATTTTGATTAGCGCAAAATATATTACAGGACCGACATCAAAAACGAATTACTCGCACTGTGACATTATTCGAGTGACGAGCCGAGTTGACTCTCCACAATAAAGGGCCGTCGCAGAAAGTGCCTGAATGAATAGCTACATTTTATAGCGCAGAATACGGTAAATCGAATTATGTCTTCCAAGAACAGGGCAAAATTTTGCAAGGGTTCCGAGTCATTGAAGTCTCATTTTCTTGGAAATTATATACAAAATAGACAATATAAAAATAAAGAAAAGTCTGACGTTGAAATATAATAAAATGACAGTTGTTGCCAACCTACTTAAAATTATCACATATTTTAAATGGTCATCAATTAAAATTAAAAGTGATTCAGTAAATCTATAAAATACTCTGTTGACTATAATCTGTTGCTGACTATAATTTTCTTCCTTATTTTTTGGAATTTTGCATATTTTTTTAAGATCTGTGAAAACGGACGACACGGAGTATAACATAACTCCATGGTAATACGATTTTGTTCAATTTTTTTTTTACTTAGTGTTTTAACAACTACATTGCTTGGAATTTTATAAGATTTCAGCAGGTTTGAAAATACATTCGACAGCAAAATGATATCTTAGCTTTTATTATTGTCCCAGATCTGTAAGTTCACATTTTTTACACATTTGTTTTGAAGTATGTTGCGATGTGGTGAAGGTATTGTTTGCCAAATCTAGCGATTAATTACAAATTGGTTGAATCGATTAGGCCCTATGTACAAGGAGGCGCTTAAACAAATATACGATTTCTATCAACTAACTGAAATGTCATTTGAATCGAATTGACAGACTTTGCTAAGCACTAGTTTTAAAATAAAAATGAATGATAAATGACATAATAAGTAAATCCTGCGTGATAAATTAATATCGTAAAATCCGCGGACGGACGGACGGACGGACGGACGGACGGACGGACGGACGGACGGACGGACGGACGGACGGACGGACGGACAGACAGACACTCACTAACGAAGATCCGCTCACTAACGAAGATCCGCAAAAATGTAACATAACACATGTTATAACATAACAGATTATGTTTAAAGTAAGCGAAATATTGTTTTTAAGTGGGTACTTGATTTTTTTAAATATTATCACAGGATTTTATTTAAAATGTCATTAAGTCCCGCGAGTTCACGTTTTGTGGAAGTTGATGTCATGTGTCAAAAATTTGAACTTACAGCTCCGGGACAATAGATCGTCCTATATGACGAATGACAACAAAAATACAAAATTTAAATAACAAAATAAACTTTGAATTGGCTTTTACAAAAAAGAAAAGAGTGCCTTCGCCACGCACAGCCGCACATGTAGCAAACATGCTTACAAATAAATAAACTTTCATTGCGTCGCACATAAATTTCAATGGGCCACAGCTAGTTATATTTATTTGCGTGAAGCATTGCGTCTAATAGCAATTGGAACGAATAAATCTCGTTCGTGGACGTGCATGCAATGTAACAAGCGGGTAATTTAGCAACACATTATTATTCCCCCTCCGCTAACTTAGGCCGTAGGTGCTCTGAGGTTTATTGCCTAAATATGCTGATGGTTAAACCTGGTAAAAGTCTTTGTCTTGTCATATTTAAAAGACTTTATTACGCCGTTTTCACAGTATCCGATCAGATATCGGACGTAGGACTTTATACATATAACTCTTATCTTATTCTGTCAATGAAAAGACGAATGTAGTAATTACTAGTATGTAGTACTCGTATAAGTGGGGATGCATATAGAGTTACTGCGTTTCAACTAAGTCGAAGTTGTGTGTACAACTTTACAGAAAAGGTTCAGTATCCCTGATGGATCTATGATCTGTGATATCCTAGAGCTAGAGGCTAATGTTACCAAACTTTATTGTTAATGAGTAATCCTACATATTGTTTTGCAAAATTACCATGAATTTAACTATAATTATCATCTGAAATTTCAATAAGCTATTCGAATTTTCTTTGTATTTAATACATAAAATTAATTTGATGTTGTACAGAGTAATTTTACTTGGTAACCTTTTAGCAAACCTACCTACGTTTGCCAAACGAACTCCCACGCCTCGGGGATTCTCTATTAGGGTCTTTATTATAATAACCATGGGACGAAACGTTAATATTCATATTTAATAATTTTACCAAGAACGTGAATGAAATGCAAACTTTTAGTCCAATTCGAAAATGCGTTGACATCAAACTGATATTCTAAACATTGTAATCAATTATTTATTTCGCTCAGACTTGCCCTCACAATAGTGAGCGAAACATGCGAGTGGTCCAAAAAGTGGAATCTTGAGCGTTGCGAGGGTTTCAAGGCACGAAGGTTAAACAAACTTTGCCACCGAGTGAAACACAAAATTTTTCACTACACCAACACGAACAAAATACTGACTATAAAACATCAAACGAAATCAAATCCATCAATCTATTCAATATTTATAATTCAAAATCATAATTTATAGATAAATTCTACCAGCCAGCTTAAGACATCAAGTTAAAATTTGTATGAAATTACTTTGCACTCTTGTGGATAAAATACAATTTGGCTATCTGTTTTCGAATAGCAAAGTAAGCCTTTACCAGTTGGTGTGGTGAAAATACATGTGCGAGATGCGAGTCGTACTAATAACCGAAAGGTAACTTATACTTATATCGGTTGAACTTCCTTAAGAGGATACGGTAGCGAAAATGCTAAAATGGAAAGGAGCCCCCCTTTCAACTTGAGAATTTTAGTTAAATATACAAGTGTTATTAACTAGATTTATCGAAAAAAAATTGTCCATTAAGAACAACTCAGTCAAAAGATATTTCAAAAAAATCTTTAAAATCGAGGTTCCGCTCTCGACTCTTTCCTCCTTCAAAACTTAATCAATCGGAACGAAATTTGAGAATCTGAATAACAATGAAATAGTCTATGTCGGACCGTTTAGCTTTTTTGGTTAATTGTTACCAATCTTGAGTATCACACCTTTTTTTGCGCCACAATGAAAAAGGCCGTTTTTGGAAATTTTTCATTGGCTCTAGAATCTTTAAAAAGCAGAATATTAAAAAAATCAAAACGGTCCGACACAGATAAAAATAATAACAATCTGTTTTGAAATAGTATTTTATGCAACTGGTGGTTAAAAGAGGTAAAGGTGAGTGGCGTGGGTAACAATTTGAGGCGAAGCCGAAAATTGTTTATAAAGACGCCACGAGCATTTTTTGACTCAGTTTTAAACACCGTTGCATACAATACTTTTTCTACGACCACGCACTTACTTTGAAAGAAAATTGTAAATTCAACTAATACCTACTTTCAGTCATCTTAGTTATCTAGTGGACCACCTACCATTTTGACTATGCAGTTTGAGTGAAAACATGAAAATAAAACTGTCTACGGTATGGTTCTCTGAAGCCTGGCCACTAAAACGAATCGAGCCGCGTCGAATCGAGTTCTCATACATTTGAATGCGATTCGACGCGTCGCCAATGAACGCAGCAGAAAACGAACGAGACTCGACTCTGCGAATGCCATCAGGCTTTATCTGACATTCTAAGGTTGGCAACAATGTAATTCATACAATATTTAAATTTTCTACGATGAAGTGATTAGTTTGTTAAGTTGGTAGCAATGTATTTACAGAACTTTAACAGCTATATCGTGCTACTGCTACAAAATGTTTTCAGGGTATAGACTAGATAGACTTGTCCTGTCATCTTTTATGTAGGGTTTTAAAGTTCTATGCATGACCTTGTAACTCACGGAACAGTACGGGAGTAGAAAAAAATCATTGCTCTATCTTCAAAAACCAGGGAGGAAATAGTCGAGAGCGTTTGTATGGAGAATTGACCCCTACCGTATCGTCTTAAAGGGACAAGTTCGCCTTTGTATTAATGACAATCGTGTTATCCCGTTTGGTGTATTATTTTCTTGCACAATGTTTTAACTACTACTACTACTCTACTTCGTAAGGTTTTCACCTCAAAGTATTCAACTAAGGTACAGCGGGGCAAATCTCGACTGGGCGGCAAATGTCCACTTTCTACATGTTTTACAATGTTTGCATTATTAAATAGTGTGTCCACCGGTTACGAGTAAGTATATATGGTGGGCGTGTCCAGTCAAGTGGATATATGTAGAACTCAACATCATAGTGTTGTGAGTAAAAATGGATTAGTTACAATTGCCCCCCCAGTCGAGATTTGTCCCGCTGTACCTTATATTTTTTTACCAGCAACAATTGTTTTAAATTTACCTATTGGAAAATAATAATTAAACAGCATTAATCTACATATAAGCGTCATTCCAGATGTTAATGATCGACAACTGCTTAATTTAATAAGGGGCGTCAAAACTGGGTCGGCGCGAGGGGATATCCCCTACGGAATTCTTACCTATTACCTATGAGTGTACATTTTATATATCGTCACTATTTTTAAAAACATCGTATCTCACGCTGTTCCTCAAAGTTAAAATCTATATGCATTCCATACATACTTAAGGTTTACTCGGCTAATTCCGAAATTCGGTATATTCCGAAAATTACTAATATCTACTAAACGCGGCTACATAATTTGCTCTGGCAACGCACCCTATGACGTTCAAGTATCTCCCTCCCAGCGTAAGTTGGCTCGAGACGCTAGCGGCGAAACTACGCTTGTGGCGCATCAGATTAGTGAGCGAGTGAAAAATTCCCGCTTTTTTGTCATTCGGAATTAGACGACCATCGCTAACTCTGTACTTTGGTGAGTAAATGAATTGACTGCCTTTGTGTTTGAGAGATTTTCGTTTTTTAGCCATTTTAAATCGGCTTAAACTATTCTAGCTTGAATTTTATTACATTTTCAGATTTACCCGAAGTGGGGAATTCCGTGTCACAAAGTGTACCGGAATTACCCGACCTTGTTTTCTCTAAGTAATAGCCAGTGGTTCTCAAACAAACAAAATTAAGTTCTTTTGTTATTCGGATATAACGATTCTAAAATATGTACATTTGCCTTCAGGTCCGTTCGGTGAATTTCAATGAAGCACGTGTGTCATCAACATGGATTGATAAAGGCCTAGGAGGTCTTCCACCTAAGTTTATGTGCATTACTTGCGTTTTTTTAAAGGTTAAAGACTAAGCCTTTAATATGTGGATTTTTATTAAGTAGGTACATTATCATAAGGCGACCCCTTGGTAACTATTGATGGTGGATATAAATGTGTCATTAAAGTTTGAGTACCACAGATTCCTGATCGGGTAAATCCGAAATAAAAGCTTGACAAACACATGTATAAGTACTCCTATACGCCAAATCGAGTAAGAAGAGCCGGGAGGGTAATTTCAATCAAAAAAGTAATATGTTTCTTATGTAACATACACATAAAACTCGTTTTCAAGTGTATTCGGATTTACCCGAACCAATTCGGAATTGCACCTTTGCAACGAAAAAACAAACTAGATTTGAAATGCTTGTATTTTAAAAATCTTACATTATTTATGAAAAATTCTGTAATCCATTGTTAGGCTATTCCATCTAGTAAGTGTGTTATTCACTATTTTCGTCTAAAAACTTTGCTATACTGACTGGTTCATGGAAACACATACACCTTATCAACTAGTGCAAAAAACATTCGGAAATACCCTAGTGCACCTTACTACAATTTTCTTTTCATTGACAGACGAAGATACAAGTTTTTTTTTAAAGTAGTGACGATATATCAGATTTTTTACGGTGAGTTTTTAGAATACGGAATCACGAAGTCACGGAATAGTAGATTACATAAGCCAGTACAGAAATGTCTCACGTGTAATTGTCGGCCGAGGTTGACAAACATGTGATCTCAGGCTTTCTTATTTATTGGCCAAGGTGTGTAAGTATATTATTTTTTCGACGGAGCCAGGAAGGGATAGCTTCGTTTAGCGCATTGGCTTGAAATTTGACGCTTTCCTGCTGGAGGGTAGAAAAAATACATTTATTTTGTAAAAAAAAGCTAACAGCGCCCCCAAACGGTTACTTACTAGAACCACATATTACATACATTTTGAGTTTAGGCTATTGAGATACGTATTCTCAAACGTCAATAGCTCTTGGTATATCGTCCTGCCCACCATCACCATATACATTTGAGCCATCAAAATCTAACTCAAATGATTGAATAAATAGGGTAGATTTTCCTTTGTATCACCGTTTAGGTAAAACATAAAAAAAATGTATTTTAACTTTATAAGACTTTTAATTTATAAGTTCCAAAATAAGGAATATCGAGGGTTTACTGGTGAAACCCGATAAGTTGAGCAAACTGGTTTTTGTAATTCGAACTATGTGTAATTTCCACAATGTTGACATTTCACACCAGTAACCCCTCGATATGTCCATTTTAATACTACCTCGAGATTTTTACACTTTTTAAAAAAATTTTTAAAAAAAGTGAAAATCTGAAAAAAATCTCGAAAACCAGGCGACTTTTTAAAACTAAAACCTAAAATTTTAATGTCGGTTTTCTGGACCTGGAGTATAAGGTGCCCTCTTGGTGGTTAAAAGGTTGCCCATTAATATCCATTGAAATTTTAAAAAGTGTGAAAATCTTGAAAACCAGGCGACTTTTACTAAACCTTAAAGTCGATTTTCTGGACCAGTATAAGGTGCCCTCTTGGTGGATGGTCCATTAATATGCTTAGGAAGATCTGCTCCATATTGTTTCAACTTTAACATGTGTGACTAATATATTAATGACAATTTTTTGACAGACGCATACGAAAGGTTAATTACCGGGCACCCTGTATAAATCACATTGGGCAGGAGTGGCAGGACGAGTATAAGCCATGATCACTGATTCGGTACAGTTAGAATTGATGCAGTTAATAGATATATGTTTGTGTAGTTTACCTCGCAAATCCGTAGCCGCTTAGGAAAGTAATCTAATTAAGGTATTATGTCCACCGATTGTACAAGTAAATAAGCAACAAAGTAAAGTGTTCATGTTTACTTGAGCTTAAATCTGCTGAAGATATATCGACCAATTATACTTTATATGTAAATATTATTTTGAAGACTGATGCTTTTTACCCATGGCTGCCTGATATAAGTGCATGTGTACGTATAGGGTTGCCGAAATATCAGTGGGACGTCACAAAATAAACTGTATTACATAAACATTCAAACATAAGAAAAAATTTAAAAACGCATTAAAACTGTACCAAAAAATATTAGGCAATGTAAAAATAGTTCAAAAAACTTTAGGGATTCCGATATAATCCCTTGCAAACACTTAAATGACAGTTACAAACGTGTAAATGTCATTTTAAGTGTTTAAATATGTAATTAATATTTTTTAAATTATAAGTACATACATAAGTAGTTTAATCTACATATCTGCTAAATAGAGACTCACACCTGCAGACAAACTGTAGATGCAGTTTTGCAGGGATATGTTTTAATTATAAGTCCTATACTGTAACTAATAATAACAATAAATAAAATAAGATCGACCGCAACGCCGGGCCGTGCTCGTTGACATCACCATCCCCCATGATGAGAATCTCGTGAAAGCCGAGAAGGACAAGTCCAGTAAGTACCTAGACTTGGCTCACGAGATAACCGCCATGTGGCATGTTGATTCAACGATCATCGTCCCTATAGTCGTTTCAGCGAACGGTCTCATAGCGAAGAGTCTCGACCAACATCTTAAGAGACTCTCGCTAGGTGGCTGGATCAAGGGCCAGATGCAGAAGGCGGTGATCTTGGACACGGCGCGTATAGTCCGACGGTTCCTCTCTCTGCGGCCCTAACCGCCGGCAGCTTGGGCCCTGCCCCGCTGCTGGCGGCACCCTAGGTTAGGTTTTTTATAATGTGTTTATATATTTTGTATTGTTTTGTATGTGGTTTTGTATTTTACTTTTATAATCATATTATAAAATAGCCTAATCTAAGAGAAAAGATAAATAAAGGAAATAAAATAAATAATAAATAAAAAGACAATAACAGAGACCTATATGTTATGCAGTGCACGAAATAAATCACCACATAATTAGAAGAAAAATATGGACAGTACTCAATAAGTCAAAGAGAAAGATATAAAGTAAATGAATTGACCGTGACGTCACTCCTCAGTATTTCATAGTACTTAATTTCATATTAGCAAATCCTTTTGACAGTTCATAAAAAGAAGCTGATTTGACTAGTAGGAAACTACCTAGCCTATTACAATAAAGAAAGAAATATTTAGGTTAACCTCTGTAGGTTTATAAAATACATATATCTCGAAGTAAGTTAAGTTAACCGAAATGTATTTAAAGAATCTTGTCACAGTACGATTAATACTTTGATATACTCGTACATCCATACTAATATTATTTATTTATTTATTTATTTATTTATGTTATGTTATAAATGGGAAAGAGTGTGTGTCTGTTTGTTTGTCCTTTTTTCACGGCAAAAGCAAGCCACAAATTGACGTGATTTTTTAGGTCGAGATAGTTGAAGGGATGGAGAGTGACATAGGCTACTTTTTGTCTCTTTCTAACGCGAGCGAAGCCGCGGGCAAAAGCTAGTATTATATATTTCACTATATTCTCAAGTTATTCTGCTTTATTTTCGTGTCCCCACAAATTCCCATGAATAGTTATTCCGAGAGAATTATGTGCGAGTAGTGATGTGCAAGTTGCGGAAACTTTCCAAAAAAATCTTAAATTTCATGAAAAATTCACGAAAGTTTCACGAAAAATAAAGGGAATTTAAATTTATGAAATGGAAAGTTTCCATCCATACAATTGTCCATACAAAGAATGGAAAGTTTCCGAAGTTTTCGTATGTGAAAATTTCAGAAAGTGGAAACTTTCCGTCGGCACATCAGTATGTGCGAGATAAACACGGAAGCTAATTTTACGTAACTTCAAAGCTATATAATTAAGCAGTTTTCCGCTCGGAAACGGTGCCCCAGGGTTTTCTATTTCAACACCTACAAGAACACCACTAAAAGCTTCTGAAATTTCACTACTTTAACTTGATAATATCTGGGCGACCGAGCTTTGCTCGGTTCTATTTTATTAAAAAAACTCTTATAAATACAAAAAAAAACTTTATTTCTGGCCGGGATTCGAAACCCTGACACCTGGCGATGTGCCTGCGAACATTAGACCGACCTCTTACGACTAAGCTACGCCCAGCCGATGCTCGGTCGGCGAAATTCTATTTTGCGTTTATTACAGCCGGTATATATAAATAAATAAATATACAAGAATTGCTCGTTTAAAGGTGTAAGATTACTTATTTTCTTTCTTTAAGCAAGGACGATATAATACCGGGACAGACAAAGCCCATACAAAAAAGCGTACCCTTGAAATGTATGGGCCTTTCAGGGTTAAATCTAGATGGCGCTGTTTCGCAGCCTGGAAGTGGCTACAATTATACTTTCCCCAAATATTTTTGCGTGTATTTATTTTTATAAGAACGAATGACATACTTCCACAACAATACAAAAATTATGAACACTCAAGGGCCTGAGACATATTTAAAATCACAGGCAGTAGGTACAAGGCAACTTCAGTAGGTACAAAATCTGACACGCTCGGCCGCCATACAAATAGATGAACTTTTATCTAAATCTAATTCTGTGCATACTTCTTTATTTTTATATAGTCAATACACATTTAAAAAAAAATGTAGGCATCATCAGTGCAGTTATGATAGTATTTAATAGGTGGCGCTAAAAAATTGATGTACGATTCTTAGTATTAAATCCTATATAAATCATCCTTGCTTAAGTAAGTACTGTTATTTAAAAAGCTTTTATAACTCTGTGCAGTAAGTAAGTTGGTTTCGTCCACTTTAGCCTTTTTCCCATAATAATTAAGTAGAATACCTATTATGAAACAATGGTGGCCCGTGAGATTTCAAAAGAGCTTTCGGTGTTCTGGTAAAATGGTGGTAAAATGAACACTGACTTGCCTTACAGCGTTAGGGCTAGTTAGATCAACCCCAGTACAGACACGTCAAGGTCACGCAGCAGAAGTCTAAGGGCATAGAAAAATAACTGCGAACGCTAAATTCGGTGACAAACGGGTTGGTGCAACCGACCCTTAGTTGTATTGACACATAACACTAAGTTCTCGCGCTTTGTACACATATTTAGAGTCACACACAGGTCGAACGCGTAAAATAATGTTAATTAATCGCGTTCGACCTATGTGTGACTTTCTTCTCTCTCTCTCTCTCTCTCTCTCTCTCTCTCTCTCTCTCTCTCTCTCTCTCTCTCTCTCTCTCTCTCTCCTCAGTATTATTATTCCCATCTGATTTTGGGGTCTGCTTTTCCTGTTCTTTCCTTCCACTTCGCACGATCGGACGTGTCACGCTCTTTCCGAAAGCTCACGCACCGTACGTTTCCTACTACCGCACATTTCTATTACATTACACTAATGTTTCTCATAAATATCAATCAGTAGGATAAGACAATTATTTTAAGAAGTTTACACCCCGTCGTTTTTGCGTCGGGGGTTAAAATTCCCATCTCTACTCGGGCTTAAAACTTTTGAACCAGTTTTAACAATTTGGCCCATATTCTTAACTTGATATGTGTTAAAATTGACAAATATTAATATTTTATAGGTAATATAAGTTTAACTCTTTACTAATACGGAACTTAATATCGTAAAATTACGTTTTGAATTAACCTCCTACTACTACAGGGTGCGTAGCCGAATGGCACAAACGCTCACGAAACGAAACGCTCGTAGATATCTATCTCTATCGCTCTTGCGAATTGGCGCGACAGAGCCAGACTACCTTTCGCGGCGTTTCGTTTTCGTTTCACGTCGTAGAAATGCCATTCGGCTACGGGGCCTGAGATGACCTCGTCCTCGAAACGTCAACGGTTAGTTTCAAAGCGTATTTCTTCTCAATTAAGTTCCGTGCTACAAATAATGTGTATTTTTTTAAAGTTTATAGAGTTCTAACTTATATTCATATTTAATGTGGCGTTTCCCAGCATACTCTCTGCTATTGCTGATTGCCGTAAGCGCGTTTTCACATTATCCGACCCGATATCGGATGTAGGACCGATATCCCATACATTTAAGCCGCCATCTTTGATTTTTGCCTTTGAAATCCTTCCTACATCCGATATCGGATCGGATAATGTGAAAACGCAGTAAGGATGCTTTGAAAGGTTATTTGTATAAAGTATAACTAAATGACAAAGAGGGGTTTTTTGACTAGACTTCGACACATATAATATCAAAGTGCTCCGGGATCTTTCCTTTGGTGTAAACCGTGTAAGATTTCCCGGGCATTGACAAATATGTGCATCTGAAATCATTGGTCAATTTTAAAACCGAAGCCATTTCACGTTTACATGTTAAACAATAAAATCCTGTCGGCAGTAATTTGCACTTTATTATAAGCTAGGTACCAAGCTATCTTCCCTTAGATGTAAACCGTAAAAGATTTGTCGAGTATTGCCAAAAGCGTTTTGAACGATTATGATCCAGAATAATGTTAATCTATTACAACAATAGCGTGTTAGAACATGTAGGTACGCTGGTGTTGAAGCATTATCCTCTGTTTGTTCAGGATTAAAGCCCATTGTTCGCGCACAGCCATTTACATAGCTTTGTACCTAGCTTATTATAATCAGGTGCAAATTACTGCGGACAATAGAACTTTTACACGCTTTCATTGAGTAACATTGTGAAGGGAACTTGCATTCGGTTGTAAAATAGACTAATTTCAGTTGCATCTTTGGCATTTAAAACAGTAGCTAAAAAAATACTTGAGTACATATCTTTAATAAGTTATCTGGAAGAAATCGCTCTTTCGCGGTAAGGCTGCTTGTTGTTTCCCTTTATTCGAATTCGCTTTACAAAAAAGAATGACGATGCACCATCGCTTAATCGTTCATAAATATCCCTTGCGTTATCTCGATTAGAACAACTGAGCATAAGTGCTTTCCAAACGGGCGCGGGAGGAACAATACACACACTCGGCAGCCCTTCATTCGCCGACAACAAATCTTCCCTAGCGACTGTAGTTTGCTCATTTGGAAGAAATGAAAGAGCCCTCGTCGCTGCCGAAGCCTACTCTTTTGTTGGGAACGCGTTTGTTCTCAGTGGCCATCCCACTAATTGCGACCACCTCCATTGTCTCCTCGCAAATTAGACGTGATATTCGGCTTGATCTCGACATTTTAATTGGTTCTGCCATAATATTAGTTGCACGTCGAAACAATGAAAAATAATTACGTTTTAACTGCAATAATTGTCGCATAATCAAAATAGGTTCCAAATATTTCGTGCAAAAATTTGTTGAATGAAATAGTTTACAGCGAGTTTTTATGCCGTTGCAAATTCTCATTCGTTGCATTCTATTCGGGCCGGGGATTTAAAAATATGGATGAAGCGGCATTGTGAGCCTGGAGCGATCCCAAACTTCATATTCCCACTTGAATACTTATAATATACCGTCTCGAATGTTTACTAACTCCTCCAGTCCTCATCTAGCCTACGCCAACGAGTTCCATGCTGAAATCTAGCAATTTTTCATACAGTTATATTCGAAAACGGAAGGGACGTCTGCAAAGTGCTGTTTTAATGCTGCTGTTAAATACTGCATTAAGTCTGCAGGTTTTTGATACGTACCCACCGTTATTAAAATGACGTAAAAATTCTCAATGTAGCTTAAAACAGATAAGTAGGGGAGACTAAGGTGAGTTGAGACACAGGTCCTGCAACAACGTCAAATTCGAGACATTTTTGTCATGTTATCGAACAAAAAATAACGCATCGAAACACCATAAAATTAATGTTCTTTCAACTAACCTCTGTTTCAGCTTTTCTTTAGTTTCCCCGTTGAAATGCTCGTACCACTTTCAGAAATATCCTCATAATAGCTTCACGAAGTTATTTTTGCGTACCGGCGGTACTCAAGGGTCAGGTTACCCTTATTCATAATAAACTAGAAACCCTTCACACGGACGTATTATGCGAATATAAGATTTAGCTTAATATTTAATTTAAGTAATCTGAAAATAGCCAGAGTAATTAATCATTCCTTGGTTCCCATTTGTAAGTTTTATAAGTATAGTTTTATATATATTCCGCTTTGTTTCAGTCTTTTTAAGTGTACACCTAAATAAAAAAAAACCGGCCAAGTGCGAGTCGGACTCGCCCACCGAGGGTTCCGTATTCGTAGAAACTTTCAATAATTAAAATAATTTCATGTTTCTCATAATACTCTAAAGACTTGACCAGAAGTATAGACTAATGAGCATTATTGTGTATAGCGCCATCTCTCGGTGACCCGCACAGTATGTTTGTTTTTTGGGGATAACTCTTCACAATGTTAACCGATTTTGACTGTTTTTACTTTATTTGAAAGAGTGTATTTTACGTTAACGTGAAGTACGATATGGGCATTTTCAGAATTTGGGACCCCCCAATTAGCGTAAGTCGTTAACAAAAACTAACTCACTGTCAGTTTTGTGACGATAGTTAAGAATGAAATTTAATAAAAATATGATATGTACAAATTGAGCTCTTTCTAACGACACCCCACTTGACCCAGTAACTTGACATTTTTAACCCTTTCATTTTGGCCATTTTCTACAAATTAATACTAATATTTTAAAAGAAAAATACTTTCAATTTGTAGATGTTCTCGTAGTCTGTAGTTCTCGAGATATTTAGTAATGTGACAGACAGAAGGACAAAACGGCACTATAAGGGTTCCTTTTGTACCTTTATGGTACGGAACCCTAAAAATAAAAACAAATGCACATCTATTCATTTATATGCGTAAACTTCAACTTGAACTTGGTTTCGAACTTGAACATCCATAAATGAAACAAATTTCCACGGTATTTTAATTGTATTTTTAAGCACCGAGTTAAGGGAAATCTTTGCAAAGATCTTTCACCCGCGAGGCTTCAAGATAAGCGGATTTAAAATTAGACAACTTATTACAAATAACTCGACTCGATACGCCTCCGAGCCTGAAATAAAAATATTTTTGTTAACACGATAGTGGAAACGGTTTTCAATAGGTATTTTTTTATCCTTGTATATTGACATAATGTAAATTTATTATTTATTTATTTATTTGAAAACATATTTCAATGACATTACAGATAAATCCAATGCGTCATGAAAAAAAAACAGTAAATAAGAACATTAAAAAAAACATTACAAAGAATAAAAGTATTATAACTAAACAATTTTATTGATTTGGGCGATGACGAAACAGCGTGGCTCCGTTGCGTCGTTTGCCCCGGTGTAGGATTCAGCAGGTTGCCCCGGAACCGCCGAAAAACCACACCTTTCGGCCAGAAGTCTGCGCTCGCGATGGTGTCCTGCAGCGGCCGCGGCACGCGCACCACGAACGAACTGAAGTGCACGTAGTGACGCGACTGTAGCTGGTGTACCCTCAGTCTTCCGGCGAACGTACTCCACCACATCGTCAGCCACGGCGGAGTAATGAAGACGGGACACGTAGAGCGCCTTACTCGGTGTTGCAACCCTAAATATTGTTCCGACCGGAAATAGTACCGGAAATAGTACCTAAAATTTCCGCTATGAAGTAACCACTTCCCGGATCCGTCGAACAAAAAAATATGTAGTACTAGCTTTTGCCTGCGGCCGCGTTAGAAAGAGACAAAAAGTAGCCTATGTCACTCTCTATCCCTTTAACTATCTCCACTTAACACGTTCGCGGACGCGTATTCTATAGCATACGTTTTTGTACTACTTCTGGTGACGCGTATGCTATAGAATCCGTTATTTGGTTTGAATTGCTGCGTCTGTTTGCTTAGTTATCTGCTTGCTTATTCACCATCACCAACATTTCCTCTACCATTTACTAGAATCATAGTATGCATACTGCAACATTACATAGTTTTATTGCAGTTAAAAAACATGCTGTGGCGTCACAAATCGAGTTCACCTTTTTGTGACGCGTATGCTATAGAATACGTCTTTGTATGGAAATTTCCTCAGTAGCCCCGCGAGTGTCACCGGGAGTTGGCCCGTGAAATGTGGCCAAATTTCGAGCGCAAACGCAATTTTACGGATTATTTAAAAAACCATAAGTACTGATTTTTACAGTTTCTATATATTTTTGTGTTGCGGTTTTGTTAACAAACATGTCTACTGTCGTTTTAAAATAATACACCGTGGTTTTGGTTACGGTAAATTAAGAAAACTGAGGTATAAACCTATTATTCGAGTAATTTCCTTCGTACTTAGTCATTGCTTTGCTCATATAATTGTGAATTAAACCCTATTTCTGGTTGATACTGACTTTTTACGTTAAATTATGTATTTTTGAGTGAATTTCGTTGGTATTGAACTCATTGAACTTGGTTTAGATGCTTGTAAAAAAGTATATACAGCTGGGCGAACCATCGCGTAGTGAGAGGTAGTGGATCTTGTTCTACCCAGAAATCATCGCACCAAGCGAAGGCCTTTAGCACTTATACAACAGCAGGTTTGAACAAACATTATTCAAGTCTCAATGACGAAACGGATGACTACAGTTCTGACGAATGTTAGGAATGTTAGGCGCCTAACCTTCAGAGATAACATACACTAGAGAAATTTCGACGGGTACCTTCGGCGGTCGGGGTGGTGTAGCGGTCGAACACGTCAGCCGCGTTAGCTGGAGACCCGGGTTCGATTCCCGGCTTCGCCACCAGTGGGCTTGATCGCTTTTTCTTTAGTGTATGGTATCTATTTCAGTTTATAATTTATATATAGTAGTGTTACAACTTAAAAAACAAATCAAAAAATATTTAATAAAATAATTTGATTTGTTCCTACATTGATAGATGGCAGCACCATCTCTCTCGCTATATCGTAATCCTGCAAAAGGATTCACATAGGAGGTGCAAGCACAAATTGCTCGCCCTTAGAGTTGGTCAAAGGCGCCTATCCTTCAGAGATAACATACACTAGAGAAATTTCGACGGGTACCTCGACGGTCGGGGTGGTGTAGCGGTCGAACACGTCAGCCGCGTTAGCTGGAGACCTGGGTTCGATTCCCGGCTTCGCCACCAGTGGGCTTGATCGCTTTTTCTTTAGTGTATGGTATCTATTTCAGTTTATACTTACATAAATGTTTTTTTTTTTAATCATATCTATGTGCAACATAGAAACAAACTTACGATAGCTAAATAGGTATAATTTAAATCACATCAAATTGTGTCAAGACATTTTCTGTTATGTCAATATGGAAAAATATAGGACTTTTATGGAGAACCAATCGTCTCTTCCCTCTTAAATTGAAGAACAAACGCCTCAGTTACCAAAGAAATATGAGCATCCTTTAACGTCGTTACAATTTATAGATATTTTGTAGTTGTACTAAAAGCTTCAACCAATTATTGGTACGCGATACGAAGTGATTAAAGTGAGCGAAGGCAATTGCTTTCTGGGGGAAATGCAACTCGAATTATTAAGCTCTTCATTTCACATTTAATAAACGTGTACAATACGCGGTGTAATATGAGGAAACCGAATAATTTTAATAATGTTATTTCTGATCACATTTTTTAAGACTAATATCTCATTATAAACTTTTCTGAATTTCGCCGAGTTATTACTAATTAAAAAAAAATACATCTTATTGTTACTCAGTACAAAGATGTCATTATGAAGTATAGTGTCACTATCCTCATTGATAGATGTCTAAGAGTGACCTAAATAAACTTTTCAAAAAATGGATGTTTAGAAAAAAATTAAGTGCTTGTTTTATGAATAATATTTCCTTTTTTAACCGACTTCAAAAAAAGGAGGAGGTTCTCAATTCGACTGAATGCACTGAATGTTTTTTTTTGTATGTATGTTACTCGATATCTCCGAGAATCATGGACCGATTTTCAAAATTTTTTTTTCAATCGATCAGGTATAACCCCGAGATGGTCCCATTGGCACCAAGTCGGGGTCTGATGATGGGATCTTGGAGAAATCGAGAGAATGTAATGTTTTTAGTGCATTTTTCAAAGGTAAACCAGTATTTACGCCTGATGGTAATAACTTTATGTGGCTGAGCTGATGATGGAAGGTCAACTCCTCAATGGTTAGGAGTTAAAGGATAATTCTTTCACTACTGTACATATATTCGGACTGATACATATAATATCAATAGGAACCACTAAAAATCAACAAATAAATAAACTTTTTAACAAAAAATAAAACCGCCTTCAAAAATAAGCGCGTTACAAAACACGGAGAAACTAAAAAGCAAAAAATAATAAACCTTTGAGTTCAGATTTCTTATCGGATTGCAATAATCTAAACATCCAAATTATAAACAAATCAATTATTTTTGGAGTCGGGGCCAGCCTGCGTATGGTTGGGTGGGGCAAACAGGAAATAGCAAGGCGACGAACAGGTCTGGTACCGGCTACAAAAATAATTGATTTGTTTATAATTTGGATGTTTAGATTATTGCAATCCGATAAGAAATCTGAATTCAAAGGTTTATTATTTTTTGCTTTTTAGTTTCTCCGTGTTTTGTAACGCGCTTATTTTTGAAGGCGGTTTTATTTTTTATGAAAATACATGCAATGTCACAATTTGGATTTCTTTCAACCCCTTTTTGCCAAGAGTGGCACTGAAACTTAGTAGTTCATGTGCTCTGCCTACCCCTTTATGGGATACAGGCGTGATTATATGTATATATGTACATCCATCCAAAAATTACAAAAAACAAATATTTGGTGAATTTTCGCTTAAACATAAAGCATTTTTTTTTTTTTTGCGAAAATGCGTGGTTAAAGTCTTTCAGTTTACCTGCTCATATCATATTACTTACACCGTGTAGATGAATTTTAAATCATGTAGGTCCTTCATCGTAATTAATTGTAGCTTTTGAAAGAGTAATTATTATCAATTGACTATATCTTCTAATTTATCTTTAATTTTCCGTATCGAGAAAGCTTGGACAAAATTGCGATACTTGCACGTAGAACTCTTTTTTTTTAAGTTTACAAGTTTTGGTAGCCTACTACATAAAACGCGGAGGGGAAGAAAGTTTCTGCTTAGAATATGCATAGTACAAACTTTCTCTTTTATCCTTCTAACGAAAAAAAATCTAAGTATTCGAATAAATTGTACTTCTAGTTGTTCGCGTCTTAGCTATATATTTTTTTATTGAAGTTACTTTAAGGCTGCTTTCAAGAAAAACGTCAAAATAATGTAAAATTGATAGTTTTAGTCGGTGAAATACTACACTTTCCGTTATCTAATAGATATATTTAATTCAAATTTCAATTAGAGCATCTTATTATCTTGATACTTATCAGACTGGATTTTAAAAAGTAACTCATTAAATTAATTATGAATTTTTCTCTGATGCACGTTTAGGAAAACCCGCGTATAGTGCTGGATTAGTCGATCTTATTTGTAAAATTTGGACAATTTGGAATACTGAAACTGGTAAATTTATAATACGAATATCCTGTACTTACAAACTTCTCAGACTACATTTTTATTATAAGGTTTTTAAAAAGAGTAAACAAGGCTAAGACGAATTCAATTTTTTTCAGAAATTACCTAAAATTATGTGACAATTTCTTTGAAAATCTACATCACATCGGAGTTATTTTTGTACAAAATTAATCTGTAACGTTTACTAAAATTGCTCTTATGCCTTAGTGATTAAGTATAAATTTCTATTATATATTTTTGGCAATTTTTTGAAAACGAGCCTTCTCCGTCACAATTATTGCCACTTCTGGACATTTTTTCATATTTTGTTAGACCAAGTAGAAAAAGTCCTATAATATGTTATATATTTGTAAACTACTCGGAAAGCTCTTTAATATGATTACCACACACGGTATGATTAAGCGGTCGGTTGCGATTTCACTATTTTTCACATGAAAGCCCTCTTAAATGTGTAGATACAAGTAGTAGGTTTTAAAATTAAGATGTATAGACATCAAGACAGGCTTTTTCATATAATAACGTTACAGTAGAATATAGAAAAAGTGTGTAGAAACTACTAAATATCAGACCTCTTATGTTTTTAAATAATCAGACTTTACCCACTAATTCTTACGGAACTCTTCTTTAGAATGTCTTAATAAATTAAATATAGATAATTACCTTTGTACTCAAGTTCCAGGTAAGTACCTAAGAGCAATTCGCCGCTTTAGCTCCGCTTCAACGACTCTTTTGTTAAATGGAATTGAACTATTACCCGTTATCGATTAGGGTATTCTTATCTGCGAGATAGCTTTAGGCTTCGCTAATTCCTTATGGTTTTTGTGTGCCCGTTTGTTGATTTTTGCTAGGTATATTTTGCTAGCTCAATGAGCATCTGGGTGAATCCACGTAAAAGTAACGTGAGTCACGACTTCATTGAGTGTTTATTTGAACTGCAGCAGAAAATAAAAGCATATCGCGGGAAAGTAACACTTATTTAAAGATAGATAATCACTTAAACTTGCATCGTAAATTAATGGAACATGCCATAAAATCGTGACTCTTGTTACACTTGCCGCGGATTCACTCATCTAGTGATATGCAAGTTGCGGAAACTTTCCAAAAAAATCTTAAATTTCATGAAAAATTCACGAAAGTTTCTCTAAGTGTGGTTAGTTGCGTGTTACACTAATTGCCGTGGGTTACATTATATCCCGTTTAAAAAGGGCTGAACTTGTTTTAAATGAATCTTGTTTTTTAACATCTCAAAATCTTGGCAAAAAAATAGAAATGAAAAATGTGTCATCGTGTGTCAGGCACCAACGAAAATGGAGGGTTAACCCTCCATTTTATATGAAATTTGACAAATGACAGCCCACTAACCCTGAGATAAGTGGTTGGTGCAAGTGGGCCTTACATTATTTAAAACTTACATATATAATTATTTAAAAGACACACTACTATGTTGCCATTTTTAATTTCTATTATTATTGCCAGACTATGTTATTTTTACTACTTTATTTTACTCGTAATATAAAATCATCGACTAATACGCTCGTCTACAGATCGAAGGATCCATCAGAAGTGTTCAAGATACCTTCGGGTACATTCAACCGATTGGAACCCTAGGCCACCGTAGAACTATGTCATAGTGACTTTATAAATCAGATTGTAAGAAGTCTCTTACTGCTTGTCATTTTGACATGGTTGTAGAGTGGCCTAGGGTTCCAATTGGTTGACTGTACCTAGCTTCCATCCATTCCGTCTGCTCTATCAGGGTCTCGCATCGCTTATCCGATCGCGTGCAACGCGAACTTTACGGATCCGTAGCCCTTTATTGGGTACATGTAAAAAGGAAATGTTTTATCACAGTTATTTTATTTGAGAAACTTTGGAATTTGTTTAGGCTTTTGGGGTAACTAAACGCTCAAGGTATTTTAAATTCAATATGTAAATACGTTTGAACGCAATGAAATACTTCAAGATATTTTTTGACAATTCTGTTTCTTAGCAACAGAATCACTTCTTCAAACATCATCTCTTGATAAAATGTATGCAACGATACTAGAAAATTGTACAAATAATAAATAAATAAATAAATAGGATATTCTTACACAGATTGACTGAGATCTACGGTAAGCTCAAGAAGGCTTGTGTTGTGGGTACTCGGACAACGATATATTTAATATATAAGTATTTATATACATAGAAAACATCCATGACTCAGGAACAAATATCTGTGCTCATCACATAAATAAATGCCATTACCGGGATTCGAACCCGGGACCGCGGCGCAGCAGGCAGGGTCACTACCGACTGCGCCATGGATGCCAGAATACAATAAATATCAATAAAGCGTTTAATTTGACGTTATTAGAGATAAATATCCAACAGTATCGAGCTATTAATTTAACACTTTCGCTACCAAGAAAACTGAACTAAGTGCATGGGGGAGTAGCGAAAATGTGTAAGCGTAGCCCGGTTTCGAAAGTGTTAAAACTGAACTAAGTGCGGAGTTGTAAGCGTATTTACCGGAAGCGGATGCGTCGACAGCGGCCGTCGCTCGGCATCGCACGCTTTCATTCATCCCGCACTTACCACCTTCTTGCATTCACGCCAGTTTACGCTGAAACTCTACACTCGAACAGACCGCCGCTCTTCCCTCCCTGTCGCCCGCGCCGATCTGATGCCCGATAGAGAGGAACGAGCGAACAAAATCAATACTGTCTGGAACACGCCCACCGGCTCAACACAACTGCGCTTCCTTGTGAAATTCAATAAAATAAAAATGGGTGAAAATCATTAAATTTTTGTTTAGAAAATATCTCGACCACTCCACTATAATCTATCGTTCTTTCTTTTTTTGGTCGGTGTGAGTGAGACGGCACGTGTTTCGCACGTGGCGGATCACGTTACAATGTTTACCTGACGGTCAGGTGAGAGCCGCTGGCACGCAGCTGATGTGTATCTACCTACAGGTGTATGTAAGCGGAACTCCAAAACGTAAGAGACAGGTCAATGATTCCATTGAGTTTGGACAATCGAGACTGTGACCGAATGAGAAGCCTTATAATAGGCATAATGTAACTAATACACAACTAATTGTGTCCCAAAACACAAGTACAAATTGGATAAAGTTCTCTTTGAGGAACTGTCGCTAAATTGCCGCTGGCCTTGTAAACATTTGTAACTATATTAAGCGTCCTTTCTCGGTGACCATGAAAGCTATTTTGAATTGAATGAAAGCTATTTTGATATCTGTGTCAAGTGCCATTTTTAGATCAGCAATACCTACACACCTTGCATTTCAATAAATAACATAGACGAAACTGTGTGCATCAGAATGACTGACCAAAGTGGCAGGTCGATGTTGGAGTACCATCAGCATTTGCTACTATTTACTACCTATATTGATATATTTGCTACCTAAGTTAAAAAAAAGATTTTCCAAAAATAATGTGGGCAGTCATTCTGACGTCAGGATGACTGCCCAAACTGAGTATGTCGGGGTTGGACCCCCTAATTTGCAACAATGTATATACTATGATTTACTACCTATTTGCTACCTACACATATATTTTTTTCAGATTTTTTAGGTAAAAAATAACGATTTTATGAGCAAAGTATTATTTTTAGAGATTTCTTCCATAAAGTGGGCAGTCATTCTGACGTCAGGATGACTGCCCAAACTGAGTATGTCGAGGTTGGACCCCCTAATTTGCAACAATGTATGTACTATGATTTACTACCTATTTGCTACCTTCACATATATTTTTTTCGGATTTTTGAGGCCAAGATTAACGATTTTATAAGCAAAATAGTTTTTTTGTAGAAATGTGTTTCATAAAGTGGGCAGTAATTCATACTTCAAGTTGGACCCCCTAATTTGCAACATTCTATGTCCTATGATTTACTATTACCCATTTGCCTACTTACATAATATATGTATGTTTTCAGATTTTTTAAATATGAAAAATTGAATAAAATGAAATAAATATAGGCCCCAAGGCCCCATTTGCCTACCTACATAATATTATGTATGTTTTCAGATTTTATTTATAAAAAAATAAAATGAGAATATATAGATATTATATGTAGGTAGCAAAGGTAGTAAATCATAGGACATAGAATGTTGCAAATTAGGGGGCCCAACTTGAAGTATGAACGACTGCCCACTCTATGAAACATATTTCTACAAAAAAACTATTTTGCTTATAAAATCGTTATTCTTTGCCTAAAAAATCCGAAAAAAATATATGTGCAGGTAGCAAATAGGTAGTAAATCATAGTACGTACATTGTTGCAAATTAGGGGTCCAACCTCGACATACTCAGTTTGGGCAGTCATCCTGACGTCAGAATGACTGCCCACTTTATGGAAGAAATCTCTAAAAATAATACTTTGCTCATAAAATCGTTATTTTTTACCTAAAAAATCTGAAAAAAATATATGTGTAGGTAGCAAATAGGTAGTAAATCATAGTATATACATTGTTGCAAATTAGGGGGTCCAACCCCGACATACTCAGTTTGGGCAGTCATCCTGACGTCAGAATGACTGCCCACATACAAGTAACAATTTCTGGTCCTATAGTGGTCGCGAGCACCAAATTAAATCACATTAAATGGTCCTATAAATAGTCTATATTGGTACTGTAGAGCCGATTTGGCGCAATTATGCAGCCATTTAGTGATATAATAGGGCTATAGCAGTATCATCCGTGACGTTTAAGGTCTATAATGGCGATGTGATGATGACTATTGTGCTAATTTGTTGACATAGAGGACACAGTAACGCTATTATAGTATCAATTTATGCTATAGTAGCATTTGAGATTCCATTATACAGGTTTTTTGTTCTGTAATAGCAGTTGCCGTCCCTTTTAATGCGAATGAATGAAATTTCTAAAATAATTTAATGTGTGTAATATTTAACAAAAACTGTTCTAAACGAGGAACTTTATGAAAAGTGGCGTGTGAACCTGTGAAGTTTAGTGTCAATCAAAATAATTTGGATTTCGTATAATTCCATCATTACTGCAAAAAGGTATGCGATGGAAATTTTACCGTTAAAAGAATATTAGTTTAATGGAGTATTTTAAGTGCGCCCTCGATTTATACCTGTTTTGAATAAAATAAATAAATATAATTTAATACAATAAAATTATTGGCACCATAGTTTCTACTATGGATCCAAGAAGTAAAACATACGCTTTTATAGTTCGACTATGTCACTTATCATACGCATTCACTGCCATAAGCCCGCCATTGTGGATTTAATTAGGGTTGCATGAGACTTTAACTATGATCCAGTTTAACTTATAAGTTCTTTATATAGAAAACAATACTTGTTTTCAATGTTTTACTATAGAAAGATCTTCTAAACAGTTTTTTTTTTATAAAACATATAATAAACTCAGCTATAACGCTATTGTGTTTTAAAAGAGATACCGAAACCATTATTCCACAGTTCTGTGATATAAAAGAGTAATTGTGACGTATACGGCGATGAGATATAAAAGGTATTAGAAAACGACTATTAACGCTTTACAAAGCTATATAAACGTATCCTGAAAACTTCATTATACAGCAAAATAGTTCTATAATGGTATTCATATCAATACTACAGTGTTAAATACTGTAGCAGTGTTTTCCAAAGCAACTATATCCCAAAATAGTGGTATAGTTAGGTTTTAATTTCTGTTAAAATACGACTACTAAAAATACTATAAGCGGCTTGTTGGGAACCTTAATAGCGCAAATTGATAGCATAACAGTGATTCCTAACACTATTATACAATAATATTGTTCTTTAGTAGGTTATTTGATCCTGTTATAGACCAGGCCTATAGCGGCTCTATAAAATGGTGATATAAACGTTTACATCACTTCCTAATAACACCTTTTAGCTGTATAACACAACAACTATAGCGGCTTGTCGGGAACCTTAATAGCGTAAATTGATTGCATAACAGTGATTTCTAACACCATTATATAATAATATTGTTCTATAGTAGTCATATTTGATCCTGTTATAGACCAGGCCTATAGCGGCTCTATAAAATGGTGATATAAACGTTTACATCACTTCCTAATAACACCTTTTAGCTGTATAACGCAACAACTATAGCGGCTTGTCGGGAACCTTAATAGCGCAAATTGATTGCATAACAGTGATTTCTAACACCATTATATAATAATATTGTTCTATAGTAGTCATATTTGATCCTGTTATAGACCAGGCCTATAGCGGCTCTATAAAATGGTGATATAAACGTTTACATCACTTCCTAATAACACCTTTTAGCTGTATAACACAACAACTATAGCGGCTTGTCGGGAACCTTAATAGCGCAAATTGATTGCATAGCAGTGATTCCTAACACTATTATACAATAATATAGATCTATAGAAGTCATATTGACGAAACTAGGTATAGGATCTGTGCACATTTATGTGGTGTATTGTCAGGTGTCTAAATAATTAGGTATCTGAAAGCGGAAGTAGGTAGATATCAGTGGCGGGGCGTCGATACAACTCGATTCCTTACGGGTTCCCTAAAATTCTCCAGTATCTGTAGAAGTTTATACAAAACAGACCCGGAAACCCCTCCGGCTTTATCAATGAAAATTTTCACGCCACGCCACTGGTAGATATAATATACATATTATATTAAGTACCTACATGCAGATTATATTATTGTAAATGTATATTTCAGCCAGGGCGTAGCACTTCATAGTAAAATATGTATTGCATTTAAATACATACGTGGGTGTCAGAAAACTAAGTAACTACCCACGAAAATACTTAAAAGTGGAATCGAAAGAAGATAGACCCAACAAATCTTTACATTACGGTTAAAGTTCAACTTTAGCAACACATTATATTATGTGTGAGTGCAAAGACTGAGGCTTTTCTTAACTTTAAATTATAAGTAACGCGAGGCGAAACAGTGATAGGGTAGATATATGTATGGACATATAACTGAACAGATGTCGCACACAGTTTTTAGATAACGAAGATTAATTGTGCATGACGTGTCCGTGACATGTTAGACAAATTAATCGATTGATGAGTCAAAAGAGACGATAGCAGTTAGAGAATCCGAAATAATGCCGAAGTGAGCTGAGCCGAATATGTGGTAACTGAACATCTAATAGGTGAGATCAAGGGAAAT